>NC_141619.1:17666805-19001511 GCF_047967505.1 Dipteris shenzhenensis
TTTGAATTGCCTGAGGCACGACATGCATTAGATGAGATGGAACATGCACATGCATCTCTTGTTCATGGTATTACTCACTTAGATGGTGTAACGCAAGAAGTTTATGGGATAATAGAACAAGTGCAGCCCTTGAGTATACTTGAAGTGGAGGCAATAGAAGAAGAAGTAGGGCAATCTAGAGCGGTTCACATAGAGCCCCTAAAAAATAAACCCTGATGTTAAATGCAAAAGGCAAGTACTTCATGAGCGACAGTTCTAAGTCCTATGATAGCTACAAGTACTCAAAAAAGAGGTTGTTCATCTACAAAGAAAGGGCAAAGAATAGAAGAGGAAGAACACGAAGAGGATGCAGAGGTCTTGAAATGGAGTCAAATTCAGAAGAAGAAATGTTATCAATGAAGAACCTAAATCTTCGCTTGAATGAGGTAGTGACAGATGAAGATCCAGGATATATATGAGGCTAGAAGACTCAAGTTGTACATCCTTCAATGGTGGTCAAAGCAAGCATCTTCACCAATAGTAGGACCTTAGATATGGACTATGCTGAAAAGATCTTTCAGGCTTTGCTTGATGGGGAAAAACTAGTTGTTTCTAATTTGGCAATCCATTTAAGGGCATATTGTCTTGTCAAAGGAGATTCTAGTCAATCCATCTCTTTCTTCCAGCCTCGAGATTTTGAGATGGAATTCACTAAGTTCCTCGGAAAACAAGTTCCCTCACTTCAGGAAGGACAAAGTTTAGTGAATGATCCACAACGAAATTTAAAGGATGCCAAGATAAATTTCTTAGTTCAACGCACATTTGAGGCAATAGATGGTCAGCACTATGCCTATGCTTGTAATGAGTATTCTAGAGAGGCATACAATAAAGGAGAAATTCTTTATGACACATTTGTGAATGTGCCTCAATTCCACTACTATTCTACATGCATTTGTATCTTCAAGAACAAGAAAAAATATTTGATTGAGTCAAAAAGACTTAATCATGACATTCATGCACTATGAAAGATCACCTCCAAGTCTTTAGAGATGTTTCTCAAAGCTAGGACCATATGGATAACTATTAATTCTCCTATGACCACTCTCCAAAGAACTACTAAAGTGGAAGTGGAAAATCTTGTTGACTTCTACACATGCTTGAATACGATTGTACCAAGGGGAAGCAGGAAAGAACAGAGGCAATGACAAGCTTTAAGCCAGTAAGGGACATGTATCAAGACTACACAAGTATACTTTTCCACAGTGATGAAGTTTTTCATTAGATACAAGAAGTATGTCTTGCATGTGAGAAGGGAGATGTCACATATGAGGCTTTGTCATTGATTAAAGACAAGGCAAAGAAGAATGAGAAAAAAGAGATGATGACTCGGATGTGGAGGCCTATAAGAAACTTACCAGACAAACGCACAAGTCTTGCTGCAAATAAATTAATGTCCAAAGAATGGTTTTTTGGCAAAAGGGATAAAGATCATTGCATGGAAGATTGCATCATCCAGCAGGTCAAGCATGATGCAATAAAGATTGTGATTGAATATTTGTTAGCAAAAAAAAAAAATCCAATCAGCCACTGTAAAGTTGATCATAGTATTATGAGGCAGATGGCATCAGCTTTACCGTCTATAAACAGAAGGCTTGGGTGCACAAAGGGGTGAAGGTAGAAGAGGATGGGTCTGAAGTTACTCCTTCTATGGCGAATGACATTTTGAAAAATGTGCATGCATATGCACAAAAAATCATCAATGAGCACACTCTCAGAAAAGAAAAAAACTTTGAACAAGGGCTTTTTTTTCATACATGAGATCATTTTAGAGTCTGGAAAGAGTGTTGAGTGCAAGGGAGTTTCATTGTTTGATTTCTTATCCGATGACACTGCTTGGGAGAGGCCTCATCTTTTCTTTGTCTATGAAATATCACCTAATGATATTCATCAACTCGTTGACAGAATATTACATACAAACATTGGTAGAGTGGGACTATGTAACATCATCATATTTGCTGATAAAGAAGACAAGGAAAAAATGTTTGTTACCCTAGAAAGATAATATGGCAATGAGCTTAAGATTTACAATGGTATATACCCAAGAAAGAGGGACAAGAGAGAATGCGGTCTCAAGATATAGAGTCTTAAAACCTTTTCTTGTGCATGAAAAGCCCTTATGTAATAATCACTCCTTATAGAACAACATAAGAGGGAATGCAAAGAGATTGCAACAACTAATGCTAGAAGAGCATGAAGCTCAAGTTCCCTCTATTGTAATGCCAATCATTATGAAAGGCCAGCAAAAAGTGCTTATCTTTTAATTAGTATGATGGAATTTTTACTGCCGCTCGGATGGGAAGCCACATTGTGTCAAATGGGACATTTTTCTGAAGCTCTTATTAGATAAGGACACCCTATAAATATTATTGAGAGCCTTGCTTGCTTGGGATACCTTGATACCGTGGTTGCTCTCATAATGAAGTATGATAAGAAAGAGCCAATCTCACATGAAGAGGATGCTGACATAGAGATGGCCATGTATGATGAGAGCAAGAAAGAGGATGAAAATGCTGAAAGCTCTGGATATGATAGTGAGGACACCAATGATAGTGAGGAAGTTGAAGGAGATGGATATGACATTGACCTTACCTTAGAAGGTTACATAAAAAGACCACAAAGATATCTAGAGGTATTAAAACTTATCCTTAATTTTCTTTATTTATTTAAAAGACTTTTTTAATTATAATTAATGAAAAAATTTTAATCTCATAATTATTTCATCCTTTTATAGGGGGAGGAAAAGGAGAAGGATGAGGAGGACATAGCTAGAGTAGAGAATATAGGAAGCTGATCTCAAGAAAGAAAAGCTACCGTGGCTATCCATCGGATGAGTCTAGAAAATAATCATACCTTGCATCAGATGGGGAAGTCATTTCAAGGTTAGGTTTCAAGTTCGACACCAACCTATTACTTTTCTATTCGATGAAGAGGACATTTCAATCCTCTTAAACTCCAAGAAAGAGGTGAATGAGACAATGTCATAATAGCCATCCTCAGGTTTGAAACAAACTTTTTCTTGATTTTATGCTTTTGTATTTCCATTAGATCAAATGAACTAATATCCTTTTATTTTTATTGCAGTATGGTTTTAGAATAGCTTCCCCTATATATATAGAGACATGCATATATGGTCAATTCTTGTGTTTCTAATGTACTTACCAATGAGCAAAAGACCATAGATGATGTTTTCAAGTGGTTGCAACCTGTTGATTTTACTGAGGCACAAGTTATCTTTACTGCATATCACGAGGAGTGAGTATCAATCCTTACTTAGCTTATCTCTTACATTGTGGAGGATTATGTCAAATAATAATTATTCTTAATTGATAATGCAGCTCGCATTGGAGCTTGGTGACTGTGGACATCTTAGAAAATTAGTGTTTCTTTGTCAATTCAATAGCATCTATCCATGGAAGTGTGTTAGAGTAAGTATAACCTACCTGTATCACAACTACTTCAATGAGATGCATCCTATGCAATGTGTACATTCATTTATGTTATCTATTTTGATGTGTAGATTGGCTTGGAAGTTGGTAGGTGCTATAGATGCACTTATGCAATTGGAAGGTGAATTAGAAGATCAAATAGAGTATGTAACATGCCCAGTAAAGAAGCAGAATGATGGCCACAAATATGGGTGGAGAGTCAGATATAACTGCTTTTTGCTCCAAGTGCTCAAATTTTTAATTTGAGCAACGATGAAACCTCATTGTTGACATATACAGACTTACAATCTACATGCATTTATGTCATCTACCATTAAGGCATTTATTGATAATGTGGTGGAGTGTCCAAAGGAAACATTGGTTGCTACACGCATAAGTTGTCCTAATGTAACCGCTGTATTGGACAAAATGGGGAGCTCTTTTGAGGTCAGGGTTATCATTAGCTAGCCACCTCATGTTTTGACATTTGGTAGCGAGGAAGTTACAATCCTCTCTGACCCTTTGAAAGAGGCTAATGACAAAGTCATGATGGCCATCCTCAGGTCTGATATGAACTTCTCTTGGCTTGATACTTCAATCTACTACTAACATTTGTTTATTTATTGCTGCAGTATGATTATATCTCACTTTCCTAGATCAACACAGAATCGTGTGTGTATGCTTGATTATCTCCTTTTAGCTATACTTTTTGATACCAAGAAGATGGTAGATCATGCTTGTTCTCAATGCTACAACCTTTAGACTTGGATGGCATGCTAGTCGTCTTTATGCCATATTATGAGAAGTATCATCTCAACCTTTATTTTACTCTTTTATTTGTAATATTGTGTCAATCAATACTTAATGTTGTGTCAATAAATCTTTTTTTCTTTATTGGTGATGTAGCTCACATTGGAGCCTAATAGTATGGGATCTTGATGACAACCATCGGTTTGTCAATTCTTTAGAGGCTTTCATGAGGTGTTCAAGTAAGTGTTCTTTTATAATATCATTATGAACATGCATCTTACTATTTACTACACATATTCACTTTGTCATATGTCATGATGGATAGGTCTACAAACAAGTTAGTATCTGCGATTAGAAAAATCAGCTGGCATCAAGACCAACCAAATTTATAGACATGTATCGTAGTGGAGCAGAAAGATGGGTTTAGTAGTGGGTGGAGAGTTGTGCCTATAGCTTCATGTTGTCCCTCAATGAAAATTTTGAACATGTCTCAATAGAAGCATATACAAAGCTTGACGTACAAGATTTTATGGCTAAGCATGTTCATGACCTACCTGCTACCATTGGGAAACATGATGTCAATGAAGAACCCGAGGGAGCCAAAGAAAAGCAAGAGATAATTCAGTCTTCTTGTGCATCATAGCCTCAAGCAGAGAATGAGTTTATAGCAAAAGCATTATAGTCTCCACTTGGATTAGAGACTCAATGCATTCTTCCTACACAAGAAGAAAAGACTGAATGTGCATCTACAACATCACATCTTGCAAACGAGGAAGAGATTGAGTCTACAGCCCTACTAGGCTTGTTACATATTGCACTAGAAGTAGAAACTCAGTGTACGCAATCTACACAAGAAGTAGGGACTCAATGTACTCTTAGAGCATCATAGC
The DNA here is from genome assembly GCF_047967505.1 of Dipteris shenzhenensis. Classification (NCBI taxonomy): domain Eukaryota; kingdom Viridiplantae; phylum Streptophyta; class Polypodiopsida; order Gleicheniales; family Dipteridaceae; genus Dipteris; species Dipteris shenzhenensis. Next base: position 17,671,910 of record NC_141619.1, read on the forward strand.
CTCAAGAGGATTCATCAGACTCTATTCCGTTGTAAAGCATGTAGAAAGAAACATGAGTCCTTGAATATTTTTACCTTGTTTGTGTTGACTAATGATAGTGTCTTTTTTACTTATGTTAAAAGTTACAATACATTAGGGTATTTACCTATGATATTTATTCAATTTGTATTATTATTTGATTATATGTGAATACATAAGGGGCAGTCTCTCATGGATACATAAGGGACATTTATCATGGATACACTTGATGAGAATTTGTGACTCAAAACAATAAGATTACTCGAGTAATGCTATAGGGTCAAAGTTTATAACATTATACAGTCATAAGAGTCCCAGTGCATGAGAATTTGCTACTAAAAAATAAATTGTATTAGAAATTATTATATGATCTGCTAAGCCCTACCAGGCTTGTTGCAGAGAATACAAAATAAGATTAACAACTATTATAGGCCACACAGGTCGAGACCACACTAGAAGATCTAATCATTAGTATCTCTTATCTTCTCAACAACCCAATATTCCACGGACTCTACGTCCATATCCTCAATATAATTACAATGAAGGAAGAAATTCAAGCAGTCACAGATTGTTTCTTTATAGTCTCTTTGGGAGGCCCTTATTGTTCTTTCAGCATCTGCATTGAATTGGCCATAGCAAGTGTTGCAATAACAAAGAATGGATCATTGAGAACGAGGCAAAGGGAGTAGAGAAAGAGACAACGAGCTCCATTAACCCAAGACAAAAAGGACGAGTTTGCTTGTTAAAAGCACCTGGAGAAGGAGGAGAGAGGAAAAATAAGCAGGTCTCCTAGCTAAATAGATAGATTACATTCATATAGGAGAGAGCTAACATATTTTCTAAGTGAGGTTACTTTGCGTGTGGCTTGTTATGGGATATTTCTACCCCAGGAAGTGCAAACCATACAGAATCAAGAAAGTGCTATATAGGAGAAAACTTATAATTCCCTACTTCTCTTCTATAGTTTTAACTACATTGATGATGATGAAATGAACTCAGCCCTTGAATGGGTTGAATCTAGGATATCAAGAGAAAATATTAATGCCTTCTAGTGAGAGGCTTATTGTAACGTTTGGTGTTTTTTAACACCTTAATAAATACTATGAGAGTTTGCTTAATACTGTAACTTTTGAAGGTGTTTAAACATTAACACCATTATAAATATTAAGAGAGTTTACAACTATTGAATCTTATTTTTTGGTGTAACTTATCGGTGTCACGTTAAATTTAATAATTTTAGTTTCATCTCCTTTAAAAATCTCTAAAAAATTGATTGTTTTATGTTTTCATCTGTGCTTTGAAGATTGGGTTTCTTCTTAAATTTTATCTAGAAACTACTCCAAAAGTATATGTAAAAATGAATTTGTACATTGACACACACATATACTGTAGGAGAATACAAAAGCTTTGAGATATAAAACTAAGTTTGAAATTTGAAATTTGAAATTTATTTTTTTTCTTTAGTGAAAATATTTAAATTAAAAAATAGAGAAAATTTACAAAAAAAGAAATAAATAGCTAAGAGAGACTACTAGCTAAGAAGTTTGAACCATGAAATTAAAATTCTAAATGTAAATTTGAAAATGAAAATTGAAATTACAAATTAAAGTTTCAAATTCATACTTAAAATTTTGAAATCTAGAACTTGCAAATCAACCTAGCGCCGATTTATGAATGTACACACCTATGTTGTAAGAGAATTCAAATCGGCCTTAGGTCAGTTACATGTCTTCGTTCAAACAAACATGCTTACACACAGCAAATTGACCTTGGGTCGATTTGAGGCATATACATATGAATTCAAAGACCTTAGGTTGAATACATGTCTTCATTCAAAGAAATATGCATACACCCTGCAAATCAAACTTGGGTCGATTTGAGGAATAGACATACCCACACTCTAATGAATTCAAAGACCTTAGGTTGAATACATGTCTTTGTTCAAAGAAACATTCCTATCCACAACAAATTGACCTTGGGTTGATTTGAGAAGAGATAACATGGGATGTGGAACATAATTACTAGAGATTGCAGATCGACCTAGGGTTGATTTGCACTTGATAGATGCTAGTGATTATTCACACTTGATGGAAGTGATATTGTTGGGTGAACATAATGGACATGCTTTGAAAATTGACCTTGAGTTGATTTGATGGTCACTCATACATAACTACCTAGATGATCATTTATACACACAAATAGATACACTAAGATACTCTAACATACACTCCAAATTGACATATAATCTACCTAGATGATCACTCTTACACACACAAACAACTATAACACACCCCCACACACAATTCTCAAATCGACCTTGGTTTGATTTAAGATTTGAGAAAGGATAGTATAGGGTCTTGAACACAATAGACATGCTATGTAAATCAACCTTAGGTCAATGTGATAATCACATACACATAGAAAAACATGCTGAGAGTTTTTCCTATTCAAGACAGTAGATAATTTAGGCTTTTCAAATAGAACTTAGGACAATTTTATGACCACTCACACATAGCTATATAGATGATGGAGTACTCATACAGACACAAACATATTTTAAAAAACATATACATCAAATCTAGGTCGATTGTGAAACTCATTTTAAATTTTGAAAAAGGTGGGAAATTTGAAATTCAAGTTTCCACAAGTTTGTCTTTTCATACACTTTTCAAGTTTCCACACATTTGTCTTTTCACACACCAAGGTTCATAGTTTTGTTTGTTTAAGTTTCGACTAAATCATACACCCAGGTACATAGTTTTATTTTCAAGTTTCCACATGTTTACATTTCGTCATTCCTATCTTCTTTTTAGTAGCCTCTAATCTCCTTCCTTGATAGTTGCCTCTACTCTTATATCCATTGTCATCTATAATCTTCTTCACTATCTCTCCTGTAATATCCATCAAAACATCTCTCTTGTCTCCCCTCTTCCTCTCTTTCTCTCTTCTCTCTCTCTCGTGAGTATGCTTCCCTCTCTCTCTCTCTCTCTCTCTCTCTCTTCATTTCCTCTCTCTTTCTCTCCCCTCTCCTCTCCGTTTCCTCTCTTCTTCTCTCTCTTTCTCTCTTTCTCTCTCTCTCTCTCTCTCTCTCTCTCTCTCCCCTCCTCTCCATTTCCTCTCTCTCTCTCTCTCTCTCTCTCTCTCTCTCTCTCTCTCCCCCCTCCTCTCAATTTCCTCTCTCTCTCTCTCTCTCTCTCTCCCCTTCTCTCCATTTCCTCTCTCTCTCTCTCTCTCTCTCTCTCTCTCTCTTCCTCTCTCTCTCACTCTCGCACTGCCATGGCAGCGGCACTCTATCCCTACACCTCTCTCTCTCCCCTCCCTCTCCTTTGCTCTCTCTCTCTCTCTCTCTCTCTCTCTCTCTCTCTCTCTCTCTCTCTCTCTCTCTCACTGTTGTGGTAGTGGCACTCTCTCCCTATACCTCTCTCTCTCTCTCTCCCCTCCCTCTCCTTTGCGTGGTCTCTCTCTCTCTCTCTCTCTCTCTCACACACACACACACACGTGTGCTGCCATGGCAGCAACACTGTCTCCCTCCCTCTCTCTCTCTCTCTCTCTCTCTCTCTCTCTCTCTATCCCCTTTGCTCTCTCTCTCTCTCTCTCTCTCTCTCTATCCCCTTTGCTCTCTCTCTCTCCTTTGCTCTCTCTCTCTCATGCATGCATGCTGCCATAGCAACGACACTCTCTCCCTACACCTCTCTCTCTCCCCCCTCCCTTTCCTTTGCTCTCTCTCTCTCTCTCTCTCCCTTCTCTCTCTCTCTTACTCTTGCAATGTCACCCGCAACAATGGCATTCTCTCCCTACACCTCTCCTTTGCACACACACACACACTCTCTCTCTCACTACTATGGTAGTGGCACTCTCTCTCTATCTCGTAGGCACGTACACGCACATGTGTGTTGTCGTAGCAGCGGTACTCTCTCCCTTAACCTCTCTCTCTCTCTCTCTCTCTCTCTCTCTCTCTCTCTCTCTCTCTCTCTCTCTCTCTCACTCTCTCTCTCGTGCGCGTGCACGTGTTGCCTCTCTTTCTCTCCCTCTCCTCTCTCTCTTCGTGCCGTGCCTCCTCTCCTCTCCCATACCTCTCTCTCTCTCTCTCTCTCTCTCTCTCCCCCCTTCTCTCTCTTGTGCAACGCTGCCGTGGTAGTGCCTTCCTACTCTCTCTCCTTTCTCTCTCTACGTCTCCCCTCCCTCACTCTCCCCTCCACCTTTCTCTCTCTCTCTCTCTCCCTCTCTTTTCTTTCTCTCTCCAAGTTCTCTATGTATAATAAAATTTCAAAGAAGAAAAATTTTAAAAAATACTTGGAAGAAAGTTGAGATAATTGAAACGTATGCTTGTGCTTGCTTTTGCTCTTGCTCCTCCTTTTGCTTCTCCTCTTGCTCTTCCTTGTTGAAATGGGAGAAAGAATGAGAGGAGGAGAGTATATATAAGAAAAGCTAGGGTTTTAAGTGCTTCTCTCTCATTGGTCCCTACATTTCATTGTTTCCTCTCCCAATGGCCCCTCCATCTCATTATCTCCTCTCCCATTTGCCCCTCCATCCAAGTAACTACTCTTCCATTGGTCTCTCCTACCCTCCCCTCTCCCACCCACTCCCACTCCCACTCCCATCCTCCCACCCTCCCACCCCCACCCCCACCTCCCCCACTCCCACTCCCACTCCCACATCCCCGTCTCCCACCCCCACTTCCACACTCCCATCCTCCCTTTCTCCCACTCCCACCTCCCACCTCCCATTCCCACATTCCTACTATTAATTCCACTCCCACTTATCAATCCTAATGAAAACTATTACTTAAATGAACAATATTACTTAAATCAATCATAGGGTTTAAGGTTTAGGGTTTGGGTGTTTGGATTTACGATTTAGGGTTTGGGGGTTAGGATTTAGGGTTTAGGGTTTGGGAGTTAGGATTTAGGGTTTAGGGATTAGGGGTTAGGTTTTACAAGTTAGGGTTTAGGGTTTAAAGGGTCAAGATTAGTGTTTACAGTTTAGGGTTTAGGAGTTAGGGTTTAAAGTTTAGAGGGCCAACATTAGGGTTTAAGATCTAGGGATTAGGGATTAAATTTAGGATTTAGGGATTAGTAGTTAGGGTTTGGGAGTTAGGGTTTAGGTGTTAGGGTTTAGGTGTTAGGGTTTAGAGTTTAGGGTTTAGGGGTTAGAGGGCCAAGATTAGGGTTTAAGGTTTAGGGGTTAAGGTCTAGGGTTTAGGGGTTAGGGGGCCAAGATTAGGGTTTAAGGTTTAGGGATTAGGGTTTAGGGTTTAGGATTAAGAGGTCTAGGATTAGGATTTAGGGTTTAGGTATTAGGGGTTAGGGCTTAAGGTTTAGGTTTAGGTTTTTAGGATTATGGATTATGGGTTAGGGTTTATGGATTAGGATTTAGGGGTTTAGGACTTAGGTTTAGGGCTTAGGGTTTAAGGGTTAGGGTTTAGGGATTAGGGGAAAGGGTATAGAATTTAGGGTTTAGAGGGCCAGGATTATGATGGAAAGCCATGGTAGAAACAATATTTCTTCAGCCTATTGTCCTGCGGAAGATGAAGCCATTTTAGAATGGGTCCCTTGGCAACCCAAGATTATTGTACAAGAGATTGATTGATTAGAGGAGGTACTTAGTGTTCCACAACAGCGTTTGATTGGAGGAGGTACTTAGTGTTCCATAACATCGTTTGATTGGAGGAGGTACTTAGTGTTCCACAACATTGATTGATTGGAAGAGGTACTTAGTATTCCACAATATCGACAGGATTGTCACTCGAAAGATGGATCGATTGTAGGAGGAACTGTGGGAATTTGTGAAAGGACCCACAATTTGTGAAATACGTTGTTGTAGGCTCCCACTGTGCTCTATGTCATGCCAGTGTTCTGAAAGCCTTGTGTGAATATAAAGAGTGTTCCACAACATTGATTGATTGGAAGAGGTACTTAGTATTCCACAACATCGATGGGATTGTCACTCGAAAGATGGATCAATTGTAGGAGGAACTATGGGAATTTGCGAAAGGACCCACAATTTGTGAAATACGTTGTTGTAGGCTCCCACTGTGCTCTATGTCATGCCAGTGTTCTGAAATCCTTGTGTGAATATAAAGTTCTTTAGAGATGGCACACTTGATCTCTTAGAGCTTCGGCTACTCTGTTTTTTATTTCCACTCGTATTTTTTTTTTATTTGACTTCAAACTTAGAACCACTTTTTCATTCTTAGTGAAACCAATTAAAAATGTATAAGAGTAAATATTGGATATATATTACTTAGGTCTTTTTTAGGGGGTTGAAAACCCCTCTAGTATAGGATAAGTGGTCACCAACATGGTGGTTGGTTGCACACTAGGATATTAACTACCACCAATGCAATGATTTGCTTCTATAATTACTAGTATTATTCTACTCACACATTATCTTTGCATATCTTTGCTAGAGTTCCAACACATTGACAGAGAAGACTCTCCACCTCCATCGAATGATGAGAGGTGGACAAATCAGGTCCTATGAAAGAAGAATGAGAAGGCGAGGCTCAATGAACTCTCCTACAGACTTTATGAATATCATACAATTCATTAGTTTAGGAGTTCACATAGATTCTTATGACACAGTCCTATTAATTAACTGGTAGATGAGACTAGTAATTAACTGCACTCTACTGAGCATGCAAGCCTAGTGAGACTGGTAATTAACTACACTCTACTAAGCTTGCAAGCTCGGTGGTGGTAACTGGTAGGTGAGTAATTGCAAGTCCTCACATAGATTCTTGTGACGTCACCCCATGTATTTGTGATTCTTTTTGTAACTCCCTATATGGAAGTCATTGCTCGCACATTATCTTTGCATATCTTTGCTGGAGTTCAAACAAACTGAAAGAGAATACTACCCACCTCAGCCAAATAATGAGATGTGGACATATCAAGCTGTATGAAAGAAGAATGAAAAGGCCGCAGGTTCAATGAACTCTCTCCCTATTTAAGTGCTATGTAGACACAACTAAGAGCCCATTATGAAATGTAGCCCCAAAGTGTTGTACACCAATCCACCTACTACAAAACTATGGCATACCCAAAAGACTTTGGAATGCTCATGTTATATCTAAGAATAATGTTGGATGACCTCCTCACAGAAAAAGACTCTAGACGAGGGAGGAAAATAGCTACAAGGAGAAAATGCTTCATAAATGCAACAGTGGGGGTGTGGCTATCTATACAAGCTGAGTGCTCCATAGATAGGAGAAGCTGTAGCATAGCTTTGATCACCTGACAGAGAGAGGGACGAAGGAATTGTAGGATAAGGCAAAATGGAACGTGACCTTCATGGATGAAGGTTGTCCTAAAGGAGTTGGGCACTTTTCATGGAAGAATGTGAGATTGATGCTTGCTGCAGATGTTCGTCAATCACTGATTTTCTGCTTGTGAGGGAAGAAAAGCTATCCTAAAGGAATTGGAAGCCTCTTTGACATGGTTGTGATCTTATGCTGATTTTGATCGTGAGAGATTCCTGAGTACTGATAGAGAAGGAGAGGAGGTGGCACTGTTGCAGCTTTGTGGGAGTTACAAGCTGTTGTCCTTGATGGAAGCTTAGGAGTGTGGGCTGTGGGCTTATAGTATTCTGAGGCATACTGCTCTTTGAGTTTTGGGGGGAAGTTCAGTTCTAAGAGCATCATGTTGGGCTGTGTAGTCCACTAGCTTTTTTTAAAGGTTGTCTGGCTTTTGGAGGAAATATGGCCACAGTCTGAGTTGTACCAGAAGGTGTGTAGAGAGAAGGATGTTGAATGAATGCCTTTTACCTTGTGATTGTGTTGTTCGGTTGTTTTAAATGTGGATGAGGGTGGCTGTGAAGGCGGATTAGGCTCTACTACTTTTGTCCATCCACTGGTTTAGGACAGTCACAATTTCAACTATCGGGCTGATTTAGGATAGTCACAATTTCAATCATCGGGCTGGCTTAGGACACATTTAGGATAGTCAACCATCAGGCTAGTTTAGGAAACATTTAGGACAGTCAAAAATTCGACTACTAGGCTAAATTAAGACAGTCACGATTTCAACCACCGGGCTAGTTTAGGACATTGTCATGATTTCAACCATCGAGATGGTTTATCCTGATGGTGTCACACAACAAGACAAAGCACCCACAGATGCGCACACACACGCATTTCCTCAACTAAAAAAAAACTTACGGGTGCATCTATTTGCATGTCTATTGGCGCATCTATAGACCCGCATCTATAGGTGCATCTATATAACAGACAGACGCACCTATAGATGTGCAAATAGACATTCGGCTAGAAATTTTAAAAAAATAGAGAGATGCGTACATAGATGCATTTATAGATGCACTTATAGATGCTCTACATAATTCTTTTTGTTAATAAAAGCAGAATTTTGTGTGGTTGAATAGAATGCTATATATGTTGTGTATGCTATATAGTTACAAGAATCCCATTTCCACATTGTGCAATTCAATTCTTATAGCCAACCGCATTTTAATTAGCACGACTGCAAGAACATCTATACCCGACGATTACAATTCCGAATAAAATATTACAGCTCCAAAAGTTTTAGCTCACAGGGCATTTATTGATAGAACGTTGCACAAGGAAATTGAAAGCCAAATAAAATAAAAGGAGTTCATATTAATTCATAGCTCAAAAAGTGCTTGTATGTACATATAGCATGAAGCCAAGCCATGTCCTATGGCTTCAAGTACAGAAAATAAGAGGAGTGTATATACAAGAGAGGCACGAAGCCAAGCCAGCGGCTTTAAGTACAAAAAAGAGTAGCGCAGAACTACTTCTATGACTAATCTAAGTTCTTCGCATCCTCGCTTCCTTTTTTGCTCCCTTCTTCGCCCCCTTCTTTGCTCCCTTCTTCCTCATTTTCTTCCTTCTGATCAGCCACAGGGCTTTGTAAACGAGGGACATGTATCAATGTATGAAAAAACAAATCTTTACTTACAATATTGACATTATTTAATTACTTTTAAATACCTAGGGGGGCGCTCCAGTAGCCCAGATATACTGCTCCTCAGTAATCTGTGAAGATAATGGGAGAGAAGAAAGGAGTCTCACTTGCAGCTTTCTCACATACACAATGGGGGAATACACACAAAGGTGGAGGGTTGAAAATAGTTTTCCTCTTCTTAGTTGTGAAAGCCAAAAGAACTCTTGTACAAAGAAATAGAAGAACCCTATATGTGGGTCTCAAACAAACTCATCTAACTAAGGTGGCATACTAGCTGAGCCATGAACTAGAGTACATAAGGATAGCTATCATCCAGCTATTATTCATGGGCAGTGTACCAACCGTATCTGCAGCTAACAAGTCACTGACATAAATGCACAATGGTCACCCTGGCATATCACAAGTGGAGCTCGATATCTCAACACTCCCCCTCAAGCTCAATCCCAATTCCTGCACACCAAGCAGGTCGCTGAACTTGTGCAGCTTCTCTGTGCCCAATGCCTTCATGAATATGTCAGCTACCTGATCCTCTATGCTGACATAAACTAGATCAATAAGACCTAGTAAAACCTTCTCCCGCACATAGTAATAATGCACCTCAATGTGCTTTGTTCTAGCATGATAGACTAGGTTATTTGCCAAGTGTATAATGCTCATATTGTCACAATAAATGATAACTGGCCCATCTGATGCATATAATAAAGTAGCTTATGCAACCAAGCTACCTCACATACAGCCATTGCTGCACCCCTGTACTCAGCCTTTGTGCTTGATAAGGCAACTGTAGGCTATTTCTTGCTGCTCCAAGTGACTGCAACACTCCCAAAAGAGAACACATATCCACTGGTAGATCATCTATCAGAAATACTACTAGCCCAATCAGCATCAGTGTATCCATGCAATTGTATCTGAACCCCAGTCTCATAAAATAGTCCATACTGTAATGTGGACGTCACATACTTGAGTATGCATCTAGCTGCATCCAAATGCGGTTTCCTTGGAGCTTGCATAAACTAACTTACCAACCCAACATCATAGCTCAAAATTTAGGCTGGTAATAGTCATATAAATTAGACTTCCTGCTATGCATCTGTACATAGTAGGGTCTTCAGAAGCTCACTTGCATCTGCGCTCAGCTTCACATTCTACTCCAAAGGAACTGAAATAGGCTTATAGCCTCTCATCCCATATTTGGACAGCATGTCCAATCCATACTGCCTTTGCAAGTCGTATCCCACTTGGTGATCTAATCACGTCAATGCCCAAGAAATAACACAGCTCTCCTAAATCCTTCATCTCAACCTTCTGCTTTAATAGCATTTTCACATGAAGGATATCTTCATCACTATCACCTGTGATGATCAAATCATCAACATAAATGACAAGCAGCATAATACCTTTCTCTGTTTTTCTCACATAAAGTGAGAAATCTGCCTTAAAAATCTGAAAGCCAATAGTGACAAGATACTGTCCTATCTTGTCAGACCATGCTCTAGGTGCTTGCTTCAAGCCATACAAGGCTTTCTTCAGTTACCTGTAAACAAACTCAAGATGAACAACATGAACATAACTTGGTGGCTGCTCCATAAAGACCTCTTCTTACAAATCACCATGCAAGAAGGCATTATTTACATCCATCTGATGTAAAGACCATCCCTTTGATGCAGCCATAGCAATGACTGCTCTTACAGTTGCCATCCTTGCAACTGGACTGAATGTTTCTTCATAATCAATGCCATATGTCTTTGCTTACCCTTTGACAACTAAACTTGCCTTGTATCTATTCATAGAACCATCTGAATTGTGCTTCACCTTATAAACCCAGTTATAGCCAATTGCATTCTTGTCTTTAGGCAAAGGCACCAATTCCCATGTAGTATTTCCTTCCAAGGCATCCATTTCTTCATCCTTGGCTTTCTCCAATTTTCCTTTTCCCATGGCTTGCTCAAAAGAACTGGGTTCTGATTCCCGTATCACTTTGACCATGTAGGCATAGTGAATGGCTGTAAATCCATCATATTTCAGCCTATCCATAGGATACCTAGCTCTGGTAGACCTATGCAAAATAGGCTCACTTCCAGGTGCTCTCAGAACATCCATGGTCTTCCTTACTCCAGGTGTAACAATAGAAGGAATACCCAACTCATCATCAATGCTCTGTTCTGAGCCACTAGATTCACCATCCACATAAGAATGACCTGCACTCACATCAAACATGCGCTGATCTACCTTCTCTTTTCCTTTTTGTGATACATGCATACCACTATCTGCATTACTTTGAGGAGATTCTCCTGATCTCAATCTACCTGTCCATGGTGAAGTATGTGAACCACTACTAGAGGACATTGCAAGTCCACTAATATTTTGTGATTGCTGCTGTGAATTCTATGCAGCATTACCATTTTGTGCATCTACATCATCAATCACATTTACTGGTTTATACCAACTGCTCATCTCATAAAAAACATCTCTGCTCACTGTAAACTTATGAGTAGAAGGGTTATAGCATCTATACCCTTTCTACTACAGAGAATAACCAATAAAGATGCACTTCTTAGCTTTTGGATCCAACTTGGACCTCAACTCATCTGGCACATGAACATAGGCAATGCAACCAAAAATTTTCAAATGAGAAATATATGGTTTCCTACCAGTATGCATCTCCTCTGGCGTCATGCCATGTATTGCTGTAGTGGGAGTCCTTTTCATTATGTAAACTACTGTAGCAACTACTTTAGCCCAATAATAATCTAGTAGGTCTTTTTCATTTAGCATGGCCCGAGATACCTCTCCAATATGCCTATTTTTCCTTTCTCGAAGTCCATTTTGCTGTGGGGTATGACTGCATGAATATTGCTGCTTTATGCCATGCTCCTGGAGGAACCTTGCAAACTTATTTGAGAGGTACTCTCCCCCTCCATTTGACCTTAGGCATTTTAATTGCAGTTTCAACCATAGATTTAAAAGCTTTGAAATGCCCAAACGCTTCACTTTTCTTTTTCATAAAATACTGCCAAACTTTTCTGCTATAGTCATTAATAAAAGTGACAAAATAATGACAGCCTCCAATAGATGCAGCTTTAGTAGTCCACACATCAGAGTGGATTAATTCCAATGGCCTCTTACTCTCTTGAACATGTCTAGGAAATGGTTTCCTTGCCTGTTTTCCAAATTGACAGGCTTCACATACCTTATGCATTTCTGCAACCTTGAATTTAGGCAATCGTGCAATAATATTTTGGGCCTACATTGATTTAAGTCACTGTACATTAACATGACCAATGCGTTTATGCCAGATATCAATATCTGCAACTACGCTGGTCCCATGTGCAAACATTGCTGCACTCAATTCAAGCATGTCCGCATCCAACATAAACATCCTACCCTTCTTCTTTCCTTTTGCTATCAAGCGACCGTTATTTTTCATATCCTCAACAAAGCATCCATGAGGATTAAATTTAATCTACAAGCCTTGCTCAACCATTTGACCAACAGAAACCAGGTTCTTGGTGATATTTGGGACATGAAATACATCAGACAGGTATTTCTTTTTCCCATGCTGCATAGACAAAGGAATTTTACCAATCTGCACAATAGGATGTGTAGTATCATCACTAGTCTCCACAAATCCTGGTCTTTCCATTTTCCTTACATCCTGCATCCATTCTGCATGACTTGTCATGTGGTGTGATACACTTGAGTCAACATACCACACATCATTGCTTTCTTCTGCACTTGTCACAGAATTGGTCATGTGCTGCACCATAAACAGATGCTCATTTCTGTCATCACCCTGTCTACTAGAAGATGCATAATTCCCTTGCTGCAATTTTCCATTCATGATGTCATTCTACTTTTTATAGTAGTCTTTAGCCATATGACCCATTTTACCACAATATTAGCATTCAACATTGCTGTTTGCATTTTGGCCTCTTTGCCATCCACCACGACCTCTTTGGCTCCCCCTTCCTCTAGAGTTATCACGTCCTCCTCCAAAGGATTGGTTTTCTTGAGTTTGTTGCATATTTTGATTTCTACCATGGCCTCCAGATCAGCCTCCTGTACCTCCGCCTCTACCTCTTCCAGCTTTTGAGTAGAAGACAATTTCTTTTGAAGTTCCTCCTGAAGAAGATGCACCACCATTTCTCTACTGTTCAGAAATTAGAAGAGCAAACAACTCCTCAAAATCAGGAAATTTTCCACGGACGGCAATGGATGTTCGGAACTATGCATAATCCTTTCCTAGACCATTCAAGGTCACAGAAACTAGATCATCATCTTCCACTGGCGACCCAATGGAAGCAAGTGCATCTGCAATTTTCTTCACCTTCATGTGGTAGTCATTGATGCTCATATTTTCTCTCTGCACATTGTGCAAGTCCTACTTGAGTTGCATTTTCTTGGCTTGCGTATTTGTGTTGTACATTTTTGCCAAAGTATCCCATGCCTCCTTTGGTGTACTTGCATCCTGAATATGCACAATCATATAATCTGAAATACTGATAGACAGCCAGTACATAACTTCTGGCTCTCTCATGCCATCCTTTAAACGCCTGCATTTCTTGTTGATTGGGAACATTAGGAAGAATTGGTTCTTCTTTATTTCTTGTAATGAACTCCCAATAGCCTTTTCCTATAAGGAAATTCGTCATTCTAAACTTCCCTACTTGGAAGTTATTCTTGTCAAGATTTTCAGTGACAATCTGTGAAAGAGAATCAGACGTCATTACAAAACTCTCCAAAATATTCTGTCACTGCAAAAAACACAGCTTCTGCCTCACAAGGGCAAATCTGCAAAATTGATGAAAGTGGTATTTGACCACACAGTCACTTCCTAGTGACGATTTTGCATCAACAGGCAATATGGATGATTGTGTGACTCCCAGTATCTCCGTGCACAGGCATACGATGCAATTTCTACAACAACTTCTCACCAACCTGTGGAGCAGTGGTCACACAGCAAAAATAGGGCCTTTTTCTCAGTGCTTGTGGAGAACTTGTGAAGATAGTGGGAGAGAAGGAAGAAGTCTCACTTATGGCTTTCTCACATACACAATGGGGGGATACACACAAAGGTGGAGGCTGAAAACAGTTTTCCTCTTCTTAGTTGTGAAAGCCAAAAGAGCTCTAGTACAAAGAAATAGAAGAACCCTATATGTGGGTCTCAAACCAAACTCAGCTAACTAAGGTGGCGTACTAACTGAGCCACGAACTAGAGTACATAAGGATAGCTATAATCCAGCTATGAAGCTTATCATGAATGACTACACGTCTGACAACTTCCAAGCCTTGAACAAATGTAAAGCGCTCCATCCACGAAATACAGTGTCCTACAATCAAATGACACTATCTCATACAAGAAAAATGAGAATAGAGGACATATAACAACAATAGTGCTAGATTTTAAACCTTACCTACCATAGGACATATAACTACCAGCCAACCACTATATCTGATAATGAAGCTGCTGCAACAGCAAGCCCATAATGCACATGGTCCTCTAATAAGAGGTTCCAAACTGGGATGGGTTCTCTCTCATCAAGTGGAAATCCAGTGGGAAAGTCAACCAATATAAAATCCGCAGCCCACTTAATCTTCTTACCCAACCGCATGTAGTCTCGATCAGGGCTAACTACATTCATGAAAAACTCATGCAAAATAGTATACTTTTCATTTTTCTTGGACTGTGAAAATTCCATGCCCATGGTTATGTAATCACCCACCATACAAGCATATAATGGAGTGATACCTCGAGTCGATAGACTATCCGGTGACTGTGCCTTATGAAATACATAATGTTGTACTAACTTTGTGATAGATTGTAAACCTACATGGAAAATTTATATCAAACACAACCAAAGAAATTTTTGAAGCACCGATAGCAAGAACAAAAATAAACTAGAACCTTACTTGCATGCTCCATTTGATCCTTATCTTGCCTTGGTGGACTAGATGGCTCCTCATCTAAATGGATAGGAAAGAATAACATTAGTATACTATTCCAAACCCTCATCACAAACAACATTAGAAACTCAACATGTATGTATATTTCTTACCTTTCTTTTGAGCTTGTTCTTGTTTTTGTGCTTGTGTTTTTGTTTTTCTAGAGCTTCCGCCCATTTTATCCTTACTTTCTTCAATGTCCTTAGATGAGGCATATTTCTTGTGAAAGTCTCTCTCACGCACCAAGACTTGTCCCTTGGGGAAGTCTATCCACCAAGGACAATTTGCAAGTTCCCATTGAGAGTGATTGTGCATGCCAGGAGGATACATACAAGCAGCATGACCAATTTCCACCCAACTCTTGCACAAATTTGGAATCTCTAAGATCTTTCTCTCTCTTGCCAAATGAGCAAGATACCTACAAATCAACAATCACTAATTATTTGGACCTCCTATATAGACAAATAAAAATGATTGTCAAGTTCAATGTTGTTATAAGCTTCACAAAACAAATAGAAAAGCACCATCATTAAAACTAAAAGGGACCAACCTGTAGACAACCCTGTGAGCGGCCATGTCCAACTCAGAGAGACCAGATGCTTTCTTTCCTCCCTTACTCTCAATCTTTGAATCCTTTGATCGTAGAGCTAAGAACAAATGCTTTCTTCCTTCTAATTTTATGTCCTCCATGTACTGTTGCATTGTGTAATCTTTTGGTGTCTCTAAAGGAACGCCCATCGTTGTTACAACCCTCAAGTCATCAAGAACTTTCAAAGCCTGGGTCTCTACTTTCTCAAGAAATATCTCTCTATTAATCCATCTACACAAGTGAAAAACAATGTATTCACACAATTAAGACTTATGGCACTTCTATAATACATACAAACACTGCAAAATAAGTCTATTTATGAAAGGAACAACTCACCCTCTATACTCCACATCCCCCACAGGCATGAAATACATATCCCTCATTGGTTTGGTAGCCTCCAACAAGGAAAGAAAAATGATTTTTTTCTCCAATCTCAAATCAGACTTTGCTATGAGTTGCAGCTTCTCCAAAGTTACACAAGAGTCCAGACCATCAAATCGCAAGGCAAATAACTTTTCCAACCAGGCCACACCCAAGCCTAGATCTATGCAATTCAAAACCTATCCAAGCATTGCATGTTAGATGCATAAAATGATTAAAAAATGTAACAATAAGAAGAATTAAACTCTCACCTTTCCCATCCTGTTAGCAATTCTCTTTTGAATCAGGACACGTTGCTTTCCTTCAACTTCTGTTCTTTGGTCTATAGGCATCTTTGTGGATATCTTATCAATTGCTTTTTTAAGCTCTGTATTGTACTCAACCTACACAAAAGATTTCCTTTTATAGAAAGAAAAGGAATGAAAGAGAATAAGCACCAAGAGAAGTGTAGCATTAAACTTGAAAGACCAATCTTGCAAGATAGCCTCTTGTCAATGGAAACCAGGGTCTTTTTCCTTTACTCTCATGAGCCTGTGTCGTTTTTTGTTTGTAGGAAAGATATCCTTTATAACACTCATCCAAGCAGTAGTCCTATGATTTCCCTCCCAAACAAAAAACATCCTTCTTGACATAAATTTAAATTCATGACTTGATAGCAAGTCATTCTCAAACTCTTCATCAATATCTCTCCAAGTGGGAGACCACCTCTCCATCATATCATCTGTCACTACTACCTCCTCTCCATCACTTTTGCAAACGGACACTATGAAAGATCCTTTCTCTAGAAGGTAGCCCTCCACTTGGAATGCACTTTTTAATGAAGACACATCATCACGCAGTCCTCGTACTCGTGCATAGGGGATCAATCTACATAATGGAATGCGAGGACAATGATCTAAATCAAGCATCCTGCATTTTCCAATCACATCACCTCCTCCTTCCACTTGCACTTCAGTGTCATCCAATTCAACCTACTCCAATCTTGGTCCTTCATCTTTTGGAGCAGAGGATGTATCAGGCTCAGAACCTGCTGCACTCCTTGGTTCTTCTGTCCCACCTACTGATGATTGGGCAGGGGGATCTATTTTCTTTCCTCTTGCTAACTTTGGAGGCAGAGCCTCTTGAGGCTTTTTACCTTTCCTTTCTGTCATCCTGAAATGAAATACAAAAATAACACCTTTTCATACACTGGTCACATATGAAATGAGATTGCAAGACAATGAAAATCTAATCCAAGAGCAAATATAGTATAGCAAACTATAGAAAAAATCTCTTGTTCACGGCACATGTTATTCTTCTCCAAAACATTCTATGAAGATCAAGAGTTCAATGTGAGCACAACTGTTAAATTTTTTAAACACTAACCATATACATGTTTACACTATCATTTTGAACACATGCATTTAGGGTCTAGTTTATCTTAGAGCCAACAGTCAAGCTCCTATACTATTTTAGATACATAGAGCTAACAGTCAAACTAATATACTATTATTGATACATAGAGCTAACATTCAAACTCCTATACATAGATGTGTATAAAGGAATATCTAAACATATTTATTTATCTTTATACACATGTCTTTATTTATCTTTAAACACATCTGTTTTCACATATTTATGCATATGTATGCATATCCTTTTCTATGTACAAATAAAAAAACACATGTAAATAGTTTTACGTATGCATGTATAAACTTATCTATGTATGAATTTATATCTGCATATATATACATAACCTCTCAAACTCTCAACCCCATATAGCACTCATTTGCTAATGGAAGAGACTACATCTTCCATGCATATGTTTACATTTACAACAGACTTCCATATATACATCTTGAAATTTTCATACATGACATATGGACACAAATAAATATACAATAAATGTATAACACACATACATGTATATGAATACTTAAGCATGTCTATTTATATACATGTATTGTGTAATACATGTACATGTGGAGATCTTTTGGGGGATTTCTCCCAATATTCCACAAACTCTCACCCCCTTCCATAGAGGACTTTCCTCAATCAAGGAGTTCCTCCTTTAACTTGAGGCATAATTCAAGAATGTAGATTAAAAGCAAAAGCATACAATGTGTTGGCATAATCATCCTTGTGGTCAAAATAACTTGCAAAATTGAAAGCTACATAGATTACATTTATTACGACCTCATATCTACTTCACTCTTCCCTCGGGGGGGTCACTATGTATAAACCCTCTATATCACATGCGTTCAAGGCCTATATTTAAAATCCCTTATTTGTAAATTTTTTCATTAATAAAATGTACCCCTTTTCTATACAAATCTGTAAATTTTTTCCAAAACTATTTTAAATAGTCCCTTATGTATATTTATTTCTGTAAATTTTAGGAATAAAAAATATCCATCTTTTGAACTCACGTGATAGTGTTACATATGATGAGTGACCCCCCCGAGACTCTTCCTCTTTGAGATCTTATATCCAATGAGCATTCATATTTAATAAAAATCTTAAAATGTATAGGTTGAATGCAACTGTGAAAGCACACATTAGTAGTGTGCATTTTAGTGCTATTTCTACCAAAATGGACAGCGCATCAACACGCTGTCCATTTTGGTGAAAAGGGCATATAAAATGCTACCCCAATACAAGGCCACTATTGAGCAAGACTTGACACAAGATGTCTTGACATAGTAACTCAGGGATCTGGAAGCTATTTTTATTTTCAAGTCACCATGCAGGTCAAGTGTGGCAGCATTCTTGATCCCAATAACCAATCTTATTGTAGGAAGACTGTTGCAAGTGTGAGAGCATGTCAGTGTCCTAAATTGTAAAGATCTTTCTACCAAAAAAGACAGCGCGATTTTGAAGCAAAAGACATCTAAATGCCACCCCACTGAAATTCTATTATGAAGCATGAAAGAGGCCAATTTTGATGCTTGGGATACCGAAATAGACAGCGCGTTGACACGCTGTCCATTTTGAAGCAAAAAACATCTAAATGCCACCCCACTGAAATTCTATTATGAAGCATAAAAGAGGCCAATTTTGATGCTTGGGATACCGAAATAGACAGCGCGTTGACACGCTGTCCATTTTGGTATCACAAGCATCAAAATTTCCTTCTTTACTCAAATATGAAGGTGGTACATGAAAGATACAATGGAGGATTTTAGATGTCCTTTTCCATTGAAATGGATAGCGCATCAACGCACTGTCCATTTCAATGGAAAGGGTATCCAAAATGCTCCTAACATCATGGCTCTTCCAAATGCTTAAGGACTCACTAGAGAGGTCTTGGAAGATTGAAAAATTGGAGGATGAGGATGTGAGGAGAAGAAGGATTCACAATCTCTAAATCAATTTGAGGTGTATAGACAAAAATTGATGAAAGTTTTTTAAGTTTTTAGTATACCCCCAATGCTTTTTAGTATAGCTCCTCTGACATGATTTTGATCTACTTTCCATGAGAAAGGAAGTTTTTTAAGTTTTTAGTATACCCCCAATGCTTTTTAGTATAGCTCCTTTGACATGATTTTGATCTACTTTCCATGAGAAAGGGCAGCGCCTTTCTCATGGAAAGTAGATTAAAAAAAGGATGTGTGTAGCTTGGCTAATTTTTTATACGAAGCTTGGAATTCCCAAAAACAAAAGCGTTGGAGAGGGAGCGTGTACCTTGGCAGAGGAGATGGAGAAGATGGGAGTGCACGAGACCTTTCGTGAGGAGGTGAGTTGAGCGTGGAAGGTGGAGGCGATGTTAAAAGAAAGGTGGAGCGTGGAAGGAGAAGGCGGCTACTCCAACTACCACACTGGGAGGAAGATTGGAGCGTGGAAGGAGAAGGTGGAGCATGGAAGGAGAAGAGAGGAGGCCAAAGAAAGCTTGAGGAGGGCCGAGGAAGCGAAGAGGGAGTGCGAGTCATGGAAGAGGAGGAAGAGGCGATGAGGAGGGAGAGGCGGGTCATGGAAGAGGAGGGAGAAGCGAAGAGGGAGTGCAGGTCGTGGAAGAGGAGGCGAGGTCGTGGAAGAGGAGGTGGGTCATGGAAGAAGAGAAGCGATGGCAAAGGAGCGAGCGATGGGGAAGGCGAGAAGGGAGACTCACAAACTTAGAAGGCAGAAGGCAGAAGGATGGTCTATAGTGGCTGGACACAGAAGGCTGAAGGCAGAAGGAGTGAAGGCAGAAGGCAGAAGGCTATAGCGAGCGATGGTTTCTAGATGGGAGAAGAGAAGGCGAGAGGTTCTTCTCTCAGCGTAAGTGATGGAGGTTCACTCGAAGGCAACAAGCTCATCGGAACTCGTTTGGGGGAAGACGATAATGAAGAGGAACACGCTTGAGAGAAGGGAGGTAGAGGTGGATGGCCTGCGAGGGCGTTATTTGGCCAGGAAGGGTGAAGAAAGGACGTTTTTGGCTGGAGAGGAGGCCTGCGAGGGCGTTGTACCACGCAATCGCAGCAGGAACGTTGTGAGCAACAGGGCTGTGAAGAGCGCAATCAAGCCACAGAAACATTGTGAACGCCATCGCCGTGGACAGAACGAGTTTCAAAGATGAAGATTTCTTATGAGTTGGCGGCAGAGTGAAGGAGGTGTGATTATGTTCAATCGAAATTCACAGAAGTGATTAGTAACTTCAAACTTGTAAGTACTCGCCTTGCATGATTCAACTTGGTGGACGAGCGTTGTAGATCAATTGGAACGACTGATCAGTGAGAGAAAGAGACGAAGTGGCCGTCATGCGTCATGAGAGAAAGAGCAAGATGGAGCAGGTGTGATTATCTGATGACATTGATAGCAGCGGAAACTCCCAAATCTGAAAGACTCGTCATCTTTCTAACTCACTGTTAGAGAATTCCGCTTTGAATGGATTACGTTCACTTCCTGTTCCACCACAATCAAAATAGTTTATTCAACACCACATCTTCCGCCAATCTGTTCAACATAAGGAAAACATCGAACATGACAATATGTAAGGGAAATAGAAAAAGAGCGAGGTGGGCAAAATTTGCGCCGACGAAAAGACCCAAAGCACTTACAACCTTCGATGGACTCCAGCGATACTCCATCAGAAAGTTGCGGCTACAAATGATCGCGGGAAGTTTCAATATTGGAACTGTAACTTGAATTCAGAGATGCTAAGAAATAAGAATCGTTTCCCAATGAACCTGGTCTGAAGATCATGCTGGAGCTAATGGGATACAATAAGGAAGGGAGCCCGGAGCGTAAGGGCAAAATCTCGGAGCATGGAGCTTAATGGCATTCCCACGCCACGCTCTCCCTTCACCAAAATAGATGCCACTAGGACGTTCCCCCGTGTCTCCAGACTCCCTCGCTTATCGCTACGTTGTGAGCCGTAAGGCTTTTCGCGGGAGCTCTCTGCACTTTTTGCCCATGCCGTGATCGTTTATTTCGTTCCTTGCTTTCAATGATGAGAGGATTTTCGTAGCTGCAATTGACGAAAGTTGAGGTGCTCCCCATTGGAGGAGGTGCTCCCCGTTGAGGCGCAGGAAGCAGGCTCGCTTGCTTGCTTCTAGTTGAATCTATGTAGCTAATCTTGTTTTTGCTTTTGTGCATACGCATGTATTATGATCTAGCTTGCATTATGATCGGCTTCTCTGTGTACGCTCTCCTTCTTACGTAACCGGATTTTCTCATCAGTCTACGTGTGCGTGTTTTGGTACATCGCCTTGTCCCTCCACTACGTTGTCACTCCGAAGCTTTTTGAAATATGTATTGTGCATGTTCGCGAGTTTGAGGGACGCTTGCTGCATCTACAAACCTTTGATGATTGCCTACACGAGTAGCTTATCGTTGAACTGGAGTAGGAATAGCTGTGGGATTTACTGCTCTTCAAAAGGAGATTGACAAAAGTTGAGGGAAGTGTTGGAGGGCAAGCTGTATAGACGAAGCAGTAGTGAAGGCAGCTTAGTACTGCAACCTTCAGAAAAG
This sequence comes from Dipteris shenzhenensis, assembly GCF_047967505.1. Classification (NCBI taxonomy): domain Eukaryota; kingdom Viridiplantae; phylum Streptophyta; class Polypodiopsida; order Gleicheniales; family Dipteridaceae; genus Dipteris; species Dipteris shenzhenensis. Next base: position 17,693,711 of record NC_141619.1, read on the forward strand.
CAGGATACATTGATGGAAACGAACTGTTGAAGTTTTGAGAACAATCGGTTTCCAGGCAACCGTTTTGAAATTTGGGGAACAACGAAAATCAAGCTTAACATCACCAATTTTCCCGACTTTAGTGGAGTGCTTTGGAGCTACGAATTCAGAGGCCAATTTCGCGGAGGATGGCGTGGGAACATGTGGTGAAATAGGGATACAAACAGATGGCGTGGGAACGCCCTCTCAGTTGTTGTCAGGAATTTTGAATTCACCTTGAACGGGATTTGGAGGACAGGGTCAGGCAGTCAGGCAGGATGAACATTGCCTTTCATGTTTCAACTTGGGTGGATGAATGTTGTAGCAAGACAGAACGAAGGTGGTGAGAGCGAAAGTGCAGAGTTTCAAAGATGAAGATTTCTTACGAGTTTCAAAATTTTGAATGGAGATGATGAAGATTTCTTGCGAGTTTCAAAGTTTTGAATGAAGAAGATGAAGATTTTTTTAATGAAGAAGATGAAGATGAGCTAATTAAGAAGAGGAATACGCTTGGGAAAACTTGTTAACGAAAACTCTTTCTGTGTTTGCGCTTGGGTTCTTTTGAGTATGTAAAAATAAAACGAGATGCGTGGCTTCTTTTGAGCGACGATGTTCGTGGTGCCTTTGACACTGCAGGAAGGTGCCAACGACATGATGGAGAGCCTTTGATTACATAATCCTCCTTCGATTACATAATCCTCCATTAGCAAGATCCTCCATAGCTTCGATTCACCTTGATGGGATTTCAAACTCAGCTTCATGTCTTCCAGTACATATACTACGTTCTATGCTAGAGGTGCACCTCTCCATTGGCAAGCTCAACCTCCATAGCGTCCAGTACAGGACGGGCAAAAAAAGCTAATTACTACAAAGTCTCGAGTCTCCATGGATCCAAGAGTCTCCATTAATGCTTGATCCAAGAGACTCCATTAATGCTTGGAACGGATATTTTCATTCTGTTGTCCATGCCTTGTTTGCTTTCATTCGTTGTTCTTCCCTCAGATTGTTTCGCCTTCTGCGCCCAACCTTCAGTCGCCCCGCTTCCAGATTTAGCTATTGAGTCAAGGAAGGATTTATTACTAAATCTTCACTAAATCTTGACTATACTTGATTCTATTCATATTGACAGAAGGTATCAAGTATTGATTCTGTTCTTAAACATATCCTCTTACCAGATTCGTGTTTGCAAGTTATGGAGCCTTTAATATTCAGATTACCATCTTGTGAAATGATTACCATTTTCATGGATATTATGAACCATGTCATGGAGCCTTTATGAAGATAATTGTGACGGCGTCATCTAACTCGCCACCTTTCAAAGACATAATTTTTTCACATCTTCTCTTCTTTTGTCATCTCGTCCTTCTATCAACATCTTCTCTTCTACTGCCATGTCCTCTTCTATCAACCTCTTTTCTTCTATTTCCATCTCTTGTGCTTCCGTTTGCTCTTCTGATGCCACCTCTTCTCTGGCAATGTCATTTTTTATCACACTCTTCTACTGGCTACATCTTCTTTTGCAAATCAAGAGCCGCTAGCTATTCTAGAGCTCCGTCTTCTTTTACGCTTGCAAATTGATGAAATTGTTCTCGTAGTGGGTGGCGCCAATCCTTTAGTGTTCATTTGTGCATCTAAAACATGCCTGCATCTGTGTTCATTCGCTTTGGAGAATCAGAAACATTGTCCATTCGTTACGACACTCCTTTATTGGAGGTCTCCCTAGTAGATCTCAAGGAACACTTTCACCTTGCGGATGAGGAGATTAGTCTACATCAAGAAATTGGAGTGGATGACATTGCCATAGTGCTTCCCTTGGTGGACTTGGAGGACGGTCAAAAAGGGTACAAGATCAATGGAAAACAACATTCAACCTTCAGAGTTGAGGTGATAAGAAGAAAAGATTCTCATAGTGACTTTCAAAATGCTGAAGTGAATAGTGTTATTTCACTTATAGAGAAGATGCCTTTGAATAGTTCTTTGCATGTTGCATTAACTTCTGCAGTTAGAGTTGAGAAGGTTGTTGAATTGCCTAAAACTTATGATGGGTATGTTGTCTTTGAACTCCCCCCTTTGCCTGATGGATCTCCAATGTCTGGAATGGAACAAAATGCCGATGGTCATGTATGGACAAAATATTCAACATGTTCACAAGACTTTTTCAATGGAATTGTAAGGATGAGTAGATGTTCTGGATACTTGAGATGCTGTAACATTCATTGTCCTTACCTTGAACGAATGGGAGTTCTGAATGATACACAATGGAAGGGAAAGCTTAGGAAGCCACCTATGCCTGGTCCAATTGATCTAACCTTGGGATCAATTGTCTGCAAGCATTGTTTAGAAATCCCAGAGTGTGTTTATCAATGCAGTGCTATCATATATTATTGCTTGCCTCATGAAAGAGCGAAGACGACAAGATGTGCTGTGCATGTTGGGTTCCATGACCATCCTGTTGAGAAAGGAAAAAGTCGTGCAAAGGAATTGCAAGTGGATGATCTTGTTTCAATGCGTGCTAGGCTAAATGCAAATTCATCTTGCAAAAACATTGAGGTCTCAGTTACACAAGACCTTATGATGGATATGTTGCTTGCAAAGGAGGGGGCTGCTATGGAACCTCTAGATTACCAACAATTTGAAGAGGTTTTGGATACAATCACACCAATGATACAAAGGAGAAGGCTTCAGAGAATAGTGCAGAGTGCAAGATGTGATGCTAGAGGAGGAGATGGTGAAATGGATTCAATACTGGGTTTGAAAAAGAGATGCAGATATCCATATGTGCAAAGTATCTTGTTTCCTGGGCAGTTGCAAGATGAACAACAACCACATATTTTCAAAATGTCGACCATTGGTCCAGGATCAGGGGTTGATTTGGTGAATCGAATGCGGCCAGGAAGTAGCCTTGGATCACAATGGGTGCATTTTGACCACGTCCATCGAGTAAAAGGATGGTCAACTATGGGTGCTCATGTGTATGACCCTTACATAAGGGAACTCTTAACAATAGCTATATGTGAATTCAAGGTAGAAGATACCAATGCACAAGTGCAATTCTAGAAGCTTTTGAATAGTCAGATGGAGAAGAATGGTTTTGAACCACCTCAATTCTGAGGATTCATGGCAGATGGAGCAGGAGCAAATTGGCTTGCTATCCGCACAGTTTACAATGGTGGGCCTGAAAATGTAATGGAGGGTAAAGAAAGGACTTGTGGTCTTCACTGGGAGATGAGCATGGTTGAGCATACCAAAAGATGCATTAAGCCACAATTTCAGGAGGAGCATAAGGTTCTATGTAGGAAATGGAGGGAGGCAATGACAGCTGCTTCTGCAGATCAATGCAAGAGGACATTGACCTTGTATTGGTCTCCATTGCATGTGAAAGAGGGTGAGTTGCCAGCACTCCACACATGGTTGGCTTGGTGGGATGTTAGAGTCAACCAATGGGGGGGAATGTTTTTGCAACAAGAGAAAAATTCTGGGTTTGTTCCTACAGTAAATCTTTTGGAGACAAAACACTCTAGCATGAGAGCAGCACATGGGTATGCAAGACACATAACATTGTATGAAGCTTGTGCTGCAGATCTTGCAATGAATGTCCTTCAGAGTGCTCACTATAATGCCTTTTTGAATGGAAAACACTTGGGTACAGGTCCAAATTTGGATGTTCTACGACAAAGAATACTTGATGGTGGTGGATCTAGTAAAGGAGATAGAAATAGGCTTGTTGATTTGTCACACACTGTGATTGAAGAGGCTGGGTTACACTCTCCAGAGATGGATAGACCGATGACAGAACCGATAAGTATGAGAAGAAAGAGGAGTTCTACATGTTCAACTGTGGTCCATGCACTTGATAGTCATCACCCTGAATACATCACTGTCACTACAAAGAGAGTGATTGGAAAAAGACGACAACTTGATTTTTTAAATCCTACAAACCAGGTAGTTTGTAGAGAGGCAAACATTCATGATGCCAATTGGGCAATTAGGAGAACTAAAGCACATAGTGTTGTCACATGCTTTGGTTACTTGACAAAAAGTCGGAGACGGTGTGGGGCAATGATCAATGCACTTGGTAGAAGTGCAAGCAATGGTGTGCCAGCGCCTTGCTTTAAGGGAAGAAGGCAACATTCCAATGGATTGACAGAACAATTTGTTTGGTTTTGTAATAGTACTGTGACCCATACATGGAAGGTGGATAATTCCATTCAAGGTGTTCCTGGAAACTCTCCAGGTGTGTGGAAGGTTGCATGTGGGACGTCAATTACTATGGATGAGAGGGAGACCCTACTAAGGGCAGGATTTGTATGTGAGACTGATGATGCTATTGGTGTCATGAGCTTCCCATCTCGTATGCAAAAAATCCATACGCCAAGCCATGTGCGCCCATATCATCGTGATGGAAAGCTTGTATCATGGAGAACTAGGTTGAATAAAGAATTCAAAGAAAGGATAAGCAAGGCAGTTGCAGAGAATGGGGAGGTTGTAAGAGAGAGCACTATTATTCCAAATGAGGTGCATCTTTTCCACATTCGTACATCAGGTTCAATTTCCAAGGGGTTAACATACTGTGTCTCAATTTCAGAATTCCCACGTTGTACATGTCTTGATTTCACTCAAAGGGAGACAAGTAAAACTCCTTATATGCCTTGCAAGCACATATACTTTGTGTTCATTGTAGTGCTGGGATTGAGTGATACAGTGCATCAGTTTATGCATCAGGCAGCGTTGACTAACATTGAGTTGTTTCAAGCACTGGCTGGAAAAAGAAATCCATCTTCCATAGACTAGATGATGTGAAAGACATTCTATTGTTCTTTGCTGAACATGCGGATTATAGAGGTAGGGATCCTTCTATGTTTTTGTAATCGAAGTAAGGATATACTTCTGCAAGCATTAGAGGCAAGATATGTCAGCCTTTAAGGTGAATAGTAGAAGATGCAATAGATGTAATGTGCTTTTTTGCTCTACATGCCTTCCATTTTTTGGATCAGACGTTTGGAAGATGTACTTCTGCAAACATGGAAGGCATGATATGTACATGTAGAGTATGAGCACGTTTTGGCTATATTCTACCTGCTCCTACGTTGTTGTCTCTCCATAAGGATTTCAGTGTGAAAGTAAGGAGAGAAAGGTATTTAATATGATGTGTAGGCTACTCCTTTTCTTTGGATGGGTGTATGGAGAAAGATACCAAGTATGGGGAGAAAGGATATGTGTAGCCTGATATTTGTATTCATGATGCATGTATGGAATATGTAATCATATAAGCATGGCGGGCATGATATGTAATGTAAAACTTGTGTGCAATGTTAGTTCTTTTTCAAATCTCGTATTCAGTACCACTATGTGTTTGTTTGCCAAATTTATTGTAATGTAAATATATGAGAAGGAAGGAGATGTGCAATTCGAACAATGTGCTCTCTACTTAGTAGTCTTTGTTTTTGTGAATCATATATTTTATATACTATTGAATCTCTCTCCATAATGAGTCTAATGTGATAGCAGGAGAAGGAAGGAGGGAAGCAATATCATTTTGGGACATGACTCCTCTCTCTAATGAAATTTGATTAATCATATAGTGGATCAAGGGCTGCTCGCTTGCCTGTTGTTTAATCACGCTCGCTTACTTGGGCTCGCTCGCTTTTCCTTGCTCGCTCTTTGGTAATCCTCTCTGAACCCCAGCCTCATAAAATAGTCCATACTGCAATGTGGACTTCACATACTTGAGTATGCGTCTAGCTGCATCCAGATGTGGTTTCCTTGGAGCCTGCATAAACTGACTTACCAATCCAACAGCAAAGCTCAAATATGGCCTGGTAATAGTCATATAAATCAAACTTCCTGCTATGCGTCTGTACATAGTAGGGTATTCCAGAAGCTCACTTGCATCTGCGCTTAGCTTCACATTCTGCTCCAAAGGAACTGAAATAGGATTATAGCCTGTCATCCCATATTTGGATAGCATGTCCAATCCATACTACCTCTGCAAGAGCCATATCCCTCTTGGTGATCTAATCACCTCAATGCCCAAGAAATAACGCAGCTCTCCCAAATCCTTCATCTCAAACTTCTGCTTCAATAGCATTTTCACATGAAGGATATCTTCATCACTATCACCTGTGATGATCAAATCATCAACATAAATGACAAGCAGCATAATACCTTTCTCTGTTTTTCTCACATAAAGTGAGAAATCTCCCTTGGAAATCTGAAAGCCAATAGTGACAAGAGACTGTCCTATCTTGTCAGACCATGCTCTAGGTGCGCTTCAAGCCATACAAGGCTTTCTTCAACCTGCAAACAAACTCAAGATGAACAACATGAACATAACCTGGTGGCTGCTACATAAAGTTCTTGCAAATCACCATGCAAGAAGGCATTCTTTACATCCATCTGATGTAAAGACCATCCCTTTGATGCAGCCATAGCAATGACTACTCTTATGGTTGCCATCCTTGCAACCGGACTGAATGTTTCTTCATAATCAATGCCATATGTCTTTGCAAACCCCTTGACAACTAATCTTGCCTTGTATTTGTTCACAAAACCATTTGCATTGTGCTTCACCTTATAAACCCACTTACAACCAATTGCATTCTTGTCTTTAGGCAAAGGCACCAATTCCCATGTAGCATTTGCTTCCAAGGCATCCATTTCTTCATCCATGGCTTTCTCCCATTTTTCTTTTCCATGGCTTGCTCAAAAGAAATGGGTTCTGGTTCCTGTATCACTTTGACCATATAGACATAGTGAATGGCTGTAAATCCATCATATTTCACCCTATCCATAGGATACCTAGCTCTGGTAGACCTGCGCAAAATAGGCTCACTTCTAGGTGCTCTCAAAACATCCCTGGTCTTCCTTAATCCAGGTGTAACAATAGAAGGAATACCCAACTCATCATCAATGCTCTGTTCTGAGCCATTGGATTCACCATCCACATAAGAGTGACCTGCATTCACATCAAACATGGGCTGATCTACCTTCTCTTTTCCTTTTTGTGATACTTGCATACCACTATCTGCATTGCTTTGAGGAGATTCTCCTGATCTCAATCTGCCTATCCATGGCAAAGTATGTGAACCACTGCTAGAGGACGCTGCAGCTCCACTAATATTTTGTGATTGCTGCTGTGAATTTTGTGCAGCATTACCATTTTGTGCATCTACATCATCAATCACATTTATTGGTTTATACTAGCTGCTCATCTCATCAAAGACAACATCTTTGCTCACTGTAAACTTACGAGTAGAAGGGTTATAGCATCTATACCCTTTCTCCTATAGAGAATAACCAATAAAGATGCACTTCTCAGCTTTTGGATTGAACATGGACCTCAACTCATCTGGCACATGAACATAGGCAATGCAACCAAAAATTTTCAAATGAGAAATATCTGGTTTCCTACCAGTATACATCTCCTCTGGCGTCATGCCATGTATTGCTGCAGTGGAAGTCCTATTCATTATGTAAACTACTGTAGCAACTGCTTCAGCCCAATAATAATCTCGTAGGTCTTTTTCATTTAGCATGGCCCGAGATACTTCTCCAATATTCATGTTTTTCCTTTCTGCAAGTCCATTTTGCTATGGGGTATGACTGCATGAATATTGCTGCTTTATGCCATGCTCCTGGAGGAACCTTGCAAACTCATTTGAGAGGTACTCTCCCCCTCCATCTGACCTTAGGCATTTTAATTGCAGGCCTGCTTCTTTCTCAACCATAGACTTAAAAGGTTTGAAATGCCCAAACACTTCACTTTTCTTTTTCATAAAATACACCTTACTTTTCTGCTGTAGTCATCAATAAAAGTGACAAAATAATGATAGCCTCCAATAGATGTAGTTTTAGTAGTCCACACATCAGAGTGGATTAATTCCAATGGCCTCTTACTCTCTTGAACATGTCTAGAAAATAGTTTCGTTGCCTATTTTCCAAATTGACAGGCTTCACATACCTTATGCATTTCTGCTACCTTGAATTTAGGCAATCTTGCAATAATATTTTGGGCCTGCATTGATTTAAGTTGTTGTACATTAACATGACCATATGCGTTTATGCCAGATATCAATATCTATAACTACACCGGTCCCATGTGCAAACATCGCTGCACTCAATTCAAGCATGTCCAAATCCAACGTAAACATCCTACCCTTCTTCTTTCCTTTTGCTATCAAGCGACCGTTATTTTTCATATCCTCAACAAAGCATCCATGAGGATTAAATCTAACCTGCAAGCCCTGCTCAACCATTTGACCAATAGAAACCAGGTTCTTGGTGATATTCGGGACATGAAATACATCAGACAGGTATTTCTTTTTCCCATCCTGCATAGACAAAGGAATTTTACCAATCTGCACAATAGGATGTGCAGTATCATCACGAGTCTCCACAAATCCTAGTCTTTCCATTTTCCTTGCATCCTACATCCATTCTGCATGACCTGCCATGTGGTTTGATGCACCTGAGTCAACATACCACACATTATTACTTTCTTCTGCACTTGTCATAGAATTGGTCATGTGTTGCACCATAAACAAATGCTCATTTCTATCATCACCCTGTCTACTAGAGGATGCATAATTGCCTTGCTGCAATTTTCCATTCATAATGTCATTCTACTTTTTGTAGCAATCTTTAGCCATATGACCCATTTTACCACAATAGTAGCATTCAACATTGCTGTTTGCATTTTGGCCTCTCTACCATCCACCACGACCTCTTTGGCTCCCCCTGCCTCTAGAGTTACCACGTCCTCCTCCAAAGGACTGGTTTTCTTGAGTTTGCTGCATACTCTGATTTCTGCCACGGCCTCCAGATCGGCCTCCTCTACCTCTGCCTCTACCTCTTCCAGCCATTTGAGTAGAAGATAGTTTCTTTTGAGGTTCCTCTTGAAGAAGATGCACCACCATTTCTCTACTCTTTAGAAATTAGAAGAGCAAACAACTCCTCAAAATCAGGAAAATTTTCACGGACGGCAATGGATGTCCAGAACTGTGCATAATCCTTTCCTAGACCATTCAAGGTCACAGAAACTAAATCATCATCTTCCACTGGCGACCCAATGGAAGCAAGTGCATCGCAATTTTCTTCACCTTCATGTGGTAGTCATTGATGCCCATATTTTCTCTCTGCACATTGTGCAACTCTTGCTTGAGCTACATTTTCTTGGCTTGCGTATTTGTGCTGTACATTTTTGCCAAAGTATCGCATGCCTCCTTTGGCATACTTGCATCCTGAATATGCACAATCATTGAATCTAAAATACTGATAGACAGCCAGTACATAAGTTTTCTGGCTCTCTAATGCCATCCTTTAAATGCCTACATTTCTGTTGATTGGGAACATTAGGAAGAACTAGTTCTTCTTCATTTCCTATAATGAACTCCCAATAGCCTTTTCCCATAAAGAAATTCGTCATTCTAAACTTCCATGCTTGGAAGTTGTTCTTGTCAAGATTTTCAGTGACAATCTGTGAAAGAGAATCAGATGCCATTACAAAACACTGCAAAATATTCTCTCACTGCAAAAAACATAGCTTCTGCCTCACAAGGGCAAATCTGCAAAACTAACCAAAGTGGTATTTGACCACATAGTCACTTCCTAGTGACGATTTTGCATGAACAGGCAAAGAGGATGATTCTGTAACTCCCAATATCTCTGCGCATAGGCATATGATGCAATTTCTGCGGCAAATTTTCACCGACCTATAGAGAAGTGGTCGCACAGCAAAAACAGGGCCTTTTTCTCAGTGCTTGCGGAGAACTTCTACCTCCAAAACGGGCCCCAAAATGGCCTCGAATCAGAAAACTGCCCTCTCGCCACATCGCGAAGGGCGTCTCAATCTAAGACAATGCACTCTTGCACTTTTCGACTGTGCTACCTATAGAGATTTTCTCCCAAACTCGAAAAAGGAAAGCAACACTGGTCCTCTTACTTGGACACCATGAACTTGGTTTGCTTTCTTGAGCTCCTTACCATGAACCAGGCTCTAATACCATGTGAAGATAAAGGGAGAGAAGGAAGGAGTCTCACTTGCAGCTTTCTCACATACACAATGGGGGAATACACACAAAGGTGAAGGTTGAAAATAGTTTTCCTCTTCTTAGTTGTGAAATCCAAAAGAACTCTAATACAAAGAAATAGAAGAACCCTATATGTGGGTCTCAAACCAAACTCAGCTAACTAAGGTGGCAGACTAACTGAGCCACAAACTAGAGTACATAAGGATAGCTGTCATCCAGCTATTATTCACGGGCGGTGTACCAACCGCATTTGCAGCTAACAAGTCAGTGACATAAATGCACAATGGTCACCCTGGCATATCACGAGTGGAGCTCGATATCTTAACATAATTAACCCGTCATCATAGAAGTGCCCCCATGTATCTCCTCTACGATGGTGACAGTGGTAGGCTGTCTCGACAGCAATAGGGTACCTGCCCACGATATCAAGCTAGAAGATGACAAAATTTATGGAGGGGTTAGTACAAAGAAATAACCTCCTAATAAACTACATAAACAATATAATTTGAGATCGATACTTACAAATTGGGCCTCCCATGATTCAACACCCTCTGCTCCATAACATGCACGCTTCCATCTTGCTCCATTTGGATCCTTCATGCCTCCATGTGTTGCAGATTGGGGTCCACCTTCTTTGCCTTCATTGCTTTCTTCCACTCATGCTTGTGAGTGGTGTGGGGCTGGTCCCTTGGTGGTTGACCTCCCTCGAGCCTTGCAATCTCAGCTAGTGCCTGCCTCTCTTAAGCGAAGATCTTTTATTGCCAAGAATCATAACAATCTTTGACTTGGCCCATTTATCTGTGAACTGAACATTGGGGGGATTGGGATACCTAGAGTGAATAGCAGCAAGGGTCTCATCAACCAAATTTTTTGGATGGTCTTTGTAGTGAATAAAGCAATCTCTATAATTGTTAGCAATTACAAAGCACACGAAGGCCATGATGTCCTTTCCCTGTGCATCCATCAAGATGCCTCCTCTCTGAGTGATGTCATAGAAGATCGTACCATCACCATCTAGCACGTCTGCATCATCTAAATCATCCTCGTCCCCACCACTATCCCCACCAAAGCACTGTGCCATGCATCCCCCACTGCTCTTCCTGCTACTATGCCTATTGCCCTATCATCTCAAGCTAGTATGCTGGCCACTCATAGAAGCGACTGTCGACTGCATATTAGTATGCTGGCCACTCGTAGTTGGAGAAGCAACTCTCGATGACACGAGAGTACGTCGGCAGCTCTGTGAGATAGAAGGACCTCCTGACTACAGGGGGGAGAAGTGGCTCGGCTTTGTAACTGGCTAGGCTGTCTCGATTCCACTAGGGTAATCTCAGCTGGTGTGGGATTGGGGTGGTTTGGAGTGTATACTACTGACTCTTGGGGGGTGTTTGTTATACTCTTCATGTATGTGTATAACTCCCCAGGAGTGGGAGGGTGCCCCAAAATGTTATATAACTCTCAAAAGATGGCATCTCAAAGATTAGGTGAGGCTGATAAGCTTTCTGGCCACATGATGAACTGAAGAAAAGAAAAGAAGAAGATTACATTGAGCATGTCCTTGTCTCACAAGATGCAAAAGAAAAATAACAGTGACAGCCTGACATTGAGCAAGCATTTACAAACTTCTGCATTCTTTGAATTAGAGTGATAGAAGTCTATATCTGTTTGCTCAATGTCAGGCTATTGAAGCTTCACACGTGGGAAAAAAGAGAGAAGGAAAGAGAGGAAAAGAGAGGAGAAAAAAGATAAGAGAGGAGATAAGAGAGAAAAAGAGAGGAGAAAAGAGAATGAAAGAGAGGAGAAAGGAGAGGAAAAGAGAGGAGAAAAAGAGATAAAAAGTGGGGATAAAAGAGAGAAAAAGAGACAAGGAAAGAAAGGAGAAAAGAGAGGAAAATAGAGGAAAAGAGAGGAGAAAAAGAGATAAAAATTGGGGATAAAAGAGAGAAAAAGAGAGAAAAAGAGAGAAGGAAAGAGAGGAGAAAAGAGAGGAAAAGAGAGGAAAAGAGAGGAGAAAAAAAGAGAGAAAAAGAGAGGAGATAAGAGAGGAAAATTGCCACAAAAAGAGAAGGAAAGAGAAAAGAAAGGAGAGGAGGGAAAGAGAGAAAAAGAGAGAAGGAAAGAGATGAGAGAAGAGACGAAAAGAGAAGGAAAGAGAGGAGATAAGAGAGAAAAAGAGAGATGAAAAGAGAAGGAAAGAGAGGATAAAAGAGAGAAGGAAAAAGAGAGACAAGGTGAAGGAAAGAGAGGAGAAAAGAGAGGAAAATAGAGAGAAGGAAAGAGATGAGAAAAGAGACGAAAAGAGAGGAAAAGTGAGGAGGAAAAAGAAAGGAGATAAGAGAGAAAAAGAGAGGAGGAAAGAGAAGGAAAGAGAGGACAAAGGAGAGAAAAAGAGAACGCAATCCCTTATCTCCTCACGAATGCAATCCCTTTCTTCAATCATGCTTTTCCTTTCCATCATTCATGCAATCCCTTTCTTCAATTATGCAATCCCTTTCCATCATTAATGCAATCCCTTTCTTCATTCATCTAATCACTTATTTCCATCATTCAATATGCAATCATTTTCTTGGAAGTGGAAGGGGAGCCTTTAGGGAAGGGGAAGGGGAAGGGAAAGGGAAAGGGAAAGAGAAGGAAAACACAACAAAGACTGTCGGGGCACATCTAACAATGCGTCTATAGGCACGGCTATCTGTTTTCCAAAAAACAGACGTGCTGTTAAACACGCTGTTAGACGCGTCTATAGACGCACTCTGACAGACGCAATTTTTAAAGAAACTAAAAAGGACATGCACTCGACCCCAAAAATAACAACACTAGTACCAAAAACATCCGTTCTCTGCATACGACAAAGGACAAATCCAAAGAGAGCAACTTCTACAGAAAGTCAACCGCCAAGAGACTTACCTTGAATAGAGGTATGGAAGCTTCTTGTTCTTCTTCAAAGCTTCTTATCTTCCTTGTTCACCCTCTTCTCTTGTGTGCTTGGGGATGATTGTGTAAGCCTGGAGATGGAGTGTGGGTGCTTGGAGATAAGTGTGGATGCCTGGAGCTGTGTCTGTTAATAGGAAAGCAAGCCGTGGGACACTAAAAGTATGTGAAGGAAAGCAAGCATGTTAAAAGTAGGTTTGAAAATCAGCTCGCAGTTTGCACATCTAACTATGCATCGAAAGCGCATCTAAATGAGTGTCTATCAATGCATCTAAAGTACGTTTTAGATGCACCTATAGATGCGCTCCACAGTACAGACGTGGTGTTAGATGTGCTTTTAGATGCTCCGCAGAGTTTTGACATTTACAACTCATGGGGTTGCTTATCTATAGGATGTCTTCATCTTCAACAAGTAGCTCCAATGAGGATGAATCCCTCCATATCCACCATCGTGAAATGTGGTTGGACCAAAAAATAAAATGTATGTGTGATCGATGTCGAGGAAACATGTATCATGCATACAAAATTACACTCAATCACATCTCAAAGTATGGAGAATGGGATGCAACCGTAAACATGTTAAGTGTTAAAGAGTTAAGGTTTATTGAGATACCTAGGGGTGTTCATGTGTTTGAGTTATGATCCCGTTTTAATTTGATACAGGATGCAGTGTCACACCCGCATATGTTGCCCTATGCTCGTCATGAGGAGGTGCAGCGTCGGTGATATGAGGTGGGATCTTCAGGAGGGCCTGTTACGGATGCATGGAGTGATGGTGATAGTAGCCATTTGCCATTACCTCATGAGACCATGGAGGAGGAGGTGTTTGATGATATGGTGCAGGATTTATATGTCCATCAATCCCTAGGTAGGGATGATAGCATGGAGCAGGACGATCTTTTTACCGCAGCATCGACTCCACTGTTATACATGCCTCCCTTGAGTTACTAAACTTGTAGACCATCTACGGATGGTGGAGCAATGGAAGTTTGAATGCATTACTCAAGTAAGCTTTAAAGTCTATTTTGCAAACATGGTGAATTAAGCTAGTGGGTCAATTACTCGAATGATTTTTCTCATATATGGTCTTCACATGTAGGCTATTGTGTAAAATGTTTCCAAGGGAGAATGAATTACCGACCTCAAGAGATATGGTAAGGTAACATGTGACCTCTCTTGGAGGATTAGATTACAAGCACATCCATGCATGCGTCAATGATTGCATTTCATTTCATGGACCACATAAGGATGCAAGAGAGTGTCCTACTTGTGGAGAGGCAAGATATAGAACAGATCTCAAAACTTTGGATGTGCCTCATAAGGTTCTGTGATATTTTCCCATAATCCCCTGCATCCAACATATGTTCAAGTGCAAGTCCATTACAGAGCTCATGTCATGGCATTCCTCCCATCGATCAACCGATGGCAAGTGGAGAACTCCTCCAGACACTCCTGCGAGGAAGCATATTGAAGACACAGGGCCAAGCTTTAAGGAAGAACCTAGGAGCCGAAGAATTGGATTGGGTATGGATGGTGTGAACCCATTTGGTCTCAAAAGCACCTCTTACGGTGTATGGCTAGTGATATTGGTGAATTATAATCTTCCACCCTCTATGGCGATTAAGAAAGGACATGTTATGTTATCATTTCTAATTCCAAGGAAACATAAAGTCAAAAATCCTGATGTTTTTTTGGAGCCTTTGATTGACGAGCTAGAGATATACTTTGGAGAGGTATCGAGGTGCATGATGTGAGTAGGCCTCGTAGAGTACATTTACTAATATGGAGCATATGGAGGATGATCATGGCCATGGAGGTGATGATGACGGTGATACGAGAGAGGAGGATGATCATGAGATAGGAGATATAGATATTGAGGCCATTACCCATGGGGACAAGCCTACCATTGGTGATGCTAATTTCAATGAGCACATGAGTAGCACAAGTAGTAGTGGGTTGAATGTATTTGTAGATCTCAACACTGGTTTGGATTTTGAAGTAGATAGTTTGGCAAGGGTTGATCTCATTGAGGATGAGATTGATGCCATCATTGATATTGGCAAAGCTATTTTACATATTGTCTCATTCTCCTCACCTCACTTAATTTTTGTATATGTGGGTTTGCCAAAAAGCATTAATATTTTTGTTAAAATTACATGCTTTGGTAATCATGGGCAATGTTTGGAAAGCAGTGATGTACATTTATTAGCCTGCACCAAAATCTCACTTTTTGTATTCTCTGTTTTGTTTCTAAATCCGTGTCTAAATCCACGTCACGATAATAGATGCACTATTAGACGTGCCCATATTTTTGCTATTCTAGCAGCGCCTATAGATGTGCCCGCTATTTTGTGCATCTATCAAGTGCGTCTATGGTTGCTTTGTCTTGTTGTGACAACTTCACATATTAGACAATAACAAGTATATTGATTTTCATTTTTGAATTTCACAATTAAAAAATAACATTTGACAATTAGAAAATAACAATATATTGCTTTTCATTTCTGAATTTCACAGTTTCAATCTCAATTTCAATCAATAACGATGGTTGTCTTGAACTAGCACCAAGCTGGTTTAGGACAATCACATTAACTCCAAGCCATCCCGGTCTAGAAATTAAGTGATATTAATTAATTTAAGTACGAAGAAACATAGTAATTTCAACCACCGGCACCATCAATAACTAATGTCTGTTCAACCATGCTGGTTTAGGACAATCACATAATTGGTGATTGAGTTGAAGAAGCCATGGTTGCATGATGTTCCAACCACTAGGATGGTTTAGTAAAATAATAATATATTGCTCAAGCACTCAATCGGGCTAGTCTACAACTAATGTCTGCTCAACCACATTGGTTCAGTACAATCACATAACTATTGATTAAGCTATAGCAACCACTATTGCATGATGTTCGAACCATCCAGTGGTTTAGTAAAATGACAATATATTGCTTTTCTGTTGTGAAATATATTGCTATTAATTTTTGCTCAACCATGCCACACGGCTGGTGGTCAACTAATGTCTATTCAACCACACTCATTCTGGACAATCACATAACTAGAGTTTGAGGTGAACGAGACGATCGCATGATCTTCCAACCACCAGCTGGTTTATGATAATTACATTTAGTCCAAGCCTAGTTGATTTCTGAATTAGGCTATCTCTCCTTTGCTTGCATTCTATTGAAGCCCGTAGACTTCTCAGATCGGGATGATCATGCATTGCTTTTGCTCTATGTTCAGCCAATGAAGCCACATTGGTCCTTTTGATTGACAACATCTAATTTGACATTGTGCGCTCAAGCCGTGCAATGTGTCCTAAAATCCTTCAAAACACAAATAGGCCAAGGGGCACGCTATCGGGTTTGATAATGTGTATTATGAAATGCAATGACCTTTGGCATGCATAACAAGACAAAGCAAGTATAGACGTGTAGGCCTGATAGATGTGTAAAATAGCAGGCGCATCTATAGGTGCATATAGAATTAGTGAAAATACGAGCGCGTCTATTAGCACATCTAATGGCATGATTATTAACACATCTAATAGTGTGTCTACACTATCTTTTAGATGCATTTATAAATGTGCAACAGAGAATACTAAGAGTAAAATTTTGCTATAGGCTAATAAATGTGCATCGCTGCTTTCCAAACATTGCCCATGATTACCAAAGCACATAATTTTAATAAAAATATCAATGCTTTTTGGCAAAGCCACATATACAAAAATTAAGTGAGGTGAGGAGAATGAGACTATATAAAATAGTTTTGCCAATATCAATGATGGGCTACAATTTGATCTCATCCTCAATGAGATCAACCCTTGTCAAACTATCTACTAAATCCAAACTAATGTTGAGATCTACAAATACATTCAGCCCACTACTACTTGTACTACTGTGCTCATCGAAATTAGCATCACCAATGATAGGTTCATCCTCACGGGTAATGGCTTGAATATCTGTATCTCCTATCTCATGTTCATCCTCCTCTCTCATATCAGGATCATCATCACCTCCATGGCCATGATCATCCTCCATACGCTCCATATTAGTAAATGTACTATACATCACTTTGGAACATGGCGTAATAGGTATGACATGCCACCACCTATTATTATCCACCATTGGTTGATAGGCAACCTAATTCAAACACAAATACAATCATGTTATTTTCCTTGTATCGAAGGTATCAAATATTAACGAGTATTTTTATATATGTGTACAATTGATACCTATTCACATTGTTGTGGTAGTACTAGTATGTCCTTCTTGCTTTGCCAAAACTTTTTGGAGTCAATAGTTACATAGCCACTTGCATGGCATTTGATTGTTGCATTAGGGCCTCTTTCCACCATGCCCTTAGAGCACTTGACATCCAAAACATACATAAAGAAGCATCAAAAGTCAAGCCACATTATCTTAATAATATCTTGGATTACGCCACAATAATCATCCATGGCTCCATTGGCTCCGTGAAAGCTAGCAATGATGCCACAATCTTGTGTGTTTCTCTTATCATCAATCCGTTGTGTCTGAAAATGCTTACCCTCACACCATATAGTATTGAACATAGTACACTACACCAAGACAAAATCAATTGAATAAGCAATCTAAAATTTTGAAAGCTCCTAACTTATGCATAACATTCTATATACCGACCTTTTGCATGCATCCTCTAGCATACTCCCATTCTTCCATTGTGATATGCATCCCCTCATCTCTCTCTACTCTCTCCATTTTGTCAAGTAGCCAATCCACATAAATATCCTTTGGAAGTGCTCTTAGATTCTGAGGGTATGGCACACAAGATCCATGGTGTGTACGAAAGAGGGCCAGGCTTTCTCCTTGTCTTCTTGCCTTTGCATCCTCATATCTTGTCACCTATCGACTCTTGTACCAATCAACCCTCGGCCATGCTACATTAGGGCCTTGCATTTTGCCTCACAAAACCCTTCAAGGTCTTCATGAACTGCTCAAGGAAGAACAACCATCGTGCATGTACAATGCCGCATATAGCAATCTCATCCACCAAATGCACTATGAGATGTAGTTGGCTTGTGAGAATAGAACGTGGAAAGGTCTCCTCCACTAAACAGACCACCTCCACTGATATAACTTGAGCATCCTCAAGCATGGTGGGATCTATTTCCTTTGAGCTCACATACCTAGAAAGAAAAAAGTGCACCATATTAACAATATGAAAACCTTGCATGGATCATTGATATGCTTCATATTTTGTATAATATAAAGTACCTCACAAGCTCGCCCATCTTGTAAATACAATTCTTCACGTCCTTTGATGCACTATCAGAAATGCTAGTAGGTAGTATGAATTGAACACATGAGTGATGGTGGTTGATTAATTGCTTCTACACTCACAAATTTGGAAGGAAAAAGAGATTATGCTAAGTCATACTTACTTGGAGCATCTTGTGCCAATCATGAGATTTCAAGCCATATAATTTCTCTACACCTCTTTTCTTGCTCTTTGTGAAGGCCCCCTTCAAACACCTCATGCATCCAATGGCAGTATGAATTGTAGTGATAGCTCGCTTCACCGCCACCATCTCTAGCTTTGATAACTTCCATGGTGCACGGGGTAAAAAGATGCCCATTTGGCCTCTCTTGCGGCCAAGCTTCATGCATCCTCCATTTGGTGCGTAGATCCTCCGTTATGCCTACAAGATCTTGTGTCCCATTCAAATGTTCCCAAATGGTAGATGCCACATTCTTGAAGATATGCATGTGATCAAGCAAGTGATTGATCTTAAGGTGGGACCAAGTGGTAGCTCATAAAAGATGGAGTATTCAAACAAAAGATGGTGTTAGCATGCAATCTTTATTTCCATTCAATATAGCACACAATAGTTACAAACCCTTATTGGCTCATGCCAAGTGGTGGAGGAGTTGTGGAATGGTCCCAAATTCTCATCCAATCTCCTGCAGTGAGTGACTGTGGGGGAACTTCATTCCAAGGGGTGATGTATCTAGGATCGTCAGGTGGGAGAAATCCATGGTGATTCTCATAGATGACCTTATTCAATGTGTCTGCCCATGAAGCAACTAGCGGAGGACCACAAACAGGACATGCATGGTAACCCAATGTAGTGAGACCTAAACAATAGATGCAATTTCATAAGCAAGGTGGGTTTAGGGTGCTACATCGATTGCCTACTCATAATTAAAAGTTACTTGAACACTCGTCGTAGCCTGGGAAGTCATGCATCACTGCTTTGCAGTTGAAGTCTCATGACCTCAATACCTCTCCAAAGTACCTCCAGCTCATCAATCAAAGGCTCTAGATAAACATCAGGATTTTTGAGATTATGTTTCCCTGGAATTAGAAGTGCATATTTTGACTCTCATTTGACATAGGAGGTGATGACTCTGATTATAATTATCTTGGATTGGCTTCTTGCCTAGTACCCAAATAAAATCCTTCAATGGACTTCAATACAAAGCTTTAATCATGGACATTCTTCATTTGCGCTGTCTCCTTCTACTTCCTCCATGGCGAGCATCCTTAAAAATTCGTGTATATGCAAAATAGTTTGCTGTGGTATTTTTATTTTTCCTTCTACCTCATATCCCATGTGCTTCTTTGATTTCTTTGCCCTTGAATGCCAAGACACTATGATTGTCTCCATCGAAACTTGAGAGACCGCTTCATCATTTGGGACCCACTCCTTCATTATACAATTAGTATACAATGTGTTGTTATCCATATTCTCCTTCCTGCCCTTTGGCTCATACCATACTGCTGTAAATGTTGTAGCTCTCCCTTGGTCATCTCTTTACACATCAACTACTTTTGCAACCCAAAACTTCACATTCTCATATTCATCATCCGATGGCCAAACCACAACAAAATAATCGACCTCTATATCTACTTGTGGCATAAACTCTCTCTTCTTCGGTCCACAATATGGATGTGGGAGTAATGATACAAATTCATTTTCAAAGACTGGAGCTGGGTGCAAATCGTTATGAACATTTGGCCAAAACATATTGCATTCTTCCTTGACATCCTTTGAGCCTCGCATTCTCTCAAGGTCCTTTATTAAATTTCGTGTCTTGTTAATTACAGTGGTAGTGTGTTCTCTCCAAGTAGGCTTCGAATCAGGATATCTCCGGAGCATTTCCTCTTTGTATGTAATAAATGCTTTTAATCCTTCTATTTCACAGTTAGACCTCTCATTGAATTCTTGTATAGGAACCCATGTTGGATACCTTTCCTTGCTGGGAATTGAAGTTAAGAGACTGTAAGGTTCTTCAGGTTCCCATTTTGTATCATGAGAATACTGTTGCCATTGCATTACGGGTTTTTCATCTTCTAAAAAAAAACGAAAGTAGTGTGGATTGGTATGACCTGTCAATGCATCACCACCCATTTGTATGAAAGGTAGAATGAAGCTCTTCCAATTATACATTCTTTCCAGCCTCTCACATACTGTACTTTCCTTACAACCACCAACTTGCCTGCCACATCTTCTTACCAAGTCATCTATTGTCTCCACATCCTTGCATTTAAGCTCCCTTGAGACTGTGCTAAAAACCTGATCGATATCCTCATGTGTATGCCCAACATACAAAAATCCACATTCAACCTCATTGAAGATTCGATGAGCAACTAGCATGGAGCAGAATGCAAACATGAGTACATTCTTATTTTCTCGCCAGCAATTATCAGCTTGTATTCTCAAAGTCGGTGGTAGGTGACCTTTTTCTGCATGTACATTGCGAATTGCCTTCATAATAGATGTTACAACTTGATTGCTATCATGTAGATACAAGGAATCAATCCATATATCTGCAAAGAACTTAATTCCATGCACTAACACTCCACATAGATGTGTCTTTAGAAAGTTCTTCCCTTGTAATTTAGGTGGAGTGGCAAGAAAATGAGGCAATGTTGTTGTATTCTGATCCATGCCATCTACAATAAGGCACATGTAGTCATCGGGATGCGAAATAGCTTGCTCCTTCCAAAATGCATATTTTTGTCTGGAATGTCGAATAAGGTCATGATGAGATTTTCGGTTTTTTTGTATAATTGCCTTTGATTTGGACATGTTGCACTCTCAATCGCTCGCTTTAAATCATCATAGACATTGCACTTTGACATTTTTTGCCTCCTTGGGATTTTAACATATCCAAATTTCTTCTTCCAAAGAGTATACAAAGTATGAGAAGAAGTTATGGCATCCTCTCTTTGCCTTTGCTTTTCTGCAATAGAGTCAAATACTTCGAGCTTTGTCAAGCCCATTGGAAGGTGCATTTCAATGATCGCGTCACCGTTAGGGAGTTTGGTAGATATATGGGGTTGAGTAAAGCATTTTCATGTATGAAGTCTTGCAAAATTGCTGTTGCCCTGACAGTTGAGATTCTTGATTTGGACCTTCCTCTATTATTGTGAATGCTAAATTTGTTGCCGCCCTTTGCCTTGGTGACTAAATCCCAATATGTACCATGGGATAATCCAGTAATATTGCGATATGCCTTATTGCAAATCCTTTTTCCATTTACGAGAGGTTTTACCTTTTGTCTTGAACTTAGCCTTTTATTGCCATTCTGAAGAAAGCAAGAGAGACTTGTGAGAAGGTATTCATTTCTTTCGCTTCCTCTTCTTTGCTACACTTGTCCTCTACATTCCTTGATGTCTGCAAGATGAATGAAGCTCATACATCTTCGCTTGCAACATAGATATCCCAATGCATTTAACATGTTCTCCTCCTTCATTACTCTCTTCCTCTTTGGTTGCTTTTGTGGATCTACCTGGATTCGCTTTCTCTTCATGCATATGTATGACCGTTTTCGTTCCTCATGCACGTTGTTATCTGTATTTATGCACTTCTTCTCCTCACATTTGTTTGTAACCAAGCATCCATGATTGGTCGTTGCATCCTTGTCCATATCACAATCAAAGTTAAATATTGAATAATCCTCTATTGATCTCATCCTCGTTTTTAACATACTCTTAGGACCATTCAATGAATTCAATATTCTACGAGAGTATTGAGAACCTTGAAACTCTTCCACTCCTGAGAGAACATCACTCATTGGGACATCTTGCATGGCTTTCACAAATCCACAAGCTTGATTGACACTAGGTTTGTTAATATGCATGAACTCATCCACACTTGACAAGACATCGCTATTGAAACCTTTGCCCTTCTCACTGTGCAAGAATTCATCCACCCCAGATAAGGCTTCGCTTCTAAAATCATTTTGTTTCTCGGAACCAATGAACTCATCCACTCCAGATAAGGTGTCACTTCTATAATTGAGTATATTGAAATCATCCACATTTGAAGTGATAGAGCCCGGCACATGGGCACGCTTTTTAGGTCCTTTGATATTGTAGTATACCTTGTCTTTATCATTGAAAACCACATGCCTCTTTCTCATGTTTGAAAATTGCATGCTCCATCTCATATTCTTGCCTACCTCATAGTAGGGATCACATAAGGATGTTATGTTATCAACCATACCATCATCAGTGACTTTTAGAATCCTCATCTGCGCAAATGACCATTGCTCCACTTGTTCAAATCCCAATACTTCACCTTCTGCTATAGTCTTATTTGCAAATGATCTCATTTGTAAAATGTCCCCTATAGTAAAATCCAAGGTGGTGCACTTTGTATTCTTGATAATGTCTATTGCATAAGTCTCATCTTTGTCCCATGCTATAAATGATTTGTTGGATGTATTGTAGGGCATAACATCTCCAAGTGTTTCCATATCTCCACATTTATACTTTAGCTCAACATGTGCGCTAAGAATCTTTGATATAGTAACTGCCACCTTATCTTCGCCAAGTCTTCGAAAGTGGCAAATTGAATTGGGATCACTATCATGGATTGTAGCAAATGCAACTACTTCTCTTTTGCTACATAAAATCACATCCATCCCTGGAAAAAAATCTATAGCCATCTCCTTTGTGAGAGTCCTTCGCAAGCAAGCTGTAGTAGCAACAATTACATAAATATTAGTCTCTTTTTAATAATCTACTCATTTATTATAATTTTTAATTAGTACTTAATTTATTGGTGGGAGAAGTTATCCGATCAAGTACTCATCAGATGGACATGCCAAGTTATCGTTTGCATGGTCGATCGAGCATTAAATACTATTTTTGCTCTAGTGTCATGCACATCTGTAAAAAAACACGAGCCTGCTAGGTATGTTATCCAATCAAGCACTTATGGGATGGGTGTGCCACTTTGCATGTAAGTCAATTCCACCTAGTTAAAGGTGTGTGCAAAGTATTGTGCCCATCGGATATGCTTTGCATTGTCAATCAAGCATAAAACACCGTTTTTGCCTTAGTGTCATGCACAACCATGAAAAAACACGGTCCTAAGTGTGTTAATCAAACAAGTACTTATTGGATGGGGGCTCCACTTTTCATGCAAGTCCGTTTCAACTAGGTTGAGATGCGTGCAAATTATTGTCACCATCGGATATGCTCTGCATGGTCGATTACGCATTATACAACGTTCTTCCCGTAGTGATATGCACATCTGCAAAAAAACACGCCCTTAGGTATGTTATCTAACCAAGTACTACTTATCGGATGGGTGTGCCTCTTTGAAAAAATTTCAATACCACCTAGCTTAAGGCTTAGGAAAAGTATTGTTCCCATTGGATATGCTTTGTATGGTCGATCGAGCATTAAATACTATTTTTGCCTTAGTGTCATGTACATCCGTAAAAAAAACACGCTGCTAGGTGTGTTATCCGATCAAGTACTTATGCGATGGGAATGCAACTTTGCATGTAAGTCAATTCCACTAGTTGAAGGTGTGTCTTAAGTATTGTGCCCATCGAATATGCTTTGCATTGTGGATCAAGCATAAAACACCATTTTTGCCTTAGTGTCATGCACAACCATATAAAAACACAGCCCTAGGTGTGTTATTCAAACAAGTACTTATCGGATGGGGGCTCCACTTTGCACTCAAGTCGATTTCAACTACGTTGAGGTGCGTGCAAAGTATTGTCACCATCAGATATGCTTTGCATGGTCGATCACGCATTATACACCATTTTTTCCCTAGTGATATGGACATCCGCAAAAAAACACGCCATTAGGTGTGTTATCTGACCAAGTACTTATCGGATGGGTGTGCCTCATTCAAAACATTTCAATACCACCTAGGTTGAGGTGTACGAAAAGTTCTTTGCCCATCGGATATCCTTTGCATGGTCGATCGAGCATTAAATACTATTTTTGCTCTAGTGTCATGCACATCCGTAAAAAAACACACTGCTAGGTATGTTATCCGATCAAGCACTTATGGGATGGGAGTGCCATTTTGCATGTAAGTCAATTCCACCTAGTTCAAGGTGTGTGCAAAGTATTGTGCCCATCGAATATGCTTTGCATTGTCGATTAAGCATAAAACAACGTTTTTGCCTTAGTGCCATTCACAACCATGAAAAAACACGGTCCTAGGTGTGTTAATCAAACAAGTACTTATCGGATGGGGGCTCCACTTTGCATGCAAGTCTGTTTCAACTACAAAAAGTGTTGTGCCCATCGGATATCCTTTGCATGGTCGATCGAGCATTAAATACTATTTTTGCTCTAGTGTCATGCACATCCGTAAAAAAACACGCTGCTAGGTATGTTATCCGATCAAGCACTTATGCGATGGGCATGCCAGTTTGCATGTAAGTCAATTCCACCTATTTGAAGGTGTGTGAAAAGTATTGTGCCCATCGGATATGCTTTGCATTGTCGATCAAGCATAAAACAATGTTTTTGCCTTAGTGTCATGCACAACCATGAAAAAACACGGTCCTAGGTGTGTTATTCAAACAAGTACTATCGGGTGGGGGCTCTACTTTGCACGCAAGTCTGTTTCAACTACGTTGAGGTGCATGCAAAGTATTGTCACCATCGGATATTCTTTGCATGGTCGATGACGCCTTATACACCATTTTTTCTCTAGTGATATGCTCATCCGCAAAAAAACATGCCCTTAGGTGTGTTATCTGACCAAGTACTTATCGGATGGGTGTGCCTCTTTGAGAACACTTCAATACCACCTAGGTTGAGGTGTACAAAAAGTGTTGTGCCCATCGGATATCCTTTCCATGATCGATTGAGCAATAAATACTATTTTTGCTCTAGTGTCATGCACATCCGTAAAAAAACATGCTGCTAGGTATGTTATCCGATCAAGTGCTTATGGGATGGGAGTGCCACTTTGCATGTAATTCAATTCCACCTAGTTGAAGGTGTGTGCAAAGTACTGTGCCCATCAAATATGCTCTGCATTGTCGATCAAGGATAAAACACCGTTTTTGCCTTAGTGTCATGCACAACCATGAAAAAACACGGTCTTAAGTGTGTTAATAAAACAAATGGGGGCTCCAGTTTGCACACAAGTCTGTTTCAACTAGATTGAGATGCATGCAAAGTATTGTCACCATCAGATATGCTCTGCATGGTCGATTACGCATTATACAACATTTTTCCCATAGTGATATGCACATCCGCAAAAAAACATGCCCTTAGGTATGTTATCTGACCAAGTACTTATCGGATGGGTGTGCCTCTTTGAGAACATTTCAATACCACCTAGGTTAAGGTGTAGGAAAAGTATTGTGCCCATAGAATATGCTTTTCATGGTCGATCGAGCATTAAATGCCATTTCTACCTTAGTGTCATGCACATCCGTAAAAAAAACACGCTGCTAGGTGTGTTATCCGATCAAGTACGTATGCGATGGGAATGCCACTTTGCATGTAAGTCAAGTCCACCTAGTTGAAGGTGTGTGCAAAATATTGTGCCCATCGGATATGGTTTGCATTGTCAATCAAGCATAAAACACCGTTTTTGCCTTTGTGTCATGCACAACCATAAAAAAACACGGCCGTAGGTGTGTTATTCAAATAAGTACTTATCGGATGGGGGCTCCACTTTGCACGCAAGTCCGTTTCAACTATGTTGAGGTGCGTGCAAAGTATTGTCACCATCGGATATGCTTTGCATGGTCGATCACGCATTATACACCATTTTTTCCCTAGTGATATGGACATCCGCAAAAAAACACGCCATTAGGTGTGTTATCTGACCAAGTACTTATCGGATGGGTGTGCCTCATTCAAAAAATTTCAATACAACCTAGGTTGAGGTGTACGAAAAGTTTTGTGCCCATCGGATATCCTTTGCATGGTCGATCGAGCATTAAATACTATTTTTGCTCTAGTGTCATGCACATCCGTAAAAAAACACGCTGCTAGGTATGTTATCCGATCAAGCACTTATGGGATGGGCGTGCCACTTTGCATGTAAGTCAATTCCACCTAGTTGAAGGTGTGTGCAAAGTATTGTGCCCATCAGATATGCTTTGTATTGTCGATCAAGCATAAAACACCATTTTTGCCTTAGTGTCATGCACAACCATGAAAAAACACGGTCCTAGGTGTGTTATTCAAACAAGTACTTATCGGATGGGGGCTCCAATTTGCACGCAAGTCCATTTTAACTACATTGAGGTGTGTGCAAAGTATTGTCACCATCAGATATGATTCGCATGGTCGATCACGCATTATAAACCGTTTTTTCCCTAGTGGTATGCACATCCGCAAAACAACATCCCCTTAGGTGTGTTATCTGACCAAGTACTTATCGGATGGGTGTGCCTCTTTGAAAACATTTCAATACCACCTAGGTTGCAGTGTAGGAAAAGTATTGTGCCTATCGGATATACTTTGCATGGTCGATCGAGCATTAAATACTATTTTTGCTCGTGTCATGCACATCCGTAAAAAAAACACGCTGCTAGGTATGTTATCCGATCAAGCACTTATGGGATGGGTGTGCCACTTTGCATGTAAGTCAATTCCACCTAGTTGAAGGTGTGTGCAAAGTATTGTGCCCATCGGATATGCTTTGCATTATCGATCAAGCATAAAACACCGTTTTTGCCTTAGTGTCATGCACAACCATGAAAAAACACGGTCCTAAGTGTGTTAATCAAACAAGTACTTATCAAATGGGGGCTCCAATTTGTACGCAAGTCTGTTTCAACTAGGTTGAGATGCGTGCAAAGTATTGTCACCATCGGATATGCTCTGCATGGTCGATTACGCATGATACAACGTTTTTCCCGTAGTGATATGCACATCCGCAAGAAAACATACCCTTAGGTATGTTATCTGACCAAGTACTTATCGGATGGGTGTGCCTCTTTGAGAACATTTCAATATTACCTAGGTTAAGGTGTAGGAAAAGTATTGTGCCCATCGGATATGCTTTGCATGGTCGATCAAGCATTAAATAGGTGTGTTATCCGATCAAGCACTTATGCGATGGGAATGCCACTTTGCATGTAAGTCAATTCCACCTAGTTGAAGGTGTGTGCAAAGTATTGTGCCCATCGGATATGCTTTGCATTGTCGATCAAGCATAAAAAACCGTTTTTGCCTTAGTGTCATGCACAACCATGAAAAAACACGGTCCTAGGTGTGTTATTCAAACAAGTACTTATCAGATGGGGGCTCCACTTTGCACGCAAGTCTGTTTCAATTAGGTTGAGGTGTGTGCATAGTATTAACACCATCGGATATGATTTGCATGGTCGATCACGCAATTTACACCGTTTTTTCCCTAGTGGTATGCACATTCGTAAAAAAACATGCCCTTAGGTGTGTTATCTGACCAAGTACTTATCGGATGGGTGTGCCTCTTTGAGAAAATTTCAATACCACCTAGGTTGCGGTGGAGGAAAAGTATTGTGCCCATCGGATATCCTTTGCATTGCCGATCGAGCATTAAATACTATTTTTGCTCTAGTGTCATGCACATCCGTAAAAAAAACATGCTCCTAGGTAAGTTATCCGATCAAGCACTTATCGGATGGGTGTGCCACTTTGCATGTAAGTCAATTCCACCTAGTTGAAGGTGTGTGCAAAGTATTGTGCCCATTGGATATGCTTTGCATTGTCGATCAAGCATAAAACACCATTTTTGCCTTAGTGTCATGCACAACCATGAAAAAACACGGTCCTAGGTGTGTTATTCAAACAAGTACTTATCGGATGGGAGCTCCACTTTGTACGCAAGTCCGTTTCAACTACGTTGAGTTGTGTGCAAAGTATTGTCACCAGCGGATATGATTTGCATGGTCGATCGTGCATTATACACCGTTTTTTCCCTAGTGGTATGCACATCCGCAAAAAAACACGCCCTTAGGTGTGTTATCTGACCAAGTACTTATCGGATGGGTGTGCCTCTATGACAACATTTCAATACCACCTAGGTTGAGGTGTACAAAAAGTGTTATGCCCATCAGATATTCTTTGCATGGTCGATCGAGCATTAAATACTATTTTTGCTCTAGTGTCATGCACATCCGTAAAAAAAGACGCTGCTAGGTATCTTATCCGATCAAGCATTTATGGGATGAGCGTGCCACTTTGCATGTAAGTCCATTCCACCTAGTTGAAGGTGTGTGCAAAGTATTGTGCCCATCGGATATGCTTTGCATTGTCGATCAAGCATAAAACACCGTTTTTACCTTAGTGTCATGCACAACCATATAAAAACACGGCCGTAGGTGTGTTATTCAAATAAGTACTTATCGGATGGAGGCTCCACTTTGCATGCAAGTCCATTTCAACTACGTTGAGGTGCATGCAAAGTATTGTCACCATCGGATATGCTTTGCATGGTCGATCACGCATTATACACCATTTTTTCCCTAGTGATATGCACATCCGCAAAAAAACACGCCCTTAGGAGTGTTATCTGACCAAGTACTTATCGGATGGTTGTGCCTCTTTGAGAACATTTCAATACCACCTAGGTTGATGCATAGGAAAAGTGTTGTGCCCATCGGATATCCTTTGCATGGTCGATCGAGCATTAAATACTATTTTTGCTCTAGTGTCATGCACATCCGTAAAAAAACACGCTATTACATATGTTATCCGATCAAGCACTTATGGAATGGGCGTGCCACTTTGCATGTAAGTCAATTCCACCTAGTTGAAGGTGTGTGCAAATTATTGTGCCCATCAGATATGCTTTGCATTGTCGATCAAGCATAAAACACCATTTTTTCCTTAGTGTCATGCACAACCATATAAATACACGGCCGTAGGTGTGTTATTCAAATAAGTACTTATCGGATGGGGCCTCCACTTTGCATGCAAGTTTGTTTCAACTACGTTGAGGTGAGTGCAAAGTATTGTCACCATCGGATATGCTTTGCATAGTCAATCACGCATTATACACCATTTTTTCCCTAGTGATATGCACATCCGCAAAAAAACATGCCCTTATGTGTGTTATCTGACCAAGTACTTATTGGATGGGTGTGCCTCTTTGAGACCATTTCAATACCACCTAGGTTGAGGCGTACGAAAAGTGTTGTGCCCATTGGATATCCTTTGCATGTTCTATCGAGCATTAAATACTAATTTTGCTCTAGTGGCATGCACATCCGTAAAAAAACATGCTGCTAGGTATGTTATCCGATCAAGCACTTATGGGATGGGTGTGCCACTTTGCATGTAAGTCAATTCCACCTAGTTTAAGGTGTGTGCAAAGTATTTTGCCCATCGGATATGCTTTGCATTGTCGATCAAGCATAAAACACCGTTTTTGCCTGTGTCATGCACAACCATGAAGAAACACGGTCCTAAGTGTGTTCATCAAACAAGTACTTATCGGATGGGGGCTTGAATTTGCACGCAAGTCCGTTTCAACAAGGTTGAGATGCGTGCAAAGTATTGTCACCATCAGATATGCTCTGCATGGTCGATTACGCATTATACAACGTTTTTCCCGTAGTGATATGCACATCCGCAAAAAAACATACCCTTAGGTATGTTATCTGACCAAGTACTTATCGGATGGGTGTGCCTCTTTGATAACATTTCAATACCACCTAGGTTAAGGTGTAGGAAAAGTATTGTGCCCATCGGATATGCTTTGCATGGTCGATCAAGCATTAAATACCATTTTTGCCTTAGTGTCATGCACATCCGTAAAAAAACACGCTGCTAGGTGTGTTATCCGATCAAGTACTTATGCGATGGGAACGCCACTTTGCATGTAAGTCAATTCCACTTATTTGAAGGTGTGTGCAAAGTAATGTGCCCATCGGATATGCTTTGCATTGTCGATCAAGCATAAAACACCGTTTTTGCCTTTGTGTCATGCACAACCATATAAAAACACGGCCGTAGGTGTGTGATTCAAATAAGTACTTATCGGATGGGGGCTCCACTTTGCACGCAAGTGTGTTTCAACTACGTTGAGGTGCATGCAAAGTATTGTCACCATCGGATATGCTTTGCATGGTCGAGCACGCATTATAAACCATTTTTTCCCTAGTGATATGGACATTCGCAAAAAAACACACCATTAGGTGTGTTATCTGACCAAGTACTTATCGGATGGTTGTGCCACATTGAGAACATTTCAATACCACCTAGGTTGAGGCGTACAAAAAGTGTTGTGCCCATCGGATATCCTTTGCATGGTCGATCGAGCGTTCAATACTATTTTGTCTCTAGTGTCATGCACATCTGTAAAAAAACACGATGCTAGGTATGTGATCCGATCAAGCACTTATGGGATGGGCATGCCACTTTTCACGTAAGTCAATTCCACCTAGTTGAAGGTGTGTGCAAAGTATTGTGACCATTAGATATGCTTTGCATTGTCGATCAAGCATAAAACACCGTTTTTGCCTTTGTGTCATGCACAACCATGAAAAAACATGGTCCTAGGTGTGTTATTCAAACAAGTACTTATCGGATGGGGGCTCCAGTTTGCACACAAGTCCATTTCAACTAGGTTGAGATGCATGTGAAGTTTTGTCACCATCGGATATGCTTTGCATGGTCGATCACGCATTATACACCATTTTTTCCCTAGTGATATGCACCTCCGCAAAAAAACACGCCACTAGGTGTGTTATCTGACCAAGTACTTATCGGATGGGTGTGCCTCATTCAGAACATTTCAATACCACCTAGGTTGAGGTTTGAAAAAAGTTTTGTGCCCATCGGATATCCTTTGCATGATCGATCGAGCATTAAATACTCTTTTTGCTCTAGTGTCATGCGTATCCGTAAAAAACCAAGCTGCTAGGTATGTTATCTGATCAAGCACTTATGAAATGGGAGTGCCACTTTGCATGTAAGTCAATTCCACCTATTTGAAGGTGTGTGCAAAGTATTGTGCCCATCACATATGCTTTGCATTGTCGATCAAGCCTAAAACACCATTTTTGCCTTAGTGTCATGCACAACCATGAAAAAACATGGTCCTAAGTGTGTTATTCAAACAAGTACTTATCGGATGGGGCTCCACTTTGCACGCAAGTCCATTGCAACTATGTTGAGGTGCGTGCAAAGTATTTTCACCATCGGATATGATTTGCATGGTCGATCACGCATTATACACCATTTTTCCCTAGTTATATGCACATCCGCAAAAAAACATGCCCTTAGGTGTGTTATCTGACCAAGTACTTATCGGATGGGTGTGGCTCTTTGAGAACACTTCAATACCACCTAGCTTGCGGTGTAGGAAAAGTGTTGTGCCCATCGGATATCGTTTGCATGTTCGATCGAGCATTAAATACTATTTTTGCTCTAGTGTCATGCACATCCGTTAAAAAAACATGCTGCTAGGTATGTTATCCGATCAAGCACTTATGGGATGGGCGTGACACTTTGCATGTAAGTCAATTCCCCCTAGTTGAAGGTGTGTGCAAAGTATTGTGCCCATTGGATATGCTTTGCATTGTCGATCAAGCATAAAACACCGTTTTTGCCTTAGTGTCATGCACAACCATGAAAAAACACGGTCCTAAGTGTGTTAATCAAACAAGTACTTATCGGATGGGGGCTCTAGTTTGCACGCAAGTCCGTTTCAACTAAGTTGAGATGCGTGCAAAGTATTGTCACCATCGGATATGCTCTGCATGGTTGATTACGCATTATACAATGTTTTTCCCGTAGTGATATGCACATTCGCAAAAAAACACGCCCTTAGGTATGTTATCTGACTAAGTACTTATCGAAAACACGGTCCTAAGTGTGTTCATCAAACAAGTACTTATCGGATGGGGGCTCCACTTTGCACGCAAGTCTGTTTCGACTAAGTTGAGATGTGTGCAAAGTATTGTCACCATCGGATATACTCTGCATGGTCGATTACGCATTATACAACGTTTTTCCCGTAGTGATATGCACATCCACAAAAAAACATGCCCTTAGGTATGTTATCTGACCAAGTACTTATCGGATGGGTGTGCATCTTTGAGAACATTTCAATACCATCTAGGTTAAGGTATAGGAAAAGTATTGTGCCCATCGGATATGCTTTGCATGGTCGATCGAGCATTATATACCATTTTTGCCTTAGTGTCATGCACATCCGTAAAAAAACACGCTGCTAGGTGTGTTATCTGATCAAGTACCTATGCGATGGGCATGCCACTTGCATGTAAGTCAATTCCACCTATTTGAAGGTGTGTGCAAAGTATTGTGCCCATCGGATATGCTTTGTATTGTCGATCAAGCATAAAACACCGTTTTTGCCTTTGTGTCATGCACAACCATATAAAAACACGACCGTAAGCGTGTTATTCAAATAAGTACTTATTAGATGGGGGCTCCACTTTGCACGCAAGTCTGTTTCAACTACGTTGAGGTGCGTGCAAAGTATTGTCACCATCGAATATGCTTTGCATGATCGATCACGCATTATACACCATTTTTTCCCTAGTGATATGGACATCCGCAAAAAAACACGCCCTTAGGTGTGTTATCTGACCAAGTACTTATCGGATGGGTGTGCCTCTTTGAGAACATTTCAATACCACCTAGGTTGAGGCAAACAAAAAGTGTTGTGCCCATCGGATATCCTTTGCATGGTCAATCGAGCATTAAATACTATTTTTGCTCTAGTGTCATGCACATCTGTAAAAAAACACGCTGCTAGGTATGTTATCCGATCAAGCACTTATGGGATGGCCATGCCACTTTGCATGTAAGTCAATTCCACCTAGTTGAAGGTGTGTGCAAAGTATTCTTCCCATCGGATATGCTTTGCATTGTCGAACAATCATTAAACACTTTTTTTGCCTTTGTGTCATGCACAACCATCAAAAAACGCGGTCTTAGATGTGTTATTCGGCTAAGTACTTATGGGATGGGCACGCCACTTTGCATGTAAGTCAATAATACCTAGTTTGAGATATGTGCAAAGTATTGTGATGATCGCATATGCATTGCATTGTCGATTAAGCATAAATCAGCGTTTTTGCCTTAGTGTCATGGACAACAACCAATAAAAAACATGGTCCTAGGTGTGATATTCTAAACAGTACTTATTGAATGGGCATTCCACTTTGCATGGAATACCATACCACCGCTTTTGAGGCATGTGCAAAGTATTGTGCCCATCGGATATGCTTTACATGGTAGATTGAGTATTAAATATCGTTTTTGGCCTTGGTGTCATGTACAACCGTCAAAAAACACGATCGTAGGTGTATTTTTCAAACAAGTACTTATCGGATGGGGATGCCACTTTGCACACAAGTCAATACTACCTAGGTTGAGGAAGGTGCAAAGTCTTGTGTCCATTGGATATGCTTTGCATAGTCGATCTCACATTATACACCATTTTGTTCGTAGTGTTATGCACAATCGTCATAAAAATACGTTTGGAGGTGTGTTATCCGAACAAGTACTTATGGGATGGGTGCACCACTTTGTATGCAAGTCAATACGGCCTAGGTTGAGGTGTGTACAAAGTTTTGTGCCCATCGGAGAAATGTAGATGCGATAATATTAGAAAATTCTCGGTATGTGTATATGTGTGTGTGTGTGGCAACCAATTTTGATACAACAAAGTAAACACCTAGTGCACAAATTATGCACTTCATACCTTGAGTAAATAAGCTTGTTGATGAGGATAAATACGCCCTTGAATAAAAGCACAGTTGTTGTATGACCACAATAGGATCGCTTTGACACCTGTGATTTTGCCCACATGTAAGTTTGCAAATAGTATAAAAAATCATATAATAATATATTAATAGTTTGCAAATGTGTATAGCAAGTGTGTAATGGGAAGTGGAAGTGGGAGTGAGGAGGCAGGAGTGGAATGGGAGAGGGAAGTAATAGGGGTGTATGATAATAAGTATAAAAAATAGTATAATAATATATTAATAGTTTTCAAATGGCAAGTGAGTAATGGGAAGTGGAAGTGAGAGTGGGGAGGGAAGAATGGAATGGGAGAGGGGAAGGTAATAGGGGAGTAGGATAATAAGGGAGTGAAATGAGTGAGAGGAGTTGATAGGGGATGAAAAAGAGGAGGGTGAGATGGGGAAATATGGGATTTTGGGAAATGGGAGGAGTATGGGACGTGGTGGAAATGTGGGATGGGAGTGGTGGCAATGGGGGAGGAAGAAGAAATGGATGGGGGGAGGGCTAATGGAAGATTGGGATGAGGGATGGGGGTCCAATGGGAGAGGGGGAGTAATGGGAGCCAATGGGAGAGGGGATAAATGAAAAGCCAATAGGAGAGAGGGGAGGAATGGAAAGCCAATAGGAGAGGAGGAGGAAAACCTAAATTTTCTTATATATAGTCTTCCTTCTTCATTCATTCTCCCCTCATTTCATTCATTGAAGCAAGAAAGCAAGGACGATCAAGAAAGCAAGGAAGGAAGAGCAAGAAAGCAAGAAAGAGCAAACTTATAAACTTTTTCCAGGTACTTGCAAATTTTTTTGATTAATTCCTTTATCTAGATTTTTTTTTTAAAATTTGAAGAGAGAGGAACTAGAGAGAGAAAGGGAGGGGAGGAGAAGGAGAGGATGGAGGGGCGAGAGGGAAGGGAGGAGGAGGGGAGGGAGAGGCGGGGGCGGGGTCGAGGGGGGGAGGGGGGAAAGGAGGGGGGAAGGGGGGTGGGGGGGAAGGAGGGGGGCTAGGGCAGCCTCCCTGGAGGGGAGGAAGGGGAAGGGGGGGGAGCGGTCGCCACCCCCCATGGAGGAGGGTAAGGGGGCAGGGCGGGAAAGGGGGGGGGAGGGGGCAGGGCGAGAAGGGGGGAGGGGGGGCTGGCACCCCCCTCGAGGGGGGGAAGGGGGGCGGGGTGAAGGGGGGCGAGGCGGGCAGAGGGGGGGGGCTGGCGGGGGGGGGAAAGGGGGGAGGGGGGGGCTGGCACGGGGGGAAGGGGGGATGGGGGGTGGAGGGGCAAGGGGGGCTAGCGGGGTGAAGGGGGGAGCCGGGGGGGCTGGCGGCCGCCAACCGGGGGGAAGGGGGGAGGGGGCGGGGGGGGGGGTTGGCGGCCGCGGCCGCCAGCCCTAGGGAAGGGGGTGGGATGGGGGCGGGGGGGGAAAGGGGGGAGGGGGGGGCTGGCAGCCGCCAGCCCTGGGGAAGGGGGGGTGGAGGGGGAAGGGGGTGGGACGGGGGCGGGGGGCACGAAAGGGGGCAGAGGGGGGGCGAAAGGGGGGAGAGGGGGGGGGCTGGCGGCCAGCCCAGGGGAACGGGGGAAGGGGGGCGAGGGCAGAGGGGGGGGCTGGCGGCCACGGCCACGGCCACCAGCCTTGGGGAAGGGGGGTGGAGGGGGAAGGGGGGTGGAGGGGGAAGGGGGTGGGACGGGGGCAGGGGGGGCGAAAGGGGGGAGGAGGGGGAAGGGGGTGGGACGGGGGCCGGGGCACGAAAGGGGGGAGAGGGGGGCTGGCGGCCGCGGCCGCCAGCCCGGGGGAAGGGGGGAGGGGGGCGGGGGGGAAGGGGGGAGGAAGGGGGTGAGACGGGGGCGAGGGGGGAGGGGGGGGCTCGTGGCCGTAGCCGCCAGCCCTGGGGAAGGGGGGGTGGAGGAGGAAGGGGGTGGGACAAGGGCGGGGGGGGAAAGGGGGGAGGGGGGGCTAGTGGCCGCGGCCGCCAGCCCTGGGGAAGGGGGGGGAAAGGGGAGAGGGGGGGGCAGGGGGGAAGGGGGGGGGACGGCGAGGGCTGGCGGGGGGGGAAGGGGGGAGGGGGGGGCTGGCGGCCGCCAGCCCTGGGGAAGGGGAAGTGGAGGGGGAAGGGGGTCGGACGGGGGCGGGGGCGGGGAAAGGGGGGAGGGGGGGCCGCCAGCCTGGGGGAAGGGGGGAGGGGGCGGGGGGGAAGGGGGGAGGAAGGGGGTGGGACGGCGAGGGCTGGCGGGGGGGGAAAGAGGGGAGGGGGGGGCTGGGAGCCACGGCCGCCAGCCCTGGGGAAGGGGGGGTGGAGGGGGAAGGGGGTGGGACGGGGGCGGGGGGGGGGAAGGGGGGAGGGGTAGGCTGGCGGCCACAGCCGCCAGCCCTGGGGAAGGGGGGAAGGGGGGGTGGAGGTGGAAGGGGGTGGGGGAAGGGGGTGGGGTGGAGGGGGAAGGGGGTGGGAGGGGGACAGGGGGGGAAGGGGGGGCTGGCGGCCACGGCCGCCAGCAGTGTGGAAGGGGGGCAGGGGGCTGGCGGGGATGGGAGGGGGGGGGAGGGGGAAGGGGGTGGGAGGGGGGCAAGGGGCTAGCGGGAGGGGGGAAAGGGGGGGCGGGGGGTTAGCGGGGGGAAAAGGGGGGGGCTGGCGCCCCCTTCCAGGGGAAGGGGGGCGGGAGGGGAGGGGGGAGGGGGGGGGAGGGGTAGAGGGGGGTAGAGGGGGGAGGGGTTTTGGCAGCGGAGGGAGGGGAGGGGAGGGGAGGGCGGGGTGAGGGCCGTCAGGGGGGGCGTTACGATGCAATTTCTACAGCAACTTTTCACCGACCTACGGAGCAGTGGTCGCACAGCAAAAATAGGGCCTTTTTCTCAGTGCTTGCGGAGAACTTGTGAAGATAGTGGGAGAGAAGGAAGGAGTCTCACTTGTGGCTTTCTCACATACACAATGGGGGAATACACACAAAGGTGGAGGCTGAAAACAATTTTCCTCTTCTTAGTTGTGAAAGCCAAAAGAGCTCTAGTACAAAGAAATAGAAGAACCCTATATGTGGGTCTCAAACCAAACTCAGCTAACTAAGGTGGTGTACTAACTGAGCCACGAACTAGAGTACATAAGGATAGCTATCATCCAGCTATTATTCATGGGCGGTGTACTAACCACATCTGCAGCTAACAAGTCGGTGACATAAATGCACAACGGTAACCCTAGCATATCATGAGTGGAGCACGATATCTCAACACTCCCCCTCGAGCTCAATCCCAATTCCTGCACACCAAGCAGGTCTCTGAACTTGCGTAGCTTCTCTACGCCCAATGCCTTTGTGAATATGTCAGCTACCTGATCCTCTGTGCTGACATAAACTAGACTAATAAGAACTAGTAAAACCTTCTCCCACACATAGTGATAATGCACCTCAATGTGCTTTGTTCTAGCATGATAGACTGGGTTATTTGCCAAGTGTATACTACTCATATTGTCACAATAAATGACAACTAGCCCATCTGTAGACTGATCCATATCATAAAGTAGGTTATGCAACCAAGCTACCTCACATGCAGCCAATGCTGCACCCCTGTACTCAGCCTCTGTGCTCGACAAGGCAACTGTAGGCTGTTTCTTACTGCTCCACGTGACTGCAGCACTCCCAAAAGAGAACACATGTCCACTGGTAGATCGTCTATTAGAAATACTACTAGCCCAATTAGCATCAGTGTATCAATGCAACTATATCTGAACCCCAGCCTCATAAAATAGTCCATACTGCAATGTGGACTTCACATACCTGAGTATGTGTCTAGCCGCATCCAAATGTGGTTTCCTTGGAGCCTGCATAAACTGACTTACCAATCCAATAGCATAGCTCAAATATGGCCTGGTAATAGTCATATAAATCAAACTTCCTGCTATGCGTCTGTACATAGTAGGGTCTTCCAAAAGCTCAATTGCATCTACGCTCAACTTCACATTCCGCTCCAAAGGAACTGAAATAGGATTATAGCTTGTCATCCCATATTTGGATAGCATGTCCAATCCATACTACCTCTACAAGAGCCATATCCCACTTGGTGATCTAATCACCTCAATGCCCAAGAAATAACGCAGCTCTCCCAAATCCTTCATCTCAAACTTCTGCTTCAATAGCATTTTCACATGAAGGATATCTTCATCACTATCACCTGTGATGATCAAATCATCAACATAAATGACAAGCAGCAGAATACCTTTCTCTATTTTTCTCACATAAAGTGAGAAATCTGCCTTGGAAATCTAAAAGCCAATAGTGACAAGATACTATCCTATCTTGTCAGACCATGCTCTAGGTGCGCTTCAAGCCATACAAGGCTTTCTTCAACCTGCAAACAAACTCAGGATGAATAACATGAACATAACCTGCTGCTACATAAAGTTCTTGCAAATCACCATGCAAGAAGGCATTCTTTACATCCATCTGATGTAAAGACCATCCCTTTGATGTAGCCATAGCAATGACTACTCTTATGGTTGCCATCCTTGCAACCAGACTGAATGTTTCTTCATAATCAATGCCATATGTCTTTGCAGACCCCTTGACAACTAATCTTGCCTTGTATTTGTTCACAAAACCATCTACATTGTGCTTCACCTTATAAACCCACTTATAGCCAATTGCATTCTTGTCTTTAGGCAAAGGCACCAATTCCCATGTAGCATTTGCTTCCAAGGCATCCATTTCTTCATCCATGGCTTTCTCCCATTTTTCTTTTCCCATGGCTTGCTCAAAAGAAGTGGGTTGTGGTTCTTGTATCACTTTGACCATATAGGCATAGTGAATGGCTGTAAATCCATCATATTTCACCCTATCCACAGGATACCTAGCTCTGGTAGACCTGTGCAAAATAGGCTCACTTCTAGGTGCTCTCAAAACATCCCTGGTCTTCCTTACTCCAGGTGTAACAACAGAAGGAATACCCAACTCATCATCAATGCTCTGTTCTGAGCCATTGGATTCACCATCCACATAAGAGTGACCTACATTTACATCAAACATGGGCTGATCTACCTTCTCTTTTCCTTTTCGTGATACTTGCATACCACTATCTGCATTGCTTTGAGGAGACTCTCCTGATCTCAATTTGCCTGTCCATGGCAAAGTATGTGAACCACTGCTAGAGGACACTGCAGCTCCACTAATATTTTGTGATTGCTGCTGTGAATTCTGTGCAGCATTACCATTTTGTGCATCTACATCATCAATCACATTTACTGGTTTATTCTAGCTTCTCATCTCATCAAAGACAACATCTTTGCTCACTATCATCAATAAAAGTGACAAAATAATGACAGCCTCCAATAGATGCAGCTTTAGTAGTCCACACATCAGAGTGGATTAATTCCAATGGCCTCTTACTCTCTTGAACATGTCTAGAAAATAGTTTCGTTGCCTATTTTCCAAATTGATAGGCTTCACATACCTTATGCATTTCTACAACCTGAATTTAGGCAATCCTGCGACAATATTTTGGGCCTGCATTGATTTAAGTTGCTGTACATTAACATGACCATATGCATTTATGCCAGATATCAATATTTGTAACTACACCGGTCCCATGTGCAAACATCATTGCAGTCAATTCAAGCATATCCACATCCAACATAAACATCCTACCCTTCTTCTTTCCTTTTGCTATCAAGCAACCATTATTTTTCATATCTTCAACAAAGCATCCATGAGGATTAAATCTAACCTACAAGCCCTGCTCAACCATTTGACCAACAGAAACCAGGTTCTTGGTGATATTCGGGACATGAAATACATCAGACAGGTATTTCTTTTTCCCATCCTGCATAGACAAAGGAATTTTACCAATCTGCACAATAGGATGTGCAGTATCATCACCAGTCTCCACAAAGCCTAGTCTTTCCATTTTCCTTGCATCCTGCATCCATTCTGCATGACCTGTCATGTGGTTTGATGCACCTGAGTCAACATACCACACATTATTGCTTTCTTCTACACTTGTCATAGAATTGGTCATGTGTTGCACCATAAACAAATGCTCATTTCTGTCATCACCTGTCTACTAGAGGATGCATAATTGCCTTGCTGCAATTTTCCATTCATAATGTCATTCTACTTTTTGTAGCAGTCTTTAGGCATATGACCCATTTTACCACAATAGTAGCATTCAACACTGCTGTTTGCATTTTGGCCTCTCTACCATCCACCATGACCTCTTTGGCTCCCCCTGCCTCTAGAGTTACCACGTCCTCCTCCAAAGGACTGGTTTTCTTAAGTTTGCTACATATTCTGATTTCTGCCACGGCCTCCAGATCAGCCTCCTCTACCTCTGCCTCTACCTTTTCCAGCATTTGAGTAGAAGATAGTTTCTTTTGAGGTTCCTCCTGAAGAAGATGCACCACCATTTCTCTACTCTTTAGAAATTAGAAGAGCAAACAACTCCTCAAAATCAAAAAAATTTTCACGGACGGCAATGGATGTCTAGAACTGTGCATAATCCTTTCCTAGACCATTCAAGGTCACAGAAACTAGATCATCATCTTCCACTGGTGACCCAATGGAAGCAAGTGCATCTGCAATTTTCTTCAC
The DNA here is from genome assembly GCF_047967505.1 of Dipteris shenzhenensis. Lineage (NCBI taxonomy): Eukaryota > Viridiplantae > Streptophyta > Polypodiopsida > Gleicheniales > Dipteridaceae > Dipteris > Dipteris shenzhenensis. The sequence continues at coordinate 17,734,209 of NC_141619.1, forward strand.
CTTCATGTGGTAGTCATTGATGCCCATATTTTCTCTCTGCACATTGTGCAACTCCTGCTTGAGCTGCATTTTCTTGGCTTGCATATTTGTGCTGTACTTTTTTGCCAAAGTATCGCATGCCTCCTTTGGCATACTTGCATCCTAAATATGCACAATCATTGAATCTGAAATATTGATAGACAGCCAATACATAACTTTTCTGGCTCTCTCATGCCATCCTTTAAATGCCTACATTTCCTGTTGATTGGGAACATTAGGAAGAACTAGTTCTTCTTCATTTCCTATAATGAAATGCTCATTTCTGTCATCACCTGTCTACTAGAGGATGCATAATTGCCTTGCTGCAATTTTCCATTCATAATGTCATTCTGCTTTTTGTAGCAGTCTTTAGGCATATGACCCATTTTACCACAATAGTAGCATTCAACACTGCTGTTTGCATTTTGGCCTCTCTACCATCCACCACGACCTCTTTGGCTCCCCCTGCCTCTAGAGTTACCACGTCCTCCTCCAAAGGACTGGTTTTCTTAAGTTTGCTACATATTCTGATTTCTGCCACGGCCTCCAGATCAGCCTCCTCTACCTCTGCCTCTACCTTTTCCAGCATTTGAGTAGAAGATAGTTTCTTTTGAGGTTCCTCCTGAAGAAGATGCACCACCATTTCTCTACTCTTTAGAAATTAGAAGAGCAAACAACTCCTCAAAATCAAAAAAAATTTCACGGACGGCAATGGATGTCTAGAACTGTGCATAATCCTTTCCTAGACCATTCAAGGTCACAGAAACTAGATCATCATCTTCCACTGGTGACCCAATGGAAGCAAGTGCATCTGCAATTTTCTTCACCTTCATGTGGTAGTCATTGATGCCCATATTTTCTCTCTGCACATTGTGCAACTCCTGCTTGAGCTGCATTTTCTTGGCTTGCATATTTGTGCTGTACTTTTTTGCCAAAGTATCGCATGCCTCCTTTGGCATACTTGCATCCTAAATATGCACAATCATTGAATCTGAAATATTGATAGACAGCCAGTACATAACTTTTCTGGCTCTCTCATGCCATCCTTTAAATGCCTACATTTCCTGTTGATTGGGAACATTAGGAAGAACTAGTTCTTCTTCATTTCCTATAATGAACTCCCAATAGCCTTTTCCCATAAGGAAATCCCTCGGAAATTCGTCATTCTAAACTTCCATGCTTGGAAGTTATTCTTGTCAAGATTTTCAGTGACAATCTGTGAAAGAGAATCAGATGCCATTACAAAACACTGCAAAATATTCTCACTGCAAAAAACACAGCTTCTGCCTCACAAGGGCAAATCTGCAAAACTAACGAAAGTGGTATTTGACCACACAGTCACTTCCTAGTGATGATTTTGCATGAACAAGCAAAGAGGATGATTCTGTAACTCCCAATATCTCTGCGCATAGGCATATGATGCAATTTCTGCGGCAACTTTTCACCGACCTGCAGAGAAGTGGTCGCACAACAAAAACAGGGCCTTTTTCTCAGTGCTTGAAGAGAACTTCTGCCTCCAAAACGGGCCCCGAAATGGCCTTGAATCAAAAAACTGCCCTCTCGCCACACCGCGAAGGGCGTCTCAATCTAAGACAATGCACTCTTGCACTTTTCGACTGTGCTACCTGTAGAGATTTGCTCCCAAAATCGAAAAAGGAAAGCGACACTGGTCCTCTTACTTGGACACCATGAACTTGGTTTGCTTTCTTGAGCTCCTTACCATGAACAAGGCTCTGATACCATGTGAAGATAAAGGGAGAGAAGGAAGGAGTCTCACTTGCAGCTTTCTCACATACACAATGGGGGAATACACACAAAGGTGGAGGTTGAAAACAGTTTTCCTCTTCTTAGTTGTGAAAGCCAAAAGAACTCTAATACAAAGAAATAGAAGAAACCTATATGTGGGTCTCAAACCAAACTCAGCTAACTAAGGTGGCAGACTAACTGAGCCACAAACTAGAGTACATAAGCATAGCTGTCATCCAGCTATTATTCACGGGCGGTGTACCAACCGCATCTGCAGCTAACAAGTCAGTGACATAAATGCACAATGGTCACCCTGGCATATCACGAGTGGAGCTTGATATCTTAACATAATCAACCCGTCATCATAGAAGTGCCTCCATGTATCTCCTCTGCGATGGTGATAGTGGTAGGCTATCTCGACAGCAGTAGGGTACCTACCCATGATATCAAGCTGGAAGATGACAAAATTTATGGAGGGGTTAGTACAAAGAAATAACCTCCTAATAAACTACATAAACAATATAATTTGAGATCGATACTTAGAAATTGGGCCTCCCATGATTCAACACCCTCTGCTCCATAATGCATGCTTCCATATTGCTCCATTTGGATCCTTAGTGCCTCCATGTGTTGTAGATTGGGGTCCACCTTCGTTGCCTTCATTGCTTTCTTCCACTCACACTTGTGAGTGGTGTGGGGCTGGTCCCTTGGTGGTTGACGTCCCTTGAGCCTTGCAATCTCAGCTAGTGCCTACCTCTCTTAAGCGAAGATCTTTTATTGCCAAGAATCGTTACAATCTTTGACTTGGCCCATTTATCTGTGAACTGAACATTGGGGGGATTGGGATACCTAGAGCGAATAGCAGCGAGGGTCTCATCAGCCAAATTTTTTGGATGGTCTTTGTAGTGAATAAAGCAATCTTTGTAATTGTTAGCAATTACAAAGCACACGAAGGCCATGATGTCCTTTCCCTGTGCATCCATCAAGATGCCTCCTCTCTAAGTGATGTCATAGAAGATCGTACCATCACCCTCTGGCATGTCTGCATCATCTGAATCATCCTCGTCCCCACCACTACCCCCGCCAAAGCACTGTGCCATGCATCCCCCACCGGTCTTCCTACTACTACGCCTGTTGCCCTATCGTCTCAAGCTAGTATGCTAGCCACTTGTAGAAGCGACTGTCGACTGCATAGGAGTATGATGGCCACTCATAGTTGGAGAAGCAACTCTCGATGACATGGGAGTACGTCGGCAGCTCTGTGAGGTAGAAGGACCTCCTGACTGCAAGGGGGGAGAAGGGGCTCGGCTTTGTAGCTGGCTAGACTGTCTCGACTCCACTAGGGTAATCTCAGCTGGTGTGGGGTTGGGGTGGTTTGGAGTCTATACTGCCGACTCTTGGGGGGTGTTTGTAGTACTCTTCATGTATGTGTATAACTCCCCAGGAGTGGGAGGGTGCCCCAAAATGTTATATAACTCTCGAAAGATGGCATCTCAAAGATTAGGTGAGGCTGATAAGCTTCCTGGCCACATGATGAACTGAAGAAAAGAAAAGAAGAAGATTACCATCGAGCATGTCCTTGTCTCACAAGATGCAAAAGAAAAATAACAGTGATAGCCTGACATTGAGCAAGCATTTACAGAGTCCTGGATTCTTTGAATTAGAGTGATAGAAGTCTATGTCTGTTTGCTCAATGTCAGGCTATTGAAGCTTCACGTGGGGAAAAAGAGAGAAGGAAAGAGAGGAAAAGAGAGGAGAAAAAAGATAAGAGAGGAGATAAGAGAGAAAAAGAGAGGAGAAAAGAGAATGAAAGAGAGGAGAAAGGAGAGGAAAAGAGGGGAGAAAAAGAGATAAAAAGTGGGGATAAAAGAGAGAAAAAGAGAGAAGGAAAGAAAGGAGAAAAGAGAGGAAAATAGAGGAAAAGAGAGGAGAAAAAGAGATAAAAATTGGGGATAAAAGAGAGAAAAAGAGAGAAGAAAAGAGAGGAGAAAAGAGAGGAAAAGAGAGGAAAAGAGAGGAGAAAAAAAGAGAGAAAAAGACAGGAGATAAGAGAGGAAAATTATCACAAAAAGAGAAGGAAAGAGAAAAGAAAGGAGAGGAGGGAAAGAGAGAAAAAGAGAGAAGGAAAGAGATGAGAGAAGAGACGAAAAGAGAAGGAAAGAGAGGAGATAAGAGAGAAAAAGAGAGATGAAAAGAGAAGGAAAGAGAGGATAAAAGAGAGAAGGAAAAAGAGAGACAAGGTGAAGGAAAGAGAGGAGAAAAGAGAGGAAAATAGAGAGAAGGAAAGAGATGAGAAAAGAGACGAAAAGAGAGGAAAAGAGAGGAGGAAAAAGAAAGGAGATAAGAGAGAAAAAGAGAGGAGGAAAGAGAAGGAAAGAGAGGAGAAAGGGGAGAACAAGAGAACGCAATCCCTTATTTCCTCACGAATGCAATCCCTTTCTTCAATCATGCTTTTCCTTTCCATAATTCATGCAATCCCTTTCTTCAATTATGCAATCCCTTTTCATCATTAATGCAATCCCTTTCTTCATTCATGTAATCACTTATTTCCATCATTCAAGATGCAATCATTTTCTTGGAAGTGGAAGGGGAGCCTTTAGGGAAGGGGAAGGGGAAGGGGAAGGGAAAGGGAAAGAGAAGGAAAACACAACAAAGACTGTCAGGGCACATCTAATAGTGCGTCTATAGGCATGGCTATTTGTTTTCCAAAAAACAGATGTGTTGTTAAACACGCTGTTAGACGCGTCTATAACGCAGTCTGATAGATGCATTTTTTAAAGAAACTGAAAAGGACATGCACCCAACCCCAAAAATAACAACACTAGTACAAAAACATCCGTTCTCTGCATACAACAAAGGACGAATCCAAAGAGAGCAACTTCTAAAGAAGGTCAACCACCAAGAGACTTACCTTGGATAGAGGTATGGAAGCTTCTTGTTCTTCTTCAAAGCTTCTTATCTTCCTTGTTCACCCTCTTCTCTTGTGTGCTTGGGGATGATTGTGTAAGCCTAGAAATGAGTGTGGGTGCTTGGAGATAAGTGTGGATGCCTGGAGCTGTGTCTGTTAATAGGAAAGCAAGCCGCGCGACACTAAAAGTAGTGAAGGAAAGCAAGCATGTTAAAAGTAGGTTTGAAAATCAGCTCGCAGTTTGCGCATCTAACTATGCATCGAAAGTGCATCTAAATGAGTGTCTATCAATGCATCTAAAGTACGTTTTAGATGCACCTATAGACATGCTCCACAGTACAGACGTGGTGCTAGATGCGCTTTTAGACGCTCCACAGAGTTTTGACATTTACAACTCATGCAAGAACTTTTTTGGGTTGCTTATTTATAGGATGTCTTCATCTTCAACAAGTAGCTCCAATGAGGATGAATCCCTCCGTATCCACCATCGCAAAATGTGGTTGGAGCAAAAAATCAAATGTATGTGTGATCGATGTCGAGGAAACATGTATCATGCATGCAAAATTACACTCAATCACGTCTCAAAGTATGGAGAATGGGATGCGACCGTAAACATGTTAAGTGTTAAAGAGTTAAGGTTGATTGAGATACCTAGGGGTGTTCATGTGTTTGAGTTATGATCCCATTTTAATTTGATACAGGATGCAGTGCCACACCCGCATATGTTGCCCTATGCTCGTCATGAGGAGGTGAAGCGTCGGCGATATGAGGTGGGATCTTCAGAAGGGACTGTTACAAATGCATGGAGTGATGGTGATAGTAGCCATTTGCCATTACCTCATGAGACCATGGAGGAGGAGGTGTTTGATGATATGGTGCAGGATTTATATGTCCATCAATCCCTAGGTAGGGATGATAACATGGAGCAGGACGATCTTTTTACGGCAGCATCGACTCCACTGTTATACATGCCTCCCTTGAGTTACTAAACTTGTAGACCATCTATGGATGGAGCAATGGAAGTTTGAATGCATGACTGATGGCTATATAAGAGCAAGCCCGTGAAGCCCATTTCATCACTAGCTATAGCAACCTTGATTCCTTAGCATTCAACCTCTGTCTTCTACTATTTCTAGCATGCCATCGAAGCTTCTTTCACGGGAGCGCACGGCTGGGAGGTAGCGCCATCTATTGTATCAGTTCTATAGTAATCAAATTTTTGATTCTCCATACTATCTTGTTTTCTCTCTTGCGTACGAGATCCTATTATCTGTTCAGCACAAACATTATATTATTTTCTTACAATAAATACACCCTCGGGGGCTTTTTTTTGTTTTTATTTTTTGGGGGGATGCATCCCCCATCACATACTAGTGTATAATCACATTTTGTATAATCACATTCTACCACGATTATTGACTAATTACATTCTACCATGATTATTTGCCATCAACGATCAATTACATTATGTACATACATAAGATATGGAAGTAAATAATACACTACAAGATTCCACTTAAAAATGAAAGCTGAAAGTTGAAAATCCACAAGAAAATTAGTTTCCAAAGGATTCTATTACAAAAACTATTTACAGCCATCTTTGCAAAAAATTGCTTTTGACAACCAAAATTGGTGTCCATAGTGAATACAACAAAAAATCTGATCTATGGCCTAAGTTGTGGGTCTTCCCTGATCCGCCTTGCCAGTTGCATGTCTTTTGCCATGATTGTAACCATCTTGGCATGGATTGCACACAATTTTGTGTCCTCAAGAAGAGTTACGATCGCCACTTCTTTTGCTAGCAAATGGAGCTCTTGGGATTGGAAGGTTCATGCTACTTTGATACTTTCTTTTCTCTTGAAGTGCGTTCCTTCCAGGCTTTCTGCGGTGTCTTCTAGGGACTCCACCTCATCTGCCACCTCCACCTCCACCTCCACCTCCATCTCCACCTCCACCTCCACCTCCACCTCCACCTCCACCTCCACCTCCATCTCCACCTCCACCTCCACCTCCACCTCCACCTCCACCTCCACCTCACCTCTGTGAGCTTTTCCTTTTCCTTTTGCTATGTGATGCAATTCTAGCAAAGATTTTCCACCCTGTCTAGAATGTGGAAAGTCTTGAGTAGCATCGTGCTATGCGGGTCATCATTGTTGGATCTCCATTTGTGCCCTTTGTTGTTGAGCCAATTGAATCTGCATTTGCCTGGCATCTTCTTGTCCTCTGGCCCATTCTTCCAATCTGCGTCTTTTGCGCTCCTGTTCTTCTAGTCTGCTTTATGGCTTTTGAGGTGCCTTGGGCTGACTCTAAGGATTGGATTGCTCCCCATGATCTTCTTCATTGTCATCTGTTTGCTCATTGGTTTCTGTCCTCTCCTCCTCCTCCTCCTCCTCCTCCTCCTTCCTCCTCTTTCTTCTCTCTTCGATCATTACATTGTATACATCGGCGGGAGGGATTGGGAGCTTTGCAACCGGTCTTCCAATTTGCTTTATTCTTGCCATGTCGGTGATGGTGGGGCTATGGGAAATGTGACAGTAGGAAGGAATGTACTAGTATGATAGAGTACTGGTGGTACTGAGAAAATGAAGGTATTTGCATATATATATAGGGGTATATTTATTTTGTGTGTCATCATTAGCTAACCCCCCCCTCTTCCCCCTTTATCCTGCCTCAACCCCTCCTCCCCCACCCCCTATTTGTCATCGTCCCCTTGGGGGTTAACCTCACAATATTTTAGTGTACCACATGCATTGTAAAGAAGTGATATTTATCAAAAAAATTACTTAGTTCATTAAAACATTGCATTTTTTCATTCAACTTTAGGAAAAAATTACGTAAAGAGGAGGGGTGTTTGTTTTGGGGAAAAAAACTTATTTAAGGGGTTTTTAAAATTCCCCTTGAACTCTTGTGAGGTCACTCCCTGAACGTTTTCTCATCACCTGCCCTTGTTGGGTCCACAAGTACAAAATCAACTCTTGTTTTTTTTTAAAAGACCCAATTAATCAAATGTCCACAAGAAATATTGAAGTGCAATTTTAATTAACATCAAAGTACATTTGGTTTAGCAATCCAACGCTTTCCAACATGACATCAGGTTGCTATCCAACTTCTATGTTTTTGGGAAGCTTGTGAAGATATCCATGAATGCCTTCTTTTACTCGTTTGAGTTCGATGAAGTGCTTGGGCTAACTCCATTTGCAAAGTTTTATTCCTTGCATAGGAGGACCCAACTATACCATGATAGAACCACTCGAACATCTCATGAAGAGCATTACTTCCATTAATCCCCCCTCCATGTCACGTACTCTTGAAATAAGCACCTCTAGCTCTATAATGAGACTTTTCCATCCCTTGGGCACTCCAAGCATTCAAAGAACCATATTGGCAAAGAAATCATGGACCATGAGCATAAAAAATGTGCTGCATACATAGAAAAAACATATGAGGTAAATAAGAATAAATTGATTACAATTAAAATTTTGAAAATAGCAAAGACTAAACACACCATGTAGTGAGTAATGTGTGATTCACCCCATCCATCTACCATGGCTTCAATGAATTCTTTCACGATGATTTTATATAGTTGCACATCATCATCATCTATTGAAGGCTTCCTCAAGATCTTTACAGAGTATTCAATTCTTTTCAAACACATATTCTCAAGGTTCTGACATGAGGATCAGCTTCCAAATTAGTCGTGCAATCACATAACTTTTTCCAATAATTCCAATGCAGATTTAATCGATGTTTTCCATGATTGGACAAAAACCTTCGTGCCTTAGAGCCTCCCATGGACACTTTATTTAGAAGATTTCCTGATTTTCCTGACAATTGTGCATCTTTGATTAGCTTTGCATTCCCCCCATGTAGACCCATGCTCGAGAGTAAAGCTTTGACCCTTGCTATACATGATGCTGCTCTCTCCTTCGGTTTCATGTTCCATGCATATACAACGTGCAAGTAAAGCAATTTATCAATGAGCCACATCTCCGCATGTAACCCACAAAAATGCACTCTTTGTATTGGAATGTTTAAAATTGGATCCCAAAAAGGCTAATTTCAACATACGCCTTGCTGATGATTCACCGAGCAAACCCTTGGGAATAATGAATGGCGTGTCAACAAAGGTCACACAAGTCCACTTTTCCCTTCAATTCAAAATCTTGGATCTCCCTAAAAAATCCTATCAAATCTTACTGGGACGTCCTTGGTTACAGGAAGCATCAATCCTCCTTGACTGGGGAGCTGATAGACTGACAATCCAAAATCATAACACTATAGTTAGGGTGAATGTGGGGACAGGAGCTATAAAACCAATTGTGCCTAGAGTGTTGGATGACACACCTTCAACGATGATCTCAAGCAAATCAACTCCCCTGCAACAGCATGCCATAGTGGACCATTCACAAAGAAATGTCAATAATTGGATACAAACATTGGCAACCATCGACAATTGCCATTCATTAGACCCCATCTTCTTACAAATAGATGCTAAGGTACTATAGGTAGATCCTCCACTCACACATGAAGAACCAATAGATCTAGAGGTGCCATTCTTTATGGCTGACCTTGAGTAGGATAATGAACCTGAAGAAGGTACCCATACCAATTATGACTCCAATTTTCCTTGGGACCTTGAAACTGAGGCTGAGAATGCTGAAATTGAAGATCAAATCTTTGATAATGACTTAGCCATTCTGCATGCCCTAATGGCAGTCGAGCTCCTAAAAGTTGAACCTCCAACGTTGAATAACAGCAAAAGATCCCACAAGAAAGCTGAAGGAGGAAATCATAGAAAAGCCAAGGCCAAACACTTCAATGAATTCAAACGAGTCCAAACAGGGATCGTCAAATTGTATCTTGCAAAGCCATCTCCCTCAAAATCAAAACCACAACCTCTTGAATGGTCCCTTGAGGGACTGGAAGGAGTATGCACAACAAATGAATCCCTACTTGGGAACACCATACAAGTGGAAAAGTTACCCCACAGCTCCCAACATAAGAAGTTTCAAAAGTATAAACCACATGTGCGGATGAAGCTTGATCAGAGACTTCAAAAAAAGAAAGTCAAAAATAGACTAAAAATTGGTAAATGAAACTATGCCACCTAGTACACATGGCACATGTCAGGCTAGTTCAACACCATCAGAGGCCGATCTTCGAGAAATGCCAGAGTACTTCACGAATTACACCATTGGCAGTGTCCCCATAGCAATGCCAAGACCACTAAGAGAATCTGAAGTTCAAGAAACCGATAGCATTGGAGAAACTCCAATCTATGAGGGACTGGCAAAAACTTGCACAATAAACCTCACCCTTGAAGGGGAGGAAGAAAAACTAGTTTTCATTGGGAAACAGCTTTGACAGAAAGATGAAACCAAACTCAAAGCACTCCTAATGGAATACCGTGACTACCTAGCATGGTCATACAAAGAGATGAAAGGAATTTCACCACACATGGCAGTACACACAATACCTATAAGGAAAGGTGACCAATGGAGGGTTTTGGCATTTTTGGACACCTAATGACATGCTGATGAACTTTGCCTTCTGCACAGCACCTAAATTCCTTCTACCATGGTTTATGAGATGAGCTGGAAAATCTCCTAGATGTCAGATTCATCTACATCGAGATAGAGCACACTGATTGGGTTTCACCCATTGTCATTGTGCCTAAACACAACAAGAAGCTCAGAATATGCATAAACTTAAAGAATGTGAATGCCACCACAATTAGGGATCACTATCCCCTACCCTTAACAGAAACAGTGTTGGAAAAGTTGGCAAGTTCCGAAATATATAGCTTCTTGGATGGCTTCAGTGGCTATAACTAAGTGCAAATTGCTCCTAAAGACCAATCAAAAACAACATTTGCTACAAAATGTAAAGAATGAGGGAGAGAGATAGGAGACTCAAGTTCAGCTTTCTTCACAACACACAAAAGAGAGAGGACACAAGGTTGGAGGGTGAAGCCTTTCTTCACTTTGGCACACAACAACAATACAATAGAAGAGGGAAATACCCTATATGTCAAACCTAGAATACGTGGTTCATATGTGAACCCAAACCAAAACCATACGTGGTAGTCTAACTACACCACAAGTACAACTAACATAGGCGGTGACATAAATGATAGTCATCCAGGAGATGTATCGGGGGTAGAGCTTGATATCTCAACACTCCCCCTCAAGCTCAAATCCATCTCACGTACACCAAGCAAGCTCCTAAATCTGCGAAGCTTCTCGGTACCCAATGCCTTCGTAAAAATATCAGCCACCTGCTCCTCAGTGCTGGCATAGACAAGATCAATCTCACCAGCTAGAACCTTCTCTCTCACAAAGTGATAATGCACCTCAATGTGCTTCGTTCTAGCATGATAAACTGGGTTATTAGCAAGCATGATGCTGCTAATGTTGTCACAATGAATGACAACTGCTGCATGAATTGACTGTCCCATATCTGCAAGTAGCTTCCGTAACCAAGCTACCTCACATGCAGCCATTGCTGCACCCCTGTACTCAGCCTCTGTGCTCGACAAGGCAACTGTTGGCTGCTTCTTGCTGCTCCAACTGATGGCACCACTCCCAAGGGAAAACATAAAACCACTAGTAGATCTCCTGTCTGAGACACTACCAGCCCAGTCAGCATCTGTGTATCCATGTACCTGTAATGCACACCCAGCTTCATAAAACAGTCCATAATGCAATGTGGACTTCACATACCGCAGTATGCGCCTAGCCGCATCCAAATGTGGCTTCCTCGGTGCCTGCATAAACTGACTCACCAGCCCCACAGCATAGCTCAAATCTGGTCTGGTTATAGTCATGTAGATCAAGCTACCTACTATGCGCCTGTACATAGTAATATCTTCAAGAAGCTCACCTGTCTCTGCATTGAGCTTCACATTCTGCTCCAATGGAACAGAGATAGGCTTACAGCCTGTCATCCCATATTTGGACAGCATGTCCAAACCGTATTGCCTTTGCAACAGCCATATCCCACTCGGGGATCTAATAACCTCAATGCCCAAGAAGTAACGCAGCTCTCCCAAATCCTTCATCTCAAATTTCTGCTTCAACAGCAGCTTCACTTCATTAATGTCTGCATCACTATCACCTGTAATAATCAAGTCATCAACATAGATGACTATAAGCACAATCCCTCTATTTGTCCTTTTCACATAAAGTGAAAAATCTGAATTGGAAATCTGAAATCCAATAGTGACAAGATATTGCCCTATCTTGTCTGACCATGCCCTCGGCGCCTGTTTTAAGCCATACAAGGCTTTGCGCAACCTGCATACAAAATCGGGATGTGAATTATCCTCATAACCTTCCGGCTGCATCATATAAACCTCTTCCTGCAAATCACCATGCAAGAAGGCATTTTTCACATCCATCTGATGCAAAGACCATCCCTTTACAGCAGCCATAGCAATTATTGCTCTCACGGTTGCCATCCTTGCAACTGGGCTGAAAGTTTCCTCATAGTCAATTCCATATGTCTGTGCAAAACCTTTGGCAACCAATCTTGCCTTGTACCTGCTAACAGACCCATCAGCATTGTGCTTTACTTTGTAAACCCACTTGCAGCCAATAGCCTTCTTATCATGAGGCAAAGGCATCAAATCTCAAGTGTGGTTTGCATCCAAGGCAGCCATCTCTTCATCCATAGCTGCTTCCCAATTTTTATGCCCTGCTGCATCCTCAAAACATGTGGGCTCTGGCTCCTCTAGAACCTTGACCATATAAGCATAGTGATGTGCTGTATACCCATCATATCTCAGCCTGTCAACTGGATACTTAATACGAGTGGACCTCCGTACAACTGGATCAGTTGCAGGAGTCTTTAAATCATGTGCCTGCTTTTCCTTGCACCAGGTGTAACAACAGAAGGAATCCCAAGTTCCTCATCAAGGCTCATTTCAGAGCCACTTGACTCTCCATCAACATGAGAGCTACCAGCAGACACATCAAACACTGGAGCATGGTCCACTTTTTCTTTTCCCTTATGTGATACCTGCACAACACTATCAGGACTGCTATGTGACGATTCACTAGATCTCAATCTCCCTGTCCATGCATTAGATCCACTAGTAGAGGACTCTCTGGGTCCACTCAAGGCTTGAGATTGCTGCTCTGCATTTATTGCAGCATTCCCATTTCCTGCATCTGCATCTCCTACCATAACAGTTGGTGCATACCAGCTGCTCATTTCATCAAAAACAACATCTCTGCTCACTTGCATTTTGCGGGTGGAAGGGTTATAACAGCGATACCCTTTCTGGTGCTGAGCATATCCAATAAAGATGCATTTTTCTGCCTTTGGATCCAGCTTTGTTCTCTTCTCATCAGGAACATGAACATAAGCTATGCAACCAAATACCTTCAAGTGAGAAATATCTGGTTTTTGGCCTGTATACATTTCTTCAGGCGTCATGCCATGGACAGCTGCAGTGGGGGTTCTGTTCATAATATAAACAGCAGTTGCTACTGCTTCAGCCCAAAAATAATCAGGCATGTTTTTCTCATTTAGGATCGCCCGTCCTACTTCTGCAATATGCCTGTTCTTCCTTTCTGCAACCCCATTCTGCTGAGGGGTAGACCTGCATGAGTACTTCCTTTGAATTCCCTGTTCTTTCAGATATTCACAAAATTCTTCTGAAAAGTACTCTCCCCCTCCATCAGATCTTAGCACTTTAATATGCACACCTTTCTCTTTTTCAACCATGGCCTTAAAAGCCTTGAAATGGCTGAACACTTCACTTTTGTGCTTCATAAAATAAATCCACACCTTCCTAGTGTAGTCATCAATAAACGTCACATAATAATGGCATCCACCAATAGAAGCAGCTTTGGTTGTCCAAACATCTGAATGGATCACTTCCAAAGGTCTTCTGCTCACCTTAGCATTTTTGGGAAATGCATGTTTGGCCTGCTTACCCATTTGGCATGCTTCACATACCTTTTGCATTCCCTCAACTCTGAATTTAGGCAAACCTGCAACAATGTTTTTCGTTTGCATAGATTTCAGCCTTTGTATATTCACATGCCCAATGCGCTTGTGCCATATCTCAATATCTGCAATGACACCTCTCCCATGCGCAAACATAGCAGCTTTTACCTCAGGCATATCAACATCCAAGGTGAACATTCTGCCATTTTTATTGCCTTTCGCAACCAAGCGGCACTTATTTTTCAAGTCCTCAACAAAACATCCATCAGGATTAAATCTAACCTGCAGACCTTGCTCAACCATCTGGCCAACTGAAACCAGGTTCTTAGTGATTTTTGGAACATGAAGTACATCTGCCAAGTACTTCGTTTTGCCATCCTGCATAGCCAATGGCACTTTACCAACCTGCGTAATTGGGTGCGCAGTATCATCACCTGTTTCAACATAACCTGGCTTATCCAAATTTCTAACATCATGAAACCACTCACCATGACTGGTCATGTGGTTAGAGGCACCTGAATCAACATACCAAACATCATTGCAAGCTGCAGCATCTCCTGACATGGAGTTAACCATATGCTGCATCACAAAAAGTTGCTCATTTCTATCGTCACCATGCCCACTTGATGATGCATAGTTGCTTTGCTGCAACTTCCCACTTTTGATGTCATTCTGTTTTTTATAGCATGTATTCTCCTTGTGTCCAGGCTTTCCACAATAATAGCATTCTGTGCTGCTATTTACTTGCTGGTTCCTTTGCCATGAACCACGGCCTCTTTGGCTCCCCCTGCCTCTAGAACTACCACGTCCTCCTCCATAGGACTGGTTTTCCTGTTGTTGCTGTTGGTTCTGATTTCCTGCACGGCCACCAAAACGGCCTCTTCCTCTACCCCTGCCTCTACCTGTATTCGAGTAGAAAGTAGTCTCTTGAGAAGTTGAGGTGGCTGAACCACCATTCCTTTGCTCTTCACTCAGCAAGAGAGCAATAAGTTCCTGAAAATCAGGAAATGTTTCACGGACTCCAATGGATGTCCGAAATTGTGCATAATCTTTCCCAAGACCATTCAAGGTCACAGACACTAAGTCCTCATCATCAACAGGTGCTCCAATGGAGGCAAGAGAATCTGCAAGGCCTTTCACCTTCAAGGAATACTCATTTATATTCAGATTTTTCCTTTGCACATTGTGCAACTCTTGCTTTAGCTGCATCTTTCGTGCTTTGGTATTTGTGCTATACAGCTTCACCAATGTGTCCCATGCCTCCTTAGGCGTCTCTACATCCTGTATATGCACAATCATAGAATCTGAAATGCTAACAGACAGCCAATACAGGCATTTTCTGGCTTTTTCATGCCATTCTTTAAAGGCCTTCAATTCAGCAGGAGTAGGAGCAGCACCCAAAACTGGTTCTGTAGTTTCACCACTGATGTAATCCCAAACTCCCTTTCCCATAAGGAAGTTTGTCATCCTGAACTTCCATGCTTGGAAGTTGTTCTTGTCAAGCTTCTCACTGACAATGGTAGACAGATTCTCAGACATTTTACAAATCACGAATTGCAACAGCAACCTGTAAACATAGCAAATGCCTCACAAGGGCAAATAGCAAAACTTCTGCGAAAAGCCTCACAGGGGCAGATCTGCAACACTGACGAAAGTGGTATTTCACCACACAGTCACTTCCTAGTGACGATTTTGCATCAACAGGCAACAGGCATGAATCTGCAACTCCCAATATCTCTGCACACAGGCATACGATGCAATTTCTGTGGCACCTTTCCACCGACTAGCCGCGCGGTGGTCGCACAGCAAAAACAGGGCCTTTTTCTGAGTGCCTGCGAAGAACTTGCGCCTTCAAAACGGGCCCCGAAACGGCCTCAAATCCAAAAAATAAAGTAACCCAGGGCTTCGCCCCTTCCCGCAGCATATACTGCGCTCTCGCCACACCGCGAAGGGCCTCTCAATCTGAAACAGTGCACTCTTGCACTTCTGGCTGTGCTACCTGCAGAGATTTGCTCCCAAACTCGAAATAGGAAAGCAACACTGGTCCTCTTACCAGGACACCACAAACTTGGCTTGCTTTCTTGAGCTCCTTACCTCGAACAAGGCTCTGATACCATGTAAAGAATGAGGGAGAGAGATAGGAGACTCAAGTTCAGCTTTCTTCACAACACACAAAAGAGAGAGGACACAAGGTTGGAGGGTGAAGCCTTTCTTCACTTTGGCACACAACAACAATACAATAGAAGAGGGAAATACCCTATATGTCAAACCTAGAATACGTGGTTCATATGTGAACCCAAACCAAAACCATACGTGGTAGTCTAACTACACCACGAGTACAACTAACATAGGCGGTGACATAAATGATAGTCATCCAGGAGATGTATCGGGGGTAGAGCTTGATATCTCAACACAAAATGGGGTATTTTTGAATATAGAGTCATGCCATTCAGCCTTTGTAATGCCCTCACCACATTCTAGCGAGTCATGTTCACATCTTTCAAGTCATTTTTGAATAAGTTTTTACAGGTGTTCTTAGATGATTTATGCATCCAATCGAACAAAAAAGACCACTTCTAATGTGTTGAAGCAATACTAATCAAATGCAGGGAGTATGGCATCTCCCTAAATCCAACAAATTCCAGCTCATGGTCACCCACGGAGTTGTTTTGGACACATCGTTTCTCAACATGGTATTGCAACTGACATGGACAAAATCAAAATCATCATGGAATTACCTCCTCCTACAATTTCCAAAGGTGTACATGTCTTTATGGGACATGTCAGCTATTATAGAAGATTTATCTTGTGGTATGCCATGATAGCCATACCACTTTACAAATTATTAGTGGAATTCTTATGGACAAAAGAATGTGACCAAGCCTTTGAACTTTTAAAGTGGCACCTAATCACAACACCCATCTTTATATCTCCCAATTGGGATATTGATTTTCATGTTCATACTGATGGATCCAAGTATGCAATTGGGAGTGTGCTTTGTCAACTTGGTGAACATAATTCTACTTTGCCAATCGACAACTCAATGATACAGAGATCAACTATACCACCACAGAAAGAGAAGCCCTAGCAATGGTGTATACTGTTAAGAAATTTTGATACTATCTATTGGCAAATGATTTTGTCTTCTAAACTGACCATCAAGCATTACTTTATCTTGTAAACTATCTGTGTATGATAGGAAGAATAACCAGATGGCTCCTCTTGCTTCAAGAATTCAACTTCAAAATAGTGGTCTGCAAAGGTGCCCAACACTACATTGTTGATCACATGTCTCGTGTAAAGTCGAGAGAAGCAGCCATTGGAGTAGAAGACGACTTGCCAGATGCCACACTATTTCACATAGATGATGTTCCAAAGCCATCCAATAGGCAAAGGGAACACAGGCATGCTACATCATTGTGGCCCCACTGATTACTTTACAAAATGGGTTGAAGCTGAAGCAATCAGAAAGGCAGATGCCAAAAGCACAGCAAGACACTTATACGAGAATGTGATCACGCGATTCGGATGCCCCATTGAAATTGTGTCGAATAGAGGTACACATTTGTCAATGAGGTAATCCAAGAGCTCTTGTCTGGCTTTATGGTAATCCATAGAAAAAGCACACCCTACTACCCCCAAGGGAATGGATAGGCCGAATCCACCAACAAAATATTATTTATTATCCTCATCAAGGTAGTAGAACCACAATGTTCTGATTGGGCAGAAAAACTAAATGCATCCTTATGGGCATACCAAACCACACTCAAGGTCATAGTACAGGGAACACACATTTTCAATTGGTGTACGGGCTTGAAGTTGTGGTCCCACTAGAATTTGTAATACCAATCCTATGCATAGCAATACAGGAATGCATGGGAGATCATGAATCCCTGAAAGAAAGACTCTATCAGTTGGATAAGCATACAAAGACAAGACTAGTCACCTACCATGCCATGACAATAGAAAAACGCAGAAGAAAGGCATGGTTTGATAGAAATCTTAAAGCTAAAGGCATCAAGGAAGGTGAATTGGTCTTGTTATATAATGCCAAAGTACACAAGGGGAAATTGAAGTATCTAGGTCAAGGACCCTACCGAGTAAGAAAGATGAATATCCCATCGGAGCTGTGTTGTTAGAAACATTAGATGGATTCCAATTCAATACCACAATAAATGGGAGCCGAAGCTCTACTACTTCAACACGAATGCCATCCCCAACAAAAACAAAGATTTGGGAAACCCAAGTCTTGCTTAGTTAGGATTAGATTGTATCACGAGGACTCACTTGCATATGTATATCTTCGCACACATAGGTAGCATCAATCGATTTTAACCTAGGGCTCAGAAGTGATGCCTGAGTTCTAGCTGCCCTATGAAATCCTAGCCAAAAAAAAAAAGCATATAGCTAGTCCCTACCTAGCTACTAGGTCACGTGCACATACATGCTTTTGCTTAGACACATAGGTAATTGCATGAAGAATTGTGCCACACACTTTCGTTCCACACTCTCAAGGCATGTATAAAAATAAGATCTCTCACAAACACACACAAAGGTCATACCTGCATGCCAACTAATCTAACGATCAATGGTACACCACATGCACATGGATGCAGGTTCATAAAAAATGCTGCCACTAAAGAGGATGCATAGAAAGAGCCCACCGCCTCAACCACGAGACCCCCTCCGGAGTTCATAGCCATCTATATTCTTTCAACCATGACGACCACAAGCATTTGTTGTCCAGAGCAATAGCTCCGAGGAGGATTCAATGCATGACCAAGAAGAACAAATGCTGCCCCAATCAACCATCGGCCTACACAACCATTGATGGGGCCCAGTCACTAGAACTTGTATGGCCACCTACATCGACTTATGCTCTTTCCAAGGAAACAACATCTTACTTAGAGAAAAGGGGTCTAGGCAGTTTGCATGAGAGCCTAAAATCCTTGGAGGACAATCCTACAATGACCACATACATCAGGTACTTTCTCCATTCTTACCACTCCAACAATGCAAAGGCTGGCAAATACGGTACCATCATTGTACATCAAAGCCCACTCAGCATTATCCTCGACAATAAGTCATTCAAAGGGCTTTCTCACTCCCAACACAAGGTGCCAAATACCCTACATGGCCTGCCAATGCAAAATTTCTCGAAGTACAGCCTCTCCTCGTTCCATAGGGATGGCATATTACTTTGCACCATCCTTAACCCTCGCCTCAAGGAAGGAACACAATTTCTATCCACAATCCTGGGGGTTAAGTGCAGCAAGAATCGATCCCTTCCACTCTGCACATTTGTTTTGCTGAGTAGGAAACTAAAGCAAGACTGGATCTAGCACTTAACCATCTTCTTTACAAAAAAACTAGATGGTTCATCAAGCCAAAAATGTAAAATTCCATGCTTATTGGTATAATCATCAAAAAAGAGCTACAAGAATGAGAAATGATGTCTCTGTCCCAGTCACCAAAATCAATTGAGGAGTTGGACATTCCCACCTCACCACTATGGGAGCCGTCACCAACTTCTCCTACTATCACATTGGAAAATGCAGATACCTCAGAAGAAATGCTTATTCTGGAGGTCTGAATTGAGGAATTGCCCAACAAGATGCTACATCTCGGTGCACAACTGCAACCAATATATCTTCAACAACAACAGCAACTAGAGGTTGAGGCAAGATCGGCACCAGAGCTTGAGGCTACATCAACACCAGCAGCATTGCCCATTGATGCCATGCCAGTCCATGAGCCACAAGGGGAGCTAGTGCCAGATCAATAATATGACTATTGTACCCAAGTGATTGAAATACAATTCGGAACAACCCCCCACAAGTACTAAAGAATCATCAGGATGGCTACATGGGCACCATTTTTATCAACAGTATCGCCAGTCCTCATCACCGTCTATCATTCTCCAACATCAAGCTAGCCAAATGATCCAAATGTCCAAACTATTCAAGCTTGGCCAAGGAAGAATATGCAAGAGAATTGGACAGACAGACAACAATAGAAATCGAAGACCAATTCCAGGCAATTGCCATAGAGGTCAAGGCACTTTGGGCGCAAATAGATGAGAAAGAGGTAGAAGAAGTGTGCATGAACCAAGCTCTCCAAGCTCAAGAGAAGGCAGTGAGGGATGTGACCTCCAACCTCCACCAAAGCCAAACACATCTGACAACAGCAGTACAAGCAACGGCAATCCTACAAACCTACTATAACTCCTTGACCTCCGCACATGCTTAGTAGACAGAGGTAGTGGCACAAGCTTGACTCACTCTAATTCACTGAGAAGAAGAGCTCTAGGACTACAACGACATGCTTGAAGACATGAAATAGTCTTTGGTAGTACATGCCTTCAGCATTGACGAGCTTACAAGGGAATGCAGAATCTTAAAGGACCAACTTGCTACTGCTAAAGAGGCCGGCACTTCACAAGCACAAGTTTTGGACCAATGGTCCAATACCACTGAAGACATTCCTCAATAGGTGAAGGTCACCTTGCAAATGAGAAAGCTTAAGGAGGCATATACATCCATCTATCTTAAATACAAAGAAAAAATGGATGAGATGCACTCCCAAAAGATAATCATCTCAAAGCTTGAACTCCAATTGCTAGTGCACAACAATGAGTGCACAACAATGAGGCAATGGAAGACAACACCAATGAAGCCCCACTACAATGCACAACGATGGTGTACCAAGAGCTTGTGGCTGCTCTACAAGTGGAAGATCACCTCAACACATGAGTGCTTATCCAATGGAAGCAAATCCAAATCAAGATCATATCCACTCACCCAACAATCAAATGGGAACGTTCCATAGGGACCAAAACTATGCGCATAATTTGCCAAGACTTGTCTAAAGATTAGAAAAACATCCTCTTCCTGTCTACACATGTCGAGTTTATAGCACTCAGGACGGATGCTTTCATTGCATATGTATGCCTCATGGGTAGTCCTCCCCTCTAGGTTATTGCTAGTTTGTTGCCATTTCTACAAAGGCCATCACTATTATTTGCAAGGCATGGCATAACCAACATCCCACCCATGCAGCTAATGATCCCATCACACTAGCAAAAAGAAGTGTCGGAAGATGGCAGGGCCTATCTCACATCCAACTTCCCATATCTAACCACTCTCTCTGCCAACCTCATAACCTCACTTACCCTTGCTGCTACCACCCTCTTAACCTTCCTCGAGCTCCATCCTAACATCTATTCCCTCCATCGTCTCTTTTCTCATGCCTCTCACCATTTTCAACTAACCCAACAGTCACAAACTTACGGACCCCTCACACCTAGCTTCTCCCCTTCCCTTGCTAATCCTACCCTCGAGGATTACCAAGCTGCTCAAACCATTTGCCCAGTTCTTCCCCCCCCCTCTACTCCCCCTTCCACAACTAATACTCTTCCATATTTCTCCCCCATGTCCCCAAATTCTGTCCCTGACCCATCATCACCTCTGACACTACTTGTGCTACCATCAAGAGAAAATAATACAGTATTTGATTTTGAATATCAGGATCCAGATAATACAATTCATACTCCCATGCCAAGTTCCAATGATGGGTATGATTTTGATGAGTACCACTTCCCAGTAACCCCATCAAGGAATTTTGGAGCAAATATCCTGATATGAAAACTCGAAGTGGATGGACCCTGGACAACTTCCCTACCAACCTTCGTCAACATCAAATTAGTGAAGATTGGATAAGCAAGTTGGATCCACAACCTGATTGGCGCCATCCCAAGCTCTTTGATGTAATCTTCTTGAAAGAGTACCTACATGCACCTCCATGTCTCAGAACCCATCCCAAGTTTTATGCATCAATGAACCACGGCTTTGTTCCTATCCGAAATGCGCATCGCATTTCTGCATCTGTAGGAAGACGACCCATCGCAGCTTGTGTGGATCCAATTTACGAGAGTTAGAGTTAGCTAAAGTGCATGTAATATGTACGTAAAACAAATAGAACAATACAGTAAATGGGAAGAAGTAGACTTACCACGGTTGCCTCAAATGCATACCGTCCGCCTGCACCAAAGTGCGAAGTACCTACGACGTCCAGCCGTCTCTTCGCAGCCCTCCTCTGACCCTCGAACATTTCGGGATGGTCCCTATGTTGCTTCTTGAAGTACTTCCAATCAGCTTTGTCTGCCCAGCTGGGTTTAGCCAACCCCTTTGTAATGGAAGTACGCAAGGTTGATCTACGATGCTTCAGGACCAAACCCATGCGCTCTCGCATATAATCGTCATTAAACTCCACATTTGGTGGATTAGGGTATCTTTGTTTTAACTCATCGATCACCGCCTGCTTCTTTTGGGCATCTTGATACCGCCAATCGGTATTTATGCCGCTCTTGAAGTGATGACTCATCAACCTCCTCATGGCGGCCATCACTGCTTTGCCCTTTTTATCTTCCATTATCTCTCCGGCAGATGTGATTTGATAGGAGAGATCCCCTGATGAGTAAGGGGGACTGACGGTAGCAGAGTCTGAAGGAGTGGAAGCTGCGCGAGTGCTTCCGGAGCGAGGAGTAGCAGTGGGAGTAGGAGAGGGAAAGGGACCTGACTAATACTATGTCTCCGAACCAAGTGGAGACCTAAAGGAGCGTGAGTGTGCTGACTCGTCTACATCTCCCGAGTCAGCACAACATGAGCCGCCCGTCCTACTCTTCCTTCCCTTGCGAGAGGCATGCGCAGGTGATGATCCCGCGGTCGAAGGGGCGTGAGGGGATGGCTAGGCAGTACGTCCACCCTCGGTGTAGGGGAAGGAATTGCTGAGGTCCTCTGAGAGAGCAGAGAGAAGAATCTTGCTGCCTCCTCATCGCTCATCTGTGCTACAAGCTCGTCGGGACTCCCGACAAAGCCATGCACGGCTAGCAAAGGAGTTCCCCGAGGGGTAGTCGCAGTGCTACGTGGAAGAGGGGTCGAACAAGGGGTAGTCGTAGTGCTAGGTCCGAGAGGAGTCAGACCAGGGGTAGTCCTCGGGGTAGTCGCCTGAGAGGAATCAAAGTCCTCTGGAGCATATAGATCGTGAGCTCTCCTCCTGCGAGGCTGTCCGTACTCATCGGATGAGCGACGTGATCCCATCTCTAACATAGACACAAACACGAAAACAGAAAACAAAAAAACAAACATAAGCATTCTCATAGGCATAGGCATAGGCAAGAAGAAAGAAGAGGGAAAGGAAAGAAGAGGGAAAGGAAAGAGGGAAAGAAGATGGAAAGGAAAGAAAAGAATGAGAATGAGAGAAGGGGGAAATAGAGAAGGGGAAAGAGATGAGGGGGAATGAGAGAAGCATAAGCATAAGCTTGTGCGGAAATAGAGAATGAGAGAAGCATAAGCATAAGCTCATGCTTATGCTCATGCGGAAAAAGAGAAGGAGCTTATGCGGAAAAAAAGAAGGAGCTTATGCGGAAATAGAGAATGAGTTTCCGCATAAGCTTCTCTCATTCTCTATTTCCGCATAAGCTCATGCATAAGCATGAGCTTATGCGGAAACTTAAGCATAAGCTCATGCTCATGCATGAGCTTATGCTTATGCTTATGCATAAGCATAAGCATAAGCATAAGCTCATGCTTATGCTCATGCGGAAAAAGAGAAGGAGCTTATGCGGAAATAGAGAATGAGAGAAGCATAAGCTTCTCTCATTCTCTATTTTTGCATAAGCTCATGCATAAGCATGAGCTTATGCGGAAACTTAAGCATAAGCTCATGCTTATGCTCATGCGGAAAAAGAGAAGGAGCTTATGCGGAAATAGAGAATGAGAGAAGCATGAGCTTCTCTCATTCTCTATTTCTGCATAAGCTCACGCATAAGCATGAGCTTATGCGGAAACTTAAGCATAAGCTCATGCTCATCCATGAGCATAAGCATGAGCTTATGCTTATGCTGCATAAGCATAAGCATAAGCATAAGCTCATGTTTATGCTCATGCGGAAAAAGAGAAGGAGCTTATGCGGAAATAGAGAATGAGTTTCCGCATAAGCTTCTCTCATTCTCTTTTTCCGCATAAGCTCATGCATAAGCATGAGCTTATGCGGAAACTTAAGCATAAGCTCATGCTTATGCTCATGCGGAAAAAGAGAAGGAGCTTATGTGGAAATAGAGAATGAGTTTCCGCATAAGCTTCTCTCATTCTCTATTTCCGCATAAGCTCACGCATAAGCATGAGCTTATGCTTAAGTTTCCGCATAAGCTCATGCTTATGCGTGAGCTTATGCGGAAATAGAGAATGAGAGAAGCTTATGCGGAATCTCATTCTCTATTTATGCATAAGCATAAGCATAAGCTCATGCTTATGCTCATGCGGAAAAAGAGAAGAAGCTTATGCTCATGCGGAAATAGAGAAGGAGCTTATGCAGAAATAGAGAATGAGCTTATGCGGATCCGCATAAGCTCATGCATAGGCATGAGCTCATGTGGAAACTTAAGCATAAGCTCATGCTCATGCATGAGCATAAGCATAAGCTCATGCTTATGCTCATGCGGAAAAAGAGAAGGAGCTTATGCGGAAATAGAGAATGAGCTTATGCTTCTCTCATTCTCTATTTCCGCATAAGCTCATGCATAAGCATAAGCTTATGCGGAAAACTTAAGCATAAGCTCATGCGGAAACTTAAGCATAAGCTCATGCTCATGCATGAGCATAAGCATGAGCTTATGCTTATGCTTATGCTTAAGCATAAGCATCGGAAATAGAGAAGGAGCTTATGCGGAAATAGAGAATGAGTTTCCGCATAAGCTTCTCTCATCCTCTATTTCCGCATAAGCTCATGCATAAAAAGAGAAGGAGCTTATGCGGAAATAGAGAATGAATTTTCGCATAAGCTTCTCTCATTCTCTATTTCCGCATAAGCTTATGCATAAGCATGAGCTTATGCAGAAACTTAAGCATAAGCTCATGCTCATGCATGAGCATAAGCATAAGCTTATGCTTATGCTTATGCTTATGCTTAAGCATTAGCATAAGCATGAGCTTATGCGAATGAGAGAAGGGGGAAATAGAGAAGGGGGAATGAGAGAAGCATAAGCATAAGAGAATAAGAGGGAAAGGAAATAGAGAATAAGAGGGAAAGGAAAGAGAGAAGGGAAAAGAGATGAGGGCGAAAGAGAGAAGGGAAAAAGGAGAATAAGAGAAGGGGGAAAAAGGAGAATAAGAGAAGGGGGAAAAAGGAGAATAAGAGAAGGGGGAAGAAGGAAAGAGTGGGAGGGGAAGAGAGGGTTCCTACGCCCATCACTGTAGCTAGCGCTTAAGGTGCTAGCTGCAGGCCAATGCAAATAACAAAAATAATAAATGGAAAAAAGAGGAAGCACTTACCTGAAAAAGTATGTCCCGCTCGGTGTAGTGGACTGGCCCTACAAAAGAGAGAAAACAACCCATTTTTTCAAATAAGATGTTAGTGGAAGGAGGAGATTACAAAAGCAACTTCTTGAAGGGAGGAGATTGAGGAGACAAGGAGAAAGAGAAGGAAGAGAAATATAGAAAAAAGAGGTGAGTTTTCTTTCTTTCTTAAAATCTCGTTTTTTGTTTCAATCCTTTCAAAACAAGCATGAAAACTAGTTTACAGGTTTAGCAATACAAGAAGAAACACTCACAAAACTAAAGCTAACAAACAAACAACCTACATTATTGAAACAAACTCACCACTTGAAGAACTTTCTTTCAAGAAATCAAAGAGGGAAAAGGATAGAGAGGGAGTACAAGAGGTAGGAGAAGGGTGAGGAGTGGAAAATAGAGTGGGAGGTTGCTTGGAATAGGTGGGAGGTCATCGAAAATAGGTGGGAGGAGATTTTGGGTTGCTTACTTGAGAGATTAGGGAATAGTTTGAAGAAAACGCCGCGCATTTAGCGTTTCGGGTTTTAACCCACAGCGTCACTATATAGCAACGCTTATTCGTCGCTATATAGCGACGTTTTTAATTAAAAACGTCGCTATATAGCGATGAAAGAGAGCGTCGCTATATAGCGATGCTTACTGTCACTTTTTTAATGTGGCCTCAAGAGAAGCTCAAACATGCTATTTTATAATTGTCAATATCTCCTCTTCATGCTTATGTTGTGATTTTATAAGTGTAGATGGAAGGGACGAGTGGAAGCTCATCCGATGATGCACCAACGCCCGGGAGCACGAAGTGGCTTACGGAGAGGTTATAGTGTCATTGCACTCATTGCAAGCGAGAAGTACGACATCAACGTCGTATTATCATGTGCCACTTGCGGATGTATGGGGAGGAGCCGGAACCAGTACCCCCCGTTGGTGTTGCACATGTTAATGGATCATCGGTAAGCCAAAGCTATTTAAGTTCGCAATCTTATTGTATACCAGGAAATAGAAGATCTTATATTTACATGAAATCTTAAAACAAGATGAGGAGGGTGACGAGGGTACACATATACACTTTTCCATCATTGCAAGAATACAACACATGTTTCGATGCAAATCCATAGCGGAGTTGATAACATGGCATGCATCTCATCGGTCCACTGATCACACATTGAGGATTCCCGCAGATTGTGCAGCTTGGAAGCACATAGATAATCAGTGGCCGGACTTTGTGAGAGAGCCATGAAACTTACATCTTGGGCTAGCCATGGACGGCGTGAATCCTTTCGGGTTACGCTCGACATCTTGGTCGACATGGCCCATAGTCGTGGTGAATTACAATATCCCACCATGGCTAACAATAAAAAAGGGACACCTCATGCTTGCACTACTTGTGCCAGGAAAGTACAAGGCAAAAAACATGGGCGTGTACATGGCACCTTTAGTCGAGGAGTTACAGATATTATGGAGAGGAGTGCAGGTCTTTGATATTTCCAGAGCTCCTAGACATACCAATGATATTTTGGTCAGGGGTATCTTGATGTGGACCATGCATGACTACCCAGGATATGGAGAGTGCGCAGGTACGTGGTTGTGTCTTTACATGTACAATGAGGGATTATGCTTTTTTTACTCTCTTTTGCACGCGTTTCTTGTACTAACACATTCATGCACGCGTGCAGGACTTGTTACAAGTGGGTACCATGCTTGTCCTGTTTGTGGACCGGCTCTGAAATCGCTTGCACGCTACTCCAAACAAATGAGGAAAAATGTTTATGAAGGTCATGCTCGATACCTTCCGCTCGACCATCTCGCACGTGGAGGTCAGCTTGATCCACCACCATCATATTTGAAGGCAAGTGATTGGATTCAAGCTTGGAGGGTGAATGGAGAGGAACCTCCTCCTGGTATGAAGAGGCTATCGATCTTTCATGAGCTTCCTTATTGGGGTCAGTTACAAATCAATCATCTCTTGGATCCCATGCATATCTTCAAGAATGTGGGGGCTACTATTTGGGCACACTTGGTTGGTTCCAAGGACTCGAGAGGAGTGCGAGAAGACTTGCGTGCTATGAATAGGATGTCTCATTTGTGGCCCCAAGTGCATGCTTCGGGAAAAGTTGTCCTCTCGAAAGCAACGTGGATCCTCTCTACGAGGGAGGAGGTAGTGGTCAAGGCAGACATTGCCTCTTTTCAAACACCGACAGGGTACATGCATTGCTTGAAAGGAGCATTTTCAAAGGACAATAAGCTTAGTGGCCTCAAGTCCCATGATTGGCACAAGATCTTACAGGTATTCTAAGTAGAATTAGTGTACCGATAATAGTGATGCGTTAGCGTAATTATTATTATGTTATATTGTTGACATGACTTCATTGTTGCTTTGATAGTTCATCCTCCCAATTACAATAAAAGGGTGCTTACAAGAAGATGTTAGAAATGCTATATTCAAGATCTGTGATATTGTGAGGTATGCTTACTATCAAATCGCATTATGTATTTTCTTAATGGACATGTGAAATAGGTGGATATCTCAAATATCTTACATATGCATGGACATGTGAAATAGGTGGATATCTCAAAAAGAGATCTCTATATCGAGCATCGAGAAGGCTAGGGTGGAATCCATCGAAGCCGTATGCTTGCTTGAGAAGCACTTTCCCTCAAGCATTATGACAACTCAAGTCCACTTGCTTGTGCACATAGTTGATGAGGTGGCTATAGCAGGTACCGTTCATAATCGATGGATGTTTTTTCTCGAGCGGTTTATGAAAACTTTAAAGGGGTTTGTAAGACAAAGAGCAAGACCGGAAGCAAGCATGGCAGAGGGATGGCTTGTGCAAGAGTCATTAGTATATATCGCAGAGTTTCTTGCATCCATGGATCCTGATATGCCGCAAGCTTGGCACAACAAGGATGATGATTGCATCATTGGCGAGGTTCCCCAAGGAAAAGGGATTGAAAGAAAGATGAGCGAAGAGCAAATGGAGAAATTCAATAAGTTTTGTATCCTCAATAGCCCTGAGATGCAGAAGTGGATTGAGAGATATGAAGTGGCCAAAGCAGAAAGAATAAATGCAAGGACGAGATTCAGAGTAATATACAGGCGATCACAACCATATCCACAAGATCTGGCTCTTCTCCCTACTCACATGTCACTTGATTGGCTACAACTGGCTCTACGTAAAGCCGAACGTGATGGAGAGACAATAAACGAGCGCGAGCAGGAGTTATCATCTGGATGTATGGTGCATGTAAGTTTCTTATCTCTTGACGTAATTAAGTAATTATTTGTGGCAATATATGCTATAAAATAGGTGCATCTTCATTGTTTTAATGATGCTCTTTTACAGTACAAAAAGTACAGTGCATTATAGTCATATGGACGACATTTTTGCGTGGAACGCATCGATTCAAAGAGAGTCACGTATGATTGTGGAGTCATGGCTAACTTCACACAAGATAGCCGAGCAAGTGCTTCGGATACCAATCTTCTCTCCTCACAATTGGATTATTGTGGAACCATACGCGACATCTATGAAATTGATTTCAGACGATTTACTATTTTCATTCTTGATGTAAAATGGTTTAGAACTACTTACAACGGTCCCCATGCGAGAGTGAGAAAAGATAGTAGCGGTCTCTTTGCAATAGACTCCACCAAACATTGGGCCGATGAAAGTGATACTTTTGTTCTTCCCGAGCACTGTGAGCAGGTGCATACTAATGATTTAATTAGTCGAATCTTTCGTTTTTAAGGTCCATTGATATATATATAATTGACGACATTTGGCACCTATCTTCAATATAGGTGGTTTTTCATCCGGATCGTTCTGATCCAAGATGGTGGTATGTGATCCAAGTTGCACCATGAAGTAAGCAAATTTTTGAAGATCGAGATGTGGATATGGAGATGCCACTACCAATGCCGGATCCAATTGATGAATCTAGCGAAGAAGATGTAGATCACCATATGAGCCAAGAGGAAGATGCGCATAATGACATCGCACGGGAGGAGGATGGAGATCACGATATTGACGAAGAAGACAACAATCATCAAGATCGATCGCCACACTTAAGCTTTATTGAAGAAGATGATCAAATACTTTTAGGTGAACGTACGATGCTAGAGTACGATGATGATATAGGAGATCAACTCGGTATAGAGTTGGAGATAGACTTGCTTGGTGCCTTAGACTTGGCTCAAGATGAAATAGTTGATGTAAATGCTCTTATTTGATTTTTCTCATCTCAAACTTGGACATGAATATATGAGCTTCAAAGGCTTGATGTACATGCTCTCATTTTTTTATTCTCTATGAGCTCAAACATGTATGAAAATTTAAAAAAATTTGTCATTGGAAAAAACTAACTTTTAAGGCCTTTTTATAAAAAAAAACCTCTCTGTAAAAATGTCGCTATAATATTTTGTATCAGTGTCACTATATAGCGACTTTTAGCAATAGTCGCTATATAGCGACGATTTACGAAACCCGCTTTTCATACCGACGATTAACGCTAAGCGGGCGCTAAACGTCGGTACATAAACATCGCAATAGGATCCGTGTGTAGTAGTGATTATTAGAGAAAGTAGTGTTACTCTTGATCAAGCTCAAGGATGAGGGCTTGTTCTTCAAAGAAAGTATTCCACCACATTCCACAATTCGCACTTCTAAAGTATGTTTTTGCCTTCTCTGTCAGACCTCCCTTCTCAGACATGCACCTTTCATAGTCAACATCCCTTCCTTGATCTTGTTCCTACTTTATCTCACTCTCAATCACTAGAGGTTCTTGCACTAAAGTATAAATTTCATGGACTAGGCTCGGACTAGGCTCGGACTGGGCAAAAGATAGAAATTGCAAGCGAGTTGCAAGCCATCCATTGGTACCCAATCTGGGGAAGAGGCATATTGCTTACCATATAGATCTGTTCTTTGATCTAATTTTTCCTTTATGATAAATTGATGCTGAAAGCTCAAGTCATTCAATATCTTGATACAACATTCATCACCTTGCCACCTTCAGTAAATCTCATGAAATCATAAGTCTCTTTGAAGTGACAAACTTCAGGCCATGGACTATAAGATTCTTTTAGAAGATCCATCATCTATTCCAAAGTGAATGCGTCATTTCTTCCAAGCTTCTCAGAGAATGTACTAAACATTTGATCTATTTGATCATGAGTATGACCAACCAAGAGAAATCCAACTTTGATTATATCAGTAACTCCCTTATCCACCATAAACATGCTTACGTGCACAAGAAATTTTTGGTTCTTGTTTTCTCTTGATGTATTGTCATGCTGGATATATAGGGTTCTTGGAAGGGGGCCTTCCCATGATATGAGAATGCAATGAGCTATTGTGATTGTTGACAGATTCGCATCATTATGCAAATTTAAATAGGTGAAAAACCCCTTAGCATGGAGCCTTTTGTGATGCATAAGACATCCCATGAGATCCATTTGCACAAATGTCTATTCTTTCACATCTTTTGGAACTCTGATAAAGTGAGGCAAAAGGGTCTTCTTTTGATCCATACCACCCATAAAGAGACCAAGATACTTTTCAAGATTCTTCAAGCACTTTCTTCTATGCTTTGCCAACTTTGATCATTCTTGGGCATGTTGCTCTCTCTAGTTCTTAAGAGCAATATTGATTTGATCTGCATGTCAAAACATTCAAATATTATTAATATTGCACTCCCAAAATGTTTTAGAGAATCAAATTGTACATATAAAATACCCTGGTACCTCATTCACTTGAGGTTATTGCCCTTTGTCATCATCAACTCTTGAGGTTTGTGCATACACTACATACCCCCATTCTCACTTTTTAATGATAATAGCGAGCATACTATTCATTTCTCTCTAACATATGCTCCTTGTAGAGTGTGAAAACCTCAAATCTTGTGTAACTATTCATCAAGTGAAATTTTCATGTTGTCGGTTGCAATTATGTATTCATCCATGATCCAATAGGACCAATTAGACATGGATTCCTAAAACACTTTGTTCTCTTTTGTACACATGCAAGCCTTGCATTCCCTAAGCTATGAATGTTTTTAAAGGCTAATATGCAAATTTGCATACTCCCTAAACAATACTCCACTTGCTCATTCTTTAGGGAGGTGATTGTTGCATTCATGTAATATTCTTGTTCCTCTCGATTCAAACCAAAGTATTGTATCTTACCACTTACAACTTTCTCACACCTAATCTTCCCAAACAATTTTGAACACAACACATAGTAGTGCATGTCTCCTTTAACTGAGCGTGAGATGTTAGGAATTGCATTCTTCTCCTACTGTAACTTGTGAATCTTTGTCAATGTGCATCCTTCCCTTTTTTCTTAGGTTCTTAGAAGGAGTAGAATCTACACTTTGTTCAACTAGTGTAGGTGAAGGCAGAAATGATACTGGAGTTATATAGGCTCAAAATGGGCATCCATATCTTGCTTTGTAGTGGAATGAACTTTAGGGAGGCACTGGTAACTCTAGAACAGTTACAATCCTTGTTGATGAATCTAGCTCATTTGAGGACACTAAAAGATTTGTTTGCTCACCAAAATGTTCAAATGAGGAGACATACACATTCTCAATACTATATTATGGGTTATATGAGGAGATTGAAGGTTCATGAGGAATGATGAAGCTTGTATTTTGAGATGACTTCGAGGAACTTGAAAAATACCTTGAGACCTTGAGACTGAGATAAACATCTTGAAGATGGTGCACAATCACAATAAGGAAATACCTAAACAGAAGGCAGGCATTGTATATAGACAAATGTCATTCAGGTTTATTTGATGGGGACATCTTGAATCGACCCTACAAATAGGCACCCTAAACCAACCCTAAAAAATGGAACCTAAGAAGATTAAAATGATGAAAAAAATAGTTTTGAGGTCCACCCTGGACTTGAAAAAGTAACCTATCTTGAGCTAAACATTAAAAATAGATTTTTTACTTTTTTATTTGAAAATATTGACAATTTTCTTAATTTCTTAAATTTTGGACCTCAAACATTAATTTAGGTTGATCTGACTATCTTGGACTATGAAATCCAAATCCTGAACCCTAATCCCTCATTGTTCACTATTCCCCAAAATCGAATCTCCCTCCTCTCATCTCTAACATTCAGCAGATTCCTAGCGAGCATCCAGAATGGCAAAAAAATACCAAAGTGAGTGGAATAATTAGATTCCTTATAGATGCCTCTTAATTTTCATTAAGTTTCATAATTGCAAAATAGGTGAAACTAAGAAAATGTTTTTTTTCAAATTTTAAATTTATGCAGTCTAATTCGATCCGAGGGATTGGATTAGCCCGCATCTCTTGGCTAATCCAATCTTGGGGATTGAATTAGCATGCATCTATTGGGGTTAATCTAATCTTGGGGGTCATATTAGCTAGGAGGTATGGACTAATCCATCTGATCCCCAGGATCGGATTAGCATCATTTTGTAGGCTAGTTCGATCCTCGAGATTAGGTTAGTATACATCTCCTGGCTAATTTGATCTCGAGAATCGGATTAGTGAGATGAGTCAAGAGGGGAGGCTACTATACCAATACCCCCGGATTGGATTAGCATGCTTCTGTAGGCTAATCTAATACCGAGGGTTGGTTGCGCTTATAGATCCCCATAGACAGCATTTTTATCACAAATCTGATCCCTGGGATAGAATTTTTCTATATTGTGACCCTAAGTTTGGGCTTTGTAGAAAATATTTTGGGGTGTCTCTTAGTGAATTTTCTTTGGTAAAATATTATTTTTTGCTAGCTTTTATTATTGGTTTCGGCATTGAAAAAATATATTTAACTTATAAAATTCAAATTGTTCTTACTTTTTTGTTTTTCTTGCATAATGTTGCCATATATTTGTAATTCACATGCTATTTTGTCTTGTATCTTGTTGTAGGAAACTCGAGCTCAAAATAAATTTTCCCCAAGGTGACCAAGAGGAGAAAGGGGACTCTGAGCCTCTGTTTTACTCTCTTGAAATAACTCCTTCTTCTAAATCCCCCAAGAAGATCATGACAAAGAAACCCTCTCCTCTTGCTTAGAAGTAGCTTTTTATGTCTTGGGTCTTCTCAACTTGAAGCTACAAAGTGAAAATAATTTACTTATTGCACCCCAAGGAGATTTCCAAGACATTATTGTTGCCACCCATAAATATCATCACAATTGATGGTACTTGGAGCATAAGGATAATCACCTTTCATTGTATTTTGCAAGGGGTGTCATCCTCTTAGAGGATGAAAAGACGTACAAGTGCCGTGGCCTTATAGGGTCACACACTTACATTGTGAAAGTTCCTAGAGAGGTTGTCACCTTCTGTCACTAAGGGTGCAAGCTCTAATGTGAAGAATATCTCAAATTCTGATATAAATTGTGACTTTGACATGATATATCCTGTTGACCAGAGACTGAAAATGAAGGAAGCAATAAGGACCAAATCCAATCTTCTCCCAGTTCTTGTGACTTACATTTTCAGTGAGAGGGTATCTGTGGATATTGAGAGCAAGAAGAATGCAAAGAGTGAGAGCAAGAAGAGAATAAAGAGTTCTCTTGGGCCTAATATAGAGGGCAGTAGAAAGGGTGCAACAGGGAAGAAACAGAAGCAAGTTGGAGCACTGAAAGATTGTGACTTAGAAGATGATGATGATGATGATGTGTCTAATATGTTGACAGAAGCATATACATTTCAAAGTATCTACAAACTACTACTACTACTGCTCATCCGAATCGTCGTCCTCGTCCTCATCCTCGTCGCACTGGCCTGATCCCTGGCCCTCATGAGTTGCACTTGATCCCTAGCCCTCGTGAGCTATGCCTGATCCCTAGCCCTCGTCGAAGTCATGTTGGCCTAATCTCTCGTCATCACCGCTCACCTCCACTGATGGGACATTCGAGCTTGCTCTCTAAGAGTGAAACCGTATTAATTGGAAATTAGATTGGAACTTAAAGAATAAAATAATTTAAAAGGTGAGATTACAAGTAGGAGTAGACTTATATTGTGCAAGCAGCCACCTCAGCCCAATTGACCATCGCTCCCATGGCCTCCATCTTAATAAACCACGGTGTTGTTCCTATGCGGAACCCACGTCTCATCTCTGTGTTTATGGGAAGGCGACCCATCACAGGTTACTATGGGTCCAATGTACGAGAGTTAGATAAAGTGCATGCAATATGTAATAAAACAAATAGAACAATAAATTAAATGAGAAGAAGTAGACTTACCATGGTTGCCTCAAACACCAACCGTTTTCTTGCACCAAAGTGCAAAGTACCTACGGAGTCCAGTTGTCTTCTCACAGCCCTCCTCTGACCCTTGAACATTTCGGGATGGTCCCTGTACTACTTCTTGAAAAACTTCTAGTCAGCTTTGTCTGCCCAGTTGGGTTTAGCCTTCCCCTTTGCGATGGAAGTACGCAAGGTTGACCTACGATGCTTCAAGACCCCACCCATGCGCTCTCGCATGCAATTCTCATTGAACTCCCAATTTGGGGGGTTAGGATATTGTCTTATCAATTCATCGATGACTGCCTACTTCTTTTGGTCATCTTGGTACCGCCAGTCAATAGTATGCCGCTCCTGAAGTGGTGGCTCATCAACCGCCTCATGGTGGCCATCATTGCTAAGTCCTTTTTATTTTCTATTATCTCTCCAGCAACTGTGATTTCATAGGACAGGTCCTCGATTGGGTAAGGAGGACTCATGGTAGTGGGGTAGAGCTAGAGCGAGTGGTGTTACTATGAGCACTTACGGAGTGAGGAGTAGAAGTGGGAGTAGGAGAGGACAAGGGACTTGACTGGTACTGGGTCTCATGACCAAGTGGAGACCTATAAGGATGTGAGTGTGCTGAATCGTCTGCATCTCCCGAGTCAGCACAACATAAGTGACCCTTCCTACTCTTCCTTTCCTTATGATGGGCACGCCTAGGTGATGACCCCTTAGTCGAAGGGGCTAGAGGGGACCGCTGGACAGTAGGTCCAGTCGTCAATGTAGGAGAGGGATTTGCTAAGGTCCTCTAGGATAGCAGAGAGAAGAATCTCACTGCCTCCGCATCGGTCATCTGTGCGACAAACTCGTCGGGACTCCCGACAAAGCCATGGGCTACTAGCAAAGGAGTTCCCCGAGGGGTAGTCACAGTGCTAGGTCCGAGAGGAGTCAGGCCAGGGGTAGTTGTAGGGGTAGGCCCCTAAGGTGTTGCCTAAGTGGAATCAAAGTCCTTTAGAGAGTAGAGATCATGATGTCTCCTCCTACAAGGGTTTTCATACTCATCGGATGTGCGGCATGATCCCATGTCTAATTTGGGAGGATTGGACAAACGTAGACATAAACACGAAGACAAAAAACAAAAAACAAGAGTGGATAAGAAGCGGAAAGACAATACTTACTTAAGACAATTATGAAATTCAAACTCATCAGCATAGGCATAGGCATATGCTTATGAAAAGAAGAGAGAAAGAGAGGAAAAAAGAG
Source organism: Dipteris shenzhenensis (assembly GCF_047967505.1). NCBI lineage: Eukaryota > Viridiplantae > Streptophyta > Polypodiopsida > Gleicheniales > Dipteridaceae > Dipteris > Dipteris shenzhenensis. Next base: position 17,769,658 of record NC_141619.1, read on the forward strand.
AGGGGAAAAGAAGAGAAGGAAGAGGGGAAAAGAGATTGAAAGAGGGAAAAAAGAAGAGGGGAAAAGAGCATAAGCATAAGAGAAGGAAAAACATATGCATAAGAGAAAAAGAGAGAAAGCATATGCTTATGCTTATGCATGAGCATATGAGCATATGCTCATGCATAAGCATAAGCATAGGCAAATGCATATGCTTATGAAAAGAAGAGAAAAAGAGAGGAAAAAAGAGAGGGGAAAAGAAGAGAAGGAAGAGGGGAAAAGAAGAGAAGGAAGAGGGGAAAAGAGCATAAACATAAGAGAAGGAAAAACATATGCTCATGCATAAGCATAAGCATAGGCAAATGCATATGCTTGTTAAAAGAAGAGAAAAAGAGGGGTGAAAAGAGAGGGGAAAAGAGATTGAAAGAGGGGAAAAGGAAGAGGGGAAAAGAGCATAAGCATAAGAGAAGGAAAGCATATGCATAAGAGAAAAAGAGAGAAAGCATATGCTTATGCTTATGCATGAGCATATGAGCATATGCTCATGCATAAACATAAGCGTAAGCATATGCTCATGCATAAGCATAAGCATAGGCATATGCTTATAAAAAGAAGAGAAAAAGAGAGGGAAAAGAAGGAAGAAAGAGGGGAAAGGAAGAGAAGGAAGAGGGGAAAAGAGATTGAAAGAGGGGGAAAAGAGCATAAGCATAAGAGAAGGAAAAACATATGCATAAGAGAAAAATAGAGAAAGCATATGCTTATGCTTATGCATGAGCATATGAGCATATGCTCATGCATAAGCATAAGCATAGGCAAATGCATATGCTTATGAAAATAAAAGATAAAGAGATGAAAAAAGAGAGGGGAAAAGAAGAGAAGGAAGAAAGGAAAAGAAGAGAAGGAAGCACGGAAAAGAGCATAAACATAAGAGAAGGAAAAACATATGCTCATGCATAAGCATAAGCATAGGCAAATGCATATGCTTGTTAAAAGAAGAGAAAAAGAGGGGTGAAAAGAGAGGGGAAAGGGGAAAAGAGAGGGGAAAAGAAGAGAAGGAAGAGGGGAAAAGAGATTGAAAGAGGGGGGAAAGAAGAGGGGAAAAGAGCATAAGCATAAGAGAAGGAAAAACATATGCATAAGAGAAAAAGAGAGAAAGCATATGCTTATGCTTATGCATGATCATACGAGGAAAAGAGGGGGGAAAGAGGGAGGAAAAGAGGAAAAGAGGGAAAGAAGAGGGAATAAGAGAAGAGAGGGGAAGAGAGGGTTCCTACACCTAGACCAATGCAAATAACGGAAATAACAAAAGGAAAAAAGAGAAAGCACTTTCTTACCTATAAAAGTCCCGCTCGGTGTTTCGTGGAGTGGCCCTACAAAAGAGAGAAAACATACCATTTTTCAGATTTCTAGTTAGAGGAAGGAGTTTGGAGAAGCAACTTTTCAAAGGGATTGGATTGAGGAGACAAGCATAAGCCTACAAACAAGGAGAAAGAGGAGGAAGAGAAATACCAAAAAGAGAAGAGGTGAGTCTTCTTTCTTTCACCAAATCTCGTTTTTGTCCTTAACCTCTGAAAATCAAGCATGAAAATTAGCACTTAGGCTTAGCAATACAAGGAGAAACATGCTTCAACACTCACAAAACGAAATCTCACAAAAAATGAACCTACATTGCTTAAAGAGACACACCTTCTTGAAAAACTTCCTTTCACACAAGCAGAGAGGGAGAAGGGTGGAGAGGGAGCACAAGTGTTAGGAGAGGGCCTGGGTACGGGTGAGGAGTGTGGGGAATAGAGAGGAGGAAAGTGAGGTCATCGAATATAAGATGGGAGGATTGATTTTTACTTTTCTCGCAATAGAGATGTGAAAGACAGCATCACGCAGGGGTTTCGGGTTTCTCGTCAATCGCTATATAGTGACGGTTACATCCTAAAAGCATCGCTATATAGCGACAGAACAGGGCAAAGAGTTGCTATATAGCGATGGTTCATGGCACTTATTGTGAGAAGAGAGGGGGGGAGCTCATGGGTAGCTAATTTTTGGATCTTAATAGATTTCCTTACAGCTCATGTTGTGATTTTTGAGGTGTGCAGATGGAAGGGGCGAGTGAAAGCTCGTCAGATGATGCCCAACACCCGGGAGCACAGAGTGGCTTACGGAGAGGTTGTATTGTCATTGCTCTCACAATGCCATATTGTCATGCGCCACTTGCGGATGTATGGGGAGGAGCCCGAACTAGTACCCACCATTGGTGTTGCACGTGGTGATGGATCATCGGTAATACAATGCTATTTGAGTTCGTGATTAATATTGCATACGTACATGATACGAAACCTTGAGACAAGATCTTATATTTACACGAAATCTTGAGATAGGATGAGGAGGGTAGCGAGGGTGCACATATACCTTCACACTTTGAGCAAGACTATAGTCTCCAAGATGTGCCAGATGATGACGAGGGTATGGTGGACATGATGGATTCTATTTTTAGGGGCACTACATCACATGTACATGTGATGTCCGAGTCTGAGGTCAATATGCGAGAGTTGTGATCAACACATTTGTACGAGGGTGCTAGGATGTCTAAACTATGGGCTTAAGTATGGGTGGTCGAATACAAGTGTCTCGGCCTTAATGAGGTTAGCTCTCGCATTAATTTGACTCATTATTTGGATATTGTTTGTTTTGAGAATCACCATTATTCGAAGCCTATGTATGTTTGAATTGCGATAGGTTGCTCCAGAAGATGTTGCTTGCACCAAATACCATGCCTGCGTCAAGAGATGAAGCGAAGAAGATGCTAACAATGGTGGATATGGATTATGATACCATCCATGCTTGCCGTAATGATTGTATTCTATTTTGTTGTGAGCATAGAGATTTGGCTAGTTGTCCGGAGTGTGGGGAACAACAATATAGAGATGACTTGCAGGGTGAGTAGATACCGGTAAAGGTATTGAGACACTTTCCCATCATTGCAAGAATTCAGCACATGTTATGATGCAAATCCATAGTGGAGTTGATGACTTGGCATGCATCTCATCGGTCCACTAATGACACATTGAGGATTCTCGCAAATTGTGTAGCTTGGAAGCACATAGACAATCAGTGGCCGGACTTTGCGAGGGCCACACAACTTACATCTTGGGCTCACCATGGATGGCATGAACCCTTTCGGGTTACGCTCGACATCTTGGTCGACATGGGCCATAGTCTTGGTGAATTCCAATATCCCACCATGGCTAACAATAAAGAAAGGACACCTCATGCTTGCACTACTTGTGTCAAGGAAGTACAAGGCCAAAAATATGGACGTGTACATGGCACCTTTGATAGAGGAGTTACAAATCTTAATGGAGAGGAGTGCAGGTCTTTGATATTTCCAGAGCTCCTAGACATACCAATGACATTTTGGTCAGGGGTATCTTGGAGTGGACCATGCATGACTACTCAGGATATGGAGAGTGCACAGGTACATGATTGTCTTTACATGTATAATATAGGATTATGCTTTTATGACTCTTTTGCGTGCATGTCTTATACTAACACATTCATGCATGTGTGCAAGACTTATTACAAGTGGGTACCATGCTTGTCATGTTTGTGGACCAGGTTTGAAACCGCTTGCATGATACTCCAAACATATGATAAAAAATGTTTATGAAGGTCATGCTCGATACCTTCCGCTGGACCATCTCACGTGTGGAGGGCAGCTTGATCCACCACCATCATATTTGAAGGCAAGTGACTGGATTCAGGCTTGGAGGACAAATGGAGAGGAACATCCTCGTGGTATGAAGAGGCTATCCATCTTTCATGAGCTTCCTTATTGGGGTCAATTACAAATAAATCATATCTTGGATCCCATGCATATCTTCAAGAATGTGGGGGCTACTATTTGGGCACACTTGGTTGGTTCCAAAGACTCGAGAGGAGTGCGAGAAGACTTGTGCGCTATGAATAGAATGTCTTTTTTGTGGCCCCCAAGTGCGTGCTTCAGGAAAAGTTGTCCTCCCAAAAGCAACATGGATCCTCTCCAAGAGAGAGGAGGCAGGAGTCAAGGTGGACATTGCCTCTTTTCAAACACCCACAAGGTACATGCGTTGCTTGAAAGGAACATTTTCAAAGGACAATAAGCTTAGTCGCCTCAAGTCCCATGATTGGTACAAGGTCTTACAGGTATTCTAAGTTGTAGAATTAGTGTACCGACAATCGTGATGTGTTAGTGTAATTATGATTATGTTATATTATTGACATGACTTCTTTGTTGCTTTGATAGTTCATCCTCCCAATTATAGTGAAAGGATGCTTACAAGAAGATGTTAGAAATGCTATATTCAAGATCAGTGGTATTGTGAGGTATGCTTACTATCAAATCGTATTGATTGCATTTTCTTCAATTTAAGTTGAATAATCTATAGACTGATTATGAATATATCTTACATCGGCATGTGAAATAGGTGGATATTTCAAAAAGAGATCTCCATATCGAGCATCGAGAAGGCTAGGGTGGACTCCATCGAAGCTGTATGCTTGCTTGAGAAGCACTTTCTCTCAAGCATTATGACAACTCAAGTGCACTTCCTTGGGCACATAGTTGTTGATGAGGTGGCCATTGCAGGTACCGTTCATAGTCGGTGGATGTTTTTTCTCGAGCAGTTTATGAAAACTTTGAAGGGGTTTGTAAGACAAAGAGCAAGTCTGGAAGCAAGCATGGTAGAGGGATGGCTTGTGCAAGAATCATTAGTATATATCATGGAGTTTCTTGCATCCATGGATCCCGATGGCTTGGCATAACAAGGATGATCGCATCGTTGGCGAGGTTCCCCAAGGAAAAGGGATTGAAACAAAGATAAGCGAAGAGCTCGGGGGATTCACAGGGGGAAACTTATGATATCACGTGAGTGTACAATAGGGGGTTTTTTTGAAATGAGGCATAAGCTTATACATTAGGGGTGGGGGCCCTTTTTTTTTTCCCAATATTGAATTTAAGCTAGGGGGACCATGTCATATTTAAGAAGGGGGGACATAATATAGGTTACCTTGGGTAACTAGTCCAAACAAGTTTGATTTTGTGTATGGTTTTAAATAGTCATAGGGAAAGTAACCTAAATTTGCTTATTGTGTAATCTAAATGCTTGAGAGAGAATGTAGATTTAAGAAAAGGGGGGGACATAATGGAATTTTGGTGGTATCTTATAAGCTTAAATAGGGGTGTTTTATTATCCTACGTGCATCTTAAATAGGGGGTTTTCTTGAAGTTCATGCACGCAGGTGACGTCCCCCTTTAATGAAGAGTGAATCCCCTGGGGCGAAGAGCAAATTGAGAAATTCAAAAAGTGTTGTATCCTTAATAGCAACGAGATGCGGAAGTGGGTTGAGAGATATGAAGCGGCCAAAGCAGAAAGAATAGTTGCAAGGAAGAGATTCAGAGTAATGTACAGGCGATCGCAACAACCATATCCATGAGATCTCGCCCTTCTCCCCACTCACATGTCACTTGATTGGCTACAACTGGCTCTACGTAAAGCTAAATGCGATGGAGAGACAATAAATGAGCGCGAGCAAGAGTTATCATCCGGATGTATGATGCATGTAAGTTTCTTACCTCTTAACGTAATTAATTAATTATTTGTGGCAATATACGCTATAAAATAGATGCATCCTCATTGTTTTAATGATGCTCTTTTGCAATACAAAAAGTACAGTGCATTATGGTTATATGGACGACATTTTCGGGTGGAACGCATCGATTCAAAGAGAGTCACGTATGATTGTGGAGTCATGGCTAACTTCATACAAGATAGCTAAGCAAGTGCTTCGGATACCAATCTTCTCTCCTCACAATTGGATTATTGTGGGACCATATGCGAAATCTATGAAATTAATTTCATACGATTTAGTATTTTCATTCTTGATGTAAAATGGTTTAGAAATATTTACAACGGTCCCCATGCGACAGTGAGGAAAGACAGTAGGGGTTTCTTTGCAATAGACTCCACCAAACTTTGGACTGATGAAAGTGATACTTTTGTTCTTCCCGAGCATTGTGAGCAGGTGCATACTAATGATTTAATTAATCGAAGCTTTCATTTTTAAAGATCCATTGATACATGTACTTAAGCATAATTTCATATATATAATTGATGGCATTTGGCACCCATCTTCAATATAGGTGGTTTTTCATCCGAATCGTTCTGATCCAAGATGGTGGTACGTGATTCAAGTTGTACCACGAAGTAAGCAATTTTTTGAAAATAGAGATGTGGATATGGAGATGCCACTACCAATGCCGGATCCAATTGATTCAGATGAATCTAGCGAAGAAGATGAAGATCACAATATGAGCCAAGAGGAAGATGCGCATAATGACATGGTACGGGAGGAAGATGGACATCACGATATTGAGGAAGAAGATGACGATCATCAAGAATCACTGCACTTTATTGAAGAAGATGATCAAGTCTTAGGTGAACGTACGATGCTAGAGTACGATGATGATTTAGGAGATCAACTCGGTATAGAGTTGGAGATAGACTTGTTTGGCGCGCTAGACTTGACTCAGGATGAAGCCGTTGATGTAAATGCTCTTCATTGATTTTTTTCATCTCAAACTTGGACATGAATATATGAGCTTCAAACTTGATGTACATGCTCTTGTACATTTATTCTTTCAAAGGATCAAACATGTAAGAAAAGGGAAAAAATTTAACTATCTTTAAAGGTCAATATGAGGGAAAACACTCTCTGTAAAATGTCGCTATAGGAAATTGTCTCAGTGTCACTATATAACGACCATCTACAAGTCTAGTAAGTGTCGCTATATAGCGACTCTGTATAAACATTGCTATATAGCAACACTTTCCTGACACTTGACCAATCCCGCTTCGCTTACCAACGATTAGCACCCCACGCGTGCTAAACATCGATGCGTAAGCATCGAAATAGGGCCCGTGTGTAGTAGTTAGTGAAATTAGCACCTTGAAGTCGTGGTGGTTTGAAAACATGAATTGCACGGACGTATCTAGACCTTCACTACAACACCATTTGTTGAATCAACGACACTAGCTGTCGGGTTCACATTCTTCTCCTTGCCATAGTATCATCAAAAGCGTCAAATATGTCCGTGTCGTAATGCATGCATAGAAAGTTCTCTTGCTTCTGCTCCTTTGTACCCATCATCCATTAGCTCGTTTTTCTTAGGGGTATTCCTCTTCCAATCAACTATCTGTTGGTAGCTTGGCAAAAGCCAAGACCACTTGGGGCATGCATGCTTGCCCATGATGTGCAATCCCTTCTCCGAGCATAGTTTGGTTGCATCCTCTCGTTGCTTCTCTCAAGTGTGAATCTTTTTCATTAGGCCTCGTTGTTGACGATCAATGTCATACACCTTCTTGCTCTAGATCAATATAACAGTGAATCAAGTGAAAACGATCTCTAGACCCAGATGATGTAATTGTGGTGGTCTTTTTGATCGACTTTGTGGAATTGTTTGGAGGAGTACCATTATTTGGACTTGTGTACATCCGCAGCGGATTGTGTTGGGCGAGGGAAGCCCTAACCGCCGGTAGCAAGGCCATACAAGCAGCGTTACCCATGGGTGTCTGGTAGAAATCCTACGGGGTCTGTGAATCAGGCACAATGTCGATGTTTGTCTCTGTTTCAGGTTGCCCCTGTGAGTTCATAGAAAGGGCGGGGAGGAAGCCGAAAGCAGAGACAATGGAAACACGGCTAGAGCACGTAGATGGAGGTGGAGGGAAGTTCTCCTTTGAATCCAGCCAGTTCCCCTCTACTGGTTGTACTAGCGGCCATCTCTTGGTATCGAAAAAACAGGCGAGCATGGGCATCTCCACCAGGTTAAAGGGCTTGGTAGCTCCTCGTGTGTGGTGAGGGTTCGTCCCTTCATTGATGATGGTTGCACCCTCACTAAACCTCCAGCTCCCCTTCTTGTTCGGGGCTCTGTAAGTCTCGATGTGACTTGGGATGGGCGTGGGGTTGTGGAGTGATAGTGAAGATAGAATAAAAGAAAAGATATAAGAGATGATAATAACAAAAAGATCCAAAAATAGACATGAGGTGGCGGATGGAGGAGGCTCCACGAGGGGGAGCCACTTGGCAAAGAGATGGCGTGCCAGGTGGGGAGGCCAAACTTCCCTCTAGATCTTGTTCATCATCTTCGTCGTCTCCAATGCAACCTTCAATTCAAGCTTCTCTTTCAATTCAAACTCAGTGTGAGGGAGTGTGTACGTGAGGAAATATAGAATTGAAAGAGCCCATCTCCTCTCCCTCCTTCAATATGCAGTCCCCCCCCCGCCTCACCACTCATGAATCCAACCACCACATCGATCCCTCCGATCCCTCCTTCTCCCCCTCCCTCCAGCAGGATAGCCCCTCCCCTCGCACCAAGAAGTCCGTCCTCGGTAAGGTCAAGGATAAAGCCAAGGGCGCCAAGGATAAGGCCCTGAAGTTGAAGACCAAGATCAAGCAGAAGACCCCTGGGTTGGGCAAGGAGGAAAATGGACACGGCAGCAGCGAGTCGAGCAGCGAGGATGAAGAAGTTGCCAGCGATCAGAGCCAGCAGTCTTCCTCACAGCAGGTACAATATGCGGTTTGGTTTTCAACGGCGTTGGCTGTCGCACTTATATCCAGGTTTTGGGATTCTAGCTCCTTCATTGGATTTTAAATATGATACGCCATCTGCTTAGGTGTTCGATAGTCAGCCAGGTTCTGAACAAAACAAAGGTAAGCTAATTTTTCAAGCTACGGTACTGGACTCCCATCTATTTCTTGTTTGGAAGTTTTTGCATCACCACAGCTCCAGAACAATCTAATCGAATTATGGTTCCGAAGAATTCGCAAATGCTGGTCTTCGCGGCGAGACATTTGACGCTAAGGCAGATCCAGATGCCCCTGGAGCGGGCTCTTTGCAAGAGCGATTAGGTCAATTGAAGTTGGGAACTGACAGACCTGAAGGCGAGTATAAATCGGAGAGACTGCAAGACGAGGTGCCCGCCGCGCCAGGTACTTTCAAACAATCGTTTGCAGTACATTTTATCGAAATCCCTTTTTTCTTTTCTTCGTTGTTCTTTACTTGCTGATTGAAGTGCCGACCTTCCATGAGTTGAAGCATTTGGTGTTGTGCACAGGCCAACAATCAGTTGGAGTGACTCCTTACCTTGCAGCTCACGACTTTAAACAAAGACAGTCTGACACACCCCCTGAAACGCTTCGTTCTCCTACAGAAGAAGGCAAAACTGGGCGAACGCATGATCAGGTGAATGGAAATTTTGTTTTGGAAGCTCTGTGTCTGCATGGTTCTTTACTGATGGATGGAGCCTGGAAGTCACAGAGCACCTTCTGTTTGGACAGATTCTATGCTTTGCTGCATCATCTTATGAGAGCTTCGTGTTGCCTTTAGATGTTTAATGTTTAATCTTACCGTTGTACCGCAGGAACCTGTAACAAAAGATGAAGATATGGAATATGTAAAGCCCGACAACGATGGCGCGTGGTACATCCCCCCTACTGAGGACCGAGGGCAGGCAGAGCAGAAGCCTTTGAAAGACCGGTCAACAGAGGGCCTTACTGCAGCGAAGGACACCGTTGCCGGTGCGGCAGCGGGGACTGTTGGAGCTCTTGGCTACGGTGTGAGTAAGACAGAGCAGGAGACGCAAGAGCCAAGCGGGGAGAAGAAAAGCATCTTAGAGCAAGCACGGGAGAAGATCTTCGGCTCGAAGAAATCTGTCTCTGAAGGGTCGCAGGCGCAATCTCCTACGACAGGAGGAGAGCAACAGCAAAAGCAGAAGTCAGCAACTGATGAAGTTTCGTCCGGCGAAAGCAAGCCAGGAATTACGAGCCGAGCTGCAGGCACAGTTCTGGGTCTGAAAGATACTCTTGCCTCGAAGCTGGGGTATGGAGCCAGCAGCCCGCCGACTGAAAGCGAGAGAGGTGAAGTCACCGGGATGGAAATCGATAGCAGTGGCGGAGAGAAGCCGAAATCTTACGTGCAGAAGCTACAAGACAGCGCCGTTAGCGCGAAGGAAGCTGTAGCAAGCAAGCTTGGCTATGGCGAACAGAATTTCGGCGAAGGTGATGTTAGCGTCGGGGCATTGGATGATCAGCAGCAGCAGCAACAGCAGAAATCTTACCTTCAGCAGATGCAGGAGAAGGCGACTGAAGCAAAGGAAGCGGTGGCATCGAAGCTGGGCTACGGCTCCAATGCTGGAGCTGAAGCAGGTGACGAGCGTGGGGATATTCAGAATGCACCTGCACCCTCTAGATTTGATCCAGGCGAGGAAGATAGAGCTCTATCGCAGCTGATAACGGAGACGATGACCAACAGCGCTGCGACAGTGAAAGACACGTTGTTACGTCCGTTTAGCAGCAGCTCAAAGAACGGAACCTCTCCGACAACGGCAGCAGCTCAGGAAGACGCAAGCAGGCATCTACCAAGTGCTGGAGATGAGAACAAGCAATCTGGGATTGTTGGGCGAGTGACTGGAGCTGTGAGCTCGCTGCTGGGATCATCTTCGTCCAAGAAGATGGACACTAGTTCGGGTGATGGGAAGGCATCAAACGATACTGCAAGCGGTGTATGCACTGTCGAGCAAGTGCAGTAAAAGAGAGTTTTGCCAGTTGAAGCTCTGGTGAGTTATATAATAATCACGAAGATGGATATGTGTCCATCCGTTTGTTGCTTTCTCTTGTATGTAATTGCATAATAATCTCAGAAGTGTATCAATCTGTTTGTTTTCAGTTGATTTTGCTTTCTCGCTAAGATTGCATGATGATTAATACAAATATTGTTTCGACCTTTGAAATGTTTAAAACTAACTCTTTGAGTTACATTTTCATGAATCGGCAATGCTGAATTCTGAATCTTTCAGCTGCAGTCTGTTAATACAAACATTGACCCTTAGTGCAACGAGAATACCTTTGATATGTTTTATAATACAAAGACGTTGGATTATGAACCATCTGCAGTCTGTTAATACAAACATTGACCCTTAGTGCAACGAGAATACCGACTTTCAATTATGAACCATCTGCAGTCTGTAATACAGACATTGACCCTTAGTGCAACGAGAATACCTTTGATATGTTTTAAGCTACTCTTCTAACGCAAGAAAGGACATTTTCATATTTCGACACAAAGCTATTTTTTGAGACATTTTCATGCCAATCCTCTTCAATCCCATGATGTCTTGGATTTTGTCGATCTATGTGAGCCCAAAAATTTGTGTGATAAAGGGCAGGCGCTGCAGTTCATTGTGTTTCTCAATACTCGGTTCAATGTGTTTCTCAATTTCCAGGGCTCTGGTCCTGCAGCAAGAAAAACATCGGTTGTTTGACCGAAACCAAAGCGCACAGAAAGCTAAACAAGAGCCATGTTCCGAGCTAGAATATTCGTTTGTTGGATTGTGGATTAGGGGCTGCATACTATGTGTCGAATAAATCGATTTGAAATTTTGTATTCATCATAAATATGGATCACAACATTAGGAAATATTCCGTCAGGTTGGTTATATCCATATGCTCCTTCAAAATAAATCTGAAGAAACTTCACTCCAATTTCATTTGTTATTTCCTACCGAATTTTGCAGCTTGCAGCATAGGCTCTTGTGAACCTTTGCTCCCCTGTTTCATTTGTTATTTTCCACTAAATTTTGTTATTTCCGACTCAATCTTGCCTTACTGCAGCCTAAGCAGGTTGTTGAAGATTTTTTCTTTGCCGGGTGGTCAAAGTTTATGTGGAGGAATGGCCCAAGCTTTAAATTATTTTCCTTCTTTCTTTGTTTGAAGATTTGTTCCTTCTTTAAAATCTGTTAATTCTAATGTCTTGACAGAATGGTGCAAAGTTGTTTGTTTATAATCAGGTACCCTTTTCAAAAACTGTTAATTCTAATGTCATGTTGTTTATAATCAGATACCTTTTCCTTCTAATGTCGTGAGGAATGGTCGAAGATTGCTTATACAATCGTGTTCCTAAGTTTCTTTATTTTGCTTGAAAACATGTTCCTTTTCTCTAGTTCTTTCATCACATGTGCCTATCCTTAAAATTCTTTCTTTGCAGTTGTTCACCTCGCAACAAATCAAGAATGTTGGGTAGGATCTTCCAACTTGTCTTACGTCTTCGCCTTGCAACAAATCAGGCAAGATCTTCTTCCAACTTGTCTTACCTCATCATAAGTTCTTTCTCTATTCAAGCTATTGTGTGATTATAAATAAGGTTTGCAAATGACCCTGTGAGCACCTCGATTTCAATTCTGGAATAACCTTCTTCCAATATGGTGCCACATCGGCTTGTGTTAGTATTTGTCCTCATTTTTGGAGGTTGTTTCTCTAGAATTGTAGTGGGATGAAGAAATTATGTATATATTCATATGATAGTTTGAATGCTAGTTTCTTTTCCATCGAAAATAATCATGGTATTTATCAATAGGAAATATTATTCCTAGTCTTTTAAGAAAAAATTTCAATAGATTTAGAGGCTTTCAAAAGCGCTCATGCCTTTTCATCCAAAAGCAAGCTTTTCATCAAGTGTTGTAGGCCTTCATATCAAAATTAAATCCAAGGCTTATATTAGGACACGTGCCTCAAGGAGAGGCCATAAAGCATGCTTTTCATCAAGTGTTGTAGGCCTGCAGATCAAAATTAAATCCAAGGCTTATAGTAGGACACGTGCCTCAAGGAGAGGCCTAAAAGCATGCTTTTCATCAAGTGTTGTAGGCCTTCAGATCAAAATTAAATCCAAGGCTTATATTAAGACACGTGGCTCAAGGAGAGGCCAAGAAATCCGAAATTCCCCATAGGTTGCCTACCGTAAATAGTTTCACGTGTGTTCCCATTTAAGAAATTAGAAATGCAATATACAAGGATCCTTTGTATAAATAGAATTCTCTCTCTCTCTCTCTCTCTCTCGCACGGCTCTTGCTCTCTCGGCATCCTTTGTTAATTTGGAAAATTCATGTATTGTTCCCATTTAAGAAGTTAGAAATGCAATATACAAGGATCTTCTGTATAAGTAGAATCTCTCTCTCTCTCTCTCTCTCTCTCTCTCTCTGCATGTTCATGTGCATGTGAATTGCAAAGACACTTGCAATATGGGAGGGCTATCAACTTACCTTTTTTGGTAAAACGAGGGGTATGAACTTACATTTATTTTGAACTATGTGTCGCATTTGAAATGATCCCCAGTACATCCATGTAGAATCTCTCTCTCTCTCTCTCTCTCTCTCTCTCTCTCTCTCTCTCTCTCGGGAGAAAGAGAGAGGGGAAGGGGGGGTTGGGTTGTCGGACAAATGATGATGCGCCTCCCAATGATCATTCGTCTCTTTCAGAAAAGATATTGTTCAATCCTTTGTGGTATTAATATTGTTCAATCCGTTGCAGTACCACAAGGATTGAACCCTCCTAAGGGTGTGTGCGACTAAGTGATTCCCATATGGGAGCGATTGTTAAAATGATTTGGTTCACAAACCCATCTTTTGCTCTGTAGCAATTCCGGTTGCTTCTCAATGAATTCCATGCTCCAATTTCGTCTAATGGATAAGCCATTAATAATAATAGCAACTCATTATTTCTAACCATTGGACTTTGAGATTTCTTAGTTTATCATGCTATTGCTCGAGGTTCACATACAACTACACACCTCTCATAACGTGTGCGCGATTATTTGAAGGGTAGACGACACATGCAATATGGGATTGTATTGCGTAAATCGATCGTGTGAGATTATTGGGCCTTCCTCAATATGGAGAGTTTACTTAATTTTTTGAAATCGCAAATGTATAACAGGTAACATCTTTGTAAGTTTGGGAAACTTTTAAAGTGAGAAATGCAGAAGACAAGACTTATAATGAACTCTCTCTCTCTCTCTCTCTCTCACACACACACACACGCACACACATAACACACATCTCAACGCCCATACTAAGATGTTGCCTTTGAAGATCTTGTTGTCCTATTACATCAATAGAAAAATTGTTGTAGGGAGGAGGAAACTCACTCTCTCTCTCTCTCTCTCTCTCTCTCTCTCTCTCTCTCTGTGGACACCTCACACACCCATATGCCAAAAATCCATATGCATGCCATGCTCACTTCCACATGAAGGGTAAGTGTCTCAAATTTCAATACATGATGCTCATATGTGCATAATGATGCAGAAATTGAGAAGCATTGGCTCTCTAAATGGGGTGGAAGGAGTGCCCATGTGAGTATTTTTGCTAGATGACTCCTGCATGCTCATTGCAACCCACAAATCCATATGCATGCATATGCTCATGCCACACATCCTAAATGATGTGAGAGAGTACAACCCCTCATGCCTTTTGGGATGACATCCCTTGGGCATACCCCATTATCCTACCCTTACACTATGACAGCTTTTATGCCTACCATTGACTAATGCAATACCCATGTAAATACTACCCTTTCCTAGCCATCCTCCTAGGATGTGTATACTTTATTATATTCAATTGACCAATTTACTATGTTACAACCATAGGGTAATTATGAGATCACCTAGAATGTTCCACCAGGATCTAATACAATAATCATGTCATGATATGCTCATTGCTCTCTTGCTAAGCGAAGCAAATAGCCTCATCTATGTGTCTTAAAATAATCTTCAACAAGTGAGGGTAATCCTTCAAGTGATCTTCATAGAACCATTGACCATATTCCATAAAATATCCTTTAAACTTTACCAAGTATCAAGATCTCTATCTATTCCTAATACTCCTGACCTCATGGAATAGTATTTGTTTCAGAACAAGTAATTCTACCTCGTCTTTGAATTCTGATTCCTCTTCTTCAATGAGCGCACGGGTGGTTTACCTTTAGACATGTAAACCATTCTTCATCCTCCAGCTAGGATGAAATGTCAACCTATATGATGTTGGAGTTCTCTCTGGATGTATAATCTATGAAACTTGGAAAGATCCATAATACTTCACTACTTGAGAAAATATGCGTGCCTCAGAATCGATGGAGCGCTGTAAGGTGGATGGAACGTATGTGTAAACATGATGAAGAGAGTGCTCATGACATGTACCTCAAGTCAATTAGGTTCCAAGATAGATTAGCTTGGACTCATAAACAGAATCTTGAGTAGATATATATTTCAACAATACATGATAGGCTTCTTATATAGAGAGAGCCTTTAGAATAGTCAACACTTGTGGCATCCTCTGATCCACATCTTTCCTTTTGGATATCCTTGATCCACATCCTCACATCATGTAGTCCACATCCTAGGGTGGCTACTTTAGTACATTCCTATACCATACCTTAGACTCTAATCTATGTACACATGGCACCATATCTCAACACCTCTCCTTGGTGCCATGATCCATTGGCTACTGCAAGGTGGTCAAATGTGAGTTACAAATCCATCACCTCCTCTTAGTGCATATCGTGCTTCTTAAGGTGTTCAAGTGTGGTTTTTACATGTAATACCTCCCCTAAGTGCTTACATGGCTACTTGCAGGTGGTCAAGTTTGATTACAAGAATATAGGCTAAAGGTGGAAAGGCTTTTGCTTTCTCAGTACATGTTGTCAATAGTGTTCTCTTCTTTGCTTGTTGATATAACTTCATGCATGATTCTTTGTTATTCCTATGTCTTTAATGCTTTATGTGCGGATGCCATGTTCTGTGATATGGTCATCTCACGCACTTGTGCTTCCGGCATGCTTTTTGCATTCATGCGTTTGCTTTAGCATTTGTTGCAAAGATTCTACCATGATATTAGATTTACTTCAATGGCAGTATCTGATTGCATATAATGATTTTGACTTGACAAGCGCATAGAGCTCGAAAAGACAATCGCTTCTCCTTTTTGGAGTGTGTGCAAATTCTTTTTGGATTGCAAGTTACAGCTTGTCAAAGTTTTTAATCAAGAAGAGGCTCAATAAATGATGTGGCACATGAATTCATATGTTGCACACACACTGTGTTTAGGTATTGGCATGATGATGTGTCATAGTAACCCTAGCACTAACCATGTCATAGTGGATTGATCTAACCAGAGCTACGTCCTATCTGCCACGTTGCCATTTCTTGGACTACTTATCTCCCACGTGGTCTAGAATCCAAGGAATATGCTTCATTGCTTGAGGTGGTCTTGCCTTGCGCCAAGTCTATTGTGTTGTAGGCAGAGAGTATCAAAGAAGCTTGTTGGCTTTTGTCATTGAGCGGTGTCCCCGTTGGAGGAGCTTTGAAAACCTTTTGCATCATAGAAGAGTTTCGGAAGGAAAGTTTCATCGTGTTGCAAAATAATTCTAGGAATGAAACACATATGGGAACGTGAATGTGTCTTTATAAAATTTACTTGTCACCTCCCCCAGTTACTTTCTTGATGGTACCTTTAACAGCATCACTAGCTTGCTGCAGTGTAGTACTTCTAGCATAATCCTTGCCCACAACCGCTTTTTCCTAGATGGTTTGCCCAGCCTGAGACAGCTTCTCCTCGGCGGTCCCAGTCATACCCTTAGCATGGCCCTGGGTTTCACTCGCTTTCTCCTGCCCGTGTTCCTTAACTTTGCCGGCCTTCTACTAGCCATATTCTTGGGTCTTGCCGGCCTTCTACTGGCCGAGTCCTTTGGTCTCCTCTGACTTCTCTGCGATGACATTTTTAGCATTGTCACTTGGAGCCTAGAGCTGAAGGTCGTTGCTTCAACCATTTAGAGAGTTGTAGTTGAAGAGCTACAATTGATGGCAGTCGGCCCTGGAGCTCTAGTGTACGTTGAGAGGTACATATAAATTTGTGAGGTCGGTTGGAACTGACCAATTACTAGCTAATGAAAATAGTCACCTTTCTTTGTAGGAGGTCGTTGGTAGCAGCCGTGAAGGAGCTCAGGGTCAATAAGACCATACTACAGCTATTCCAGAAGTCGCCATAGAAGTCATGGATTTGACACCCGAGAAGAGCGAGGATGATAGAAGAAAGAAGTATTTAGCAATCGTAACCCCGAAAGTGAGATATGAGGTTGAAATGTTCAACCCAATCACTTTGAAAGACCTCACTAAATTGGCTCAGATTGCTGAGAGGAAATCAAATCCTCGTAATCCCTTCAACAAAGGAAAGGAGAAAGCTATTGTACGAAATGTTAATAGCCAATCATGTCGTGGATGGATACCATTTCCTTCCATGACTGACAATGAGAAGAAAAAGCTAATTAAGGAGGATAAATGTTTCGGATGTAAGAAACATAAGCCAGGGCATCCATGGCATGTGATAAGTAGCATTACAAAGCATTTTTTATTAAACACATGTTGAGATTCTCCTTTAGTTGCTTCAGCTGCGGTATGGGTAGAAGAAGCTGTTACAGAAGATCCCTCTGTATAAGGTTTGGAATGGTCAATTGAAGTAGGGTGGACATAGGGTTACATTATTTTCAATACCGCCCCTTCCTTCCCCCCCGCCTCCCCTCCCCCACTTCCCCTTCCCTAAATTGCGAGAAATTTCCGTTGTAGGTTTTCGCTCATTTTAATCCTTCTTGTGAGAAATTCATGAGAGAGGTTCTTAGAGAGTCTTCATACTTTGCTTGAGAAGCTTGGGAGAGAGATACAACTGTCCCTACATCTCTCGATCTAAAACTAAAACTAACCTAGGAGAACTCATGAGCTCCTAAGGCATGCCCATAACTGATTAGGAGACTAGACCAAAGCTCTGATACCATAAGAAAATATGCGTGCCTCAGGATCGATTGAGCGCTCTAAGGTGGATGGAACCTATATGTAAACATGATGAAGAGAGTGCTCATGACATGTACCTCAAGTCAATTAGGTTTAAGAAAGATTATCTTGAAGTCATAGAATCTTGAGTATATATATATTTGAACAATACATGATAGGCTTCTTATACACAGAGAGCCTTTAGAATAGTCAACACTTGTGTCATCCTCTAATCCACATCTCTCCTTATGGATATCCTTGATCCACATACTCACATCATGTAGTCCACATCCGAGGGTGGCTACTTTAATACATTCCTATACCATACCTTAGCCTCTAATCTATGTGCACATGGCACCATATTTCAACACTACTAGCCTTACAAACTTGGTATTTCCTCATATTGTCTTTATGTGCCTTTTGTTGATCTTTAAGAGAACACAGTCTTCTTTCTCATACTGTACATCTTGTCGCTTCTTATTCGCAACCTTCTTGTAGACTTCTTGAGCTCATTGAATATGTGATCTAACCTGTGTAAGTACCTCATGCACATCTTCAGCAAATTGATCAGCACAGCCAAAATCCTATCTGCTAAATGTGCAATGGGTGTGGGAACGAATTGGTCGTAGATGATCTCAAATGGTGCCTTACAAACTCCAAATAGAGGTAAATATAGTTCCCATAGGGTAGGATTGTCATGGACATAACCACATAACAATTGGATAATAACTTGGTTAGCTATTTCACTTTTTTCATCGATTGATGAGTGATATGTAGTGGAGAATCGCAATTAAGTTCCTAAGTTCTCAAAAAGAGTTTGCCAAAATTGGCTTTGGACCTAAATTTGGGATCATTGTCCGATGTAATAGATTCAGGTAATCCATGTAATCTAAAGATTTCTTTAATGAATAGCTTAGTGGTGTCTATCGCAGTGATGTTCTTCTCACATGGGATAAAATGGTCCTATTTACTAAGTCTATCTACAACTCTAAGGATTTTCTCATTTTGTGTCCTTGTTTTTGGAAATTCTGACACAATATCATGGTAATGGCTGAAGTAATCCTAGTGTCTTACCATGATCACTCTTCACTAGGTATGGGTAATGGTTGAAGTAATCCTAGTGTCTTACCATGATCACTCTTCACTTTTTTGACAAGTTAAGCATTGTTGGACTAAAGTATTTATGTCCTTTCTCAATCTTGAGCAATAGAAATATCTATCAATCCTATCAATGGTTCCTCTAATACCTCTATGTCCATAGGGACTACTATGCATCTCTTCAAAAACTAGGGATGTAAAAGGGTACACATATGAAACGTCCTCTAAGAAGGTACCCATCATGAATTGCATCTCTCTCTAAAGAATCACCTTGTCCTTGAAGTAAGACATCATAAATAGTCCCAAATTCTTTATCGCCTTTGTAGGCATTCTTCATTGCACTAAGAGATTCTTCTCTCAATATGGAGACATAGTTTACACTTGGTCTATGACTTAGTGCATTTCCAACTATGCTCTCTTTACCAAGTTGATATTCTAACTCAAATTTTCCAAACCCTTGAAGATATTAAGCCCCTTGATTTTTTGAGGTGAAAGTATTGGTTGAGAAAATAAACGCTAAATACTTTGATTATCTGTTTTAACCTTGAAGTCGAATCCATAAAGATAATGTCTCCATAACTTCAAAGCATGAACTATGGCTAATAGTTCCTTCTCATATGTGCCATACTTAAGTTCAACACTTTGAAGTTTTTGACTTTCAAAGACTATGGGATGTCCCTCTTGCATTAGTACGGCTCCAATGGATGTACCACTAGCATTTGTACATATGACAAAGAAAGGCTTATCAAAGTTCGGCAAGACTAACACAAGACTAGACATTAAAGCAACCTTTGAATTCTCAAAGGCACTCAAATGTCTGTCACCCAATGATACATTTATTGCTTCTTAAGAAGATCTGTAAGTGGTGATGCAATCTTAGAGAAATTCAAGAAGAATCTCCTATCATAGCTACATAAACAGAGGAAAGATCTAAGTTCATTTACATTTGTTGGGATAGGCCATTCCTTTATAACTTTCACCTTGGTTTGATCAACTTGAATTCCATGTTCATTGATGACATGGCCTAAATATTCTATTTCCTTCTTAAAGAACTCACTTATTTAAATATTAAAAAAGAGCTGGTTCTCACGAAGCAATTCCATCACTTGTGCAAGATGTTGCTTGTGTTCTTTTTCATTTTGGCTATAAACTAAAATATCATCAAAGAACACAACTACAAACCTGCCTACGTATGGTCAAAGAACTCTTCTCATTAGCCTACAAAAGATAGCAGATGCATTAGTCAACCCAAAGGACATAACTACAAATTCATAATGTCCTGTTTGTGTCCTAAATCCAGACTTGTGCACGTCTTCTTCCTTCATCCTAACTTGATGATTTCTTGACTTCAAATCAAAGTTGTTGGATACCCTATCACCTTTGAAGAAGTCTAAGAAGGAGTTAAGTCTAGGTATAGGAAACGCATTCTTAATTGTTAACTTGTTAAAGGCTCTATAATCAATACACATCCTAAAGGTTTCATTCTTCTTTTTCACTAAAAGGTTTGGATCCCCAAAAGGCAAACTACTTGGTCTAATCAATACACATCCTAAAGGTTTCATTCTTCTTTTTCACTAAAACGTTTGGATCCCCAAAAGGCAAACTACTTGGTCTAATCAAGCCTTTCTCTAGCAACTCCACAACTTGATTTTCTACCTCCTTTAGCTCCACCTTATTCATTCGATAGGGAGACCTAATGGAGGCAAGGACCCTGGAATCAACTCAATAGTATGATCTTCAAATCAATAATCGAATTGCTTAAGGAACTCTAAATGTGGACGTTCACCATCACTATGTTCATGCTTCACTTCCCTAACATATATCACACTACAACTCACTCCCTTATGTATTTCTCTTTTAGCTCTAGTATGAGATATGAGCAAAATATGGGAAATATATCGCTCATCCTTTGAGGTGGTTGTCATACCTTGGTGCTCAAAGGTACAAGTATGTTTCCTTACATCCATAGGTGGTTGGAAATTATACCTCCAAGACTTATCTAGGATCATATCGACTTCTTGCAAGGGAGAAACAAGGAAGTATCTACGATCCTCGTACTTTTGGATCTTGAAGAGCAAGTTATTGACTTTAGAAGTACACTACTCTTCATTCCCTCTAAAGGCACCACTAATACTCATGTCCCTCAAAGGCCATTTCCTAGACTTGACTATTAGCTAACCTATCTGAGATGATAACATAGTTACTACCATCATCCATAAGGATGATGACACGTTGATCCCCAATATAGCCATGTAACTTAAATAAGTCGTGTCGACAAAAGCTGTAATGTAAACTAGCATTATTGACCTTTTTATTATTTTCAATATTTTTACAAGAAGGTTCACCCCCTTGCTTAAGGTGAGAGGCTCTAGATACATTGGTCTTACCCATCTTCTTCTTTGGATCCACACAATCACAGAATCTATTATCTGTCTCCTTTTTGCATCCAAAACACTTTCTTTCCTTAAACAATCTATCCCTTTCTCAAGGAGACATGAATGAAGGTTTCATACGTCCTCCTAGAGTAGGTTTTCCTATTGGTTTGCTACTCATCATTTGTACTCCTAATCACCTAGGAAAACATCATCCATACAGCTTAGGATTGGTTGATCAAACAAAGGGTCTACTCTGTGAAGTTGATGCCTCATGTGTCACTTATGTCGTTCTAGGATTGACTTTCCTTTCTGCTGCTTTGGCTAATCTAATGGCATCCTTTAATTTAGTCGAGCTTAGGAGTTCCAACTCGTGTCAGATATTTAGTCTAAGACTTGATAGATACTTATATAATTTCTCCTCCTCTAGCCTCATTATGAACTCAAGAGACAAATGCCAAAATTTTGTTGTATATTCGCTCTCCCTATACTTAAGAGGGCTATATAGAAGAGCCATTGTCTTGTCATACGAACCATAGATACTCATTTTACAAGATCACATCTTTGTAGAGCTTGAGGTTATGTCTATGGTGACACCATCTCATGAAGAGATGTCGTTGCCCATCGCCCCAACTTTGGCTATGGTGATGGCAATGCGAGTGCATCTCCAACAAGAGCCCCGCATCAACACCAACCCAACTCCACCAACTTCCCATGCTGTTGAGCTCCCTATCCCCTACCAATTCATCAATATAGAATTTGGAGATAGAATTTCAAAATCTCATAGGCTTTCACACAACTTATCACTATATTGCAAAAAAAGTGCAAGATTTATTGACCTATGATTTTTTTCCCCACACATAGCCTCCTTCTTTTTTACCTTTGGGCATTCCTTTTAACCCCCCTCCCCACGTTTGGAATTTTGGGACACATGGCAACTCATGGTGCTCCCTCCCCACTATATGTGTCAATACATGGTGCTCCCCCCCCCCACTATTGGTGGTTTTCTTCACCAAATCCATGGTATTCCTTCCCACTTTTTCAAATTAAAACCACCTATGACAATATCACATGCCACCTCAATGTGGCATTGCCCCATAGAAAGGATCATTATTATTGCTACATCTCAAATCCCTCTCCAATCCCTTGAAATTGGGAAACACTAATTTGAGGCCTTTCTTCAACCCCATTTCTCCCCTAATGAGAGATTTCCTTCATTAGGCACAAGTTTGTATTCATAGCTCTTCTTTGGCAACCCTATGAGATTGGGATAATCTCATGGAAGACTTTGGTAAGAAAGCAAGGCAAGCTTATACATTGTTAGCCTGAGAGCAACATCATATGCTTGGTTGCTTGACTTTTTGAAATCATAGATATATAAAAGTTTGGCTCAACCTAGGCCCATTAATCAATTAGAGGAAAAATCTTGGAGCCTAATCAACCTCTAGATTAAGAGAGGAGAAGTTATACATTCACCAACAAAATCTATGGTTACATTAAAAAAACCCTTGACCTAGCATGTACTAGGAGATATTTCCTCAGTAAACTCAAAATGCAACATAAAAAGCTCACCATTAAGTAGATTGTACACCAAGATATAGTTATTTGTAATAAGCAAGGCATTTGTGTACTTCTTTCTGAGCATTATAGAAATGTTTATGCCAAATCTATATCTCTTAATTTGACAACCCAACATTATGGAGCCCTTAAAGACACCTCTTCTTGGCTATCAAAGGAGGAAGCTGGTAGATTGGATGGTCATTTTACTCTTACTGAATCGCATTAGGATTTTAACCACTTCAATAAACACAAAGCTATGGGATGTGATGGCATTATCATAGAAATATTGGCTCAAGTTTGGAACGATGTGGAAAGCAAGATCTTGGATCTCTATAATCAATCCTGGAAAGGAGGCGTCCTGCTAGATCCTTGGGCTCACGCCAAAAAATTGTTTTGCATAAGCAAGATTCTTACCTTGAAATTAAGCATTGGTATCCAATTGTGGTTATGGTACTGCTGTATAAAATATTGCCTAAGATGATGGCTAATAGACCGATGTCTATACTGAAATGTTGTCTTCATCATCCTTCACAAATGAATTCGTAAAAGGAAGGCATATTGACCAACCTATCCTGAATGTTATAATAAAGAACGGAAGTGTCATGGGTATTCTTGTAATGGAACATGAACCTGACTTGGAATGTTGCTTTGGTCATTGTTTTTCTTACAATCTTCCACCCATTTCCATGCAGTTTTGCTAATGCAGCAAACACCCCCCTCCCTGTCCCAAAAGTTCTCGTCAATGTTCAACCCTTGCATCGAGTAGGCACCTACACCATGATACCCTATGAGTGCAAGAGAGAGCATCCTCTTCAAGAACTAGCACTAATCTTCCACAAGCAACAAGTGCAAGGGTCAAAGAGGGGTGAGGGAAAAAGACCGACACACATGCTTTCCCAATGTGGCAACTATTTTATACATGATTTAAAGAAGTCATGATTTAAAGAATTCCTCCAATTGTTGCATGAAGAGTTTTCAATGCCCAAGCATCTCACCTTTGGCTCAAGGTGGATCATAATTAATTTTCAATGCCCAAGCATCTCACCTTTGGCTCAAGGTGGATCATAATTAAAATAGCACGTCTCTTGAAAATCAAAGCGATTTGAAAGGCCACACGAGAGTCGCATCCAATCAAGCCTACTCATTGCCATAGGAATCACTTGGAGAAGGCTAGAGATGAACTGAAGAATTCCCCTAAAAGCACAAAAATAAACACCAAACTACAAGGACCCACATAGAAAAAGTGGGGCAATTTGCAACTTTGAATTGATTGGATAACTAAGGCAACCCTCCACATATGTGAACAACTGTGTGCTTACACAAAGAGTAATGTTGTAAGGGATGGTGGTGAAGAAAAAGGATGAGTCCAAGGAGGATACTTCATATATGTTTACCTCATTGATGAGGGTAAAGAGCCCAACAAGATCTCAAACAAAAGAAGATAGTGAGATTGTG
Source organism: Dipteris shenzhenensis (assembly GCF_047967505.1). Taxonomy (NCBI): domain Eukaryota; kingdom Viridiplantae; phylum Streptophyta; class Polypodiopsida; order Gleicheniales; family Dipteridaceae; genus Dipteris; species Dipteris shenzhenensis. The sequence goes on from NC_141619.1 coordinate 17,793,796, forward strand.
ATGATGAGGAGCACGAATGGCATAAACTATAAGAAATTGACCTTTTTTTGACAAAATCTATATTTAAGAACAAATTCCTAATGTTGGAAAACATGTATATTAGCGTTAATATTACTCTCAAAGAGAAATTTTGATATTTTGTTTACTATCAGCATTGATAATCAGCACTAGTGTGTGATGGAAACACATATGGTATTTCAATTGAAAATTATGACATTAATAGTGATCCTCTTTTTTTTTTGGCAAAAATTCTTCCCAAGACTATATCCACAAAAACATCAACAAAGATTTTTCCAAGAGTGTATCGACAAATATGTTGACACAATATCATCATCAATTTCAATAATTGATGATGACACTATGTCATCAGAAATTTTGACACTATATCATCATCAATTTCAATAATTGATGCATTCTTATCCACTTGCAAACTTGTTATGCACACTGTATAACCCCAAGTTGGCATCCATGCTATCAGTTGGACGCAAGAGTTTTGTAAGCAATGTAAACTTGTTATACACACTGTAGGTGATAACCCCAATTTGTAATCCGTGCTATCAACTGGATATAAGATTTTTGTGAGCAATGACATACCTCTTGTGACAAGGATGAGTCGAGAAGGTAGTGCTCATTGTGCCATCCAAGTCATTGTGAGGAGAAGCTTGCATTGCAATGCCCCTTTGAAACTTTCAATGATAGCATTTAAACTCAAGAATTTTTGGGTTGGTGGAATAAGGCTTCAAAAAAAAAATGTTCTCATAAGGATGAATCCATCTCTAAGTGATATATAGTGAAAGAGTCTTTTCCATATAACACCCATTCTATGAGTGCTTTGTCCATTCCCATGCTACAAACAGGGAAGAGGTTGTTTGAAATGCAACAAGCTGGTCATTGGAGGTATCAAGTGGTGTAAGTTATTGGTCTTATATTGGCGGTAGATGTGATTTTGTCAAAATTGAATACTTGGAGCAAATCCAAGGGTGCACCTTGTGCCACATTCGCATTTAAAGAAAATCCAAGGGGTGTAATTTGTGGCTCCACCCACTTGAATTGATGGTGGAAGACATCTACCAGTCCGTCTATCTTAGGAATTTGGATGTGTTATAATCACTCTCCCTCCCTTGGTTAATCTCATGGTACGTTCATTGGCATTTTAATGAAAAGTCAAATGGTATATCACCCACACTCAGTGAAGATCCACCAAGGGGTGTATCTTGTGAATAGAATCAAGACAAGAGGCCAACCCCTCTATGTTAGTGGGGCTTGATTTAATTCTCTCTCACCCTTCCTTGACTGATCTCCAATATCGCTTGTACCAGCACACTCACTTAAAGGAAATCCTAGGGTATAGCCTAAACCTAGAAAGGGGTGGAAGTCCACTACCAACTTCTTTACGTCTGTACCTATTCTTGAATTATTTTCAAATTCTACCTTTCCTTGGATAGTCTCTGGGTCCCTAACCCTCTCTAGCTACTAGTCCTTGGACCCACTCGTTGGCAACTCTTTCACTCTCACTCCCTTGCAACCATATACACTACTCCCTCACTTCCCCTCCCCCCAACTTTCATCAACGGATCTCAACAACATTTTTCAACTCCCAACTTGTGTATTGTCAATGGTTTCCAACATTTTTGTTCAAGTTTAGTCCGTGCTCTGTATAAAGTACTCCCACGAATGTTTAAAGACATTCAAACTTTTTAAATGTCTATTTTACAATCAAGAGAAAAGGAATCAAGACTAGAAAGATAGGGGATATCTTAACCAAGGGAAAGGGCTCGATGGGATCATAAGTCTCAATGGATGCATTGTTGATTGAAATATGCAAGGAACCCATGAGCTCTAGGAATTGAATTGAGATATGAGAATATGGTAGAGTACTAAGTCTCCCAAAGGCTATTTATTGATGTTGGCTATCCATTTTTTTCCACCTTAGAATTTGAATATCCGTTGATAAAATCCCCCTTCAACATTCTTGAGAGGAGATACTATTGTAATTGACTCAAGAATAGGGGATCTAAAGAAGCCATAACTTCAAGCCCCTTGCTGAAGTTCAATAGGACCATCTAATTTGTAGTCTCATTGAGAAGGCTATTTTGCAATCCATTAGGAAATCATACAGTTTGAATTTTCTTACGATGTCATTTCAAAATCTAGTTTCAATGATCTAGGATATAATGACTCAGAAATTCACCCATGAGATGTTGGGATATCTCAAGGTGTATGCCTCAGGCACACCTTATGTTTCTATGTGTGAGTGCTAGAGGCACAGTTAGGTGCCCACAAGCACAGTTAGGTGGTGGAAAAGCCACATAGGATGATTGAGTGAATCTAGGAGCAGATTGAGGAGATGATTGTGGAGCTTTGAGGTCATCAGTGATGTCAGTGACCTTGTATGAGGTGCCTACTTAAGGACCTCTTTCTTCTTCATTCTATAAGCAAGTATTCTGAATTTGTGTCAACTCTACTCTTTCCTTTCAGTATTCCAACATGGTATCAGAGCCCTTTGATCCCCCTTGAGCCCATTTTTGCCACATCATCATCTTCTTCTTCTCCATTTTCCTCTTTCTTCCCAAAATCTTTGAGAGCTTGGTTCTCCATCTACAAACAGCCATTGCCCAAACCCTCTGAGCTGGAAACTCCTCTAGTATGGGCGAACTTCCACCTGCAAGCAATTGAAGAAAAAACGTCTGTGGTGGCTGCCATTCTCCAAACAGCGAATTTCTTCTGTTGCTCAATACTCCCTGCATACTCCGCCATTGCCTGAGCCCTCTTAGGAGTAGATGGGCGACCTCAAGACGAAGATTTTGAGCCATTTTTCAAGTCATTTGATTCAGTAACGAGGGAGAAATCGTCAAAACTCAGTTTCAGCCTGTAGCAACTCTCCCGGGCAAAAGTGCGCACCATTTCGTCCAACCTCTGTGCTGGACCTTCTCTGGTATATGAGCTTTCTTTTGCTTCAGAAAGCCCTCTTTTCCTTGCTTTGAAGAGTGTGATATGAGCCCTCCAAGTTCAGCTCTCTAGTTTTGACAGTTTTGACATACTCTTGAAAATGATGCTACATAAAATGCTACTCTAGCATTTCTGGTCTTTTGAAGCTTTCAATAACTTCAGTACAAGTGTGGATTCAGTTTTGTTTTGACTTGCTAGACCTGGTTTTGATTGGAAAATGTTTATTTCATCCACTTCTATGAAGCATGTAAAAGGAAGCATCATTGTTTGAAATCTAGTCACTACTATTTGCTACATTAAATGCTTATATTTTGAAGCATTTCAGTTGTTATTCTAAGCCCTGTAAGAGAGAAGACACTACCCAATACTTGGGTTAGAGCCTCTCATGGCTTGCTTATGCAAAATATGTGAAAAGCCAAAACATAAAGCAATGTCTTGTTATGCTACAAAGGATGAAAATGCCAACCTGACTTCCTTGTTGAAGATTGCCAAAACAATGGTTGCCAAAAAGGAAGCAACTACAGAGATCTACCCTCTCATGGCACTTTTATTTGACTCCAAGTACAAGAAAAAGATGAAGCTCAGATACCTAAGATATGCTTCTCTACACAACTATGGAGATGACAAGATAATTGTTCTCTTGAAGGATATGACTTTCAGATCCACTTGTTCTATCATAGTACCATCTTATAAGGCACTAGACACTGCCCATGTGGTAAGACCTTGCCTTGACATGGATATTTTGCCTCCACAAGATGAGGCATCCTTTGAAGATTATGCATTTTAAATTATCTCTATGTATGCTCCAGATCACTCTTTTTATGTCAAGGTACTCAGCCTGGATAGTCCTCCAAAATGAATGAAAATAAATTATTGTGTGTTGTGTTTTGTGAACACCTGGATGAAATAAACTCTTTCATCCAGGTGTTCACAAAACACAACACACACCTTATGATGTAGGCCATGTGTATGTTTGTTCCATGGTACCTCTTGCAGACATTGTGTGCATGTACATGCAAGGGAGATAACCATTGGAAGGTCTGTTTGTATCCCTTTCTGTTTACCTTACACCCAAGGAAACCCTTGCAAGCATGAGAACCTAGCCATAGATTTATCCTTGACCACCATGAGATGGCATGAGAAACTATGAGACTAGATGTATCCTTGACATAGCCTGAGGCATCTCCTTGAGGGGGGGTTTGTTGGGATATCTCAAGGTGTATGCCTCAGGCACACCTTATGTTTCTATGTGTGAGTGCTAGAGGCACAGTTAGGTGCCCACAAGCACAGTTAGGTGGTGGAAAAGCCACATAGGATGATTGAGTGAATCTAGGAGCAGATTGAGGAGATGATTGTGGAGCTTTGAGGTCATCAGTGATGTCAGTGACCTTGTATGAGGTGCCTACTTAAGGACCTCTTTCTTCTTCATTCTATAAGCAAGTATTCTGAATTTGTGTCAACTCTACTCTTTCCTTTCAGTATTCCAACATGAGAGCCATCCAACCCACATGATGTGGCCTCTAGTGGCCAAAACATTCCATGGCCAAACAATGATGTATATAGATAAAGAATGATGTGCGATGCAAGTGGTTGCCAATCTAAGCAAGACTATGCATGTGCCACCCCTCATTGTGAACCTCCACCCCTCCTTTTTGAGACTACATGTGCCATTGCTCTTCTCCATCATCTGTACTATCACTAATCTCTTCCCTCATCTCTGCTATCTCTAAGCTATGGCTTGCATCACTACCCAAGTGGTCCCAATTTTAACCAAGTTACACTATAAGGTGGTGGCCTTGTTTTGCCACCATCTCATGGTCAATGTGCTTACAAACATGGTGTGGAGTGGTGATATAAATTTTTGATATAGACTCACAGTTACCTATGATTCCATTACAGATGGTATACACCTGCACGTTCTCTTTGGGGGGTCAAACCTCAACAACAAGGCCATGACAAGTTTTCAAGAGAAGTCTACCTGGTGTGCCCCTTTGGCCACAAATAGTCATGTGTGGGCCTACATATCTTTTGTAACTCTTTAATGAAAGAAGGAATCCTCTCTTTCTTATTTCCATGTGTAGTATTCATAAAATTCACCTCCAATTCTCCATATGTACAAAGTTTGATACTAGTAATAATCAACTATATTTTGAGACAAAACTACTTACAAAGTTTGATACCATGCAAAACTAACTATATGCCACTAATTGATTTCTTCATTGAGTTTATGTGTTGGTGGAGCCTATCATGCTTGCATCTAACTTTGTCAAACTTAGATTGAAGTATCAATAATTTATCAACCTTATTTGAATGTGATACTAGATTGACCACCTCTCTTTGCTTAATGTTGACCATGGTTTGAGCATTGTCAACATATCTATATGCTCTATGCACTTTGACCTATAGTTCCTTCGAGTCTCAATTCCCTCTTTCAAAATATTTCAAGTCCTACTTGCAAGAATTTAGCTTGATTATTATGACTGAGAGTTCCGGTTTCATTCTATGCCAAAGCTCTTGTAGGTTGTCTTCGCACATAGTGAAAGGGTATACCTCTAAGACTATGAAGGATATACCTTTATGACATGTTGAATACCCTAGAGGTATTCATTAATGCCATTGCAACTACTTCTCAGTAGATAGATGTTGCATCGCTAAATTGCCTATCATACCTTCATTGAATGCAAAGTTTAAAAGGCACCACCTAGTAAAACGGTAGGCATAGGCCCACAAACTGCACTATGAACCAACTGCAATGGCTCAAGATACCTCTCACTGACTGTCTTCCTCACAAAGGAGGATCCTGACTGCTGACCATCATCGCAATCATGACATAAAATTTGAGAGACATCCATAACAGGAATGTATCTCAATGTTGTAAGGGCTTCCATACCTGCAGTAGACATATGTCCAAGTCTGGCATACCATAAACTAGCTGATGGTTGCTTACTAATCATAAGCATCTTATCCTGGACACCTATTACATGCGATGCATAAGAGAATCCAACCCATGATCCCCTAGCCATAACCAGATTGCCTCTAGCAATCTTCCATGCATGATCACCCAAAGAGACATGATAACCTGCCTCAACCAACTGTCCAGTACTGATCTTGCTCGTAGCAAGTCCTGGTATATGTCTAGCCCTCTGTAGAACAAGAATAGAGCCACTAGGCATAACAAGGTGGATATCCCCATAACCATAGACATCCATAGAATGATCAATGCCCATCATGTAAAGAATAAGGGAGAGAGATAGGAGACTCAAGTTCAGCTTTCTTCACAACACACAAAAGAGAGAGGACACAAGGTTGGAGGGTGAAGCCTTTCTTCACTTTTGCACACAACAACAATACAACAACAATACAATAGAAGAGGGAAATACCCTATATGTCAAACCCTAGAATACGTGGTTCATATGTGAACCCAAACCAAAAACATACGTGGTAGTCTAACTACACCACAAGTACAACTAACATAGGCGGTGACATAAATGATAGTCATCCAGGAGATGTATCGGGGGTAGAGCTTGATATCTCAACACTCCCCATCAAGCTCAAATCCATCTCACGTACACCAAGCAAGCTCCTAAATCTGCGAAGCTTCTCGGTACCCAATGCCTTCGTAAAGATATCAGCGACCTGCTCCTCAGTGCTGACATAGACAAGATCAATCTCACCAGCTAGAACCTTCTCTCTCACAAAGTGATAATGCAGCTCAATGTGCTTCGTTCTAGCATGATAAACTGGGTTATTAGCAAGCATGATGCTGCTAATGTTGTCACAATGAATGACAACTGCTGCATGAATTGACTGTCCCATATCTGCAAGTAGCTTCCGTAACCAAGCTACCTCACATGCAGCCATTGCTGCACCCCTGTACTCAGCCTCTGTGCTCGACAAGGCAACTGTTGGCTGCTTCTTGCTGCTCCAACTGATGGCACCACTCCCAAGGGAAAACATAAAACCACTAGTAGATCTCCTGTCTGAGACACTACCAGCCCAGTCAGCATCTGTGTATCCATGTACCTGTAATGCACACCCAGCTTCATAAAACAGTCCATAATGCAATGTGGACTTCACATACCGCAGTATGCGCCTAGCCGCATCCAAATGTGGCTTCCTCGGTGCCTGCATAAACTGACTCACCAGCCCCACAGCATAGCTCAAATCTGGTCTGGTTATAGTCATGTAAATCAAGCTACCTACTATGCGCCTGTACATAGTAATATCTTCAAGAAGCTCACCTGTCTCTGCATTGAGCTTCACATTCTGCTCCAATGGAACAGAGATAGGCTTACAGCCTGTCATCCCATATTTGGACAGCATGTCCAAACCGTATTGCCTTTGCAACAGCCATATCCCACTCGGGGATCTAATAACCTCAATGCCCAAGAAGTAACGCAGCTCTCCCAAATCCTTCATCTCAAATTTCTGCTTCAACAGCAGCTTCACTTCATTAATGTCTGCATCACTATCACCTGTAATAATCAAGTCATCAACATAGATGACTACAAGCACAATCCCTCTGTTTGTCCTTTTCACATAAAGTGAAAAATCTGAATTGGAAATCTGAAATCCAATAGTGACAAGATATTGCCCTATCTTGTCTGACCATGCCCTCGGCGCCTGTTTTAAGCCATACAAGGCTTTGCGCAACCCTGCATACAAAATCGGGGTGTGAATTATCCTCATAACCTTCTGGCTGCATCATATAAACCTCTTCCTGCAAATCACCATGCAAGAAGGCATTTTTCACATCCATCTGATGCAGAGACCATCCCTTTGCAGCAGCCATAGCAATTACTGCTCTCACGGTTGCCATCCTTGCAACTGGGCTGAAAGTTTTCTCATAGTCAATTCCATATGTCTGCGCAAAACCTTTGGCAACCAATCTTGCCTTGTACCTGCTAACAGACCCATCAGCATTGTGCTTTACTTTGTAAACCCACTTGCAGCCAATAGCCTTCTTATCATGAGGCAAAGGCATCAAATCCCAAGTGTGGTTTGCATCCAAGGCAGCCATCTCTTCATCCATAGCTGCTTCCCAATTTTTATGCCCTGCTGCATCCTCAAAACATGTGGGCTCTGGCTCCTTTAGAACCTTGACCATATAAGCATAGTGATGTGCTGTATACCCATCATATCTCAGTCTGTCAACTGGATACTTAATACGAGTGGACCTCCGTACAACTGGATCAGTTGCAGGAGTCTTTAAATCATGCTTGCTTTTCCTTGCACCAGGTGTAACAACAGAAGGAATCCCAAGTTCCTCATCAAGGCTCATTTCAGAGCCGCTTGACTCTCCATCAACATGAGAGCTACCAGCAGACACATCAAACACTGGAGCATGGTCTACTTTTTCTTTTCCCTTATGTGATACCTGCACAACACTATCAGGACTGCCATGTGACGATTCACTAGATCTCAATCTCCCTGTCCATGCATTAGATCCACTAGTAGAGGACTCTCTGGGTCCACTCAAGGCTTGAGATTGCTGCTCTGGATTTATTGCAGCATTCCCATTTCCTGCATCTGCATCTCCTACCATAACAGTTGGTGCATACCAGCTGCTCATTTCATCAAAAACATCTCTGCTCACTTGCATTTTGCGGGTGGAAGGGTTATAACAGCGATACCCTTTCTGGTGCAGAGCATATCCAATAAAGATGCATTTTTCTGCCTTTGGATCCAGCTTTGTTCTCTTCTCATCAGGAACATGAACATAAGCTATGCAACCAAATACCTTCAAGTGAGAAATATCTGGTTTTTGGCCTGTATACATTTCTTCAGGCGTCATGCCATGGACAGCTGCAGTGGGGGTTCTGTTCATAATATAAACAGCAGTTGCTACTGCTTCAGCCCAAAAATAATCAGGCATGTTTTTCTCATTTAGGATCGCCCGTCCTACTTCTGCAATATGCCTGTTCTTCCTTTCTGCAACCCCATTCTGCTGAGGGGTAGACCTGCATGAGTACTTCCTTTGAATTCCCTGTTCTTTCAGATATTCACAAAATTCTTCTGAAAAGTACTTTCCCCCTCCATCAGATCTTAGCACTTTAATATGCACACCTTTCTCTTTTTCAACCATGGCCTTAAAAGCCTTGAAATGGCTGAACACTTCACTTTTGTGCTTCATAAAATAAATCCACACCTTCCTAGTGTAGTCATCAATAAACGTCACATAATAATGGCATCCACCAATAGAAGCAGCTTTGGTTGTCCAAACATCTGAATGGATCACTTCCAAAGGTCTTCTGCTCACCTTAGCATTTTTGGGAAATGCATGTCTGGCCTGCTTACCCATTTGGCATGCTTCACATACCTTTTGCATTCCCTCAACTCTGAATTTAGGCAAACCTGCAACAATGTTTTTCGTTTGCATAGATTTCAGCCTTTGTATATTCACGTGCCCAATGCGCTTGTGCCATATCTCAATATCTGCAATGACACCTCTCCCATGCGCAAACATAGCAGCTTTCACCTCAGGCATATCAACATCCAAGGTGAACATTCTGCCATTTTTGTTGCCTTTCGCAACCAAGCGGCACTTATTTTTCAGGTCCTCAACAAAGCATCCATCAGGATTAAATCTAACCTGCAGACCTTGCTCAACCATCTGGCCAACTGAAACCAGGTTCTTAGTGATTTTTGGAACATGAAGTACATCTGCCAAGTACTTCGTTTTGCCATCCTGCATAGCCAATGGCACTTTACCAACCTGCGTAATTGGGTGCGCAGTATCATCACCTGTTTCAACATAACCTGGCTTATCCAAATTTCTAACATCATGAAACCACTCACCATGACTGGTCATGTGGTTAGAGGCACCTGAATCAACATACCAAACATCATTGCAAGCTGCAGCATCTCCTGACATGGAGTTAACCATATGCCGCATCACAAAAAGGTGCTCATTTCTGTCGTCACCATGCCCACTTGATGATGCATAGTTGCTTTGCTGCAACTTCCCACTTTTGATGTCATTCTGCTTTTTATAGCATGTATTCTCCTTGTGTCCAGGCTTTCCACAATAATAGCATTCTGTGCTGCTATTTACTTGCTGGTTCCTTTGCCATGAACCACGGCCTCTTTGGCTCCCCCTGCCTCTAGAACTACCACGTCCTCCTCCATAGGACTGGTTTTCCTGTTGTTGCTGTTGGTTCTGATTTCCTGCACGGCCACCAAAACGGCCTCTTCCTCTACCTCTGCCTCTACCTGTATTCGAGTAGAAAGCAGTCTCTTGAGAAGTTGAGGTGGCTGAACCACCATTCCTTTGCTCTTCACTCAGCAAGAGAGCAATAAGTTCCTGAAAATCAGGAAATGTTTCACGGACTCCAATGGATGTCCGAAACTGTGCGTAATCTTTCCCAAGACCATTCAAGGTCACGGACACTAAGTCCTCATCATCAACAGGTGCTCCAATGGAGGCAAGAGAATCTGCAAGGCCTTTCACCTTCAAGGAATACTCATTTATATTCAGATTTTTCCTTTGCACTTGTGCAAATCCTGCTTTAGCTGCATCTTTCGTGCTTTGGTATTTGTGCTATACAGCTTCACCAATGTATCCCATGCCTCCTTAGGCGTCTCTAGATCCTGTATATGCACAATCATAGAATCTGAAATGCTAACAGACAGCCAATACAGGCATTTTCTGGCTTTTTCATGCCATTCTTTAAAGGCCTTCAATTCAGCAGGAGTGGGAGCAGCACCCAAAACTGGTTCTGCAGTTTCACCACTGATGTACTCCCAAACTCCCTTTCCCATAAGGAAGTTTGTCATCCTGAACTTCCATGCTTGAAAGTTGTTCTTGTCAAGCTTTTCACTGACAATGGTAGACAGATTCTCAGACATTTTACAAATCACGAATTGCAACAGCAACCTGTAAACACAGCAAATGCCTCACAAGGGCAAATAGCAAAAGTTCTGCAAAAAGCCTCACAGGGGCAGATCTGCAACACTGACGAAAGTGGTATTTCACCACACAGTCACTTCCTAGTGACGATTTTGCATCAACAGGCAATAGGCATGAATCTGCAACTCCCAATATCTCTATACACAGGCATACGATGCAATTTCTGTGGCACCTTTCCAGCGACTAGCCGCGCAGTGGTCGCACAACAGTGGTCGCACAGCGAAAAACAGGGCCTTTTTCTGAGTGCCTGCGAAGAACTTGCGCCTTCAAAACGGGCCCCGAAACGGCCTCAAATCAAAAAAATAAAGTCACCAAAGGCTTCGCCCTATCCCGCAGCATATACTGCGCTCTCGCCACACCGCGAAGGGCCTCTCAATCTGAAACAGTGCACTCCTGCACTTCTGGCTGTGCTACCTGCAGAGATTTGCTCCCAAACTCGAAATAGGAAAGCAACACTGGTCCTCTTACCAGGACACCACAAACTTGGCTTGCTTTCTTGAGCTCCTTACCACGAACAAGGCTCTGATACCATGTAAAGAATAAGGGAGAGAGATAGGAGACTCAAGTTCAGCTTTCTTCACAACACACAAAAGAGAGGGGACACAAGGTTGGAGGGTGAAGCCTTTCTTCACTTTTGCACACAACAACAATACAATAGAAGAGGGAAATACCCTATATGTCAAACCCTAGAATACGTGGTTCATATGTGAACCCAAACCAAAAACATACGTGGTAGTCTAACTACACCACGAGTACAACTAACATAGGCGGTGACATAAATGATAGTCATCCAGGAGATGTATCGGGGGTAGAGCTTGATATCTCAACACATCAAACCACTCTCCACAATGCATTCCTGATATGCACTGAACCATGACCTATGAGGGGTCATATGACATGAAGCACATGGATCTAACATCCAATCACCATGGCCAAGAAGGAGGTGTCAGACATAGACAAAAGAATGCCTTCATCACTGCTACTATCAGTGGAAACCCTGGCATCCACGCCTTGAAGCTCAACATGCTTCTTCTCCTTCTTCTTGTCATTCTTAACCTTGCTCTTCTTCTTGTATTTTCTCAGCCATTTCCAGCAATACTTTTTCATGTGGCCATACTTTCCACAATAGAAACATCTAACACAAGTCCGAGAGCTAGACTTGCTCTTGGAATTCCCCCTTGAACATGACCTGTTTCTACCAATAGATCTACCTCTGGAGTGCATATCAAGGCTGTATTTCAGCCCATCATGCTGTAACATAACACTATCATGGTCATACCTCTGGCATATACGAGTATAGAACTCATATGCATGGCAGTTTACACCTTGTACACCATCATGTACCTGCAAGTAGACTGACTTCAAGAGTGATGACTGAATGATAGAGCATGCTTGCTCATCCATGTCATCCCAATCACTCTGTTTAATGCTATTAGGCTTGACACCTTTGCATTGAATGGGCTTATGCTGCCTCTTCTGCACTAACACATCATAAATCTGCTCTTTCCAATATTGAAAGTTTGATCCATCCAACCTCTCAATATCAAAGAGGGCACTACCAGCTGTAGATGCCATATTTGTGGCACAATAGCTCACAACCAAAGAGCAGTATAGTGCAATAGGCAACCCAAATGACCAGAAATATGTAGTGTTGTCCAGACCAATCAGGTCTCCAAATAAACTAGCTGATCCAATGCTCAAAAGCACTCACACATAAAGAGGCATAAACAAGAATATATGCAGCCCGCCAATGCCTGGCAATCCAGGTAAGAAATGCACTGAACCAAATGAGCAATGCCTGCTCAACCAATGGCAATAGGAGCCCAGCTCAACTATCCATAAACATCAGTGCGGCATCCACCAATGCAAATCCATAATGCATCGAAATGGCATTTACTGCATCACCAATGCATCACCTCAAGCGCGCAATCCTTTGGCAACAAAATCAAGCATTCACCACTTGCCAAATGTGCCAAAGTGACTTGCCAAAATGCCAATAATGCCCTTGGACTAAAGTGAGATCCCAATCACTTTATATAGTTTATTGTGAGTTCCCAATTCACTGTTGTGCAAGAGAAATTCCTACAACAATACCTCACAGCCACTTTGGGCAAAATAACACGCTGTCCCTGTCTTTGAACAGCGATATCTTTTCACTAAAAGACCGGATGCCAAAGCTGTAAACAAAAAAGTTGTAGCTAGTAGAAAGATCTACAACTTGTCAGTTGACCTCAAGAGCCAAATCCTTGTGGATTCTCAGATATTCTCACCTGAAAAACAGCTTCCTGCACATTGGTCACAAATAAACAGTAGACTGCAACTTTTTGTGGTTTTGCAGAGGCTGTAACTCATGCAGCTTATACCGGATCAACTTGCTTCCAAAAGCAAAGTTGTAGTATGTTCTGTGAACTACAACTTTTTAGTTCGACGTAAAGTGCAATTCCGCACCAGGGGAAAAAGAGATACAGTCCTAAAAATGACTGTTCTGTCATTTAAAAAAAAACAGTAGCAACTTTTCAATGACCTGTCAATCAAGAATATCAATCATTTTCTCGTGGGCTTCAAAGCATAACCAGATATTGAACATCCAATTTCTGAGCAAAATACTTGGATATACTATGGCATCCAATGCATAAACCGCTTTCTGAAAAGTGCATACCAGAGAATAAAAAATGCCTTTCAAGAGTCCCCAAAATGCATTTACTGCATGTATATGGCCTCATTATATTGGTATTCAAGTGAACATCAAATTGTATGCATTTGCCACTCGCTTATGCATCCAAAATGCATCACCAATGGCATATACCAAGTGACATTTACTGCATCATTTTGCCAAAATGCATCAACTTGCCAAAGTGCATCAACATGTATGCATTTGCCACTTTTTAAGTATCAAAAAACAGTGTCAAAAATGGCATTAACCTCTTGCCCCAAATGCATTCATTGTGTATGGGAGATATTCCTGCAAGAAGACCTCACTTTCCCTGTACCAAAAGTGCTAAAAAGCACGTCTCAACCACACACCAGTGGGAGCTTGTAAAATGGAAATTACAGAATAGAAAGGGATGAGGTGAGAAGCACTTGTGCAAGATAACACTTTCACATTAACTCATCCACTCGCAAGATCTTGCAACTCATTAACTCATTGCTTTTGCCTTTACCAAGGTCAGTAAATCCAATGATTCCCGCATATCATGCTTCATGCGCTTTGTGCACTGTGAGCAGTTAGGTATCCAAAGCTGATTTCTGGACCAAGAAAACCTTCCTTCACTTGCTTCTTTGCACATTCAAAATAAACGATATGCCTGCACTTGAATTGAATTGATGGGGCACTACAAGGAGGATCAACCATGCAAATTGAGCAGAAATCGTCTGCAGAAGGACGGTATGCCTTACGTAACAGAGAGTTTTGATGACCATTTTTTCTCTAAACGTGGGAAGCAAACTCGTTCAAGGCGTGAACTATGCTTCTGGAGGTACTGGATATCTTCAGAGTAGCGATTCAACTTCATGGGACGAGTTAATTTCAATACACAGATTACTTGGTTTCAAAACAACATTCCTCAGATTCGACACAGCAAGCACGAAGGGGCTGCAACAAAGGCTACAACGAACTATGCTCTGGTTCAGCATAGCTCCACCAACGAGCACAGCTCACACCAATGAGCCTCCAAATGAAACAAGGCTCATGGGCAATCTGTAGCAGCAGCTAGAGACTCCAAGATCGACATCTACAGCACTCCTGGCAATAAAGGCGACTTGTCATCAAAGCCTTCATCGACTCCTACATGCTAGCCAGGCACCGAGCTCCAACAGAAACTACATGAGCCACGTTGCAAATGGACTGCATAGAACTCTCTCCTCAGGCTCTTCTCCTCGAGCTCTCGGAGCTCAGATCAGCAGATAAGCATAGCTATGGCTGCCCCGTCTTCTCCACGAGAGACATCGATCGAAAGCTCCTTCAATGCTCGATTCGCACACACCACAAGCCCTCGCGAAGATCCCCGCAGATCGAACACCACGACCTGCTCTAATACCAGTTGTGGGAGAGGAGAGCACTCTCAAAGGGATAAGGAGACACCAAAATGCGGTGGAGCAAATGCTACTCCAGCTTATTCCTCTATCATATATATATGAGTATACATGGGCACTGTACAAGTGGGTGGGCAGGGGCACACTGCCCTTTACCCCAACAACTAGTGCACATCAACTTGTGAATCTAAAGAGTCCTATTTTGAGGCCACTTTGACCCAAAGGGATCCTAGTTGGTTCCCCCTTGAGCCTTGAGCACAAAGGTAATAGGGATCAAAGGAGGTGGAGAATATGGGCTTCTTGAAGCCCATTTTGGAAATGTGCAAGCACACACCAAAATGGGCCCCAAAGAGTCCTATTTTAGGGCCTCTTTGATAAAAAGGACCCTAGTGTCTTTTCCTGTGGTGGGCCTTAAACACACAGCCAATAGGAATTAAAGAGGGTGGAAAATAGGTGCTCTTGAAACTCAATTTTGGTGGATGTGTGCTAGCTCTTGAAAACAAGGCTCCAAAGAGGCCTACAACTTAGAAACAAATGGATTCTGGCTAGTTCCCTATGGGCCTTGAACACAGGTGCAATGGGGATCAAAGGAGGTGGGAAATTGGGCTCCCTGAACCTAGCTTTGGATGTGCACTCAAACACATGAGAACAGGGCTCCAAAGAGTCTTGTTATGGGGCTTGTTTGATCCAAAGGGACCTTGATTTCTTCCTCCTTGGGCCTCACAACACACTGGCAAGAGGAATCAAAGGTGATGGGAAATATGGGTTCTCCAAAATTGGTTTCGAATGTGTGCTAACCACTTTGACTCAAAGGGGATTTAATTAGTTTCCCTTTGGGACTCAAACATAAGGGAATTTGGAGATCAAAGGAGGTGGAAAATAAGGGCTCTCCAAAGCCCGTTTTGGATGTGCACTAGTGCACATCAAAATGGGGCACCAATGATTCTTGTTTTGGGTCATTTTCAACCTAAATAGAGCCTAATTGCTCCCCTTTAGGGCTTGGACACAAGGGTAATGAGAATCAACGGGGGTGGAAAATAGGGGATCTCCAAACTCATTTTTGAATGTATGCTAGCACACATCATAATGAGTGGCCACTTCAACCCAAAGGACTTTTATTTTTCTCTTCCCTTGACATCAAACACAAGGGAAATGAGGACCATTTTTACTAGAAAATAGGGGCAACTATTTCAAAGGGGGTGGAAAATACAAAGTTGGACGGATATTTTAGAGTTGTGATGGATGGGCCAAGGACACACTTGATGCAATGCTACCAAAATTGAAATGACACTTTTGGGAGGAGGATCCAAAAGGTTTGGAAAAAAAAATTATTGGGTACCCACTTGAGCTAAAATCTCTAGAAGTGACACCATTGGGGGGACTTGAAAGCTTGAGTGAAAAGAGAAATGAGAAGGCTAGTTTCAACAAACTTTCCTCATTTTTAGGTGTAGAGGATATATGATTAAGAACCCATTTCTGAATCTAAATACTCATTACTATGGTTGACAACAAGGATGGCATACTCCCAAATGTTCCAAGAACTAGTGTTCCATCTAAAAGGACTTTTGAAGGTGCTCATGGATGAACCAGAGAAGGAGAAGCAAAAGGACTAAGGTACGAGGACAAGGCTAGACTACTTAGATACCATAAATTACATGACTTGATTCTTGTGAGCATTCTACCAAGGGAATCGTAGATGATAACAAGAGACAAGAGTGCTCCCAAGACTTGATTACTCCTTGATTTCTTAAGGACTACACATTACATGACTTGAATCTTATGGGCATTTTGCCATGGGAATTGTAGACCACGTAAAGAGACCAAAGTGCTCCTAAGGGTAGATTTCTTAGAGACCATACATTATATGTTGACTCTTTGAGCATTCTACTATGGGAATCATAGACTGTGTCAAGAGACTAGAGTGTTCATGAGCCTAGATTGCTTAAAGACTATACATTATATGTTGATTCTTTGAGCATTATGCCAGGGGAATCGCAGACTATGTCAAGAGACCGGAGTGCTCTCAAGGCTAGATTGCTTAGAGAGTGTATACATTATATATTGATTCTTTGAGCATTCTACCCGGGGAATTGCAAATTGTGTCAAGAGATCAGAGTGCTCCTAAGGTTAGATTTCTTAGATACTATGCATTAGATTACTTGATTCTCGTAAGCATTCTACCAAGGGAATTGCATACCATGTCAATAGATTGGAGAGATCTTGAGGCTAGATTGCTTACAGAATTTTCATTAGATGACTTAACTCGTAGAAACATTTTTCCAAGGGACACACAATGTGTTTCAAATACTATATTTTCATGGAATTTAGAACTAATGGAATGAAATCATCAATTGAAACAAGAATAGCAAATTTAGAATTAATATAAACGGAAGGTTGAAGTGTTGAAGAAAAGGAAATAATCTTTCTGAATATTACTGCAACTTCAATGTAATAATTCAAGGCATTCTACATTCTCTCATTTGCAAGACATAACTAGAATTTCTCATTTGATATTCTCATGCAATCAACAAATAAAACTTAGAATAGTGCTCAAGAATCACACCACTTTTTCCTTTGCAAAATGTAGATGTGGAACTATCATTAACACCATATGTCATTTCATCATACCATGCATACTTCCCTTCTTAATTATGGCACACAACCACTCATTAGAGATGACATGAACTAATTGCTAAAATTCAATTCTAAGACTCAAGACACAAAATGAATATGATTATAACATTCTGTGGGATAATGAATATAAAGGCTTCCAAGATGAGGATATCATCTTTCTCAATATGAGTCTTCATTTAAGGTTGCTCCATCACAAATATCTCATGAAGGAAGGAAGGACAAGAACACCTTATTTTTACAGACCTAAGGGCAGTTGCTACTTGATGTTCCTCCATTTCTTTGATCTAACAATTTTATTATCTAATAGGATTCTTAAAATGCCAAGCTAAGGTGGAATACGAGTCACAAATACCCCCATCCAAGCCATCCAAGGTCCATGATCTTGTGTGAGAGTCAATTGGATTATTATATATAACTGATTTTAATGTTGATCTTCCTTAACTAGGGTTACATCATATGGGATCTAATATGCCATTCTAAATAAATTTGTACATATCAAACGTGCCTAAGCTAACTTTTCCTCTTATTCTCCTTATGATTTGTATATTTAAAAATGATTCATTCATATATGACTAGAGTACAAATATATATAGTAGTACTTCTAATTAAACTTAAGCAACATTGACTAGTGTTATGATAACATCACTTTCTTCCAACTATGATGGGCATCAAATAATAGATGTCCTAATCGCAAATAAGTGACATATGGATAGGCATCCCATATCAAGACAAAAGCACCAAATTTATACAAACTAGAACTCTTTTCTACTAATGTATAACAACGACAAATAATAGTGTTATGTGTACTCGATCAAAACCATTATTATGGCATGACCACTCTTGAGAGACTTATGAATTTCAAAGAAATGTGCATGGGCTAAATTTTATACAAACACTTCCTATTAAAAATTATATAATCTAGTAGCACTCTTCTTCCCCACCCATGATAAACATAAGTCTTCTTGTCACTACATGGTTATGAAGGGAGCTTACGGTTTTTTGATGCCCACCATCTAGAATATATGTAATTCTAATTCATGATATGACTGAGATGCATCGCGCCTCTACTAAAAAGTTATGAAAAATCTTTATCAATTAAGCAAGACTATAAACATGGTGGGGATCCCACAATGGCCCTACACAATAGGTAATGTCCTTGCAAGGGTAAGTTGGTATGGTTAGAGCCACTAGTTATCTTGTGTTTGGGAAATTGTCTAGATCTGCTGGCATGCATGAACATATTCTTTTGATTGAAGCCATAACTATGTACCAACCTGTCATATGTAAATGTATACTATAGAGTGGTAACTCCCATACGTTAATGATGTGCTAGTGCGAATGTTGTTGTTGGGAATGTTTATCCATTTGTAGTCTAGTTGGGAGCCATACAAGGTGGTTGGTTCATTGAATTGCAGTTTAAGGTCGAATAGGTCCATCATTTTTTGTAGATTTGTTGATTTTGGTGTGCTTTTGTGCATGTCAATGTTGAAGTAACCTAGTAATGGCATACGCCCATCTATTGTGGTCATGTACATGAGAATGTTTTGTAGGAATGATATGAACATGTTATATCACAAGGAAGGTGATTTGAATATGTTGAAGATTTTTAAAGATTTATGTGCTATCTCCCATTTCACAATATCCAAACATGTGAGCTTCTTATTGCCTATAATTCTTGGAGATCCAAAGTAAAGAATAGGGAAGTTCAATTCTTCACTATATGTGTCCTTCAAAAGCCCTAATGGTTTCTAATTTTTGTAGGGAGCCACGTATGTAGTTTGTGTCATAATTAATTACTTGCTTTGCACTTATCAAATTGTGTATCAAGCTATCTATTCAATTTCCTCTTTGTTGTCACATGCATTGTTGGTGTTGCCTTTGTTGGAGCCTTGTGTTCTCATTGTCATGGTTCCCAATACATATTTGTACCACTCATTGTTTATGATGGTATTATTGGCTTGTTGATCAGTGCATTCAAATATTTCATCAAGGTAAATGGCCGAACTTTTTCACTTGCATTCATCATCCATGAAATATGGTAACATGTGCTAGACTTTACTTGTATTTGAAAATAAATTCACAATACTTCCTGTTATTCCTAGCTGGCCATTACATCTCATCTCCCTAATTTGTGCAAAAGCTAACCATGGGGCTATTAGTCTCTCTTCTATGTCATTTATTATATGGATAGGAGACACACTTTCATTCAATGCAACTTATGTTGGTGTGAAGTACTTAAGAAGGATGTTTTATGTAATATAATTTTTGCATTCATGCATATCCTGAAAACCTTTCCGTCAAACGTGCAGTTATAATCTATTATTCCACCCAATCAAATATTTTGTTTGTTACATAAATACTTTGTTTTTTGAATACCACTCTCTCACATGACAGACAATCATATGAATGCGTGTCTTTTATGTGCCTCATGTATGCTTTTGTGTGCTTTGAGCAAGTTCCAAACATTCTATTTATCATCAACAATGATGGTGTGCCTTTCCTTTCTTGCACGTTTTGAAATATGGGATCCTTCTTTAGACTCTATATTTCTTCTTGTCTTGATGTTGTTAGATGAGTTATCTCATTTAACTCTATGTTGTTGTGTTGTGTTGTGTTGATGTTGTTATGTGGCATATTTTATTTTTTCCATTTTTGATTTGTGCAGGCTTAGATTTCATTGAAGATAAGGTCACTTTCTACAATAGATAGTTCCTCTGCATGGAATCAATGATACCATCTATTGTGGTTTGTTGCCCTTGTGCAACTATATCCTTCAAGGTATCTTCCATATGTATTGTCCATATTTTCCTCTTTGTGACAATGTGGTGCAATTTGTATGGGTAGATGTTTGAATTAGGTGGTTGTACCACCACTTGAAGTGTTAGTTTGTTGATGTTGGCTAAATTAGACCCGTTGTACTATGTGTATCTTGTATTGAAGTTGTCAAAAAAGATTTCTATTTTAAATGCAAAAGTCTCAACTAATGTTGAGAGTGAAAAGGAATCAAAAGGAGGAAATTGGAAGTTTCTACTTTGAAAAAAAGACATTATTCATCTAAATTGGTCACACCATATATGCTCACAAAGTTGGAATCTCTCATTGACATATTATTTTCCTCTTCCATGCAACCACATTTAGATTCTGTCATTTCTTTTGCTCTGCTGCAAATGCATTTCTTAAGAGCATATGTTGTCAAGTGAAAGTTCAACAAATATGATATGCACAACAAAGCGCATCTATTGTGTGGGAAATTCTCAATAATAAATTCTATGTTAATGCTAAGAGCTTTTGTGCTTTGCACATTTGTCATGTTCATAATACAAGATGTAGATGAAGTAGTTGCAATATCATAAAGCTATACTTTAAGCACTATGAACAATGTTATCACAACTTCCAAAGGAAGCCACATAATAAATGTTCAAATACAGGGCAAAATCGATAACTCAAAATTTTACTACTTAGCATTTTATTGCAAACATAAGTGGTCAACAAAGACCTTTTTACCCCATTTACATTGGTCTAAAGAGTGGTTACTCTACTTCAACTCTAGGAGCAATGAAAGTAGTGACCAAGACAAACATGTTTGTGAGGAAGCACCCTTCAACCTTCTTGTTAAACAAGTAAGACTTGAGAAAGTGTGTGTTCTTAAGGAAAAGTTTGCAAATGGCCCAATGAGTTTTAGCACCTTGTCTACAATTGAATCCTTCAAAATTACATCAACAAAAGCTCCTTTTGTAGTGCTTATGATAACCTCGACCTTTTGGATTTTGATAAGTGGTTTTCTCACAAGCCAAGAAAAATAGCCTATAACAATCTCTAGAGACATTTTTCTCATCGCACATAGAGCACGCGGCTTCATACAATGAGGAATTGATTCCCATGATGGAAATATTCTTGTATATCTATATTGAGAGTGCTCTCAACGGAAGTAAGAACGGAAGAGGGAGAGAGAAACAGAGAGCCACACAAGTTTTGGTGGGTGCAAAACACCCTAATCTTCTTTTTCATTTATTTATATACGTGTATGAGTATTGTACATAATCGGGGTAAAGGCACAGTGACCTTTAACCCTCACAACCTCCCACTTAAAGGACAATGTGCCTTTAAGGGAGAACAACTAGTGAGCATACTATCCAATGCCCATCAATACACGACAATACTCAAACCGCTGACTAGGTAGACTCTTCGTCAGCATATCTGCACGGTTATCATCTGTATGAACCTTGACAAGCTCTATGCGCTTGTCCTCAAGTACCTCCCTGATGAAATGGTACCTGACCTCAATGTGTTTGGTCTTTGCATGAAAGACCGGATTCCGTGCTAGTTGAATAGCACTCATGGAATCACTATGCAATGTCGGTACACCTGTATGAATCCTCAAATCTCCCACTAGCCAATCAAGCCATATAGCCTCCTTGTAACCCTCTGTGGTTGCAACATACTCAGCCTCTGTGGTAGACAAAGCAACGCACTTCTGTGCATGAGACATCCACGACACTACACCACCTGCAAAGGTGAACACATAACCAGAAGTGGATCTCCTACTATCCACATGCCCTGCATAGTCTAAATCTGTGTACCCAAGTACACGCATGTCTCCTCTACCAAAGCAAATGCACATCTCCTTGGTACCCTTCATGTACCTCATGATGCACTTAACTGCCTCCCAATGCCTGTTTCCTAGATTAGCCATATACTGGCTAACAACTCCCACTACAAATGCAATGTCTGGTCTAGTAGCTATCATAGCATACATAAGACTCCCAACTACTGATGCATAAGGAACCTTGGCGATCATGGCCCTTTCCTCATCTGATTTGGGACTATTTGTATGACTCAATTTTACATATGGAGGCAATGGAGTACTCACTGCCTTCCCCCCCTCCATATTGAAATGCTGCAATACTTTTGTAACATACTCTTTTTGTGAAAGCCAAAGAAGTTTCCTACTCCAATCACGCGTGATGCGCATACCAAGAATATGACTTGCAAGTCCCAAATCCTTCATATCAAAGGCCTCATGCAACTTGGCCTTTAATGCACCTAGCTCATAAGTATTCTTGCTAACTAATAGCATATCATCCACATATAGTGCCAAGATTATCAGGCTATTATCCTTAGCCCTTTTAGTGTAGAGGCAGTGATCAATTTCACTCCTAAAACCCTGGGACCGAATGAAAGCATCAAACTTCTGATACCATTCTCTAGGCGCTTTCTTAAGACCATAGAGACTCTTCTTTAGCTTGCAAACTAAATGCTCTTTGCCCTTTTCTTCAAAGCATTCCGGCTGCACCATGTAAATTTCCTCATGCAAATTCCCATGCAAGAAAGCTGTCTTGACATCCATCTGCATAATCTCCATATCCTCTGATGCCACTAGTCCAAGCATGCATCTAAGTGTGGTCATCTTCACAACCAGAGAGAATATCTCATCAAAGTCCACACCCTTCTCTTGCTTGAGTCCTTTAGCGACCAAACGGGCCTTGTACCTAGGCACATCATCACCTGTGACCTTCATTTTGTAGACCCATTTACATGGCAATGCTTTCTTTCCATGTGGCAAAGAAACCAAGTCCCAAGTCTTATTCTTCATAAGTGAACTCATCTCTGATTGCATAGCATACTCCCACTTGCGTTGATCCTCACGCATCATAGCCTCTCTGTAGCAAGAAGGCTCCCCACAATCAGTAAGCATCACATAGTCTACCCCTGGAACAAACCTATCAGGCAGTCTAGACACTCTAGATGATATTCTCAAGGGCATTTCAGCTTGCTGTCCCACCTGCATATTAGCCACATTTGGCTCATCATTTCCACCAATAGATGATCCATCATCTACCCTTGATTGTATACCTATGGGCATATTTGGTGGTACCATTTCTTGCACATTTGGTGCATGGACAGCTTGCTGTCTATCAACATATGCAGGTGGATTCACATCCTGGAAAGTGATTCTCCTCATTTCCACATCCCTCATAGGTGCCTTATGCATCTTCTTCTCATTGAAGACTACATCATGGCTGCGTATGATCTTCTTTGCTTCTGGATCCCAGAGATGATAGCCCATCTCTCCACTTTCACCATAACCCAAAAAGATATATTTCCTAGACTTAGGATCTAGCTTCTTTCGAAGCTCTTTTGGCACATGTGCATATGCCTCACACCCAAATATACGCAAATGAGAGTAAGAGGGCTTCTTGCCACTCCATGCCTCTTCAGGAATACCACCATCCAAACTCTTACTAGGTGATCTATTGATCACATGCACTACAGTCTTCATTGCCTCAGCCCAAAAACTACCAGAAAGACTTGCATTGGAAAGCATGCATTGCAACCTTTCTTGAATGGTACGGTTCATCTTTTCTGCAACTGGATTTTGCTCTGGAGTACGAGGGGATGTGAGCTCCCTCTTAATCCCACGTGTATCACAGAAATGCTGAAAGTCATGAGAGAGATACTCTCCACCATTGTCAGTCCGTAGGCATTTAAGCGTTCTACCTGACTGATTCTCAACTAAGGCCAGCCATTTCTGAAATACCTGGAACACATCACTCTTCCGAGCTATAGCATAAGCCCACACTTTCCTAGTTGCATCATCAATGAATGTCACATAGTATTCAGCCCCGCCTAATGATCGTGTAGGCATGGGACCACATATGTCTGAATGCACCAAATCAAGCTTTTCAAACTCTTTCTTTCCCCTTCTTTTATGGGCTGATTTAGTCTGCTTCCCATAGAGACAGTGCTCACAAAATTCAAAATCAAAGAAACTCAAATGCGGTGCATAACCCAAACGGCATAAGAGTTTCATTCCATTCTGGCTCATGTGCCCCAACCTGCAATGCCACAAATAAGTGCTTGGCTGCTCGGTTATTGCAACAACATGATCAAATACCCCTGATACATGTAAGGGATACAAAGTCCCACACTTGGTACCCCTCGCCAAAAGCATAGAGCCCTTCTGAATTTTCCAACTCTGAAAGCCAAAAGTGGTGTGAAAACTAGCATCATCTAGCTGACCCACTGAAATAAGACTCTTAGTCAACTTAGGCACATGTCTCACATGTTTCAAAATAAATGCAGACCCATTTGCAAAAGAAAACTTTATGTCACCTACTCCCACTATGTCACATACATAGTCATTTCCAAGATGCACATAACCTGTCTTTCCACTGTCATAAGTGGAGAACCATTCCCTATGGGGAGTAACATGGAATGAAGCACCAGAATCCAAAATCCAATGCTAGGAATATGCATCATCTGAAGTGGTAAGCAACTCTGCAGATAAACTAGACATGAAGAGAACGTCATTGTCACTATCATGTGTGACTGCATTGATCTCCTTGATCTTCACTTTTCCTTTGTCCTCCCTTGGACTCTCTTCCTTTTTATTTGCACCCCAATTTGCATTCTTTTTCTTATCCTTTTGCCCTCTTTTTAGCTTTTAGCAATCCTTTTTCATATGGCCCTTCTTGCCATAGTGGTAATGCTCAATGTTCCATGCCCTGGATTTGCTACGAGACTTCCCTCTTTCTTAGGACTTCCCCCTGAACTCTGATCTACCCCTTTGCACATTTAAGGCTGCATCCTGCTTGTTGCCATCCATAGACTTTCGTCTAATCTCCTCATCCAACAAGCTACCCACAACATCATGAAATTTCAGTACTCCACCAGGTGCAGAGTTACTGACAACTGTATGGAAGGTATCCCATGAGGATGGCAATGAACATAAGAGAAATATTGCCTTAGTCTATGCATCAAAATTCATCTTCTGAGCGTGAAGCTGGCTGAAAATAATATTGAATTCATTCAAGTGAGAAGCAATGGAGACCCCTTCCTTCATCTGCAGCTCAAACAACCTCTTCATGAGGTAAACTTTCTTAGAGGCAGTTTCCTTTTCATAAGTGGCACACAGTTTCTTCCACATGTCTTCCATAGTCTACTCATTTACTACTGTGAAATAAACTGACTCTGCAAGATGAAATCTAATAGTAGATTTTGCTAATGCATCCAACTCATTCCAATCATCCTCAGACATATTTGCAGGCTTAGCTTCAATCCCTACCAAGGGTTTAATCTGCTTCTTTTGAATAAGCACATCCCTTATCTGTTCTTTCCACGAAGAAAAGTTTGTCCCATCAAACTTTTTAATGCTGAAAAACTCCTTTTCAAACATGGAAGAGGATGCCATGATGCAAATAAAGCAAAATCCCAAATGCTAGTGCCTGCAAGAGAGAATCACACCAAATACCAGGTGCACCCAAATGTGTATGCCACAATAGACTGAAATATTACCAAAACTCAAAAGCATCAAAAGATGCATCTAACTCATGTGCATATACTATGCATCCATATGAGCAAATCTCGCCCAAAAGAAAATGCCAACTGCAATGGCAATCCAAAATGCCAATAAGTGCCAAATGACTCAAGCATAAGCACCGTCCACTAGCATATGCATCAATAATATCTCATCCAAGAGAGCATAGCACTATCAGTGCATCACCTGCATTGTGTTAAAGCTGTCCCTCAGCATAAAATAGCATCCATGTGCAAAGCGTCCATAAAAATAGCATCCCACAAGGCAATTTGTGCCTATCAGCGCATCCAATAAGGACTACAATGCATCCAAATGGCCTATAAATCATCCACTGCAACCCAATGCACACCACAAATGAGCGCACACTGCTCAAACTACAACCACAGTAATCTACATAAGGTATGCTCAAGAAATCATGGTCCCACGGTAATGACCGCTACTGAAAATAGAACTTGAGATGCCTCAAAACATGGGTGCCATTGCATAATCAGACTCAGCAAGAAAATCTGCAAATATTTCTCTTCTGCCCGAACTCAAAAATCCCAACCAATGAGTGAGAAATGGGAGTCAACACTTATCCACTGCCATGTGGCATAAATCTAAGGTTTCAAAACCTTAGAATGAAAAATGCATAACAGAGAGACAAAATTGAATACACAGAGATCTATAACTCTAAGAATCCTCCACCGAATCGTGTAAGAACTGACAGGTAGGGGTTTTTGGCCGTCCGGAACGCAATGGGATAGACGGTTTTGGAAACCGTGGTCTCAATCACTAGATCCAACACATGGACTGAAAAATGTTTTTGGAAATAGAGCTATTTGTAAACTCCACTAGAGTGCGAATGATGAGCAACATAGAAGTTTTAGGACCTTCTGAGTCCACCAGAACTGACAGATCTGCAAATGGTTGCTCCAAACTTGAGTTCCAACACTCGGGCAGAAAAACGTAGAAACTGACACAGTGAGTCAAAAATCCAATGAAATGATCCCCCATTCAAGAATGAAGGTGTTTCGAAGCTCTTGAAGTGAAGTGGATACCAAAAGCAAGCAATAGTTGCCTCTACAAGTCAATACGGAGTCTCTGTCATCGAACAACACAGGGAAAAGCTCAAAAAACGACTTTTTCTTTGAAAACACTTAACAAGCTCTCAAAACCACTTCGCAAAGCCAAAGTGACTTTTCCAAAGGTTCCTCCAAGGTCTCTACACACTTGGATGCAAGTAAAGTCACCCACAAAGCTTCCCACAGAGCTTCTCCTTCCTTCCACAAAGCTGCTGATACCAGTTGAGAGTGCTCTCAACGGAAGCAAGAACGGAAGAGGGAGAGAGAGAAATAGAGAGCCACACAAGTTTTGGTGGGTGCAGAACACCCTAATCTTCTTTTTCATTCATTTATATATGTGTTTAAGTATTGTACATAACCGAGGTAAAGGCACAGTGACCTTTAACCCCCACATATATAAAATACAAAATTATTATGTAATTGATGCTTGCAACTTGTAGAAGTTGAGAATCTCATGAGTATAAGAATACGATATCAAAGTGAAATCATGTGGCCTAAAAAGGCAACCTGGTTCCAATATCCAATTTGTTGAATATGGTTGTTGAAGACTTGCAAGAGAGTCATTGTTGGACTAGGATCGTTTAGGGGCATGATTATGGTGATGTCTAACATGTTTAGCATGATGAGATGACTGTTTTTCTTACAAATGACCTTATGCAAAATGAATTGTACCTCCTAAAAAATCTTGAATTTCTCCAAAATCAAAGCATTGATTACTCCAAAATGTGAGTTGCTTCCACCTAAAAGTGAATGGAAGAAAGAGTCACATATCCTAGTTGTCATAAAGATGAAAATCTGAGTAATATTATGGATGATTCATTAGATTGCTCAATGATGAGATCTTCTAGAGCTCGCCATCTCCGATGATAATTTTCTCCCTCTAGTTGTACAAGGTGCCCAATTTGATAATAGTGGCTACAAGGGTGGCTAGGGATAGTTGGTTTCCCTCTCCCTTATTTATTAAGTTCTTACATTTCTCTTTATATTGTGAGATAGATCCTTTTGGATATATCCCAGGCACGACATTAAAGGGTGCAATCCTCTCAAAACTCTTGTGGATGGGTCAAAGGAAATTGTGTAGTTTGTTGTTCCACCATCATTTCTTGGGTTTTTGGAACACATAGAGAAATTCGGGACTTTGATGCGGCCACCAACTGTCAAAACTTTCATGAATTCACCATAGTAGAGCTCGTCAATATTCAAAGTGATATTCTCTAGATCTAACCTATTAAGAAGGTCTACTTTCAAGCACTTAGGGTAAGTGACATTGGAGAGCATGTAAGTGCCATATTTGTTCAACATTTTTCCATCAAAAATGCAATTCTTTATAGTGATATCAATCTCCAAAACATGGAGTACTTTGATTGCTGGAGTTTCCTTCTCTTCCCCTATCAAGTTCTTTACTCCATTCAATGGTGGGAAAGATAGTGACTCAATGCACAGGTTGCATGAAGGTATTTCCTCCTTCGCTTCAACTAGCCTAGGCTTTTTCTCCTCTATAGGTTTGAAATAGAGGGAGTTTCTTTTTACAGAAGCCCTACCATTGGAGGGCACGAAGAAGTTGGGGGGAGGGGGGGGAGGCGGGAGTCAAATGCCCTGGGGTGCCAACTCAATATGTAATATGTTACTACCCTCGTCCAAAATATAGGGCATGGGGGGACAAGGTCCACATATAATATGCATGGATTTCCTCTAAAAAATTCAAATATGCAAGGGAAAAATACGAAAATTTCATGTCCCCCCTCCCACAAAATATAAGGTATGTACCTGGAAAAGTATACAAGGTTTTAAGATTTATACATATTTTTCATAATACGTGAGGCCTAAGGGGGGGGGTCTTTTGGATGAGGGGGGGTAGGATAAAAATTACACTAAAATATAAAAACCCATCTTCTTTCAACTTAATGTAACTTTTTCATGTGTTACTCAAATTTCTAGATAGAAAGACATATTTGAAGCTCTTTTACTGTAGAACACAACCATGTTAATTTGAATAATTTCTACTCATGGCATATTGTTATATTCATCTCATACTCAAGATTTTGATAGGTTTTTTAACTAAAGGGAGTTGGTGCCCCATGTCAAATGCAAGGCCACTCCATTCAACAAAGGTGGGCTTTCAATAGGTTATGGGAGAGACTTCAATTGGCAACACATTATTCATTTTCTACTCGGGCACAACCCTATATGCTACCAACAAAGGAAGTACTATCAAAACATGGACATTTCCAAGAACACAATCAATAGTACTACCTACTCACACATAATTTCCCTTGGATATTATCATTTGTATTTGCATCAAAGGAGTTTAATTCTTAGATCAAACGAGTTTGTATCATATGTCCTCAAAAGCATGATATAATGTATTATAGTTTTATTCCACAACATTAGAAAAGAAGATGCATGCAAGAATACATTGTAATGCTTGGATAGTTTTTCCACAATGAAATCCACATAACACTTGACTGCATCGATGATTAACTTGATTGAAATTGCATAAGTTTTATGATTGTATGGACTAATCTTTCTCATTTATCATTAGAAGCAACAATGCGAGAAGCAGAATGCATAAAATACACAATATAGAAAGTGCACAAAATGGGAGAGACAAAGAGACACCGATATACATGGTTCACCCAGTGTGGGCTACGTCCACGGAGAAACAGCCAGTCTTGTGTCTTTCTTATCCAACAAAAGCAATAAGATACAAGATACGATCATTATATCTACTGCTCTCCTGCTACGTGAGCCACACCCTTATCTTACAATTTTGAACACACAACTTATAAGCAGATCATGCACCAATTTTCATGTAATTTTGGCTTCAAGGTGCTGTCCCCAAACCCCCACAAAGGGTGGCCTAATGCATGTCATTGGCCCCCCTTGGAACCCCTCAACCACATCTTAGGGAGGGCATTGCCCCCCCCTACTCTCCTTTCATGGAATGGGTATAAGCATGCCTAGGTCCAAAGCACGGCCAAAAAACAATCTTTGAAAAAAGATCAGGCTCCACATACAACATTTACAAAAAGTATAGATTTTGTCTAAAGAATTTGTCTTCCATTTTATTGCAAATACAAACTCTACAAGTGTCTTTTACCTCTTGTAGTTATGAAAGATGGGGGTTTTTTTTAACCTAAATTTGCAAAGGCTATGATAAATCAAACATGTAGTTTGCCCTTCTAGACACACAACAGTCCATGCAATCCACTCCTCACAACAATTCATATAGCTTAGTTCACAATCCTCACACCAATCTAGAGACTCATTCACAGTTTCCAAAGGAAATCAAAACACAGCCAATTCAAAACGATGCCTTGCATGATACACTGATTCACCAACATTCATGTTAACTCCCTATCCTACGAGAACTTGAGGACTTCAAGAAGCCATCCACTACAGAGAGTTGGATAGAGAAAATGAACCCCCAATTTCACAACTATAATACCCTATTTTGCAAGGTGTAGGTGGACAAAAACATAGCCACACCTCCACTATGCCAACACCACGTTGTAAGCAGCAACTCCATAAATATCCGTGCACTATCCACTTGTAGAAGACACAAACCCCTAATTTGAAATAGGCACTCTATTTTCCAAGCGGCAGGTGAATGAAACCAGAGTGGCATCTCCACCAACGTGAACCATTATGCAAGCACCAAGTCTAGAGAACCAAAACTATACCTCCATGAACCCAACAGGAGATGACACATAGCAAAAACAAACCCACAGACCATGAAATCCAAAGCCATCAATATATACTGAAAGCTACACTATGCAAAGTGGTATCTCCACCAACCCCACACCGATTTTTCAAGCCGAAAGTCAAAAAATGCAGAAGGGCACCTCCACGAACCCAAGACCAAACTAGATGAAGCAAACACGAATCCACAAACTATTAAATCTAGGGACACCAAAGTATACCCGAACCTACATGTATACACTATGTAGACACAAGCAACAAATCAAGCAGAAGCAACCTTTTGCATCTACCATCTTTAGTGTCAGAAGTATAAAAGAATGAGCTATTCTCAGACATTAGGCAAGGGGATTATTATGATTCAATGAGCAATCATCTCCCTCAATTTATAGACCACATGCATAGAAGAAACTATGTATGCATACCTATGTCGTACCACAGCAAATAGAGATCTGTCTCATGTGATAAATCCCATTAATGTTTGTTCATTAACCCACCTCTGCAAACGAAGCCAAGAATGGCTCGATTGATAGAGACGAGATCCTATTTTTAAGCCTAAAATACACAAAACAAGAAGCCCCTTCCTATATCGAGCCAACCACCACAAGAAGCCCCTTCCCGTCAAAGATGATAAGCTCCACCTGATAGAAACCAAAAAACAACCAATCCTCCGTGAATTTGGCCCGAATATGAAGGAAGAGGCAGCGCCCATTCCAAGTGACTCCTTTCACGCAACTGCTTCTTTTGCAACACCCCCTCCCCCCCACAAATAGTCCATTCATAGGGCTTCCAATCAACCTTTCACATCTTTTACTAGCCCATGCGCAGTAGAAGACCTCCTCATGGGCCAACCGTCCCCCCACAGATAGGCACACCCAATTGCCCTTCCACGCCTTTTACCAGCCCATGCACAATAGAAAACGTCCTCGTGGCTGCTTCTCAATCCACCAATCACCCATGCACACAATCGTTTCGGTCAATCTCGCAAAATGAATCATTCACAAAACCAATAAAAAGACAAAATCAATTAAGATGTGCACATACTGCCAAACAACTAACCCTAAACATCGCTTATAATGCCCTAACAAGAGACTAACCACGCACTAAGCACTCACTAAGCCATCTACTAAGCTAGTCAAATTCACCAAATGAACTAGCAAATATGGGATAGACCTTGATTAGAAAAAACTAATCATGTCCATCCCTTAGACCCTTGCATGGCCAAAAAGAAGTTCTAATGAAAAGCATGTATGGATTGATATCAATTTACAAGATTTGTAGCTTGAACCATGATGAGTGCATTCCCTTGAAGCCTTATATGTACATATGTACATGCTAGCATTAAGTGAGACCGTGCGCCTACTTATGAAGTTGGTTATTTTAACCCTTAAATGTGAGAGAATGAAGTATGACTTTGTCTTGGAGTGCCATCACCGTATCGTTTTCCATAATACGTTCCCGGAAAGCTAAACAAGAGATTTTATTCAAAGTTGAAGGTCTTCTAGCACTAATAACTTCTCATCATGCAGAAACCTTAGAACGACTTTGCAAGACGAACGGCTTCCTTTGTCAATAGCTCCGAGATCGCAATCAAATGCTTGCGAATTAGCCTCTCTGTCATATCAAAGATTAGCTCCATCAGAAGATAGTTCTTATATTCATCTATTTCAATGCAAACATTCTTATTATGCGCAAGATTAGCTCCATCAGAAGATAGTTCTTATATTCGTCTATTTCAATGCAAACATTCTTATTTTGCGCAAATCAGTGAACCAGCTGCAGGCATGAATGCAGTATCTATCGACTTTCACCACTCCCGTTGTCACGCATATTTGGTTGCCTGTAGCGTCGTGACTCTTTGATGCAAGATGTGCGAAGCATCAACTATATCTGCAGACGTCCCTCAACAAACACGCTCTGATGCTCCTCACCTTTACTCAGCTTTCAAAATGGCAGAGAACAGGTAACGAAACATGGTGTGAGATTGGCTCGGCTCGACCAGAGCAGAGCATCTGCTCTCCAAGTCCTGATCTGATTGAACCGAGACAACCTCACAGCTTCGCATCCTGCTCTTTCTGCACTCCCGAAGATAAGTCAATAGCATGTCTGCTGGGCCTAAATAGGAGACGTTAGCCTCTCACTGAGCGACTAGACGTGCTGTGAAAACACTCAATGCCATTTAGATTCCACGTACGATACGACATCGAAGTAAATCTTTGAATGTGCAGACCTTGCAGTCCGGAGGAATGGAGCAAGCAAGCTGCAAAACAGTGGAGCACGTTTTGGCATAAAGGCGAGGCTAGGGATCGGAAATCGTGTACAGACACGAGAAATATAAAGACGAGGGGTTTGATATCTCTTATCAGCGTATTAGAAAATGAGCAGGATCTTAATTCATTCTGTGTCAATATGGGTAACCCTTTCTGTGATAAATATGGGTAATCTCTTTCTCAACGAAGAGAAATATTTGCTCCTATCTCTGGGTTACTGGGAATTTTGGCTGAAGCTGAAAGAAGTTGAACGCCTTTACTTTATGTGTTGCATTGTTGCGCATGCGTGAGAATCTCTTTCTTTGCCGGTTTTCAGAAAGTTATCCAGTGTCACTGCAATGCACGTGGGGAGAAGAAATTCCATCGTGACAAGAAGCCTTATCCTACACAATTTTGTTACCAGGCTGATTTCAGAATCGATCGGTTAACCATATACCTCCCAAAAACGAAGGTGGAGTTTTTTTATGACATGCTATAAAAAAAGGTGACGCGAACGTTAGAATGAATCAGCAGAAAACCCATGGGATGCGATGTAATTACGCAAGCATCTTGAAAAATTTAGCCATCGAAATATGTTGTTCCTTTTTTGTTCCATAGGCTGCCATAAAGACTTTATTGGATTTCATCATCAAACATTTCTTATTAAAAAGCCACAATAATATGCTTGACATGATAAGCACTTGGAAGATTCGTGCTACTCCTCTAATTTCTGCACGTGCCCTTCCTTTCTTATAAAAGATTAAACCATAAAGAAAACACTACTCTCAAAATACAAGGTAATATCCTCCAAGATAGCCCATTTAGAACTAGTTTACTTTATATTTTAATTTTTTGAACTAATTTGTTTTAATCATCCAATAGTTTTAAAATTGAACATCATAATCCTCTCTTAGGGTCTTACAACATAGGAAGAAATAGGATGGGAATGGGAAAAGTTGGTCCCAAGTGGTCCCATGTAGATTTCTATCCTACTTCCTTCCCACCATGTGCTAACAAAAAAAGAACTAGGAATGGGTTTGGGAGGAAGAGGACACATGGCATCATTTCATGTGTTTAGGAGGTGGGGACCACGTGGGGAGGACACATGTCCTTCCATGTTTTTGAATCCCTAAAAAAGGGGAACCCATTCTGGTTGCCAGGGTCTAGAGGCCATGATCCAAGATGGGAGAAAATGTGGGTACTCACATGCTAAATCCATCCGAGACCACTTGGTCTAAGATGGGAGTAATGACGACAAAAAGATTCCCATCCTAAACCCATGCTAGCCCCATCAATGTGCTAAGGCCCTTAGTACATGTACCTTGCCATTGGAAGGAACTACAACGTGCTCATTTCATGTTGAAAACACTTTCTTTTGATACATGAAAGGACATCATAAGCACAAAAAGTCCCATTAACATTGCCAATAAAAATTAACATATGTATTTGGGCGGTAGCATCATGAGGGTGTCTATTGTTGGGATGCCTTTTACATTGCAATCAACAATTAGGACCATTCCAAAATTAGTAAAGGGTTCTTGAATTGCAAATATAAGAAGCATACATTAGAAGTTCATCATCATGAAAGAGAATAATCTCAATTCGAAATATCTTTCTAATATTCATGGCCATTTTAATCCCTAATTATGTGGAAAGTGTTATCAAAGTATGAAAAACAGTGAAATAATTGTCTCAAATAACATTTTGGCTGAAAATGTAAGGAACAATGTGACAACTGAAAATCATGCCACTTTGCACCTTATGGCAATTGATGATGCCACCTTTAATGCCCTTTATAAATTTAATATGTAGAAAAGCCTTAAAAATAACTTTAAATTTTGAGCAATACTCATAGGCCCCGATAAACTCTTTCAAAACATTTTATCAAGATG
Organism: Dipteris shenzhenensis; assembly: GCF_047967505.1. Taxonomy (NCBI): domain Eukaryota; kingdom Viridiplantae; phylum Streptophyta; class Polypodiopsida; order Gleicheniales; family Dipteridaceae; genus Dipteris; species Dipteris shenzhenensis. The sequence goes on from NC_141619.1 coordinate 17,828,541, forward strand.
TACACTTTTCAACATAATATTTTTAGGCCTTGTCCTTATTTCTCCTATACCTATTGGTTATATTAAAAAACATGTATTTGATCTATACATATATTTTGCATATCTCTTTCTATCCTCAATATCATTTTGTGCAAATCATGATACATGCTTGATAAGGTTAGATAAGCTCTTCAACATAAAAACATTAATTTTAGAGAAATTGCTAAAAATATAAGGTAATTTAGGCCTAATTGGCATGCCACAGAGCCCTATTTTTAAAAAATTGGCTTTAATACATTAAAAATATTTTCTATGAGTTAGTTTTAGATTCAAAGCATTGCTTTTGGTTTTCAAGGAAAAAATGCTATTTAAAAAGAAAAGGTTTTTATTCCATCTCATTCGTGCTTCACCCCATGATCCCTTCATCCTAACATGCTACCATGGGTAAACTCCATGAAATCAATTGAAAATCTCCAACAAGATTCCACGTGGTTGTCATAGATTTTGAAACTGCTTGCCTAGGCTACAAGAGTTTCTAGTTTCAAAGGGTGCTACTCTAGTTAGCACGGGATACAAATTCGTTCAACACATGTCCTCTTGTGCATTCCCTTCTTTATTTTATTACCCTAAAAAGGACACACTTTGGAAAAACTTTTAGGTAGTTCATTCCAAAGCAAAGATAGATAGGAACAAGAACGTAGCTACACGTCTCCAAATTTGCCTTTATATAGATGCTAAACCTTTTGGTAGAGCCAAAAAACCCCTCTATCACAAGGAATATCTTTTGGTGAGCTTTCTATGGTGGGTTTTTTGGGTTCTAGAAGAATTTAGGTGAGCTTTTAGGGTTAAACCAAAATTTTGCCTTTAGGTTAAACCAAAATTTGTGTAAGATTTTCACCATTAAAAATCTCACCAAACATTTTAGGAAGAGCCTTAAAACCCTCAAAGATGCCCCAAGGGCCAAAAGCTCACTAAAATATTGGCTCCCTTTGTTGATTTGACCACACTTCATCAACATGACACTCCACAAAGCATGATTTGCATCAGATCCAATTGAACCATGAAACCAACCCAACTTTTGATGGGTGCTAGTTCAAATTTTAAGATTTTCACTTGAATGTTGCACAAAACCTAAATTAGAGGCCATAGAGGGCGATTTTTGGTTGACCAAAATTTTGGTTGAACCGTCACCATAGAGGCCATACAATACAACTATCTCAAATATCTTATCTCAGATCTATAATTTTGTCTTGCACACCACTACCCAATAGTGCCACATTTCTTATCAAATTTTGCTTTTTGGTGATAACCAACGTGAATTTAGTACACAGTTCTTGTCTCATTACAACACAAAAACACTTCCTTTTGTTGTCTCCTCCTTGTCATTTCTAGCTTCTTCTACTCCTCATTGTCATTGGTTTTTGCTTCTACTTCAATCTCACCTTATAGTTTTGCGCTTCATTTCCATCCACATTCCCCTCATCTTCATAGGCTGCCTACTTCTACTCCGATCTCACCTTATACTTTTGTGCTTCATTGTCATCCACATTTTGCATTGTTTGTGGTTGTTCCATTTTATCTTAAAATGGATGTACATGCGGTAATATCCAAAGTAGAGCAAGCTATGAAAACCTCTTTGGAGTGGGTTGCTAAACAACAAAGGGTTCATGAGCAGCACAAGCATAGACCTGAACCATTAACACAATATAAGAAAGATTATTTCTATGCTCAGAAGCACCAGGAGAGGGAAGAGTTGGCAAAAGAAAAACATTGCCAATAGGAAGCAACAGGGTGCTGTCCCCGAACCCCCACCAAGGGTGGCCTAATGCATGTCACTGGCCCCCCTTGAAACGCCTCAGTGACATCTTAGGGAGGGCATTGCCCCCCCCTACTCTCCTTTCATGGAATGGGTATAAGCATGCCTAGGTCCAAAGCATGGCCAAAAAACAATCTTTGAAAAAAGAGGCTCCACATACAACATTTACAAAAAGTATAGATTTTGTCTAAAGAATTTGTCTTCCATTTTACTGCAAATACAAGCTCTACAAGTGTCCTTTGCCTCTTGTAGTTATGAAAGGTGGGGGGCTTTTTTTACCTAAATTTACAAAGGCTATGATAAATCAAACATGCAGTTTGCTCTTCTAGACACACAACAATCCATGCAATCCACTCCTCACAATAATTCATATAGCTTAGTTCACAAAAATTTGATGAGAGCTATATTCATTTTTCAACTCAATCAAAGTCAGGAGGGCCCGTCATGGTCCATTCTCTAATGCTAAAGACAATGGCATTGCACAAAGAGAGTGTAATTTGTAGAGCCAAATCTTTGAGTCAAAGCTAGTCTTTCTTTATTATGGTTATGTCAAGCACAATGCTGTGGAGCGGCACATGATGTTAAAATATCCCTGTCATAGGAACCATCCTAGTAGGCCTGTGATCTAGATGCATGAAGCATGTGGGATCATAAAGGCTTACCCTCATCCTTATCTTGAGGGAGATAGATCTCATCTACATCTGTAAAGGGAGAGTAGCTTTGTGGCTTTGTACCACTCATATGGGCTGAAGTTCAATTAGGCTAAGACCCCTTTGGATCATCTTTGTGTGGTCACTCTACTCCTATGCTCTTGTCTTGCTTATCTACCTAGGCTTATATTGTGCAATTAACTTTCTTGACATGGTATCAAAGCCATATTCACTCTCTAGTCTAGAGATCCTTCCGGTTCTTCCTTGCATGTCAAGTAGAAGTTTCCATCTCTCACTTTAGCTATTGACTGTTGTTAAGGAGTTATCACCAGATACTATGCAAGGGACTTTTTATTCTACTTTGTCGTAGCTTTTTTGGATGAGAAATTGCTTGAGGACTACTGCCAACACGTTTTACGAGGTGGTTAAAATTGTTGCAATTCAAGCCTATTAAAATATTGATTATGCCTTGCTATTGTTTCCTAGGATAGGTTCTATCACAATTTTGGTCAATATTCATTTCTCAAGAAGCAGCTATTCGAAGGATCCTTCTTTCAAATTTTAGTTATTCCCTTGGTGGTAGGTTCTCTCGAGGCCTTTTAATTTTGTAAGGTTGGATGTCTTGTTGTCTTTTCCTGGAATGTCAGTTTCCATCTCTTTGAGGAGTTCTCTAGAGATACCGGTCATCTACAAAGAGGGTTGTTTTGTTGTCTTATTTTGCCAAGAGTTTTTCTAATCGCCACCGGAGTATTATGAGCACTCTTCCACTGAGCTTATTTCCTTTTGCACATTGGCAAATACAGAGATTCTTGCTACTATTATTGAGATATGATCCATAAGCATTGCCAGTTCTTTTATTGACTGGCTTGGGCACGTTCCTCTTCTATCAAATTTTGTTCTCTTGTTGAAGGCACTTGCCAATCTACGTGGATGTATTCTAAGCATCTTAGTTAGAGGAGTCACATCTCACAAAGATTTCACGCTATTTGACATCGATTATTTGTTTGTCATCAAAGTATTTAGCTTTGTATCTATTTAATGCATCTCTCCTTATGTATGGAGTTAATACTTTTACTCATCTGTGACATCTCTAAGTATTTAGTCGATTCCACTCCGATCTGACAAGCTACATCAACATCCCGTGACATTCCCTATTCACCATTTTTTGCTAAGTTTCCAAGACCCTCTTATTGATCAACACATGGCTTTCCCATTTTTGTCTCTAAATCCTCTTTTGCAAAGTACCAAAAGGCTAGTCAACTATACAATTGACTACCTTATTTTGCCTCTTATTCATCACGAGAACGGTGGTGAGCAATTTTTCATCCAGCCAATATTTTTTTTAGCATTTACTTTGAGTGATTATCATCTGTTAAGAGAGTGGATGCCGGTCTCTTTATAAACCAGTAAGACCTTCCCAATGGTGAAGCATACTATCACTATTGATAAGTTTGATGGAATGGGCTTCCATACATGGCAAGTCTCAATCTGCTATCTACTCATGTCTGAGGGAGTTTGGTCACTTGTTAAGGGAATGCAAAAATTTGATGAAAGTGACAAAGATGAGAAGGAAGATGATGAGAAGGTGCAATCAATAATTGTGCTCCATCTCACCAATGATCTTATCTACCATGTCTCGAAGCTTACATTGCCAAAGCTATGTGGGAGCAATGGAGAAACTATATGGTGCCAAGAATAAAATTCAAAGTTAGCACTTAGGATTAAATTTTATGATCTAAAGATGCAATCCAATGAAGCACTTGGCACCCATATTCCCAAGCTCAAAGCATCATGGTGCAATTAGCTTCAATCAACTCAATAGTGGATGAAGACAACACCATTGCAATGCTCCCTAAAAGTATGCCACTCGAATATGATACCCATGTTACAATACTCATGAATATTTCATCTCCATATTTTGAGGAATGTATTTCTTCACTTCTTGCAGAAGAAAGCAAGGTCAAGGATCAAGTCTCTACATTGGCATCTGCCTCCTCAACAACCACTTCACAGGGTCTTCCATGACTAGTAAATCACATTTAAAATGTGCCTTTTGCAGGAAGAATGGGCACACTAAATTTTGATGCTTCAAGAAGGATCCCTCAAGAAAGAAGTGTGCCAAATATGGGACCATCGGCCATCCAACCCGTGAGCATTCGTGAGGTTGTTCATCCAAAGAAAGTGGCAACTATGCTCAAGTTATTTCTCCAAAGCTACCTAAAGGGTAGAAGCATGATAAGGTGGTACACTAGGGGTACACTAGCTACCACATTTTGCAATGGTAGCCACCACTAGTAACCTCCAACTAAACAAAATAAAAAGGAGCATCAAGCATTCATCAAAACACTATGATATGACTGTCGATAGAAAGAGTAGATCCACTAGCACCTTGATCTAAGCTATTAACAACCAAAATTGAAATTCATATGATAAAATTAGTGACAAAATTGATCATACAATGGCTACCTGTCTAGGACACAGGTATCAAGTCCACCATATCATGCTTCTATCGTGAAGGTCTCCTTTGAGTCTATGCTTTTCCTTGTAACCCTATGGTAAAAGCATTTTTATGAAAATGCCTATCTCTATAAAGGCATGGTTGATAAAGAATTGGGAATGTAAGTCCAATACACTATTGAATTGAGGGGGCATGTTAAAATATCCCTCTCATAGGAACCATCCCTAGCAGGCATGTGATCTAGATGAATGAGCCATTTGGGCTCACAAAGGCTTTTCCTCATCCTTATCTTGAGGGAGATAGCTCTCACCTACATCTATAAAGGGAGATAGCCTTGTGTCTTTGTACCACTCATATGGGCTGAAGTTCAATTAGTTTAAGACCCTTTTGGATCATCTTTGTGTGGTAACTCTACTCCTATCCTCTCATCTTGCTTATCCAATTAAGGCTTCCACTATGCACTTCACTTTCTTGACATTGATACACTAGCTTCCAATATAGACTTTTAGAAATAGCCTTGCTTTTGGAAACTTTTAAGAGAAAAAATGATTTTTTTTCAAAGTGCTTTATGTTGTTTCTTGTTATTATTTGCAACCATTGTAACAATTTGGAGATATGAATCTCTAATCCAACACCCCCTATGTGCGTCTCGCTCCCCATTGAGTGAACTTTTCAAAGATGTAGTGATGGCCATGGGATGTTACATTCATGAATAATTATTGATCTAGGGCCTCCCAACTATGCGTAAGTTCTACTAAATTAATCAAGCATAGTTCCACCAGCTCATTTATTAATCTTGTGAGCCTTCGATTACAAAATCTTGGCAAAGAGGTCCTGAGTTATCCCTATTCATCCTTAATTTTACCCCCTTTCTCCTTCACAAGAAAAATAAACAATTTTAACAAGTTGGTTGGATCGAGATAAAGTGTTTCTTCACTTGACTCTAGTATCTATGATACATTACACACATGATTTAGAGTACATTGACTCTTGGTCGACCTAGTATTGAGGCCAATTGTGCACTCTAAGGACTTATTGGTTAATGAGCATATCCTTGGTCTTATGCAACCCTAGAACATGTAGGAACACATAATATAGATTATTGCAAGCCAGGTATGTCTTTTGCCCAACTCCCTTTTCTAGAAATTGGGGTAGCTACACATCAACTCAATCCTAGTGTGCATATTCTAGGTGTCTCCATGCTCATTGGCAATTTGAAACACACAACGTTTTACAAGTCAATAGTCCTCTCAAGTAATGTAGTCACATGCATTTCCTCTACACTTGCAAGTTTTAGTGGCACTGATCCAAACACTACTATGATCCTAATCTCCAAGGATGTTTGGGGTGGTCCGAGTGAATGCTATGGTACTCATACACCTCAAGATTTGATCTCAACCCATGATGATTTTGCATTCTATAGCTTAAACGTAGCTCTTTGCAAACGATGTATTTTTTAACATGTGATGTTCATTTTTGCATCATTATTCCAATACTCTGGAAGTACTAGTTGATACAATATATCACAATAATATGTCGAGTATGATCCCAATCATTGGCACAGAGTCACGTCCACTAGACTTTAGCTCCTCTTGGGTTAGATGAAATGATTCTGATTAGAAATATGGAGCTGACGCCCCTCAGGCACTTTGTATGATATATCGATCACACTTGGCCTTCTTATCTATGAGACCAAAGCACTTCATCTTGGAATTTAGTGTTGTTCTTTGTATTGCCCACATCAGCCTCCTCTATAATCCTAAGATTAGCCTCCCTATTTCCCAAGATATGTGTTGTCCCATTGTGCTAAAGTGTTGGTAGGATGCAGAGGCTAGAAGCAAGGTAGATGTTAGATGCATTTTGAAGAGGATGGAGTAGAGGATGGTAGAGCATTGATGGTGGATGTAGCAGTAGTAGTAGGCAGTGGGATGGAGTCATATTGTGAGGATTTGGAGGAAAAATGGGATACCATAGCTATCAAAATGGAAGTTTAAAAAGCCCAAGAGGAAGCTAAGAGCAAGAGTGAAGGTTGGATGCTAAAGAAGGAAACATGGAAGATGAACGAGACAAAGTGTAAAAGGGTGTTTGTCTCATTTGCTCTCTTTAGTGTGCATGGTGCAATGGGTCGTGTTGAAGCTGGCACCAAAATTAAGTTGATCATAACTATTGTATCAAAATCTATGGAGCCCATATTGATCTCATAAATCTTCCTTAATTAATCCACCATTAATATGACTAAGCCTCACTGGATTTTAAAAAATCTACTTTGGCTGCATGGACGACCAAAGTGTAGTCACTAGGTAGCTACGAGCTTGGTACGGTTTTACTAGACAACCATTGAAGAGCTCTAGAATAACCTGGCCTTGGAGATATGCTAATTGGAGTGTCCCATCGTTGAATACCTTAATGAGTTTATATGGCCCATGGAACTGAGCCTGGCATCAAATAGTAGGACAAGCATTCCTCTCTTTAGATGCTTGGGGATGATGTGTCTATCTTGCAAAGCTTTTCTCTAACATTGAATCACCTATTGAGATCAAGCTTCTTGTGTCCAAAGCTCATCTAGCTCAGCAATTTGGTGTAGCCATTTTTGTAGAGCCTCTTTCTCTCCAAGATGGTGTGTAGTAGCAATCTCCATCTTGGAACCAAAAACTGTAAATGGTACCATTGCTTCTAAACCAAATACCATGCAAAAAGGACTGAGATTAGTCATAACCTTGTAAGCTATGTGATAAGCCGACAACATTGCATGTAGCTTGGTCTCCAAATATGTCTATGTATTTTTGTTGTTTTTGTGATGATCCAATTGATAGTCTTGTTAGAAGGTTCAACTTGGAGATTGCACCGAGGTAATAAGTGGTTGCAACCCGATGCATTACCACAAACTCCTTGGTCAATGATTGAAAAACTTCATTCGTGAAGTGGGTCCTTGGTCAATGATTGAAAAACTTAGTTCATGAAGTGGGTTCCTTGGTCACTAACAAATTTGATGGGACAACCATAATGACATATAATATTTTTAATTAGGAATTTGGTAGTACTATGAGCTGAGTTATCATGAACAACATTGGCTTAAACCCACTTAAAGGCATAATCTATATCTACTGAGACATACTTATTCTGTGTATTATTTTGTTTTGAATGGACACATGAAATCCAATCCCCATCTGTGGAATGCTTCCCATGGTAGACTTGGTTGTAAAGGCATATGGTCTCTTGAGGGAGCATTCAAACTATTCTTTGGCACATGTCATACTGGGTGCACTGCTCAAGCACTATGAGCATGAGCATCCTTAAATAAGGTTCCCACAACAACCTAACTTGTAAAACCTTCTTAGCTGTGAGGTCACCACCAATGTGTCTAGCATGTGCCTCACTCTGTTGAGAATAATTTCTTCCTCATTTGGCATTATGCCTTTGTGTAATACATCATGTGGACAAATGTGCATCTAGAAACTTGGTAGACATTTCCTATTGTATGTTTGAGGCAGGTAGCCTTGATAAACAATCTGTTGTGGCATGAGGTTTTCTTGGTTTATGAATGATTTTGAAATCAATCTCCTGCAATAAAAGCATCCATCTAACCAAGCATCCTTGAATGACTATTTTATTAACTAGATGTAATAATACTTGGTGGTCCACATAGAGAATAAATTGATTCCCAATCAAATAATTGTGAAACTTCTGCACATTTTGTACACTATATACCATCCCGAATTGATTCTTGTTCATTTGTTCTAAAACTACCTTCAGCCCATGTCAGCAAACTATTTGAATAGTAAACTAGATAATCGAGCTTACCTTCTAGCTTAGCCAAGATAATTCCATTAGCATATCGCGATGCATCAACATGGACATGGAAAATAATATCCCACCTTGTTTGTCTTAACATAGTTGTTTCCATGGGCCATTTCTTAAGTTCATGAAATGCATGTGCCAACTCCTTGGTCCACTGGAATTGGTGTTTTTCTAGGTTAGTGCATATAAACAATCTGCAATCTTGGCAAAATCCTTAATAAATCATCATTAAAATCTTATAAACCCCACAAAGGACCTCAATTGTGTAAGATTATTAGACCCAAGAATCTTTTAATTGATTTTATTTTCCGTGGCTTCATGCAAATGCCTTCCTTAACACACCTACTTAGACACTATTTAGCAGGTCCAATGATATGCCTTCTTGCGTGCACCTATCAAAAACATTACCCAAGTATCCAAGATGTAGAGACTCTATTAAATACGTAAAAAATTCATCCAAGTAGATGTCAATGATCGTGGTTAAATAATCTTATAAAGTGTCAATGGTAAATCCTTGAAAAGTTGAAAGTGCATTCTGCAAATGAAACAACATGACCTCGATAGCATATACACTGCATTCTATTGTAAATGCTATCTTGGGCTGACTTCAAGAGAACTATATATTTAATTATAACCATTGTATATAATTATAACCACTGTAACCATCCATGAATGAGTACATTTCATGACCGACTACTCGGTACAGAACTCCATATGTGAATGGAATTGAGAATGGTTCTACCATCAAGGTGTTGATGACCAGATCATCATTAGGGAGTCAATGTCCTTGGCCAACTTGTTCTTAGCTTGGATCTATTGTAAGAAGAATTCTCTACAATATGGAGCAACCTTCAGTACTTTGGTGACTGATAGACTAACATTTATAATATTGAATATTTTCCAAGCTCTACTCAATTGTGATGTAGAAGACTCAGGTATGCTTGGTTCATCGTGTGCTTTTAGCCGGAAAAGAAACCGAGACCAAAGGCTAGAGACTAAGTATGGCGACGCTCAAAGGCCATAGAGAAAAGTAGATCACGAGGGCGAAGGGATGTCATAGGGGTGAATAAGGAATTAGAAGTGGAGGGAAGGAAAAGGGAGACTATGACACAAGGGGAAAGGGAGAGTGGGAAGAGAAGCAAGTACATGATAGGAAGAGGAATGTTGAGATGTAGACATCAAGGGAAGTGAACCATACTTTATTGAGAGGGAAATCTCAAAATACTAGCTAGGTGGCTTTACAAGAATGAGTGTGTCCCATCAAGGAATTGCCCCTTCCTTTTATAGCCAAAAGAGGGGGTCTCTCCACATTAATGTATCCTTCCACATGCATGGTGTGTGTGGAAAAGTCTCCCATGTGGGCTAGGTGGGTACACACTCTCAATTGTATGCGACAACCCTTTGCCTCAATTTTCCACATAAATCAAGCCCCATATCTCAAGTCTATGATACTCCCTTGGTCTCTTTCCAATTTTATAATAGGTTCAAACCTCTAGGAGGACAAGTGGAGGGTTGGCACAAGGAATCTTGCCACCTCATCCTACTTTCCCCATTATTTAACTAGCTCTCTTTGTCCTTCTATACCTCCCCCACATGAGCCTATCCCATATGGAGGGAATAACTCAATATAATAGCCATCTCCACCCATTTTATATTGCTTCTCCCATGGACTTTGAGCCATATCTCAATTATTGCATCCTAGGTGGAGGGGTGGCACATGGAGGAGCCATGCCACCTTGCATTTTATAATATTCCTATTATGGATTATGTATAACACACCTTATGGGTCCTCTTACATGGAAGGGTGGCACATGGTCATGCCTTGCCACCTAAACCTTGGGCCCTATGCACACCATATTTGATTATACTATTGCCACATATACAAACACACATACATATTAATGCCTTTTTCCTTAGACAATTTTATCCATAACAGTTCCCCCCCCCCAGGCAGGGAATGCACCGCATTTCCATGCCTGGGACCATCACGCACAAAGAAAGGCTTGAGGTAGCGCTTGTTGATCACCTTCTTACCATATGGTTCATGCAGCTCCTGAACTTGTACAGACCCATTGCTACGTTCTTTGATGACTTTGTATGGACCAGCCCACAGTGGCAGAAACTTCTTATCCATTTGGTGGTCCAATCTGTTATCAAAGCATAGCACAACATCCCCCTCAGCAAAGTGTCTTACCCATCCCTTGCGAATCTTAGCATCCAATTGGGCCTTTTGTCGATTCTTTTGGATCTCTGTTTGATGTAGTGCAAGGCGTCGGGTCTCATCTAACTTCTCAAGTTGTACCAATCTGGCCTCTACATGTTCATCTTCTATCATCCTCTATTCCTGCGCCAATCTCAAGGCCGGAATCTCTATCTCAAGTGGTAAAACTGCCTCAGTACCATACACCAACTCAAAAGGGGTGTGACCTGTAGATGTTTTATGAGTGATGTTGTAAGCCCACACTGCTTCAGTGACCTTCTGATCCCATTGGCTCCTATTCCCTGCGGCCATTTTTCCTATGGTTTTACAGAGGAGGCCATTGGTCCACTTTGTTTGACCCATGGATGCTGGATAATAGATGCTAGAAGTGTGATGATCAATGCCCATGCGATCCATGAGTAACTCCACTGCTTCATTTAAGAATGGACTCCCATGGTCAGAGACTATCTCCATGGGTGTCCCAAACCTTGTGCAGATACGTTCAAATATGAAACTTGAAACTGCCTTGCCATTTGCAGCAGAGAGAGCGATAGCTTCAGCCCACTTAGTGACATACTAAGTGGCTACCAAAAGATACTTCTTTTTGCGGGCAGTCATGGGCAAGGGCCCGACAAAATCTATTCCCGAATGGATGGACATCACTGGGTGATGTTGCCCGGGACGCAAATCCTCCCTACCGAAGAATTGACATGGTTCACAGGTTTTGCAATACAAAGTGACATCCTTGAACAATGTCGGCCAATAGTATCCAGCATGTAAAATCTTTTTAGCTGTATAGTCACTGGCATAGTGGCCTCCACAAAACCCATCATGATAATGCTTCAATACCTTAGGCACTTCATCTGCATCAATGGCCCGTCTGAGTACCCCATCCATGCCTTGACGGTACAACACCCCATCAAGGAGGGTGTAGCGCCTACTATCTCTGCGGATCTTCTTTCTCTCATAGCTTGTACTTTCTGAAGGAAAGGAGAAAGCGGTCAAAAACTTATATATATCACCATACCAAGGATCCCCAACTTCTATGGCTCCTACCAGGGTTACATCAAGGCACTCCTCTAAATCAATCAAAGCATTCTTCAAGTTGGAACAACCCCCTTTTACAATTTTGAAAGAAAAATCATATTCTTGTAGAACTGCCAACCATTTGGCCAACCGGCCCATGGGATTTGGTGATTGAAGAACCTGCTTTGCAAGACCAGTGTCAGTGAGTATAAAGAAGGACCGTCCAGCCACATAATGCTTAAATTTCTCAATGCAAAACACCAAAGACAAGGCATGCTTGTCGGCCTCTGAATAGCGTCGCTCAGTGTCGAGCAATTGTCGAGAAGCAAATCGAACGGGATACATGAACCGATCCTCCCCTTGCTGGAGAAGAATACATGCCAGAGTGTGCTCTCCAAACCCAGGATTGATATAGAAGGTCTTTGACCAGTCTGGATTGCGTAGAATGGGTTCTGAAGCCAGAGCATTCTTGATTTGTGCAAACCCATGATCACAATCCTCATTCCAAGAGAAATCAACCCCATCTTTTAATAGCATAGTCATGGGTCGTGTCAAAGCAGCATACTGATCAATGAAGCGGCGATAGTATCCTGCTAGATTGACAAATGAGCATACCTGACGTTTGGTTGTAGGTGGGGAGAGCTTGAGGATGGCTTCTACCTTCTCGGGGTCAGGCTTGATGCCCTCGGATGAGACAACATGTTCCAATAACCTCCCTTGAGTGGCTCCAATGGTGCATTTCTCAGGGTTGAGACTGCCATTTGCATCATTGACCCTTTGGAAGGCCAATCTAACCTTCATGATGTGCTCCTTACGTGATGAGAATATACAGAAATCATCTAAAAACACCTCCAAGAAATCCCCCAAATAAGGAGCAAACACCATCTGCATGAATCTTTGAAAGGTGGCAGGAGCATTGGTGAGGCCAAATGGCATTACTTTGAATGCAAATGTCCCCCCAGGGTGTGGCAAATGTGGTTTTAAGCACATCTTCCTCGGCAATTCTGATTTGATAAAACCCAGAGTAACCATCACAGAAAGTATACATCTCATGTCCACTTACCTTCTCAAGAATGAGGTCTTGAAAGGGTAGAGGATGATGATCCCTCTTGGTGGCAGCATTGAGCTTCTTATAGTCGATGCAGACCCGCCACTTGTTGTTTTTCTTTGGGGTGACCACCACTGGTGAAACCCATTCAGTATTGTGAACCGGAACAATAAACCCAACCTCTACAAGCTTCTGCAACTCTGATCGCAAAGCGTCAGTCTGTAGGGGCCCTAATCTCCGATACTTCTGAGCCACAGGCTTTGCATCAGGATTCAGCTCTATCTTGAGCTCTATGGCAGTCACATGGCGAAGGTGGTGGTAGCTAGTTGCAAAGAGGTCAGGGAAATCTTTGAACATTTCAAGAAACTCATCTTTCTCACCTGGAGTGAGGTCTGGAGAAAGCATTGATTCGAGCTGTTGAGGACTAGCTGTTATCTTTTCTACAGGTGGCAGGGTCGGAGACACCCCCATCATGTAAACTTCCTCCTCTGAGAATTCCTCCCCCCCGTCTGATTCTTCCATGGACTCAGACACTGAAGATGAGAGAGTATCACTGTCATGCTCCTCTTCTTCTTCCGGTTCCATGGCACCAGGTTGCACAGGGATTTTCTCCTTGGAAGCACCAAAAGACATGTGTCCTGTCTTCCAATAGCTGACTACATCACTTTTTCTCAACCATGGTCTCCCGAGTATGGCAGGGTAACTTCTGCCTGTATCTTCAATGTCCACTACATAGAAATTGACAGTGGTGGTCAGCCCGTTGACAGTGATGGGCAAATCCTCAATGACTCCCATGGTGGCGAGTCGTCGACCATCTGCTACCTTGATTCGAGTGGAGGAACGCCTTGTACATTTCAAATTCAATTTCATCATGATGCGGGGCACCATGATATTACATGCAGCTCCCCCATCAACACACACATTTTTGACACGGCAATTATCTATGATGACATCTACTGTGTGTGGGTGCCGATCAATTTCTTCAGAGATAGAAGATACCTCTCGTACCTTTCCCTTTTTCTTGCTCTTCCTTGTTGAGAGACCTTGCTGCAGCTCACGTCTCACCTTAGGGCTTAATGCTATTAGTTGCGGGAGTGTGATGCTCAAAGAATGATGAGCAAGGTCTTGAACGACCGAATAGTCCTCTTGCCCTGAGCCGATGGGAAAATCCGAGGGTGACCACTTACTCCTGCGAGATCTTTTAGTCTTCTCTGTTGGTGGGTCTGCCATCTCAGCATCTGAGGGCTCTGAGAAGGACACCTTCTTCTTGGGGTGGCCCGGTCCACGGTTTGGAGAGGGGTCCGAGGTAGCACGAGTTCTTTTCCCGAGATCAAGGATCTCCACATCAGAATCCTCAGTGCCCGACTCACTTAGAAGATTCACCCTTGGAATATTGGGGCATTCTGGGCGATAATGACCCTTCTGGTGGCACTCATAGCATACAACATTAGCACGATCTCTTGGAGGGCGGTTGGCTTGATTTCTGATGCCCACCATCTCAAGCCGAAGATCATTCAGGGCCTTGGCTAGGTCATTGACTCCAGGTTCTGTTGCAGGGGGGGCCTCTTTAGTTGGAGGGGCCACGGGAGTAGAGAGGAGGGGGGCTCGTGGGCGAGGCTGGGGAAATCTTCGAGGCGGAGGATGAGGATATCCACCTTATTGAGGGTAAGCATCTAAGGGAGGACCATACATCTGCTGAGGTGGAGGCGGTGGATACATCCCTGAGGGGTGGGGGTATGCCCCTGAGTTAGACCCCCCAGGTTGTTGTTGCAGGAATGGAGGGGGATGCGGAGGGACAATCGTCTTCTTTGAAGCGGAACTTTGTCAAACTTTTGAGCAATCTCATGTGCTAGCACCATAGTTTCTGGATTCTCCCATTTAAGCTTGAGGCGAAATTCATCACTCGCTCCTGCTACAAGGTAGCCCAGCACATGCTGAGTCATTCCAGCTCGAAATCTGGCATTGTCCTCCTGTGTGGCAATCAAACGGTCCAGGAGCACGGCCGCTCGATCCACATATCAACGCGCCGTCTCACCTTCTGACTGCTTCAAATTTGCCACCTGCAGGTACACATTCTCCGGCTCCTCTTCTTTGCCGAAATACTCAATCATTGCTGCAGTCAACCTTGGCCAGCTTTGGCGAACATCTTCGGTTTGCTTCTCATACCACACTTGAGCCAAACCTTCTAGAAATGTGGGGAGAACCAATAGCCATCTGTCTTCAGTAAGAAAGTTGAGAGAAACACAACGGCGCTTGAAAGCCACAAGATACTCATTTGGATTTTCTTCTACCCGTCCACAAAACACGGGAATGTCAGCCATGCTTGGAAGATGGGAAAGAGTGGCTTATCTATGGACGAACAATAGTAAGAGGAAGCTTGAACTGAAAATCGGGTGAAGATACATCCAAAAAGCACACATAGGCAGGGTAGGGTGTGACTGGAGTAGTGTGAAATATTACACGAGAAGAATCTTCAGCATAGAATAGCACATAGACAATCTTAAAAGGACCAATCCTCAGGATATCACTTTGATCATTACACACGAGGGTTAGAGGTACGGCGTCGCATGAGGTTGTTCATCAAGGCAAACAAGAATGCCATGACAAATGTCAACAGTTGGAGAGCTTGCACATCACCTTCAGCTTCTTCCAGTTCTTGTAGTCGCCATTCTATTTCTTCAAGGGGTGTGCGGTCTGGCATCCTTCTTTTGAGCAATGTCCTTGAGAACCCTCCTGATGATCTTTCGAAGTCGGTGAACTCGTATCAAGTATGCCCAACACTTAGTTTCATGATGACCACAACCTTTGCATTCCTTACAAACGATCACCCTCCTTCGTGGCTTGCGGCTTTGTTGGGGAGGCGCTTCCACTTGCATCATGCGTGATTGAAATACAAGCTTCACGTGCCAAGAAATCAGCAACAAGATTTTGAGCTCGAGGGATATGCTAAATTTTTACCTCTTCAAACTGGTTGCAGAGTTCCAAGGCCTGTTGATGTCGTGGAACCAAGCCTTTACTCCGCACCTTCCACCTTCCACTAACTTGTTCACACACTAGTTGAGAATCTCCTTGCACCTCCAATTGCTTGGCCTGATGTTCTTGTGCCTTTTGTAGCCCAAAAATGAGCGCCGAGTACTCAGCTTGATTGCAAGTACTTGCAGATGAAGACTTGCTGTAACAAAACTCCTCACCACTCGGTGAAGTGAGCTTCACACCCACGCCAGCCGCCTTGGTCGAAGGTTTGTAAGCTCCATCAAATTGAAGAATCCAAGATGTCATCACACCAAGACGAGAATTCGGACATCCCTGATTGAGTGAATCTAGGAGCAGATTGAGGAGATGATTGTGGAGCTTTGAGGTCATCAATGATGTCAGTGACCTTGTATGAGGTGCCTACTTAAGGACCTCAATTTTCTTCATTCTATAAGCAAGTATTCTGATTTTGTGTCCACTCTACTCTTTCCTTTCAGTGTTCCAACATGGTATCAGAGCCATTTGATCCTCCTTGAGCTCATTTCTGCCACATCATCATCTTCTTCTTCTTCTTCTTCTTCACCATCTCTCCCTCTTCTCCCAAAATTTAGCTTGAGCTTGTTCTCCTTCAATCCTCAACCATTTCCCACGCCCTTTCTGTTGGAGATCCCTCTGGTTGGGGCGAACTTTGGGCTGGAAGGAATCGACGAAATTCGTGCGCTGCTCGTCGCCATTACAGAAAAGTCGTCGAAATCCTCTACTGCAAGTTCTCTGCACCTGCTCTGTCTTTTCCTAATTCCTTCCAGGGCAAGCTTCTCCATCCTAGAGCTACCTTGTGCTGAAATCTGAGCAGCAATGGCTGCATATTGAAGGAGAAAACAGAGAAAAACCAGTCGACTTTGTTCATGAAGGTGAAGGCGACCTGACGCATATTTTTGCCTCTTCTTTCCAGAGGATCTACTGTGGTATACCAGCTTTCTTTTGCCTCAGAAAGCCCTCTTTTTTTTGCTTTGAAGAGTGTGATATGAGCCCTCCAAGTTCAGCTCTCTAGTTTTGACAGTTTTGACATACTTTTGAAAATGATGCTACATAAAATGCTACTCTAGCATTTCTGGTCTTTTGAAGTTTTTAATAACTTCACTACAAGTGTTGCTTCAGCTTTGTTTTGACTTGCTAGACTTGGATGTGATTGGAAAGTGTTTATTTCATTCACTCCTATGAAGCATGCAAAAGTAGCATCATTGTTTGAAAACTAGTCACTACTATTTGCTACATCAAGTGGCTATACTTTGGAAGTATTTCAGTTCTTTTTGCCTTGTAAGAGAGATAGACACTGCCCAATATCTGGGTTAGACCCTCTCATGGCTACTTTATATAATCTTGAGAAGTTCAATGGAAAGGGGTTCCATACATGGCAAATGAAGGTAAAATTTGCATTAATGCGGGAGAACTTATGGGGACTTGTCAAACCTACTCCTACCGCTTCTTCGACGGCCTCAAATGCTGGGGAATCTTCAGCTCCGACACGACCGGCAAGGGATCCAGCAAGAGAAGAAAAAGCATATGGTATAATTGCTTTAGCTTTGGGTGATGATTACATACATCATATATCTGACTTGGAGTCTCCATCGGAAGCATGGCAGAAGCTAGATTTGATTTTTGGTGCAAGCTCTCATATTTCTAAACTATCACTTAAAATCTCTTTCTTTGAATTAAAGATGGCAAGTGATACTACTTTAGCTGCCCATGTCAACTATATGCGGAGTCTTATGACTCAGTTAGCTTGACTCAGTTAGCTTCTATTAACTCTCCTATCACCCCTGATGATGCTATGGCAGTACTACTTAAGAGTATGCCTGAAAGCTTTGATCACATTGTAAGCACTTTGAAGAATCTTCCCAATCCAAACCTTGAAGGCATTATCTCAGCTCTCCAAGAAGAAGAAAGACATATGGAGTTAAGGAAAGGCAATGACACTGCTTATGTTATGAAATTCCAGAAGGGCAAGTATTCTCCTTGCAATCACTATGGAAAGACAAATCACCTTTCAAAGGACTGCTTCAAAGTTAATCCATGTAAGCACTGTGGCAAAAACAACCATAGTGAGAAGTTCTGCAGAGACAAAGCAAAGACAGAAAATGCAAATCTACTTACAGTGAATGAGCCTCCACAAGATGAGGCATCCCATGAAGATTATGCATTTTAAATCATCTCTATGTATGCTCCAGAACACTCTTTTTATGTCAAGGTACTCAACCTGGATAGTCCTCCAAAATGAATGAAAATAAATTATTGTGTGTTGTGTGTTAACACCTCTGGTCACCTTATGATGTAGGCCATGTGTATGTTTTGTTCCATGGTACCTCCTACAGACATTGTGTGCATGTACATGTAGGGGAGATAACCATTGGAAGGTATGTTTGTATCCCTTTTCTGTTTACCTTACACCCAAGGAAACCCTTGCTAGCATGAGAACCTAGCCATAGATTTATCCTTGACCACCATGAGATGGCATAAGAAACTATGAGACTAGATGTATCCTTGACATAGCCAGAGGCATTTCCTTGAGGGGGGGTTTGTTGGGATATCTCAAGGTGTATGCCTCAGGCACACCTTATGTTTCTATGTGTGAGTGCTAGAGGCACAGTTAGGTGCCCACAAGCACAGTTAGGTGGTGGAAAAGCCACATAGGATGATTGAGTGAATCTAGGAGCAGATTGAGGAGATGATTGTGGAGCTTTGAGGTCATCAGTGATGTCAGTGACCTTGTATGAGGTGCCTACTTAAGGACCTCACTTTTCTTCATTCTATAAGCAAGTATTCTGATTTTTTGTCCACTCTACTCTTTCCTTTCAGTGTTCCAACAATCCCAAGTTTCTCGGTAGTCCAAAATAGGTAGGAGGAGAGGGTGGGGAGAATTCAACACTTGAGCCAAACGTTCAGCACCAAATAAACTTGCAATTCTTTGTTGATAGTTTATCTTAAGCCCAAAAAGAATTACAATTTGAAGCTCAAAATGAGGCACAAAAGGCTGATTAGGTACAAATGGATTCCTTGGTCGAAACATTACCAACCATAGCCAAGGCCTAGAAACCTTTGTAATGAGATTGTGAATAAACCATTTAGGACGAGCTTTTCCACAGGAATCAACAAGCAGATGCGCCAAATCTCCCCCCAAGCTTGGGGAGCATCCCACCCTTCGAAGAAGGAAACCGTTTTGATTACCTCTGAAGCAGCAAGTAGTTCGATCACCGCACAATGAGTAGAAGTAAAGTCAAAATCCTCCCAGCGTATCAGTAGTTCGTCACCCTGAATCATCCACAGTGTGTCATTCCACCCATCATCACCATCAATAATGCACTGGTGGACAATCAGCCGTTGAAGGTCGACATGAAGATCAAGGAAGACATCTCGTGCATTGGTAGCCGTAAGGTGCGGAGGAACAGGCACCAATTCCTTAAACGCGTCGAGAAGTGACATAAATGTCCACCCTTCTCGTGAGGCGTGCGTCCGTGAAGTGGGCTTGGAGAAGTTCTGAATTGGCGATCTAGTAAGAGAAGTGGATAGAGAACATAAAATGAAATATTTTTGCTTTTTACAACAAGAGCAAACTCCTTATGGTTAGAGAGTTACAGCTCCCGCGATTTCAATATATGAACAAAAATCATTACATTTTTACCACTTCCAACTTGTTGGCCCAATGGTAAGACTTTCTTTTGTGAAGGGGGAGGTCTTGGGTTCCAATCCTACTCTTTAATAAAAAGAGAGGAGAGGAGAGGAGAAGGAGAAGAGAAAGAGAAGGACAAGAAGAAGAAGAGAAGAGATAGGGGGGGCGCGGGATCTGCTGTTACTCTTTTACAGATGAGAAGAATGGAGTAAAGAAAGAGTCCAGCAACAGCACGCAGGCAGTACCAGTGGAGCTGCTCATAGCAATTGATGAGGTTTGCACGAAGGCAATTCATGTACCTGCGGATGAACCGTGGATTATTGACAGTGGTGCATCGCACCACATGACCAATAAGAAGGATTGGTATACCTCTCTACAGCCGGTAGGGAATGACATCCTGGTAGCAGTCGGTAATGATGCAAAATGTCCAGCAAAAGGAAAAGGTACGATTGCTCTCAAGTCAGATGGAGTTGTAAAACAGTTGTCCGATGCTCTTTATGTGCTAGATATCAAGAGGAACTTGTTGTCCGTTTCTGCGATCACGGATCGGGACCTCAAAGTTCAATTCGATAAGAATGGTGCACAGATTCTAGATCTTCAAGGGAAGGTCATTGGTAAAGGTGCACAACGCAACAACATCTACGAACTCTCAGCTTTTAGTGCTCGAGCAGATGTGAAGAACACTAAGCTGTGGCATGAGAGGTTTGGTCATCTAAACCTTAGTTCTTTAAAGGAGATGCATAAAAGTGGAATGATTGCAGACCTACCAAAAATTGCAGATTTGCCCAATGTATGTGAAGCTTGCATGATGGTCAAGTAGCATCGGCATCCCTTTCCTAAAGAGGCCAGCAGGGCAAAGGCTCCTCTAGAGCTCGTTCACACGAACCTCTGCGGAAAGATGGAGACGGAAGCTTTGGGTGGTTCCTACTACTTCATGATGCTGATCGATGACTACAGTAGAAGGATATGGATATACTTCATGAAGACTAAAGACGAGGCTTTTAGTAAGTTCAAGGAATGGCATGTAATGGTCGAGAAAGAAACAGGGAAGAAGGTGAAGAAGTTGAGATTCGACAGAGGTGGAGTTCACATCAACCGAATTCGAGAGTTACTGCAAAAGTCACGGGATCAAGACCCCGCCACATACATCACACCAAAATGGAGTAGCATAGTGCAAGATGCATGTCATTTATGAAATGGGCAAGAGTATGATGAAAGGGAAAGATTTGCCAAAGACTTTCTGGGCTGAAGCATGTAACACTGCAGTTTACATTCTGAATCGTAGCTACACGAAGGCTGTGAACGGGATGACTCCACTGCAGGCCTTTTCTAGTAAGAAACCTTCAGCCGCACATTTCAGAGTTTTTGGATGTGACTGTTTTGTGCATGTCCCCGATGCTAACAGGACCAAATGGGAACCGAAGAGCCGAAAGTGTATTTTCTTGGGCTACAGTGAAGAGGCGAAGGGTTACCGTCTCTATAACCCTGTTACCAAGAAGGTAATTGTAAGTCGCGATGTGGTCTTCTTAGAACAGCCGCATCAATTGGAGGAGGATGCCTCCTTCCCAGACAACCAAGACTAGGATATCCATCTAGTACAACCACCAACAGCAGGCCAAACTCCCCCAAGGTGCTTGGGAGGATTCAAGATAAAGAAGAGGAAGAAGAGCTTGCAGAACCACAACGGCAATGGCCATTCCCGAAGTGGGTAAAGTAGCTTTTGGACGGCAGAGAACCTCCAGCCATTGAGGAGGAACCATCCAAACACCACCGGTCCAAGAGATTAGAGGAGCAAAGAAGGGCGCAGGAACACTTGGTCAACTATGCGTTGATGACACAGGTGATCCGTGCTGAAGAACCCAAGTGTCTTGAAGAGGCACAGGGTGATGATAGGTGGATGGAGGCTATGCAGTCGGAGTATGGCTCCATAATGAAGAACAACACTTGGGACCTTGTGGATCGACCATCAAAACGCAAGGTAATCGGAACCAAGTGGGTGTACAAGACCAAGTACAAGTCCGACGGCACGTTGGATAAGTACAAGGCTCGGCTCATGGCAAAAGGATTCGCACACGTACATGGTTTTGATTATCAGGATACTTTTGCTCCCACAGCTCGATTAACCACAATTCGTGTGTTTTGGCTTTAGCTGCCCAGGGAAGTTGACCCGTGTTTCAGATGGATGTAAAATCCGCCTTTCTGAATGGAGATCTCAAGGAGGAGGTATACGTGGAACAACCACCAGGTTTTGAGATCCCTGGTTCAGAAGGTAAAGTCTGTAAACTGAAGAAAGCACTTTACGAGCTGAAACGGGCCCCACGAGCGTGGTACCAGCGAATTGATGCCTACTTTCTGCAAAACGGGTTCAGGAGGAGCCCATTTGATGCAAATTTGTATATCTTCAGAGAAGGAGGTAGGTGTATGATCGTGGTCCTTTATGTGGACGACCTTGTCATAACATGGAACCATGAAGAGAAGATCTCGCAGACAAAGCATTTGCTAGGAAGAGAGTTTGAAATAATAGACCTCAGACTGATGCATTTATGTTTGGGGATTGAAGTTTGGCAAGAGCCAAAACAGATCTTCATTTCATAACTGAAGTATGGTGGAGAGATACTGAAGGCATTTGGCATGGTTGAGTGCAAGACAGAGTTGGTACCCCTATGGAGGTTGATGTGAAGCTCTCAAACAAGGATTCATCACCACTGGTGGATGAAGCGAAGTACAGAAGGCTTGTGGGCAGCTTGATTTACTTGTGGAACATGCGGTCGGACATCAGCTTTGCGACTACTGTACTAAGCAGGTTTTCCAATAACCCTGGGAGAACCGTTGGAGGGCAAGGATATGGGTGCTGAAATACATCAAAGGCACACTTGATTATGGCATCACCTATACCAAGGGCAACATCTTGACGGAATTCTGTGACTTGGATTGGGCAGGAGACGTGGACAGCAGGAGATCAGTGACAGGTTATTGTTTCTCACTTGGATCTGGAGCTGTGTCATGGGTTAGCAAGAAGCAACCCACAGTTGCTCTTTCTTCTACCAAGGCCGAGTACAAATCAGCATGCTTTGCTTCTTGTGAGGCAGTGTGGTTGAGGAGAATTTTAGGGGACATGGGTGCAGTGCAGAACAAGCTTACGCAGTTATCATGTGACAATCAGAGTTGCATGGCGATTGCAAAGAACCATGTGTTCCACGCTCGCACAAAACACATTGAGATTCAATATCACTTTGTACACGAGCTCATCATGGATGGAGAGGTTGACTTGGTGTACTGTTCAACTAAGAGAATGCTGCGGACATCTTCATGAAGGCTCTTGGAAGAGACTTGCTGGAGAGGCATCTTCATCGACTTGGCATTGGACCGAAAAAGTAAGTTCACTTGTGGGTGGACATTGAGGGGGGGTGTTAGATATCAATGCTCCACTCTCGTGTAACTACGCGGGAACCAGCTAACTCTACTTGTAAGCCCCCCATATGAGGAGAAGGCATTTGAGTAGCTCGGTTATCCGGTAGGTCCTGGTTTGGACACCAGATGGGGGCCATGTGTGGCCTGATGGCTAGACAGCTTCAGATAGAGTTGGCACACCGCCAACTAGGCTACATGCAAGTGCGGGAAGGCATCCCATGACTGACCGCACTGAGGGTAGATGAAGCATTTCCCGAGGCAGTCCACTCTCGGGTTGTGGGGCCCGTTTGGAGCCTCAGATGATCCCAGATGGGAACAGACACCGTAGGTAAGTTGCTCTATTTTGTGCACCGGTTCTATCGTGTGGTCGGTGGCCTACGGACCCCCAGTTGACCGTTTTGGGCGGACTAGGTCGGTCACCCAATCGGCTCTAACCGACTACTTGTGGTGGCTATATAAGAGCAAGCCCGTGAAGCCCATTTCATCACTGGCTACAGCAACCTTGATTCCTTAGCATCCAGCCTCCGTCTTCTACTATTTTCAGCACACCATCGAAGCTTCTTTCACAGGAGCACACGGCTGGGAGGCAGTGCCATCTATTGTATCAGTTCTACAGTAATCAAATTTTTTATTCTCCATACTATCTGTTTTCTCTCTTGCGTACGAGATCCTATTATCTGTTGAGCACATACGTTGTATTGTTTTCTCACATTTGTCATAGGTAATTAAATAGCACATGTTGTGGCCCTTTGTGGGACAAGAACTATGAAGTCAAACTCTAGGAGGATAAGCATTCACCTTGTAAGACATCCTATTGTGCAAGATTTGTTCACAAGATAGAGTAAGGATTGATCATCCACTAGAACAAAAATTTGTTCACAAAGAGATAGGGTAGATCTTATGCACTACATACGCCTTGGCCAATCCCTCACATTTTCTCATGGTATATTTTATATTGGCCTACATCAATTGGTGGCTTGCAAATATAATTGAATAATCCAAGTTGAGTTCACTTAGCTATGCCAACATGCACCTTATTGCATAATTTGATGCATGTGTGTGAACAAGAGTGATCAATTTCCAATTAGGACCCCTCGATAAGGGTGCACTTATGAAGGATTATTTTAGTTTGTTATAGGCACACCTAATTTCCAAGTAGGAGTCTTCAGTATGGGTGGAGTTTCTAGGGCTTGTTTTACTTTGTCATAGGCACTCCTATGGCCATTAGAAATTCAATAGTAAGTGGTGCAGGGGATGCACTAGCTTGCCATAGTCAAGTATAGACCTCCTAAAATACCCCACGTGTCCCATAACCTTTGGACACCGTTGTAATTTGTGGGGGTGGGTATCTTGGCGATGATTTTGATTTTTCTCTCATTTGTGGAGATCCCATTCTTGGACACAACATGTCCAAGAGTCACTCCACTTTTTTTTTTTAATGGCACTTTAATGGATCGAGGGATATGCAATACAAAAAAGCCTTTCGAATACCTTCCTAGAGGAGTTCAGGCATTCTCTCCAATTGGATATGCAATACAAAAAAGCCTTTGAAATACCTTCCTAGAGGAGTTTAGGTGCTCTCTCCAATGGGTCAAGGGATATGAAATACAAAAAAGCCTCTCAAATACCTTCCTAGAGGAGTTTAGGTGCTCTCTCTAATGGGTCAAGGGATATGAAATACAAAAAAGCCTCTCAAATCCTTCCTAGAGGAGTTTAGGCGCTCTCTCTAATTGGATTTCACACACATGTCAAAGATTCTAACAAGCCCCTTAAATATTCTCTGAACGAGGTGCTCATAGGTCTCTAAAATGTGGCTAGGCAATTGTAAGACCAAAGGGGATCACCTTATATACAGATACACTCCACTTTGTGGGGAAAATACTATCTTATGTTGGTTAGGAGGGTCTATGAGAACTTAGTTAGAATCTATGAAAAAAATATTATTGTGGAAAACCTTATTGAGAGTCTAGTTGTTGCTGATATTTAATTTAATTAACCATAAATTAGAAAATAATTTAACCAAAAAATTTTATTTTCAATGCTTATTTTTAAATTCTTTTTTTAATCTGTGACAAAAATTCAAGGCAAATGGGAAATATTTCAACAAAAGAGTAGCTATATAATTTTCATTTTCTAACCCATTAGTACGCAACCTATTATTCTACTTGGTAGGGTCCCTGTTTCAGGAGGTTTTTGAAGTTTTTAAAACTATTCACAAGTGAGAGTCTCTCACTTGTGCAAGGTCCCAATTTGGAGGAATTGAGATTTTTGAAGTTATAAAACATTATATTTTAACATTATTGTTTTTAATACAATAAAACAATATCATATTATTTATAATATAATAAATGATTTATTATAGTACTATTATATTATTTATAATATAATAAATCATATTTTCTAATTTAATAATTTTATTTTAATATTAAATATGCTATATTACTTGTAAGATAACAAATAATTTATCATATAATTATTTTATTATTTCTAATATAATAAATATTATCTTAACTTGTTTTGGTTGATAAAAATAATCCCTTATGTAATCAAAATAGCTTCTTATACTATTTAAAAACAATACAAAACCTTATTATAATAAACTTGATATCTTTATGTTTTTTAAATCTATATAAGGATATTCATTTTAAAAAAGTTTAAAAATTCTAGTTTTTCCATGTTAATTTCATTAAAAAGTAAAACTTTGTTTTAAAAGCAAAACTTTTATATTGTTTTTGAAAGATTGTATGCCCTATAAAAATTGTTTTTGAAATGTTTTCCACTATTTGAAGCTTTTATGCCCAAAAAACAAAATCAACAATATTTACATTCTTCTCTCAAAATTCAAAAGAAAGATCATAAAAGCATGCCACGTTCTATCAATATTGTAAAACTAGCAAAACTAGCTCCATAAACTTTCACCAGGATTTTATATTAATATACAAGTATAAGTTTGAATAAAACCATCGATGGTCAAATGTAAAAGAATTAATGCAGGATGATGGAATGGAATCACCTGAGGCACAAGATGCAATCAAGCATGCATCTTTGCATGCTACTAGAGATGTGAGAGCCTTCATATTAAGGACTTACCCTACTATAAATTTGCATGATCAATGTTGAATTCTTACCATATATTTGCATATAATGTGGTAGTAGATAGAGTATCATTTTTAAAAAATGAATTATCAAAGGTGAAGATTGTTGGAAAAGCCTATGTTTGATAGAATTAATGAACTCTAATATCTAAAATTGGATAACACTCTTGTTAGCCCCATTGCATGGTCTTCACCAGCTCCATGCAGCCAATTTATTAAAAATGGCTTAGTTAAGTACAAAAAGCAATGGAAAAGGCCATGGTTGGTTGAATAGGAGACATAAATGTATTCTAGTTGACAAATTGTCTTTGATAAATCCTAATTACATCCAAGCATTAATACCTTTCACACTTGTTGCCCAAGTTCATGGTTCTATTGGAAGTGAAAAGTGCCAAAAGACACCATGCATTCTTGAAGACGTGGGAACCAAGGACTAATGGATTGCACACTATATTCCACTCCATGGTCTCACCCATTATGCAGAGCCAATTTATTGAAAAATGGCACTACATTGTATTAAGTGTTTGATGTTTAACATTTAGGATTCATTATTTCAAGAGTTTAGGGACTAGATTTTAAGGTTTAAAATTTGATGTTTAGGTTTGTGGATTGGGTCTTGGGTCTAGGAATACCAAGGTTACTAAGGTAAAAATTTTTTGTGTTGGGAAGTAATGTCAAATGTCTTGTGTATGTAAATGAGTTATGAGTGAAACTAAGCAAATGTTTGTCACCTAGATGTTTTCATGTTCAGTTGATATTTTCGTTGAAAAACTTTCTAAAATTTGACGAGAGTCACTAGTTTCATCAATAATAACATCAAAAAAAGTGCCGATAATGTTGAATTCTAATTAAGACATTGAGCACTGTCCAAAAAAAATATGATCTATCACATGGAGCTAATGGAGGTTCCATAGCATGTGCTCATACCGTTTGATGCATAAAGTATAACATTACAGCAGCGAACTAGAAGAGGGGATGCATGGGCAAAAACATGGAAATATTCGTTCTTGATCATGAAAATGGGATCCGATAGCCATGATACTTTGCAAAGATCTCAAACTAGGTTATTTTTAGTCCCTTGCACAATATCGTGGCCATCGGGTCCCATTTGCATTGCTAGAACACCACAGGTGCACTATTTCAAACCAAAAGAGGGGATGTATAGGAAAAACATGAAAATGTTTGTTCTTGATCATCAAAATGGGATCTGATGGCCATGATACTTTGAACAAGCCTCAATCTAGGTGAGTTTGAGTCCCTTGCAAAGTATCGTGGCGATCGGGTCCCATTTGCATGACTAGAACACCATCGGTGCATTATTTCATTCCAGAAGGGGGGATGCATGGGCAAAACATGGAAATGTTTGTTCTTGATCATGCAAATGGAATCATATGGCCATTATACTTTTCATGGGCCTTAATATAGTGATTTTGAGTCCCTTGCAAAGTATCGTGGCCACATCAGGTCCCATTTACATGACTAGAACACCAGCGGTGCATTATTACGAACAAGAAGAGGGGATGCATAGGCAAAAACATGGAAATGTTCGTTCTTGATCATGAAAATGGTATCTGATGGCCATGATACTTTGCATGGGACTCAACCTAGGTGATTTTGAGTCACTTGAAAAGTATCATGGCCACCGGGTCCCATTTGCATGACTAGAACACCAACAGGAAATTATTTCGAGCTAGAGGAGGGATGCATGGGCAAAAACATGAAAATGTTTGTTCTTGATCATGCAAGTGGGATCCGTTGGACATGATATTTGCACAAGCCTCAATATGGGTGAGTTTGAGTCCCTTGCAAAGCATTCAAAGTCTTACACCAAATGCAATACTAACTAGAGAGAATATTTGTACCATTTTGAATTAGAGGACTGTCAACTTTCATCCCATTTTGTGAATGGATGCCGAACATGGCCATGGAAGACTGACATCTTCGATCGACAACGTCCTAGTTCAATTAAAATGGTAATGGACCCTAAAACAATGCCCATAGGTTTTAAAACCAATTTCATGCTATCACCTTACCAACATTGTGAAGAATTGGAATAGGGATTTGCATTTAAATTTTAAGACTAAATACCCTAAACCCCAGAAAATGATTTTAATTTATTTTTTATGCTTTTATCGACAGTATTATCGATGATGTGGAAAGTAAAACCCATTCCTGAATTGCATCACTTTCATTCTTCTCTTCCATCCTTCATTGATCCTCTATAACTTTTTTGGCCCTCCATAGCTTGGAAGCACCTTTCCACCACTAAGGACGACCACCACACCTTGCAAGCATCCTTTTCCACCAGGTATGTTGATTTGTTATGGTTTTCTTAAGTTTTTCTTTCCTTTCCCTTTCGCCTTTCCCTTTCCATCCCTTTCCCCTTCCCTTTCCCTTCCCCATCCCTTCCCCTTCCCCTTGTCTTTCCCTTTCCCTTTCCTTCCCGTTTCCTTTCCTTTCCCTTCCCTTTCCCTTCTGCATCCCTTCCCTTCCCTTTTCCTTTTGTTCTATTTTCTCCCTTTCTCTCTTGTTTTTTCTCTTTCTTCTATTTTTTCCTTTTCTCATTTTCTCTCATTTTCCCTCTCTCTTTCCTTCTTGCCTTTCCCCCTTCTCTTTTCTCTTTTCTTCCTTCCCTCCCTTCCCTTTCCCTTTTCCTCCCTTCCCTCCCTTCCCTCCCTTTCCCTTTTCTCATTTTCCTCCCTTTGTTTCAAACGTATTAATGTTTAAATAATTGAATTTCCAAGGCTGTAAAGTATCGAAGCATATGCATATGCTGAAAGCTTAAAGCATATGCATAAGCATATGATTTAAATCTTTAAGCATATGCTTCAAAGATTTAAATCTGTAAGCATATGATTCAAATATTTAAGCTATTTGCTTCAAATCTATATGCTTCCCAAGGCTTGAATCATATGCTTTAAAGCTTTATTCAAGGGCAGGGATTCCAGGAAACACAGTGTTGAAGTGGATGGAGACTTCACCATCTTGATGCCTTGAAATCCTCGCCCAATCCTGAAAACATGCTTCCCCTTCCCTTCCTTGAAAATAAGCATATCCTTCAAAGCTTTAAGCTTTCTTTGAGGCCAAGCATGATATTCTTAATTGGACTTGCTTCCTCCCTTGCTATCATGATCTACAGAGTATCTTAATCTTCATCTGCCAAGTGCTCAAGCACCAACCATCCCACCAACACATTGCGCGCAAGGAGAGAAATACAAAAGACACTCTTGGTTAAGATAGCAAGGTAGGAAGCGAGTCCATCAAGAATATCAAGAGAAACAAGTGATGATGAAAACTTTTTCTTGCTTGGCCTCTATTTTCTTATGTTTCTCCCTTTCTATTTCTTATGTACATTTGGCAGTTTGGCACCGTTCCACATCAAGGATTTGTGACACTTGGCAGAGTGATCTTTCTCAAATTCAAGATTGTTGCATACTTCTTGCATGCACACATGCCACCCATGTATAACCATATTTATTGACTATTCTTTGGCATTGGTTCCTGCACACATACATTAGCCTTGCATAACCTCTTGGCTACTCCCAACACTAGTTGTCATCACTCGACTACATGCTTGATCCTTGGCACATAGTTGTTCTATCACATGACTTGGTTTAATTTATAGGCTAAGTGTAAGCCCCCCCAGTGACGGCAGCTCGAGCATAAGACCCTAGCGGCAGCTCTTTTACAGTGTTCTCATGGGTAGACACTCTCGTTGGTACACAGTTAAGCCTCTTGCATAGAGCACCAAACCACCTCCAACATGGAGCTCTTCAGATCACACAATTGATGATATACTAGTCATGAATCCGGATGAGATCTGTGAGTGGAAACAGAACCTACTTCAACCATTCATTGCCACAGGGTATGTACCAGTTTATGATGGTGACTCGAGCCTCATTGGTCTTGAGCGATTGGACACAGATGTTCCACATGTTAGCATGGATTAGCCTTCATATTTTGATCATGCACATTTGTCGCTAAACTCTCAGCGCGAGGCACACTTGATGGTAAGCCCTCAACATGAGGCAATCCCATCTACATCAACATAGTATGATTATAGTGATGCACCGACATCATCTTCATGCACAGATCTGACTCCATTTACTGTCACACTAGACAATACAGATACTGAGTAGGAGTTTACCAATGATCATGAAGGTTTTTAATAGGTAAGTCCTCAGCATGAGGCTCTCAAATGCCACAACACATTTAGCTCCTTAGGTGATTCCATTCCAGCATCCATCATTGATGCTATCACCTCTGATACGGAGCATTGTACATCCTTGGACACAGTTTCCATTAGCAGTATGGATTTGCATATCGGTCTTTAGGACATTCCAACATCGGCTCAATCATGCCGCATTGTAGTTTTCACCACCTTCGTTCAGCAGATCATTCCTCAGCATGAGGATATTTATGCATCAATGCAGTCCTGCCCCAGTGCAGTGGACAATCAACCATAGGGTAACCTAGGGAACCTCAGTGTTTCAACATGCACTTATGGCTATAGCATACAGTCCATACTTGATGCAGATTAGTGGTTGGATCCAAGACTTTAGATTAGTCCCTACATCAACATTTGGCAGCTCATATGCCTAAGGGATATCTTATGTTTTCTCAGTTGTATCTCATGCTTCTAGGCCTTTACATTGTCAACTCCTTCGTGATGAGCCTTTGATAGATGTTACATCCTATGCCAACAAATGTTTAGCCATGCATACATCAAACGACCTTTAGCTCACAGTTGAGCATACAGGTTTGACATGCCACCATGCCTTGTCAGCTTAATGGGCCCCTTCTTTAGAAGACTAGAGTATCATACCTGCACCTTCGACCCCAGATTTTCAGCCCTTGGATCACTCTGTCCACATCAACTATGCGGTCCTCTTCAACGCTACATCATTCGACAAAGATTATAGTTCTACTACAGCAAACCTCCTATGACATTGTTGTCAATCCTTTTGGGTTGGTGACACCCTTGTTTGTCACAACCTCTCGGATTCTTTCTTCATGACTACATCGACTAGCTTCACATCCGGATGCCTCTTCTACAGAGCAGCTGCATAGTCCAGGGCGACTTATGACATGTTCAGCACGCAGTTGTACATGTAGTCATGTGAGCAATCATCTTTCGATCGACTAGTCTTTGATCTAGGTGGACATTATACTTTGCATATTTCCTTCCTCTTCCATTCAGCCTATGTTCTAGGTTTTATGTGCTCACATATGCACATACTACTCTGATTCTTTCAGTTCTCTTTTTTAGCTTTGGATGCTATTATGTGCACCATACCTTAAATTGGTTGAAATAAACGTATCATGTTCTGCCTTACATGAAAGCAAACAGCACTGTATGCTTGTTATATTCACACTTATCACATCATGAGGACATGGTAGCAACATTTCTTGCACTATCTTTGTGTTTCTTTAATTATGCATGATATCCTCTATTTTTTTACCAACATTTAACCACACTTGAACATTTAATTCTTATCTAGACATCTATGGGAGATGCACAATTTTTGAATATAGGACAATCTTAAAAAACAATAGGAGGGTATCGATGCTCCTGCTTAGATGTTCTCACACTTGCTTGGATACAATGAAATGCCATAAATATATGCTATTTAATAATGTGTTTAGGTTTCTTTAATGGTGATGCTTATCTCTATTTCTTCATGGGATACGATGGACAATTTATCAAGCATATTTGAATGAAAATTTGCTCCATCAATTTGTCCAAATTCTTGAATGCCGCTCGATGTATTCCTTAGGAATAAATTCAAAGTATTGGATTTTACTGGTTTTGTCAAAATTCATATTTTTGTCAATCCTATCATATGCATATGTTAGTTTCCTAGTTTTGCCATTTACTTGATATTATGTGAGCTTGGTAGCTATGCTTTTTTATATACTAGCTAATAATCCTTTTTGTCATTTATGTGTTCCTAAGGGCTTGAGGGAATCACTTTTATTTCAAGCTACTCATTTTCTATGAATGAAATTGAATAGAGAACATTTAGCATTGGAAATTGTATATAAGGCAAAGAATTGAATTTCCTTTACTATGATCCTTTGTTTCCATTAAACTCCCATCATAGCTCACATATAACCATCCTATAAGAGCGATTAGGATTCACTATTATTCCAAATGTTTAGACAAGGAACCAATAATTTTATTTGCATCTAATCTGAATTAGGCATATGTCTATCAGGATGGAAAAATTAGAGATGAATTCGTGGCATTGTTGCTTAGATTTGGGTTTTGATTGTGCTTGAATTTCACTCTTATTCTAAATGTTTAGATGAGGAAATATTAATTGTAAGTGCATCTAATCTGAATTAGATGTATTTCTATGAGGATGAAAAAATTAGAGGTGAATTGGTGGCATTATTGATTAATCTAGTTGGAAGGTATTGATATTCAAATGGTGCTGATTTGGGTTTTGATTGCACTTGGATTGGAGTGATTGATCATCAATACATAAAGCTCTTGCGTCTCATACCTTAATGATGGCAACACAGATTATTGACTCTTCCATTTCATTAGACACATTACTTGCTTTCATGGTTGACATCAACATGAACACAATCATCATTCTTCAGTTGCAAAACACAATTACTTTAGTATGGATGGCCATAGATGATCATATTGTCTATTTTCTTTTGCAACTTTGCTTGATACACCAAGGCACTCATGTATAGGACCAAGTATTGCTCATGAACCCATCTTGGTTGGACTTTGTGGAGAAGGCCACCCAACCTCTATCGAGAGTGCTATGGAATTGTCGCATGCCAATACCATTGCCTCGACCCCTTTGGCAGGCAACCAACCTATATCGAGAGGAAGCATTATCGCCCATGCTGCTACTATTGCACTCACCCCTCCTCTTCCTCAAATTTGCCCTAGCAAACTTTAAATGGAAAATAAATCATAATTAGTGCAGCTCCCTTCAAAGTCGATTTGTTGATTAACATAAGGTTAAATTTGTATTGGCCTGATAACTATCCCCCCCCCCCCCTTCCCCCCAATGATTAATATGTAAAGCTCTGCCCCCTTGCTCTGCTGCGTAGGCCCTTCCTGCTTGCCTCTTCTCTGCTCCCTTCTTCACCCCTC
This sequence comes from Dipteris shenzhenensis, assembly GCF_047967505.1. Classification (NCBI taxonomy): domain Eukaryota; kingdom Viridiplantae; phylum Streptophyta; class Polypodiopsida; order Gleicheniales; family Dipteridaceae; genus Dipteris; species Dipteris shenzhenensis. Next base: position 17,861,782 of record NC_141619.1, read on the forward strand.
GCCTCTTCTCTGCTCCCTTCTTCACCCCTCGCTCCCTGCTCATTTCATCTCTCTCTCATTTGGTGGGCTTAAATGAGTGAAAATGTAATAGTTTTGCAAGACGAAATAAATGTATAAAGTAAAATGTATATTTAAGCAACAAAATTCGCACGAGTAAATAAACAAAATAAAATAAATGAAAGACGGAAAGCAATGAACTTCTCTTTGTTGCAGTAGCAAGCTTAAATATCAGGGTTTTTTCCAGAGCAGCGCACACTCAAGGGAGCTCATGGCGCAGATTTTGCAAGCTGCAGCTCAGCTGCTCAGTACCTCCTCCACCAAGCAACGAGTTGCTATATTTCGGGCCAGCATCTCTTCCCTTCTCGACAACCCAGGTTTCCTTCCCTATCTCAATTGTCACTTTCCATTTCTTCTTATGCTCGCCGATCAGATTGGAATGAGCTGCCGATTCCTCTCTATGTAAAAGACGTAATGCCTGGGGTATCCTCAGAAAACAGCGCCTATTTTCATATGCTGTCACAAGATCCGTTCAATAAAGCCATTGTTAAACACTTGTGTCGATCTCTCCAATCGAGATTAGCTTTATGACATCTTGAGTTTGATGCGTGTAGTGGGTAGACAAGAAGGATTAATTGAGTACATGGATATTGGGAGCTGGTAAAGCGTTGGTGTGTGCATGGAGAGGTGTACCCCGGGGGTTTGTGCCCATTCGTGAGCGGCACACCCACTTGGGTAACGTTCAATAAATAAATATATTATTCAAAAACAAAAATGCTGTTAGTGGAAGCAGCTGTCTCATTGCATGTGGAGGCATACATGATACCCCATATCCCTTTGTGGAGTAGTTCTGTCTACGTGAGTAACTCACCTCCTTGTGAAGAGGCGGTGTTCTCATGCAGAATGCACAGTTGACGAATCAGGACCATTCATGAAACATAAGGACCCATCCTTCAATCAAAAGGTCGGTGCGAATAACAGCAGTGATTGCTTGCTTTGGACAATGGGCTATAAATCTGCTGTCCTTTTCCTTTAGTTTTTTTGGGGGGGGGGGCTTACAGCACACTTCCATGTTGTTGTCAGAGTGCAGTGGAATATGCAAACAGAAAGTGAGAGCATATCTACAAATAGAAAGAGACAGCAGAATCACGTCTACAGAGAGAGTGTACTGCACAAGCAATTACAGGTAAAAAGTCGGCTTAAATAGCTGAGAAAACCTCCTGGTACAAGATGGAATACAAGGGGGCAAAGTGCCATTTATTATGGGGATTAGCCCTGCTGGTCGGTCTGTTCAGTAGGCCGACCAGTCTTGACTGGACCTGGTGGGCTGGTTGGTTTAAGCTGACCTGACTGGTTGGGTCACTCGATCCTAAGGTCGGGTGGTTGGTTGGCCAAAACTGGCCCCAACGCCCTCTGCACAGGCTGGCCATTTATGGCTCTTACCAGCCTCCAAACCAGCCGCCAACCCAGGCCAATGTAAAGCCCTTCACCCAGCTATTGACCCTTGGTAATGTGCCCTGGCAAAACCCCCAACTGCCTGCAGAAAATGCAGCAAGGTTTCCAGCTTATAATCCTTGCAAAGCAAGTATATGTACTAATTAATACTTTGTGGTACCTCAAAATCTCTTGCAATACCAAAGAGGCTTCAAATGTGAGGTTTAAAGTCTGTTGTGAACAAAATGGAGACTTTGGTTTGTGTATTGACGGAAACAGTTTTTTGACCACAGATTTCCGCTTGTTGGAAGTCATCCATCGAATCTTTGTCTTTTGGGGCTCTTGTCAAAACAGGATAATTCTGCTTTGATAAAGTGCTATTTTCTGACAACCCTTTTCGAGTGCATGCAAGCGACTATAATACACTTCAATCCATTTTTCATCTACGTTGATGGACATCTGAGACAGCTACTGTGCAAATCATGCATCCCAAATTACAGCATACTTGATAGTTTGTTTGTTTCCAGGTGAACAACCATGCTGCCCACCACCAAAATCAGGATATAAATGGTGAAGTGAGAGCTTAATGACGTTGCAATTTATCATAACTTGCATAGATGGATGTCTCTCTGTCATGCTTGGGAAGTCTTTGGATTCCTAGGTTATGCCACCTCACACACCCCTTAGCCCCATGGGCTATTTACACCAACCCTCGATGTGGGTAAACGTTCTCTTAAGGATATTTATCCTTAGGAGTCCTCTCTCTAAGGTACACCCATATAACTATCTAACGTTCCAAGGACATAATTTATGACCCTACACTTGAAACTTTTCTATGAAAATGGCCCCACCACTAGGGATCATTTGCTCTCTTGTTCATGTACCATCGCAGCAGGATCAACCCTAAAAAATGGTACCCTATTAAATTTTTTTCCCTCTCTGGTGTGACAAACTATTGAAACTCACTCCAGTCATTAATTCTGACCCTCTCGTGACTGATGAATCTATCCTGATCTGACATAATAAAAACCTAACTTATTTTTTCAGGTGCAAGCATACATTACATTTGGATGATGATAAACACAAGTTTAACTCATATTTTCACAAAAATATTACGTTTTGCTTTCATAAGGCGAATCTGGATGATTATGTGACAGTAGTGTCACTGCTGTCATTACATCATAGTGATACAAGTTGCTTCAGAGATTAAGCTTACAAAAAATAACTTTTTAGATGGTAATTACAGAAATTGGACTTGATGAAATAACTATTAGTCAAATCAAATACATACTTGATTACAATGTTACCGGACTGCCTGCTGTATGTAGAGAAGACTGATGTGGTGATGAAGAGTGACAGGGAGAGACTTAGCACAGACAAACAATTTGCCTCTTATAAAAGATGTAGTTTTGGCTTTCCCTGTTTTGGGTGCGTTCAATTCTGGAGGTTAAATTTGATGACACTTGCATTATTTTATTGAAATTGCTAGTTCTGCCTCCAGTGCCTCAAGTGCAGCATTCCTGCATTTTTGCATTGTACACATTTTTTCCGATAATAGTTGCTTTTTGATTGTTGGACTGTCACATATCTCGTGCATGTTGTTTCTGTTTGTATGTGTTGGAGCATGATATCTAGGTGTTTCTGTATTTTTCAGAAGAGAATCCTGCAGAATATGTCACATCCCTGGCGGACTTAATATTTGAGACACTCTACCTATATAATGATCGGGCTTCCATGGCAGCAGTGGAGTTTGTCCTTGTGAAGGCTTTAAAAGAGCCAGCATTCTTAAAGGCATTTGCTGGGTTGCTGATCCAAACTGCAGAAAAGAGTGCAAAGACAGGCACAAACTCAGTACAATACAAACTTCTAAGGTGGTCTTGTATATTGCTACGATGGAATCCTGGCATTATAGCAGCAAAGACAGCTTTTGCGAGGTTAACTGCAGTTCAGGGTTCTCTCATTTCCTCTCTACTTCAAGCCTCATTTCGAGTGAAAAGAGCAACCAGGCGTATTTTCTTCCATACATTGTGTGAGGTATGAGCTGGTATTTGTAAAGTCCCATAAGGCCTGAGTTCATGCATTCAGAGCTCGAGTTACATAATAGCTCGGGTAGTTTACATGTTTGCCCCATTATCCGCTTACAGGAATTTCATTTTGTGCAGGTTCACGATCTCTTTCAGCTATATATTCATGAGCTGAAGGGAACACATCTTAATTCTGAAAGTTCATGTGGTCTGATCACTTTGTTGCTAGAGTATTGTTCTACAGATGCAGCCCTCTTTGATAACCATAAGGTATTTTTCAGAAACATTGTTAATGTTACCAAATGCAATCAGATATTTTGTCTTGGCTAATTATTTACCTAACAGTTGTGATTCTTTTCTTATCTAAACATGTGGCGTAGGTTCGTATGTTCTCAAGGATGGCTTCTTTGCAGGTGTTTTTCTTGGATCTGTATATCAAAGCAGTGCTGAGCTCAAGGGAAAGACCTCCAGATGATCTGAGCTATGCTTTCACTCCTCTTCTTAAGAAGTTGACACATGAGGAGTTTGGGATGGTTGTGGTGCCCACTGCAGTGAAGATGTTAAAACGAAATCCAGAACTTGTTTTGGAAGCAGTTGGCATTCTTTTGAAATTGACAAACCTGGATCTTAGTAAATATATAGGTGACCTTTTGTTGGTGTTATTAGTTCAAGCTCGGCATAATGATGAAGGCAGGAGAAGAGTGTCTGTAGCAGCGATCTCAAATCTGGCTTTGCAGTCTAGTGATCCAGATGCCATATCATCAATGTTTCACATCATTAAAGCAGTCCTTGGGGGTACATTCTCTAATACCATCTTTTTGTGTGTATTCCTTTGCTGTATTTTGCGCTTGGTGGTGCTGAAATATTCCCTCCACTCCTTCTCAAAAATTTACCACCAGCTCTGTGTGAGAGAGATCCCGATCACACTTCTGCAGATTTTTGATGCCAGCCCTGTCTGGGGTAGAGATGTAGTTTGTATTTGCTGGTGCTTGAAGATCCCAATCACACTTCTTAAACCTTTGCTTCCTGCTCTGTCTGACATAACACTTCCTCAAACCTTTTCTGCCAGCTCTGTCTGAGATAGAGAATTGAGATCCTAGTGAAAGCATACTCCGTTTGAATAATTAATCAGTATAATTTTGCATTGACCACAACGTTGTTGATGCATTGGACTTCTATTGTGGTTGTCACTCTGCAGAAGGATCCTGTCCATCTCGTCCGTGTGACACTAGTGTGTTATTTGTAGGCTCAACTGAGGTCCCGGTCTTGCTGAAGCTTGGGTTGCTGATTATCATCCTTGTTTGAGTTCTGATGCATTGACACTTTTATTTAACTGCTGAAGTAGCATACAGATGAAGGAAAGTTTCTTTAATACTTGCAATCTGTTTATCTTTGTAAGACAAATGGGTGAGTACCCGAGCACCAAGTCTCCTGAACAGCCTGTCGAATAGAGGGAACCCAAGGCTGGACACACTCTGCAATTATGAAGTGCAGGCCCCCAACTGCATGCACACCCTTGCTCTAGTGCTTCTGCAAGCACCCATGTCTGTGGGTTCACCTCGCATGGTTAGCTAGAGTGCCAGCCATCCTTTGCTTGGGGCAAAGGAATCCTGCTTATGTGCCCGCACCTCCCTGAACATCTTCTGCACTGCCTCAAAATGGAGGCTCTCGGCAACTGCCCGTCCTCTGGCCTCCTATTTAGCAGGGGATTGTCTGTCTGCCCAGGTTCTACACCACTACTGCATGGGTGCATGCAGCCTTGTTTGGGCTTTGCTAGCTCCATTGCTCATGAACAGGAGCCCTCTCATGGATACTGGTCCGCTAACTTTCAATTGCCTGTGCCAGTGTACTAGATCGTCCTTAGCTAGTACCCACAACACTCTGTGCAGACATCCAATGTCTCTCGCCATGCACCCATCCCATTCAGCCCAAGTTTTGGCTCTCCCACCTGCAGCAGGACAATAACCTTGTGTTGGAAGCGCACCAATCAAAGGATAAACTCACATCCTGGCCAAAAGCAAATGATTTTCAAATTTGAAATCAGCAAATCGTACTCTGACCTGTCCATCAATTTGATTTCAACTGGGGCCATCTCCTTTTTAATTTCTCAACACAGATTAAAAATGCAGCTCCCTGTCTTCAAAAAGGCAACTCCAAACTCAAATTCGAATTCCAAACATGCCACCAGCTGCCAGCGAATGTTTTCTCCTCCTCAATGCATTTTCAAACATCCCCAAACCTTTCGTTCATCATCTGCTGGCTCTTCCTGCGGTGTTGCAGCAGGCAATAAGGTCCCTTCCCCGCCCTTTTCTGCAGTTTGCCCCGTTCCCAACACATTCAAACTGCTTTACCCTGCAACCATTGTGCCTACTACCCACTTAGAATCAGTCCCAGCCATACCTCTGCCTGCAAGTTCTTGTCATACAGCACACAAAATTCGAACAATAGTAAGAAATGGCACGAGTCAAGTATCCATAGAAGGAGTTTAAGACCATTCCTACTGGTCCGTGAAGCAAATCTGCTAGCACAAAGTCCTTGTGTGGAACGAGAGGCTCGGGTTCAGCAACTCTGTGAAAGCTTAACCTCGCCACAAACTCATCTCTTGGAATGAAAATGCAGCTGCTAGTGTGAATTTACACTTTGGAAATGTTGGGTGTTGGAAGCATTGGAAGCTAAAAAATGGAAGCACAATGGAGAAAAATGAGATGCTGTAATAGATTGCTACAAAACTAAAGTGTGGAGGCTCAAGGGAGAGCCAACATAACAAAACCCTAGGGCTAACTGCCCTAATTGGACTAAGTGTCCTAACTGACCTAGATGGTACATAAACTAACTGTACCAAGGTATAAGTGGCATCTATGGATAGCCCATGAGATGGCCTACAAACCCCCCTCCATGGTATGGGCTGAAGTATCCTAGACATGGCTCAGGATACCTAAATATCTAGTGTCATGGTTGCACATGTTCGTCCCGTAGGGATATAGCAACCTATGACTGTACAGAGTACAACAGATCAAGTTACAAAAGGTACTAAGTTCGAAGCTTGCCGAAAAGCCTCAAACTTAGGTCGAGGTAGAGCCTTCGTAAAGAGATCTGCCAAGTTGTTTTCAGTGGGAACATAAGACAACTCAATATCACCCACTGATAATTGCTCTCTGACATAGTGATAGTGAACCTCAATGTGCTTTGTGCGAGCATGGAAAATTGGATTCCGTGCAACAGTCAAAGCACTTTGACTATTAGTGAAGATGATGGTAGGAGCAGTCTAACATGCACAAAGATCTGCAAGTAGCTTTCGAAGCCAAACACACTCCACGGTAGCTGTAAAAGCTGCTCTGTACTTAGCTTCACAGCTAGAAGTAGCAACTGTACTCTGCTTCTTGCTGAACCAAGAAACACATGAAGTACCAAGCATAAAACAGTTGCCACTATGTGACACACGAGTGTCAGAACAACCAGCCCAATCACTATCAGTGAACCCATGCATGACAAGTGAAGTATCAGCCCCATAAAGAAGGCCTAAATGCTGAGCGCCTTTAAGATATCTGAAAACACGCTTCACAGCATGCCAATGGTGCATAGATGGGTTGTGCATATATCTGCTCAACTGTGAGACAGCATATTGTAGATCAGGTCTCGTATGTCATAGGTAAATCAAACAACCAACTGCCTGCTGATAGAGAGTGACATCACATGTACCACTACCATCCTCAGAAGAGAAGTGAAAACCAGTCTCTAATGGTGTGGATACTGGCTTGCAATCCTCAAACTGAGAACGTTGCAAAAGCTGTCCAATGTACTTGGATGTGACATCAAAATTCCCCCCACTGCTAGCAAATTGGATGCCTAGATAGTAGTGCAGAAGACCAAGATCAGACATAGCAAATGTCTGCTGCAAATCAATTTTAAAATCTGCAATTTGCCGAGCATGTGTCCCAGTCTCAAGCATGTCATCCACATAAAGGACTAAAATCAGCAAATCTGTCCTCCTCTTGTGGATGTAAAGGGTAGCCCCTGTAGGGCTGTTTTGAAAGCCAAGTGTGAGCAAATGAGAATGAATTCTCGAATACCAAGCCCGAGGTGCCTGCTTCAATCCATAGAGGGCCTTTTTCAAGCAGCATACCTTGCTTTCAAAACCTTCAACCTCGAAGCCAGGAGGTTGGGAAACATAGACCTCTTCTTGCAAATGTCCATGAAGGAAAGCTGTCTTAATATCAAGCTGATGTATTTGCCAATGAAAGTGGGCAGCAAAGGCAATAACAATGCGAATGGTAGTGATCCTGGAAGTGGGAGCAAAAGTCTCCCCAAAGTCAATGCCATGCTGCTGAGCATAGCCCTTAGCAACAAGATGGGCTTTGTAATGGTCCACTGAATCATAAGCTTTCCATTTGATTTTGTAAACCCACTTAGTTCCAATGGCATTCTTGCCATGAGGCAAATCACACAACTCCCAAGTGTCATTATGATGGATAGAATCCAATTCAGCTTGCATGGCCTGTTGGAGATAAGTGCACACTAAGTGTACTATTTCCCTAGTCTACATTTGTCTAAGTCTAGTCTACTCTTTGTGTCTTGACTGTGTGCCATGTGGCACCTCTACAATTATCCCATAAGCACTCTTGCTTTATGTCTTGTACTTTGGCCCATATATTCATGGGTCACATCATTGCAATCTATCTATCTAGCTTGTGTCTTGTCTACACTCTTCTCAAGGTACTTCTTGTCTTTCAATCTTGTTATTATTTCACTTCTAGTTTTCTAGTTTCTAGTTCTTGCTTCCATATTCCAACATGGCCTTCATCCAACAAGCATTCTAAAAGGCATCTTGATGACATAAGGGCTCTTCATTGCATGCTATAGCAACCAAAGCATAAGCAACAAAACTAGCATGCTCTTTCCGGACAGCTGCTCTCGTAAGGGCTGGCAAGTATCTTGTTTGCTGTCTTTTAATGTGTCAAGGAGCCAACGGGGTACCTTTTTGGGCTCCTGAATTTCTGCTCTTTCCTGGTCAAGAGCCCTGTGCAAATGATCTTGATCAATGATAGCCATATCAGGCTGAATTTCTGGCTGCACATGTGGCTGCAAATGACCAATAGATGGAGGAGGGACAACCTCATATGGGACAACCTCATATGGAACATCATCCCGAGCATCGGATGGAAACAAAGGCATCAAGCTGTCAAATATGTCTGGGGCATCAACAATGGGCTTTTTTGACAGTCCAGCAAAGGCATAGTGGAAGATTCATCAAACACAACATCCCGACTGACAAAACACTTGCCCGTGCGGGGCTGATATAGCTTATAGCCCTTGCTCTCTGAACTATACCAAAGAAAAATGCACTTAACAGCTTTATGATCCAACTTAGTGCGCTTTTGTGAAGGCACATGAGCATAAGCTAAGCATCCAAAAGTCCTCATGTGGGAAATGCGAGACTTACGACCCATCCAAGCTTCATAAGGTGTGATAGTTTGCAATGCCTTTGTAGGACATCTATTTAAGATGTAATTTGCACACATGACTGCATCCAACCACAACTTATTAGGCAAATGTTTGGCTTTCAACATGCATCCGGCCATTTCCATCACTGATCTATTCTTCCGCTCAGCCACGGGATTCTATTGAGGAGTATAAGGCACCGTGCATCAATGATTGATGCCACGGCAAGCCAAAAAAACAGCAAACTCCTTCGACATGTATTCACCCCCCCTTTGTGTATTAAGGTGAGCAATGTGCAGCCCACTCTCATTCTCAGCCAAGGCAATAAATTGCTTGAAGCATGAGGAAACTTCAGATTTGGATTTCAATGCGAAAATCCAAGTGTACCTGGTGAAATCATTAATAAAAGTAACAAAATAGTAGAACCCCCCAAGAGCTGCAACCGTCATGGGTCCACAAACATCACTATGAACCAGATAAAGCTTGCGTGAAGCACCAACTCTGCCATCCTTGGGAAATGCAGCACGGTGCATCTTTCCAAGCAAGCATGTTTCACAAACATATTTGGTAGGCATACATATTTTGGGAAGATCCACAACCATATTTTCCTTATATAACTTCACCAGTGCTCCAAAATTGAGGTGACCAAACCTCTCATGCCACAAATGAGTATCTGCCATGGTAGAATCAATAGCAAAGCCATGTGCATCGGCAAGTGCAGCATCATCATCCAAACATTTGTCATAAGCATCAAGTCTATAAAGACCTCTAGACAATGTGCCAGTCAAAACCATGATAAAGGCATGTGTAGCATCATAACACTGCACACCTCACACCATCAAAAAGAACCTGAAAGCCACATGTAGCAATGGCTGAAATAGAAATGAGGTTCTTACAAATGCCTGGAACATAAAGCACATGCTCTAGAGTGACAATACCACCAGAGATAGAAGTAAGAGCAACTTTCCTAATACTTCCGTATGTGATGCATTATTGACACGTGACAGTGCCCCCCTTAGATGTAAGCTCCAATGAGCTGAATAACTTCTTGCAGGAAGTGATGTGCTTGCTACCACTATCAAAGAACCAGGCATCACGAACATCTGAAATTGCCATACAAGCATCATGAACATCAGAATTATACTGACATGTAACCAAGAAAGCCCAATGCTGGTCTTGTGCGAAATTAGTAGACTCATGTCGATCTTCTACACTAGAAGAACCAGATACTGTAAGATCAGTCTCTTTCTTTTTCTTTTCAGATGCTATGTGCTTCCTGCATTCAGAAATATCATGCCCAGGTTTCCAGCAATAATTACATCTCTTCTTCTTTTTGTTATCCCCTGAAGAAGAGGCACCATGTGAATGATCAGCATGGGAATGAGAGGGCTTTCTAGCTAAAACCTTGCCTTTACCTTTGTGTTTGTGATGGGCACCAAATGCTTAATCACTAGCCATAGTAGCATTGCGATTCACACGACTTTGCTCCTCCTAAAGAAGAAGAGCAACCAGTTGGTCAAATGAGAAATGATTGGCAGCATCCCCTGCAACCAACCTCAATGTAGTAGCAAAGCCTTGATATGAATCAGGCGACCCATCAAGGGTATTAGAAACCAGCTGAGAATCAGGCATAATCTCATCTATGTTGGCCAACTGCTCTTTCAAATCCTTCACATTAGTGAGATAGGCATCCATGTTACCACCCTCATCAAGCTTTAAATCTTCCAACTGCCTGCGGAGATAGGCAACCCTTGCCTCATTCCACACCTGATACAAAGATGCAAGATGATCCCATGCTTGCTTAGCTGTCTTGCAAGACCAAATATGAGAGATAATAACCCGTTTCACTGAAAGAGCAATCAAGGCATGTGCTTTGGCATCATGACCATCCCATTGTATTTGCTCTTGTGAGGAGGTAAAGCACCTAGAGCAGGAGGTGCAGGTGTCCTTGCTGTAGCATTAGAACCATCACCTGAAGAAGCAGAGGCTGTAGGTGTAGCACCAGAAGTCACAGTGCATGTAGGCCTTGGCCTCAGAACCTGAAGCAATATGCCATAGATTCTTGGCAACCAAAACATGTCCCATCATGTATGACCACATGGGATAATTGGTGCCATCAAGCTTGTCATCGGCCCCAATCAGCCCAAACAAATCATCTTTGCCACCAGACATGGTGTTAAAATACAAGGCAAATGCACCAACTGGCAAAGCAAATGAGAGAAAGGCAACCTCTCAGAATCAAGTACCAAAAATCTGCCCAAGCTTCAAAGCTTATGAATGCAAAAGACTCCGCTGTCCCAAGGTGTACCTATTGCATGAAAAATCCCCAAAGGCAACACAAGGCCTTTCCAAAATGCAAATGAAGCAAAAATTGGAAAGAGCCAATCAACGACGACTTACCCAATGATGTACAGCAGTGACAGGCTCTGAAAGCGAGCAAATGAGGGCTGGAAATGAGAATTACAGCAAAAGAAGTGCTCCCACGAGGAGGAGAGCACGTAGAAATGGAGAGAAAGAGATCCAATGGAGGGGACTCGCAGCCCGAGGCAAAGGGATGCCAAATGAGGAGGGAAGGGCTCAAAGAGCTGCAGCAGAAAAACGCTTCAAAATGCTCGAAAATAGATCCTCCTTTGCAGTGGGCACTCCAAAATGCAAACTTTCCGTGACAGAAATGCCAGCAAACCAGCAAGAAACAGGCTGCCAAACAGCTCCCAATGGCTCCAAAAGGGCTCCGGGTGGCTGGAAATGGCTAGAGGGTGGATCCCTTACACCTGCTCTGATACCACTGTTGGGTGTTGGAAGCAATGGAAGCTCAAAAATGGAAGCACAATGGAGAAAGACGAGATGCTGTAATAGATTGCTGCAAAACTGAAGTGTGGAGGCTCAAGGGAGAGCCAACATAACAAAACCCTAGGGCTAACGGCCCTAACTGGATTAAGTGTCCTGACTGACCTAGATGGTACATAAACTAACTGTACCAATAGTCCTAACTGACTATAACTAGGCCTACAAGGCTGATGCCAAGGTATAAGTGGCATCTATGGATAGCCCACGAGATGGCCTACAGGAAAACAAACTTGAAACTGGCTGGAAACTTCAATCACAGCAAGAAGTATAAGTCGCAGCACTGTGGAGCAAATCGCAGATAGGGGTAGTCCTCGTCTGGAAGATGGAACTCCAGACAGCGCATTAGAAACTCAACGATGAAGCTGGTGGTTAATCATTGGAGAGAGAAAAGATGGGACATGGATAAACAAAGAAGAGAGATAAAGTTTATTAAAGTCTTCGGAAGACCGATGGGTCTATGAGATTGTGAAAAACATGATACAAACAAGCTGAAAGGGTGGAGCTACTAAACGATCATCAACACCCATGCTACATGCTACATGCTCAATAGCCATAAGAAAACAAGAACACAACACTAGGGCCAGAAATAAGGGCTGAACCCCCTTGCCCCCCTTCTTTATGCAATAGAAAACTCTTTGTACAAGGTGGCTCACATGCGAGTAAAGTCAAGCCAGGCCTACTTTTCTTGCCTAGAATAGGCGCTTTTCTATGAAAGGTCGAGCTTTCTATAAAATCTTGGGCTTACTCCAAAGCAGGTGCTTTTCTCCATAGAGTGGGGTGCTTTTAATGGTTTTAGCCCAAGTGGGCTGCCCTTCATTAATTGGGGCGTCACTTGTCTTGTGTTTCCTCCCTTAAAAAGTGGGGGAATTTAGCACTTTCCAAAGTCTTGCGCATGCACAAACAATATCCAACACTTTAACCCATTAGAGGTTAGCCAAATACATGCATTCTAGTTCTTGGACTAATCCTAGTCCCTTGTGGGTGTCCTCGCAATGTTATTTCATCAATGTAATGCAAAGGGAAGTAAAACTTATTCTAGTTAACCGAGGTCAGCTTTCTTTGACCGAAAGGTTTCTCTTTATTTCTTGGGAGAAGTTACAAACTTGTGACACTTTGCCTCCAGGGAAGCAAAAACTCATGAGAGGCAAGGTGGTGGATTTTATAAGACATGTTAATTGCAAGGGAGGATGTGGAGACTGGCAAGCTCAACATCCAAGTTGTACCACCCAAGTATGGGATGGGACTGACTTATCTTACGGACCGGCTGGATGGACAAACAAGTGCCAAGGTGACATGACCCTAGCACTCTTGAAACCTCTGACCTGCAAGCAAACACAAGAACACACCAAACATGAGGAATCTGAGCAGGCTGTTGCTCACCACCCAACCATGACACATACGGGAAAAGATCCCGAATCAAGAGATGTCCCCTCCCAGCTACGAGTTGAGCTAATGGCACGAACTCCCAACCAGATCCTGTCCAGCCTGGTGTCCCATACCACCAGGGGATGCCTAGAGGCCTTGGATCTGCGGTTGGGCCTTGGGCTACGCTAGATGCAGGCGTGCGTCCGTGACTCAATCTAAGATCAGACCTAGTACTAGGCAACTAGAATTGCTCCCATCGGCTCTCCGAGATCTAGGCCCAATGTGCCAAAAATAGCGGAGACCTTTATCTGGTTCGCACTCTTGCCACTCAATTCGAGAATCTAGCCTGGCTAGCCCTAAGCCTCCCCATGCTACTTGAGCTAGTATTGTGTACGTCAGTACACGTCAGATACCAATCTGTGCACATGACATATTTCCCCTCCTCTAAGAACTAACTCCTGAGTTCGCAAGAAAACCCGAGAATGTCCTCTAAAGGTTAGGTAATGTCTCCCATGTTGCGTCCCCCTCGACACGATCCTTCCACTTGACCTTGTATTCCGTGATAGTTCTATTACGGATCCATCTTTCATGAAATTCAAGAATACTTTTAGGTTCGTGTGAAATAAAAGTCAAATCAGTAACTTACATTATTTCTTGAGGAGAAACAAGTTTATCATCGACACCCAATAACTCTTTCAGTCTACTAACATGAAAAACTGGATGTACTTTAACATCAGGAGGCAATTCTAGTTTATATGCAATTGGTCTAATTCGTTTAATAATCTTGAATTGACCATAGTATATGGGGGATAATTTCGGAACCAAACTAGTACTCATGCTCTTGCATTCCTTAGGAATACGTAAATATACCATCGTCCCTTCAGAGTACTCTCTGGGTGAACGATGTCTATTAGCATAAAATCTATCCCGATCCTTCTAATAGACTCTTTGGTAAACTGTAATATTTCTTGCATGTCTGCAAGAATGTCCTTGTAGCATCATTATTTATTCCTTTGATCCCAATCATAACTGGTGACTTAGGTTGAAACCAGACATAAGCATAAAAGGATTGTAACTTGTACTTGAATGCTTTGCACTGTTGTAAGCAAGTTCTATCATGGGGAGATAGTCTTCCCATGGAGACTGTCTCTTAGAAACATATGCACGAAGCATATCTTCAACCAATTGGTTAACCTTCTCTGTGTTGGCTTCGGATTGTGCATGATCAGAGGAACTCATACTTAGAGTAGTTTCAAACTCGTGAGCTAAATGAATAGCTGATATGGTTGATCTAGTAGGTAAAAATCTAGCCATCTTTGTCAGACGGATGACTATGACTCAAATGGAGTCATGACCCTTGCGGGTTCTAGGCAAACCCGTAATAAAGTCCATGGAAATACTTTCCCATATATTACCAAGGATTTACAATGGCTGTAATAAACCCGCGCTTCGAAGGTGTTCTGCCTTAGTAACTTGACAAACCCAGCAACCTACCACATAGCTTTCAATAAATGCACGCATCTTAGGCCAATAAAAGGTATGTTTCACAAGAGACAAAGTCCGATTTATACGTGGATGTCCAACAGTAGGGGCATCATGACACTCCCAGAGAATCTTGGATCAAAGATCCGAAACATTTGGCACACAGATCTTTCCATTCCGGAACAATAAGCCGTTCTTAATCATCCACTGACCTCTCGCCGCATGTACCGTAGGTGGCACAATCCCTGAGTCCTGGTCAACCATGGAGCTACCATCCTGGACTTTTTGCCAATAAGAATTGAAATGACATAGTTGCGCAACGCCCTCTAAAGGATTGAAATAGGTCTGAAGATATTTCCATAAATGACATAGCATTCACAAATTTGACTCGACTTAAGGCATTTGTCACAGTATTCACGGAACCCTTTTGATAACGTATTTCAAAATCAAAAGCTTGCATTAGCTCTGCCCATCTAGCCTTTCTCCCCCTCAATTTTAACTCGTCACACACATACTTGATTTATTAATGATCTCTCAATACAAGAAACTTGACACCATACAAGTAGTATCTCCAAACCTTTAGGGCTTCTTTGATAGTTTGATTCAAGGTCTCAAAAGCCTTGTTTAGTGCATCATTCTAAGAGATTCGCTGGGTAGACCTGCTTCCGTGATCTTTCAATATGTTGGTCAAGGGTGCCGTGACGTTAGAATAATCACGCACTGACTTCCGTAGCCATAAATCCTAGGAAAGAATGAAGTTGTTTCACTATTTAAGGGATAGTCCATTCCAAAACCTTTTGGATACGGTCTAGATTAATGCTGATACCTTTAGAAGAAATCTTGTGTCCTAAGTAAATGATCTCCTTCATAAAGCAGTCATATTTATTGATCTTGGCATATAGCATATGCTGTCTTAAAAGAACTAAGACAATTTGGAGGTGTCCAATGTGATCCTCTAGCGATTGGCTATATATCAAGATATCATCTAAGAACACAACGAATTTGCCCAAATAATCTGTAAACAAATCCTTCATCATTTGCTGGAAGGTAGTGAGAGCATTGGTCAAGCCTAAAGGCAATACGAGAAACTCGTAGTAGCCATACCTAGTAAGAAAAGCGGTTCTATCTATGTGTTTAGCATAGATACGGATTTGATGGTAACCCATACGCAAATCAATATTAGTGAAGTACTCGCTTTGGCCAACCGGTCTATCAAATCATCTGAACGAGGAAGAGGGTATTTATTCTTAATTGCCCCTTTATTCAATCGTTTGTAATCTACACACATCCTCCACGAACCATCTTTCTTCTTTCTTAAAAGGACAAGTGCATCTCAGGGTGATTTGCTTGGGCGAATATAACCCATATTCAGATAGTCTTGTAGCTGTGAAGCTAACTCGTCCTCCTTGAGTTGACTCATCCTATAAGGTGGAATACTAATAGGTTGAGCCCCAGGTACTAAATCTATGCGATGGTCTATTGCCCGTTCTGGAGGTAAACCTTCTGGTTGTTGTGCAGGGAATACATCAATGAAATCATCTAACAACGTTCTTAATTCTCGGTGTTCAAACACGCTTAAATCATTTTTGTTATTAACTGAGACAACAATGAGAAAAGCAGAATCAAAGCACACTAATACACATCATAATGAGAAGCGTTTAATATATTCCGAAGCTGCATCGCAGATACAATAGGTTTCTGAGAAGAGAGAATATCATCACAATGAATACAAAAGTGGGTGTCCTTGTCCAAAAAAGAGAGTGTATGGTCTTTCCATCCAATCGGAATATCATGGGTTTTAAACCACTCTATTTCGATCAATAAGTCTACATGTTCTAAGTGCATAATATAGCAGGTAAGAATAGCTGTGTAGTCTTGAATCTGGATAGAAAGTTCGTCGACCTTACGATCCCAAAACTACTTCCTAGTTGGAAGCTGCACCTCGTAGGTGTGATTGCTAGGTGTCGTGGACAGCCCCATCCTCTGCACAAGTTGTAGTTCACAAAATTGTGAGAGCTGCTCGGGTCAAAGAGAATATGAACTCTTTGGTCCCGCACTTCTCAATAATCTCAGAAAGAAATACTTGTCATTGATGCTTGATTAGATCCCTTAGCTTTGGTTCCTTGGCTTGCATGGAGCTTTGGTCCTGGCGCTTGCATCTGGTTCTTGCGCTTAGGACAATCATTATGTGTGTGGCTCTGCTCTTTGCAAATAAAACAACGTCCTTCTTTCTTTAGCTTAAGAGTGCGTAGGAAACGGGCTCGACCATTCTTCGTCTTAGTCGAATTCTTCTTGGAGCCGTTGTCAACTGAGTTCGACTCCTCTGTATCAATTGGTGATTGGAAGAACTTCCTCTTGTTCTTCCCACTCGTGTCGGCAATAGTGGTTCCCTTTGCGCTGGCCATGGTATCATCATAGATGCGCGCATAGTTCATGGCCTCTTGCAAAGGGATACACTTGTTGTTCTTGATCTGAAGCTTATACAAATCAGGCAAGCCATCCACAAAGAAGCCCAATAAGGTGACAGTGTCCATCTTTGTAGCTCTGGCTTGTAAATCACGAAACTTCTGAAGAAGTCAAATTCAGTTTGGACATATCGAGGGCCTTGAGCTTGCCTACAATATCATAGTCCTCCTCTTTCTTGAGGAATTCTTTCCTAAAGACCTCTTCAAATTTGATCTAGGTGGAGGACGTCGGCCGTAGTTCCTTCCACCAAAGTAATGCTTTCCCTGATAAATACCCTGCTCAGGTTGCATCTTCTTCTCAAGAGGATAAGGGTGAAACTGGAAGTGTACTTGCCACTTGTGTAACCAAGTGTTGACCACTTCCTTAGTCCTGGATTTTTGATCTCCGGGATAGGGATCTGGTGTAATATTTGGGCCTAGCATTGAACCCAAAGCATCAACATGTGAGCGCTGGGGCAGTGCTGGTCAAGAGCGTGATAGAAGCCTGAATCCCTTGGAGTTGCTGTGTCAACCCCGTATGATTCAAATTAACAATTTCAAACTTTGCGTTAAGAGCTGAAGTGAATTTACTGAAGGTAGTCTTTGTAACCAAATCATCATAGAGTCCCTGGTCGTCCCTTTTGTGGTAATCCATGTCTTGATCACCCTTTGTTAAAGCTTGGGTTCCACTGAATCGGCCATGAATACATCGTGGCAAAGGAAGCGTTGAAGTTGAAGTCGGAGGAGAAAATGGGTTAGAAAAGAAGAAGCAACAGTGGGCTCTGAGATTAGGAGCGAGTAGTGAACGAGGGACTGCCACAGGAGTGAGCAAAGGGGAGAAAACGGCGAGGCTAGGTGGAGAAAAAAGGGCGGCAGTTTCGAACCGACGATCTGAAGCAGTCCGCCTTGGCTGATGAGATACGAGAGGGAAGGTGTGGAGTAGAGTATTTGGCGCGTTGTTTCTTGGGCTGGTGAAGGGAAGAGATCCACCAAGTTATTGACTCGATGAGCCCTGGCTTTTAGAAAGCCTAGCTTTCTAGAAAAGCCCATCCTCCTAACTTGGAAGGGCTTGTGCTTTTTTTAAGCTACCAAGCCATGAATACTGCTCAGCCCCAATCGCAAACCGCCCAGCTCTCTTGCACACCTCTCCTAGCTCTCCTTCCTCAACGCCAACTCTACTACACACAGCCAGTCGGGTGCTCGAGGTCCCTTGAATTTTTGCCATTTTCTTGCGCTCCTTCTATTGCAGCTCTTCTCGTGCTTATCCTACCGCTATGAGATCCTCTCCACTCCTCCCTAGCTGCACCATCTTTCTCTCCTTAGACCCTCAACGACTCTTTCGACTCATCCTGCTTCACAACGACTTCACCAAGGCTCTCACGCATCCCTCCTATCCCAATCTAGACCAACGATAACCCTAACTGACGATCAACAAGCCCTTGCAAGGTATCACAAGCAATTTCGGATTTGAATCATACCTGGAGGAAATCTCATCCACTCTCTCGCAACAGATATTCATACCTCAGGAGTTGGCTCTGATACCAATTGACATGACCCTAGCACTCTTGAAACCTCTTACTTGCAAGCAAACACAAGAACACACCAAACATGAGGAATCTGAGCAAGTTGCTCACCACCCAACCATGACACCTACAGGATAAGATCCCGAATCAGGAGATGTCTCCTCCGAGCCACGAGTTGAGCTATTGGCATGAACTCCCAACCAGATCTTGTCTAGCCTGGTGTCCCATACCACGAGGTGGCACCTAGAGGCCTTAAATCTGTTGCTGGGTCTTGGGCTATGCTAAGATGCATGCGCTTGTTCGCGAGATCAGACCTAGTACTAAGGAACTAGACGCTCCCATCGGCTCTCCGAGAACTGAAGCTCTAGGTCCCTTTTATAGACTCAAGCCCAATGCGTCAAAAATAGCGGAGATCTCTATCTGGTTCGTACCCTTGCCAGTCAACCCGAGAATCAATCCTACCTAGCTCTAAGCCTCCCTAGGCTACGTGAGCTAGTCTTGTGGACCCCGGTACACGCGAGATACCATGCACACGACACAAGGGTAGAGACCTGACTCTATGTCGATGAAGGAGAGGAGAAGCTGATTATTGAATGGCTGTATGTGTTAGAAAATACCAAACAGAGGGTACGCACAGCGGAAGACTTATAGTAATGCCCAGGAGCTCACACAGTGTGCGGTGTGGGTGTGGAATCACAAACTTCTTTACTTAATGTGCGTCACAATAGGTGTGCAGACTCATCAATAGACAATGAACCAACCAGATAGAGAAACCACCAAAATATATATTTCCGTCCAAAACTATGGACACAATACAAAAGAGTCAGATTCAGAGTCCCACCAATGATGTGGTCCTCTAATCTTACCACAAGGTCCTTCTCCTATCTACTGGCTCTCTCTAGACTTGAGTCCGCGTGCTCCACCTCGAGCTTCTGTAGACTTTCCGTCCAGATCACAACACCTTGCTGTCTTTGCACCAGCCTAGGTGGGCAGCACTCTGAGCTAGATCTGCAGCTCTACAGATCTCTTGTCACCTTCTGGATAGAGACCCACAAGTGGCTGATCTGCTGCTCCTTCTGCTCCCTGAACTGCTGCACCAATTGACGATTGAATGAAGCTAAATGGCCTCTTTATATAGGCCCCAAGGGGGCTGGTAAAAACCGACCAGCCTGCTACAGACTGGCCGACCAGTCTGTGGCTGGTCCAGCCCTAAAAGGGCACACCCCCCCAGGGCTTTTGGCCCACACTTTCAGGGACCTTTGGCCCTCCTTTCAAGGCAAGTATCCAGCCTATAAAAGGCCTGCCTCCTGCCCACTGACAGCCACAGTTCCTTCTGCACATGCTGCCATAACTGCGCCTCTGCCAGGCCCTCTCCCAGTTCCGTGCAGAGCCGTACGCTGTCCCCGCCTTCTGCTCCTTCCACAGGTCCCGTCCTTTGCAGCCTTCTTCTCTTGTGAGGTGCTGTCACGGGGGCGTGAAATTCTAGGTACTTTAATGTACTACAAGACCGTGACAACTTTGGTTTTAAAAGTCCAAGCGTGGGCTTAATAATGTGTAATTAAACGCGGCATGGTGCCTAGCACATAAGCGTAATTAATCCCTAGGCCCAAAGGCATTCCAAGGAATTAAAAGAGTGGTTGTTGGGAAATGATGACGTGGCATTTTTAATGGGCCCCCTAGAGGGCCATGTATCTTCAGTGGCCCCCCTAGAGTTCCAGGTGGCTCTAGTGCCTTCTACATGCTCCTTTGCCATTCCTGGACCTTCCTAGGCCTTCTAAACTTCACATGTGTGGTTTTCTCTCTCATCTTCTCCCTTTGTTGAGATTTTGGACTGGTTTTTCAGCCTCCTTCAGCTGAATTCCGTTTTTCTTCATAACTCCTCACCCGTTTGGATTCCTCGACTTCTGTTTGGCCCGATGGCTTCCCCTCTGCCTCCTCTTCGTAGTGATATGCTTTTCCCTCCGTGCGTTTGGTAGAACGGGCAGAGCTGAGCACTTCTTTTGCTGGTCGAATTTGCAAAAGTGGCTTTTTCTGGACCTTTTTTCTTCTACCGCCTCCTGGGCCTCTCCTCTTGCAAAGCTACAGCTTTCTGTTGAATTTCGAGTGGTCCCACGTGCTGGTTGACTGGTTTTTCTCAGTTTTGGAGGACTTTCCGGCGATGAAACTTCTCCAAAACCTTCTCAATGCATTCCTCTCTGAAGCACGCTTCTTTTGAGCCCAAGAACTCCCACTTCTTCGCGACAGAAGTGCTTCTTTTCGCATTTTTCAGTGGAATTCTTGCTGGTCGGCTCTTGTAAATGCTCTTTCTTCGTGCCTTTGCACTCCTCTTTGGCTGAGAATGCAATTGGGCATTGGCTACTATGTCCTCTTGGCGATTGAGGACTTGGTTCGAGTTTTCACGGCTTGGTGAGTTGTGATTTTGCTACTGCAATTTCTTTTTGCCATAAGCTATTGGTTGGCCTCGTGTGCCGCCTCTTTCTTGGCTCACAGGTGCCCAGGCAGTGCTACATGAGTCATTCTTTGGTTGGGTACGTTGCTGATTTTATTTTGGAGCTTTGAAAAGCTTTGTGAATGCCATCTGGAAACCACTCAAAGAGAGTGCAGCTGGGGTGCAGTGTGATTGCATCTGGACAGCCAATGGAATTGCACTCGGAAAAGAGAATGCCTTTGGGTTGAGCCTACGGGTTAAGTGCACTTATGTGATGGTGTTATATGCTTGAAAGCCTTGCGAAGGCTTAGTGAATTGGGGCTGCGTGCTCAGTTGCAGGGAAGGTCTCCCAGATGCAACTTGTAATCATTTCACTGTGAAATATAAAGAAATACCGAAAGGGGCGCCACGGTGTTTGGGGCCAATCGGGTGCACTTGTCTATGTTTGTTGAGCAGGGGCATTCTAGCCTCCATCCCTTTTTCAGTGGTTTTGTTTGTGGACAAATGGGTAAATGCCAAATGGTGATCATGCAATGGTTAATGGTTGTGATATATGCTTTGTGAGCTGTAAATAACTGCTGAAGTGATTAAAGGTTTAGTTCCACTGCCCTCTGAGTGATTAGAGGCCGGTTTCAGGTGCTGCCCATGTGGCAGCCCCTTCTCTCTTTCTTCTCTGGGCATCTTCTGCCCTAGGTCTCCCTCCCCCACGCTCTCCTCATTTGGGGGCTTACAGATGGGGAGGTGACCTTTCCAACACCCCCTATCACCGACACATCTCAGCCCAATGCCAACACGTCGATGAATATGCTCTAGTAACTCCCTGGTCGTAGTCCTCTGGAACCTTTCGGTGTCGAAATCTTTTCCTGGCTTTTCATCCAGTGGCTCCTGCTCCACCAGGTCCGGTTCCGCTTCCGCACACCATCCTAGTACACAGGTCTATCTTTGGTAGCACCTCCTGGCACCACCTCCTTCAGTCACGTTCCCGCCTCTGAACTCGAGCAATCCAGCCGTCATGATCTTCCAGTCGTCCCCCTCATAATGAGTGAACAACTTGGAGTCTTCCAGGCACCATGCTCTGAGGGTCTGTTTCAACCCGTCTTTCCTTTGGCAAGGTCTGCAACCAATGAATATTTCGAGATAACCTGGACCATGAACTCTCGCTGAGTTCTCAAGCAAGTACTCTTCTGGCTTCAGTACTCTTTGTCTACCACCTTCTAGCAATCTGCGTCCGAGATTTGAAGAAGCACCAATACTTCCCCTTCTGCCTTCGAAGAAGGCCAATTCCTTCCAATCTCTTATCACCTGAGACAAATGAAGAGCAGAGTCTCTCCACAGCATGCTATAAAGGCTCAAATGCAGAATATCAAATACATACCAGACTGTTGTACTGCTTGAATGTTCGCTCTGAAAGCAAACCCTGTACCTCAATGAGGCACTCACCAAGATCCTGTGTAATCCTGTATTGTCCCTTTCTGAAGTCCAGCATCCATCTGACCATGAGACCCCAGGGCCTTCCATGGAATCCACCCTCGTGTCAGTGTTAACAGCCACACACCTAGAAGGTACCAAGCGCTCCATGCTGTCTTTCACCTTCACAAAAGCATCTGACTCCTCGCCGACCCACATCTCTATGTCAGACATCCTTACTGTGATTTTTGGAACAACATATCTGACCTCGGTAACACTCGGTGATGTCACCAGGAACAACTCTTCGATTACCACATTTGCTTTGGTCTTTCCCTCTGAATCTGAGTCAGACTTTTGTTTGTTTTTCTGATCCGCCTTTTTGTTTGGTCCTCTGTCCTGCTGTTACAGCCGTAACAAAGCTCTTGAAACTCCGAGGCAGTCTCCTCAGTACCATCAAGGCTAGATGGCATGAGTCTGTCTTCTGACCAATTGCTGCCAGCTGATCTCGCACCACCTTGACCTTCGTCAAATGGCTATGTACCGTATCTCCTTCCATATCAAGATTGTAGAGTTGATGCTGAAGAAGCACGATCCGGGAGGTATTGTCTATCTCGTACAGATCTTTCAGTGTGGCCCACGCCTCTACTAACGTCTCGGCCAGTTGGATATGCGGAAGAATGGAGTCCGTCGTAGTCCCTATGATTATTGCCAGGGCATGGGCATCTCTTTCTTCCCAAGCTTCAAGCTCCCCTCTATCTACTGCCATGAGTACCTCCCCTTTACTGTCCACCATGTCCTCCGGCTTTGACTCCTCTCCCGTGGTCAGCTTCCACAACTTCCGAGCCACTAAATGACTCCGGATC
The DNA here is from genome assembly GCF_047967505.1 of Dipteris shenzhenensis. Taxonomy (NCBI): domain Eukaryota; kingdom Viridiplantae; phylum Streptophyta; class Polypodiopsida; order Gleicheniales; family Dipteridaceae; genus Dipteris; species Dipteris shenzhenensis. The sequence continues at coordinate 17,885,035 of NC_141619.1, forward strand.
TTCACTTTCCAGATCGGGTAATTAGTCCCGTCCAGGTTCCCAGACTCTCCAAAATTAGGGATAGTGAAAGAGAGAAAACTGGGGGAGGAGGAAGGGAAAGCAGGGGCTGAAGTGGCTGTAGAGGTCGACATCTCTGCAGTTTATACCACACAGCAAAGTCAACCAAACTCAATTTCAGAAAACCAGAACTCTGAACGCACCTGACTGAACTTGAGTCACCCTCCTTCTCGCAAGGGCACAATCCTCCAGTCGTGGAAGTCGATTCCCTAGAGCTTCTGAATCAGGGTCGTCCTTCAGCAAGGGCCTTCAGGCTCCCACACCTGTGAGCCTCGTACTTGGGCTCTGATACCATGTTAGAAAATACCCAACAGAGGGTACGCACAGCGGAAGACTTATAGTAATGCCCAGGAGCTCACACAGTGTGCGGTGTGGGTGTGGAATCACAAACTTCTTTACTTAATGTGCGTCACAATAGGTGTGCAGACTCATCAATAGACAATGAACCAACCAGATAGAGAAACCACCAAAATATATATTTCCGTCCAAAACTATGCACGCAATACAAAAGAGTCAGATCCAGAGTCCCACCAATGATGTGGTCCTCTGATCTTACCGCAAGGTCCTTCTCCTATCTACTGGCTATCTCTAGACTCGAGTCCGCGTGCTCCACCTCGAGCTTCTGTAGACTTTCCGTCCAGATCACAACATCTTGCTGTCTTTGCACCAGCGTAGGTGGGCAGCACTCTGAGCCTTCTGCTCCCTGAACTGCTGCACCAAGTGATGATTGAATGAGGCTAAATGGCCTCTTTGAAAAGGCCCCAAGGGGGCTGGTAAAAACCGACCAGCCTGCTACATACTGGCCGACCAGTTTGTGGCTGGTCCAGCCCTAAAAGGGCACACCCCCCCAGGGCTTTTGGCCCACACTTTCAGGGACCTTTGGCCCTCCTTTCAAGGCAAGTATCCAGCCTATAAAAGGCCTGCCTCCTGCCCACTGACAGCCACAGTTCCTTCTGCACATGCTGCCATAACTGCGCCTCTGCCAGGCCCCCTCCCAGTTCCGTGCAGAGCCGTACGCTGCTGATGTCATCGTGCCCTGCCAGGTCAGATCTAGGGTTTGCTGTCCCCGCCTTCTGCTCCTTCCACAAGTCCCGTCCTTTGCAGCCTTCTTCTCTTGTGAGGTGCTGCCCATGTGGCAGCCCCTTCTCTCTTTCTTCTCTGGGCATCTTCTGCCCTAGGTCTCCCTCCCCCACGCTCTGGGAGGTGACCTTTCCAACAATAGGAGCATAGAGATGCAGATCAACCTTAGACTCTGGTCATGGTTAGTTTGGGTTCGTACCTAAAGTTTAGGAACGATAGGCAACAAACCCTAGGTCAGGTGCCAAGCCAGGTACATTAGGTTTTTGTTTTTTAAAAATTCACCTGCCCTTAATTTTTTCGTATGGCACATTTTTTTGCCTCCATACCTCTTTTTGCCATTTTGCAAATGCCTTCTGTAGTAGGTGAGGAGTTTCGAAATACCAAGTTTCAAAAGGCATTTTGGGGTTTCGGAAAGTATCGAGGTAAACCTGAAACGCCTGTAAAAACGTTCATGCATAATAGGGTATTTACATATATATTTTTCAAAAAATATTAAAACATTTTAGATTATTACCACCAGAAGTCCAATACTTGGAAAAACCTCATGAAACATCATACACAGACATTTGATATGTCACTTAGAACTTAAATTGGATGCTTAAAACATATTGCTAATTTTTTAATAAAAAAATTAACAACACATCATTGTAGATTAATTTCGTACGTTTCGGTCTGTCCCGAAATGTGTTTTGGGCCTACTAGGCCCTTCTCTTAGCTGGCTGCTGCTGGTTGCAGCGGTTCGCTTCAGCTTTGGCCACTACTTGCAGCCCATTGCCCATTGTCTTCTCTTGCAACGGTACAAGCTCTAGAGTCCAAGCGTGAACAGCACAACTGTAAGTGACTAATCACTACCTCCAAGTGTGGACATCAGTAGGCAGCATGGGCGCTGATTCAGTGAATGCTTAAAAATTAATTATTAATTCATCTTTCTTCACCGAAGATTTAGAAGTCAATGGATATTGATAGCTCGAAGTCAGCTTTCAGGACCTTAATATGTATGAAATCTATGCAGTGGGCATTGTATGTTATTTAAAATTTCATCTATCATCTTGTCTTGCAGTGTGTACTAGTGTAGTATATAGTATGTATCTAACGTCCTTCATTTAGATGCTTGTATATTGTATAAATCTATATGTAAAATTTTTTTGAAGAGATTTCTAATGTTTTTCTTAAAAGTTAAATTTAGGAACTTTAGGTACTTGAATGTGAAACGTTCATAACCTTTTGTACCCAGCGTACCTAACAACCATGAGTCTAGCCATGAACCTCGATAGCTCCCTTGTGTAACTAAGCTAGCCTATAGCCTGCTAGCTTAGGTCTAATTTACAGCCTGGCTTGTGTGTAGATCCATAGCTTGTGAAGGGCTGCACCAGCAACACGGCTATGAAAATAGATTCCTAGGCTAGGAGAAGGCTTCTCAGTTCGGCTTAGAGCTATTCAAGCTTCAGTTGTAATGAGTGACCACAAGTTTGCATTAAGAAATGAATTGAGTACATAGTACAGCAGAGCCCCCTCTTATAGGTGTGGGCCTGGCATCAATTACAAGTTTACTTATGGGATGGCCAGCCTATGATGTGGCAACTTATGGCTCCCCTCACTAAAAGAACTATTTATTTACAAGCCATTAAAAGGCCCACCATTCTAAAAGCTAACTAAGTAAATTTACCCTTTGTTATAGTCACCCAGGCCCAAAAGAAATTTGCCCTCTCACATCCACCTGCCTCCATTGTTGTTTCTCTGTCAGCAGATGCATTGAGTACAAGTCTGGATGGGCACATAAACAGTTGGTAGTACCAATGCCTGTCTCACCCAGGCCCAAAAGAAATTTGCCCTCTCACATCCACCTGCCTCCATTGTTGTTTCTCTGTCAGCAGATGCATTGAGTACAAGTCTGGATGGGCACATAAACAGTTGGTAGTACCAATGCCTGTCTCACCCTGTGAGTCAATTCTGAAAGCTCAGCACTTGAATACTGAAGAGCATGAGAGTAAAATCAACCATAACTCAAGACAGAACACAGAAGGGTTCCCTAATACTGCACACACATCTCTTGCAGTGAGATGAGCATCACCATGCTTCCATAGCTGCATCGTGAACACGTCGACATCCACTGTCCTTCATATTCTGCTATGATGTTGCAATAGTTGGCTCAGCATCAGCATTTAGAGCATCTAAAAAAGATAGTGAATTCTTATTACTATCAAGGGAAAACTTGAACTAGAACAGGCAGTCTCCAATGGGTAGGCATCTGTATCCCTCTCTCAGTAAGATGAGTGAAACCGGCCTGAAATTAATTAAAGGTCAGTAGAACTGACAAATAACCAGCCCACACTGTTATATCAACAATTTAGCAAATATACCACTGGCAGATTGGGAGCTAGAGTGCCCCTACACCAAGATAAGACACAGGTTGGGCCCAAACCTTGGCACCCCTTTTGGTATTTCTTTAATTAAGTGAGAGGCCCAGAATTCTAGACTACATAAAGGATACATTCTTTCTTGCATATGGGGTAGTATAATGCAAATGCTGCTGTCCATCAGACAACTGATCATAGAGCCTTGCAGAATCCCCATCCTCTGCATCCAACTCAGGACTCAACGCATATGCCTCTCAGACAACCTAGTCTGAGTGAGGAAAATATCTCTAGGTATGCTTTCACTAAAGCATCAGTACTGCCTATCGGCATTCTGATCATTATCAACATAAGCTCCCTCAAAGAAAGATTGCCCATCTTAAGAGGACTCGTGTCCCCTATCCCAATCCTGGTCACTGTGTGACATACTTGCTGAATTCTCCTTGCTGCAATTCAATGACATCAAGCAATAGTTGCACTAGAGGCAACCAAAGTCTCACCTCCTTAAAGAAGATGGTGATCTCCCGCCAACGGAACTATGAAACCAGCGTTCAATAAATTAAAGGGCAGTAGAACTAACAAATAACCAGCCAACACTGTTATATCAACAATTCAGCAAATATACAACTGGCAGCTTGGGACTCGGGAGCTAGAGTGCCCCTACACCAAAATACAGACACAGATGGACCGCAAACCTTGGCGCCCCTTTCAGTATTTCTGTAATTAAGTGAGAGGCCCAGAGTTCCAGGCTACATAAAGGATACATTCTTTCTTGCATTTGGGTATTTCACATCTCATTAGGCATCCACATACCCTGCATCGCCTTTACTGCTCACTGCTCTCACCACTCTTGGCAGTAGGTCTCCATCCCTAATGCACGCAGCCTGGAACAATCACTAGTAACCAAACTTGGCCACACAGTTCCCAATAGCTGTCACTAGTGACCAATTAGCCACCTATCTTCTCAAAGCAAAAAAAGAAAGCATACAAGAGCTTTCTCCATTGTTCAGGATCGCCACAAGTCTCTCACCCTTGTTGCATCTTGATACATCAGCCTGTTTTCCATAAGTGGACTTGCATGACAACACAGCAAACATTCCTTCCCTCTTCAAGCATCAACGTCCTCGATGATAAAATCTGGGAATGCTCTCGGTATCTGGTACACGGATTCTCAAGTAGCCTCATATAGAGGTAGACCATGCCATGCAACCAACACCGTGGGTATCTTCCGCGATTGTGTACTTGCAGGGCCTTGCATTATTCTCTATCTCCTGAAACAAAACAACACCCTCGATTAGTGAGTCACCCGGGTACAAAAACTTCTTTAAACGAGAAACATGAAACATTGGGTGCACCTTACAATCCTGTGGTAATTCCAACTTATAGGCCACCTTGCCCATTCTTTTAATAATTAACCACGGCCCACAATATCGGGGTGATAACTTAGCACACTCTCTTGCAGTCAAAGACTTGGAGTGTGAAGGAATTTTGAGAAACTTTTTTTCCTTCCTTAAATTTCCTAACGGATCTGTTTTCATTTGCATATGCCTTAGCTCTATCCATATCCTAGCGGATGTTAGCTCTTGCAAGTGCTAGCATCTCCCGCATCTGAACTACATAGTTCGCGGCACTAGACACTTTCTGAGGTATTCCAACCGTAGTTGGATTTGCTGGTCTATAACCATAGTTCAGCTCAAATGGACTCATCCTTGTAGGGGAATGTTTTCTATCATTGTAGGCAAATTCTAACAGTGGCAACCACCTATCCAACGTATGTTGCCTCAATGAAACATATGCTCTAAACATTTCCTCTAAAGTCTGGTTGACCACCCATGAGTTGAGAGGGGGTGTTAGAGGTCACCATCTCTTGATGTCACCTAGAGAGAGAGGACCTTGCTTGTGGGTGTGCGTGCCTAGTGAGATGCTAGGATAGATGAGTGAGGGCATGTGTTGTGGGTGTGCTTGCCCCATATTCATGCCATGGTGGCTGGTTGAGGAGTCGGTCTTTGTGTGCCAGTAGAGGCGGCCTTGTAGGCGCCTCTTATGGGCCCTATATATGGGCTGTGGAGCAGGTCAGCCACCTTGGCTGGTTGCAGCCCCCCATAGGCTGGGGGTGAGCCCCCCCTTTATAGGGCTGTGGGAAGCCCTACAGCCCCCCCTTTATAGGGCTGTGGGCAGCCCTACAGCTGGGTTGGCCCTACAGCAGGGGGTCGGCCCCCTTCTACATCAGCCGACTAGGGAGGGGGGCTGCCTATATATAGGTCCCCATTTCTCCTTGTTTTCCCCATCAGCTGGAGCATTTCTTCCAGCCCATAGAGCACCAGTTAAAGCAGCCCTTCCAGTCCTGATTGTGCATCTTTTGGAGCATCCCTTCCACACCAGTGTGCAGCTCCGCGTGGAGGTTGGTGAGCGGTTGTCTTCAGCTCTAGAGTAGCCTGTTGTGCAGAGGTGTTTTATCCTTGACATCCTTGTCTTGAGTAGGTCCCCTTGGTTTAGCAACTTTAACAGACTGAATATATTGATGAAATAGCATGACTGACCTGAGATCAGCAGGTAAGTTCTTGTATTCATTAAACCTTTGACAGAGGCTATCTACCTTAGGGCTGGCACTCTTCGGGATATTACTCTTTAGCTGCTCCCCGCTCTTGTGAGCTGTTTCCTCATTTGAATGATATGTCTTCCTTGCTGATGCCATGAGTAGGCTCAACCATGACATCCTTTTCAGAATCTGAGTCACCCTCTAGGGCCTGCTCCATAGGCTTCTTTCCGTCATGAATCTGACTCCTTCTGAGCTGGTCCAAGTTCCTGTTCATTGTAGCAAAGGCATTCTGCATCCTTATACCATTAGCTTTAATCTCCACAGTCATCTCCTTAAGGGCCTGATGGATACAACCAATATTATTGTGCTCCTGACCTTGAGAAGCTGGCACAAATGAGGTGCTCTCTGGAGCCCCCTGTTTGCTACTGCCAGGGGCATCACTATGGTCCATGCCATCATCTTGTACTCCTTCATTGGGGCCAGTGCCCATCCCTATAGTATCTGTTACAGCATCATTCTCAGCAATAGATTCCAGATCTCCCATTTGAAACTTCTATTTCGACTTCCAGGCCTCCTTGCAGGCATCTGTACAACCCGAACCAATTTGATTGGAGACACTGGTTAAGCACCTTTTGGAAAACACTGTTAGAACTCTGTGAACCATTGTCAGCTCACTAGAAGCACTTCTGGAACAGAATTTCACTGTTTGGCACACTATTTGTACCCTCTTAATGATACCCATTGTAGAGAAACTGTCAGATACACTGTCTAGGGCTCAAAACACTGTTTGGAGCAGAACAGTAATTATTACTAGCCAGGGCAGCAAGCTCACTGCCACGTGTCAATCTCTGGCTGGACAGTTCACAGTCTAGCTCGATTTGGAGCTCAATTCCCAACCAAATGTTCAGATTAGGTATAGATTGAATAGAATAGGTCAGATTAGCAGGAAAAACTCAAAAGTGGGGAAAATCTTGTCATTTCATTCTGAAATTTGGAGCATGGCATCTTGAGCCTGGGGCCTATTTCATCGCCAAAAGTTGCTCCAATCATCAGTTGGACACGTGGCACCCCTAGACTAGGTCAAATTCCAAAGTAATCAGATCAGCATGATTCTTACATCATTGTGCTCAGTTTGATCAGCAGATCAAAAGCCCTCAAGAAATTTCTGGAAATTCCATGGTATGAGTCAGCATTACTCAGGCTTTATGAGAGTGCCAGTTTTACTGATTCTGCGGCAAATTAGGGTTTTACTTTACCAAGCCTGGTTTTTCCTGCATATTCAATTTCGCCTCAGCTCATTACACCCTGTACCAAGTTTGGTACTGATCAGATGTCATTTGCCCCTACTTCTGCCTCGAAATTGGTTCCAGCAAGTGCATGTTTGACTGTCAGAAAATATGGTTTCTCTAAAATTTGGGACAAATTCCCATGACAAGTGCTCTGATATCACTGTAACTAAGCTAGCCTACAGCCTGCTAGCTTAGGTCTAATTCACAGCCTAATTAATGTAGAAATACCAGCTAATGAATGCAAAGGTAAAGTGCACCATGTAGGTTGCAGAAATTCAAGAGCTGAACCATCAAGTACTTGGCTTGTGTGTAGATCCATGACTGGCTGCACCAGCAACAGGACTAGGAAAAGAGATTCCTAGGCTAGGAGAAGGCTTCCTAGTTCATCTTAGAGCTATTCAAGCTTCGGCTGTAATGAGTGACCACAAGTTTGCATTAAGAAATGAATTGAGTACATAGTACAGCAGAAAGAGAGAAAGATATATTAACGTCCTCGGGAGACCTCACGGGCCTATGGGACAAACACACACCAAAAGGTGAACACCAAAACATCAGTTATAGACTGAGAGTCTCTAGTGAGTGTATATAGCACTCACAAAGTTATTATAGGTTAACAGCAGTCTACTACAATCTACTACCAACGATAATCGGCCTGCATTACATCAGTTTAAGACTGAGAGTCTTTAGGCTTGGATTTGAAGTCTCTTATAAGTGCTTTTCCATCTCTGTAAACAGCCCATTTTCCTTCCTTTCGAGCATCCTTCACTTTAGCCAATTCAGTGGCCTTCATTTTGAGCTGAGTTGGGGTGAGCTCCTCTGCTATCCATATTTTAGTGCCTTTCAGCTTATTGGTTTGCTTAAGAATCTTGCTTCTTTTCATCTTGTTCTGGAAGCATACTTTGGCTTGTGTCCCCTCTTGTAAGACAACTATTACGTCTTCAGCATCCCATTCTAGTTGTGGGGTTCTTTCCATGATATTTTTCAGTGTTTCCTTTTGAGTTCCTTCAAACCAGCCCTGTGGTAGCCCCCCTATGCGTACGACTCGTGTATTAGCCACCCTCTTCTCCTGTTCTTGTACTTCTTCATACACATCCGATGTGTTAACTTTAGTGTCCAGTGTTGCTGTAATTTCCTGTTTTACTGATTGGAGCTGACTTGTGACCAGAGCTCCCTCTTATAGGTGTCGGCCTGGCATCAATTACAAGTTTACTTATGGGATGGCCAGCCTATGATGCCACGTGGCAACTTATGGATCCCCTTACTAAATTACTTGATGAGCATGGCAGACCTCTGGGCACTTCCCATTATATGCAGTGGTTTGGATGGGAGAGAGGCCCCGCCTACACAGTAGGCACTTGGAAGGCTTTTATCAAGCTACCTGAGGATCAGAGGCTACAGTCCGTGAGTCACCTCAGAGGGGTAGCACGCAGGATTCAACAGATAGATGCAGCCATCTCGGTGGAATGGACAGTTGAGATGCCTATTACTTCCACCACTTGGATGGGAGCTTTTTTGAGGACAGCAGTTCCTCTACAGGTGATCGCTCTTCGAGGTCTCGGGGAAGATGCTCTGGTCTTTGACGTTGGGGATGGAGGTATACTCTCTAGATCCACGGATGATATTCTTCTAGAGGTTGCCTTTCAGCCTGTCAGGATTGTTGGTTTTGTGGACCATGGAGCGGGCTTGCAGTGGTACTTGGATCCCGACCCTTTGCTCTTGGCCCTGGGATCCTGGAGGTTGTTTTTATATGGAGGTGCACCTATCAGGTGCTTGCAGTGGGATCCAGGAGAGTGGGAGTGGATAGATCATGGGCACCGAGAGAGGGGGATTTCCTTCTTTCGTTTCACGGTTAGTAATGCCAGGAGATTTTAGCTAAGCAGTAGAGGTTGGATTCCCTTCAGAGCCCCCCATTGGGATAGCTTCTTCATCACCGTAGATTTGCGTAGGAATTTCTAGAGGAGGCTCTGGAAATCCCTCAGAAATAGAAAGATCACTCTTTTCTTTTGGCTTTCTATTCATGGAGGGATTGCAGTGAACCTATGGAGATCACTATTTGGGGCTGATCCCACTTGCCCTCGTTGTCATTTTGCAGAGGAGTCAGTGCGACATTGCCTTTGGGACTGCAATCAAGCGAGAATTGTTTGGAAAGGAGTTACTCGGATACTCAACATTTTTCATACTTCCCCTTCTTTCATGACTTGGGGCTCGGTCGCATGGTTATCCCTTACTGGGCCCCAGGTGCTTTATGAGGGTGAGTCTTCTTCTTGGGCACTCTCGATCCGCCGATAGGTGATAGAGCCCTGCTCTCTTCAGGATGTACCACATATTCCTTTGAGAGCTTCACATGTTTCAGTGGACACCTCTTGGGAGATTTTGGCTAGCATTTCCTCTTGGCACATTTGGAGAGCCAGATGCACAGAGGCCTTGGATGACACCCAGATACACCCATCACAGGTGTTCACGGGTATTTGGAGTGACATGGTTCACACTTTGATAGCCATATGGGCTAGCATGCAGGGCCCTTCATAGGCAGCCTCTTCTAGGAGGACTGTATTTCTTTGAGTTTGGAGGGGTTCTCCCTTTTTCTCGGAGGTTGCCACCGGATTGAGATGGCACTATCAGCCCCAATCCTTTCTTTTTGGCTCTTGAGCTTTTCATGCATTACATGGTGTATCCCGTATTCCCGTATGGAGCTTGCTCTAACGGTTTTCTTTAATACTTAATAGAAGTCTCTTTTTTGAAAAAAAAAAACTATTTATTTACAAGCCATTAAGAGGCCCACCATTCTAAAAGCTAACTAAGTAAAGTTACCCTTTGTTACACCTTGTGTCAAAATTCTATGACAAGCTGGAGTCCATGTAGCAAGTGCCTCATCATGAGCCGTCCCACATTTGAAACTGTAATGAGATTTGCTGCCAAGGTGGAAGGGTGGTGGTATGCTTGTCTCGGCAAACTGTGATGTGAAAGGGTTGATATTGAAGTCCCAAGGGTGGATGGTTGTTCTATGTTGCAGGAATGTAGCCTGGGGATATCTTCCAAGCTGTTTGTGGTCGATAAAACTGGAGCTATGAAGTTATATGACCATCTAATCTAAGACATGGATGATTGCAAAATTCTTTCATCTTTAGCTGAACTATATCTGCAAGTGTGTGGGAGGAGTCTCTACAACTAAAAGCATTTACTGATTTTTGATGGTTGTAAAGCCCACAATTCTCTTTATACAGGCAGCTTAGATGGGTTCAGATATGGTGATATGTGCATCTCACACCAGTCACAAACCCCTGGTCGTGGCTGTCTTGAAACCATTCAAAACAATCTTTGAAAATCAAAGGGTAGTTTGGTTGTCCAAGAAATAACGAGAAAGATGTATGTTGAGCCTTGTTGGCTCAGCAAGTCGATTGGGATGGCTTGCGGAGGAAGGGCTTAGGTACTCATAGACATAAAGCCTGATACAGTGGAGGAGATTCATGACATGAAGGAGTACCGGGGCAACATTGTAGAACGTGATGGTGATCACTCGGTGTTCTTCTTGCTCATGCCCATACCCATGCAGCACATTAAGAAGAAAACCACGAAGAAGCCCTATATTGACTTCATCAAAGCTCAAATTCTAGCTCAAGATGAAGATCAAGGCAGAAAAGGAGCAGTAGATGGAGAAAGAGGCGGCAGCACCAAGGGTCACAGCCCAAGAGAGGCAGGGTGCTGAAGTTTAATGCACGGCATGTTGCAGCCCAAAAGGAGCAGGCTCCCAAAGCTTAATGCAAGGCAAACGCATATTAACCTCATCAGGCTGGGCAGAAAAGAAAGACAGACCAAGGAGGAGGTGGAGGCACGGCTTCGCGTAGAACAAAGGAAGGAATTGCAAGACAAGACAATAGAAGTGGCAACCCATACCATAGGTGGCGATAGCCATGACATGGCTCCAACAGATAATGTAGAGCTACTGGTAGGTGCCCTCAACCAAGGTCGCAGATGTTATTGCAGGCAAGCCAAGAAGAAGGATGCCATTTGGATATGAGTTTTATGGAAGCTGTGTCGGTACCCCTCCCAACAGCCTGGCAACATGGCATAGTTGGCAATGGGAGCATGGACTTTATTATATGTCAACAAAGTGGCAAGCTGCCCAAGGTGGTACCGTATATGTTATGTACCATATGCATGGCATGAGTCCCAGTACGTTGCATCGTACTTAAGGTATGGCGGCTTTGTAAATTGTTGTTTTCTTCCCAAAAAAGAGGGAGGGAAGGGAGAGAGAGGGGAAAGAAAGAAAGAAAGTCTATTAATGTGCACCGGTGACAAAGAGATCTATGGGACCGCAATAACCTAGCGAATACATTTTTTTAGGGAGGGGGAGATGGGAGAGGGACAATATACTAGTGCCTTTAAGCCATAGAATGCAATGATTAATTGCCATCAACAATCCAGTAGTTCTACCATAGTTGACTACTGATGTACATACATCATACAGAATACACAAAGACATTAAACTTGAAACTAAAAGCTCAAAGTCCAAACCAATTACTAGATCGAAATTGTAGAACATGCTAGAGCAATGATTCATGACTTAAGAGTCTATACTCTACAGTCTATGGGGCCGTGTGGACCATCGGAGTGACTATGGCTTCGAAGAGAACGATTTGAAGACAGGACTGTTTGGCTGAAGGAAGGGGTAGTAACTAGCCCTGAGATAGGATGAGAAGGGAGGCGGTGGCAGGTGTACCCAATGAAGTGCCAAATCAATTTTAAGTGGCAAAAGGGGTTTTTAGGTATGTGTTATAATTACAGGCATACATTTTAAGGAAGGAGGACACATCTGAACCACAACCTTTAAGCTTTTTAAATTAAACTGCACCCTACAAAACACACAGCCCCCATCGCAAAAAAAAAGTACTTTTTCCGTATGCATACCATAGCGTACAAGACACGTCGTACTGTACAGTACAGAGAATTTCATATGATACATGTGCCAGGATTACCTTGCAACTGCCACTCTGACCATTGCCAGAGCTTTGACACATTAGACCCATGGGCTTATGGTGAGGGCTTGTTATGTGGATCCATGGAATATGGGTTGTCTTTGGCAGACTTCGCATTCCAGTAGAGCCATTTGCACAATGCAGGCTGCAAAGTAGCCCTCCAGAAGTGCACAGTAGGCACTAGAGGAGGCAGTGAAAGGCAGCAGCAAGGCAAGGGGCCTAGCTCCTGTTTCAGGCCTCTAACGTGCATTAGAGCACCAGACAAGGTGGAAACGGGGGAATTAGCAGAGTGCAACAAAGTCACCAGCAGATCCAGCAGCCCTTAGGCAGTGTGAAGTGAGCAATCACATAGGGCATAAAGGGTGCTGACAGATGGAGAGTTTTGGGATCCTTCCATAGCTACTGAAGACCTCATTGAAGGGCAGGCAGCAGCAGGAGTGAGCAACAGATTAGGGCAACAGTTTGTTTCCTGGATTAACCTTGCCCTCTTTGAATAGCTCTATCCACAGGATCTAAAGCTAATCCACGCCGGCTTCAGTCTCAATTTAGGTTATTCCAAATCCTTGGTTAGTCCTGCCGTAACCCTCATTCAGTACTGATGCTGAGTGGTGCATTATTTGCATATTTAGTGATACTGTTGTCCAAGTGTCAAACCTGCTTCAAGTAGTTTTCCTGGACGTCGTTGTTGTGGCATTCAAGGCCATATCATATCATCGCTGTGTATGCTCTTTGTCTATGAAGAGGATCCAGAAATCTGCATATTACTATGTGTACGATTGCATGCGTCCTAGTAAAGATTGTCTTCCTTTTGAGGACCCAAGTAGGATACCTTAAGGTGGGCACTAGGATGCTGTGACAGGTCATAATTTTGAAGCTTTGCAAGTTCGCAGTCTATGCAAATCAATTGTTTACAAATCTTGTTTTAGTTTGTGATGCGAAGTTAGGGAATACATGTGAGCTTTTAACTCTTGTATTTAATCAGTTTGTTGCTTTCTGGCAATCTCTGGATCTTATCCTTGCTCTTGTAATACTGTTTGAATTATCTGTCAGTTATCTTTTCTGATCCTACTGAGCTGTTATGACTAGAGCAACTGGGCTGTAAGTATGGATTATGACCTGAGCTTGTGTTTTTTGAAATGGTAGAAAACCGCACATTCATCTTTGTGGTTGTTTTTCAACAGGATCAGAAGGAAAGCTTTCATTCCCTTTTCAGAGAGTAGGTGTGCTCAACTCTCTGAATTCTCTTAGTAGTGCACCTGGAGGAAAGGCGTTGATGCAACTTGCTTCTACCATTTGCATGTATCTTATGTCTTATTATAGAGAAGACGGTATAGCTTTTGCTCATCTACATTAAGTTATATTGAATACATTTAAAATGGTATTCGTTGTTGCATTTGGAGTTTGGACTCATCATTGTGACTAACAGGAAACGAGGATGTACGGGCTTCAGTATTGTCTGCCCTAGGATTGTGGATTTCACGAGCAGGAGATTTGATTCCTGAAGATGCAACGGGTTTTTTCATGGCCGGACTAAAAGAGAAAGAAAATTTACGACGATGTCATTTACGATCTCTTCGATTAGCCTTCAAAAATCCAAATGTTTGCATAAAGGTGCTCCACATTCTGTTTTCATGGTGGAGATTGTGCTCCACTGCTAATTCTGTGATTCCCTCTCTAGAATGAAGGAAAATTTACCCTTTTGTTTGTGAGATCTAACATGACTCTCAATTGTGTAGATGCAATCTTTGCTAGATGTGTCACTAAGTTTGAGCAAAAATTGGGCAACAAAACCTGCCCAACGAGTCGATAGCATTTACAGTCTTTTGATTTTATTCCAGATTGCCTCAGTTGATGTTAGAGCTGGTGAGTAGACTCTTCCTTTTCATGTGGATTCTTGATCCTTTTGTTTTGTTAAAGTTTCAGTTTCTGTGTTCTTCCTCTTTGGTGGAGGTTTTTAAAGTTTAGCATCGAGATAACAATACACTCTATTGTTTGCTAAGACGGGGTTTTTCAATGCGATTGATGTCAAATTCTGCCTGTATACAAGATTTTCTGTGTGTGCAAATGGTCAAAGGGGATGGTTAGCATTTGAAACTCAATTATCTTTCAGATGGGAGACCTTGTCTTGTGCTAATGGTTTTTGAACTAGTATATACTTAGGCATCTGATGTTGACTGTTGCTGCTTACCAGATGACAGGATCGTGAGAGAAAAACTTTGGCCACTTCTGCTACATAAAGATTCTACCATTTTTTCTACTTCATTGGTAATGATCCTTAATGTGGTTTGTTTAGAAATTCTATTGGTATCGAAATATTTTATTGGTTGTGTTGTCAGAGGTTATACTTGTCATCAGGAATGCTAGAAGTAATTTTTTTTCCTTTGACATGGCTAATACTTGTTGAAGGCATGACTTCCATCAACATGATGATGATATTAGGTAGTGTTGTGCAGGTAGGCAAACTACAAGCAGAAGACTGTGTTGCTCTGGTGGAGTTACTTGAGGTTATCATCTTGAAGCACTCCTCACGGTTGGTATCCTGTTCTAATGATGTGATTCTCCTTAGACTCTCTGCAAAATTTATATTCGTTCAATGTTTACTGCAAGAACACGTAATACAGTTTCATAGAGATGAGAGGTCCTCTGCTGCCATCTTTACATAAAAACTTACTTTTAAACACAATGTCTTGTTCTTGCCATATGTTATATGCATGCTATTAAACTCTAGTCTGCATGTTGGAATATCCTGATTTGCAGTCTGACTGATCACATGGAAGGGAGCAAGCAACTCTTTCAGGTGGCGCTTTTTGCTGTAGATTTCACTTTTTCTAAGTTTGTAATATTGCTCAAAGGATAAGCCAAAGGAAAGCATGCTCGTATTGATATTAAGTCCTGATCGTGCATGAAGCTTATGTTGATGCTCTGATGGATACTGTTCTGACAATGCAGCTTGTTGTCCTTTTCCTCTGGCATACATCTATTGATGTGCGCAAAGCTGCCTTTGAAGCAGTCCGACGCTTTCATTCTGCCTCCTCAAAATTCTCTGAGAACCTGTTTGATGGTTTCTCAGCATGGCTTCCCATATTTGAAGATCAAATGAATGTTCTGAAATTCAGGTAAGGAATACTGGAGTCCCCAGACTTGGGAGTTGAAAACAATTCATCTGGATTACAATGCTTATTGTTTGCATTGTATGCACAGTGACAGCGAAATCACTGCAGACAGTTCAGCTGTGATCGTACCCAATGGTGAAGCACTTGCGAAGGCTTTTATTGCTGTAGCTGTACCTGTACTGTTTTCTGATTCCTATATTAGTGCCAGGCTCTTGATAGTTTGTCATCATCCTTGTCTTCTAAGAGGTCACCAGAAGGGGACTGTTTGGAAGGTAAGGGTCGAAACTTCTATTAAAGTTTTCTTCCACCACATGAACATTCAATGTGAAAGTGGTTGCAAAATGTGATTTTTTAATTCCTATGTGCTCTGTGCCTGGGTGAGAGCACACGTCTTCTTCATTCATTGAATGGATTATACAGTGGGCTGATTTTGGGCTGATGCACGACAGTGCTTTTGAATAAATGATAAATAAATACGCCAATCTAGTGTCTGGTGCGAGACGAGGGCAATCTAGCTCTTGAGTGTTGTGTTCGAATGATTTTGGTTTGCTGTGGGAATTTCTAAATGGATGAAATTAAGTATTTGCTAGTCACTGCCCTTTGGAGTATCCGAAGGTCAGTATTGCTTTGTCTTTGAATTGAAAGATGAATGCATCCTAGGAAACTATCTCCTTTTGCCGCTTTTGTCAATCAGCAACTCCACGATATTGAAGTCACCTCCAGTTACCTAAGAATGAGCAATAGGCGTGCAAGAGAGCATTTTCTTACATAAAAGAATTCTTTCCCTGCTATTATTGGGAGCTTAGAGGTTCAGGAAGCTGATTTTACATCCATTTATCAATAAGGTAATCCACTGAGCCGTAGATGACACAATGATACCATGGCCAACCACAAGGAGGAGAACGGTGGCTGAAGTGACATGCAAGTCCCTCCCCTGGTACCGACCAACATGGTGAAACTATATTTTCCAGATGACCGTGCAGGTTATCTGGCTAGTCCAAGAATGGCACAAGAAGTAACCCATGAAGACTTTGTGTCACCAAGTCTAGGTGAACTAGTTTATGATAGGATGCCCTTTGGCTTCTGCAATAATCCAACACATGTATCAGAGGATGGTATTATAAGTATCGAGGAACATGGTGGTGGTAGAGCAGATGAGATTAGGTTGATCAACACATGACAATGAGACGAAAGGTTACCACTGTGACTTGGGGGAATGAACATGATGAGGCCATGGAGACACATCACATGGATAGTATCGGGACAATCCTCATGAGATCGTAGGGAAAGGTGACATTAATGATAGCAACAACAATTATGACCACTATGATAGAAAAGAGGAGGATAACCACTATGTGACCGACATGTTAAGTGGCACCATTGATGATGATGATGAAGGACTTGGAGGGAACAATGACTTGACAAGAGGACCAGTTTGAGTTGTCACAGATAATGTAGAGATTACCATAGCTTAGGCTAGAGGTAACCTGCTGAAAGAAAGAAAGAAATAAAGAAAGTTTATTAAAGTCTTCGGAAGACTGATGGGTCTGAGACTGTGAAAATCCTGATACAACAAGTTGTGGTAGTGGAGCTACTAAATGAGCATCCATACCAATGCAAAATGCAAAAATGTAGAATGGCAGTCCTAAGTCCTAAGTATAACATAGTCATGTCGATGGTCGACTATATATCAATCTCAGCATCCTCATCAACATCATCATCATCAGCAGCAGTAGCAAGATATCAGGATGGATGAGGCAGTGGAGGCATGAAGTCAGCCACTCAGAGGTGCAGTCCTGCGACGTCTCTTGGTGGTAGCTCTGTGTTTGACCAAGGCTACTGTGACCCCGGTCGGAATCCTGGAATGTACTCAATGGTCATGTGAAAGTTGGCCAGAAACTCAACCCAGCGTGCTTGACGAGCGTTCATTATTGGCTGAGTGAAGATATACTCTAGAGAGTGATGGTCTGTCTTTATCATCGAGTCGGCTCCCATGAGATAATGTTTCCAAGAGTTGTAAGCATGTACAATCGCAAGAAACTTCTTATGATAAACCGGGTATCTAGTTTGGATATTGGAATGTTTATGTCTATCAAAAGCAATAACTCTCTTGCATCAAGACTGCTCCTATAGCGATGCTAGCGTCTGTCATGACCTCAAACGGAAGGTTTGGGTCCACAATAGCCATAACAGGTATGGTAGTGAGTGCTTGCTTGAGTTGTTAGAAACTATACTTTGTTTTGGGAAGCCACAGAAAATTGCTGTGCTTTTTAATAATTCGGACATCAGTGTTGCAGTCTCGAAAAACTGATAGACCTTTGTATGGTAGAAGTTTGCCAAATCGAGAAAAGAGCGGACATCATGAACATTCTTAGGAGTAGGCTAGTTTCGTATTACCTCGACCTTCTCCGGATCCACAGAGATGCCTTGGGCTGAAATAACATGTCCCAAATATTCGAGTTGGGTTTTGAAGAATTCACTCTTCTCAACGTTGATGTAGAGAGAATTTGTGCGGAGAAGTTCAAAAACTTGGTGAAGATGTTGTTTGTGCTCATTTAAGGATTTGCTGAAAACGAGGATGTCATTGAGGTAAACGATGATGAACTTGTCGAGGAAGGGCCTGAAGATATCGTTCATTAGTGTCACGAATGGGGCCGGGGTATTGTTGAACCCAAAAGGCATTCATAGTGTCCATACTTTGTTCGAAAAGCTGTCTTGTACTCATCACCTTCTCGTATGCGGATTTGATGATAACCTTGAAAAGTGTGTTGCATGCAAAAGTTGATCGAAGAGGTCATCAATGCGAGGCAATGGATACTTGTTTTTGATAGTGAGCTTGTTGAGGGCTCGGTAGTCGATGCAGAGGCGCATGGACTTATCCCTCTTTTCCACAAGTAGTACCGGAGATCCAAAAGGGCTTCGACTAGGCCAAATGTGACCTTTGCTGAGTAGTTCGGTCACTTGTCTTTGGATTTCTTCATTTAGTGTGTAAGAAACCCGATAAGGAGGTTTCAATGGTGGATTACTTCATAGAATGAGTTCGATTGGATGATCCACTGGTCATTGAGGTGGTAACTGCTTTGGCAATTCCTGTGGAAAAATATCCAGGTAAGGCTGGAAAAAGGTTGGTTGAGGTACTTAGGAGGATCCTTTGTCAGTGTCTCCTCAACTGTCGTAACCGACATAAGTGCGATCTTTACTTGTTTACGAACGCACGTCTTAAGTTGTAAGGCAGAGGCAAGTGGAGTTGAAGGAATGTCCCTAGAACTAGTTAACTCGATAAGTTTTTACTGGTGGACAAACTGGATTGTATGGCTGCGAAAACGATTGATGGATCATAGTCGTAGAGCCACGGTTGTCCGAGGATGACATCGAACCAGGAAAGAGACATGATGTTAAAATTTAACTTGTCCGTATAATGTTGGATGCGAAAGGATAGGTTTTTGACCCTAGCAAGTTCGATCTGATAGTCCTTGGAACTAGGACTAGTGGTCAACCCAAAGTTTGTCGACCATAGAATAAGCTAAGAAGTTATGAGAACAGCCACTGTTGATGAGGATAGTGACCATTGTTCCACGTATCGATCCTTGGACGCAAAGTACTTAAGTGGCCAGGGAACGTTCGGGGTTGCTGGCAAGGCTCGCCACTTGAGCAGCTTTGTCTTTCTTGTCTTGTGCGGGAGTAGCATCTTCTGTCTGGGAAGTGCTAGGTTTCATATTTGAATTTTGCTTGGGTCGCTTTGGACAATCGAACCATCTATGGTCGCTAGTGCAGATGGTACAAAGCCCTTTTTGTGCTAGAGCTGCTCTTCTTGTTAGAGGCTGCAACTTTGTGTTGTTGATGGACGGTCATTGCTTTGTGAAGAGGAAGAGGCACGATCCTCTGAGGAGTGCTTCTGTTGGGATCCGGCATTTGGTTTTTGAGACTTGTTGGGACCTTGAGACTGTCGAGAACCTTGATTATCTGAGTGTTTTTTGAACTTTTAGTTATCTTTGAGGATGAGTTTGGGAATGTTCTTGGATTCATCTAGGTATATATTTGAGTTATCTTGAGGGTGAGCACCCTTGGCCGATGTAGAGTTCTATGATTTGTTAGAACCCTGCTTCCCTGTATTATGGAAATTTGTAATGCATTCTGCGTAAGCAATAGTGCTAGTAGTGGTGGTGATGTTTGCTTTGAGTACATCAATGCGTAACGAGGGATTTAGGCTTGAGATGAAAGCATGGAGGCGATCATCATCAGTCAAACCGTCAATCTCCAGTACCAATGTTGTGAATTGGGAGATGTAGGAAGACATGGAGCCCATTTGCTCCAATTGTCGAAGTTTTGAGCATGCTTGGAACTCTGCATTGGCAGGCATAAACTGCTTACAGAGCACGTGTTCAAAACGTTCCCAGGTTAGTACACTTTTGCCATCCTTTAAGCGTCGTTGCCACCAAAGAAAAGCTGTATCTTTGAGGAGGGAGGTTGCTAAAGGCTATCTTCTTGCCTTCAGTGAGGTCAACAATGTCAAAATACATGCGCATTTTGGCGAGCCACTGGTCAATTGTTCGGCGATTCCGTTGACCAGTGTAGGCTTCCGGTAGTTTTATGTCAAGTCTTTTAATTTGGAAGCTTGAAGTAAGCGGTAGAGGGCACAAAGTAATCCATGACACTGCACCTCCAGTGAATGTATAAACATAACCGGTAGTAGACTTCCGGTTATCTGGATGACTAGCAAAATCTGAATCCACATAACCATGTACCTTTGCATCCTGCTTGCCAAAGCATATGCACAACTCCTGTGTGCCCTTCAGGTATCTCATGATACCTTTCACTTCATTCCAATGCTTCTTGCCTGGATTTGCCATATATCTGCTAACCACTCCCACTGCAAACGCAATATCAGGTCTGGTAGCAACCATGGCATACATGAGACTGCCACAAGCTGAAGCATACAGAATCTTGGCCATTTCAGCCCTATCAGCATCTGAGTGTGGGCTATCCATTGCACTGAGTTTCACATATGGAGGCAATGGAGAACTAAGGGTCTTCCCCCCCTCCATATGAAACCTGTGCAATACTTTGCCAATATATTCGGTTTGAGACAAATACAACAAACGCTGTCCCCTGTCTCTCCGTATCCGCATTCCCAGTATGTGATTTGCATCACCAAGGTCCTTCATATCAAAGGCCTCATGCAATCTTTTCTTAAGGTCATCAAGCTCCTTACGAGCTTTACCAGCAATAAGCATGTCATCCACATATAAAATGAGAATGATTAAGCTGCCATTTGCAGCTTTTTTGGTATATAAGCAGTGATCGACATCACTTCTCCTGAAACCTTGGGACTTCATGAAGGTATCAAATTTCTTATACCATTCCCTTGGTGCCTGTTTCAGCCCATAAAGGCTCTTCTTAAGCTTGCATACAAGTGACTCCTTGCCCTTGATTGCAAATCCCTCTGGCTGCTGCATGTAGATCTCCTCATGAAGATCACCGTGAAGAAAGGCTGTCTTCACATGCATTTGGCATAATTCCAAATTCTCACATGCAACCAAAGCAAGTACAATCCTGAGTGTGGTCATCTTAACCACTGGAGAAAAGATCTCATCAAAATCGACACCATACTCCTGCTTAAAGCCCTTGGCAACCAACCTGGCTTTATACCTTGGCTTAGCTCCAAGTGTGACTTTCAATCTATACACCCACTTGCATGGCAGTACTTTCATGCCCTTAGGCAACTGCACCAATTCCCAAGTACCATTTTTATGGAGACTGTCCATTTCAGACTTCATGGCTAGCTCCCATAGCCTTTTATCATGCATTTGCACGGCTTCCTTGTAACAGGAAGGTTCTCCACAGTCTGTAAGCATAATAAAATCTGCCCCTGGAACAAATCTGTCTGGCTGTTTCATTTGTCAGGTGGACCTTCGGACCCATTGCTCTTGCTGTCCAACTTGCTGTTCACCTAAAACAGGTGGCTGTTCCAGTAGATCAGGCTGCATAATTATGCCTGGGAGGTCTTCCAAAGGTGGCATGTCCTGTAGTACATCTTCCGCCACTGCGGGCTGTCCATTTGGACCTGTTGCAGCATCATGCATTGGCTGATTACGCTGCTGTTGTGGCTGATTTGCAGTTTGCCTGAATTGTACAGGATGTCCCGAGTCATCAATGTCAACCTCTGAAGCATCAGAAGGCTTATCTACTACCTTAAACATACATGACTCATCAAATAAGACATCATTGCTGCGTATTAGCTTCTTATTTACAGGATCCCATAGGTGGTAACCCATCTCACCACTGTCACCATATCCAAGAAAAATGCATTTAAGAGACTTAGGATCAAGCTTGCTGCGATCTTCTCTGCGTATATGCACATACGCAATGCAGCCAAAGACCCTCAAGTGCTTATAGGAAGGAGGTTTTCCTGTCCAAAGCTCCTCTGGCACTCTGCCATCCAGTCTTTTATTTGGTGACCTATTGATGAGGTGTACTGCTGTTTTTACAGCCTCAGCCCAAAATCCATGAGGTAAAGCAGCATGTGACATCATAGAGCGGGACTTTCCTGTATGGTTCTATTCATATGCTCTGCAGTGCCATTTTGCGCTGGACTATAAGGAGCAGGGAGCTCTCTTTTAATACCTCTAGCATCACAAAATGCATTGAATGCATTAGACATATACTCCCCACCGTTATCTGACCGAAAAGCCTTCAGTGTTCTGCCTGTTTGGTTCTCAACCATAGCAAGCCATTTCTGGAACACTGGAAAGACATCACTCTTCATTGAAGAGGATATACCCACACCTTCCTTGTGGAATCATCTATAAATGTGACAAAGTACCGTGCACCTCCAAGTGAAGGACTAGGCATCTCACACACATCTGTATGCACCAGCTCAAGTTGAGCATCTTTATGTCCTAATGTCCTCTTATGAGGACACTGTAACTGTCTACCATATATGCAGTGCTCACAAAACTTTAAATCAGAAAATTTCAGAGACGGTAAGTAGCCAAGGCGAGCCAATTGCTCCATTCCACTTATGCTCATATGTCCCATCCAGCTATGCCACATAGAAATATTCGGCAGCTCGGTGGCATGAATATCAGCATGATTACATACTTTAGCATGAAGAGTATACATCGTGTCAATCTTAGAACCTCTGGCAACAACCAGGGCACCTTTGGTGACCTTCCAGAAACCATGACCAAAGCTGGTCACAAAACCTTCGTCATCCAACATGCCTGTAGAAATCAAATTTTTCTTGACTTCGGGTACATGCCTGACATTGTGAAGCATAAGCTGAGTACCATCAGCAAATGCAAGCCTGACATCTCCAACACCAACAATACTGCATGCATGATTATCCCCTAGAAACACGACTCCATTGTTGCCTGCTGCATACCTGACAAACAATTCTCTGTAAGGTGTAACATGGAATGAGGCACCTGAGTCAATGATCCAAGAGTGCATGTCTGCAAAATCTCCTGCATGGAGAGAATGAGCATCCAAAGTAGAGAGAAATTGAACCTCTCCCTCACTGTCATAACCGTGTGTAGAATGAAGCTCTTCAATCTTCACACTGCTCTTGCCATTGCTTACTGGTACAATTGCCTTTGCATCTGACGCATCAGTGTTTTTGGCTTTGTCTCTCTTATCATTTTTCAGTTTAAAGCACTGCTTTTTGGTATGTCCCTTTTTGTCACAGTAGTAGCACTCAACGTCTTTGTTGGAGCGGGACTTGCTCCTGCCTTTTCCCCTTTCCTGGGATTTGCCTCTTTGCTGACTTCTCCCCCTTGCATTCAAGGCATTGTTAGGCTTTACTGCATCTTGAGCTTTCAGCTTCTGCTCTTCTTGCAAAATCAGCCCTGTGATATCTGAAAAACTTATGAAAGTGTTTGCATTTGTTACAGCTGTGGTGAATGTATCCCAACTTTCAGGAAGAGAGATCAAGAGTGCCATACCCTTGGTTTCCTCATCCACCACATACTTCTGATTCGCAAGTTGAGTAACAATTGAATTGAACTCATTGAGATGTGCATCCATGGAGGTCCCTTCCTTCATCTTCAGATTGAAGAACTTGCACAACCAATATATCTTTGTGGCTACACTTTGCTGCTCATATGTGTCCTGTAGCTTTTTCCACACACCCCAGGCTGTTGTTTCACCATCCACATTCCAAACAACACTCTCATGGAGTGACAATTCAATTATGGACTTTGCTGACAGATCAGCTAGTGCCCAAGCATCATCAGATGTGCCAGTGGGCTTCACACCTTTGTGTATAATAGCACATTCAGGACCATCTTTTTCCACATCGGGAGTTAGCAGCACCCTGCAACTTTTTAATATTAAGAAGAGAGGACTCCGAGGATGAAGCCATTACAATCAGCAGGAAATATAACCCACACTTGGGTGCCTGACTCCCTGCAAACCAAGTGCACACAGGCACTTGAACTGTGCTGAAAAAAATTTAATTCCTGCAGCGGAACAACAGGAACTGCACCTGCAAATATTTCTCCCAATTAAACAGAGAATTATAACTGTTTACTGCTTCCTGCAGTATCCGAACAGCAACTGTGTTTGCATCATTAAATGCACTGTTGTACAATCAGCAATACTCTGATATTAAAGCAGCATCTGCCCTGCAATTACAGTGAAAGACAGCAGTGTATTTTGCACTCTGTACTTCTGTACAATGACTGTAATCAGCCCCACAGTTGACACAGAACAGTACCTGACTGTACCAGAAAGTACAGAATCAGTAAATGACAGTTTGACTGTTCAAACCTGTCAACTTCAAGCTTCAAGATACCACTAAAACTGTATAACACAGTTTAGAGTGGGATTTAGGCAAAAGCCCCTTGACTGGAAGAAAAAATTCTCAGAATTTTAGTGCATTTACCGCTTCACTGACCACTGTAAGGCATTTAATTGCATCCCCCAGCACTGATATGCATCCAATTGCAAAACCCCCAATTTGACTGGCACATTCAATGCTCAAGTCTACAATGTAGTACTCAATGCATCTTCCACTGTCCCGTAGGTCAACAAGTGCATACGAATCCTGCAAGAATCAACTACAAATAGGAGGATAAACGCAATGCGTGCGTATACAAGCCAATACTTGGCACTGGCTACAAAAGCCCCTTGATTCTGCAATTCAATGTTGAGGATTTCCTCACACAGTAGGCATAGACTGTTATCTGCTTCCCCCAATACCAGTAATGCTCACAATGAGCTCGAAAGGCTGCACCTGTACCTGTAACACTGCCGGAGCAGTTGGAGAACTCCTGGTGGGAGCTCGTAGGACTGGTGGGCTGATGCGGGTTGCTCGCCTGCGTGGCGAGCTGACGGTGGACTGTCTTGGCTGTGCGCTGGAGGCGTCGCCTATGTGGCGACTTGGCGGCCCGCTGGAGGCGTCGCCTATATGGGACTTGGCGGCCCGTTGGAGGCGTCGCCTGTGTGGGCGACGCTGGCCGTTGAAGCTGGCGCCGCTGCTGTTGGCGTCGCCGGTGGCGTTGCTGCTGGTGTCGCCGGTGGTGGCGTCGCTGGTGGCGCTGCTGCTGGCGTCGCCGGTTGCTAGCGTTGGTAGCGGATGCTGCCGGCCCTGCTTAAGCAGTAGATCGCTGCTGCTGGACGAATGGGAGAGAGATGTGCAGGCTCTGATACCACTTGTGAAGGTGGGAGAGAGAGAGAAAGAGAGAGCACACCGACACACACAATAGACACAAGAGTGTGGGGATAAGAAGTATGTGTGTACCTCCCCTAGCACACAGTCAACCTTTTATATCAATGGATAAGGTTACAACACTAAGTACACAGTACTTAGTGTACTTAACAATAAAAGTACTAACTGTACTTAAGTGTACTAACTGTATTTGGGTGGCCATAGTGTCTTTACCCCAACACATACAGTCATGTGGTGGCGTCTCGTCATCCTCTGTATGTGTGCTATTGCGAGAATCCTAGAGTTGTTGGACTTTCTTGACTAGATCGAAAATGCTGTTCTGAAGTTGAGAAATCCGGCGTTGAAGTAATGCTTTGCCATGTATATTCACTTTAGGGGTCTTTTTTTGAAATAAAGATCTCCGGAGAAGTTAGACGCGAGCGGTTCGACATGTCTGAGGTCCCTGTGAGAAGAGCACGAGATTGTGCTCTAGTTTGTACCATTCTTGGAGGAAGATTCGGGCTGCTCCCTGAGGTTGCTCATGTTGGATGGGGTAGGCGATGTAGGATGGAGCCACTCGTGGAAATCGGGCAGAGGAGGTAACACCGGACCCCGGTGATGCCAAAGTGGGTGTTACCGCTCTTGAGAGGATAGGAGTAGGTTGCAGAGTCCATGGATCCGGAAAGGGTAAGAAACTAGAGGCAGAGACAGAGGTAGAGGTAGATAATTTTAGAAAAGTGGTCATCATCAGCAAAGTCAGAATTAGCATAAGCACCATGCTCATGAACAACATCAGAATCAACAAAGAGGAAATTATTCCAACCGAGGAAGATTTCAAGGATGAGGGAATGCATCCACCAATGTGTCAAACATTCAGTGCAACTACTATCATAAGTTTGGACACTATAAAAGAGATTGCCACAAGAAGCAGTACAACCAAGGTAGTCAATCTAATAACAATCAAGGGAATCTCCGCGGCAGAGAGAATCATCGTGGTGGACATTCTAGTCACAATCATTTTGCAAATGAACATGGGAATATGTTTCTTGCAAATGAGAAAAGGAGTTGCTATCGGAAGAGGAGGATATCTATGTGAAGGAGTACCTTTAGAGTGTAAATATTGTCTTGGGGAAGGTGAAACCTGCTCAGGAGGATATCTGGGAGCTCAAGGAGGTGGAGAATACCGTGGAGATGCTGAAGCCATAGTTTTTTCCATACTTTACCATACGCATACGTCATATGAGTATGGAAGTATGATTGGAGTATGCATGATGGAGTTTATGGTTTTCAACCTTGTGAGTGACTATCATGAGATTGAAACTGCACTATGTTGTGTTTTTAGAGGATGAGTTTGGGAATGTTCATGGATTTATCTAGGTATATGCTTTTGCCGTATTAGCGGACATGCAAATTTCTCCTTGTGAAGTTTTCGTCCAAGTTGCGGCCTGCTGGTTTTGTGATAATTCTTTCTATCTTAAATGGTGCGTTGCCCTATCAGCTAGATTTAGATTTAGATGCTCGTTGGGGAGGGACTAAAATGAAAATGTTTAGACTTCACAAGCAGTTGTAGCTTGAATGAAGAGATTTTGGACTACCTTTTGATTAGCCTTCTCCTTTAGTGCTAGCCTTCGTCATGGCTGAGTCTGCCCTTCACCTCCGGAGTGCCGACAGAAACTCAATATGAAGACTTTGTATAAATGGATGCTCAAGTATGTGTGGGTGTGTGGATTTGTATGTGTGAGAGCATATTTTTATACTATGGTCTACACCCACTGTTGGGCGCTGATGACGTCAGTGGGGATGTCAGAGTAGCTAGTCCCTGCTATGCATGATGGAGTTTATGGTTTTCAACCTTGTGAGTGACTATCATGAGATTGAAACTGCACTATGTTGTGTTTTTAGAGGATGAGTTTGGGAATGTTCCTGGATTCATCTAGGTATATGCTTCTGCCGTATTAGCGGACATGCAAATTTCACCTTGTGAAGTTTTCGTCGAAGTTACGGCCTGCTGGTTTTGTGATAATTCTTTCTATCTTAAATGGTGCGTTGCCCTATCAGCTAGATTTAGATTTAGATCCTCGTTGGGGAGAGGCTAAAATGAAAGCGTTTAGACTTCACAAGCAGTTGTAGCTTGAATGAAGAGATTTTGGACTAGCCTTCTCCTTTAGTGCTAGCCTTCATCATGGCTGAGTCTGCCCTTCACCTCCGGAGTGTCGACAGAAACTCAGTATGAAGACTTTGTATAAATGGATGCTCAAGTATGTGTGGGTGTGTGGATTTGTATGTGTGAGAGCATATTTTTATACTATGGTCACACCCACTGTTGGGCACTGATGACGTTAGTGGGGATGTCATAGTAGCTAGTCCATGCCATGCATGATGGAGTTTATGGTTTTCAACCTTGTGAGTGACTATTATGAGATTGAAACTGCACTATGTTGTGTTTTTAGAGGATGAGTTTGGGAATGTTCCTGGATTCATCTAGGTATATGATTGGAGTATGGTTCAGCCCCTAGGGCTGAAACATATGTGACCCTAATTTTACTCAAAAACATTTAGAAAGATATACATTGTACACATTACATTGACATAGAGCTACAAACGTTCAAATTGAAACTTCAAACTTCAAACTTGTATGAATATTAAAGTCAAGATTTTTAGTTCAAAGAGTCCAGTCTCGGGAGTCGGTCCTCTAGAGACTAGAGTCATCTGGTATCTTGATTTTGATACATAGTGTCAATGATAGATCAATACTAGACCAAACATCATGATCAAAGGTAGTAGGTAAGTAGAAACTTGGAAATAGGTACTATGCCAAAACATCAAAGGCAAAACATCATAGAAGAAAAGGTTGCCACAGCCTGGAAATAAAGCTGAAAATTGAAATGCATCACGATTCACAACCGATGAGGCTCAAGCCTCAAGCTGCAGCTTGCATCCTCATCCTCATTCTCTTGCTCATCCTCATCCTCATCCTCATCATCATCTGCATCAGTGCCTCTCCTCCTCCTCCTCCTCCTCCTCCTCCTTGAGACCATCCTTGAGGCCAACCACAGCCAAAGTCGGCCAATAGGTACGAAGTATGGATTAGCAACATACGGATTAGGATAGTGCTAAAAATGCGTTTTCCAAGGTTTTGGTCAGGCACAAAATCGATCCCCCCTCCCAAACAACCCCCCCCCCCCCACACACACACTCGCAACAAAAAAAACCAAACCACACCCAAAAAACACACCTCACAAAAGAAAACCCCACTCAAAAAACACACACACACACACACCCCGTACGGAAAGCCGTACGTACGGAAAAACCATCTGTACGCGTATGGATGCAACTATGGCTGAAGCTGAGGGGTAAAAGTCTCTACAAAGATGGACAACAAACTTGTGGGGAATATCGTCTTTTGGGGATGTGTGTGTCTCGTGAAACACAACCTCGCCTGTGTTGAGGAAGTAGAGGTGAAACACAACCGGGACTGTGCTAGGTGCCTCACGCAAAAGATAGAGGATGTGGTCCAAGTCGGTGGAAGGGCACGCGACACAAAAGACCCACGATGCAAAGGCTCCAAAGGGGCTGGTGGTGCAATCTGAACACGATATTGGATGATGTGAAGGGATATCAAGAGCATTACCAAGGGTTTTCATTTCTAAACGAGGAGATGTTCATTTGCTGTAATTTTGTGAGAGTAAATCTCTGTCCGGTGGTCCATCTATTGTCTTTGCAAGTCCACGTTGAATGGTGAACCAGAAAAGGCGCTTGGAGGGCCGAGAGCTGTGATCAGGTGAGTATTTTGAGGCAGATTTGAGCATTAGCAGAGGCGTTTTGCAGAAGAGGGGATTGGCGTTGAAATTGGCGCTATTTTCTGCGTAGAATCTGAGAGCAGGGCCTGGCCTGTCTGGGCGTGATTGGAAGGCAGCACAAAGGTTGCTAGTCACAGGCAGATAGGCCAGAATTGTGTGTGATGCAGGCTATGAAGGTGCTGAAAAACCAGCGCAAATCCTGAGCATAAGAGGCACAAATAGATGCTAGAAACTGGTGCAGCAATCTAGGCTCTGTGTGGGTGATGTCATGTGCTGAATTCAGGCTGAGGCAAAAGCTCTGGCTGCAAGTCGGCACCCGTGGGCAGGAAAAACGAATTCCATATGGCCGAATTAAAGCAGAGAAGCAGAACATGCAATTGTGATTTGATTTCACCTCTTATGAGGTAGGTGGTTGCCAAAAATTAAAGCGTGTGAACCTAAGGTGACCTAGGGTTAGGCCTTGGGTAAGGGGCTGGTTGTCCCTTTTTAGCCCCCTAGGGGACCTTTTATAGGTAGGTACTTGGGCCAAAGGGTGTACCTACCCTAAGGGGGTGCCCTTTCTATGAAGGGTTAGTCTCTTCTTAAAAGAGGGGTGTCCCCACATAAAAGGGGTGTCTTTTCCCATGAATGGATGTGCCCCTTGGTGAGAAGTCAAAATTCTTCATTGACAAGGCCCATCCATTGGCGAACATAGTAGGCGAGGAGTTTCGAAACGGGTTTCGAGGCAAACCCGAAATGTATGTAAAAACGTTCCGTGCATAATGGGGTATTTAAATATATAGTTTTTCCCAAAAATATTAAAACATTCTAGATTATTATCATAGAAGTCCAATTTTTGAAAAAAACTCATGAAACATAGTACAAAGACATTTGATATGTCACTTAGAACTTGGAAATCCTAAATCAGAAAATTAACAACACATCATTGTAGATTCCAAGCATCAATGGTCATATTTCAAAATTGAAATAGATACATGGAATCATGATCATGATTTATGTATGTGCTGCACCTGGATGGGCTAAAGAACAATGTATGGGCTGAAGGTCGATTTCAGTATACGGGCGGCAATTTGAGACGTACGGGTGGCCAAAATGCAACCCGACACCATATTTTCCAAAATTAGGACAAATTAGGATGTTTTGAACATTGTGGGTTTTTTGGGGGTCCTGAAACGTTTCGTACGTTTCGGGCTGTCCCAAAATGCATTTCGAGCCTACTATGTTGGTGAAAAAGGGTGTGTCCCTTGGTTTTGGGACTGCCCAAGCACATCAAAGACACGGTTATTGTTGTGTCCATTAACATCAACTAGTGATGTGAGGCATATAGAGAGGCCACTAATGACTTAGGTGGGGTTGGCGGTGAAAATTTGTGTGCTCATCCTCTCCATCTCTTCCATGCACAATGTGCGTGGATCTCCTTCTAGCGGAAGTAGAGGTATGAGATAGGCGCTAGAAGGTGAGGGCATTTCCTACAGGCAGGAGCGAAATTTTCTCTAATACCTCTGTAAGAAATCCTAGACTTACTTTATTTAGAAATGTGCTAAGGAACAAAAAAGAGAATGAAATAGCAGAGAACAAGGAATGCTTATATTGCTTAAGGGTCTATAGTGTGTCAACCATACAATTGGGCCTCTCTTATATAGAGAGTGAAGAGTCACACATGAAAAGGTTTGTACTCCAAAGTGTATGTGCATGAAGAGATGTGTACCCCTTGTGAAGGGTGTGACTCTTGATGAGAGGGTACATTACAATTGTAGTGTCTCTTCAATAGGATGTGTCTCTTGTGAAAGGTTGTGCCTCATATGAAGTGTCTTGTCGAAAGAACATACGCTTCCACAAGTGTCCATTCATGAAACCATCCATAAGTCTAAGGTATAGAGAAAGGACTACGTCACATATCGTGACACTAGCTGTGTCTCTCTATGTTGCCGTCTCGTCCTGCTGACCCACTCGGCTCTCATGTCATCTATCTCCTCCTCGAGTCCACTATATCAATCCATCATATAATGACCAATGCAGACTTGGTCGTGGAAATTAATCAACCAGGAGAGAGGTCCAAACCGGTGTCCCTCCTTAAATAAGCAATGGTATCGTTCTCGGATCTCGTAGTATACAGGGCAAGGACACAAGAAGTGCTCCTCTGTCTCCACCTAGTCCAAGGTGTATAATCTGCAGATCTGTTGCCCCTTGGGTGTGCTTGTGGCTCTCCTTGTCTCAAGCCTCAGCTGATGGGACGAGACCCGCATCTGTTCGATGGCGATCCTCAAGGCATGTGAGACTCGTCTGTCGTCCAAGTATTGGGTCTGATAATCACTCCATCCACTGATGCTCTGAGGAAATGATCACGGTAGAATCGGATCTTGGTGGGGAACTCGTGGTCCCCCTCCCCCCAAGTCCACGATGTATGGAGCTGTAGGTCCAAGCGTATGATACAGTTCATCTCATCCCATGGAATCAGGTGATCATGAGCATTTAAGTTGTTCTAAAAGGGGGGGAGACGATCCATTTGGATGCTTTGGCTGCGAAACCATTTGGATATGCGTGTGTACCAAGCATATCATTCTCCTCTCAGCTAGGCCTATAGATGACTCTAGTGTCAATCTTGGTAGTCTCTCTCTAGGTAAGGCCCAAACCTTGTGGAGATAAGTGACTGTTTGGAAGATGGCATCAACCTAGAGCAGTGTCATGCTGAACTTTGCCTGTATGATCTGGTGGGGGACAGAGGGTTTACTCCGGATCACATCATTACCTACAACCTCTCGAAATGTCGTCACTCAGTCTCGAAGATAGATCACCCCCCTAGAAGGGTGATGCATACATGGCCGCAGCTCTCACTAACGTGTCAAACTTTGTGTCTGTGTAGTTTGCAGAAGTTTGAGTGCAGCCAGAAGAAGAAATTGGTTTCCTCTTCACTTCATTAACAAGGGGTTGTTGTCAGTAGTTGGTCATGCTTTGTACTTGCTCATGGATGGGTGCAGTGGGTACAACCATGTCAAGGGTAGGGAGCAAGATCAGTCCAAGACAACCTTTGTGACTGAATGGGGAACCTAGGCTTACTCTTTGTAATGCACCGCTGACATTTTAATCCCTGGTCACCATACTTTTCCAAGAGAATACTAGAAAGTTCCTTGAGGCCTTTTTAGGTGACTTCTTTACTTTCAACCACAAGAATGCCTCCCACCTTGATCATGCAGTGCCAACAAATCACTTATAGAAGTTAAGATGGGTTTGGATAAGGGAAGAGAGGCCTGCTTGTGCTTGAATCCTGACAAGTGCTTATTTCTGACACTGGCGATATTTCAATGTCTAGTAACCAAACTTTTCCAAGCGAATACTGGAAAGTTCCTTGAGATGACTTCTTTGCCTAATGCCTCCCACCTTGATCGTACGGTGCAAGCAAATCACTAACAGAAGTTTGAGATGGACTTTGGATAAGGGTAGAGAGGCTTGCTTGTGCTTGAATCCTGACAAGTGCTTCTTTTTGATGTTTAGAGGAGTTCTCCTTGGCTATGTTGTTTTTGCTGATGGAACGACTAAAGATCTAGACAAGGGAGAAGCGGTACTCACATTGCCTATCCCTCGAGCCCCGAGAGATGTGATAGAACTTCTTCGCTAGGAACGATCCTTTGTATATCGTTCAAACCTCAACAATTATTGTTTGATGATCTGAAAGGAGGTCTGGTAAGATCATCGCAGTCTTGCTCAACAAGTATGCCGGCCTTTGCTCAACAAGTATGGCAAAATGGGAAGAAGGCACGGCATCACAGAAATTGTTGACATGGTGAGATAATTGGGTGAATTGGTATTATTGTACTCAAGTAAGTTCAGCCTAAGTTCATCAGTGTTTGGACAAGCCCTTTCCTTATCGTGAAGATCGTTCCAAGTGGGAGTGTCTACTTGGCAACCTTGGAAGGAAGAATATTGGGGCCACCAATCAATGCATCTCGGGTGAAGAATTCTCTCTCTTTATGATTGTTGATCTGATAGAAAGAGTTGGTATACATATGTTTTGAATCAAGCAAATTCTGTTACATACCTAGAAGGTCGTAATTTTATTTTCTTTCTAATTTAAAAGGGACTTCAAAAGTTCAGACTAGCAATATGCAGAGATTTGGAGATCTCATTATAGAAGTTTACAATTACATTTTATGGCTTCTAGGACATATGATCTGCCACATGTGGTCCTGAAGCTCCATTTATGCAATGGTGTTAGGTACAATGAGACAAAGGATATAGGTATGGGGTGCAAGTTAAAGAAATGACCAAAGTGCAAATGGTTTAAGGATGACCAACCTTAAATGGTTGCAGGAGTAACCAAAGTACCAAACATGTTCTTGGTATAGGGAGTGACCAATACCAAACATGCTCGTGGTCTAGGGAGTGTCCAGTATCCGATGTGCTCTTGGTCCAAGGAGTGACCAATACCAGTACTAGATGACTTCTAGTTCAGGAGTGACCAAGAATCAGCTTGTGACCCATATAATGATCAAAGTACCAAATTTGAATTGGTCAAGTGACCACCACCGTACTAGATTTGTGGTGGTCACTTAATGACTAAGGAACTAGAGTTGAGATGATTGTAATACTAGAGTTCATTTGGTCACGGTACTAGATTTCATCAAGCACATGTACAAGTCTTGAAATGTTCACTTGAGCGACTACTGTACGAGACCAGTTGCGGTCTTGCTCGAATCAAATGGTTCATGTAGTAACCAAGTTACTAGAATGGATGTGATCACATGTCAGACTTGTCACTTGATTTGATCACTTGATGGCCAGAATTGTTGTGGTCAGTTAAGGGAGCAAGGCACGAACTTCAAATGGCTCATGGAGTGACCAAGATTCCAAAGTTGATGTGATCAAGTTACTTCTTGTGGTTCATGGAGTGACTAAGGTACTAGACTTGTTGAGGTAGATGACGAGAGCAAGTTTAGATTTGCTATCGTCACCAAAATTTACTGATCAAAGAAGCACAAGACTTGAAGTAACCACGGTACCATAACTTTGTGGTCGCTGGAGTAATCATTGGAGGAACAAGGAATTGATGTGGTCATTAGGTGGACAAAGTACTGGATTTGTTGGGGTCACTAAGAAAAGGACGAAGTTCTGCAATTAATGTGGTCTTTAGGTGACTTGTTAGGGAATCCCAATGGTACATGCCTAGCTTCAAATGGTACGGGAGTGAACTCCAAATGGCACAAAAATGGTACAAGAGATGATTGTTAGAAACATGGTGGAGAGAGGAAGAGAGAAGGTTAGGGTGTGAGGAAATGATACATAAATGAAGACACAATGAAAAGCTATCTTATTCATAATCATGAGAAGTACAAGCCTTATATAGGCTACATACTCACACTTGCACCAAGTGCATATGTGATAAGTCCGATAGTGACACGTGGCACTCACACACATGAACTAGTACTAGATCTCCTAGTACTGCACACTAACACATCACATCAACACACTCTGTGGCTATGATATCTCCAACACCCCCCTTCAGAGCAAAGAGTGTGAAACCCAACACGCAAAGAGTAGACCGATCCACCCTCCACCGCAATACTGCAAAGAGCAAGTCCAACTATCCAACACCTCCTGTGTGATAGTGACCTCTCAGTCAGCTTGCGACCAGCAGGGGCAAACCATCACTCATCACCCCCTTACTCTGAACTGGGTGGTCAATACCATCAAACCAAAGTAAAAGACAATACATTCATTTTTGGGGGACAACTCAGGGCATAGTACCTCTTATTGACTCCAAATACATTTAGGTTAGAGGGACAACTCAAGGTTGAGAACCTTTATTGACTCAACACAAACACACATAGAGCTAAGCATCATCTACCTCCTTAAAGAGGAATAGATCATGCAACATAGGAGATGAAGCTTCCTGCTCAGGTCTAGTAGATATTCTTGAGGTTATCCAGGTTCTCCTTAACTGAAGTAGTGAGGTCAAGTTGATGAAGCAATTTGTTGACCAACCTCACACCAATAAGCACAAGTGCTTTGTCATGTTGCTCATCCCTAGCTGAAGGTAGTGTGGATGAGTCTGCACCACGAGGACGAGGCTCCATAGCGTCAAACTGAGGTAGCTAAGGTAGCAAGCTGAAATAGATAACCAGCCAATAAAGGAGCGCGTCTAGGGCTCTGAAATGAATCAGCAGATTGAGGAAGGCCCAGCTACTAGTGGATGACCTCGGAGGTGCAAAAATGCAAATCCTAATGGAAAAGTGGCAAGAATACGCCTAAAATGGAGAACTGAACGAACCCGAATAAAAAACCAGCAAGTATATGCCCTGAAATTAGAGCTGAGTGCTGCAGTAGGTGTGGACTCCTCAGAACAGCTCACCAGAGCAAAAACAGGCTGTCCACTTTGAAGGTGGCTCCTAGAACAATTCAAAATGAAGTAGCAAGTCTCCACAATGCAAACCAACTGTTGTAGATGAGCTAGAGGCTAAGAGCAGCTCAAAGGTGGCTGGAAATGCAGCTCCAAGGTGATTTAGGGTTTCGAAATGCTGGAGCAGATGAAGAAAACACTTGAAATCACCTCTGATGTAGACGGTTATGCCGCAGCAGCACCAAAAACAGCTTGAAATTGCAGTAGCAGCTCCAAAACTGGTCGAAAATGCTTCCAAAAGTGACGAAAATGTGCAGCCCATGCGTGTAGATAGACAGCTCTGCTGTAGCAGACTGAAAACCCAAAAAACGCGAATGAAACAGCTCCAAAGCTCCACTTGAAGAAGATGCCGACCAGCAGCACGTGTGCACACGCTTGTTGAAAAACGAGCAGAAATGGTCACAAAAAAGATGCAAAACAGAGGTGAAATGGGGGCAGCAAGGATTGTGGCTGTGCAGAAACCCTAATGGGTAGAAGACAGCTGTGCAAAGATGGAAATGAGGCTGAATCTGAGGCGGAAATGAGCAAAGCTAAGGCGGCTGCAGGAAGAAGGGCTTGAGCAGAATTAGGGTTTTGGGTTAGGGGTTAGGGTTAGGTCTGGGATAATGTGGCAGGGCAGCTATGTCAGGGTGAACCTGCTCTGACCATGTTAGAAGTTCTTGAGCTCATCTATGTAGAGGCCATATAAGGTTGGGGTTAATGGGCAACCTTGTTTGGCCTCTAGAGATCTCGTTTAGAGAGAAGCATTGAGCAGATGAGACTATTAGTAGCTAGCAACAATAAGCGTTGCCAGCAACAAAAAAAAAAAGGCATCTATGTGCAAGGCTTCTTGTCGGAGTTAGCGTCCAAGTGATTCATTAGTTAAAGTTGAATATTTCACATCACACATGTTGTCATCACAATGAAAGTATTTGCTATCAAAACAAAACTTTAAAAGATGATTTAGCAATTGCTGTTTAAACTACACATCGTAATAATGATTTTCGGACTTTTTTTCCCTGGTTTTCCACTCCTTTAGAATTTATGGCCAAGAAGGCCCCTACCCCTCCTCCCCCATTTGGTTTGCAGGGTTTCATGTTTCTATAATTACACGTAACAACGATGGTACCCCTTTTTTTGGTTTTTGGAATATTCATTCTTGCTCTCAGCTGACCTTTTTTTTGGGGAATATTCATTCTTGATCTTGGCTTGACCTATTTTTTGGGATAATCATGCTCACCATGAACTTTGAAATCGGAAAACTGACCACAGGCTTCTTGTAATGTCTAGGATTTTGAAGTGTACGTATCGATATCATGCCAACATTTATACTTGAATTTTTTGGTCTTGGTGTATTTTTTATGTTTCACAGTTCTATGTGAACTTACTGAACAACTGCTTACTAAAAGGTTTCAATATGTTGTTTGATGTCTCAGGCACTTCTTAGAAGTTTGAAGAGACAAGGATTGAATGTTAGTGCTGCTCTGGCTGCTCATTCCAGTGCTCTCTGTGAGGTACTTGTTGTATGCTTTTGAAGTTTGGGTTTCTGGATCAAAGGTCACTTTGTTGGTGTGTTATTCTTACGGAAGTGCAACACCATACTTCTCTTGAACATTGGATTTTATATCATAGTTGTGACTAAATGCTACAGTATCATAATTGTCTTATCTATATTATTGGCAGCCAGATTATCTAATTTATCACATGGAAGAATCATGATGTTTTTGCTAGTCTATTTCTTGACCAAAGCTTTGATATTCTTGAAATGATTCAATGCACCTGATTCCTGTGGAGAAATAAATCCATGTCTTCTTGGAATGATCATCCCTGAAAGTTATGAAGTATAACACACACACGCGCGTGCACACTTACTTGTTACAAAAATTGGATTTCAAACATGCTCACAAATTCAAAATTTACCAAAACCATAGAAACCAAGAACAAGGAAATAAGTGGGGAAGAGAAGAGAAAGAGAGAGCGACACTGCATGGGGCCCAATTTGCCCCCCCCTAGATGGTGGCTCTTGCTTCCCATCTAAAGTATTTATAATTGTAATTCCAAAAAGCAAAGAGTCAATAATGGTACATTAGAAAGTATCCCTTGTCCATAATTAGAGGGAATGCTCATCCACAATTAATAATATAAATTAGTCCATGGCTTAAATTTTTTTACTTTACAATATGGTCCATGGCCTTTGACAGCCATTAGATACTTCGATCAATCCAAATCACCTTCACCATCTCTGTTATCTGTACTCAAGCCGCCAATTGTGTTAGTTATTACAATCAATTGATGAATCATCACACCAACTAATCCCAACACAATTGTACGCTTGATATACAGACATCAAAATACATATCTTGCGATCAATTGCAATAACACCAGTAACACTAGCGACATTAGTATTAACATGGAATCACCCACAATACTAACCATCTAGCCTGGCAAAAACACAAGTAGTTAGGCATCCCCAACTAACCCCATAAAGCATCCACTAGGACCCCCGCCGCGTCCGGTGCGCTCCTATGGAATACTTTGCCATAGTCACACTTGACTAAAATAAAATAATTTCCATAGCAAGAAATACTGAAAATACAATTCCGTAACGCTAACATACCCCTGTATATATTTGCATGCATGTATAGACATGCGCACATATATGTATATTATCTATATCAGTGCGAGTACATATATACACACATGGACATGCACATGCACACATGTATACATGCATGCCCGCACACTTTTTTTGGTGGAATTTAGATGCCATTATATGAGAAAGCACAATTCCGAAGAATGGGCCAATCAACTGCAACATCAGAAGATTTCATTATATGACAAGAAGGTGAGACAATCATAAAACGATTGTTGTAGAGATGCTCGAAAGAAGCAATATTTAGCTAGAGAGGGATCATCAAAGACCCGGAATCATGGGACTCTGGGTAATGCCAAAATATATGGAACAGAGACTCTCGTGGAGACAGCATCGTCGACAAGTGGCAGGAGTAATATGGTGACAAGGAACGATTTGTTGGAATGGCAGAACCCCAAGCATAACACCCCATAAGAGAAACTTTTGTTGAAGGAGGACGTGCATGCATTCACACACACACACACACACATACATACATGTGTATCTGTGTGTGCGCGCGCATGTACAAGAAATTCATTTGTATTTACTTTTGTTCCAAGAAATAGCCTTTGAAGCATGTCTAAGGTTTCCTATGGTGGCCCTCTACTTTCTTCATGGGATCTTGTGACACCAATGAGGGCGCCTTTGATAGGGCAGAGCTTATCAAGCCTTTGTCTTGAGTCATGCTATTGTGGTGTCCCTAAAGGGTATACTTAGGACACTTGAGCGTGACGACCTTTAGTGAGTGTGGGCTGCCTCTGATCTCATGTGGCCTCATCAGTTTGAATCGTAGGTTGATAACTTCGTGTACAATAGTGTAGTCAATGAGCTGACTCATTTTAGGGACCCATCAGCACACAATGTATGTACCAAGATACTAATACTCAGATTAGTAGACTTAATCCAGCAGGGTTGGGGGGTCCTGGGATGAAGGGAAGCAAGCTAAATGAAGGTCTAGAGGACTTACACATTAGCAAAGGGCCATTTGGCTGCTTTTAGCCGGGGGTTTGCATTTTCCGAGCAAAAACCCCTGAGCGACGAGCGGACAAAAGATAGGAGGGGTCAAAATATATACAGATTATTTCAAGGAATATGTAAGTCAATATGAAATACTGATTAATAGATATAGATATAAATATACCTTTATATAATATACATATATAATGTCCAAGTGGTGACTTATTTTATCAACTTTAAAAAATCCCTTCTTTTTCTTTCTTCATTGGTTGGATCATGAAATTTTGAGCAAATATTCTCTTTACAGTTCCTCAGGACGACCTAAGAAAATAACATAATACTTTTTCAATAGATCCTCTAAGTGTATTTTTCCAAAGGAATATGGTTTGAAGAGCTTGCCCCAACCCTATTCTGCCGGCGGAATACCCTTGGAGAGCCTACGCAGAAGGAGTCATAACTTTTGCTCCTTATCTCAGATTGAGGAGCTGTAAAAAGGAAAAATTTCATGATCTATGCAAAGGTAGGCTTAAAATTCTACTTTTTATAGTTATAAAAGAGAAAAGTGAAAATTTCAAGATGTATATGAGAGTTATAACTTCTCCCTTATTCATATTATGGTAGGAAGGAGTTCAGTAGAGACCACATTTCCTTAAAAGTACTTAGGTTTGGAGAATTGGGAATATTTTGAAAATCCGTTCCTTGCCTTCCCATATTTGATAATGTATTAGAGATTAATTTATGATCGATTATAATGGCCTTAAGTATGAGGTTTCCAATATCTTTTTCCTACTCATCCAAGGAATATGGTATACATTGTTATATGAGAGCTTCAAATATGGAATTGCTAAAGATTAGGGAAACTCTTTTAGATTGATTTAATTACCATAATCCTCAAAAGAGAGTATGGTAGGGAGGTATTTATAGGAGTTTCTAAAGTGTTCACTATTTGTTCATATATAGATGATGTTCTCTAAAAGGAGGGTTATAATTTAAAATAAGTAAGTAAATGCTTCCATAAATGAGAAATTAAGAAAGAATTGTATATTCCTTTGAGAAATATACAAGCATGGTTAGTGTAAAAAATTATCGCTCGGACTTTTCTGCTCGTAGGTTTTTGCTCGGAAAGTGTGCACATCCCTTTTAGCCAAGGTCATTTTCCATAAAGTGGGATGCTCTTCTATATAAGAACGGCCAAATCTATTGTTGAATTCATTTTAGTGTGCAGACACCATTGGATGGTTTGGTCTGAATCGTGAGCTTGTGGACTCTTGCCATGTGCATGGCGGATCATGAGATGTTGGGCCGAAGGTTCCTTGGGAATAGGTTCTGGTGGTATGGGATGTCAGCTATAGGCTTGGACTTGAGGAGTCTGATTTCTAGCCCACATGCTTGGGGGTGGCTGGGAGGACTCAGCCGATCATCTTATTGTTTTGCTGATTGCTGGTTTAGACTGTGGTGGGGGTTAGATCCTACTGGAGACTATACAGTTCGTATCAGAGCAGTCCTTAAACATGAAGAATCATTGCAAGATATGCAATTGCGGGGTGCCACGCATGTGTTTCATATGTTGAAGGTGCTTTTGCGAGTTGTTATCGTGTGTTGAGGTAGTAACTGTCTTGATTCTGCAGTCGAGGTAGTTGTGGTGGAAACGGTGAGGGACTGGTAGTAGGGGGGGATGCACCAAATGCGTGTGAATCATCCTGGAGAGTGGTTTCCTTGTGCTTGTCTGCTCGTTGGCCAGAGACAAGTTCGCATAGCGCTGTGGTAGAACCTGCTTACAGCAATTGCGAATTAATGCTGGATCTGTGCAAATCATTGCGCATGAGTTATTGCTGCAAACCACACCTGCGTAAGCTGCACACTAGTTGCTGTTATGTGCACAGCTGTTGCGCGAACAGATCATGGGTGGAGTAGGGTAGGACACATTACTTATATGACTTGCCCTGATCTGTAGCTTTTGAGAATCACTACCTTGCACTTCTCGCATTTTTCCATTCAAAATCCTTGCACTTTCTTCTCCTTTTGCTACTTCCTTTGCCCTTCCGAAAGCAATTGCTAACTTTTTCTTCCAACTTGCAGCTAGTATGGTTTTCACATCTGACCTTATAACCTTTGTCTTATTTTTAGCCCAGAAGGAATTCCATAAATGCATCTTTGCCTCATTAACATCATTTGCAAAAGTTGGGTTCCTTGCGCATGCTTCATGAAACCGAGCCAAGACATTCCCAATGTTGCTCTCTACCCATAGCATAACATCAGTGTCCCATTTTGTGATCCCTACAAGGTGTTTCTTGTTATTCTGCTAGGCTTCCATCGCAGGTACAGCAGTTGGTGTTCGCTGGTTCATAGGCTGCATTACGAAGGCTAAGGAGGTGTGAATTTGTCATCAAGCATGTCTAAAGGGAGGCTACTGAGCGATCTATCTTGATTGTTGCAGCAGCACGTGATTGACCTTCTTCTTCTTCAAATCTGAAGATCCTTGCTGATTGCCCTACTTTTCTAGAGAGGCTTGCTTCTGATCTTGATTGCTCCCTGTTTTGGCTGTTGCTTTTGGTAGTGCCTATTCTAGGCTGTGGGACCTGGAAAGCTAAAAAAGCTTGCTTTTGAAAGCTTTTAGGAAGACTCTCTGAAGTCAAAGACTGATTTTTCTGTGCTTTTGGGTTGCTTTTAGGAATTGCTTTCTTGGACAAAGAGCCCGATTTTTTAAAGACCCCGCACTTCTATATCTACCAGCCTATAGGCTTCTACCCAGCCCACTAATTGCTGGGAATCAGGCCCTAGAAGTAGCATACTAATCCTACTGAAGAGCCAGTCTTGCAGCAGATTGCACACCACCTGTCAAAAAGAGCAAATTAGATCTGTTTTTTCTTGAGCCATTGAGCTCTCTTTATTTCAGCACAGTACTCAGCAAAGGGTCTTAGCGCGGCCTTTGCCTCAGCCCCCTGTGGCTTGTATGAGTTTTTCTCTTTGGTGTCACTTTGTCCCGTAGGCCCACGAGGCCTTCCGTGGCCGTTAATCTCTCTCTCTCTCTCTCTCTCTCTCTCTCTCTCTCTGTGTGTGCCCCTGCCCTCCGTCCCAAGCCTTTCGTCGCGGCCTTGCGGGGCTGTCGTCAAGGTTTGACTATGGGAAGGTTGTGCTTCAATCGGATCATTTTTCGGGCATTGTTTGGATTGTTTTCTGAGACATCAGTGGCTATATGGCTTGTTGAGCCAGCATTAGCTAAATATTCTGACTGTGCAATACACATCACACCCAGCAAGGGAGTTTTGTGGACTGTTTTGTTGTGTTGGCTTTGAAAGGGGGCATAATTTTGGTTGTGCATGGTGTTCACAGTACATGAACTTGACAAAGTTTGTTGCCCTTTGTGCATTTGTTCGGAATGGCTCAGAATCCGAATGATACTTTGGGTGTGCTTGCCTAGGGGGACAAGTTGGATGGCACCAACTATTCTCTTTGGAGTTTTGTGGTCAGAAATCTTTTGGCTGCCAAGGGAATTTGGGATTATATCACATGCTATTGCTTCTCACTTGAATGAATTCAATATTATTTTCAGCCAGCTTCAGGCTCAGAAGATGAATTTTGATGTGGAGACTAAGGCAATATTTCTCTTATGTTCATTGCCATCCTCATGGGATACCTTTTGTACAGCTGTCAATAACTCTGCACCTGGTGGAGTACTGAAATTTGATGATGTTGTGGGTAGCTTGTTGGCTGAGGAGATTAGACGGAAGTCTATGGATGGCAACAAGCAGGATGTAGCCTTAAATGTGCAAAGGGGCAGATCACAATTCAGGGGGAAGTCCCAAGAAAGAGGGAAGTCTCGTAGCAAATCCAGGGCACGGAACATTGAGTGTTACCGTTGTGGCAAGAAGGGCCATATGAAAAAGGATTGCTACAAGCTAAAAAGAGAGCAAAAGGATAAGAAAAAGAATGCTAATTGGGGTGCAAATCAAAAGGCTGCCCAGGCTGCCTCACGAGGCCAGCCACACCCCTATACAAGGGGCTCACCTGCCCCTGTTTGAGGGCTGACGAAGAGCCTTGTAGGGCCGACTCCACAGGCCTCTAAGAGAGCCGACTGGCCTGCTCTCCTCTACACTCTAAAAGGGCCGCACATACAGCGATAGAGACTGACCTCCTGCCCCGTGCAGGCCAACAGCAGCGCCTAGGTGGCCTACCAACAGGTCGGTCCACCTCTGCCTACACATAGGCTCCCGGGGGTGCTGGACTGCTGCATATGTGCTGCCCTACAAGTGGCCACATAGGCACACCACATAGGCGCCTCCATGAGAGCTCAAAGGAACCTCTCTACCCTACTCCACTCTCACGGGGGGCGGGCTCACCCACAACAAGGCCCTCTCTTTGGACTAGCCTAACCTCACGGGGGGCGGGCACACCCACAAGCACTAGCCCTCTCTCACTAAGGTGACATCAGGAGATATTGACCTCCAACAGTTTGTGGTCCTATGCGGACACAATCTCTTGGGGGTCATTTCTATTTTTATACTTTTGTAGATGACTTCACATGATTCACTTGGCTGTTTTCTGTCACCCTCTCTTGCTATTCTAGCCTCTACTACAGATCACGGGAGCAGCACCATGATTCACCTCCCAGCCAATTCTTGCCAAGGCTAACCAGAAAAACAGAGATCTACGTTGAAATCACATGAATCATTTTCTTCTCTTCTCTCTCTAGCCTTAGCAAACCCCAAATCCCTAGATAGATCTAGATGCCACATGTCATCTATATAGGGCCTTCCTAATGCAACATTTCACCCCTCTCTTGGGATGCATTTAATTCCTTGCCCCTAGGCAATATCTC
Organism: Dipteris shenzhenensis; assembly: GCF_047967505.1. NCBI lineage: Eukaryota > Viridiplantae > Streptophyta > Polypodiopsida > Gleicheniales > Dipteridaceae > Dipteris > Dipteris shenzhenensis. The sequence goes on from NC_141619.1 coordinate 17,928,673, forward strand.
AGCACTAGGCCCTTGGTCTTAGATCTATCTAGTCTGGTGCTATCAGCCCTCACCTAGGACCTTGACATTAAATCCCTCCCGATCATTTACATGAAGCGCAAACACATATATTACAGAGATAGATCCTTTAAGGGAAATGTCGACTGATTCTTCCGAGGTCATGCTACCTCGGCTAGAGCGTAACATTCCTTCCCTCTTTAGACATCAGCGTCCTCGATGATAAAGTCTGGGAACACTCTCCGTAACTGATATACGGATTCCCAGGTAGCTTCGGATAGAGGCTGACCATGCCATGCAACCAACACCGTGGGTATCTTTCGATTTCGTATTTGCATTGTTCCTCGGTCCAGGATTCTTGTTGGTTTGCGCCTTGCAATATCCTCTATCTCCTGAAACAAAACCACACCTTCGATTAGTGAGTCACCTGTATGTAAAAATTTCTTTAAACGTGAAACATGAAAAACCGGGTGCACCTTACACCCCTGTGGCAATTCTAATTTATAGGCTACACTGCCTATTCTCTTTAGAATTAATCACGGCCCACAGTATCGAGGTGATAATTTAGCACACTCTCCTGAAGTCAACGACTTCGAGTGCGAAGGAATTCTGAGAAAAACTTTTTCTCCTTCTTCAAATACTCTTATAGACCGATTTTCATCCGCATACACCTTGGCTCTATCCATAGCCTGGCGGATATTAGTTCTCGCAAGTGCTAGCATCTCCCGCATCTGAACTACAAAGTTCGCGGCACTAGGCACTTTCTGAGGTACTCCAACTATAGTCGGATTGGCTGGTCTATAACCATAGTTCAGCTCAAACGGACTGAACCCGGTAGATGAATGTTTCCTATCATTGTAGGCGAACTCCAACAATGGCAACCACTTGTCCCATGTATGTTGCCTCGATGACACATATGCCCTCAGCATATCCTCTAAAGTTTGGTTGACTCTCTCCGTCTGACCATCCGTCTCAGGATGATCCCCACTACTCATTCCCAACTCAGTTCTTAGTGTCCCAAATACCGCTGTCCAAAAATGACCGGTAAATCTAACATCTCTGTCTGACACTATGGATCTAGGCAATCCATGCAGACGAAATATATGTCTAATGAACAAATCCGCCACTTGCGGGGCATTAACAGACTCTCTAGTCGGAATGAAGTGAGCCATCTTGGTTAGACGATCAACCACCACAAGGATAGAATTATACCCTCCTTGTGTTGCAGGTAGCCCTACAATAAAGTCCATGGAAATGCTCTCCCACTTAGTGGTATTTCCAAGGGCTGTAACAGTCCGGGTGGCTTCACCCGCTCGGTCTTACTTACCTGACACGAGAAACACCGTGTCACATATTCATGAATATACTTTTTCATCTTTGGCCAAAAGAAATCTCGCTTCACGAGATCATATGTCTTCTCGACTCCTGGATGTCCCGCACACGGGCTATCATGGCACTGTCGAATGACTCTCTGCCTGAGATCATTCTGACCAGGTACTACAACCTTGCCATTTCTAACTAGCATACCATCCCTTATGGTATATCTTGCATAAGTTTGGCCTTTCCTGGATGCCAGGTCATCCTTTTCACTTTCCCCGGGTTTTAACACATGAGCTTTAGGCCATAAGCTCTGGACAAACTCGTCCACCTTTTGAGTTTCTCTGATCTCGGTCATTAGAGCACTCTCTAATACCGTGAAACTCAGGTTGTGCATAATGCGAGACAACGCATCAGCAACCTTATTGTCTTTTCCTCTTCGGTACCGAATCGTTAGATTAAACTCTTGCATGAGCTCTGCCCACCTAGCTTGGCGGCCCCTCAAGTCAGGCTGTTTACAAAAATGTTTTAGAGTATCATGATCGACATCCACATAAAACTCTGAACCATACAGATAATGCCTCCATGTTTTCAAAGCATGGATAACTGCGTACAACTCCAATTCATGAGTTGGCCAATTCCTTTGAGAGGGAGAAAGCTTCTTGCTTTCAAAGGCTACTGGCCTTCCCTCTTGAAGGAGAACTGCTCCTACCGCAATGCCACTTGCATCGGTTTCTAGGAACAACGGTTTCTGGGGATCAACTATTTTTAACACCGGTCCTGAGACCACAGCTTGTTTTATGGTGTTAAAACTTTCCTGTTGATTCTGTCCCCAAATAAAAGGTACTTTATCTGAGGTCAGATCAGTCAATGGCGATACTATTCCGGAATATCCTTTGATATGCCTTCTATAAAACTGGACAAATCCCAAGAATGATCGCAACGCGGTCAGACTCTGAGGGATTGGCCAAGTCAGTATCGCAGCCACTTTCTTCGGATCCATTTCTACCCCCTGTGGAGTAATTATGAACCCTAAATACTCAAGCCTAACCATACACAGTATAGTTTTCTTCTTATTCACATAAAGACTGGCTTTCCTCAAAGTACTGAACACTATCCTTAAGTGTTCACGATGTTCAGTAACACTCTTACTGAATATTAGGATATCGTCTATGAAATGTACTACGAACTTTCCGATATACGGACGTAGTAAATCGTTCATAAGCATGACGAAGGTCGCTGGAGCATTGGTAAGTCCGAAGGGCATTACCAAAAACTCATAATGACCAAACCTGCTCCTGAAAGCGGTTTTATGCACATCCTCGGCTCTAATCCGGATCTGATGATAGCCGCACTTAAGATCTATCTTGCTGAAAACCACGGCTCCATGTAATGCATCTAGCAAATCATCAATCCGAGCCATCGGATACCTGTGCTTAACAGTGATATTATTCAATGCTCTGTAATCTATACAGAGGCGAAACGTATCATCCTTTTTCTTCTTTAATATCACTGGCGAAGCAAAAGGTGAGAAACTTGGTTGAATCTGCCCCAACTTGAGGTATTCTTCCAGTTGTCTACGCACCTCCGCCTCTTCAGTAAAACTCATCCTATAGGGAGGTCTATTTACAGGTTCTGCCCCTGGGATCAGTTCAATCTTATGCTGAACTTTCCGCTCTAGAGGTAATCCATAAGGTAGTTCATCCCTAAAACATTCAGAGAACTCCTCTATTATAAGATTAGCCAGCTTGGCCATCTCACCACTTTGCATAACATCAATGCTAGTCGAAGAATCATCCACCGACTCTACCGATGTTGTGCAAAGGTACAAAAACTCTACTTGAGCCTTTCTGATTTCCATCACGGAAACCAACGGTCCCTGAGGTATATCTCTTTCACCTCGCAAGACATAAAGCACATCATTCATCTTGAATTGATATACGTGCTTTTTCCAATCAATGGCTGGATTCTTCCTAGAATGCCACGCCATTCCCAGGGCTATATCTGCATGAGCAAGCTTGGTTATTTCAAAATCAAGCTTCTCAGTATAGTCCTGAATCCGAAGCTCCAACTGGGTAACCCTTTGGTCCCATACTTTAGTTGAACTTCCATCGGCCATCCTGACTGTATACGCATAGTCAGATGGACTTGTCTTTAGTTTCAGCCTCTTCACGAGCTTGGAGTTAATCACATTGTGAGTTGACGCCGAGTCAAACAACACAATGACATCATGACTGGCCACTTGCCCTTTCATTTTAATTAACTCCGTATCATTGAAGGCTGTATACCCCGTTGCTGCGGGCTTAGATAGGATGTTATCAGGTGCACTCGTCACTAACTTAGCAACAGACACACAGAACAAACAAGGTACGATGGGAGTACTTGGTGGTACCATTTCTTGCACATTTGGTGCATGGACAGCTTGCTGTCTATCAACATAGGCAGGTGGATTCACATCCTGAAAAGTGATTCTCCTCATTTCCACATCCCTCATGGGTGCCTTATGCATCTTCTTCTCATTGAAGACCACATCATGGCTGCGTATGATCTTCTTTGCTTCTGGATCCCAGAGACGATAGCCCATCTCTCCACTTTCACCATAACCTAGAAAGATGCATTTCCTAGACTTAGGATCTAGCTTCTTTCGAAGCTCTTTTGGCACATGTGCATATGCCTCACACCCAAATATACGCAAATGAGAGTAAGAGGGCTTCTTGCCACTCCATGCCTCTTCAGGAATACCACCATCCAAACTCTTACTAGGTGATCTATTGATCACATGCACTGCAGTCTTCATTGCCTCAGCCCAAAAACCACCAGAAAGACTTGCATTGGAAAGCATGCATTGCAACCTTTCTTGAATGGTACGGTTCATCTTTTCTGCAACTGGATTTTGCTCTGGAGTACGAGGGGATGTGAGCTCCCTCTTAATCCCACGTGTATCACAGAAATGCTGAAAGTCATGAGAGAGATACTCTCCACCATTGTCAGTCCGTAGGCATTTAAGCATTCTACCTGACTGATTCTCAACCAAGGCCAGCCATTTCTGAAATACCTGGAATACATCACTCTTCCGAGCTATAGCATAAGCCCACACTTTCCTAGTTGCATCATCAATGAATGTCACATAGTATTCGGCCCCGCCTAATGACCGTGTAGGCATGGGACTACATACGTCTGAATGCACCAAATCAAGCATTTTAAACTCTTTCTTTCCCCTTCTTTTATGGGCTGATTTAGTCTGCTTCCCATAGAGACAATGCTCACAAAATTCAAAATCAGAGAAACTCAAATGCGGTACATAACCCAAACGGCATAAGAGTTTCATTTGCTGAACCTCATTGTAGCATCACCACAAACTCATTGAGGGCATGATACATTTTGGGTAGTGGTGGATAGGTTGGGAAAGACGGCAATATTTCTTCCCTACAAAGACAATCTTAAAGGCCACTAAGCTAGCTCATTAGTTTGTTTAGTAGTAGTTTAGAATATATGGGTTCCCTTGTGACATACTCAGTGATAGAGATCCAAAGTTTTGTGGGCACTTCTGGCAGAGTGTTTCCGAAATTGGGAACACTTTAAGTATGAGTCTCGCTAATCATCTTGGATTAGATGAGAAAACATAAAGAGTGAATCAGGTCTTGGAAGATAGCTTCGGGTATATGTCTCCACCATGTGAGTGAGAAAAGTATATCCAAATGGTCTATAATAATGCTTAGCATATGACTACTAGTTACAGTCCTCAATCTATATCTCCTGTGATAGTTGAATTGAAGAGTATTCAATTGGATGTAGCTAAGGATTTCTTGCTGAATGTGTGAGATGCTAGTGATTGCACACAAATCCATTAAGGATAGAGTATGATTTTATGTGGATAGACATTGTTCGTCTTAAGAGTTTTCTAAGGAAATGGTCTTATATTTTTGAGTACCAAAGGATTCAAAACATTACAGACGGGCTTGATAGAGAAGTTATTTCCTAGGTATTGTGGATCCTTCCTAATCTTAAAAAAGATCAGGGAAGATTCGTAGAAACTAGAATTGCCTCCACATGTGAAAATTCACCTAGTCTTTCATGTTAGTAGATTGAAAGAGGTGTTGGGGGCTAGAGACAATAACATGAATGTGAAAGAGTTATCGATTTCAGGGAAAGGAAACTTAGGAATAAGTTAATTCCTAAGTTCAAAGTTAAGTGGAAGGATAGGTGTAAGGAAGACTGTCACCACAATGTAAATATCCTAAGCCAAAGTACAATTGACCATTTATTTGATCATAATTAAAGAGTTTTCCATCTGTGTTAATTATGGTCAAAGAGTTCCTTTAATGGTCAAAGAATTGACTACGGTCAAAGATACTTGACTCTGGTCAAGTAAACCTGACTTTGGTTAGGGAGACTTGGTTTATTACCAAGAGGGTCATAACTGCGGTTAACCAGAGAACTACAGAGCTGACTACGGTCAGAGAGTGTTGACTTCGATCAACGAAACATGGTTTATTGCCAAGAGGGTTAACTATGGTTAACCAAGATGTGCCAACTTCGGTTGGAGAGTTGTGCCAACTTCTGTTGGAGAGACTTGACTATAATTAAGGCGCCTCGACCGTTGGTCAAAGCCCCTTAATTATGATCAAGAGCATTGACTTCGGTCAACCAGAAAATAAATATATTTTTATATTTGTCATGTGTGCACGTGTTTAGTGGGGCGCCCACCGTGACTAGAATTAGTCCACAGTGTGTTATTTGCATGCAAAGTGCTAACAATTGATAGGTGCAGAGGTCTAGTCAGTAGCTTGTGCCACATCATCACTGTCAGCATCTGTGATAGGTCACCAGTGCCATGTAAGCATAGTGTCAAACAAGCCTGCATGTGAACACAAAGGCCATGTCAACAGTGCTAGCCAAGCACATAGCCTCTTCACAGGCACACAATGCATTTGGCATGTGACCACTAGTCTGTCACATCACCCTCCAGGACACCTCATCCTTTTGGACCCCCTCCTTGGATCAAACTTTGGCCATCCTTCCGGGAGCCATAACTTTTGATCCAGGGGGAATGGACAAACCCTCTGTCCTGTTCTTTATGTTACCTTCCCACCTCAAAGAGCTTTCCATTTCATCTTCATAACGACACCTCTGGCGAATTTCTTATCGCTAGAACTCAAAGAACTGAACGAAGGCGGCGCTCAGTAACCTGACCACAGTTAGTCAACTAATGTTACTCTACATTACTTTCCTGCGCTCAGAGGTTACTCTTAGCTAGTCTGGTCAGCCTAACCAGATCATAGCTAACTAGTCTGATCAGCCTAACCAGACCAGACTGGTTCAGTTAACCAGATTCCAGTCTGGTTCAGTTATTTCAGAATCCAGTTAATCTGGCTAAGAGGTCTAGTCACAGACTAACCAGACCAGAGCCAGCTAGTCTGGTTAGTGTAACCAGCTGCTTACCCATCCAATTACTGTCAAAAAAAAAAACAGTTGCAGAGACTGTTTCTGCTAGCAGTTTGCACTTATCTGAGAGAGTATTTACTGTCAGAAAAAGCAGAAAAACAGAGAAATCAGATATTTGCAGAAAAGAGAAAATGTATGCCTTTGTGCTCAGGAAAAGGGAATCAGATGCATACTCAGTGCTTTTTGCAGCAGCCAGAAAAGGGGCAATATAGTTGTTGATGCCTTGGCAACCTTGTGGGTATATGCCTTAAGTTGATAGCCTGGCACTGGCATAGATTGTGAATGCAAAGACACCTCTTGTTGAGGTAATTTTTCTCTTTGAAAAGCAAAGGCAAAGTGCATTAGTTGCATGTGAGAAACTTGCAGATCCACCACAATGTAAATATCCTAAGTCAAAGTACAGTTGACCATTTATTTGATCATAATTAAAGAGTTTTCCATCTGTGTTAATTATGGTCAAAGAGTTCCTTTAATGGTCAAAGAATTGACTACGGTCAAAGATACTTGACTCTGGTCAAGTAAACTTGACTTCGGTTGGGGAGACTTGGTTTATTATCAAGAGGGTTAACTGCAGTTGCCCAGAGAACTACAGAGTTGACCATGGTCAGAGAGTGTTGACTTCGGTCAACGAGACTTGGTTTATTGCCAGGAGGGTTAACTATGGTTAACCAAGATGTGCCAACTTTGGTTGGAGAGACTTGACTATAAATAAGGCTCCTCGGCCCTTGGTCAAAGCCTCTTAATTATGATCAAGAGCGTTGACTTTGGTCAACCAGAAAATAAATATATTTTTATATTTGTTATGTGTGCACATGTGTTCAGTGGGGACACCCACTGTGACTAGAATTAGTCCACAGTGTGTTATTTGCATGCAAAGCGCTAACAATTAATGGGTGCCATAGTGGTGCGCTTTAATTAGTTGTTGCAGGTACTAAGAAGAGTTATTTTCCTAAGCGCTACGGGAGCCTACCAAGAGTCTAGGAGGCGGTTCGCGTGACCAAGTGCTTCGAAGACTCCAGAGTTGCCCTTAGTGGCATGTAATTAGGAAAGTAATGTAGAGTTTGACAAGTGGCTTGTTGCCAAGAAAGAGAGCCTTAGAGCTTCTGTAATGATTTTCATTCACGTTTTGGATTATGTATGAACAGCTTCCACACTGAACTATGTATTCCTTCTTCTCTCTTGTAATAAAATCCTTCGAGGGGGTCCAGCCCGATTGTTGTCCTGGGTCCTAGTGTATTTGTAGAGAGAGTGAGAGAAGAAGAAGAAGAAGAAGAATATATTATCATCCTCTGAAGACCAAAAAATCGGCCTATGGGACCTGAGCAATACAAAATCCTCGTACACAAAGACTCCTCCCTTGGAGGGGAGGGTATTAAGAGAAACTACCTTTATGTCTTAGGTGAGTTCCTGTGCTTGAAAAGCTTATAGACAAACGTTCCTAAAGCTAGGGGTGACCCGCTATCTAGCATATCAACCAGTCTGTTATGTCCCTCGAGAAGAGAGCTAAATGCTTTCCGGATGTGAGTATAGTAAGGGCATATCATTACCATGTGTTCTTCAGTTTTTGCCATTCCCTGGTCACATAATTGGCATATTCTGCTCTCTTTTGGCATATCTTTCCATCCTCCTATTTCAATCTGCAGCTGGTGTGATCGGGTGCGAAGTGAGGCCAAAGCTCTTCGCTTATGTATTGCCATAGGTGTGCAAATGTACTTCTTGCGTGGCTGTTTCTCTTCCTGTATAAGTAGCCCAATATTCGGGGTTAATAAATGTACGGTAGTACTCAAACTTATCTTTGTCTTCAGCTGTTTGCCATTTCCTGTGTAGTGCATTCAGCAGGTCATGATGAAAGGCATCCTCATCTACCTCCTCTGGAGAGTAGTCCAAGTACCTCTCTACCTCCCATTTTTGGAACCATTTTTTTAAATCTAGTGCCCATCCAGATGCCAAAATCTTACCCTTATTTGTCTTTTGGGACTTTTGACTTTCTACCCATGCCCTCTTTGGCAGCCTTTCATTATTCATGTGCTTGACCTTTGTGATGTATCTGAGTACTCTCTTCAAGGCATGCAACTCTATGGGTATGCATCTTGTCTCTAGGAGTAGGAGAGAGTTAGGGTGTGGTAGCCTTGATGCCAAGGTGTCTTCTAATGAAAGATTTCTGCATTTTTTCTACATCATTCCATTTTGATGATGGTATACTCCCCCCCCACACCTCTACCCCATAGAGCACTGTTTGTACCACATATGCCCCAAAAATCATGTTTCGTACTTGCCACCTTCTTGTGTTGGTATTGCTGCAGTCATTTTCAAATTGATAATACTTTCCCCATCCTGCATCAATTCTCCGTTGCACACAGCTGCTCCATTTGTTATTGGCTGGAATTTCAATGCCTAAGTATTTGAATGAGTGCACTGTATCAACAAGTTGACCCATATATGAGATTGAAGGGGGATTACTTGGCTGTATAGTCTTGACTATCATGAGTTTAGTTTTGGAAACATTCACAGCCAGCCCACTTTCCGAACAGAACATGCTGAGGATATCCATCATTTGTTGCATCTTACCCTCACTATTAGTGAAAACAACCGCATCATCCGCATAAAGAAGCAAGTGAATCTCAAAATCTGCTAGGTAGAGGCTGGACAACCCTCTTTTACCTGCTTCTGTGTGCATCAGTTCCTCAAGTCTATCAATGCATAAACCAAACAAGGTGGGTGAGAGTGGGCATCCTTGTTTGACCCCCAGATTGCTATAAAATTCTTGTGACATCCCATCCTTACATTTTAATTGACATTTTACTTTCTCATAAAGTCTAAAGACAGCAAACCTTATTTCGTGAGGCACTTCTATGCATTCCATTCTCTCCCATAGCACATCCCTAGGCACCGTATCGAATGATTTCTTAAAATCAATGAAGCAACAAAAGAGTGCCTTCCCCTTAAGGCGGCTGTCCTCCATCAACACTCGGAGAGTAACTAGATGATCCACAGTGGAGTGTTTGGGCTTGAAACCCGCTTGTCCCATTGCCCTCTTCCTTTCTTTCTCTGTCCAAGCACTCAGCTTTGCCTCTACTATTGTACTATATAGCTTGGCTAGAGTAGAGCATACCATAATGGTTCTGTAGTTTGACACTTGATTGCGGTCACCTCCCTTGTAAATTGGCTTGATCCAGTTCTCTTGCCAATCGGTTGGGAAACCATACACGAATGCTTGGTATAGTGCCATTACTATGTGCCTTTGCGTGTGTTCATTGGACCACTTAATGAGTTCTGCTGTGAGGTGTATAGTGTCTGCTGCCTTCCCATTTGCCATTTTCTTTAGGCCATCTTGCACGTCTTCCAATGAGAAAATAACTTGAGTATTACCACTGAGAGACATGCTCGCCATGGGTCGAGCCTTGGGATGCATGTAGAGTTGTTGAACATACTCAAGCATCTCTATTTTTGTAAAATCTCCCATGATGTCATTTGGCCTTTGTTTAACTCCTTTCCATGCTCTTCTAGGGTTCTTGACAAAATCAATTGCATCTGACCATTCCTTTTTCTCAATATAAACATGCCTCTTTTTACGTGTGAGAGCATGGAACTGCTTCTCGGCTGCTCTTGTTTCATCTTCCATTGGAATCCCCTTTAGTGCACTCCTAACTGCCTTGCATTCAGCATCAAACCAGTCATTACATGGCAGCCCTTTCTTACTCTCTTTACTGTTCTTTTTGCACCCTAAAACTGTCTTAGCTGTGGTGAGAATGGCATTCTTCAATTGTGCCCAGCCAAATTTCTGTTTTCTCAGCAGACATGCTTCTAAACTTTCAGCATATTCCACCTTTTTTGCCTCGTTCACCTGATAGCCACACTCAGCTGCTTTATGCTCCTCCAAAGTTGCCTTGGCCAGCAATATATTAAGCTCTACATAGAGTGGTATGTGATCCGAATCAAGAGATTTCGGGCCAAGTGAGAAATTGTGTATAAGATTGCAAGCTTCCATATGAATCAATGCATAGTCAATTACACTAGCCCCCCCACTGGCAGGGAAACAAGTAGGGGAATTAGATTTTGGGAAAAGGGCTGTGCCATTTACCACCAACATGTGCATACCATTCATCAAATGCTCCAATGCTGTACCATGTGCATTCACCACTTTATCCTTCGAGCATCTACACCAGCTGGGGTCAATGTCTATCTCATGCTCCTTTATGTATTCTTGCTGTGTGGGATATTGAAATTGTGAGTCTTCTATGCGTGCATTTAGGTCCCCAATAAGCATAACATTTCCTTGTTTGCTGAACATAGCAATATCTAAGCATAGGTCCCCAAATGGCTGGGATGGGTCAATCTCATTCCTCTAGTAGAAGGGGGATTCTCTATGAGGAATGTAGCATCTTGCAATATACAATAGCAAAGAGCTTCCTTTTACCATAACCCATATGTAGCGCTTATGGATGTCATCTTTGACCATAGAGATCTTGTCGTGTATATGGTCTTTGTATATGCATGCTACCCCTCCCTGCCCTCGTAGGCTTGATTGCTTTTGCCAGACGGAGTGCACCACCCTCGTAGGCCTGATTGCTTTTGCCAGACGGAGTGCACCAAATAGCCATCCATTTTAGGAATCCTGGGTATATCCCTTTCCCAAGTCTCTGCAAGAAAGATAATGTCTACATCATGTAACACTTCATTCAGACCAGCTCCTTTATGCCAAGGAAAGCCTCTACAATTCCAAAACATGACTTTCAGCTTCTTCTGGGTCCCATAGGCCTTGCGTTCCTATTGAGCTTGTTCAGCTCCTTGCTCTCTTTTTTTGACTCGGGTCTCATACATACGTCTCCTTTCTTCTTGTTGCATAGGGGTGCGGTCTTCTGTCACGTAGAAAGGTGTTCCTTTTAAATAAATCCTGCTGCTGTCCAGGATGATTTCTCTCTTACGTGTGTCAAGCATTGTGCAAACAATTGCCCTGATGACTTGAATTTTCATCCCTCTTTCTTCCTACCCGGTGTGCCCCAAAGACCACAACCTCTTGCATGGCAAAGTGCTCAGTAAAAAAGTCTTCTATGTCCTTTGCAAGTGAGAGAGCTGTTTCTTTTTCTTTTTCAGATAGACCCCGTAGGACAATATTTTGTGACCTTTTTTCTCTCTCTTTGTACTCATTGGCAGAGAAATAGTGTTTGCAAAGATTTTGCTTACGAGATACAAGTAGAAGGTTTCAAAGACTAAACTTAGGAGTCAATTGCTAGTTTGTAGAAGAACTTTTCAAACTTTGCATTTAAGGCTAAACACTTGAAGAGGGAAAGAATGTTATGTACTTGGACGCTAATCCTTGCATCAGTAGACTTAATCTAGTAGGGTTATGGGGCCTTTGGATTGCAAAAGCAGGCTAAAACGGGTCTAGAGGACATAGGCATTAGCAAAGGGCCAATAATTTTAGCCAATGATGCTTTTCAAAAAGTGGGATTCTCTTCTATATAAGAATGGCCAAGCTTTTGTGAATTCATTTCAGTGCACACACCATTGGATGGTCTGGTCTGGATCAAGAGCTTGGACTCCTATCATGTGAGAAGTTTGAGGCATTTCACAGTGTCCTAAACTTATGTCCTTTTGGTGATTGATCACTACCTAGTACACCACATTGGCACTGCAAGGGGGGTGTTAAAATTATTATCATATTCTAGGCAGTGGCCAATGTATTGTAATAAGTGGGTAAGGGGCACTTTTCCCTCTTAGAGGTTTTTCCCCCTAACCACAGTCTAATCCCTAACTACGGTTAGTGGATAAGATAGGGTTTTGTCACTTAGGCAAAACCTCTCATCTCTCTTTTGTACTTACTTCATCTCAGTCCACTATTGAGTAGACCTACGTTCAGCTCTCACTCTTGCTCACTCTTGCTCTCCTTGTTTCTCACAAAGTGCATAGTTTGCTTACTTCTCACTAGGCAAGTTTGAGCTAACTTTAGCCCTTGTTGCCAGTTTTTTTTAACGCTTTCATGAAAGGACCGTCAAATGAATGCACCAGAGGAGATTCCACAAAGTTTTCTGGAATTAAAGATTGCTTTTTTTCATAAACCATGGAACCTTTTATTTTTTCTCTATCATATGAAACAAAGACTTATGTAAAGAAAATTGAAAATGGAGTGTGATTTAATGGGGTTCTTTATTAGATCTTCAGCAATCTCAAGGAGGTTCAAGGAACGACCACACTCATGAACAATAAATGTTGCAATTATTTTACTTTTAAAATGGAGACAGTATCCACAACGTCCTCTTGCTGAGTAGGATTATAGGTACTTCATAACTCATAATGAACTGCAACAACAAGTGGGATGAGTAGTGGAGATGAATTGTGCCTTCTTATTTAAGGTAACAGGCTACATTATTAGAGGCCCGTTTTTAATGGTTATGTCCTTACAGAGCCTGTCACCTTAAATAAGAAGGCACAATTTATCGAGGCACAATTCATTAATGTGGCTGCTGGAGTTATGAGACAGGAAGTTGCTATGGATGGGGACCACAGATTCTGGAATCTTTTGGAACCCACATGGCAGCATACGCTTGGGTATTATAGCTTTCCTTAATAAGTTAAATTTATATTTTATTTTTCTCATTTACTTAAAATTTCTAAGAACATTGGATATATTCTAGTATTATGAAGGTATATATATGTGCCATGGATGGATCTAAGGTTATGGTCCATGGACGGGGACTAGGCAGGCGCTAGATAGATGCAGTTATTGAGTGCTAGGAAAAAGAAGCGCAAACATGTATACCTTGTCCAAAATAATACAACCGGCTGAGTTGAATTGCTTGGTGTGTGAATGACATTTGGTTGAATGATTTTTTTGAAGAACATAATTATCTGGAATTATTTTCCGTCACTTCCCTTGAAAGGGTAAACACGGCTTATTTACTCCAGCCAAGGACATACATACATATAGAGGTTTGACGGGTTAGCAAAGACATCTGTTCACAATTGGAGTGTCAAATCACTCCTACTTCAGTGTGAAACCAACGGTGGGCAAAACGGGGAGAAAGGAATCCTGGATGAGTGTTTAAATCATTATGTGAGTGGCATTGGAAATTTCTGGGATTTGCTAGTTTACCTTGCTGAATTTTGTTATAGTAACTCAAATAATTAAGCACAGCTTCACTATATGTGCATGTCAGGGAGCTGTTAAGGTCTTCTGTAATGCAATAAAAGTGCAATAGATCTTGAATATTTGGCAGAGATGGTTTTGGGTAAGAGGGCTTGAAGATGACATAATAAATAATTTTGTCCATGTTGCAACCCACTTACTAATGGTCTCTATTTTAAGTGATGCATTGCCTTGTTGGCTGCCTTGTCTAAGCTCTTTTGCATAGAACCATGTAGTTTGGGAACTATCCACATAAAGAGTGACTTGAAATAATAGTGTCGACAAAAAAAGGTTGTAGCATAGATACGATTGGATGCTCATGCTGTACGAGTGTATATTGATGTGTGCATGTATGCACATGTTAACCAATGTTCTGCGCCCACGTTGATGTTATGGAGATTCCATGATAGCTACGTCTGGCTATGCATGATGGTTGTAACTGTAGAGGTGAGTATGATGAGGATTTGACGTAAAAAGTGCACTGCTCATTTCGCTGGGCATGTTCTTTTCACGTGCATGCACACATGCACACAGAGATACATGTATAGATGTAACTGTTCATGTAGATGTAAATGAAGACGAAGATATTGATGTATGTGTAGATATATGTATGCATTTGTATATATACAAACATAACAGACATATAGCAAACAACATTTTCAGCTGCCCTTGAGCAAGGATGCGATTTTAGGAACTAAAGAAAGAGTAATAAGGCAAGGCATCACGGATCAATGCTTGATTGACAACAGTTATTGGTTTTCTGTGGATGCCCCGTTTACAGATATGAGTATCTACAAAAGCTACGCAAATGTATTACTGTTGTTTTTCCTGCCAGATGTAATAATACTGAGTGCAATAGACAGTTTTCAAGCTCCTTTGTCTTTAATGGCTTAATTTACAGATGAAATCCATGAAGGATTGGGCTATTTGTCTCTGGCACAACTTGTTCCTTAATTTTCTAATACTTAGTCTATGACGAAGCAATATCTTCTGCTCTTTTAAAGTCCTATTTTTCTGGTCCTTGATATTCCTGTTAAAGTTGCTTTGCTTGGCTCTGGGAGTTGTTGCATGACTAATTCTTTCATGTAGTGCTTATTGATTAAATGAATTTCTAATAGGGACTACTCGTGAGGGTGGCAGGTTTTGTTGGGACAATCTGGAGTCCTTAGTCGAAGGGTTTTTGAGTCTCAAGCATCACTATATGCTCTTCATACTGTGATGCAAACTATACCTATGGATTTTTTTCCAAATTTTCTTCATGTACCATCCTTAACCATGCCTTTTTGGCTATCTTTCAAGGCGCCATGGATTTCGTGTAGAGATTTAGAGGTTTTTCTATCTGAGTCATGAAATGCTTCTTTATTGCTGGATGGTGTAGGCTGTGGAAAGCTTAATTGATCGGAGTGCCCATGATGGGCTGTGCGACAGTGATATTAAGGTAATTTATGGGATTGTTTTTTTGTCCTGAAACCAGAATTGACTGAACAAAGGAAATCTTGCTTTCTTCAGGGAGATGGTACATTGCAGGCTGTATCTATTAGTAAAGTTGGAAGCAGAGTATCTGTCTCTAATCTACTGGTGTTTCTGATGAAGTCTAGGATAATGTTGCAGGCTGTTGGAATCCATGTCTTTTAGTAACATTGGAAGCAGAGTAACTGTTTCTAGTCTACTGGTGTTATCTGATAAAGTTTAGGATAACGATATCAAATTTCAACGACAATATTATCTTCATGTTTTATGCGAATTCGTTAGTTGGATCCAGGTTTCCCATTTTTATTTTGAGTGCTGGATGTTGTATCAATACATCCCCCGCCCCCGCCCGAGCCCGCGACTGCCCCCATCCCCCCCCCCCCCCCTTTCCCTGCCTTTTCCCCTTTTCCACCTCTTTTCTTCCAAACAACGACCAGAACAAACACACGCACATCAGCTTACCATCTCTTTTATCATTGTAGTTTGATAGAGGAGATGTGATGTAGTCTATATATGCATCGACTTGTTGTGTGATTCAATGTTGATGGACATTGAGATGTGATGCATTTAATGTATACATCAGCTTGGTATTAGTTTGATGGTGCTGGGAGTTTTTATCTTCATACTGTCTGTGCGCTAGGTTCAAAGTTGGGCTTCAGTGTATGTGCTACTTTTAAGGTGTCGATTTAAGAACATGTTAACCTTAAGATTCAGGAGAAGAGGGCTGAATCCATGTTGAGCTTCAGCTTATTGCCATGCAGATCCATCTCTGTTGGAATCGGAGTCCTAGTGTGTGTGGTCCTAGAGTCCTAGGAGTGTCCTACAGTTGTGTGAGTGTGAAGAGTCTTGAGGCCACTTGTGCCACCTCATGTGGTAGGTGTGATTCCTCCCCTAAATTATAGGATCTAGATTCTCTTGTGTGTGACCTCATCTATGAGGTGTCTGTGTGGGAAGATAAGGCTTGCCCAGCCTATAAAAGAGGCTATGTACTTGCTGTGATAATATCAATCTATCAACATGAGTTCGTGCCTCAGATCTTGTCTCTCACCCTCTCCCCGTTTTCAACAGTTGGTATCAGAGCAGGTCTTCCCTGACTGAGTCTTGCCTCATCGCCATGTCTTTGCGATAACATTACCACACGTCGCCATGTCTACGTTGCTGACCAGCAGGCCGTTCCGAATCCGCCCAAAGAGGGGCTTGCGTCTGATTAGCTAGTTGGTAGGCAACGGCTTACCAAGGCGACGATCAGTAGCTGGTCTGAGAGGATGATCAGCCACACTGGGACTGAGACACGGCCCAGACTCCTACGGGAGGCAGCAGTGGGGAATCTTCCGCAATGGGCGAAAGCCTGACGGAGCAATGCCGCGTGGAGGAGAATGCCCACTATCTTCCCTGATGCTGCGTCATTCTGCCCGTCCTCCCTCGCAGTCTGCTCATGCCTCCCTCGCAATCTGCTCTTGCATCCCTCGTAATCCTACCTGCTACCTCTCTCCTCTGCTGGGCCACTCTAGTTCCACATGAGCTCCTACCCAAGCCTCATCATCGACTGCTCTTTAGCATCAGCTCAGTGTGACACTATTCTGCCTACGTGGTTCACCTCTCCTGATGCTGCAACTACTTGTTAACTCACCGAATCTGCATCCACAAGGTTTCAATGTCTGAGCTTCGATTTGCAGCTCCCCTTTCGTAATTCTCTCAGTCGGAATGGATCAGATGCTGCTGGCATAATTCTGTTGATCATGCAACTTATTTTCCTGTTGCGCCAGAGGATATGTACGTCGATTCTTCCTAGTACTTGGACAGGGCGTATCCTGCCATTTGCTGTTCACGATCTGTTGTCCATGATTCGGCTCATTGATTCCTTGCTGCCTCCCTGTCTCTTGAGGATGCCTTGATGCAGTAGCAGCCCTGCTCTATCTCTATTCAGGCCGACTTGAACCCTGCTCTATCTGTGTCGAAGCTCGCCATTCTGAAGATCTCCAATTGATTCCTCTCCACCAACATATGAAGATAATGCTGCAGCAATTCAGTCATCATTTTGACTGCCACAGGCCCTGTTCGTGACCGATTTCCTGCCCGAAACCCTAATTTTCGCCCCTTTACAATTTATGCTCAACTTCTCGAATTTTTTGGGTGTTTTCATGATGTGAGGGTTCCCAACCGTTGAACGAGAACTCTTCTGTCAGAAATTTAGAAAAGCCCCAATTTTTTGCAAACCCTAATTTTGCAGCAACCCTAACCCAAAAATTTAGGGCTTTTCTGTCTTGTGTCTTCCTTTGGCATAATTGAAGCTTCTACCATGTAAAATTTGGGCCTTTTTTGACATTTTGTAAGGGATTTAGACACTGGCTGTAATAACAGCTAAGACCTTCCCACCAATGGATAGCATAAAAAACTTCTCGTTCATCGAGAAATTCTCAGGGAGCAATTTCCCAACTTGGCAGACAAAACTCTGGCTGCTTCTTATGCGAGAAGGCATATGGAATATCACCAATGGCAAGGAGCCAAAACCCCAAAGTGATGATGCTAGAATCAGTTGGTGGGAGAACCAAAATGATAAAGCAATGGCTATCATTGGCCTAGCTTTAGCTGACAACCTTATCCACCATGTGGATTTTGATAAGACTGCAAATGACGTTTGGGAAAAATTAGAGAATTTGTTTGGAAATAAGATCAATAATTTCAAAGTATTTCTCAAACAAAAACTCTTCAAGCTCAAGATGAAGGAAACTGAAACCCTCAATGAACACTTGAGCAATCTTGGGTCAATTCTCCAACAATTATCTACCATCCGTGCCATTGTTGAGGATGATGATCAAGTTGCTGTACATCTCTCAAGTATTGAAGACATTTCCAAGTACAATGAGATCCTTGCTCTCCTAAGAGTCAGCCGCAATATGAGCTTTAAGGATATGGTAGCTCATCTCATTGATGAGGACCGTAGGCTTACAGAGAAAGCAGAATCTTCCTTTGAATCTGGCAAAGCATTCTTTCTCACGAATAAGCCCAAGAAGAAAGGAAAAGCTCTTAAATGTAATTACTGTCAGAAGCTTGGCCATCCAAAGGATCGTTGCTTCAATAAGATGGCAAAGGTACAAGCCAAAGAACATGCCAATCTGGTTGCGGAGCAGAGCGAGGACGAAGATGATGAAGCTACACCTTCCGGACCTGAGGAACAGGCCTGCACTGCTGCTGTTTCTGGTCTATCCCGCCATGAGGTGATAGATGAAGAGTGGGCTTTCTAGAGTCATGTGTGTTAGGTACTCTGCCTTGGGTAGTCCCCCTAAAATGATGTAATAATTTGTCATTTTGTGTGCCTTGTCCTATAAAAGGCTCCACTTATTTCCATGTACCCAGTTAGGAGACAGGGGGGTTGTTATGTCTTTTCTTTATCAGGCCTGGCCGAGTTCCAGGATGTTGATGTACTCCCTAGACCTATGAGTTGGTCATGCATCCATGCTCAGATTTGAGTCTTTGATCACGTTGACACCTAAGCCATGAGAGTGCTTGGTTCAACCTCTGAATTATGCTCAGCTGTTAGCCTCTGAGATTGCCTGGGATGCACAGTCTGGATGATGTCATAGTTTTCTCACCCTAGCTCCGAAGGGGGGTTTGTTGGAATCGGAGTCCTAGTGTGTGTGGTCCTA
The DNA here is from genome assembly GCF_047967505.1 of Dipteris shenzhenensis. Taxonomy (NCBI): domain Eukaryota; kingdom Viridiplantae; phylum Streptophyta; class Polypodiopsida; order Gleicheniales; family Dipteridaceae; genus Dipteris; species Dipteris shenzhenensis. The sequence continues at coordinate 17,947,675 of NC_141619.1, forward strand.
GAGTCCCAGGAGTGTCCTACAGTTGTGTGAGTGTGAAGAGTCGAGGCCACTTGTGCCACCTCATGTGGTAGGTGTGATTCCTCCCCTAAATTATAGGATCTAGATTCTCTTGTGTGTGGCCTCATCTATGAGGTGTCTGTGTGGGAAGATAAGGCTTGCCCAGCCGATAAAAGAGGCTATGTACTTGTTGTGATAATATCAATCTATCAACATCAGTTCGTGCCTCAGATCTTGTCTCTCACCCTCTCCCCATTTTCAACAATCTCTTCTTGGGAGTCATTCTAAAGGTAGCAGATTTTTCTTAATGACTTTTTTTGAAAAGAGAATAAACCTACTCTTTCCTTAAAAAATTCAAACTCTACCCTTCAGGGTTAGTATGGGGGAGCAAGGTCAGTATGGGGGAGACAGTTTGGTTGCAGTTGCAAAATTCTACATAGTCATGAGAACACCAATAATACATAGTCATAAAATGAACATCACCACCATCATCTTTAGCACCATCGTCATAGATGAACAAAATGCAAAGTCAAGTCTTGTGCAATGTAGAGATACGGGAGCCCCTCCCCTAGAAGGAAGGTCACGATGGATCAAGTGGCCGCTGGATTAGTGGTGGAATAAAGAGAGAAAAAGAAGAAATATGTATTTACGTCTTTCGGAGGCCTCATGGGCCTATGAGACAAAGTACAATCACAAAATGTAACCCATATAAGCCACTATGGGCTGAATCAAAGGGCTCGCTAAAGCCCTTTGCAGAGTAATACGCGTAAGCTAAAACAAAAGCAATAAAAAGCTAGTACTCTGACTCAAGATCGAAATACATAGCCCGGTGCTAGGGTGGCTCTTCGTGTAGGAGCTGATCTCTCTTTCTAGTACTGACCCATATATCTTGGCTAGTGTATGACCAATCATGAGGGAACAATATCCGATTGTCCAGAGGCTCTTCTGCTTTGTGTATCGGCACAATTGTGGTGGTACTCCAAGCAGGGGGATAATCGTGGTGTAGAACATCTATGCTAGGATTAGGGCCAGGACCTCTTGTCCATGTGCGAAATGTTCAGTGCGTACCCCCTCGTGATCATGGGCTTTCCGATTGTGGAGTTGGTGTAAAGCATCTCACACATTCTGTGCTGTGAACAACCTGCTTGTAGTGGGTCTAGGGAGAGAAGACATGTTGCTAGTGGTCACATGTCCCAAAGCTTACTCTCGTGTGAGGTGAAATCTCATCTCTCGCCACTGGTCATCAAACCATAGATTTTGGGATGTGGGGAGCGGGCTACAGAGTAAGTCACGGGAATAGCTACATCTTGGACCACCGAAATCAAAATATTTGAAGCATGTGAAAGGTTTGCGTCATCTCCCAAGTGGGTCGGGAGCTCGCGTGATAGGTGGCCCATATATAAAATTTCTTTCTTCTCTCTCTCTCTCTCTCTCTGTCTCTGTGTATATCTATCTATCTATCTATCTATCTATATATCTATCTCTATATATATATAGAGAGAGAGAGAGAGAGAGAGAGAGAGAGAGAGAGAAAGAAAGAAAGAAAGAAAGTGTATTATTGTCCACTAAAGGCCAAAATGGGCCCATGAGAGAGAGAGAGAGAGAGAGAGAGAGAGAGAGAGAAGAAAGAAATTTTATTAGAGTCTTCGGAAGACTGATGGGTCTATGAGACTAGAAGAAAACCTGATACAAATCACAGTAAGGGTGGAGCTACTGAAATGAGCATCATCACCCGTGCTGAATCCTAAGTCTGATCATACATAATCAAATACATCTGAGTGTAACAATGAAAAGAAAAAGACTGGAGCGGAGCGGAATCCTCCGTATGTCATGTCGCCCTGGCTGGTGCATAGCCGGTGATGGGACACCGGTGCCCGTCAAGGGGTGCTATGCGTCTTGGTGTCTTGGACGAGGCTCGATCCAAAACCAGAGCCATCGTGACTCCCGTGGGATGTATCCCATGTCTAAACAATGACGGGAGGTCCTTCAGAGTGATCTGTGTGTCCCCTCGATGTCTCGTGTGTCGTGCTGCGGTTGACGAGTCGAGGTGTCTGTCACGTCTGTGGCTAGAGACCGGACGATCAATGTCACTCGATGGAAAGAACTATGTGACCTTGCTCTGAAAGGTGTCTGATAATGTGGCCAAGCTGTGTTGCCTGAGTAAGTACTCTCTGTGTTGAACCCCCTCGTGAATGAAGGCCGCGAGGCATCTCTGATCTGGGAAGGTGAGGAATCTGGAAAGGAGCCCGGTGCCGTCTCTGAAGAGGTAGTGGTAGCGACCTCGGATCTCGTAGTACACTGGGCACCTGAAAATAAAATGCTCCTCCGACTCAACCTCTTGACAGTCGCACAATATGCATAAGCGATGCTCCCTAGGAATCCCCTCTGCTCTGCCGCTCTCTATGTGGAGGCAGTGTGATGATACTCGAAACTGTCTGATGCAGATCCGTCGTGAGTGAGGCATCCCTCCTCCGAAATACGAAGATAGTAATCTCTGTAGAAACTCAGCTTCACTGGAAGCTCCCTCGGCTGCAACCAGGTCCTGAATGCAGCAGGAGATCCTCTCGAATGACCTGGTTGGTGTGTGGCCCGATCGGGATGGTGGGTGGGAGTACTGGAGGGGCATCCAAACAGTATTGAAAAGGAGGTATCCTATCGATGTGAAACCCTAGTCTAGTCCGTGCATACCAGCATTGCTCGTCTTCCTCTGCCTCCAACCTCATGGAGGAATCGAGAGCCAACCATGGCAACCTCTGTCTCCCTGATGTGGAGTCCCCATATGATCTAACCCGGTGTAGATATGTGATGGTCTGAAAGGTTGCATCTAGCTGGAGTGAAGAAGCACCAAACTCGGCCTGAATGATGTGATGTGATACAGACGGTTTCCCCCGGATCATCCGTGAGAGCATGAGGATCTGCAGGCGCTCCACCCGTGTCCACTCTATCTCTTACATGTCAGGCTCCAAACAAGGGCTGCCATACATACCGGCTGGTTGGACCAAGGAGTCGAAGAGAAGAGCCTTGGTTTGAGGGTTTTGGAAGTGGGAGTGGAAGCATTGTCTCTCTAGCCGAGCCAGTGAGGCGTATCCCCTACTTAGTCTCTCTTGATCGTTGGTCTCATCGTGAAAATCGAGCCGAAGAAGATGATCCCTAAGTAAGTGTATGAGGATATGATCTCAGCTGGTGACCCACCGAAAGTGAACTGCTTCTGTTGCATGTTTGCTCGAGAGGTGTTAAAGATCATGACCTTGGTCTTGCCAAGGTTGACCTCCAAATCATGGGATATACAAAAAGCTTGCAGTGCATTCAGGTGTCGTTGGAGCCCCTCGGGTGTGGATGACAAGAGTGTCACGTCATCTGCATAAAGAAGAATTCTCATGATCATCTCGACAAGTGAGCAACTGGTCCCTCTGAACGTGCCCATGAAAGTCTCAAGCTCATCGATGTAGAGGCCAAACAGGGTTGGTGATAAGGGACAACCCTGTTTGACCCCTTATGGTACTCAAGATCTCATCTGTCCAACTTGCCGCCTGCGCCTGTCCAACCTGTGCATGTCCGAACTTGGCCTGAGACTCTCTCATAAATTGCCATGACTGCAAAGATGATCTCCTGATCAAATCCCAGTGTCTGTAGGCGTGTGATGAGACGAGCTCGAGGTACTGTGTCAAAGGCTTTGCGAAAATCCACAAAGCAGCAATATACTCTCTCCTTATGTGATCTGGCCTCCTCAATGACACTCCTGCGTGTGAGTATGTGATCCATAGTCCCATGGTCTCGCTTGAAACCGGCCTGACCCTCTGCTCTGAGCCCTCTCATCTTTGCGAAGAGGTTGACCGACGCATCCAATACAGCTGCATAGATCTTGGGCATCACATGTCCAATCATGATAGTCCTGTAGTTACTCGGGTCCATGAGATCCCCTGCTTTGTGGATGGGGGTGATGGTGTTGAGTGTCCAAGTGCAGGGGAAGCCAAGGCAAATGACGTCATTGAATAGCTTTGCTAGGATCGGGGCTAACGTGTCGATCCCATATGTGATAAACTCAGTGTATAGCCCCTCGTGATCCTTAGCTTGGCCATTGTGCAGTTTCAATGTCGCGTCCTTGATTCCCCCTCTGGTGAACAACGTGCAAGTGGTGGTGGGAGGTGTGTGTATGGGATCTGGAGTGGGCTGGTGTGGGACGTCATAAAGATGGTGTGCATACGTGTGCCAAACTCTCGTGTCAGTGAGGGGTGATGGAGACCTACGCTCAAGGAATCTCCGCCAAAAATCCTTAGAGTTGTTGCTGTACAAGATGTTCAGCAGCTCCTCATTTCGACGAAGAAATGCTTGCTTCTTCCGACGTACAAGACATCAGTACTTGTGTACCGCATCTGGTGTTTTTGGGAGGTGACATCTGGTTTCAAGTTGGAGTTGTCAGTGATAAGCCTTGCACTCCGCATCGTACCAGTTGTTGTAGGGTAGAGAACTAAGAGGTGGTGGTCTAGTGGACCGTGTGGTGTGGGGAAAGATTTGGAGGGCAGCCTCGTGGAGTGTGCGACTAATTAGGGCAGCATGGTCCTCTGTGAGTGGTATGTGATCGATGTAGGTTAGGAGTCTGTTTAGGCGTTCAGAGTAGGCCGGTGAGAGGCTGTGATCAAAGTATATGTCGTGGTAGGTGTCGTGCTTCCTATGTGGTGTGTGTGGTGTGGCTAAGCGTGGGGTGGCGATAGTGAAGAATAGGTATGTGTGATCAGCTCCTGGAGGGAGTGGTGCTACGGTGAAGTTTGTGATACATGAAGTCTCTTAGGTCCCGTCCCCCTAGGGGGTACGGGTGGGAGCTAGACGGTGCCGGTCATTAACCTACCATCTCGGACCACGGCCCATTTTCCCTTCTTGCAGGCAACATCTTGCTGCTGCAGAAGAACTCGTGGCCCCTCAATCTGTAGTGGTGTCAATTCCTCGTCCATGGACAGGGTGGGATGCTCTCGTCGAGCGGCTCAGCGTCGTAGTGTCGCTAGTCGAGCATGTGAGTCTCCGAAGCGAATGACTAGGGGCTGCTCTTGGTTGGGGTCTCTCGCAACATGTCATGCTCCCTCTATGCCATGGTCGGGGACCCCCATGGTGGTGGTCACAAAGGTGATCACCTCCTCCATGGGCGTCGTAATGGTGCTGGTGCTATCTCGCGTGATTACTCGTATCCGAATGTTGAGGGCCTTCGAAGCCCTCTGTTGCTGTTCCTGTATGGCGGCTGAAACGGTTGCCATTGCGGGCTCCCGTTTCGCCACGTCCACCCATCTAGTCGTCTCTGCTATAGCCGACTGTATCGTGGCTATTTGTGCCTCCATCTTTGTGATTGGGGTCCCTCCAGGCGTTGCTCTGAGGGTCGCGAGCTCCTCTTGAAGCTGTGTGATGTTGTGTCTGAGTGCCTAAATAAGGGTCCCATGCTCGTGGAGAATGCGGGCATGCTCTGGAGAGAGAAATATTATTGTCCATAGGAGGCCTCACGGGCCTATGGGACAAAGTACACAGAAAAGCGAACTCATACAAGCCTCAGGGGGCTGAAGCAAAGGGTACGCTAGGACCCTTGCTGAGTACGAATCTATGCTAACAGAATCATAATCATAGAAAAAAAGTCAACTATAATTGCAGAGTGGGCCATATCAATCAATCTATCTAGGCACTCGGACGAAATCGAAGCCTGGTACATTGATGGCTCTCTGGTGGGCTGGGAAGATGTCTCATTCTGCGTTTGTTGAGCTATGTCGCGCTGCGGTGGGGGACGAGGTCTCCTCGCTCTCCGGACTCTCTGGACTATGTCTAGAGTGACCCCTCGTCTCTGTCAATCTCCCCTGAGGAAAGTTGTGATAGGTCGGACCTCAATATAGTGTACTTTGGGCTCTCTGTCGCACATGTGGCCTTTGCACTCCTCTCTCGGTGGTGTTGTGCCGGCTGCTCATCCAAACTGCTCTCATTTTCGGCTAGCTCCTCCTCCACTCCACTGTGTCCTGGGGCTAACTCAAATGTATAGAAGTCTGTGACGTGTCGCTGTGCCCAGTCACCCTCTATGTCCTAAGTGGTCTGACCATCCCCTGCTGCTCTTTGATGTGTCGTAGAAGCATCTCCCTGTGTCGTCGCATCTCCATCAGATAAAGCTTGATACAGACCTGGTCATGGAAATTAACGTCTTCCATATTTGGGTCTATGAGACAAGATACAAAATATATGTAAACCATACAAGCCACTGTGGTGACCCTCAGTGCATGTGAGACTCTTCTATCCTCGAGATACTGCGGTCTGATGATAAGACTATGCTGTGAGAGTGAGGGTTTACTTTGAATCATCCTAGATCCCATAGTCACCTGTAACCTCTCAAATCTCCTCCACTTTGTCCCTGAAATGTCACTCCCTCAAAAAGGTGTTGCATACATGGTAGTCGGTCTCACCAGCGTGTCAAAAAGCCAACCCTTCATTGGAGGATCTTGGAAGTGTATGTCGGGCTAGAGCACCCGCATGGATCATTGTGAAACTTGGTCCAGTGAACACTATCCCCAAATGTGTAAGAGTGCACTATCTCTAGGGGGATGAGCATTTTCCGAGCAAAATCTTCCGAGCGTCTCACCGACGGGACAAAAAAGCTTCCAACTATGTAAAAATATGGCAAAAATAGATCCGAACAAAACATAGTTTCACTTAGAAATGTGCAAAGTATTATGGCAATGCCTATTTTATACACAAATCTTTACAAGAATCTTTGGGAATGGTGAGTAACATAATGGGATGGATTTTGAAGAAACCCACATGTAGAGTAGACTTCTCTATGAAAATTCCCTTATGATTCTTCTTACAACTTTTACTTAATAGGGGGTGACATTAAAAACCCTCTCTCAAAATAGCTTCATGAAAGGGTTACTACAAAGAAACCTCATTGAAGCAAGCCATCAAGGTAGTTTCGCCAGTGAAACCACTTTGAAGTAGGTCTTCCAAGGTAGTTTTGCTGGCGAAACTACCATGGACAAGACTTTTAAAAGTGGCATAATTTTCACATCCATTGTCCAAATATAGTCATTCAGCCACTCAAATTGATCGGAAAACCCCATTTGAGCACATCTACGGGGTTATATTTTGGGAAATATTTCATATATAGTTTTAAATATTACATGTAGATTATGAGAGTGATATAAGCGCCCAAGTTAATAATTAATTATAGTAATTTAAACTTCTTTAGAAACATATCCATAAATATCATGTTATTTATGCTATTAAAAGACTAGAAAGCTCTTGTCATATTGATATAAACATCTTTAATAAGTAATTTTATATGTATGCTAAACAGAAGCAAATTCAAACCCCTCTCCTCTAATAATGCATTGGAGAACAAGCCATCTGCCTTTGTTGTCATTTAAAGCAATGACTAGTTGAAGCTCATGTTTGATCAGAAGGACTATCCCTGAGAAAGAGTGCTCCCCAGCATAGAAAATATCATATCCACAGTAGTGTCCTGTCTAACCTGCATAGATATGTTGGTTGTGTTCTTGTAATGCCACTATGTCAGGCTGAAATCTGTTGATGTACAGTCACACAGATTTCCATTTCCTACTGTCACACATGCCCTGGACGTTGAGTGTAAATCATTTGATGTGAGCAGTCATATGTACAGGTATTTATATACTAATATAACAACTATGTACAGCAGCAAAATTTATGAGGTCAGCTTTGCATTTCTATCTCAGGGTCAAGGCCTCGCCCCTGAGAAGAAGTAGCCACCTGAGAAGTAGACAGCAAAGCAGCAACCTCTTCTTCAGGGAAGAGTGTTCTGCTGGCTGTTACTGCAGCCCATGTAATCCCAATTCCTGTATTTATCTCTGGGGTATTTCCGCTAGAAGATGCACCATTCCAAGTGCGCGGGGGGGGGGGTGGAATTCTTCGAGCAGAAATAACTTTTCTTGGACTTTGCCAGCCATCAGTTGGAGGTTGCTGTCCTTTGGTCAAGGATTGAATAGCAGAGGTGAATGTGAAGAGAGATTCCCATTGGGAGCCACTGGAGCTTTGCCTTTATCCTGACTTCCAGAAGGCTGTCTACTGCTTTTATTTTTATTGGCAACTGGAGTAGGAGCATCCTTGGTAGGCATTTGAACCGGCAAAGTGGTACGAGGCATTTTATGCTGATTCATTGGACACTGTGAAGCCATGTGTCCAAACTTTTTGCACTCAAAACAAGCCCCTGCAAATAAACCCCATTTGAGTTTATAAAAAGCACTTCCCATGTTCACATTATTCACCGTGACTGAATAAGAGTCCGGTGTGGGATTATCAGTATCCCAGAGAACACAAAATCTGTTTGAGTTGCCATTTGGCCGTGGTGGGTAGACCACTTTACCTAAAGATGCTGCAATTTTAGGCAAAAGTGAGGCCATACATTATGGGAAATCGACAACTTCAACCCAAACCAGGCATCTGTGTCGGATTAAAGCCTGAAAGTCCCTTGTGGGAGACCATGGCAATACATGCACCCTTTGCTGCCTAAAAAAGAGAGGTGAATGTTCCAAAAGCATTTGTCTGTGTATCTCATCCACCATGATAACCTCAAAAAAGCCCCTGGCTGCATAGTGGACTTTACGAACAAACGAGCCAGCCAATGTGCGTGTCAACCAGTTGCCTATCTCTGCAGCAGGTGGCATCCGGCTTGGATAAAATAATATGACTGCATTCTTAGCATATTCTCTGACTGGATCCACAATTTCATCGACCTCAACCATGAGGCCAACTGAAGGAATCGAGTCTTTCCACTCTTTCCTCGTATCTGCAAATCCTTCATGCATGACATCATATACCAGTTGAGCCTCAAGAGTATCATGCATCGGGTCCTGCTGACCCTCAACTTGCTTTTGCTACTTGCAAGGAACCGAACGCTCCTTTTGAAACGTTTTTTCATATGAATATTCTGCCATGACTTTGTAAGAAAGGGAGCTCAGGAATGAAGTACCTGTAAAAGGGTAGTGGAAGCCAAAAAAACCAGTCCCAAAGAAATATCCACAGGAAGCCTACAGGAGAGGAGAAGAAGAGTATAGTTGGTAAGGAGATAGCAGAGGGAAAGGTAAGATTTTGGCAGAAACACAGGACTGTTAGGGAAGACACGGGAGCAGAAAACCCAAGACTTGTACGGCAAGAAGTACGAGACTGTACGGATGACACTGAGTTGTACTGAGGTATAGACGGGCTGCATGGAGAGAAGTCTGACTGTACGAAAATACGGACTTGGCACCGGAAGACTGGCTTGTACGGAACGATGGACAAGTGTGTGGAAAGACCTGCAGGAAAAGGGACGACAAACGTAGAAGGTACGGGGCTATGTATGGTACTTTGCAGAGGGGGGACCAGAACCAATGCAGATATGCGTACGGACGTACGGAATCGTACGGACGCTGTACGGCGACCGTACAGATGTACAAACGGGGCTGCGCAGGGTTCCTGACGAGGACGAAACACAGAGCGGCGTACACTTCACACCCTTTCTCGTCGATGCTTTGCGCCGTTAGCTGCTACGCTCATCAGAAAAACGCACCATAGGTGCAGGTGCATGCACATGCGACGTGCACACCTTCTCTCTCACCAGCAGCTAGCTCTCCTGCACGCTTCACCGATCCTCTCCTTGCTCACACACACCACAACACAATACACACACACACACTTTTTTTGTGGGAAGAAATCTTTTACACACACACACACACACACACACACACACATATATATTTTTTGGTGAAACCACTAACTATATTATTAACATGAGATCAATGTACATGACATTAGACTCCAAAAGAGAGCCTAATGGAAGAACTCAAAAACAGTCAGAAAACACTTCAAGGCTAGTAGCATCCAAGTCCCTTGCAGCATAACTATCATATAAACATTGCTTGAGGGACATTCTGAAGAAAGCATATGCCTGAGGAAACTGTTGTCCCATCCTAGAATGCAATCTCTGTGTCGAAATGGTCCATAGTACCCAAAAACGAGTCCAGTGAAAGAAAAGGAGGAATGGAGACATCTGAGATGAGAAGCTTCCAAACATCCAGAAGAGTTTCTCGAGTCCGATGGAGGGAAGCCGAAGCCGCAGCAAATGAGAGACATGAGTGATCAATATCCGAGAATGCGGGCAAGACCATAATAGGTGGGGAACTGTCTCACGGTGATGAGAGCAACGGGGGCAGGAAGGGGAAGCAATGCGACGTGCTGCCAATTTCACCCCAATGGAAAAAGCTCCCACTATACATCTCCAAAAGAAAAGCCTCTGTTTCAATGGCAATTTGGCTTTCCAAATTTTCTTGAGTCGTGATTGCCACCAGGATAAAGGCCTATCCAAATTCCAAAGAGTGTTGGCATGCTTATCAATCCATGGCGGTGGAAGAAGAAATCTGTAGACCATCGAGGAGGTCAGATTGTGCATTGAAAGCAAACAGATAGCAGGAGATAAAGAGATCAGATTCCAGTCCGATAATCTGTCCTGTACAAACAGTGGAGGAACATGAACAAATGGCTGCAACATGTTGTAAGTGTTCTCCAAATGGACCTATGATGCAGATCCAAAGGAAATGTCCTGCAAGCTTGTGGGAATGAAAGCATGTAACCTTGTTGATCCACAACATCTCCAACAAATCTTATGTCCAATTTCATAAGATTATACGCTTTAATAGGTGCCTGTAAAGCGAGGGGCGATTCAAAAACCTTGCTCCAATGGATGCTTTCCAAGTGGAAAGAATTGCCCTGTCCCCCCCCCCCCCCCCACACACACACACACACACAGAGTAATAGGACTTTGTTTGAAATATTAGATGGGATATCTTAGATTTTGCGAGGACACACACACACACACACACAGAGTAATAGGACTTTGTTTGAAATATTAGATGGGATATCTTAGATTTTGCGAGGTAAAAGTTGGGATTTTCGGCATTGAAGTCCACCTAGCCTGTACTTTGACTAGCATCGTACAGATATTGTACACCTTGATAGCCATTCAGTCTAGAAGGCAGGGAACTTTGAGGCTTGCGTTGTCCAGGAGGATGCTCTTTCTTAGAGAGTGGAGAGGCAATCCTTTCTTCTTTGAGTCTATTACTGGCGTTGTGTAGTCTTGGTTTGTTTGAGGATAACCTATCCTTAGATCCTTTCATTGGTACTTTACCACTTGGTTCTCATGCTATACATAATGTGTTTGTGCCGAGTGCTTTGCTCTTGGCCCTTTCTCATATTTAATGGAAGCCTTTTTTTTGGGGGGGGAGAGGGGGGAGCAGTGTTGGAGTTTACTTATTAAGATTCATTACATTCTAATGCCTAACGATTGGAATTGAGACAAAAGAGATGTGACCAATTTAGTTGTTTGAAGGATTTAAGACTTGTCTTTCACAAGAAAACTGGATGTTTTGTTGTTCAAGAGCTTAGATGGCAAGTTTATCTTGAGGACTAGATAAAGTGAAGTGTCATGGTGGTATTGGAGGCTATGGCTATTGATGTTTTTGGCTCAGATGGAGCCCATGGTTGGGCTAACTTGTAGAGATGTGTTCATACAGAGGGCTCATTGTGTACATGTCTCAGGAAATGTAGCTCCTAGAGTCTAGGTGTATGGATATGGCGGCCTTGTGTAGGCTTGGTTTTGCTGGGAAGCATTTTCTTTCTCTGAGAATCATAGTAGCTCTCATGGTATCCTAACCTTAAGGCTTAGGGGAGGCACAACCTTGTCAGCATATGGTAGGGTGGCTGGTTGTTGGCTTCCACTTCTTTCGGCTTGGATGATACAAAGCAACATCTGTGGATGGATTTCCTGTTTTGGGTTTCCATGTTGTGGCTTTTTAATTGCCGAAGGTATAGATTGTACTTGAGGTGTGGGATCTAACATTGTATAGATGCGCGTGTGCACTACGTTACCCAAGGAACCTAGGAGTAGAAGAGTATGTGCTATGGGAAGCATGTTCTCACTATGAAGGCGATTATCTCTTATTGTGGTATAGATTCCAGGCTCGGGGAAGATTAGATGCCAACATATGGCTGGGTAATGAGCCTCGAGATTCCCCATTTTATGGGGCTAGAGAGCGTGATGTTTGTAGACGGATGTTCATAGACCCTCGAGGAAAAGATTGGTGCCATTCTCCACCAATCCTGTTTCCTAAATGCTCAAGAAGAAAATGAGCAGCTATTTGCTAGGGCGCTGGCAAAAAGAGGACCGGGCTCCAGCTCACAGCCTAAAGTAACCCTGAAGTGGACACTAACAGCGAGTGTGGGGGACTATATTACCAGAAGCAGATCCGTTGATCTCCTCCAGCCTTGTTTTTATGTGTGTAGGTTCTTTCATTGTTTATCTTCTTAGTCCGCTTTACCTTTAAGGTCAAGAGCAATACAATAAAGCAATGCTGGTATTTTTCTTCGCCTCCTTAGGTTTGTGCTTTCGATTTCAATTGATACTACCCCAAGTCATGTTTTGTTTCTGTCACTTAAAAGCAGGATAAGATCTTCAATGCTTCTCAAAACAAAGTGCTTTGGATGAAATTGATTTTCTCCACTTTCGTTTTTTTCCCGTTGAAGTGTAATATATTTCACTCTTCAGTTTTTGTACACCTTTGGTTTTTTGGTAGGCTACTATAATGGTGGCACCACTACGTTAGATGGTTCTCATGTAACACATTATGGAGCTGCCAAACAAAGCGTAATCTACCTGTGTATGTCATTTGAATGTGTCACATTTTGAGGAGTGTGTTCTGGGGGATGAATCAAATGGTTAAGAAGCAACATAGAAATATAACACTCGTTTTCATAGTCAAATGGCTGGCTTAAGCAAGGATGCCAGTGTACTTCTGAACACCTTGATTTGGGACAACTGTTACGGGCACTCCGCTCAAGTTTGTGTATGCTTTGGCTCTCTTTTTATGGTGTCTCATGTTTCCTTTAAACAAACTTTCATATTCATGAAGGGATGATCTCACTTCTTTATGTAAAATATTAACAACCGCTTTTTAAATTTGTGTTGGGGAGCCTGTCAGATTTTTACTACACCTCCGGGAACTCTGTCAACGGAACAAGGTGTCTATATTGCAGAAGTAGTGACCGACAAAAATGTAAAACATGCAAAAGGACGTTTCAAAATGTATGAAGATGTTGAGCAGGTGGGTTTGAGGGTGTGACCTCCAAAAAGATTCCTATAGTTTTCTAGGGAGATTGTTTGTTTTGAGATTGCTACAATCCTTTCTTCTTCTTAGGAATAGTGTCTTGGAAATTGATGGATTGTTATTAAAGCTGATAGATACACACATTATGTCTTAAAGAAGATTAAAGTCTCAAAGAGGAATAGTGTCTTGGAAATCAATGAATTTTTATTTAGGCTGATGAATCGGCACATTATGAAGGAGCCAGTGAAACCAGTCCTGCAGCCACGACAGGCGCCAGCCAAAAAGGAACTACCAACTTCAGGGAAGAAAGATGTTTCTAAAGCCTTCAAGAAGCCGGGTTTGTACGCTTGTTGTCTCTGTCTTCTCACTTTTACTCTGATATATCATTGCAAAATATATGGCTTTTTTTTTGTGTGTTCATTTTTCTTTGTCAGTGAGCATTTGGCTACATTTTATGCAATGACTCTTGGAAGGTGATGTCATTGGAAATCCTCTCTTATAAGCAAGGTGCTGTTGGGCCAAGGGTATTTATTTGCAATTTGAAGTTGTTAGCATCACAATTTTTGGCAACCTGTGAAGTGGATTCTTTTGTTAATTGTTTCAGTAAACAAATTGTCATACACCTTCTCTGTAGAGTGTCAATTATGGAAATTCCTTTGTGGCTGGATATTCCCTTCTGTAGGCAAGAAGCCTTTGGCTCAAGGTGTTTGTAGCGTGAAATGGTCCAACTCGCTAGTGAAATATGACAAAGAATCCTTGATTTCCATGTGAGATGAAAGAGAAAATCCAGGCTGGTTTGCTTCACACATCAGTTAGACACTGTCCTTTGCAGTTAGTGGTGTCAAAGTGATAGAATGTGGCTTGGTCCATATGCCCCAGTGTAGGCTTTGTCCATCTGCCTAGAGTCAGGGGAACAGGAGCCACATGTTGACCTTTAGGCACAGCAAATAGTTTGCTGTCAGGTTTGAGTAGACTCTGACATATCAATGAAAGTAAATTTGCTGTCATAATGCAGGTGAGAGCGACAAATCAAAGTCAGCTAAAGAAGAGGCGCGGGAGCTACAGCTTAAGGAAGAGGCAGATGTACGTGAGAAAGTCGGCTGTATTAAGCAGAAGCTCTCTTTGGGGCTCAAAGCGCTTGGGGAAGTGGTATCGGCAAATCCAATTATTGCACATGAGGAGCTGCCGTATCTGGTTAGTCTTTTGGGCTGGTGATATTGCACTTATGGGATCTTTAGAAAGTCTAAACTTATGAACATGCCACCTCACAACTGAGAACATATGGTGCATTTTCTCCTTTATCCCTCTGCATCGATTTAAACTCCCCTGTTTCATTTGGGAGTGTTGATTATTTTCAAAGTGATTTCTTTTGGTTTGGGTTCTAAGAAACATTCTGTCCATTACCATCAGCTGCTATGAACTTCATAGTTTGTGTAGCTTAGGTACGTGAAAAAGTTTGGAAACTTTGAAAGGACGAAGAGATAAATGGATGGAAACGTTGCTACATAAATGTATGGAAACGTTGAAAGGACGAAGAGATAAATGGATGGAAACGTTGGTACATAATGATTGTCATGCATTCATTGGTTTACCTCTAATTGCTGTGTAGATAGCATTCCCTGTCCCTCCACATGTTCTTGGCCCTGGGCGTAACGTGGCTAAAGATGAGAGAGGCACAATCTCAGTGTGGGTTAGCTTCACTTGGAGGACTGTGGGAAAGCAAGCATTATGAGGTTTAAAAAGCTTCCATTCCGGTTGGTTGTAACAACTAATCATCCATCCATGAAAAGGCGAAAATTTAGCAGGTCTAGATGACATTTTTCTCTACCAAAGACAATTTAGCACACATTCACCAAGGCATTATCAAAGGAGATGCTTTTCTTATGCAGGCATCTAAGGCAACTTAATTCATAAGACATGAAAAGGTAATACATTTCCCCCCAATCCTGCAAAACAACTTTATGGGTCCCACTTGATTCTTGGAGGCTCTATTGTTGGGACTCTGCCTTCATGGATTGAATAATGCTCTTATGAATCATAAGAACGAGTCTACATTAGCTGATGATGTGTCTAACTAGTGTTTAGGGTGGTAGTCCATTGTATAAGTTCAGATCCAGAATCTAACTGTTCTATTAAGGCAGTCCATATGGGTTAAGGTGCTAGTCCATTGTTTGAGTTGAGATTTGGAATCTAACTCTTGTTCTATAAAGATCTCCATTTGTAGGTGTAACATAGTTAAAAATTGTACATTTGGCACTATGTCATATTGTCCCTGTAGGACTTAATCTTGCTCCAGGTTTAGGGTTTTGTACAAAACCCATAGTCTCTTTGTATTTATTGTGTGTGCATTGCAGCTTTCTCCAACATTGTATGTTCTCTCTGCTGTTGCGAATTTCACCTAAGCTGCTTTAAAAGTGATCTTGATAAAAAATATGGAGGATATCTTCATACTGTGTACGTGCATGCCTTCGAGCTGCTCACCATGTGTTAGAATTATTATTATATTCTAGGCAGTGGCCAATGTAATGTAATAAGCGGGTTAGGGGCACCTTTCCCTCTTAGAGGTTTTCCCCCCTAACCACAATCTAATCTCTAACTACGGCTAGTGATTAGATAGGGTTTTGTCACTTAGACAAAACCCTCATCTCTTGTTTTGTACTTCACTTCATTTCAATACATTTGGGAGTGACCTATGTTCAACTCACTCTCCATTTTGCTCACTCTTGCTCTTGCTTCTCATTTTCTCACATTTGGTATCAGAGCAGCTCTCCTTCCCGGACTTGCAACCTGCTCCCAGCTCCAACAATTCCGTCCGTACAGTACGTATTCCATACCTACGTGTCAGGTCCATACGTCCGTACGGCCCGCATTTTGTACAGCTGCGCCATTCGTCCGTACGATCTTCATCGTCAGTACATCTGCTCCACCGTACTACCATACGGATTTTATTGGCGGTGGTATGGTTCGCATTCCGTACATCTGCTCCAAGTTCATACTAGTTGACACTTCTGTCAGAGTGCCGTACCGACAGTCCGTACGGTAAGTGTACTTGTCTGTATTGTCAGTGTGCCTGTTCGCATAGCCTCGCTGCCAATTCTGTTCGTACATCCATACAGGTGTAAAAATTTCGACCGTACATGCATCCATACAGTTTGGAGCGTTAGTACCTGGAGCAGTTTTCTTTTGCAGGGGCATTTTGGAAGGTGTGCTTTTGACATGCATTTGTCACATTTGTGCATTTGAGCCATTGTTTGGCTGTAAAATTTGGGGCTTTTGCAGGCAGAGTGAAAATTGTGCAACATTTGGAGCTTTTAGACCATTTGCCCTCTTTTGTATGCAATTTTCCACAAGAAATATGGGCTTTTGCATATGGGTTGCAATTTTGCAGGTAAAAGAGTAGTTCTGGACTCAGTACAAGTCAGTTGCCACTTTTTGCGGATTCTATTTGCAGATTTTGGGCATTCAGCAGAGCATTGTGGTGCATTTTGAGCCTTTGATAGGCTGTGACAGTATTTGTCACTGTGGGCATATTTTCTTTGGCAGATTTACTTGTGCATTTTGCATCCCAGAAAGGGTTACTTGGTCAGTTTGCTGTGCTTTTTTCAGTTTATTTGGTAAAAATAGCTTAGAACAATCCCAATGAGGTGTTCGGAGTCCTCACACAGGATGATAAGTTGGATGGCACCAACTACTCCTTGTGGAGTTTTATGGTTCGCAATATCTTGGTTGGCATGCATCTTTGGGATTATGTCAATGGAGATGAAGTAAGACCAGATAGAGTGGCCACACTTGTCACTCCTACAGCTGGAGGCAGGGGTAGAGGTCAAAATGCAGCACAAGTAGTTGGAGCTACCGCTCCAGGAGCTCCCACAGCAGAGCAGAAAAGATGGGATTCTAGAGATGCACAAGCTCTATGAGTGATTTCTCTCTCTGTCAAGAGGTTCATTATACCTCACATTCGGTCATGCAAGACATCATAGGCAGCTTGGGAGATACTAGAGAGTATGTTTGCATCAAGAAATGATGCCAGAGTTTCCTTTCTGAAGGGAGAACTTTCTCATACGCATATGGATGAGGGAGATTCCATGAATTCTCACCTCATAAAGCTTTAGGATTTGAGGGAGCAATTGCTTAATATTGATGAAGTCATTCTGGATTCAGAGATGATTACCACCACTCTAAATTCTCTTCCTAAGTCCTATCTCGGTTTCCACACCTCGCTGAATTTGTCTTTGAGGGGGGGCATGAATCCTCTCTCTTTTCACGAGTTGGTAGGACTTTTGTTCAGGTCGAGCAGACACGAAGAAATATGGCAACCGGGACTGGCGAGCATGCCATGCTTTCAAAGTTCAAGCCCAAGGGAAAAGGGCAGCAAAAGCAACATGCCACTCAGCCCTTATATCAGCATAAAGCTGCTGATTCAGGACAGCCCTCTTATAAGGCTAAGGGTGATGCAGATAAGCAGAAAAAGAAGGGCATTTGTCACTACTACAAGAAGCTAGGTCATTATATTGGAGAATGCAAGAAGCGCATAGCTAAAGAGAAGAAAAGGGAAGAGTACTATGCCTTTCTGTCTTGCACTTTAGATTTTTCAGTGGGTAGTTGAGATGCTACAGCCACAAATGATGATGACCCATATGCTTTCTTGACTTGCAGCTATGATCCTTCAAAGGATGCATGCTCTCTCAGTGTCAATGAGTCACTGAATACTTGGTATTTTGATAGCGGTGCTTCAAAGCACATCACTTCCAAGAAGAGTCTGTTTGTATCTCTGCATCCTCTGCCCACCAAAAAGAACGTGACTTGTGCCGATAATTCTTCTTATTCAGTGTGTGGAGTGGGAGACATTATTCTCACATCCATTGATGGCACAGATTTCAAAATTTCAGATGTTCTCTATGTGCCAGGCATAAAGAAGAATTTACTTTCAGTATCCTCACTCAATAGAGGAGGATTTCAGGTTGTTTTTGATGATGACAAGTGCGCAGTTAGAGACAAAGACAATGACTATGTTGTCTGGCACTTTGTATCGGGGTCTTTTACAGCTTGATCTATATGAAAAAATATCCGATCTTGCATTATCAGTGAGCACTCCCACTGCTGTGATGCAGAATGCGGAGTTATGGCATGCCAGGTATGGGCACATGAGCTATGGCAGCTGAATGATACTTCAGAGGCATGATATGGTTGATGCGTTGTCTCCTTTGGAGTCGCCTCCTCCTCATGCATGTGAAGGTTGCATCCTTGGCAAGATGCATAGACTTCCCTTCAAGAAGGATGGTGCAGTGAAAGCTACACGCAAATTACAGCTTATTCACAATGATGTCTGCGGTCCCATGAGGACATCTGCTTTTGGGGGTTATCTTTATTATGTTACATTCATAGATGACTTCACCAACTACACTTGGGTCTATGGTCTTAAGGCAAAATCAGAAGTGTTTATGCATTTCAAACACTTTGTGGCTGTGGTTGAGAATGAGACAGGACTCAAGGTGTAGACACTTTGCACAGATCGAGGGGGGGAGTATATGTCTCATGAGTTTGAGGCATTTTTGAAGGAGAAAGGCATCATGCATCAGCTTACAGTGAGGCTTACACCTCAACAAAATGGCAAAGCTGAGTGGAAGAATTGCACTCTTATGGAGATGGATAGATACATGCTTGCAAGTAAAAAGTTGGTCACAGGTTTTGGCTTGAAGGCCTCATGTGTGCCAACTATGTTTTTGAATCGGGCTCCCACAAAGACTTTGAAGACAATCACTCCCTATGAGGCATGGCATGGGAGAAAGCCTTCAGTGGATTATTTCAGAGTTTTTGGTTGTGTTGCATATGCCCACGTGCCTATCGAGTTTCGACACAAGTTGTCAGATAAGGCACTAAAATGCATTTTTGTGGGGTATAGTTCACAAAGCAAAGGCTATCGTCTTTACAATCTTGCTTCATGCAAGATTTTTGTTAGTAGAGATGTTATATTCTCTGAAAATTCAGCACATACACATGCAGAATTTTAGATTCCAGCTTCTTCAGATGATGTTTTTGAGGGGATGCTTCCTATAGCATTTGGTTCCCTAGCTGAGGTTCATGCTGAAAATCAGAATTTACAGCAACCTCCTCCTGATCCACATGCCCTGATTCAGCCACCGGTTGATTATGTACCTCCACAGGGTGTGGATGAAGTTGTCAGGAAAGAGATTCAAGAGATACACATAGCTAAAACAGTCCCGAATTGGTTGCTACAGACTCTCAGGGAGAGTAGGCTTGATGCCCCATTGCCTGGTAGGACTCGTAGTGCAGTAAGGCACGCGGGGGGAGCTCTTTCAGTCGAGACAGCTTATGCAGGGGCTCTTTTGAAGGAGGAGCCTGACTCTTTTGAAGAAGCAAAGGATAATGTGCATTGGATGAATGCCATGCACAATGAGTTGCAGTCCATAGAGAAAAATCAGACTTGTGATGTTGTGGATTTGCGACCAGGTAAGCATGCCATTGATCAAGTGGGTTTTCAAGGTAAAAAGGAAACCAGATGGGTCTATTGATAGGTACAAGGCAAGGCTTGTTGCCAAAGGTTATGCACAAAAGAAGGGCATAGATTATGAGGAGACTTTTGCTCCTACATCCCGGATGACCACCATACGGTCAGTTATTACAATGGCTGCAAATTTTGTTTGGAATGTCCGTTAGTTGGACACAAAAACAGCTTTCCTTAATGTGGACTTGCAGGGATCCTCAAATAAAAATTTAACATGCCGATAATTCTATCATGTCAAATTCAGCTTTCCACTCAGCCTTAAAATCTGCAATTATATCCTGATTTGACCTTGTGAGCAGCATGTCATCTACATAAAGAATGATGACTAAAATATCCCCCTCATCCTTCTTGATGTAGAGGGTGCTTTCTGTGGGATTATTATGTAATCCCTTACTTGCCAGGAATGCATCTATCTTGGCATACTATGCACGTGGGACTTGTTTCAGCCCATTTAAAGCTTTGTCAAGCTTGCAAACCTGAAGCGCATTGCCAAAAAGTTCAAATCCAGGAGGTTGTTTGACATAAAACTCTTCCAGTTTATACAAGACAGGCGTGGCATCGTTATATCTCAATCCAACTATCTGCAGAAGCTCTTGGATAGGTTCAACATGCATGATTGTAAGCCTATAGCCACGCCGATGGAGCCGGGGCTGAAGCAGGTGAATCAGTGGATGCCACACTTTACAGCCAGGCTCATCCCAAAGACAACACATTGGTAGGCTGTAAAACGCATCTTCCGTTATTTGCAAGGCACAAAGTCTTTTGGCTTGATGTTTCCTTGGGGGGGTGACTTGCAGATGCATGCTTACAGTGATTCAAATTGGGCTGAAGACTATGATACCAGGCAGTCCACTAGTGGTAATTGTTTCTTTTTGGGCAAAGCTTGCATTTCTTGGCTGAGCAAGAAGCAATCTACAGTGGCTACTTCCTCATGTGAAGCTGAGTACAGGGCAGCTTTCACAGCGAGAGTTGAGTGTGTTTGGCTGCAACGTTTGTTCACAAATCTTTCGTCTTTTATTGGAGGGTCCTGCTCCAATTCTCACTGATAGTCAAAGTGCTATAGGAGTGGCAAAGAATCATGTGTTTTATGCTCACACGAAGTACATCGAGGTTCATTATCATAATGTCATAGAGAAGTTGCATGCAGGGGACATCAGTATGACTTATGTGTCAATACATGACAATGTTGCAGATATCTTCACCAAAGCACTTCCACGTGAGAAGTTTGAGGCATTTCACAGTGCCCTAAACTTATCTCCTTTTGGTGATTGATCACTACCTTGTACACCACATTGGCACTTCAGGGAGGTGTTAGAATTATTATTATATTCTAGGCAGTGGCCAATGTAATGTAATAAGCGGGTTAGGGGCACTTTTCCCTCTTTGAGGTTTTTCCCCCTAACCACAGTCTAACCTCTAACTACGGTTAGTGATTAGATAGTGTTTTGTCACTTAGACAAAACCCTCATCTCTTGTTTTGTACTTCACTTCATTTCAGTACACTTTGGGAGTGACCTACGTTCAGCTCACTCTCCATTTTGCTCACTCTTGCTCTTGCTTCCTGTTTTCTCATACCATGACCATCCATGACAAGGATGGGTGTCCATAACAAGGTTGCATAGCATAGTCGTTTCCAAAAGGATGTGCTGCAGCTTGTGTCTGTAAATACACATAACTATCATGAAATGACTGTGTAACATGAGCTGTTCAGAAAGCCTTGCTGTAAAATAGCTTTTCTAACTCATAACTCCAGGTTTGATTAGTATTTTGGTGTGAGGCTTTGTTTAAGCATCTTGGATTGCAAATCAATGCTACTTTAATCTTGATTATAAGTTTTTAAAATGATGAATCTTTTCACAGTAATTGGAATATGTATTTTGTTGGTAGAACACAAAATGGAACAACGCTCGAGGGGAGAGTTAATTCCATGAACTATCCTTAGCGAGAGTCGCTGGCCACAAAGGAAGCCGGTCTGCCTGTTGTGAGAACATGCAGCCAATTTCACATGTGCCTTCTGCGGCCTGCCAGTCGGTGCTCGTGGCTACCAGGTCTATAGGCTTAGGAGCTGCCTTATCCAAGGCATCCGTAAGACAGATATATAAGCCTAGCTTTCCTATATTTGGCACCTGATTGGTTATGCTCTACGTAGGCTACTTTACTGAGATTAGCCATACAATTATTTCTTAGATCTTTGTTAGCCCCTCCCGCTCCTACAATTTTTGAGTAGATCTTCGCCAGCCCCTCCCACTCGTGCTTTGCCCCCTCCTCTCCACTCATGCTCGCTCTGCCCTTGCCCCGCCCTTGCTTCGCTCCAGCCCGCTCTGCCTTGCCCCTGCTGCCCATGCTCGCTGCTTCGTCCACTCCTGCTCGCTGCTGCCCGCCTGTTGCTGCTGCCCGCCTGTCGCTCCCCACTCGGCTGCCCCACAGCCCCTCCCGCTTTGCTGCCCCTGCTGCAGCTCGGCCCGGCGCTGCTCTTCGGCAGCCTCTAACTCCCCCCGCTCTGCTGCTCCCGCCTCGACCTACATCCCCTCCACCAGGCTCTCCTATCCCCACAGGTGCTGACCCCGCTGCTCCCCTGCTGTCCTGCCCTCTCGTCCGCCCTAGTCATTGGCTGACCCCCCCACCCCCCCTCCTAGCCTCACCCGCAGCCTGCTACCTCGAATTCCCCCTCCCCTACAAGCCTCTCTCCTAGCCTCTTACCTCCTTATTGTTTTCAGCCCCTGGGACTGGGTGTACCTCCCGCCATGGGGGGGAGGCCTCATGCTCCCGCTCCTGCTCCTGCACTAAGACCTACACCAAGGACACAAGATCGGTTAAAAGAAATGGGGAAAGGTGGCAAAGATACGATAAAGCCGCCAAGAAAGATGGCAACAAAAACAAGAAACAAAATACAACTGAAACTTGAGGATGCACACGCTACAACCGAAGTGGACTCGGAGTTGATAGCAAAGCAAAGGCGGGGCCCACCTCAGTCTCAGCTTCAGCTTCAGCTTCAGTTTCAGCTTCAGTCTTAGCCCTTGCTACATCCTCATCTTCGGTACAGCGCTAGCTTCAGTTTTAGCTTCAGCGTTAGCCTCAGTTTGAGCTCCAGTTCCGGCCTCTACATCCTGAGCTACAGCTACTGGCAGTGACATACTCATACCCATGACATCGATTGCTCCACCCTCCCTTGGGATAGAGGGGTTGTCACTGACATTAGCTCTTCCATCTCTCCCTTCTTCTCCTGCTACAGTTTTCTCACTGATTATGACACCTACTTTGGAGGGGTCATACATTGTTCTGCACTACGTCGTCTCATACAAGAGCAGGCACGCTTCACCCAAGAGCAGGCGCATCTCATACAGGAGCAGGATCGGGCTATCCGAGACTAGGCTGATCTTATTCAGGGATTCAGACAAGAGATCTCATAGCTCCGATAGGAGGTCACTGCTATACGCACAGTCCTAGGGAGCACCCTAGTTGTGGAGACACAGATTACGAGCATGCAATCTGCCATCGAGGAGACGTCCAGATGGGTGGACGTAGCCAACCGGGAACCTGCAACGGTAACCGTTTTGGCTACCCTCTTGGAGCAGGAGCAGAGAGCTAGTAAGGCCCTTAACATTAGAGTACGTGGGATCCCACGCATTGAGACTACACCGATGGCAGATGAGACGACCGTCGTGGCCACTACTCTGGGGGCGACTGAGCACAGGATTGAGAGAGCATGGCGGGTGGGAAGGGACCCCAACCGAGACCCGGTTCCATGACGCTCAAGCACGACTTTTGGCTTGACGTCGTAGATCAGCCTTACGACACAAACCAACAATCTCCATGGATGAGGACCTCACTTCACTGTAGGTTGAGGAGAGACGCTTCCTGCTGCAGCAGTGGGATCAGACCCGGAAGGAGGGGAAGTGGGCAGTAGTACGAGATGGACAACTCCTTACAAGCCCGTTAGGCACCCACCTCCCCTCCCACATAGGGAGGCGGGGTCTATGAGACTTAGATATCCGAGACCCTATCCTGCACCTAATGGTATCTTATGATTAGAACCAGGGAACTTCTCGAAATCCTATACAGGTCACGACATAGTCTTTTATAGAGAGACACATCAGAGTCCAGAGCGTCCACTACTAATAGTCAGTGGGTATACATGGGAGTCTGCCTACAGAGATGAGATGAGGGATACACAAGGGGCCCGAGGGTAAGGAGGAGTCGCAGTCCTTTACATAGACTTGTTTATTGCAGTCTGCTACTTCCCCCTAGAGACCTCTCACTTTGTCAGATATATTCGAGGTGAGGATGAGAGATCTCCATTTGTTGCTCTTTATCAATCCATTGTTGACTTCTCTAGCCACGGAGAGTCCTCCTAGTTGGTGACTTCAATGCGAGGACATGCGATCGTCAGGCACCACTCCTCGACTTCAGGGATGGTTCCACGCTACTGCCAAACATTGACCTTGAGGAGGTAGGTATGCTATAGGTTTCGGTTGACAGACGAGGACCGCTCACATCTTATGGGCAGGTCCAATTAGACCTCTGCATGATGCATGAATTTATAATGGTCTTGACAGATGGCGCGTCTCAGGTGGTTTCACTTGCTTTCCACATGGGGGAGGCTCCAGTGTTGTTGAATACATCATGGAATCCCTTGCTTTCACATCTCGCATCACTGACTTTACCGTAGCACCTCTCCCTCCAGGGGCTGATCATACCTATTTTTTCTTTAGCATTTCCACTCCCTGTCACACAACACTTTCCACCCCACTGAGTTCTTACTCCACCTACCATGATATATGCTTTGATCGCGATCACTCACCTACTTACTCTGGTTGTCTCTACATACTTCTCGCCTACATTGACTTCATACCCCTACTAGAGGATCGTGTTGCCCTAGTCACTTGCTCACTACACAAGGTTTCTCTTCACGCTTTTTCCCACACCACCCGCTCCACACACCCACCACCCCCTGGGACCGTACCCTGTAATAGCTGGTACGATGATGAGTGTAAGGCTTTATGCTGTCAGCTCAGATTCGAAACCAAAAGCAATCTTTCGAGCGAACCACAGACGCTACGCGAGTACGGTCGACTGCTACGCAGAAAGAAACTAGACTTTGTTCATCGGAACGAGGAGGAGCTATTGAACATTTTGTTCAGTAACAACTCTAAGGAATTTTGGCGGAGATCTCTAGAGGGACGGTCCCCCTCACCACTCACTGATACTTAGGTGTGGTTTGATTAAGCATGCACACTCTATGATATCCCGAATCAGCTAGTCCCTAACCTCTCACATATGCCACGTCCCACATCTTGCACCCTCTGCACTAGGAGGGGGTAAAGGATGTCATAATGAAACTTCATAATGGCCGAGCGAAGGATCATGAGGGACTATGCATTGAGTTCATTGCCTATGGGATTAACCTCCTAGCCCCGATCTTAGCAAAGCTATTTAATGAAGCTGTTTGTTTGGGATTTCCACGCACTTGGAGCATTAACACTATCTTACCCATTCACAAGGCAGGGGATCCTATGAGCCAAGAGAACTATAGGACCATTATGATTGGATATCTCATGTCTAAGATTTATGCATCAGTACTTGATTCCGAGGACAATAGATTTGCGGAGGGTCGAGGACGTAGAGTAGTAGGATAGGCCGGATTCTGGCATGATCGTGGGACCATGGACCACATTCTCACGCTCAGATGTATCATCAAAGAGGCGAGGGCACGGAAGCAGAGGGTTTACTATTGCTTTGTGGATTTTCCCAAGACATTAGACTAGTCCTGAGAGACCGTCTCATTCGGCGCCTACAAGATTTGGGTTACGACAAGGAGATCATTTAGGCTGTCATGGCACTTTACGAGAGAGTTTCAGGCAGGATCTAGGTGGAGAGACGAGATCATGAGTACTATTGGGGTCAAACATGGGTGTCCATTATCACCTACCTACATTGACAAGCACGTCAGCTTCTTTTGCAACATATTCATCGAATTCTGTCTGATGCTCAGGCTTTGGAACTTGAACATCCCTTATACTGAAAGGGAATTGTCTGATGCACTGAGATCCTGTGGCAGATGGAAATCTCCAAGATGAGATGGTCTCACTGATGAATTCTTTCTTGCATTCTGGGATCTTCTTAAATTCACCTTGCTGCAAATGGTAAATACAACATGGCAAAATCAGCAGATGCTTGTGTCATGGAAAAAGGGTTTTCTCAAGCTGATTCCAAAGAAGCAGCTATGTGATTCACTTGGTGATTGGAGGACAATCACGCTCATGCCAGTCATTTACAAGATCATTGCCAAAATGGTGGTTGATCGGATTAAACTGATCTGGATATTGCTTTACGTAGATAATGTGGCTCTCATGTCTTCCTTAGCAGAGGGGCTCCAGAGACACCTTGACACACTACAGTCCTTTTGTGAGTCTCATAATTTGAAGGTCAACCTTGGTAAAACGAAGGTTATGATCTTCAATACATCTCGAGCCGTCATGCGCCAGGAGCAGTTCACATTTAATGGGTCATCTGTTGAGATAGTTTCATCATACACTTGTCTTGGGGTTGTCTTTTCCGGACCCATCTTCACCATGAGACCCGCGATGTAGGCACGCTTGAGCATATGATATGCTTCATTGGCTAGACTAGAGAGACAATGCTTCCACTCTCACTTTCAGGATCCACGGACCAAAGGGTTGCTTTTTGGTCCGTCCAGCGGGGATGTATGGCAGTCCATGCTGGGGGCCAGACTTGTTGGATATAGAGTGGGCCAGGGTGGAGCGGCTACAGGTTCTCATGTTATCACAGATGATCGGTGGTAAGCCATCCGTTCCTCACCAGATCATTCGGGCGGAGTTTGGGTCACTCCCATTACAGCTAGATGTTCCATTTCGGGTCATCACGTATCTTTACCGAGTCAGGGAGTATGGGGATTACACCTCTGGGCGTAGCAGGCTACCATGGCTAGCACTGTCCTCTTTTATGACACTTGCAGTAGGAGGGGATCAGGGGTGCTGGTATGCACGCACAAAGAGATGGTTTGAGGTACTGGGGCTCCACTTGGACAGACTACCTCCATTCCAGTACAGCATGTATGCTCCGTTTTTTCCCCTCCTATCACACAAGGTCAACCTAGCTATCTGTGAGGATCTATTACAGCTACACACATTCCGGACCTGGGTGGGCCCGAGTGATCTTCCAGTGAAGCTGGGCTTCACAGAGATCACTTCTTACATATTACAGTGGAGGGCTTCATTGACCCACTAGGGTACACATGTTTACTTACCCCACTCATTGAGGATCTCTCTTGGGTAGTTCCGAGTCTCTTCACATAGACTTCATATCGAGAATGGCAGAGTAGAGCGACTACCCAGGGAGACACGCATATGCACTTTGTGTGACATGCATGAGGTTGAGACAGAGGAGTATTCATCTTCAGGTGAGCTGTTTACTATGAGATCCGCGGACGTTACTACTACCTCTTCAAAGATAACTATGGGATTTTGGCCTGATTCATGTCCTACCCAGACCAGCGATGTTTGGCAAGTTTTGCTCATGAGGCAGTCAGACACCGCGAGAGGATACTTGGAGCACGGAGACATGAGCAGTTTTTTTCCTTGGTTGATCTCTTTCAGAGCTCTATCACAGAGTTTTTCCAGCCAGATGACATGGACACCCAGGGGACGAGGCCTCGCCATGACCGTGACCTGGAGCTTGTGACCCGACAGTTGAGACAGAGGGTTGACACATAGATCACACTTGGGGACATCCCCTTCTAAACATGGGGACATCCCCTCCTTGTTTAGAGTCGGGTCCCGCCCGATGGGGTTCACAGTAGCCTTGGTTAGATGCAGAGCTATGACCAGGAGACATGCCGGGGCTGCACCTTTGAGTGGCCGAGAGCACTCTATCGCTGATTTCATGCCCCCGTTGCCTCATCCACCCTGATGTCCTGATGATGATGATGATGAGATAGTTGACTACCGACATGACTATGTTGTACTTAGGATTTAGTACTAACATTCCTCATTTTTTGCATTTGCATTGGTTGGGATGCTCGTTTTAGTAGCTCCACCACCACATCTTGTTTGTACCAGGTTTTTCAGAGTCTCATAGACCCATCGGTCTTCCGAAGACTTTAATAAACTTTCTTTCTTTCTTTCCCCTTAAGGGGTCGGGACCTCATTCTATCCTAACCCTTAGGTGGTTCTTGTATTGCTGACCTCAACGTTATCTGCAAAGAACTTTCAGGCTTGCTAAAAAGTGGTCTGCTTGGAACTGGACT
The DNA here is from genome assembly GCF_047967505.1 of Dipteris shenzhenensis. Lineage (NCBI taxonomy): Eukaryota > Viridiplantae > Streptophyta > Polypodiopsida > Gleicheniales > Dipteridaceae > Dipteris > Dipteris shenzhenensis. The sequence continues at coordinate 17,975,597 of NC_141619.1, forward strand.
AAAAGAATGAAAGGAGAAATGTCGGAGAACTAAGGCAGGGCAAAGGAAGGGAGGGTAGAAAACACGACAGAAGGAGATGCTTGCAAGAATAAGATACGAGCAAAAGAGGGAGGGGATGTTTTGTCTTGTGTTTTTTTGACCTGCAGTAGGGAGCATAAAGGAAGTTGTATGCTGGTACTTTAAAGCAACCCCTCTAGATGGGATTTAGGATTTTGTTAGTACAGTCCCCTGCCCCCTCCCCTCCCCCTCCCCCCCCCCCCCCCCCCCCCCCCCCCCTGCCCGCCTGCCGCCCCCCCCAACCCCTGTCCCTTCCCCTTTTTCTGGTTTGGCATTCCATGTTGTCAGCTCATCTCTATGTATCTGTTTATCTCAGGCTGAATGTGTCATACCATTGTTGAGATCTCCGATTATCAGCACTGAGGCGTATGAAGCAATGATGAAATTGGCAGGATGTGTAGCACCTTCATTACGACACCTTGCATCTGATCTGGCAGCCGCTTTAACCATCATCACAGTGTCACAAGCTTCTATTTTTCAAGAACTCGAAGAATTTTCCAGGGTCCCTGCATCACAGAAGCAAAAGCCAGGTGTAATACGATGTGTAGTTGCAGGCTTGGTTGTTGCTTGCAGGGAAGGACCGCTTCCTGCAGCTTCCTTTGCTTTCGTGTTCCCGGTACAGTGCAATTCTCCCAGTATTCATGTTTCAGATTTTGAGGAGTTTCATTATCATACAATAATAAAGTGGTAGGTAGGAAGATAAGATGCTGTCTACTATAATATATCATTCATCGATAGTAACTGATGTTTTTCTGTGTGGGCAGATTATGGAGGAGGTTTTGGCATCACCCAAGAAGACCCAATTGCATGATGATTTGCTTGAAGTCATTTCACTTCATACTTCCCCTGTTATGCCCTTACCACGCTTAAAGATGATGGCGGTAAAGTTTATTGACGTTTGCAATCTTGATTTTTCATGGGCACGTATACCTAAGTGAACATGCACGCACACACACTTTTTTTTTTTTTGTGGGAAGAAATCTTTTATTGCTGTAAAATAATTACATTCATAGTTACGTCGAAAGTGGAGTAACTAACACTCAACTAGAAATCTCAGTATAAGCTGTATATACATCCTGATCAATCAAATGAGTCTGAACACAATCATAGAATGATTGGTGCAGAGATCGTTTGAAAAAAACAAAAGATGAAAATAGGGGATCACCAAAGACTCTATGATTTCTGTCCAGCCATAGAGTCCACAGTGCCCAGTAGCGTACCCATACAAAAAATAAGTCAAAACCGTGTCTAGCTGGATGAAAATCAAACAACCAGAAAAACCTGCCAAAAGTAATAGTAGGAAATCGCGCTCGAAGCCTCTGTTGGATGAGAGCGATGAAATGACAAGTATGTGGACAGTGCTAGAAGATGTGAAGCATAGATTCAGCATAGTGTAGGCATCTGTGGCAAATAGCCGGAGCAATATGTCTATGTGCGAGTAACTGGCCAGATGGAAAAATGCCAAGTAGGACTCGCCAAAGGAAAAGCTGTTGCCGAAGAGGGACATTATAATGCCAAAGGAGACGCAGTCGCTTTCTCCACCACTTTAGTGGGCGATCCATATGCCAAATAGTATTTGCTCTGTCAGAAATCCAAGGCGAAAATAATAACACTTTATACAGAGATGACACTGTGATATGTGAGAGCTTCAAAGGATGGGCTGAAGAGGAAGAAGAATGTAGAATCCAATCCTCAAGCCTATTCTGAAGTTCCGAACGAGGTACCGGCAAGAACGGTTGAAGCATTGCTGAAATCCGATGCCATAAAGGACGATAATGAGCTCCCAAACCGTATTTGCTAGCAGCCATAGAAAAAGATAAAAGAGTGCCATCATCCTGAAGTACATCCGCCACAGAAGAGATGCCTTTGAAAGAGAGAAAATAAGAACGTCTGGGTTCTTGTATGGCCAAAGAAGGGTGGAATACTTTAGACCTATAAATATTCTCAGCCCTCAAAGAATTTCCCGACAAAGAATCCGGGCCATTTCATTCCAAGTGGGATAAAATATGTTTCCAATCAATAAGTAGATGAGAGACAAAAGGGCAGCCTCTGATCTTGCCTTGGATAGAGCCAAATAGGAAATTCCACTGGGTAGGCTGTCAATGCCCAAAAGCAGAAGTATCAATATGTAATAAAAGAGAGCGGATCATGAAAGCCCAAGGCTGATCTCCTTGCATAAACTGCAACATCATTTTCCCTCTGTGAGCAAGTAGATGCATTTGAATATTGAGAATGTTCAGACCTCCGTGCATCTTTGGAGAACGGAGACGATGCATAGAGAGTAATCTGAGACTTTTGTTGCCATGTTTTGAACACCAGAAAATTTCCATGATAGCTGACATAAAGGAAACCAGATCTGCCTTAGTGAACATGATGAGAGGCAGATAAAATTGTATGCATGCTATCAAAATGGATTGTGTTATTCGCAAACGAACATGTAATGGCCAAGTTGCAAGCTTCCAATATTCAAGTTTTTCCCTCAACTTTGTGAGCACCCAATCAGTTTGTTGAGAACGGGTGAGTCCCCAACCTAGAGGATAGCCAAGATGTCGAATCAATTGAGAAGTGGGAACAATTTTCCCAGGCCACAAAAGAGTATGCCATTCATGATCATGCAACGGCAACAGTTTTGATTTCTGAAAATTGACCTGAAGACCAGCAGCCAATCCATATGTAGAAAGAGCCTCCATAATCATGGACAGATCACTGCGAGTATTTTTTGGGGTAAAGAATGAATCATCAGCATATGCTTGAGCGATCATGCTACGGCTGCCAGGAATCTCCAAGCCATGCAACTGGTCAGTGTCCAAAAGGTGGTCCGGATATTGAAGCATTGGATGAGTGGCTATGGCAAGAAGTAAAGCTCTTAGGGGACATCCTTGCCGAACAACCAAGAGTCCAGTTTGTAGAAATATCCCCTGAAAGTATGCAGGCAGCTTTACTATCTTGATATAGCGAAGTGATAACTTGCTGCATTTTTGTGCCAAATCCCAATGCCTGCATAGTCGATGAAATAAAATCCCACTTAACAGTATCAAAGGCTTTGGCAATATCATCTTGCAATAGCAAAACATCCTGCTGCATGTATTTGGCATATTCAATTCCAACATAGGCATTAGCAATGTTATCTGTGATATGCCTACGCGGAACAAAACCATATTGCGCAGAATGCAACCCATCATGTAAAAACCCCTTTAGCCGATCGACAATCATTTTGGTAGTAACTTTGTAAATGACTGGCATAAGGGTGATAGGTCTCCAGTCAGCCAAAGATTCACAAATTTGCTTTTTTGGAAGGACTTTAACAAGACCTCTCTTCCTTGTCTGGCATTTTCTGATTTTGCCAAGCAGCGTTCACCATATACAGCAATGTATGCTTCAAATAAGGCCAATATTCTAGAAAAAACTCAACTGTAAGACCATCCCATCCTGGAGATTTCCATCTACCACAGGATTTGATTGCATCTGACAATTCTCTCTCAGTAAAAGGTTCCTCCAATTCCAAAGCTTGAGTAGTGGAAATAATAGGAGAAACATGCTGTAACAGTAAATTTCATGCAGACAGAACCTGCTGCGAGGGAGGAACTGCAGAACCAAACTGCTGAGAGAAATGATGCACACAAACAGAAGCAAGCTGTGACCGTGAGGTAGTCCATGAACCATCTGGCAGAAGTACCCTGCAAATTTTTGATTTTAATTGCCTCTGATGCAAGCTTTTGAAAAATTGTTTGGAAGAGTAGTCTTTATCTGTAAAGGCTCTTTGTCTTGCTCTAATGTCCCATTTAGCCAGTTTCCTGTGATCATTGAGTTGAAGACAATGTCTAGCTTGGCATAGTGTTGTTTGCTCATGCAGGGACAACGAACGAAGATGGCTGAGTTCAGTGAGGTCCTTACAAGTGAATTTGGCATGAGCAATAGTTTCCCTCAGAGTCTTCATGTAAGACTTGCCATAACCTCTAATCACAACTTGCATTTTGGAAACAAAAGAATCCCATGCATTGTCAATATCAATATGGCTGTGAGAAGACAGAGAATGAGATGCTTCAGTAACCATTGCCTTGAAAGCAGCATGCTGCAAATAGCTATTGTTCACGATCATATGTCTCCTTTGTGGCAATCTATCATCTGGCATATCATAAAAGGATAACCTCAACCATAAAGGTGCATGATTTGAATGCACAAAGGCATAGTCAATCCACATTTTGCATGTAACATCACCATTTTGTTCTGGAGCTACACTATACCATCGATCCAGACGTTCCTGATAAGAAGAAAGGGCATTATGTTGGAAGGTGTATCCGGGTGACAAAGGCTGCAATTCCTTCCAAAGATCAACCAAATCAAGATGCATCAGTAATTGAGACCATGCATGCCTTTTAGGGGTTAACATATGAGTATGTCTGGAGGTATTGTCACCGTGTTGTGGAGCATTATTGAAATTCCCACATATAAAGGCATGATATGTCCATGGATATTGTTGCATAGCATCCAAAATTGCAGTTCTTTCTTGAGAGGATTGAGGTGCATAGACAGAAGCAAATTCAAACACCTCTCCTTGAATGATGTAGTGAAGAATAAGCCATCTGCCTTTATTGTCATTTAAAGCAATAACTGGCTGAAGCTCATGTTTGATAAGAAAGACTACCCCTAAGAAAGAGTGCTCCCCAGCATAGAAAATATCATAGCCACAATAGTGACTTGTCTTTCCTGCATAGACATGTTGGTTGTGTTCTTGTAATGCCACTATGTCAGGCTGAAATCTATTGATATACAGCCACACAGATTTCCATTTCCTACTGTCACACATCCATTAAGTGTAAAACATTTGATATGAGCAGTCATAGTTACAGATATTTATAGTAAAATAACAGCTATGTACAACAACAAACTTCATGATGTCAGCCTCTTCCCTGAGAAGAAATATCCACCTGAGGAGTAGACAGCAAAGCAGCAAGCTCTTCTTCAGGGAAGAGTGTTCTGCTAGCTATCACTGCAGCCCATGCGATCCCAATTCGTGTATTGACCTTTGGGGAGTTTCCACTAGAAGATGTGCCATTCCAAGTGCGAGGGGGGTGGAAGTCTTCGAGCAGAAATAACTTTTCTTGGACTTTGCCATCCATCAATTGGAGGTTTCGGTCCTTTTGTTGAGGGTTGAATAGCAGGAGGTGAATGTGAAGAAAGATTCCCATTTGAAACCACTGGAGCTTTGCCTTTATCCTGAGTTTCAAAAAACTATCTATTACCTTTGTTTTTAATTCCAATAGAGGTAGGAGCATCCTTAGTAGGCATTTGAACATGCAAAGTAGTAGGAGGCATTTTATGCTGATTCATTGGACACTTTGAAGCCATGTGTCCAAATTTTTTGCAGTCAAAGCAAGCCCCTGCAAATAATCCCCATTTCAATTTATAAAAAGCACTTCCCATGTCGACATTGTTCACCGTGATTGAATAAGAGTCTGGTGTGGGATTATCAGTATCCCAGAGAATGCAAAATCAATTAGAGTTGCCATTAGGCCGTGGTGGGCAAATCACTTTGCCTAAAGTCGCTGCAATTTTAGGCAAGAGTGAATCTATGCATTGCGGGAAGTCTACAACTTCAACCCAGACCGGACATCGGTGTCGGGATCAAAGTCTGAAAATCCCTTGTGGGAGACCATGGCAATACGTGCACCATTTGCTGCCCAAAAAAGAGGGGTGAATGTTCCAAAAGCATTTGCTTGTGAATCTCATCTACCATAATGACCTCAAAAAAACCCCTGGCTGCATAGTGTACCTTGCGAACAAACAAGCCAGCCAGTGTGCGAGTCAACCAGTTGCCTACCTCTGTAGCAGATGGCATCCGGCTTGGGAAAAATAAAATGACTGCAAACCATTGGTACCACACCAGATCATTCTAGCAGAGTTCGGCGCCTCACCCCTACAACTTGATGCGGCTTTCCAGACTATCACTTATCTCCACAGAGTCGGGGATTTCAGCTCCTCCGCCGACGGTCGCCTCCGCCTACCTTGGCTAGCCCTATCCTCCTCTATGGCCTTATCCGTTGATGGGGACCAGCGATGCTGGTATAGTTGTCTTTCCAGTTGGTTCACCCGACTGGGCCTCGACTTAGACCGATTGCCTCCTTTTCAGTACAGCCTCGACGCTCCACCATCTCCCCTCTTCCCCACTGACCAGGAGGTCAACTGGCTCATTCGACCGGATCTGCTCCAGCTCCACACCTGGTGGACATGGTTTCTTCACTCCGAGCTTCCTGTGAAGCTCGACTTCTACTGCTGACACTGCCTCCAGATCTCACATAAGGGCTTCATTACACCTCCGGGTTACACACAGCTTCATCTACTACCACATGCGCTCTGGATCTCCCTCAGTCAGTTTAGGGTTTCGTCACACCGACGATTACGGATCGAGAGCGGACGCGCAGAGGGTATTCCACGAGAGGGCCGCCTTTGTCCACTTTGCGACTTGCAGGAGATCGAGTCGGAGGAGCACTTTGCTTTCAGATGTCCTATCTATTATGCCATTCGAGGCCGGTACCATTGCCTCTTCCGCGACGGATTCGGCCCCCTCCCACACATGCTGCAGTTCCCGGATCAGCGATGCCTAGCCGCTTTCTTACATGAGATGACTCGCCACCGAGATACCTCTCTCCGAGCACGGCGACACGCGCAGCACACCTAGCGTGAGGACACCCAACGGCCCATCACTGATTTCTTCCAGTCATAGGATACCTCTCCTCAGTCTAGCCGACGACGCAGACGTGAGCGAGAGCCAGAGCCACGACAGCTGTGCCAGCGGATAGACTCACACATCCGGGTCCATGACATCTCGTCTCTGCTCTTTGTCCGCCCCACCGGGGTTACTGTTGCCCTCATCCACAGGGCCACCCGCCGCTCCCGACGACCGAGCTTGACTAGACCGCGTGACGTCAGAGGCCAATCATCTATCGCAGGGTTTTTTCCGGCCTCCCATTTGACGGCCCCTCTATGATTGGTCTCTGACGATCACCACCTGCACATATATATTGTATCTCCCCCCCTCTGCCCCATTTTTGGTGCCCCCCCCTTCTTTTTTGTATTTTTTGGAGGTAGATACATATTTTTTGTATCAGGACTAGACACACCGTCCTTCATAACCTCTTTTTTATAGAAACGGTTGGCTGGCCCGTTATGAGACCGCCACCGTTACGCTCATTGTATCAGTGATCTTTAGTCTCATAGACCTTCACGGTCTCCCAAAGACTTTAATAAACTCTTTCTTTCTAACTGGATCCACAATTTCATCCACTTCAACCATGAGTCCAACTGATGGAACCGAGTCTTTCCACTCTTTCCTTGTGTCTGTAAAGCCTTCATGCATGACATCATAGACCAGTTGTGCCTCAACAGAATCATGTATCGGGTCATGCTGACCCTCAGCCTGCTTTTGCCTCTTGGAATGAACTGAACGATCCTTTTGAAAAGTTTTTTCATAGGAATATTCAGCCATATCTTTGGAAGAAGGTGGAACCCAGAAAGGAGGTACTTGTAAAGTGATAGTGGAAAAAAGAACAGTCCCAAAAAAAGCCCACAAAAAAGCCCACAGAGCAGAAAAAAAGAGTGTATTTGTAAGGAGAAAAAGGGGAAAGAGAGATGTAGAGGTCGAGAAAAGATAAAAAACAGTTTTATAGAGGAAAAGGAGAGAAAAAACCAGTAAAAATTCCCAGACGAACTATATTTCAGAGAAAGAGGGAAGATTTTGGCGATGGAAAAGGTGCATCGGACCCAGAGACCCAAGAGGAGAGAAACGGGAGCAAGGAGCCCTCAAAATCAGTGTATAGAAATAGTCCGCAAGCAAATCCTTGTACAAAATCGATCCAGGAGCTGGAGATGAACTGGCAGCACCAACTTGTAGCAGGCGAAACAGTCCGTACAGGCCGTACACCTGTACGGAATCTGTACGGGGCTGTGGCGGGCTGTACGGCAGATGGCGGCTGCTCCAAATCACTGTATTTTGAGCTCTGGTACAGCGCAATAGGAAGCTGAGGGTCACGGGCTGGTTGGGGGAGGGTCTAGAGCTGTTGCGGAAGGCTAGAGCTCTCTCTCTCACTAAACACACACTTTTTTTTTTGTGAGAAGAAATCTTGTATTTCTATGGAATAATTACATTCATAGCTGCTTCAAAAACGATGTAGCTACTACTCAACAAAAGATCTCAGTATAAGCTGTATACACATCCTGACCTATCAAACGAGTCTGAAAACAATCGTAGAATGATTGTTGCAGAGATCGTTTGAAAAAAAGAAAGGATGAAAATAGTGGATCACCAAAGACTCTATGATTTCTATCCATCCATAAAGTCCATAGGGTCCAATATCGCACCCATACAAAAAATAAATCAAAACCCTGTCTCTGGGGATGAAATCCAAACAACCAGAAAAATCTGCCAAAAGTAACAGTAGGAAATCGTTGTCGAAGCCTTTGTCTGATGAGAGCAATGAGATCAGAAGTGTTTGGACAGGACCAAAAGATATGGAGCACTGATTCAGTAGAGTGCGAGCATCTGTGACAAACAGCTGAAGCAATATGTCTGTGTGCGAGTAACTGTCCAGATGGAAAAATGCCAAGGAGAACTCGCCATAGGAAAAGCTGTTGTCGAAGAGGGACTTTGTAATGCCAAAGGAGACGCAGCCTTTTTCTCCACCACTTCATTGGACGATCCATATGCCAAACAGTATTTGCTCTGTTGGAAATCCAAGGTGGAGGTAATAACACTTTATATAGTGATGACACTGTAATATGTGAAAGCTTCAAAGGACGGACATATGAGGAAGGAGAGCGTAAAATCCAATCCTCAAGCCGATGCTGAATTTCTAAATGAGGTACCGGTAAGTACGGTTGGAGCATTGCTGAAATGTTATGCCATAAAGGACGATAATGAGCTCCCAAGCCATATTTGCGAGCAACCAAAGAAAAAGATAGAATTGTGCCATCATCCTGAAGTACATCCGCCACAGATGAAATGCCTTTGAAGGAATAAGAACGTCGGGGTTCTTGTATGGCCAAAGGTGGATGGAATACTTTAGACCAAAAGAGATTCTCTACCCTCAAAGAGTTGCCCGAGAGAGAGTCTCTTCCTTTCCATTCCAAGTGGGATAGAATATGTTTCCAATCAAGAAGCAGAGAAGAGACAAAAGGGCATCCTCTGATCTTGCCTTGGATAGAGCCAAATAAAAATTCCCACTGAGTAGGCTGCCAATTCCCAAAAGCAGATGTATGAAGATGTAATAAGAGAGAGCGGATCATAAAAGCCCAAGGCTGATCTCCTTGTAGAAACTGCATCATCATTTTCCCCCTGTGAGCAAGCAAATGCATTTGAATATTGAGAATGTTCAGACCCCCGTGCATCTTGGGAGAACAGAGACGATGCATGGAGAGTAATCTGAGACTTTTCTTGCCATGTTTTGAACGCCAGAAAATTTCCATGATAGCTGACATAAATGAAACCAAATCTGCCTTAGTGAACATAGTGAGAGGCAGATAAAATTGTATGTATGCTATCAAAATGGATTGTGTAATTCGCAGACGAACATGTAATGGCTAAGTTGCAAGCTTCCAATATTCAAGTTTTGCCCTTAACTTTACTAGCACCCAATCAGTTTGTTGTGAACGGGTGAGTCCCCAGCCTAGAGGATAACCAAGATGTCGAATGAATTGAGAAGCAGGGACAATTTCCCCAGGCCACAAAAGATTGTGCCAGTCCTGTGCATGTAAAGGCAGCAATTTTGATTTTTGAAAATTTACCTGAAGGCCAGCAGCCAATCCATATGTAGAAAGAGCATGCATAATCATGGACAGATCAACCCGAGTATTTTTTGGAGTAAAGAAAGAATCATCAGCATATGCTTGAGCAATCATGCTGCGACTGCCAAGAATCTCCAAACCGTGCAGCTGGTCAGTGTCCAAGAGGTGATCCAGATATTGAAGCAGTGGATGAGTGGCTATGGCAAAAATTAAAGCACTCAGTGGACATCCTTGTCTGACAGAGCAAGCAAGAGTCCAGGATGGAGAAATATCTCCTGAAAGTATGCAGGCAGCTTCACTATCTTGATGTAGCCAATTGATGAGTTGCTGCATTTTTGTGCCAAAACCCAAAGCCTGCATAGTCGATGAAATGAAATCCCACTGAACTGTATCAAAAGCTTTGGCAATATCAACTTGCAATAACAAAACATCATGCTGTGTGTATTTGGCATATTCAATTCCAATGTAGGCATTGGCAATGTTATCGGTGATATGCCTACGCGGGACTGCCTACACGGGACAAAGCCATATTGTGCAGGATGCAACCCATCATGTAAAAACCCCTTTAGCCGAGCAACAATCATTTTGGTAGTGACTTTGTAAATTACGGGCATAAGAGTGATAGGTCTCCAGTCTGCCAAAGACTCACAAATTTGTTTTTTAGGAAGGAGTTTAACAAGACCTCTCTTCCATGTGTCTGGCATTTTCTGATGTTGCCATGCAGCATTCACCATATATAGTAATGGATGCTTCAAAATAGGCCAGTATGCTAGAAAAAACTCGACTGTTAAACCATCCCATCCGGGGGATTTCCATCTGCCACATGATTTGATTGCATTTGACAGTTCCCTCTCAGTAAAGGGTTCCTCCAATTCTAAAGCTTGAGTAGGGGAAATTATTGGAGAAACATTTTGCAACAGTAAATTCCGTGCAAGAAAAACCTGTTGCGAGGGCGGAGCTGCAGAGCCAAATTGCTGGGAGAAGTGATGCACACAAACAGAGGCAAGCTGTGACCGTGAAGTAGTCCATGATCCATCGGGCATAAGCACTCTGCAAATTCCTGTTTTGATTCTCCTTTGATGCAAACTCTTGAAAAATTCTTTGGAAGAGCAACCTTCATCTGTGAAGGCTCTTTGTCTTGCTCTAGTCTCCCATTTTGCCAGTTTCCTGTGATCATTTAGTTTAAGACAATGTCTAGCCTGACATAGTGTGGTTTGCTCATGCATGGACAAAGAACGATGATGACTGAGTTCAGTGAGGTCTTGACAAGTAGACTTGGCCTGAGTAATGGTTTCCCTCAGAGTCTTCATGTAAGACTTGCCATAAGCTCTAATCACCATTTGCATTTTAGAAATAAAAGAAGCCCAGACATCATCAGCATGAAGATAGCTGCTAGAGGAAAGACAATGAGCTGCTTCAGTAACCATTGCTCTGAATTCAGCATGTTGCAAATAACTATTGTTGATGATTAGATGTCGCCTTTGTGGCAATCTATCTTCTGGCATCTTATGAAAAGATAAACGCAGCCATAGTGGTGCATGGTCTGAATGCACAAAGGCATAGTCAATCCACATTTTGCATGCGAAATCCCCATTTTGTTGGGGAGCGACACTATACCAACGATCCAGTCTTCCCTGATAAGCGGAAAGAGCATTATGTTGAAAAGTGTAGCCCGGTGACAAAGGCTGCAATTCCTTCCAAAGGTCAACCAGATTTAAATGCAAAAGTAGTTGAGACCATGCATGCCTTTCAGGAGATAACATATGATTGTGGCTGGAAGTGTTGTCTCCCTGTTGTGGAGCATTATTGAAATCCCCACATATGTAGGCATGATATCTCCACGGGTATTGTTGCATAGCATCCCAAATTACAGTTCTGTCTCGAGATGACAGAGGTGCATAAACTGAAGCAAATTCAAACACCTCTCCTCTAATAATGCATTGGAGAACAAGCCATCTGCCTTTGTTGTCATTTAATGCAATGATTGGTTGAAGCTCATGTTTGATCAGAAGGACAACCCCTGAGAAAGAGTGCTCCCCAGCATAGAAAATGTCATACCCACAGAAGTGTCCTGTCTTACCTGCATAAATATGTTGGTTGTGCTCTTGTAATGCCACTATGTCAGGCTGAAATCTGTTGATGTACAGCCACACAGATTTCCATTTCCTACTGTCACACATGCCCTGGACATTGAGTGTAAAACATGTGATGTGAGCAGTCATATATACAGATATTTATAGTAATGTAACAACTATGTACAGCAGCAAAAAGTATGAGGTCAGCCTTGCATTTCTATCTCAGGGTCGAGGCTTCGCCCCTGAGAAGAAGTAGTCGCCTGAGAAGTAGACAGCAAAGCAGCAACCTCTTCTTCAGGGAAGAGTGTTCAGCTGGCTGTTACTGCAGCCCATGTAATCCCAATTCCTGTATTGATCTCTGGGGTGTTTCCGCTAGAAGATGCACCATTCCAAGTGCGGGGGGGGTGGCATTCTTCGAGCAGAAATAACTTTTCTTGGGCTCTGCCAGCCATCAGTTGAAGGTTGCTTTCCTTTGGGCATGGATTGAGTAGCAGGAGGTGAATGTGAAGTGAGATTCGCATTGGTAACTACTGAATCTTTGCCTTTATCCTGACTTCCAGGATGCTGTCTACTACTTTTATTTTTGTTGGCAACTGGAGTAGGAGCATCTTTGGTGGGCATGTGGACTGGCAAGGTGACATGAGGCATTTTATGTGGGTTCAGTGGACACTGTGAAGCCATGTGTCCAAACTTTTTGCATTTAAAACAGGCCCCTGCAAATAAACCCCATTTGAGTTTATAAAATGCATTCCCCATGTTCACATTATTCACCGTGACTGAATAAGAGTCCGGTGTGGGATTATCAGTATCTGAGAGAATGCAAAATGTGTTTGAATTGCCATTTGGCCGTGGTGGGCAGACCACTTTACCTAAAGAGGCTGCAATTTTAGGCAAAAGTGAGGCCATGCATTGGGGGAAATCAATGACTTCAACCCAGACTGGGCATCTGTGTCTGATTAAAGCCTGAAAGTCCCTTGTGGGAGACCATGGCAAGACATGCACCATTTGCTGCCCAAAAAAGAGAGGTGAATGTTCCAAAAGCATTTGTCTGTGGATCTCATCCACCATTATAACCTCGAAAAAGCCCCTGGCTGCATAGTGTACTTTACGAACAAAAGAGCGAGCCAATGTGCGTGTCAGTCAGTTGCCTATCTCTGTAGCAGGTGGCATCCGGCCTGGAAAGAATAATATAACTGCATTCTTGGCATACTCTCTGACTGGATCCACAATTTCATCGACCTCAACCATGAGGCCAACTGAGGGAACCGAGTCTTTCCAGTCTTTTCTCGTATGTGCAAATCCTTCATGCATTACATCATATACTAGTTGAGCCTCAAGTGTGTCATGCATCGGGTCATGCTGACCCTCAACCTGCTTTTGCTTCTTGCAGGGAGCCGAGCGCTCCTTTTGAAATGTTTTTTCATATGAATACTCTGCCATGACTTGGTAAGAAAAGGAGCTTGAGGATGAAGTACCTGTAAGAGGGTGGCGAAAGCCAAAAGAACAGTCCCAAAGGAAAATTAGAGGAAGCCCACAAGAGAGAAGAGGAATTGTATAACTAGTAAGGAGAGAGCAAAGAGATAGGTAGGAGTTGGCGGAAGACCAGCTAGGGAAAAAAAGCGAAAGGAAAACCCAAAAAGATTCAGACTATACGGGAGGGCTAGGTTTGTACGGAAAAGTACGAAAAACGTACGGTCGCCGTACGGTGGCCGTACAGACGTACGGACGATTTTCTTGCATAGATTACTAGCGAGAGACGATGATGTTGACGGAAGGCGAACTGACTGAGATGTACGGAAGTGTACGGATGCACAAAGTAAAGTTATGGAAAGAGGAAACGATAGCGACGCACACACACGTAGGGTTGGAGCGAGATCACGCAAAGATGTGCAGAAGGAGCAGTATGGTCGTACGGGCTGTCCGTACTGACGTACGGTACCTGTACGGCAGCCGTACAGGTGTACAGGTAGACGGGGGAGCTGTACGGGGCTCTCACGACCGGATTGCCTCTCTCTCCAAGCGCTCTACTGCTCACACACACACACACACACACACACACACACACACACACACAAGTACTTCACTAAACACACACACTACACCACACACACACACACACATTTTTTTTGTGAAACCAGTAACTATAATATTAACATGAAATCAATGTACATGACATTAGACTCCAAAAGAGAGCCCAATGGAAGAACTCAAAAACAGTCAGAAAACACTTCAAGGCTAGTAGCATCCAAGTCCCTCGCAGCATAACTATCATATAAAGATTGCTTGAGGAACATTCTGAAGAAAGTATATGCTTGAGGAAACTGCTGTCCCATCCTAAAATGCAACCTCTGTGTCCAAATAGTCCATAGTACCCAAAAACGAGCCCAATGAAAGAAAAGGAGGAATGGAGACATCTGAGATGAGAAGCATCCAAACATCCAGAAGAGTTTCCCGAATCTGATAGAGGGAAACCGAAACTGCAGCAAATGAGAGACATGAGTGATCAATATCCGAGAGTGCGGGCAAGACCATAACAAATGGGAAACTGTCTCACGGTGATGAGAGCAATGGGGCCAGGAAGAGGAAGCAATACGACGTGCTGCCAATTTCACCTCAATGGAAAAAGCTCCCACTATACATCTCCAAAAGAAAAGCCTCTGTTTCAATGGCAATTTAGCTTTCCAAATTTTCTTGAGTTGTGATTGCCACTAAGATAAAGGGCTATCCAAATTCCAAAGAGTGTTGGCATGCTTATCAATCCATGGCGGTGGAAGAAGAAATCTGTAGACCATCGAGGAGGCCAAATTATGCATTGAAAGTGAACAGGTAGTGGGAGATAAGGAAGTCAGATTCCAGTCCAGTAATATGTCCTGTACAAATAGTGGAGGAATAGGAACAAATGGCTGCAACATAGTTGTAAGTATTCTCCAAATGGGCCTATGATGCAGACCCAAGGGGAATGTCCTGCAAGCTTGTGGAAATGAAAGCACATAACCATGTTGATCCACAACATCTCCGACAAATCTTATGCCCAATTCATAAGATTATATGCTTTAATAGGTGCCTGTAAAGCAAGAGGCGATTCAAACACCTTGCTCCAATGGATGCTTTCCAAGCGAAGAGAATTACCATGATGGGAAGAAGCACCTGACCATTTAGCGTAAGAGTGAATTCTCTTCCAATCATGAATAAAAGCGGTAGAAACAGGACAACCAGGAATTTTCCCCTGAAATGTGGTCATGACTGCTTCCCAATGATCTGTAATCCAATGCCCATATGCATGGGACATCATGTTTCCACACATAGCTGCTAACATAATAGCCCATGGCTGTTTTTGCTGAAAAAAATCAGCAATCATAGTGCTCTTTCTTGCCAACATATGAAACTGAAGATTGAGAATATTCAGTCCCCCATGAGTCTTGGGAGAACAAACAGACTGCATGGGAAGTAGTTGCAAAGCCTTTTTGTGAGATTTGCTTTTCCAAATATCTCCGTAGCCTGAGACATATAGGAAGCCAAATGCTTAAAAGACCAGGGAAGAAGAGGCAAATAAAATTGCACATATGCCATAATGATAGACTGTACTATCCGAAGTCGAACATGTAGAGGCCAAGTGGACAAATGCCAGTATTCCAGTTTCTTGTTAATCTTTTGAAGCACCCATTTGAGCTGTTGTTGAGGGGTAATATTCCAGCCAATGGGATACCCTAAATGCCTCACAATAGTATGGGGAGAAATAATGTGGCCTGGCTAGAGAAGTGCATGCCAATCACCTTCTTTCAATGCTAGAAGATTCGATTTCTGAAAGTTAATATGCGGTCCAGCAGCTGTGCCAAAATCATTCAGAGTATGCATCAAATGAGAGAGGTCACTTTGAGAATTTCTGGGCATGAAATATGAATCATCAGCATATGCCTGTGCAAGAAACGGCTATGCCCCTGGAATTTGCAAGCCGTGAAGCTGTCCTGTATCTGCAAGATGGTCCATATGCAACAATAACGGATGAGTAGCAATGGCATACAGTAGCGAACTAAGAGGGCAACCCTGTCTCTCTGAGCGGGTCATAGTCCATGTCCTTGACAACCCACTACCAAGCAAACACTGCACAGTGGCATGAGATTAGAACCAGTAAATAATATGGACCAGCCGAGGGCCAAATCCCAATCTATGCATAGTCGGAGAAATAAAATCCCAATGGACAGTATCAAATGCTTTCGCAATGTCCACTTGCAGAATGAGAACATCTTGTTTGGAATATTTGGCATACTCAATTGCAATTGGAGATATTGTCAGTAATCTGCCTTCTTGGAACAAACCCATACTGCATGGGATGAAGTCCTATTTGCAAAATAAATCGAACCTTGAGGACAATCATTTTGGCAATGAGTTTGTAAATGACTGGCATAAGAGATATGGGCCGCCAATTAGCCTTTGTCTCACACAACCTTTTTTTGGGGATCAATTTGACTAGGCCATGTTTCCAAGAAGGAGGAAGAGATTGTTCTGCCCAAGCATGATTGATCATAAGAAGAAGAGTGTTCTTGAGATCACCCCAAAATGCACGGAAAAATTTAACGGTCAATCCATCCCAACCAGGAGAGCTGCCTTTACGTAAATGACTCAAAGCATCATCCAGTTCATTAAGCATAAAGGGCTGCTCCGATGCATGAGCCTGTTCCCGAGACAATATAGGCTGAACATGCATAAGAAATTGAGACCTAGTTGCATTCACTTGCATCGAATGATCAGGCTGAGGAGAAAAGAGATGCTGGAAGTGACTAGAGCATTGCGATTCCAATTCTAATTTGGAGGTGGTCCAGGTGCCATCATCTTGCCTGATCCTGCAAATATCCTCCTTTCGCCTATCCACATGCAAGCTTCTAAAGAAGGCTTTGGAGGAGCAGCCCTTATCCAAAAGGGGTTTCATGTGAGCTCGGATTTGCCACTTCTTTAATTTGCGAAGATCATTTTGATGGATGATATGAATCGCATAAGCGCAAGAATCCTGTTCAGAAGAGGTGAGCTGCCTATGAGAGCTGATTACATCCATTTGTTGCTCGTGAGATTGAGCCCATTTCAGCTTAAGCCTGAGGTTTCCCATGTAACTCCGTCCATAATCTTGAATAACTGCCTGCAAGCGATGGGCAAGACTAATCCAAGCGAAATCCATGTCCTCTTGAGCATGTAAGAGGAGGGGGCGGACAGCCACTCTCACCATGTTCTGAAATTGTTGATGAAGCAAATAAGCACTATTAACATGGAGTAGGCGACGACCAAAAAAAGGCATATCATCTGTCAAACGTGCTATAGATAATGTCAAGCATACTGGAAAGTGATCAGATAGCAAGAGGGAATGGTCAACCCATAGTGCACATGTGAAACTAGCATACTGCTGAGCGTGCAACAAATACCATCTGTCAAGTCGAGCCCAGTAATGAGTAAAGGCATTGTGACGGTATGTATAACCCATATCTCTATCCCTTGTTGAGAGCCATAAGTCTTATGCATGCAAGAAAGAAAGCATATCATCCCAATGTCGAAGCTCAGTGGGGATCATGTGAGAACAATGAGTGGTGTTGTCTTGGATGGCAGGCGAGTTATTAAAGTCTCCACACAAAAAGGCATTAGACAGCCATGGATATTGTTTGAGGGAGGCCCACATTTGAGCTCTTGTCGCAAAAGTTTGAGAGGCATAAACAGATGCTATTTCATAAAGATCAGCATGACAGATGCATCTGATCACCATCCATCGACCCTGAGGGTCATTGTGAGCAACCGTGGGCTGTATATCATGTTTCACCAGCATGCATACCCCCGAAAAATGCATTGTACTAGCATAAAAGATATCATAACCAGCAAAATGGCCTTGCTGGCCAGCCAAGAAGTGTTGGTTGTGTTCCTGTAAAGAAATTACATCGGGGTGCATTCTATGTACATAGTGCCAAAAAAGTCTCCACTTATTGACATTGCAAAGACCTTGAACATTGTATGTAATGCAAGTAATTGAAGTAGACATAGAAGATATGTACAGCCGAACCAAAAAACATAGTAAAGGTATAAGCTGTCAGGCCTCAGCCATGACATCAACATCCACCTGGCCTCTTGGATCATTAGCTCTATAGTCCTCATCATTGTCAGATACAGGGATACCCCTCTTGAGCACATCAACCCACAGTTGAGAAGTGAGGCTATCAGGGGGTAGAGGCTTGACCAGGGGTGGAAGTAGAGGCATCCCAATGCCGAGATTGTAACGGTCGTGGCTTGAGTGCAAATACCTTTTTGGGTTGCTGCCAGGCACCTTGGGGAGAGGCATTAGATTCTGAAATTTTGCCCTTTCCCTTATCCTTTTGCTTGGCTGAAACCTGGACCACATTTTCTTTGGGAGGGACAGATTTAGATGCCACATCACCCAACTTGCTAGGCATAGCCTTAGGCCCCGGACCATAAGTTGGAGGGGAAGTATTTTCTGGATTAATAGCTATAGGTGGGAGCTGATGCAGGACTGCAGGATACTGTGAGGCTAGGTGGCCAAACTTATGACATGTGAAACAAGCACTTGCAAATACTCCCCATTTCAAGTCAAAATATTTTTCGCCCAAGGGAACATCCTCCACCTCTACCGCAATGGAAGGAGGGGTTGGGTGATCTGTATCCCAAAGAACACAAAACCGATTTCGATTACCCGAAGGACGGGGTGGGCATACAACTTGCCCCAAAGTAGTTGCCAGGTTTGGTAACTCAGCCCTCATATAGTCCGGAAAATCCACTACCTCAACCCATACAGGGTAGTGATGTCGAATGAGACCGTGATAATCCTTATTTGGCGACCATGGCATGACATGCACCATTTGTCTGTCATAGAATAGAGGGGATATCTCCAATATCTGCTGACGATATGAGGCATCCAAAAAGTGCACTTCATAACAACCTCGAGAAGCAAAGTGTACTCCAACAAAGCAACCTCCCAACAAAGCCTGAACCTACTGAGCTACATCATTTGCTGAAGGTAGCTTCCCAGGGAAGAAAATGATAACTGCTTGCTGAGAGAACTTCCGGAGAGGAGCGACCAATGAGGGCAGCTTCAGCTTATACTTAAGGGCCGGGGGAGGTTTGGCCCACTCCTTCCGGCTGTGGTGAAATTCATCCTTGAGCATGTTGAAACCGTAGTGAGCATCTACAGAGGCTGAGGTCGAGAAGTCGACTTGCTGTCTTTTGGAGTCCCGGGACAAGTCCTTCCGGTGAAGGAAAGGGAGTGAGTGAGAGCAAGAGAGATTGAGAGAGCAGGAAGCTTGGAAGCTGAAGACGTAGTTGCAATAGAATAGAGTGTGAGAGTACCACTCAAAGTAAGAAAGATAAGGTTTTGTCCTAGTGACAAAACCTTAGTAGTCACTAACCATAGTTAGTGAACTAACTGCGGTTAGGGGGAAAAACCTCTTAAGGAGGGAAAAGTGCCCCTAACTAGCTTATTATATTACATTGGTCACTGCTGAATTATATCTATAATTCTAACACCCCCCTGCAGTGCCAATGTCATGTACAAGGCTGATCAATCACCACACGGATATAAGTTCAGGGCACTGCGAAATGCCTCAAACTTCTCACGTGGTAGCGCTTTGGTGAAAATATCTGCAACGTTGTCATGTGTGGACACAAAGATCATACTGATCTCTCCTGCATGCAACTTCTCTCTGACGTAGTGATAGTGAACCTCAATGTGCTTCGTGCGAGCATGAAACACTGGATTCTTTGCCACTGCAATGGCACTCTGACTATCAGTGAGAATTGGAGAAGGACCCTCCAAAGACAGATGAAGATCAGCAAATAAACGTCTCAGCCAGACACATTCAACTGTTGCTGTGAAAGCTGCCCTGTACTCAGCTTCACATGATGAGGTAGCCACTGTAGATTGTTTCTTGCTCAGCCATGAAATGCAAGATTTACCCAAAAAGAAACAATTGCCACTAGTGGACTGCCTAGTGTCATAATCACCAGCCCAATCTGAATCACTGTAGGCATGCATCTGCAAGTCACCCCCCCTGGGAAATAGTAAGCCAAAAGACTTGGTGCCCTGCAAATAACGGAAGATGCGCTTAACTGCCTGCCAATGCATAGTTTTGGGGCTGTGCATGTACCTGCTCACCTGAGATACTGCAAACTGAATATCAGGTCTAGTGTTGCAGAGATATATGAGGCATCCAACAGCTTGACTGTAAAGTGTGGCATCAACTGATTCTCCTGCATAATGCATTGTGAGTTTCAGCCCCGACTCCATAGGAGTGGCTATGGGCTTACACTCTTGCATGTTAAATCTGTCCAAGAGTTTCTGAACATACTTGGACTGAGACATAACAGTGCCACGTCTCTCATGAGAGAACTGGATCCCCAAATAAAAGTGAAGCAGCCCCAGATCTGACATGTCAAAGTTGGTCTGCAAATCAGCTTTGAAATCTGCAATTTTTTCTTCATTGGACCCTGTGAGCAGTAAGTCATCGACATAAAGAAGGATGACTAAGATTTCCCCCCCATCCATCTTGATGTAGAGGGTGCTCTCAGTAGGACTATTGTGCAGCCCCTTGCTGGTCAAAAAGGCATGTATCTTAGCATACCATGCACGAGGGGCCTGTTTCAGCCCATATAAAGCTTTATTGAGCTTGCATACTTGAAGTGCATTTGCTGTAATTTCAAAGCCCGGAGGTGGTTTGACATACACCTCTTCCAGCAAGTCCCCATTTAAGAAGGCTGTTTTTATGTCCAACTGATGAACATTCCACTCAAAATGTGCAGCCATTGCAATTACTGATCGGATGGTGGTCATCCGGGATGTAGGAGCAAATGTCTCCTCATAATCTATGCCCTTTTTCTGAGCATAGCCCTTAGCAACCAGCCTGGCCTTATATCTGTCAATGGAGCCATCTGGCTTCCGTTTGACTTTAAATACCCATCGTGTGCCAATAGCATGTTTACCCTGTGGCAAGTCCACAACATCCCAAGTCTGATTTTTTGCAATGGACTGCAACTCATCGTGCATGGCATTCATCCAATGCACATTACCTTTTCCCTCTTCAAATGTGGCAGGCTCCTCCTCATCAAGGAGAGTACCTGCATATGCTGATTCAAGTGAATTAGCACCTTCCATGTGCCTTGCGGCACTGCGAGTCCTGCCAGGTAACGGAGCATCAAGTTTGCTCTCCCTGAGAGTCTGTAACAGCCAGTTTGGGACTGTTTTTGCTGCATGTATGTCTGCAATTTCTTGCTGGACCACTTGTTCCACTGCCTGTGGAGGAGGCAAGACATCCTGTGGCGGAACTGAAGCATTTGAAGGTTGCTGTAAATTCTGATTTGGATCAGAAAAATCAGCAGAGGAACCCAAAGCAATGGGTAGCAACCCTTGAAAGACATCCTCTGAAGATGAAGGCATTTGAAATTCAGCCTGAGTGTGAGCTGAATTTTCAGAAAATATCACATCTCTACTTACAATGATTTTGCGTGTAGCAGGATTGTAGAGACGATACCCCTTGCTTTCTGCACTGTATCCAACAAATATGCATTTGATGGCTTTATCTGACAATTTGTGCCTAAATTCAATTGGCACATGTGCATAGGCAAGGCATCCAAAGACTCGGAAGTGATCCACTGAAGGCTTCCTGTCATTCCAGACCTCAAAAGGAGTTTTAGTTTTTAAAGCCTTAGTGGGAGCCCTGTTCAAAATGTAATTGGCACACATGAAACCCTCTAGCCAGAATTTATGAGGCATGTGTTTGCTTTTCAGCATACATCTATCCATCTCCATGAGAGTTCTATTTTTCCTCTCAGCTTTGCCATTTTGCTGAGGGGTCAGCCTGACTGTGAGCTGATGCACAATACCCTTTTGCTTGAGAAAAGCATCAAATTCTGCAGATAGGTATTCCCCACCTCTATCCGTGCGTAATGTCTGTATCTTGAGTCCGGTTTCATTTTCAACCATGGCTGAAAAGTGTTTAAACACTGTGAACACTTCAGATTTCTTTTTCAGCCCATAAACCCAAGTAAAATTGGAGTAGTCATCAATAAATGTGACAAAGTAGAGATGACCACCCAATGACGGAGTCCTCATGGGACCACAGACATCACTGTGTATAAGCTGCAATTTGCGAACAGCTTTAACTGAACCATCCTTCTTGAAGGGGAATCTATGCATTTTACCTAAAATGCACCCTTCACAGGCATGTGGAGGAGGTATCTCAAGAGGTGGCAATGCATCAACCATTGAAAATTTCTGAAGTGTCATTAAGCTGTTGTAATGCATGTGGCCATATCTGGCATGCCATAATTCTGCATTTTGCATGGCAGTTGTAGGGGTAGAAACTGCCAGAGCATGGGCTGCTCTTTTCTCAAAAATATCAAGCTGAAAAAGCCCACGCAGCAAAGTACCAGATAACCTTAAGGCATAGTTAGCTTCCCTGTCTCGGACAGCACATTTGTCATCCTCAAAGATGACTTGAAATCCCCCTCTGTTAAGAGTGGACACTGAAAGAAGATTTTTGGTTATGCCAGGCACATATAAGACATCTGAAAGTCTGAAAATTGAGCCATCAATTGTAGTGAGCTCAACCTCTCTTGTGCCACGTACTGAATATGAGGAGTTGTTGGCACAAGTGACTTTCTTACCAACAGGAGGTGGATGCAAGGAAGTAAAAAGACACTTCTTAGAAGTGATGTGCTTGGATGCACCGCTGTCAAAATACCATGTGTTCAGTGTTTCATTAACACTGAAAGCAGATGCATCTGTAGAAGAGTCAAAGCTGCAAGTCAAAAATGCATATGTATCATCACTGCAAGAGGCTGTACTATCCCGAGCATCTGGAACAGCCAACCTAGAATCTGAAATGCAAGATAAAAAGGCATAATCTTGACCAACAAAGTTGGCTGTAGCATCCCCACTGTCAGATGCACAAGGGGCTGAATCTGAAACAGCCATTCCTGAGCTGTTTTTCTTTTCTTTTGCAATCCTTTTCCTGCATTCTGCTATGTGATGACCTGGCTTTTTGCAGTAGTGACAAAAACCCTTCTTTTTGGGCTTACTTGCATCACTTTTAGCCTTTTGTGAAGGCTGTCCTGACCCACTGGAAGGCTGATTTGCTGCTGTCTTTGCCTGTCCCTTTGTTTTTGATTTAAATTTTGAGAGCATGGCTTGTTCACCTGCACGTGAAGCCAAATTTTTCCTGGTCTGCTCTTCCTGAAGCAGAAGTCCTATCAACTCATGAAAAGTGAGAGGATTTGCACCCCCCCTCAATGATAAATTCAGCGAAGTGTGAAAGCTGAGATAAGACTCAGGAAGAGAATTCAGAGTGGTTGTAATCATCTCTGAATCAGGAATAATTTCATCTATGTTTAACAATTGCTCTCTGAGATCCTATAGCTTTGTGAGGTGGACTGACATGGAGTCACCCTCCTCCATATGTGTATTGCTCAACTCTCTTTTTAAGAAAGATACCCTGGCATCATTCCGTGCTGCATACATGCTTTCCAAAATATCCCACGCTGCCCTGGAGGTCTTACACGACCGGATATGCGGAATGATTGATCTTTTCACTGAAAGAGAGATGCATGACAAGGCTAAGGCATCCCGTGAATCCCATCTCTTCTGCTCTGGAGTATTGACTGTAGCTGCACCAACAACTTGTCCTGCAGCTGCACCCTGTGCACGACCTCTTCCACCTCCTTGCTGAGGAGGGGTAGCAGGTGCAATATCTGCTGGTCGGATTTCATCCCCATTGACATAATCCCATAAATTGCGAGAAATCAGAATATTACGTACCATGAAATTCCAGAGGGAGTAGTTGGTACCATCCAACTTGTCTTCCTGTGAAAGACCACCGAACTGGCACTCATTTTGATGGGCCATATCTGAGAAAGAGATTGAAGCAGATACAAAGCTGAATTCCCTTACTGGGAATAAAATGCACAACTCCCAAAAACACAGCCAAGCACGGGCTGTATATGCAACTTAGATTTCTGTACTTGAGCTGTCAGAAATCTGTCCAAGCATCAAACACTCTCCAAAATCTGCCAAAAGTGTTCCAAACACTCCAAGAAAGGCAGTATGTACTGAATACTCCAAAAAATGCTCTCTCAACACAAAAGCCCCAATTTGTGGCTAGAAATTGCAGCCAGAAAGGAGCAAAATTACTAAAAGCCCCAAATCTGCAATTTTTAAACAAAAGCCCCAAATTTCAGACTAGATCTGCAATTTTGCTCCAGATGTAGCTCCAAACTTGCACAATGATTGCAATGTCTGCAATATACAAAATGCCCCAAATGTACTCCCAAACAACTGAACCAAACTATGGTTTTCTGCAAGATGTGCCTGCCAAAGAACACCTGTGGCTGAAGGCAACCTGTGTAAATCTGCAAGTACAGATCTGAAAATACAGAAATGCACACAAATCTGTGAAGGGTACAGGTGGTACGGTACAGTACGAACTGTACGGTACAGTACGAACGGGCAGTACGGCAAGGTTGTCCAGGTGCTCTGTGCAAGTACGGCGATGTACGGCGCTGTACGGTAGAAATGTACGGATTCTTGCGCAGGTACGGCGATCAGATACTGTACGGCTGGTACGGCGAGCAGGTACTATACGGGACTGTACGGTAAACCGTACAGTCTGGCGACGTTGTACGGAGACAGAACGCTGTACGGAGGCAGACGGCGACACGTACAGTCGTACGGACTGTACGGACAAGTTGGAGCAGGGGGAGTACGTTGAGGGAGCAGGGAGCCAGAGGCTCTTGAACCCGCTCTGATACCAAATGAAGGAAAGGGAGTGAGTGAGAGCAAGAGAGATTGAGAGAGCAGGAAGCTTGGAAGTTGAAGACGTAGTTGCAATAGAATAGAGTGTGAGAGTACCACTCAAAGTAAGAAAGATAAGGTTTTGTCCTAGTGACAAAACCTTAGTAGTCACTAACCATAGTTAGTGAACTAACTGCGGTTAGGGGGAAAAACCTCTTAAGGAGGGAAAAGTGCCCCTAACTAGCTTATTATATTACAACGGTCACTGCTGAATTATATCTATAATTCTAACATCCGGGACTAACTTTTAAGATGGTCCTCCATGGAGGTAAGAAGGGCAAGATTGATGAAGTGGCAAAAAAAAAAAACCAGAACTGTACGGCAGGGTTTGTACAGAGTAAACAGTACGGAAAAGGTGCAGGATTGTATGGGCAAGACGGGATAGTACGGATATACGGAGGAGGCTGTACGGAAGAAACTGAATACGGGGATGCTGACAGGGCACGCGGAGACTGTACGGAAGAAGCAGAACTGGACGGAGATGTTGACGGGGCACGGGGAGACTAGACTGTACGGAAAAGGAGAGGGTTGTACGGACGTACGGAAGGGGCTTCAGAAGAGGTGCAGCGATGGCGATGCAAACATGTACGGGATTGCTCGGAGCTGCGCAGGGGTGAGGCATGCCTGTCCGTACGGCTGTACGGTAAGCGTACGACGATCGTACAAGTGTACGGATAGGAGGGGAAGCTGTACGGGATCCTGACGAGGCTGAACAATAGAGACCCTCGCTCTCTGGACCTCCTCTCACACCATCCACACACACACACACACACACACACACACACCCCCCCCCCACTGCACGCACACACGCACTGACACACACACACACGCACGCGTACACATACACAGAGGCACGTAGGCATGCATGCACACACGCACGGATGCGCACAGAGAGAGAGAGAGAGAGAGAGAGAGAGAGAGAGAGAGAGAAAGAAAGAAAGTGTATTATTGTCCACTAAAGGCCAAAATGGGCCCATGGGACATCAAGAACTCTGCATACAAGATAGCACAAAATCAACGTGCCACAAAGAAGAGGCATCGTCGAATATCATCCAAGTGCTACGCAATACAATGCAAGTGTAAGTACATAATGTCAAATCTGAGCCTAAATACAAAGTAAACTAGATGCAAGGAAACCGCCCCTGGGTGCAAAATGGGGGGATGAGTACAATATGCCAATGCAAAGATACAAGTCCAGGTGTCACGGAGTCTGAGAACCAAAATAATACTGGAAATCCTGTCCATCGACTCTGCCTCCTGCTATGAGAGTACAAATCTGAGCAAAGGTGAGGTGAGCGGCTGGTGGGGCGAGATCTCCATGAGTAAGTCTCCTCCAAAAAGCTGCCATCATCCTGGATCGTCTGGAGATGAAGCGACGAGTACGTCCCCTATGTAACAAGATCCTGCGGCGTCTACAAACCATCTCATATGTACATCCACAGGGTGGAGGCATGTGTCCTGTGTGAGCTCTGACCTCCTCGTGCTCCTCCTGGTCTCTGTCCTCTGGTATAGCGTGTGCCTGAGCTCTATCAGGCTGGGCTCTATCACGCTCCGGTCTGTGCTGATGGTCTCTGAGGTAGTCTCTTCGAAGCATAGTGGCCTCCCTGACATAAAGAGCTAGGCAATGCTGATCCTGGTAGTCCATCACTCGTGAGAGAGGTCCAAAGCCATCCGTGAAGAGACAGTGGAATCTACCTCTGAGCTCATAATATAGTGGGCATCTGCAAATGAAGTGCTCCTCTGACTCCACCTCTCCCATGGTGCAACAAGGGCAGATCCTGGTCTCTCGGCTTGGTCGCCGTCCATCCTCCATGCGTCGCATCCTACCAACTTCTATCTCGAGTTGATCGAAGAGACTCTAAGCTGGCCAAGGGCAATCCTCTGTGAGTGGGACATGCGGATACCTGTATAGCCTGGTGGAATGACAAATCCATCCTCTGAGATCCGAAGGAAGTGGTCACGATATGTGGCCATCTTCGTCGAAAGCTGCGTGGGATAAATCCAAGTGCGATACGTATGAAGCTGCAGCAAGTCTGCTCTCGTGACCTGGCTAAGCTCGTGGCGAGTCAACTCGAGATGAGGGGCATCTATGCTGTATCGGAAGGGAGGCAGTCTATCCATGTCTAGTCCAAGAGATGTGAGCCACCTAGTGAGTCTGAAGTACCAGCAGTATCGGGTCCCAGATCGTGCCAACTCCATAGAAGATGCAAGTGCTAACCATGGCAACCGAGCTTTGCCTGCTGCTGAGTCTCCAAACTCCCTAACCCTGTGCAAATACATGACCGACTGAAACGCTGCATCCAATGCAAGGGGAGTAGCTCTAAACTCTGCTAGCATGATCTCGTGCAGAACTGTAGCCTTGGCCCTAATGAGCCGAGAGAACATGATGATCTGTAACCTCTCTACTCGTCTCCAATCTGTAGCGCCGAGGTCTCCTGCCCAGAAAGGAGCTGCATACATCGCAGCTGGTCTCACCAATGTATCAAAAAGCAAGGATTGCGTATCGGGATGCTGAAAGTGGGACTGAAAACATTGACACTCAAGATGAGCCAACGAAGCATACCCTTTACTAATCCTATCTGGTGCTGCATATGTCATGGTGAAAACCGGTCCCCTGAAAACTGCCCCCAAATAAGTGTACTCTCTAACAAGCTCAATGGGCTGTCCGTCATAAGTGAAGCAAAACTCATCCGTGCTGTAAATACGATCAGAGGTGTTGAAAACCATAACCTTGGTCTTGCCAAGGTTTACGGTCAACCCCCTGTCCTGGCAAAACCTGTGGAGTGCCTCAATATGTGCTTGTTGTTGATAGAATAGCATCAACAAGGCACTCTCAATCCCAAGAGTTGGGATGAGTTTCATTGATAGATGGTGTTGTTTCATTGGCTGCTCATTTTGGTTGCAAAGTACATCAGTTGGATCTTAAAACAGCCTTTCTCAGGCCCTGAGCAGTAGAGGAAATGAGAACCACATCGTCCGCATACAGGAGGATAGGAATGGAGGATCCTGAGAGAGTAGAGCCCACACCACCTGTCATCCGTATAAACATCTCTAGCTCATCAATATATAATCCAAAGAGAGTAGGAGAGAGCGGGCAACCCTGCTTCACCCCAATCGTGCTGCATACCTCCTCTGAGAGCCCCTCACGTGTCCGAACCCGACCAGTGACCCTCTCATACAAAGCCATGATAGCCCACTGTATCTCTCCACTGAAGCCCATTTGGCGAATCCTCTGAAACAATCTAAATCGTGGAACTGTGTCAAATGCCTTCCTGAAGTCCACGAAGCAACAATAAAGCCGTTGCCTTCGTGACTTCGCCTCCTCTACCAATGCCCTGAGTGTGAGGATGTGGTCAAGTGTCGAATGATCCTTGCGAAATCCAGCCTGCCCTCTGGCTCTGAGTCCTGTCGTCTCGGCATGGTCATTTATACAGCTTTCCAAAACTGATGCATAGATCTTGGCCATAACGTGGCCAATCATGATGGTCCTGTGATTCGACGGCTCCATAGGGTCCCCTGACTTGTGGATAGGTACTATGGTATTGCCTAACCAGGACTGTGGTAGGCCTGTACAAACAGACTCATTGAAGAGACGGGAAAGAACAAAATCTAAGGCATCAATCCCATGGAGAGAGAGAGAGAGAGTGCATGTATATAAAGTCCACTGGAGACCCGTCTCAATATACGGGACTAGAAAAAGGCCAATATACGAAAGCTGTGCGGAAGTTCTGAAGATAACTCATCTGGATAGAAAATCAAGACTGCAGCCTTAAGTGGGGTAGATGAATCCACACAGTACCAATTAGGAAAACACTCAGATACAAAATTGAAAATGAAAGTTCATATTACAAACATATGACTCTAGAGTCAACTAGGGAAATCAGAGATAAAGAGGCACGAGAAAATGTGCTATTTCCTCCCTACCGTGAGAGTCAGAATACTGTCTGTGGAGAGGGGTTGCAAGGATGCCCACCTGTAATCAAAGCCGTGCCCCTAAGTGCTAGAAATGCTCTCCTGTGCACCTACATCTGGATAATATGTCTCCAAGTTGCCATGATGGGAGGGAGAGAAATGTGATCAGATCTAGTGATAGAACTGCTTGCATGTCTCTGATGTGCCAGATAACGTGGTGCTCATGCTCAATTGAACCATCATCACATACCTTGCAAAACTTGGGGGTATCTGTCCATCTGCCTGTCTTTACCTCAAGTCGTGTGAGCTGACTCTCAATCTGCATATTTGCTTCCATTTGTATGAAGAGATGTTATTCTTCAGGTACCGTTGCTCATTTTATGTAAGCATATGATTAATCTTTGTTTACACAACTCCATTTTTCCCTTCTAGATAGAAAGTTTATTAAAGTCGCTCTTCTATCATATCTGCCTATGAGAAAATTTATTTAAAAATTTATATTAAAGTCACTCTTCTATCATATCGGCCTATGAGAAAAACTTTAATAAACTTCATATTAAAGCCTCTTCTATCATATCGGCCTATGAGAGAAAGTAC
This sequence comes from Dipteris shenzhenensis, assembly GCF_047967505.1. NCBI lineage: Eukaryota > Viridiplantae > Streptophyta > Polypodiopsida > Gleicheniales > Dipteridaceae > Dipteris > Dipteris shenzhenensis. Next base: position 18,004,847 of record NC_141619.1, read on the forward strand.
ACTAAAGAAAGTAACTCATACAAGCCAATGTGGGCTGAAGCAAAGGGCTCGCTAAGGCGCTTGCTGAGTGCTAAGCTAAGCTAATAATCTTAAAACTCAAAACTTAGACATGCAAAGCTAAGTGCTCCAAAAACATATCCAAGTGGTGGCTCTCCAATGAGACACGAATATGTCTCGTATTTGCGTCTATTGTGCTGTCTCTCGCTATGGTGTGTGGCATGGTCTACGTGATCTTGTATCAGGTGGGCCAAACCAAGAGTGGCACTCAGCTCGGATGGTCGCCCTTGAGTAGAGCAGTGATGGGTTGGACCTGTATCGTATGTGCCTCTGCATTGTGCATGGTGGCTCCACCACTCTGTGCTGTGTCTTCCTGCTGATCCATGCTGCCTTTATGTCAGCTATCTTCTGCTCCTCTACCCCACTGTGACATGGGGCTGATCTAAGGCATAGACGTATCGCTGCGCTTGACCTGTCTCCTGTGGCATTGCCACCTCTTGTTGTTTGATTTGCTGTAGTAAGGTCTCTCTATGTCGCCGCATCTCCATCAAATAGAGGCTAACGCAGACCTGGTCATGGAAGCACATCAGCCGGGACAGTGGCTTGAACCTGTGTTCCTCTTGAATATCCTCCTTGGATCTCATAGTAGGAGGGGCAGATGCATAGGAAGTGCTCCTCTGCCTCGGCCCTCCACCTCTGCCAATGTGCCCTCTAGGTGTGCTTGTGGCTCACCCTGCCTCGATCCTCAGTTGTGCTTGTGGCTCACCCTGCCTCGATCCTCAGTTGATGGGATGAGACCTGCATCTATCTGATGGCAATCCTTTGTGCGTGTAGGGCTGGTCTATCCTCTAGATACTAGGGCATGGTAATCACTCCATCCTCTTACAATGTGCATAGTCTGCCAGTGCTAGTTTCCACATCTGCCAATGTGCATAACCTGCAAATCCACTACTGTGTAGATGTTCATGTGGCTCTCCTTGCATCGATCCTCAACTGATAGATCGAGACCTGCATCCTCAATGCTTGTGAGGCCCATCTATCCTCCAAATACTGGGGCCTGGTAATCACTTCATCCACTGACAATCTCAGGAAGTGGACATGGTAGAACTGGATCTTGGTGGGGAACTCGTGGTCCCCACCTCAAGTCCATGATGTATAAGCTGGAGTAGATCCAACCATATGATACGGTTGATCTCATCTCGCGGGATTTGGAGGGACGGGGCATCTTGGCTGTACAAAAAGTGGGGGAAGGCTGCCAAACTGAATACCTTGGCTGTCAAACCATTTGGGTGCGTGCGTACCAAGTTGTGCAAACCCCCCTCTCCGGTAGTCTTCTGATAACTTTAATGCCCACCTTAGGAGCCTCTAACTAGGTAAGGCCCATACCCTATGAAGATATGTCACTATTTGGAAGATTACATCAAGTTGAAGTGGTGTCATAGTGACCTCTACCTGTATGATTTGATGTGGGACCAAGGGCTTACTCTGAATCATCTTGGATCCAATAGGCACCTGTAGCCTCTCAAATGTCCGCCATTTGGCCGCTGTCTTAAAAGAGCGTTGCATACATGGCTGTGGCCTCACAGGTGTCTCTCTCTGCAGAAGACCCTAGGGCTTCTAGGTGTCTTTGTAGGCCTGTCTCCGGTTGAAGAGGAAATGAGCAATATGTCATCTACATACAACAATATTTGTATCATTAGACCAGCAAGCAAGGATCCCTCCCCTCTTAGGCAATGGAAGTCACGATCGCATCAATGTAGAGCCCAAAGTGTTGCTCGTGGGATTGTGTCAAAGGCCTTCCAAAAGTCTACAAAGCATGCATAGACTTTTTGGGATCTCGATCTCGCCTACTCTATGACGAACCGTAGGGTGAAGATATGGTGAAGATTGGAATGCGTCTCTGAAAACCCATGTGCCTTTGTGTAAGCGCTGATCTCTCTCTCTCTCTCTCTATATATATATATATATATATATATATATGTCTGTCTGTCTAGTACCGATCGATAGATCTTGGCCAGCATGTGACCGATCATGAGGGTGCGGTAGTTCCCTGTGTCCATGGGATCCCGTGTTTTGTGTATCGGCACAATGGTGCTAGTACTCCAAGCAGGGGAAAAGTTGTGGCATACTGCATGGTTGAACATTTGTGCCAAGACTGCGTCGACCCATGCTGCCCTCATGTCATCTATCTCCTCTTCTACTCCGCCATGTCTAGGAGGAGACTCGAATGTGTAGAAATCTGTGACTTGTCCTTGAGCTCGATCCATCCTTGTCTTCCCCAATACTGCCACCGTTTGCTCTATGATCTAGCGCAATATAGTCTTTCTACGTTGTTGCATCTCCATCAGATACATACCAATGCAGACCTGGTCTTGGAAGTGAATTAGTCGGGAGAGAGGCCCAAAGTCACTTGCAGTCTTTTGAAATGCTGCCACTCGGTTGTTGAGAGGTCATCTCTCCAGAAGGGTGTGCGTACATGGTTGTCGTCCTCACGGGCATGTCAAATAGCCATCCCTTCGTCGGGGGGGAGGGCGGGGGTCTAGAAATGTGGCTGACAACACGTCGAGCTAGAGCTCCCTGCCCTCGTGTGAGTCGTGCCCTGGTTGTGTGGGTCATCGTGAAGATCAGCCCTACGAAGGCTATTCCTATATATGTGGAAGACTATACGATCTGTACTAGCTGTCCTCGGTAAAAGAAGCTGTGTCGGTGAAGTACGGCTCGTTAGGTGTTGAAAATCAAAACCTTGGTTTTTGCCAAGGTTGATTGTGAAGTCTCTCTCTCTACAAAGTACTTCTAGGGCATCTAGGTGTCTCTGTAAGCCTGTTGCTGAGGAGGATAGGAGGACGCCATCTGCATACTAGTATTTGTATCATCGGATCGCCTAGCAACAACCCCTCATCTCTAGGGCATCTAGGTGTCTCTATAAGCCTGTTGCTGAGGAGGATATGAGGACACTATCTGCATACAATAGTATTTGTATCATCAAATCGCCTAGCAACAACCCCTCACCTCCTAGGTGGTCAATGAAAGTCATGATCTCATCAATATAGAGCCCAAATAGTGTTGGTGAGAGGGGGCATACCTGCTTCACTCCTATCGTGCTCTCAACCCAATTTGACAGGCCTCCTAGGACTCGTACTCTCCCTCTGGCTGAGTCGTAGGGATTCATCATCCCCAAATCATGATCGTTGGGATTTGCATCTCTTGAAGTCGCCTAATCATGCGAGGTTGTGGGACTATGTTGAAGACTTTTTGAAAGTCTACAAAGCAAGTGTAGACTTTCTGTGATCTGGATCTCGCATCCTGGATGGCTACATGCAGTATGAAGATATGATCAAGAGTTAAATGATGTAAGTCTACAAGCAAGTATAGACTTTTTGGGACCTGGATCTCACCTTCTCGATGGCTACTTGCAGTGCGAAGGTATGATCAAGAGTTGAATGCTATCTCCAGAATCCAACATGTCCCAGTGGTCGCTACCTGTGTGTCTCTGTGTAGGGGGTGATCTCTCTCTCTCTCTCTCTCTCTCTCTCTCTCTCTCTCATACCGACCCATAAATCTTGGCCAGTGTATGGCCAATGATGAAAGTGTGGTAGTTCGCATTATCCATGGGGTCTTCTGCTTTGTATATTGGCATAATGGTGGTCTAAGTGGGGGAAAAGCCATGACAAACGGTCGAACATCTGTGCTAGGACCAGAGCCAAGACCTCCTACCCATGTGGGAAGTGCTTAGTCCATAGCCCCTCATGGTCTTGGGCTCTCCGGATATGGAGTTCGTGTAGTACAGCCCGTACATTCTGTGTAGTGCATAAAATGCAAGTGGTACACATGGGGGGACTGTCATATAAGGTGGTGCGAGAGAGAGAGAGAGAGAGAGAGACAGAGAGAGACAGAGAGAGTATGGCAAAGCTATCTGTAGACAAACTGTACAGCAAAGTTGACGCTTCTTGAATTGTATGGCCAAATGTACTGCACCCTGGATGACCAAATTGTATGGCAATCTTACATGGCTGCACACAAGTCCCAAGAAGGATTGAGAGAGAGGTTTCAAGCAAGCTGCCACACAAAGTACAGAGAGGTGCACCGTGTTGTTGTGAGCAAGAAAAGACGAGCACTTGGGCCAGGCAGGTGTTGGATGTATGGGTATAAAGACGTGTGAGTTCGAGGGCTGCACGGGGCCTGTTTGCTGAGCGTGGCAGGTTGCGACAGCTTCTCCGAGGGATGTGAACTATAAGAGGTCAACAAATAGACCTTTGCCACTTTTGGTTTGAGTGTTGCACAGGACCTGTTTTCAAAGTGCGGCTGATTGCAACAACGCCTTTGGGGGATGCGAAGTATAGTAGGGGCAGGAATTGACCTTTTCCCCTTTGTCCCAAAAAGCTCCTTCAAAACACGTTTGTCAACGTTTCAAAAAATAAAAAGCACGTTTCAATGCAACTATGGCTGTGATGTGGCATCGTTGTTTGTGATGATGATCACCCAAAGGCTAGCTAAGGGGTCAAGCCAAGAGGGAGCTTGATGATGTACGGGGCTGTGGTGACAGAAAATCTGTGATAGAGCACTGGCGACGGTCCGTATGCGTGCCATTTGGGTCTTCTAGCTATGGCCCTGGGTAGGGCTAGTGCCATTGTCATCCTCGTCGGCTGTGCCTTTGGTTTGGTGAACATGGAGGGAAGGTCCCCTAGTCTGATTTGTGCCTCAACCGTTGGCGACTCTACCGTGTCTCTTGCTTTGGTGCTTGAACACACCATCTCCGTGGGGCCTGCTGATCCGTGCTGTCTGACTGGAAAAACTCAATGATCATGCTCGAAGTGGGGTCTTGCTGTAAACCGTGATCTCACTTATGTGTCTTGAGTAGATGCTTCTTGTGTTGGACAGCCTCATGAATGAAAGTTGTCAAGCATAATTGATCTGTATAGGACAAGAAATCAGGAAGGGTTCGAAACCATCTGTGAAGAGACATTGATATCGATGTCGGATCTCATGGTATACATTGTGCCTAGAAGTGAAACGCTCCTCCGATTGTTCTTGTGTTGATCTCACACTGTTCGCCTATCTCAATGCGAAGTCGGTGTGATGAGACTCGGAATTGCCCAATCGATGTCCTCAAGAGTAGGGGAGGTGGGTTAAGAAGTGCTCCTGAAATCCACAAGTAGTCGTCCCTATAGAAGCTGAGCTTCAAAGAAAGGTGGCTGGGTGCCAACCAGGCCTTGAATTTGTATAGCTGTAAGAGATCCTCCTGGATAAGCTGTTCACCATGTGGAGCTCCAAACTCTCAAAGCATGTGTGTACGTGCTTATGAACACCTCTGATCGCCATCATTTGCTAGCTTGAGGCAACCTTTGTAGATGCATACATATATGGATGGAGTCATTCTGTTCATGCTGCTTCTTCTTGTTCTGTTCCGTCTTTGTCCCTTCTACTCTTCTTATTTCTCTTGTTTGGATGTGTGAGAAACATTTTTAGGTGTCCCTTTGAAGAGTGATCAAAATTTGATCTGAATTTCTACTGATGCAGGTTTTGTATCACGTGCTCGGTTGCATACCTGCTTATCAAAATAAAGTACTACCAGTGTTATGTGAGCTTTGTGGAGGTTTGAAGTCTGAAGAGGTGGTTGAGGTAAAAATCCTGCAACAACGAATGACAGGTGTCAATAAAGAATTTGGTATTTGAGTCCTTGTTCCTGTTGCATTGCATCAAGGCAATTGTGTTCTTTGGCTTGGTTGGCACAGGCTCTTGCTGGTTTATACTCCAAGTATGCACATGTGCGGTATGCATGCTTGTTTGCTATCAAGTATGTGCCGGCTTTTAAAAAACGAGCAGTGGCAAATGATCCTTCTGTGGCAACTGCCTTATGGATGGCATTGCATGATCCTGAGAAGGTTGTTATCTTGACTTTGTACTTGGAGAAACTATTCCTAAAATCAAATGCAATTGGTATAGGTTTACCTTTGGGGGTTGTTATGGATGTGTACATAAATCCTAGATAGAGCTTCTTTACCTTCTTTAAGGCTTTATTTTTTACATGATTGTACACACAAGAGAGCTGCCAATTTTTTTATGCATGCAAAGATTCTGGATTAAAAGTACAGGAGTCTAGATATGGGTGTGAAGAGTCCTAGATGATAGATATTAAATTATGTGGCATTTCTACAGTCTAATGCTGAAGCAGCAGAGGAGGTGTGGGACCTGTACAGCCATGATTTGGGAAGTGACTTCACAGGACTATTCACAGCTTTGGCGCATGTAAATTATAATGTGCGACAGGCTGCTGCACAAGGTCTGGCTGCTGCAATGGATGAGTTTCCTACCAGGGTACAGGTGAGCCGTTTTGTCAAATGTGTTGCAGATCACTATGGTTGAACAGATTAGACCTGTCTCAAACATATGTCTGGGCAGTTTTCAACTCAAGGCATAAAGTGTGACAATTTGTGATGTGCAGGAAACCCTATCAACCTTGTTTTCACTGTATGTGAAATATCTTCCTCCCGCTCATAGTGCGTTGGATGCCACTTGGCCTGCAAGGCAAGGCATAGCACTTGCATTGTATTCAGCGGCAGATGTTCTAACTGTGAAGGATCTTCCTGTGGTAGCAACGTTTCTTATATCTCGTGCTCTGGTTAGTTCATATCTCAGCATATCCTTGATTGCGAAAACACTTAGTTCACATTTAAGCTGATTTAGAAAATTGTTATCATATTATTTTATGAATGGATGAGCCTCACAAGAATCGATGTTGTCAAATGGGGGAAATCAAATAGTGTCTGTAATTTTACAGCAAGAGTGGTCTGTGAAGGGAGGCATTTATAGGCTTAGAAGTATATCTTGTGTGCTGCCCTTTCTCTTGTACTATGCTTTGATTTACGGCATGTGTGGATTACTTAGCAAGCTTTCCTGCCCTTACTAATCCTTCCCAAAGTTATTGCACAAGCTAATACTCGATTTGCAATGATATGTTGCTGCTTTTGCATAGTGGAGTCTAGGCTTGCTTTTCTTATTTTCCTTGTAGACTTTTTTGCAAGAAATTCTACTGGTTCAGGTCTTAATCAATAACTTTGGCAGGCTGATCCCAACATGGAGGTACGAGCAAGAATGGTTGATGCAGGCATTGAAATAATTGAGAAGCAGGGAAAAGACAATGTGGGGCTTCTGTTGCCTATTTTTGAAAATTATCTAGATAAAAAGGTTGGAACTGCTACCTTTTCCAGTTTTTGGGTTGTAGAAATGGATATTGCAAGAACCAAGAAATTCAACCTATCGTGATTGCTTGCAAGCAAAACAATGTTATGCCTTCTCTGATTTGTATATTAGGACTCCAATTCATTGGTTTAGTTGGAAGGGCCTTCAAGGCTTGGTACCTTGTTGCCATGGCCTTGAAGCACCCCTTTCTGCTTGCTTGTTGATTGATAGTTTGGCAAGGTTGAGTAATCGTCTTTTGTCTCCTAGCACAAAAAAACTCCTCTGCGCTGTCAGGGTGTACTTCCTTTTGGTTGAGATGGAGCTAGTAGTAAATCCCGTTTTCAGGAAGGCGAAGATGCATCTATTTTGGTGGTTGTTGATTGCACGTGTGCTTGTCCACAGGCAGTTAATGAAGAACAATATGATCTGGTTCGGGAAGGTGTTGTTGTCTTTATGGGTGCACTTGCCAAACATCTGTCCATGGTAAATAGTCTGCACCAAGAAGCAGGTTAAGATAAGGATTGTTGCTCACTATTTCATTTACATCACATTTGTTTGTGAAGAGATTTAATGTAGCTCATTGCAGGATGATAGAAAAGTTTCAATGATAATAGAGAAGTTATTGGAGGTTTTGAAGACCCCTTCAGAATCTGTCCAACGGGCAGTATCCAGCTGTTTACCACCCCTTATGCAGTCTCAGCAGGTACGTTGGGGATATAGAGAACAATATGTATTTCATGCATTTTTAGCATTTTGTAAAATGATTGTGATGCTGCATTTGCAGGAAAATGCTCAGGTGCTTGTGTCCAGGTTGCTGAATCAGATGATGCAGAGTGATAAATATGGAGAGCGTCGTGGGGCAGCATTTGGGTTGGCAGGTGTAGTAAGAGGCCTAGGGCTTTCTAGTCTGAAAAAATATGGCATTATGGATGCACTCAAAGCTGGTGTTGAAGACAGGTTCTCTCTCTCTCTTAATCATGTCAATCTGCCATCCACCTGCAAAAAAATTTCCAGGCATATTTCCTGTGCCAAGGAGCAGTAGGATTGGCAATGATGGGCACAAATGTCTTTGGATAGGTCATAAAAATCACTTTTTCCCGATGGATTGAATTTCATACGTCATAGTTGTGTTTCCATAAATTGGATTTTTTGCGTGACAGTTGTTTTGTATAATCAAAACTTTGGTACTGTCTGTTGATCGGCAACCTGTAAAATTTTGATTGGTTACAAGGCATGATTTCCTCATTAGTTTTGTGAGGAGAAATGCATTCAAAGCTATCAAGGATAATTTGAAATGTTCATCACTATAAATTCCTGAATGCAAGGTGTTGATGTTAATGGTGTTGGTCAGAAATTCAGCCAAGGCACGTGAAGGGGCATTGTTTGGCTTTGAATGTCTATGTGAGAAGCTTGGTCGACTTTTTGAACCGTAAGTGCTTTTTACAAGTCATTAGTAGATGCTTTTGTTTACAAGAACTGCTTTCTTTTGTTATCTGAGTGGTATAATTTTAATATTGAGTTTAGTTTGGTAACATTATGTTGTGGAATTTACTATGGAGACGAGTGCAGAAACTCAATAAAGATATGTCGACAGTAGGATGAGATTAGAGTTAGCACTGACTTTACGAGTCTCTGCACACACATTCAGGTAAGGATGAGGGTATCAAACTGGTTCAAGATTGCATCTATGAGTCCTCAAGGGTCATAACAAGTGGCTAATGTATATCTAAAAATGGGTGCTCAAAGCTTCAACGGAACAGAACACAATGACACATCTGAGCCTTAGTAGACAAAGGTAATCCATCCTCAACTGGGATATTCTAGAGGTTAAATTTTATCTCGCAGTAGTCAAAATAGCAGTAGGACCCTGACTCTCTGAAGGGATCCCTCATTTTTAAGAGCAGTATTGTTTTCAGCAATGATGAGATGCCTCTTCCACCTCTTCTTTCTCTTCGGTGGAGCTTAAACTGGCCATCAACTCCCTGCCTCGTTATCAGTGGAGAACCTGTAGCTGTGCTCGTGCTAGCTGTGGTTGCAGCTGCTTCTTCTCTGGCACATGCATAGTTGTAAGACACGACACGACAGACACGCTTCAGACACAAGTGTCTTAAAAATAAGACACGTAAGACACATCATTGTAATAATAAATATTTAATTTATATATGTATAAGAATACAAGTGTACAACTTGTTAGCATAGCTAGCAGCTAGATTCTAGGAGTGCAATAAGCTACACTTAAACAATGCACTTGTACAATGTACTCAAGACTTGAAAGGTAAAGTTAAGACTCATGGCTCAAGAGCTTGCAAGTCACGACGCATTTTTTAAGGTTTAAACTGACAATTGAATCTTGATATTCAAAAATCCAAATAAACAACTTAACAAGAGCCTAGAGGACTACATAGATTATATACCAATTATCATAGATCAATAAACATAAATATCATGACAACAGTCTGTGAGGCACATGTGACATGAATGAAATCGATACATATAATAGGAAACTTTCGACTCTCAAGATTTATCCTAATCCGAATCTGCGCGGTCACTGCCTCTGCTGGATCCAAAGTTGCCATCAATGATAGCATGGTCAAGTCAAACTCAATGTTTGCCGTTACACCCCCCCTGCCTCCCAAAAGAAAATAAAAAAACAAAAAAAACAAAAACAAAACAAGAGTGTCTAAAGTGAAGGAAATGCAGGAAGCAAAGAGAGCTGGAAAAGAAAGAAAGAAAGAAATTTTATTAGAGTCTTCGGAAGACCGATGGGTCTATGAGACTGAAAGAAAACCTGATACAAATCACAGTAAGGGTGGAGCTATTGAAACAAGCATCATCATTCGTGTTGAACCCTAAGTTTGATCATACATAATCAAATACATCTGGATGTAACAATGAAAAGAAAAGAAAAGGACTGGAGTGGAGCGGAATCCTCCGTATGTCATGTCGCCTTGGCTACATAGCCGCTGGTGATGGGACGCTGGCGCCCGTCAAGGTGTGCCGTGCGTCTCGGTCTCTTGGACGAGGCTCGATACAAGACCAGAGCCACCGTGACTCCCATGGGACGTATCCCGAGTCTAAACAATGACGGGAGGTCCCCCAAAGTGATCTGTGTCCCCCCTCAATGTCTCCTGTGTCGTGCTACAGTCGTCGGGTCGGGGTCTCTGTCACGTCTGCGGCTAGAGATTGGACGATCAATGCCACTTGATGGGAAGAACTCTGTGATCCTGCTTTGAGAGGTGTCTGATGATGTGGCCAAGCCTCGTCGCCTGAGTAAGTACTCTCTGTGTCGGACCCCCTCGTAAATGAAGGCCGCGAGGCATCTCTGATTTGGGTAGGCAAGGAATCTGGAAAGGAGGCCGGAGCCGTCTCTGAAGAGGCAGTGGTAGTGACCTCGGATCTCGTAGTACACTGGGCACCTGAAAATAAAATGCTCCTCCGACTCAACCTCCTGACAGTTGCACAATATGCATAAGCGATGCTCCCTAGGAATCCCCTCTGCTCTGCCGCTCTCTATGCGGAGGTGGTGTGATGATACCTGAAACTATCCGATGGAGATCCGTAGTGAGTGAGGCATATGAAGCTCAGTGTACCGCAGTGGTGTGATGAATCCCTCCTTCGAAATACGAAGACAGTAATCTCTGTAGAAACTCAGCTTCACTGGAAGCTCCCTTGGCTCCAACGAGGTCCTTAAGGTGTGTAGCTGCAAGAGATCCTCTCGAATGACCTGGTTGGTGTGTGGTCCAATCGGGATGGTGGGTGGGAGTATCGGAGGGGCATGTAAACTGTACTGAAAAGGAGGTATCCTATCGATGTGGAACCCTAGTCTCACAAACCATCTGTGAGTCCGTGCATACCAGCATCGCTCGTCTCCCTCTGCTGCCAACTTCATGGAGGAATCGAGAGCCAACCATGGCAACCTCTGTCTCCCTAATGTGGAGTCCCCATATGATCTAACCCGGTGTAGATATGTGATGGTCTGAAAGGCTGCATCTAGCTGGAGTGGAGAAGCACCAAACTCGGCCTGAATGATGTGATGTGGTACATAGGGTTTTTCCCTCGGATCATCTGTGAGAGCATATGATTTGCAGGTGCTCCACCTGTGTCCACTCTATCTCTGACATGTCAGGCCCCCAACAAGGGCTGCCATACATACCGGCTGGTCGGACCAAGAAGTCGAAGAGAAGAGCCAGTGAGGCGTATCCCCTGCTCAGTCTGGCCTACATCGTTGGTTCATCGTGAAGATGGGGCAAAAAAAAAAAAGTGTATGAGATGTGGAGTGGGCTGGTGTGGGACATCATAAAGATAATGTGCATACGTGTGCTAGACTCTCGTGTCGGTGAGGGGTAAATGGGACCTATGCTCAAGGAATCTCCGCAAAAAATCCTTAAGAGTTGCTGCTGTACAAGATGTGCAGGAGCTCCTCCTCATTTCGACAAAGAAATGCTTGCTTCTTTTGACGTACGAGACGTCAGTACTTGCGTACCGTGTCTGGTGTGTTCGGGAGGTGACATCTGGTTTCAAATTGGAGCTGTCGGCGATAAGCCTTGCACTCCACATGGTACCAATTGTTGCAGGGTACAGAAGCAAGAGGTGGTGGTGTAGTGGACCGTGTGGTGTAGAGCATGAGAATCAAGCCAAGTTTATTGGGGAAAGATTTGGAGGGCAGGCTCGTGGAGTGTGCGACTAATCAAGGCAGCACGGTCCTCTATGAGTGGTATGTGAACGATGTAGGTTAGGAGTCTGTTTAGGCATCCAGAGTAGGCCGGTGAGAGGCTATGATCAAAGTGTATGTCGTGGTAGGTGTCGTGCTTCCTATGTGGTGTGTGTGGTGTGGCTAAGCATGGGGTGGCGATATTAAAGAATAGGTATGTGTGATTAGCTCCTGGAGGGAGCGGTGCTACGGTGAAGTCCGTGATACATGAAGTGAAGGTAGGGGATCCCATGATGTAATCTACTACACTAGTGCCCCCCCCCCGTGTGGGAAGCAAGTAAAACCCCTTGAGGAGAGCCATAGGTCGAGCCTGTTGTAGATGATGAGATCATGCATCTTGCCCAGATCAAGGAGCGCGTGTCCATATGGTGTAACAGGCCCGTGTTCGTCCAATGAGGTCCTGGTCATACTTGCTCCGTCTAGGTCCATGTCTGGTAGCATGATAGAGTCATATCGGAAGTCCAGGAGTGGTGTCTGGCGCGTGCTTGTCCTTGCGTTAAAGTCCCCAATGAGGAGAACTTCCTCACGTGCTGAAAGGTCTGGGATATCCTGATGTAAGGGTGCATATGGCAATGTCTCACCCTCCTCTCGTGCCACTTTGGCGAAGTGGGATGTGTCTGGCGGGAAGTAGCATATTGCTATGAAAAGGTCACGGGTGTCTGTGCGTCGGATCCGGATCCACATGAATCGGGTGTGTGCGTCCTTCCTCTCAATGGAGATGGCTCCAACGAGGGAAGACCTGTACAATACTATGACCCCGCGTGATCCTCGGACTCCTCCTGTATCCTCGTCTCAACCCTGAGGGCTGACTCCCATGTGTAGCCACTGACTATCGGTAGTGGATGCTCTGGGCTCTGGTGTGTCTCCGTGTAAAAGACTATGTCTCGTCCTGTATAAGACTCCGAGAAGTTCCCTGGTCTGACCATAAGGTACTATTACAGTTTCAAATGGTGCAGTCGTGGGTCTCGGAAGCCTGAGTCTCATAGGCCCCGTCCCCCTAGGAGGTACGAGTGGGAGCCCGACGGGTGCCGGTCAACAACCTACCATGTCGGATGATGGCCCATTTTCCCTCCTTGCGGGCAACGTCCCATTGTTGCAGAAGAACTCATCGCTCCTCAATCTGTAGTGGTGTTAAATCCTCGTCCATGGACAGGGTGGGATGCTCTCGTAGAGAGGCTTGACATGGGAGTATCGCTAGTCGAGCATGTGAATTTTCTGAAGTGAATGACTAGGGGCTGCTCTCGGTTGGGATCTCTCCCAACACGCCATGCTCCCTCTATGCCATGGTCGGGGACTCCCATGGTGGTGGTCACAAAGGTGATGGCCTCCTCCATGGGCATCGTAGTGGTGTTGGTGCTGTCTCGCATGATCCCTCGTACTCGGATGTTGAGGGCCTTTGAAGCCCTCTGTTGCTGCTCCTGTATGGCGGCTGAAACGGTTGCCTTTGCGGGCTCCTGTTTTGCCACATCCACCCATCTAGTCGTCTCTGCTATAGCCGACTGTATCGTGGCTATCTGTGCCTCCATCTCTATGATTGAGGTCCCTCCAGGCGCTGCTCTGAGGGTCCTGAGCTCCTCTCGAAGCTGTGATGTCGTGTCTGAGTTCTTGGATAAGGGTGCCCTGCTCCTGTATAATGCGGGCCTACTCCTGGGTGTATCGGGTCTGCTCGTGGGTGTAATGTGTTAGCTCTGTCTGACGGGCCCGGATGGTGTGTATCTCAGCCAATAGGAAGTCCCAAGCATCTAGCGGGGGCCTAAGATGTCCTTGTTCAGGTGGGAACTGGATCTCGAGAGGGGTTGGTGGGCTACTAGGGTTGTACTGGGGGCAGCATGATCTGGGCGGGGGAGTGATATGTAGGAGTAGCGAGGCCGGACAAGGTGATGAAGGGTGGCTGACTGAGAGGTGGAGGTGATACGAGGGGAAAGTAGTGTGGAGCCGTGGCTAGTGGGGCCAGTGGTGAGGCTACTGGAGAGGAGACCTGTGATGATGATGCAGGAGAGGGGGAGGAGAGGTGTGGTGTAGATGATGAGGCGGATGATGGTGGTGAAATAGTGGTGGTAACCATAGAGGTCGAGGATGTGGTGAGCGGCATGGGCTTTGGGTGGGCCCCTTTCTTCTGGGCCGCGGTGCTGTCCATTGTCAAACCGCTCCGGTTGCTGCGTTTGTTGAAGTCGTGTAGACTGAGTTGCTTTTGTGTTTTCGCCTTGTCACCGTTCCCCTTCCCCATCTCCATGCGTATGCAGATTTGGATTGAAGGGTCTCCCGCCTAGTCTCCTGTCCTCATCCCCATGTTCCCTTCATTATGGGGGAAACATCAGCGGGCAAAGAAGGGAGTGCAGGAGGTCAAAGCTGCTTCTCTTTTTTTTTCATTTTTTTTCCTTAAAAAAAAAAGTCAAAGTTGAGAGCGGGAGGGGGTAGCAGAGGTAGCGAGAGGGGTAGGGGGGGGGGTAGCAGAGGTAGCAGGAGGGGTGAGCGAGGGGCTGAGCGGGGGGCTTGAGCGAGGGGCTGCAGGGGCTGAGTGGAGGGGTGCGAGGGGGTGAGCGGGGGGGCTGAGTGAGGGGGCTGAGCGAGGGGGTGAGTGGGAGGGTTGAGGGAGGGGGTGAGCGAGGGGCTGAGAGAGAGAGAGAGAGAAAGAAAGAAAGAAAGTGTATTATTGTCCACTAAAGGCCAAAATGGGCCCATGGGACATCAAGAACTCTGCATACGAGAGAGAGAGAGAGAGAGAGAGAGAGAGAGAGAGAGAGAGAGAGAGAGAAGGCGGGGGGGGGCGGAGAGGCGGGTAGAGGGGGAGAGGAGGGAGACGGGATGGGGGTAGGAGGTGTTGAGAGTGAGGCAGAGAGGGGGAGGGGAGCAAAACGTAAGTTGAATAGAGTGAGAGTGTACAACTTACAAAGGAGAGAAGGTTTTGTCTAAGTCACAAAACCTTATCCTAACTGTGGTTAGGGGGAAAAACCTCTAAAGAGGGTAAAGTGCCCCTAACCCACTTATTACATTACATTGGTCACTGCCTAGAATATGGCAATAATTCTCATGTCTTCTTGAATGCAGCTTATCCTTTGATGTCATTGGCATCCACAGCCCTGCAGTCCATGGCAGCCCATAGTAGCAGGACCGCAGGACAACAGGCCAGCAACAGTCTCAGTTGTGCTCGGCCTATTGGCAAACATTAATACGACAATAAATACTCTGTACTGTAGGGGGGTAGTTGCGACCCAATCCCAAACTCATTCTTACACATCCACAGAGAAAGAAACAAAGAAAGATATATTAATGTCCTTAGAAGACCTCATGGCCTGTGGGACAAAGTACATCAAGAGAAGAAACTCATATATGCCTGTGTGGGCTGAAGCAAAGGGTGCACTAGAGCCCTTTGCTGAGTGCCATGCTAAGCTAAAGAGCTCAAGGACTCAACCTCAAAACTCAAAAATTGAAACTGAAAACTGAGACTCAAAAATCTGAAACCTAGTGCCATGGTGGCTCTCTGATGGGCTACAAAGATGTCCCAGATCTGTCTTTGTCGAGTTGTCTCTTGCTGTGGCAAAGGACGTGGTCCCCTCGACCTCTGTATCCGACGGCTATGTCAAGAGTGACGTCTTGTCTTTGGCGGTCTCCTCTGAGGAGAGCTGAGATAGACGGGACCTCGATTGTGCATGCTCTGGTCACTTTCTGTGTCGTGCGTGGTCTCTGCATCTCTGTCTCGGTAGAGTTGCTTCGTCTCTCCCTGCTGATCACGCTGCCCTCATGTCAGCTAGCTTCTCATCCTCCACCCCACTTTTCCCTAGAGTTGACTCAAAGCTAGAAATCCGTGCCAAGTCGTTGTGGTCTATCTCAGCCTCTTGCGGCGTGGTCCCTCTTGCTGCCGTTTGATGTTTCTCAATAGTGTCTCTTTGTGCTGTCTCATCTCGATCAAATAGAGCGGAACGCAGATCTGGTCATGGAAGTGGATCAACCGTGAGGGTGGACCAAAGCCGTGTCCCTCCTGAAAGAGGTAGTGATATCATCCCCGGACCTCATAGTAGGCTCAGAAGAAGTGCTCCTCTATCTTGACCTCCCCCAGTGTGCATAACCTATATATCCGCTGCTCTCTAGGTGTGCCTGCAGCTCTCTACAGCACTCAAGATGATGAAGTCTGCAATTTGTGAAATATTAAGATCTTGAGCAGGTGGTACAGTGTCCCTTGTGCTTGTTTTGTGATAGAGGGCCAACGTGTTTAACTGCTGTTGTAGAGGAGTCTTATGAAGGATCTATATGCTTCTAACGTCGGGAGCTTCAATCCCATATTTCCCACAACAGGGAGCTTCCTGAGATGCCCACTATGGAGTCACTTATCTTCCAAATATCATCGGAAAGTTTCTAGACATAAGGTATGCTCTCTAGCTTCTTTTCAGTGCTCTATTGTCAGGAGTCTCCTTGTTGGTGCCCGTATCGCAATATAAGAAGGTATCTGATCAAGTGGTCAGCTACACTTTAATCAGCTACTATAATAGGATGAAGGATGTTGGAAAATTGCATGTATTGCCTTGTAAAACGATATTCATCCTCTTCTTCGATGGGCGACTTGTTTCCTTCTCCAGCAGCTTTAAATTTGCAGCAATTATACATTCATTCATAATAAAATGAAAAAATGCAGTTTGGAAAGTTTGTTATGAATTCCAAAGGAATTAGAAGTATACATTACAAATGTATACACCATTGTTGGGTGCTGATGACATCGATGGGTATGCAATTAGTCTGTGCTATGCGTGATGGTTTTATGGTTTTCAAACTAGTGACTGTCATGAGATTGAAACTGCACGTGTGTTGTATTTTTAGAGGACGAGCTTGTGCATGTTCTTGGATTTGTTCATGTAGACATATATAATAGTATACATTACAAATGTATTCAGTTGAATGGTAGGAGAAAAAAGCCTATGCCTGCCACGATAAACGGTTGTGTCAGTCATGAGCTTGTATTACTAAAGAAGCACAACAATTTCCAATTCCAATGTCTCTTGCCATCACGTTGATGATCTGCACAGAAAACTATCGAGCCAGAGTTGTCTGCTGCAAGCATGGAAAAACATGTGTTCGTGCTTTCAAGATCTGCATGTCATCATGGGCTTTGAAACTAGACAAAGCCTTGTGCTTCTTACTCACAAAGTAAACAGTCTATGTGCAATGTATGTCATCTCTTATCCAATATATTCTCAATAATTGACAAGGGGTCTTAAATCTGTGTGGACATTTATTTTCAACCATTTACCCCGTGGACTACAATTGGAAGCGTTATTACTTATGACTGACCTTGTCCACACTATTAATTCCCCATCTTGAAGAGCTTTTCTAATGTGAAGGTACATTTGTCACTATCAACCCTAGGTCGGAGCAATCCTCTGCCTCTGCAGATATGTTGTGCCATATCAGTACACCAAAGGCATGCTAATGACATAGCATCTTTTGATGCCATCCCACTCCTATGAGAGGGTGAGACATCCGTACTTCGCCCAAGCTGTCTTATTATTGCATTTCTTAACAAGCGTTACTTCCTTCTCCAAGTCCATAGTGCCAAGGGTGTTGTCTGGTAGTCATCCCATTTCCATCTACTATTAGAATTAGCCCTTATCATCGTCAACACATAAGTGTATGCACTATAGAAAGATTTATACGACATCGTGTAAATACATACCTCCCCTGACTCTTTTAATGCTGCCTGCCACCTACTTGTTTGCCTTCTTCATGTGAGACTCTCCCTTTTGGGACGACTTGGTGCTTTGGAGATGGCTGCCATCTGAAACATTGTTGTGCTTGCGAGCTGCACTGTCACACACATCTGCGTTACTCTTCAGGCATATTACTTCACTTGCCAATTTTGTCTTCTACACATTGACAAAGCGAGTGACACTGCATTGTGGACCCCCTCCATTTTGGTTGTTTGGATTTTCCTCAATATTGAAGTGTTGTAGGTTGAATGCATGTTGCAGTGCTACCAAGTTGGGTGTTTGGCATGGTTCATGTTGGTTCCAGCCAGAGAGTGTTTGACATTGTGGACCTTTTCCCTATTGGTGTTCTAGTAGTTGTGATCCACCTACTTGATTGTTTATGGATAAATTTAGGAGGGAATGGCGACCTGCTTAGTTATGGGGGAGACCCTCCGACCCTCCAAAAGAGAACTTGAAATACAGACTTGTAATATTCTGATGTGTCATATAGTTCAAACTTAGGAGTATGTCGTGCAATGAATAGGTGTTTTTAGAGAGGAATAGATAGCAAGTGTTGCATCAAGGGCTAGGACCAAGCACTAGTAACAATTCCAATTAAAAGTCAGAAGTGCATAACTGAATCTCAAGTAAGTTGAGATAACAATAAATCGAATAACAAACAAGAGTTGGAATCAATTGGGGAGCACACACTCGTAAGACCTCATTAGGTTTGCGGAAATGCAAGACCCTTTGGTTTGATGGAGCACTTTCTTCTTCCAATGCAAGCTTGTGTTGTGGCATGGGGTACAGTGTACCTTAAAGTTATGGGCCATGCCAACTGGGTGTTTGGTACGGCCCATGACGGTTTCAGGCAGCGATTGTTGACCGTGAACTTGCAGGATATTCGGATCGGATCCACTTCGATTGTCAGTAATGGTTAAGTTGACAAGGGGATGGTGACCCCCCTTAGTTACAAGGGAGACCCTACCTGAAATACATACATTGAATATTGAATGCCAGTCACCTACTTAAAGCATAGGAGTATCTTGTGCAGTAAATGCATTTTTATAGGGGAAAGATAGCAATTGTGGGCTAGGCCAAGGACTGATAAACATGCCGATTAAATTTCACAAGGGCATGACTGAATCTCAAATAAGTTGAAATAAAAATAAATGAAACATACAAACAAGACTTGGAATCAATTGGGGAGCGCACCCTTGCAGACCTCATTAGGTTTGTCAAGATGCAAACGAGACCCTTTGGCATCATACCATCTCATTTTTCCAACACAAATGCATGCCTGGTGGAGAGGAGAAGGCTCAAGCTGCCTTCAAGGTCTGCACCTTTCTCTCTAACTCTTTATTCTGAAATTTCAGAAAGTCTAGCTGTGCATCTGTGCCAGCGACAATACAATGGATGATAGTCCTCCAGTACTGTGGTGTAGGATATTTTACAGCGCATATGTCTACAGCATGCCTTGGAACTGGAGGATGTTGAGACCTCTCTCTGGATCAGGTATAAGAAAATGCAATAGGGGCTACCTGCGAGGCACTAGGGATGTCACTCCACCAACCAGAGGCATAGTTTGCAATCCAATAATAGCATAGCCTAGAGTTAGACACCATGACAATGGAGGTGGGGCCAGAGCTTCATAATTAGATACGATAGCAGTACTATCGAGATGGATATGGAAGGTTGAAGGCTAGGAATGTGAGGACGGACTGAATCTAATGGCTTTGATGACAGCACATAGTGTCTTCTCTGAGGCTGAGACAGCGGCGGTCTGTACGGTAGATTCACATGGAGGAGCGGGCTGCAAGTTGCAAGTCGATGCTTTGTCACAGTTCAAGTCAACAACAATATCTTGAGGAAACAATTTTAAGATTTGGTTCTTGTTCCTGAGTTAGAAGTCCCATTGTATAGTAATAGTTAAGTTTTCTAAACTGAAATTTGCCCAACCCTTGTCTGTCATTGTAAGATTTTAGGTTTATACGAGGATGGATATGGAAGGTTGAAGGCTAGGAATGTGAGGAACGACTGAAACTAATGGCTTTGATGACAGCACATAGTGTCTTCTCTGGGGTTGAGACAGCAGCGGTCTGTACGGTAGATTCACATGGAGGAGCGGGCTGCAAGTTGCAAGTCGGTGCTTTGCTCATAGTTCAAGTCAATATCTTGAGCAAACAATTTTAAAATTTGGTTCTTGTTCCCGAGTTAGAAATCCCATTGTATAGTACTAGTTAAGTTTTCTAAACTGAAATTTGCCCAACCCTTGTCCGTCATTGTAACATTTTAGGTTTGTATGAGGATGTGTATAGTGTGGCCTCCGGTTCCCTATTTTCTTTAAGAGCTCCAGCCCCATTGTTCCTTATCCCCATATGGCGATACTCAATTCTCATGGTGTATTTGTATTTGAATATTAAATGTTTTGGTTTTATCATTTCCATTGCAATACCTGTTTAGTCTCAGCAATTCGGACTTAAAAGGAAATGGCTAAGAGTTTGGTCTTATATCATTGAAAACTTATTTCGAGAACTGCTCAAATTATAATCATTCCTTTTTGCTGATATTGTTGCCGTACACAGTTATGTAATACATCTGCTACCAGTCCTGCTAGTCTGCTTCTCAGATCAGGTAGTCGCAGTACGTGAGGCAACCGATTCTGCTGCAAGAGGCATAATGGCTCAGCTGAGTGGACAAGGAGTGAAGCTTGTTTTACCGGCACTACTGAAGGTACGTTAGTTATGCACGAAGAAACATGCATGCGAGCTGAATGTGTGTGTCGTTCCTAGGTCCCCCAGTACTTTATTTTATCTTTTGTTTTCGGGGGTATGATAGAGACACCCATTTCCTCCCACAGGAGGTGTACTTTCATGCTGACTTCAGTCTCTTGGTCTCATAGGCTTTTTCTCGCATACACAACATGTATGCATGCATACAATATACAATACCGATATGCAAAGAACTGGGTCTGGATTTTTTTTTTTTTGACTTCACTTGTTCACACTAGCCAGTCTCTGTGATGCGATGAACTTAGCGCCCTTATGCCTGTAAGGTGGTTATTGAACTGCGAGCTGTATGGTACAGAGAAAAGGCAGCCACTTGATCTGTTTTCTTTTGTTTTGTAGCTCACGGGTTTGGAATATCAGCCCAAGAATCTTCAAATCATGCTTGGATAATTCCATCATACCATCCTGCTCCCTTTTTGTTTTGTTTTGTTTTTTATGGGGGAGGGGGGGGGGGCGGTATTACTGCTAAATGAGTGCTTTGGCTTTGCAGTATATACTTTGATTTCTGTTTATATAATTTTAGGGACTTGAGGATAAGGCTTGGCGCACAAAGCAGGGCAGTGTACAGCTGCTTGGAGCAATGGCATTTTGTGCTCCACGGCAATTATCCCAGTGTCTACCAACAATAGTGCCAAAGTTGACTGAGGTTGCTGCATCCTATTGCTGCTGACGCAATACTTGTGTAATGATCACTAGAATAGTTCCCAAGAAATAAAGAGACTTGTGTCACATTCCTTGTTGATTACATACTCTCAATCTTCTAGAATTCGTTGCAGGTTCTAACGGATACACATCCGAAGGTACAAGCAGCTGCGCAGACTGCATTGCAGCAGGTAGGTGATTGTAGTGTGCTTTGTGATTAGTGTTTGCCAGCTCCTTAACATTTCAGGTCTTTCTCAGTTCATTCTCAGTGGATATGCTGTATATATGGTCAGCTGTGAGATTTAGTTCTAGCTGCTACTGATGTTGTGTCAACTATCATGTCAGGTTGGAAGTGTTATACGAAATCCAGAGATCTCAGCACTAGTTGCAACTCTTCTTCTGGGGATAGCTGATCCCAATGAGCACACAAAGCATTCTCTGGATGTTCTTTTGCAGGTAGGAGCTATGTAATTGCAGGTGCTTCTTTGCTGAGGATTTCAGGATTCTTTTATAGTATGAAATTCTTACAATATTCAAGCAACGAAGAAACTAATGGAGAGGTTTCTTGCAGACAACGTTTGTAAACACAGTTGATGCTCCATCATTGGCATTGATTGTTCCAATAGTTCATAGGGGACTGAGAGAGAGGAGTGCTGAGACAAAGAAGAAAGGAGCTCAAATTGTTGGCAACATGTGTTCTCTTGTGACTGAGCCGAAAGACATGCTTCCTTACCTTGGGCTCTTGCTCCCTGAAGTGAAGAAGGTAAAGTTATATGTGGTTTGGAGACATTCCTGAGGGAATAGTATCTTCATGCTCTTGCATTGGCCAACAGTTAATCAACAATTTCTTTTTCATGCTCGTTAGGTGCTTGTGGATCCAATCCCGGAAGTGCGCACTGTTGCAGCGAAGGCGTTAGGGTCACTTATCACAGGTATGGGGGAGGAGAGTTTCAGGGATTTGGTCCCATGGTTGCTTGAGACTCTGAAGTCAGAAACAAGTGGTGTTGAGAGATCTGGAGCTGCACAAGGATTAAGTGAGGTATGCTGAGCTTTGCTATTGAATTTGGAGTTTAGGAGGAATTGTTAAGGGAGGGATTGTGATGTTGCAAGTTTTTTGCTAACAGGTATTGGCAGCTTTAGGAACAAAATACTTTGAATCACTGCTACCAGACATAATTCAAAACTGCTCCCATCAACGGGCAGCTGTCAGGGATGGGTATTTGACTCTCTTTAAGGTAGCCTTGCCATGATTATGGAATGGCTTTTGAAACTTTGGCATGTCCTGAATTTTCTTGTGCTGATTCTTTGGTTTGCCTACTTCTGCAGAGTTTTACAAATTTCTGCTTGAGAAATCCTCATGCCTTATTGGGCCTAACATGATGGGTTGATTTTTTATGACAGTATCTGCCCATCGCATTAGGTCCAACCTTCCAAAGTTATTTGCAGCGTGTTTTGCCAGCTATTTTAGATGGTAACCTCTTTTTAAGTTTTTTGCCCATCAGTTCTTTTTTGATTTACCTGAGTGCAGAAGCATGACCTTGGCATGTTGTCACAATGGCTGAGGTTTTTATGTATGTTCCAGGACTCGCTGATGAGAACGAGTCGGTCAGAGATGCAGCATTAAGTGCAGGGCATGTGTTTGTTGAGCACTATGCAGCTACGTAAGTATCCCTCTGTTTCATGTTTGTTTCAAAGAGTGTTAAGGCAGAATCTTGTACGCTGAAGTTGGACTCTGTTTTGACACAGGTCATTGCCACTGCTTCTACCTGCTGTTGAAGAAGGCATTTTTAATGATAATTGGCGTATTCGACAAAGTTCAGTTGAACTGCTCGGTGACCTCCTCTTTAAGGTTTGGATTTGAATTTAGGAAAGAATGCCTTGACATATTAATACATGTAATTTTTGAGATGTCAATGTCAAGCAGAGTCTTGTTGAAAGGATATACATTTTTTATGTTCTTGCTTTAGTAGCTGGGTTTTTTGAAACAGTTCAATTGAATCTATCCTGCTGGTTGTTTTCTGATTTTTCTTAGGTGGCCGGAACTTCTGGAAAAGTGGTTCTGGAAGGGGGAAGTGATGATGAGGGTGCGAGTACAGAAGCTCATGGACGAGCTATTGTGGATGTCCTTGGAAAGGAGCGTCGAAATGAAGTTCTTGCTGCAGTGTACATGGTCCGTTCTGATGTAAGCCTCACAGTTAGACAGGTAAAGTATTTGTTTCGTGTATTTTCTTACTCTGCAAGAGAATTACTGTGTGCTCTTTTCTGCAGGTCTGATATGGGCATTTGAAACCATGGTCTGTAAATGCAGGCTGCCTTGCATGTATGGAAAACAGTTGTTGCCAACACTCCCAAGACCCTAAAGGAGATAATGCCAGTCTTGATGAGTACCCTCATTTCTTCACTTGCATCCACTTCATTAGAACGCCGTCAGGTATTTTTGAGCCTGCACAAAACTCTTGCTGTCCAGCTGGGTGATTGATTTCCCAGTTTTCATGTGCATTTTGGAAACCTGTCTTTATTTCAGGTTGCTGGAAGATCCCTTGGTGAACTTGTTCGCAAACTAGGGGATAGAGTGCTTCCATCAATTATTCCCATACTTGCCCGAGGATTGGAAGATACCAATGAAAGTACTCGCCAGGTTTGTTTCTTTATTTGGTTTTTGTGATGGGAGTACTGCAAGAGGTGGAAGTCTTCAGAATCTCTGCTTTTGTTTTGTTTTGATTTCGTAGGTGTTCGCTCTTTCTGTTGATTCTTTAATTCAGGGTACAATTCGATTGTAAAGATGGGCAATTGCTTGTAAACAAAGTATAGGATCTGATGGCCTAACCTAAGAAGCCCTTGCCGAAGCAAGAGCTATCAAGGCTTTGAACATGGGGTGAGGCCACACCCTATAAGCTTGCCCAACAAGGCTCTACTCCGCATCTCTACATCAATGATGCCAAGTCCTCCCTTTTGCTAGGGCAAAATTACCGTCTGCTAGGCGACCCTGGTTCTAGAAATCTGAGTGCCACTGGTTCCTGCCTACAAAAGGTTGCACCCCAAGCGCCTAATCTATCCCATGTGTCGCCTATGAAACCATCATTAAGAGACTATGTATCAAGTTTTGGCTAGGAGGACTTGGTCGGCCACGAGGGGCCACCTTGCTAAAGAGAGTTTGGCTGAGCTCCAAGAAAGAAGCTTGCGCGGCACACTCTGTATCATTGGGGCAATCTGTCACTCTGTTGATGCCCACCTGGCAACCAAGTACCGTGCTGTCGGACTTCAGGGAATCCAACGGAAGCCAAGAGAGGCCTCCCAATCCAAGATCTCCTAGATCTCCTCAGTTGCTGCTGCAAGAAAATTGACTAGACCAGAAAGGTGCACATTGTTGATGATAAACGGGTGCATTTGCATTCAACATATGAATCTTGAAGCCTCTCATCCTCAAGTCTCTGCACACAGCCCCTCCTATGTGCCCACCCTAATTGAACACCTTTGGGGCTAAGGTGTGGGCTATTGAAATACACATGCCCATGCTCCTTCCCGCAGCTGGTGACCATACCTCTAAACCTCTGTCGGAAGGAAAGAGCACGACCGTCTGATATTCCAAACTGAAAACATTTGCTCTTGTATCATAAGATTGTCAAGTGACCGTCCCACCAAGGCTCGTTACTGTTAGAATTATTGGCATATTCTAGGCAGTGTGGCCAATGTAATCCATAAGTGAGTTAGGGCCACTTTTTTCTCACTAGGAGGTTTTTCCCCCACAGTTAGTGGGTTAGTATGGTTTTGTCACTTGAACAAAACCCTCCATTCCCACATTTGGTGTTAGAGCCTCATTGAGCTCTTGCCTCCAGCCCAAGCTCCTCTGCCCATACTGCTCGTGCTCTTGGTGGTCTGTACGTTTCGTACACTTCCTGGGTCATATAGTCCGTATAGTCTGTACAACTGTATGGAAATCGGCCGCCGTCCATACACTTCTTCTGTATAGTCTGTGAAGTTTGTACGCCATACCAATTCGCCATCCTCATAGTCGTCGTGCGTACAGTCCGTATGACTGCACGGAACTGTTGTGAGCCTGTCTGTGAAGCGCGTTCCGTATTAGCTTCTGCGTTGTACCGCACGTGGGAACTCGTTGTATAGTCGACATTCCATCCGTACACCGTCAGCTATACAACTGTACCCTACAGTCATGCATCCGTACCACGTTTGCACACACAGTTCGTACATCAGTATGGATTTCGTCCGTATATGCCATACTTGCGCAAAGGTTCTTCCTTGTAGGTGATTTTCTTGGCAGGCGCATTTTGCAGGCAGCCATTGCTTGGCTGGTGTGTTAGAAGCACATTTAGGGCATTCTATTTGTTGCAGGCATTGCAGTCAGGTTGCATAATCTGCTCCAGGAATTTGGGGCTTTTTGATTCTGCTTGCAATCTTGCAAACAAAATTTGGGGCTTTTGGAGATAATTGCAAAATTTGGGGCTTTTTGTTGATTTTTCCTCGTTCAGTTGCAATTTCTTGCAGGAATTTGAGGCTTTTGCATTTTGGATGCAATTTGGCGGTGGACAGATCATTTGGGAGCTTTGCAAGCAGTTTTGGACTCAATTAGAGTCACATTGTAAACATTTGCCACTTTTTGCAGATATATTTTGCAGATTTTGGGCATTTGCAAAGCATTTTGGTGCATTTCAAGCCTTTGATAGGTGGTGACAACAATTGTCATATTGGGCAGATTTTTTGCAGACTTCGGTTGTGCATCTTACATCCCAGGAAGGGATTTTACTTGTCTAGTTTGCTGCATTTTTGAGTTGTCTGGCAGATATGGCTTAGAACAATCCCAATCATTGCCATTGCAGCCCATCATCATTGGCAAGTGCACCAACTTGACATCAAGACCGCCTTTCTTCATGGGGATCTGCAGGAAGATGTCACATAACCTCCTGGCTTTGAGGTTGTTAATTCTGAAAATAAGGTATGCTGGCTTAGAAAAGCCCTTTACGGTTTAAAGCAGGCACCCAGGGCATGGTATGCCCAATTTCATGCACACTTACTATCCCTTGGTTTTCAGAATAGTCCCACAGAACCCACTCTTTATGTCCGTGGGAGTGGATCTGATTTTTTAGTGCTGATTTTATGTGGATGATATGCTCATCACGGGCCCAGATACTCAGCAAATTGCAGCTTTCAAGGCTGATTTGGAGCAGATTTTTGACATGTCAGACATGGGACGGCTCCATTATTATTTGGGCATTCAGTTTGCTCATGTTGAGGGGGGTATCATGATGTCTCAGTCCAAGTATATTGGACAGCTCCTTGATCGTTTTCAGTTTGAGTATTGCAAGCCAATCTCTACTCCAGTGGACCCTGGCTTCAAATTCTCAGCTCAGCTCATGATGGGAGCCCACCATGTGATATCACTCTTAATCAGCAGGCTGTTGGATGCCTTATTTATTTATGTCACACCAGACCTGACTTGCAGTATGCAGTATCTCAGCTCAGCAGATTCATGCACATGCCCAGTTCACAGCATTGGCAGGTAGTGAAGAGAGCTATCTCAGAGGCACTCAGGATTTAGCCCTCTTCTATGGTGATCAGATGGTGATCAGGGTTCACTTACCATGCATGCTTACATGGATAGTGACTGGGCAGGATGTTCCAACACCAGAGTGTCACATACTGGCAATTGTTTTTTGCTTGGCATTTCATGTATCTCTTGGCTCAACAAGAAGCAACCAATAGTTGCCACATCTAGTACAGGGCAGCTTTCACCGCTACAGTAGAGTGTGTTTGGTTTCGACAGTTACTTACAGATCTTGGTATTTGCCAGACATCCTCCACTATTGTCTACACTGACAGCCAGTGCTTTGGCCATTGCGCGTAATCCAGTGTTTCATGCGCGTACTGTAAAGACTTTTACAATCTATTCCTACTGCAGATCACGGGAGCAGCACCATGGATATCCTCCCAGCCAACCTTGCTGAAGCTAACGAGCAGACAGAGAAATTCCGCTCACAAAAACATACGTGAAAATCCTTCTCTTCTCACTCTAGCCTCAACAAGCCCCATCTCCCTAGATAGATCTAGATGCCACATGTCATCCATATAGGCCTTCCTAATGCAACATTTCACCCCTCTCTTGGGATGCATTAAATCCTTTGCCCCTAGGCACAATCTTCGCATTAGGCCCTTAGCCTTAGATCTACCTACTCTGGTGCTATCAACCCTCACCTAGGACCTTGACATTAATTCCCTCCCGATCATTTACATGAAGCGCAAACAAATATATTACAAAGATAGATCCTTTAAGGGAAATGACTACTGATTCTTCCGAGGTCATGCTACCTCGGCTAGAGCGTAACATTTCCTTCCCTCTTCAGACATCAGCGTCCTCGATGATAAAATCCGGGAACACTCTCCGCAACTGGTATACGGATTTCTAGGTAGCTTCAGATAGAGGCTGACCATGCCATGCAACCAACACCGTGGGTATCTTCCGATTTCGTATTTGCATTGTTTCTCGGTCCAGGATTCTTGTTGGTTTGCGCCTCGCATTATCCTCTATCTCCTGAAACAAAACCACACCTTCGATTAGTGAGTCACCTGTATGTAAAAATTTCCTTAAGCGCGAAACATGAAAAACCGGGTGCACCTTACACCCGTGTGGCAATTCTAATTTATAGGCTACCTTGCCTATTCTCTTTAGAATTAACCACGGCCCACAGTATCGAGGTGATAACTTAGCACACTCTCCTGAAGTCAACGACTTCGAGTGCGAAGGAACTCTGAGAAAAACTTTTTCTCCTTCCTTAAATACTCTTATAGACCGGTTTTCATCCGCATACACCTTGGCTCTATCCATAGCCTGGCGGATATTAGCTCTTGCAAGTGCTAGCATCTCCCGCATCTGAACTACAAAGTTCGCGGCACTAGGCACTTTCTGAGGTACTCCAACTATAGCTAGATTTGCTGGTCTATAACCATAGTTCAGCTCAAACGGACTGAATCCGGTAGAGGAATGTTTTCTATCATTGTAGGCAAACTCCAACAATGGCAACCACTTGTCCCATGTATGTTGCCTCAATGACACATATGCCCTGAACATATCCTCTAAAGTCTGGTTGACTCTCTGTGTCTGACCATCCGTCTCAGGATGATTCCCACTACTCATTCCCAACTCAGTCCTTAGTGTCTCAAATACCGTTGTTAAAAAATTACCGGTAAATCTGACATCTCTGTCTGACACTATGGATCTAGGCAATCCATGCAGACGAAATATATGTCTAATGAATAAATCCGCCACTTGCGGGGCACTAACAGTCTCTCTAGTCGGAATGAAGTGAGCCATCTTGGTTAGACGATCAACCACCATAAGGATAGAATCATACCCTCCTTGTGTTGTAGGCAGTCCTACAATAAAGTCCATGGAAATGCTCTCCCACTTACTTAGTGGTATCTCCAAGAGCTGTGAAAGTCCGGGTGGCTTCACCCGCTCGGCCTTGCTTACCTGACACGAGAAACACCGTGTCACATATTCATGAATATGCTTTTTCATCTTTGGCCAAAAGAAATCTCGCTTCTCAAGATCATAGGTCTTCTCGACCCCTGGATGTCCCGCACATGGGCTATCATGGCACTGTCGAATGACTCTCTGCCTGAGATCATTCTGACCAGGTACTACAACCTTGCCATTTCTAACTAGCATACCATCCCTTATGGTATATCTTGCATAAGTTTGGCCTTTTCGGATGCCAGGTCATCCTTTTCATTTTCCCCGGGTTTTAACACATGAGCCTTAGGCCATAAGCTCTGGACAAACTCGTCCACTTTTTGAGTTTCTCTAATCTCGGTCATTAGAGCACTCTCTAATACCGTGAAACTCAGGTTGTGCATAATGCGAGACAACGCATCAGCAACCTTATTATCTTTTCCTCTTCGGTACCGAATCGTTAGATTAAACTCCTGCATGAGCTCTGCCCGCCTAGCTTGGCGGCCCCTCAAGTCAGGCTGTTTACAAAAATGTTTTAGAGTATCATGATCCACATCCACATAAAACTCTGAACCATATAAATAATGCCTCCATGTTTTCAAAGCATGGATAACAGCATACAACTCTAATTCATGAGTTGGCCAATTTCTTTGAGAGGGAGAAAGCTTCTTGCTTTCAAAGGCTACTGGCCTTTTCTCTTGAAGGAGAACTGCTCCTAGCGCAATGCCACTTGCATCGGTTTCTGGGAACAACGGTTTCTGGGAATCAACTATTTTTAACACCGGTCCTGTGACCACAGCTTGTTTTATGGTGTTAAAACTTTCTTGTTGAGTCTGTCCCCAAATAAAAGGCACTTTATCTGAGGTCAGATCAGTCATTGGCGATACTATTTTGGAATATCCTTTGATATGCCTTCTATAAAATTGGACAAATCCCAAGAATGATCGCAACGCGGTCAGACTCTGAGGGATTGGCCGAGTTAGTATCGTAGCCACTTTCTTCGGATCCATTTCTACCCCCTGTGGAGTAATTATGAACCCTAAATATTCAAGCCTAACCATACACAGTATAGTTTTCTTTTTATTTACATAAAGACTGGCTTTCCTCAAAGTATTGAACACTATCCCTAAGTGTTCACGATGCTCAGTAATACTTTTACTGAATATCAAGATATCGTCAATAAAATGTATTACGAACTTTCCGATATACGGACGTAGTAAATCGTTCATAAGCATGACGAATGTCGCTGGAGCATTGGTAAGTCCGAAGGGCATTACCAAAAACTCATAATGACCAAACCTGCTTCTAAAAGCGGTTTTATGCACATCCTCGGCTCTAATCCGGATCTGATGGTAGCCACACTTAAGATCTATCTTGCTGAAAATCACGGCTCCATGTAATGCATCTAACAAATCATCAATCCGAGCCATTGGATACTTGTGCTTAACAGTGATATTATTTAATGCTCTGTAATCTATAAAGAGGCGAAACGTCTCATCCTTTTCCTTCTTTAATATCAGTGGCGAAGCAAAAGGTGAGAAACTTGGTTGAATCTGCCCCAACTTGAGGTATTCTTCCAGTTGTCTACGCACCTCCGTCTCTTCGGTAAAACTCATTCTATAGGGAGGTCTATTTACAGGTTCTGCCCCCGGGATTAGTTCAATCTTATGCTGAACTTTCCGCTCTGGAGGTAACCCATAAGGTAGTTCATCCCTAAAACATTCAGAGAACTCCTTTGTTATAAGATTAGCCAACTTGGCCATCTCACCACTTTGCGTAACATCAGTGCTAGCCGAAGAATCATCAACCGGCTCTACCGATGCTGTGCAAAGGAATAAAAACTCTACTTGAGCTTTTCGGATTTCCATCACAGAAACCAACGGTCCCTGAGGTACATCTTTCTCACCTCGCAAGACGCATCTTCATAGTTCAGGGCTATAGCTATTGCATCATCTAACGTGTTCGCGTACTTAGCCCGAACTTCCATTTTTATTCGATCATTCAATCCAAATATGAAATCTTTCACTTGGATTGATTGAGGCAGGGGTTCGTCAACCTTCATTACACTCTCTCGAAACTTATCAGTGTATTCCTCTCGAGAAGGTCTGACAGACATATGGTGTATCGCTCTCCTAAGTTCGAACTGCCCTGCATTGGCCTGTAATTGCTGCGCTAACAACTGTTGCAAGGCATCCTCCAGCAATGCAATCCTGCCAGATAAAATGTGAGCTACCGGGCACGACACCTGCTGGGTCGGCCGGACTCCTGATTCACTAGGGTTCCTCCTGGAAGCCCCTTCTTCTGCTTCCATTTAGTTCAATGGGTGTTTTGCTTTGTTTTGTTTTGTTTTGTTTTGATTGAAAAAAAAAAAAAACACCGCTAGAAAGCTGTATTTACAAGCTGACACAATTCAGTGTACTAATAGTCTGACACAATTCCCTATACTAGGGAATTTCTGCAATCCCACATGCACACTGACTAGGCATTTGACACAGGCATATATCCCAAATGGCGCTTTTCCCTATCCTAGGGAAGCTCCTGCAAACAAACTCAAACTGTAGCACATAGGCACAACCACAAGCATAATCTGTCCCTGCTACAACATCAAAGCCTCATGCAGGCTGATCACTCACGAGATCCTGTCTATTAAAGTAGAGCATCACCCGACTAAATCGAGAAAAAAAAACAACACGAAACTAATGGAGGTCAAAGAGAGCTCCTTGGTCATCAACGATTTCACCACTTCTTGGTTCCATGCAGATCCCGCCAACAGTCTACAGTCACAGCCTTGGATTTCCCTCGATACGGATTTGTGTTTGCGTGGCCTCTTATCCTTGCCTACACTGTTCAAGGCCCTGCGCTCGTGCGCCAAATCTACGTCCAAGAGTGTTACTTGAGCATCGCCCCAGTCACGGCTTACGAGCAAGCTGCGTGGCGTTGGAGATTTCTGAGCGTATGTGTGCCAAGGAAGCAGATCACGGGCTAGCCAGACCGTTCTGCGTTACCTCTGCGTTCCAAGCCTGCAATGTGTTTGACGAATAGTATAGGGGCGATCACGAATCACCACCCGTGCGTTTCGTCAAGTGCGTCATCTACCTTGCATTTCATCACTGCCTTACGGGATCGCCACGCTCCAGCAACGACTCGACAGCGGGAAGGTTGTCAACAAACCTTCTGTCCATCATAGATCACGGGCATCGTCAGCAACTTCATTACGGTCTGTCCGTCACATGGAGTCGATCCCTTCCTTTCCACGCCTATTGTCCGCTCCATGCACTTCACTCATCCCATGCAAAGTCCTGATAGCGGTGCGGGAGGACCACCAACAGCGACCCGTCATCACGGGTAGCCCCCTTCAAGTTCGTCGTCGCCCGTTATTCGATCCCATCTGTCCATCACGTGAAGGTCACAAGCGGTCGACTTGCCACCTACGCTCCACGCCTATCCGTCGTCAGCCACCAGGGCGGCTTGCACCTCAAGCTCACGCTGCCTTACTCATCCCGTTCGTCATCATCGTGCAGTTCCCTCCAATTCGTAGCCTTGGGCTTTGATATGAAATGTAAAGACTTTTACTATCTATTCCTACTGCAGATCACAGGAGCAGCACCATGGATATCCTCCCAGCCAACCTTGCTAAAGCTAACGAGCAGACAGAGAAATTCCGCTCACTAAAACATACATGAAAATCCTTCTCTTCTCACTCTAGCCTCAACAAGCCCCATCTCCCTAGATAGGCCCCTAGGCACAATCTTCGCATTACGCCCTTAGCCTTAGATCTACCTAGTCTGGTGCTATCAACCCTCACCTAGGACCTTGACATTAATTCCCTCCCGATCATTTACATGAAGCGCAAACAAATATATTACAAAGATAGATCCTTTAAGGGAAATGTCGATTGATTCTTCCGAGGTCATGCTACCTCGGCTAGAGTGTAACACGTACCAAGCATATTGAAGTTCACTATCATTATGTTCGGGAGCGGTTGTCAGCAGGAGACATAGAGTTGTCCTATCTTCCCACAGAGGACAACATAGCATATATGTTTACAAAGGCACTTCCTCGTCCCAAGTTCGAAGTCTTCCGACAGGCTTTACACTTGGTTCCCTTTGTTACATGATCTGACATCCCTTGTACATTCATAGGTGGCTATATCCTTTTGGATGAACATGTGCCACCTTGACCAGAAACTACCAGGTATTCTGAGACATTTCCAGAGTACTTTAGCCCATCCCATGGAGGGGGGTTTGTAGGCCATCTTCTGGTGGTTCTAGTGATGCCCTATAGGCCATGGTATGTGCCTTGTAGGCATAAGTGTAGGCACTTGTAGTGTAGGTGCCTTTTAGGCCACATAGGACCACTTAGTCCTAGGTCTAGGTACAAGTACTTTGTACTTGTATGTTTTTGATCATCTAAGATTTGACGTGATGGCTATTCTACTAGGACTCTTTGCTTACTGCACTCTCTCTCTCTTCTATCTGATCCTATAGAAAGAACATGGCAACTCAGGCTGGTGAGCATGCCATGCTTTCAAAGTTCAGGCCCAAAGGGAAAGGGCAGCAAAAGCAACATGGAAATCAGCCCACACATCAGCATAAGGCTGATTCAGGAGAGCCCTCTCATAAGGCTAAAGGTGATGCAGAGAAGCCTAAGAGGAAGGGCATTTGTCACTACTACAAGAAGTTGGGTCACTACATTGGTGAATGCAACAAGTGAATAGCTAAGGAGAAGAAAAAGGATTCGGGTTTGGCTGTCTCATATGCATTAGCTCCTAGTGCACATGAAGTAGGGGATGTTACAGCCAACTTTGTGCAAGAGCATTATGCCTTTTTGTCTTGCATTTCAGAATTTTCCAATGGCTAGTTCAGATAGTACAGCCACTCTTGAGGATGACTCGTATGGTTTCTTGACTTGCAGCTATGACCCCTCAAAGGATGCATGCTCTTTCTGTGTCAATGAGACATTGAACACTTGGTATTTTGATAGTGGTGCTTCCAAGCACATCAATTCAAGGAAGAGTCTTTTTGCATCTCTGCATGCACCACCCGCTAAAAAGAAGGTGGCATGTGCAAATAATTCTTCTTATTCAGTGTGTGGAGTGGGTGACATCATACTCACTGTAATTGCTTGCTCTCTCTCATGGATGTTCACGCTCGTAATTATCTGCAGAAATACTCATAAGAGCTCTCTCTCTCTCTCTCTCTACACACTGCTAGGGCCCAGGACAACATGTCGGTGCTGGACCCCCTCGAAGGTATTTTATTTCTTGAAGAGAATCTGTTACAACAATTCAGCATTGAGCTGCCTGATACAAAATCCAACGTGAATGATCCATTACAAGAGCTTCAAGCTCATTTCAAAATGGCAACATGCCACTTGTCTAAAATCTAGACTAAGTCCTATTACATGCCACTAAGGGCCACTTTGGAGTCTTCGAAGCACTTGGTCACGCGAGCTGCCTCCTAGATGCTTGTTAGGATCCCGTAGCGCTTAGGAAAAATAACTCTTTCTAGTACCTACAACAATTAATTAAAGCGTACCACCATGGCACCCATTAATTGTTAGCGCTTTGCATGCAAATAACACACTGTGGACTAATTCTAGTCACGGTGGGCGTCCCCATTGAATACACGTGCACACCCAAACAAATATAAAAAAATATATTTATTCTCTGGTTGACCGGAGTCAACACTCTTGATCATAATTAAGGAGCTTTGACCAAGGATCGAGGTGCCTTAATTATAGCCAAGTCTCTCCAACCGAAGTTGGCACAACTCTCCAACTGAAGTTGGCACATTTTGGTTAACCGTGGTTAACCCTCTTGGCGCATGCCAAGTCTCGTTGATCGAAGTCAACACTCTTTGACCGTAGTCAGCTCTGTGGTTCTCTGGTTAACCGTAGTTAACCCTCTTGGTAATAAACCAAGTCTCCCCGACCGAAGTCAGGTTTTCTTGACTAGAGTCGAGTGTCTTTGACCGTAGTCAATTCTTTGACCATTAAAAGAACTCTTTGATCATAATTAACACATATAAAACTCTTTAATTATGATAAAATAAATGGTCAACTGTCTTAGGATATTTACATTGTGGTGACACTCACCTCCACAGAGGGCATAGATTTCAGAATTACTGATGTTCTTTATGTGCCAACTATAAAGAAGAATTTACTTTCAATGTCGTCTCTCAATCGAGGAGGATTTCAGGTCATATTTGATGATGCCAAGTGTGCAGTCCGAGACAAAGAGAATGACTATGCTTTGATATTGTTTGGCACTTTCTTTTTCAACTTGATATTTATGAGAAAAGATCCGATCTTGCACTTTCAGTTAGCACCCCACTGCTGCCATGTAGAATGCGGAGTTATGGCATGCTAGATATGGGCGCATGAGCTATGGCAGCTTGATGACACTCCAGAAGCATGCTATGGTTGATGCATTGCCTCCTTTGGAGTCACCTCCTCTTCATGCATGTGAGGGATGTATCCTTGGTAAGACAATCTCTCCCTATGAGGCTTGGCATGGGAGAAATCCTTAAGTGGATACCGTTATTAGAGTTTTTGGTTGTGTTGCATATGTCCACGTGCCTGTGGAGTTTCGACATAAGTTGTCAGATAAGGCACTTAAGTGTGTCTTTGTTGGGTATAGTGCACAAAGCAAAGGCTATCGTCTCTACAATCCTGCCACTCGCAAGATTTTTGTCTTCATATGATGTTGTTGAGGGGATGCTTCCTAGCTTTTGGTTCCCCAGCTGAAGTTCATGCTGAAAATCAGAATTTACAGCAATCCACTCTTGGTCCACATGCCTCGATTTAGTCACATGCTGATTTTGTTCCTCCACAGGGCGTGGATGAAGTTGTCAGGCAAGAGATTCAAGAGATACATGCAGCCAAAATAGTTCCGAATAAGTTGCTACACACTCTCAAGGAGAGTAGACTTGAGGCACCTTTGCTTGGCAGGGCTTGTAGTGCAGTAAGGCACGTAGGGGGGGCTCTTTCAATTGAGACAACTTATGCAGGTATTGTTCTTGATAAAGAAGAACTTGACTCTTTTGAAGAAGCCAAGGATAATGTGTGCATTGGATGAATGCCATGCACAATGAATGCAGTCCATTGAGAAAAATCAGACTTGGGATGTTGTGGATTTGCCACCAGGGAAACATGTCATTGGTACTAAATGGGTTTTCAAAGTGAAAAGGAAGCTAGATGGATCCATTGAAAGGTACAAGGCACGGCTGGTCCCCAAAGGCTATGCTAAAAAAAAGGGCACAGATTATGAGGAGACTTTTGCTCCTACATCTCGGATGACCACCATCAGGTCAGTTATTGCCATGGCTGCAAATTTTGTTTGGAATATCCATCAGTTGGACATAAAAACAGCTTTCCCTAATGGGGACTTGTAGGAAGAAGTTTGTCAAACAACCTCCTGGTTTTGAACTTTCGGGTAATGTGTTTCAAGTTTGCAAGCTGAATAAAGATTTATATGGGCTGAAACAAGCCCTACGTGCATGGTATACTAAGATTGATGCCCTCCTTGCAAGTAGGGTTACACAATAGTCCCAGGGAAAGCACCCTCTACATCAAGAAGGATGGGGGGGAAATTTGATGGGATATCTCAAGATGTATGCCCCAGGCATACCTTGGTTTCTATGTGTGTGTGCTAGAGGCATAGTTAGGTGCCCATAAGCACTGTTAGCTGGTGGTAGATGCCACATAGGATGATTGAGAGATTCTAGGAGCTGATTGAGGAGATGATTGAGGAGATGATTGTGGAGCTTGGTGGCTCATGTAGAGGTGCCTACATATGGACCTCACCTTTCTTCATTCCATAAGCAAGCATTCTCTTGTTTTGTGTTCAGCTTCATGCTTTCCTTTCACTTCTTCAACATGGTATCAGAGCACTATGATCCTCCTTGAGCCCAGTTATGCCATGTCATCATCATCATCATCATCTTCTTCTTCTTCTTCACCTTTCTCTCCATTTTGCCCCTTTCTGCCCAACCACTCGGAGGGCTGAGTTCTCTACCTACAAGCAACCATTCCCAGAGTCCTGGCTGGAGAGACCCTTCGTATGGGCGACCTTCCACGTTAGAGCAATTAGGCAATGGTGCCCACAAACCCGTGCAACAGCCGCCTTCTTCCTGACGCCATTTCGTGCAATACGACTTGTTGGAGCAACCATTTTGAAATTCATCTGAGCCACGCTTGCACAACATCATGAGCTAGCCCCTGTCCAGATTTGAAGTGAAATGGTGTACCAAGGAGGGAGAAACATACGAAAAACCAGTCGACAATCAAGCTCCTGGCTATGGCGACGTGACGCGGCATTTCGCCTTTCCTCTTCAGTGGCTCTTCTCTAGTATACCAGCTTTATCTCTACCTAGAAAGCCCTCTTTTCTTTGCTTTGAAAGAGAGATACAAGCCCTCCAAGATCAGGCCTCTGTTTTGGACAGTTTTGACAATGTTGTGAGTTTGGTGCTACATTAGATGCTACTTTGGCATTTATGATGTTTTAAAGTGTTGAATAGCATCAGTACAATTGTGGCTACAACTTTCCTTTAGGTTGCTATACCTAGATTTGCTTGGAATACTTTCATTTAGCCACCTCTATAAAGCATGCAAGTTGAAGTATCATTTTCATTATGATTTTTATGGAATTTGGTTACAAGTCTTTGCTACACTAAATGCTTGTACTTTGAAGCTTTTCAACTTTTTCTAGCCTTGTAAGAGAGTAGACACTGCCCATTTTGGGTTAGACCCTCTCATGGCTACCTTCTTGAATATTGATAAGTTGAATGGTAAAGGCTTTCACACATGGCAGATGAAAGTTAAGTTTGCATTGATGAGGGAAAACCTCTAGGGGCTTGTCAAACCTGCTTCAACTTCTTCTTCAACAGCCTCTAATGCTGGAGAATCCTCAACTCCTACACCCCTGGCATGAGATCCTGCTAGAGAGGAGAAAGCCTATGGCATTATTGCTCTTGGCTTAGGAGATGACTATATTCATCCCATTTCTAATTTGGAGTCTCCTTCAGAAGCTTGGCAGAAGCTTGATATTATTTTTGGTGCTAGCTCTCACATCTCAAAATTGTCACTTAAGATTGCTTTCTTTGAATTGAAGATGGCTAGTGGTACTCCCTTGGCTGCCCATGTCAATCACATGCGGAGTCTCATGACTGAACTTGCTTCTATCAACTCTTCAATCACTACAGATGATAAAATGGCAGTATTGCTTAAAAGTATGCCTGAAGATTATGATCATGTTGTTTCCACATTGAAAAATCTTCCTAATCCTACTCTTGAAGGTCTTATTACTGCTCTTCAAGAAGGAGAAAGGCACAAGGAACTGCGGAGAGGCAATGACACAGCCTATGCCATAAAAACTCAAATGGGCAAGTTTCAACCTTGCAAACATTGTGGGAAGACTAATCACCTCTCAAAAGATTGCTTCAAGATCAATCCTTGTAAATATTGTGGCAAAAACAATCACCATGAAAAGTTTTGTAAGGCAAAAAAGGAAGCAACTACAAAACCAAAAACTGTCAATTTATTTTCAGTTGATGTGTCTCCACAAGATGAGGCCTCCTATGATGATTATGCTTTTTGAACCATCTCCATATATGCTCCAGATCTCTCTTTTATGTTGAGTCAAGGTACTCTGCCTGGATAGTCCTCCAAAATGAAGGGAATAAACTATTGTGTTCTTTGTAAACACCTTTGGTTACCATATGATGTAGGCCATGTGTATGTGTTTTGCTCCATGGTACCTCTTGCAGACGTGTGCACGTACATGCAGGGGAGATAACCATTGGAAGGTCTTATGTATCCCTTTGTTTGACTTCACACCCTTGGGAACCCTTGCTAGCATGAGATCCTAGCCATAGATTTATCCTTGACCACCATGAGATGGCTTGAGACACTATGTGACTAGATGTATCCTTGACATAGCCTGAGGCATTCCCTTGAGGGGGGGTTTGATGGGATATCTCAAGGTGTATGCCCAAGGCACACCTTGGGTTCTATGTGTGTGTGCTAGAGGCACAGTTAGGTGCCCATAAGCACTGTTAGGTGGTGGTAGATGCCACATAGGATGATTGAGATATTCTAGGAGCTGATTGAGGAGATGATTGAGGAGATGATTGTGGAGCTTGGTGGAGGTGCCTACATATGGACCTCACCTTTCTTCATTCCATAAGGAAGCATTTCTTGTTTTGTGTTCAGCTTCATGCTTTCCTTTCACTTCTTCAACAAAATTTTGGTCATCATTCTTTATGTAGATGACATGATGGTCACAGGGTCAAATAAGAAAATAATTGCAGATTTCAAGGCTAAATTTAAATCTGAATTTTGACATGACAGATTTGGGCATGTTAAATTTCTATTTGGGGATTCAGTTCATACAAGACAAGTGTGGCATTGTTATGTCTCAATCTAAGTATGTGTAAAAGCTCTTGGATAGGTTCAACATGCAAGATTGTAAGCCTATAGCCACTCCCATGGAGCGTGGGCTGAAGCATACTATGTATGATGCAGGTGAATCAGTGGATGCCACACTTTACAGCCAGGCTATTGGATGCCTCATTTATTTGTGCAATACACGACTTGATGTGAGGTGTGGCAAACAAGGCCTTCGTGTGAGTGGAAGTATGTGTGACAGTCGTGGTTTTTTGGACTTGGGTGGGGGTTTGGATGTGGAGTAGGCTATGTGTGTGCGATAGCATGCCAAAGGCATGACTAGCTCAAGTGCAAACATCATCAAGGAGGTCTCCACTCTGAGCTTGCTTGTGCGCTAGTTCAATGGCTTGTGTGTAACTTGTCAAAGCTGGTCATGCGGCCCCCAATCGGATGACAACAGCAGCTAAACCCATGCCTCATTTGTCTCTTGAGAAAAACAGTACATCCATGGGTGATCCAAAGCTCCTTCCCATGGCCTAACCACTCCTACATCGTGTGGAACATCTGATCTTGCATCATAGAGTCAAAGAGGAAACGGTACTTGTCTTGTGGCTGTGAAATTAATGTCTCAGAATGGATGGGAAGTGCTGCCAACTACTACTCGAATAGAGCCCCCCTTTCGAGACTACAAGATCAAGACTGACATCTTCAGTGCGGTGTGATAATCATATAGGAGATTGAGATAGTTCTAGGGGCCCGACCATCAAAACTCTCAGGAGGGGCTGCTGTGGGTGAGGCTTTGATCCTAGGATCGAGAGAAAATGGTGGGGGGGGGGGATCTTGTGCACTGGCACTATGGGAGCTATGTCTTGGTCTCGTAATGGGGTGGGCTGGAATTGGGATTAGAATAAAGACTAGGTAGCAGAGTTGTGGCGAGAGTGAGAAGAAGCTCAGGAAAGGATGGATGTTGTGAGGTGGGAAGAGGAGAGGGGGGTGGAAGTCAGAGCTGTGGGAGGAGGGAGGGAAGGGGGAGATTGGAGGGTGGGTGGTGAAGGTGATCATTGATTGCGCCAAACGGGGAGTGGGATGTGGTGGAGGGGGACAGGGTGGGTGGACCGGGGGAGAAGAAGAGGGTGGCATGGTGACTGGTGGGGGAGCGGGGGAGGGAGGGTGAGATGGATGATGGACGAGTGGGGGGCATCTCTCTGTACATGGCCCCAAGGGAGTTTGCTTAGTGGCTAGGAACCTTGAAGTGCTAGGGGGAGCAGGTTGGTTGAAAGCATAGTTACCAAGGAACGGCGTTCCGATATCTGGAACACCGTTCCACGAAGCAAGGTGGAACCAGCCTCCTCCCCCCCCCCCTGCCCCTTGCTTCCCCTTTTTTAAAACTTTCTTGAAAAGTTTCAAATGGCTATTTTAGAGCTTATATGGAAAGTTTAAAGGTGTGAAATGTCAGTTTCTTTCATTTTCTAGCATATTTTTATGTCATTGATGACGTGTCATGTATGATGCGGCCATAGTTACCAGCCGAAACGGAGTTTCCGGGCCCCGCCGAAACGGCAACGGAAGAAACGGCAATATGATATAATTTATGTATAAAAATTTATTTTTTATACATAATATAATTATCAATAGAGTGCAAATCATACATAATACAAATTACAATTATCTATACTTGAAGCTTCAGCCTTCAAGCATCAATGCATGATGCATCATTCATGCCTCTATGATTCTAAATTCTTGAATGATGCTTCAATAATCTGAAATCAACATGTATCATGAGTCATGACTGACAAGTTTGGCATTACAAGAATCTGAAATTTAGAAGTTTGAAGTACTTTAAAGTTTAAACTTAGCACACAAGTTGAAACTTGAAACTTGAAACTTGAAAGTATCCAATGTCCAAACTCCATAGATGATCATGATTCATGATCCGCAAATTTCATGATCATGACTCATGACTCATGAGTCATGCAAGACTTAAAATAAAAGCACCCATGGATGATATAAAAAAAAGCAGCAGGACTACTGATCATCTGCATCATCCATGGACTCCTCGTCGTTGTCATCCTCTGCGTCCTCAGATAAGCTTGAGGCATCTGTGTCACTGTCTGAAGAAGAATCATCAACATCAGGATCAGGACCATCGTGTGCAACTGAAGTACTAGCACCATCTCCAGATGGTTGAGTGTATGATCGTGTGTGGTGTGCTGGTGCTGACAGCTCCTCATACAACATGGTGTATATGTCCAGCTTCTCCCATGGGATATCTGGTATGGCCTTCATCTTCTCCACGTCCACCTTGTCTACATTCACTTGGCGAGGTTCGGGGCAGCTGGCGGCGAACTCAAGGAGACGGAGGTTGCAATGACAAAACACCAACCGCTCCAATTGAGCCGTGCTCAATCTGTTCCTCTTCTTTGTGTGAAAGAGGGCCCAAGTGCTCCAATTCCTCTCACAAGGATCGGAACTGCAGTCCTGTGAGAGAACACGTATAGCAAGGCGTTTCTGCCATAAGCCAATTAAGCAGAGATAAGTATCATGAACTTGATAACTTTAAACATATTTGTAGTAGATAAAACTTCAAATTACTTAACGACTAAGCTCTAACTAGTGGCGTTGGAACTTGTCTCTTAGACTCTTACCAAAGTAGGAGTACAGTTGCCATATTTCTCCCACCAGGAGACAGGTTGCAACTGTGTCTCTCAGAGCCTAGCCGTAGGTCGACCAAAGGAGAGGCTGTGATTGCGGAACAATAGAAGTTCATTCTCCATTCTTCGTTGCATCTCCAAGTCACCACCCGTCCAATTTTGTAGATACTGTTGCATCCCCTCCTCCAACTCATCATTCTCATATTGCTCTTGACTGCGCCAGAGCGGATGCAATACATGTGCCACCGCATGGATTGGGCGGTGGAACCAATTCCACCGCTTATTCCATATAGCACGGATGGACTCAACCCTAAATCATGCCACAAGAAATTAGAATGCATTATGCATGCAAAATTCATAGACTAGTAGATAATAGTACATACATAATATATATCTGAAAATTCCAGGCTTCATGATAACAAATTGCAATTTAGTAATTGCAATAATTATACATATTACAAAAGTAAAAAGTCTTACTTATCAGGTAATAGGGAAGTGTTTCTGTTGAGGGCCTCTCCAATCTTGTCCATAAACTTGTACATGAGCCCTAATGTGCTTCCCTCCATGTCCGTGATGTGAAGCACCGTGTAGATAGGATTAATTGATTTGATTAATGCCTCCGCCTGATTCCACCTAGACTCATCCATGATCATGCGAAAAAATTTGATAGACTTTGCTTGGCCTCTATCATCCCAATCTCCCCACTCCCGAGACACAACCGTGCGCAACAACCCCTGGCGCACTCGCACAAGCCTCTCCACCACTATGAACATGTATGCAAACCTTGTGGCTGGAGGTTTCAATAGCTCAAGGTCACTGTAAGCCCGATAGATGCTAAGGACTTTGGGTCTCTTCGTGACAAACTTCACGATATTGCGGGCTGTGGAGAAGATGGCATCAATCCAAGGTATCTTCCCTAGGTGCTCGATCAAAAGATCAAGGCAATGTGAGGCACAGGGTGTCCACACAATCTTAGGGAACTCATCTTCTAACATGGCACCCATTGACACACAATTGCTGCCATTATCTGTCACCACCTGCACCACATGCTCAACACCTATCTCCATAATGGTTGCCCGTAAATGCTCCCAAATATACAACCCTGTAATCACTGTACCTGCAGTGGAAGCATCTATGGCTCTCAAGAACATGGTTCCCTTGCAAGAAGACACTAAAATATTGTACACATTCCTCTTGTGTGCATCTGACCATCCATCGCATAAGAGTGTGCATCCATATGTTTTCCAAGTCTCTTTCAAGGGCTTCATTTGGTCTTCCACACATTCCCTTTCTCTTCTTAGCTCTCTTGTCCGCAAGGCCTCATATGTAGGCTCTTCCCATTCATACCCAATGTGGCTTACGGCTCTCATGGCCTTCCTCCATCGTGTAGTCTTCGCCACATGAAAGGGTATTGCACACTGTATGAAGAGCTTTGTGAGCTCACTAGTGGCCTCCTTCACTGCTTGCTTTTGCAAGCGTGCTTGGATGCTAGACCTTTGGAGTGATCCTCTTTTCCCCGAACTAGCATCCACACTAATTGATCCATGTGGCAAGGGTATTCTTGTAGCACTAGGACCCGTGCTCGATGTAGTTGATGCCCCTCTTCTTCTCTTTGCAGAACCCAATGTGCTGGCATCATCCAATGGCTCAGTGTCAGCAGCCTCTTCTTCATCTTGCAGCCCTTGTCCTCCACTTTTTGTAGCCAAGGCTGCCATACGCACACGCTTCCATTCTGTTAGGCCACCTTTCACTGGAGTAGGCACGAACTCACAAGGTCCTACATCCTTGCTGGGAACACCTGCTAGATGGTCTTTCACCCGTGTGACAGACGCCGTTTTGCTTATGCCGCAATAGTTGCATCTCCACTTCTTGGAGCCACCGCCTCCTTTATAACTATCCAGGAGGGAGACATGGACCCAATAAGCATCTCTCAGCATTGAGGAGGATGGAGAGGTGAGAAGGAGGATGGAGAGGTCACAAGTGAGAAAGGATGGAGAGGTAGAAGGAGGATGGAGAGCTCAGAGGTAAAAGAGGATGGAGAGGTGGAAGGAGCCTGGAGGATCAGAGGTAGAAGGAGGAGGATGGAGAGGTTACAGGTAAGATTAAAGATAGGATGGAGAGAAGAAGGATGGAGGGATGGAGTATGGAGAGCAGGCTGCCAAGCTGCAGCTTGCAGGATGGAGAAGATGGAGCAAAGGATGAAGAGGATGGAGGTCCAAGAAAAACGGGATGGAGAGTCCAAGAGCAAAGGATGGAGGGAT
Organism: Dipteris shenzhenensis; assembly: GCF_047967505.1. Taxonomy (NCBI): domain Eukaryota; kingdom Viridiplantae; phylum Streptophyta; class Polypodiopsida; order Gleicheniales; family Dipteridaceae; genus Dipteris; species Dipteris shenzhenensis. The sequence continues at coordinate 18,048,606 of NC_141619.1, forward strand.
GGAGAGAGCTTAGAGAAGGTGGAGAGAGCAGCAAGGATGCACAGGAGGAGTGGACTGGGCAGGAGGCGGCGAAAGATGAAGCCAGGCGGCGAAATCACGTTTTTAGGGTTTAGTGCAAAGCAGGTTTTACGAAACGGCGTTTCTCACCGTTTCCGTTTCGCCGTTTTTGTTTCCGGCCACGAAACGGCCGTTTCGTGCAACTATGGATGCGGCGTTACGGATCCTGTTGCCCCTTCCAGGAAAGTTCCCGCTCCGACACCCAACTTTTAAGAACGTTCCCGTTCCTTGGTAACTATGGTCAAAATATCAAAGAAAACCTCTTCTTAGGTGTCAGCGGTTGTGTTGAGGGGGCCTTCTCTGCCTTATCCTCCCAAATTAGGGGGCACTGTTGGGTGCCTCATGCTTGCCTACTGTCGTTGATGTGTATGGTATCTTCAGTTCTTTGCAGCACTCTTGCCAGGCTTCTTGCGGTCCATGTGAATCCAAACCCCCTCGGATGGCTCAAAGGGTCTGAGACTCTTGCTGAGGTCTATTTGTGCCGGGAGTTCTATCCTCTCGCCTCTCCCAATGCTGTCTTGGATGAGGCTACGGATGGGGAGAGGGTTGACTGGCATTGTGAGGGAAGGCTCTTGCTAGATGAACCATCTGTTTGCATGTAAGGCACTTCCCTAGGAGGCCTGAGACCTCGACCCTCTGTCTGAAATTTCCACTGTCTAAGGTCTCTACAAGAATCTCCTCAGGCAGGGACTTTGGGAAGTCCGCACTTACCCTGAGCCATGGAACACCACCATGCGCAAGGACTGAAGCTGTTATGGCGGGAACTCCAGCACAGTTTGGAAGCAAGCCTCGATGGAAGGCAAAATGGGTCGATGCTTGATTGGAAGCCCTTGGAAGCGTAGCATCATTGGAAAACCTTGGCACATGATGTGTCGTCTCCATGTTGTCTATCGTAAACCGTGGTACCAAGGTTTGAGGAAGACGGAGTGGGGGCCAAGGAAGATGGGGCCTTGTTCCACATTGGCCTGGGTAGTGATGGTGAATCTTAGGTCTGTACTGTTCTACCATTGGATTATTGTTATTTAGTATTGCTTCATTGAAAATTGAGCTATACCTGTATTTTCTGGAGTGACTTTGCATCATTGACAGAATAGCCTCAATCATAATGGGTGTGTTAGAATGATAATTTCCATGGTCTGTATGGTTGTTGGATAATTCTAAGGTTTTATCTTCGATTGGACTTTCAATATTATTGTGTTGTGGATAATGCAAGTGTTTTACAGTATGAGTGATGTACATAGCTCTGCTCTGTCCTCACATTCTGACTGCTGGGATCAAGTCAAATTGTGCAATAACTTCAGTATTCAAGATTTGAAGCCATCCAAGCACCTTAGGTTACAAGCTCTGAAATAAGGACAGTATTGAAAAAATCAGCACAACTGGAGGCCTTAACATGAGCTCAACATGCACTTTCAGAACTGAGGTTAGAATGACTGTAGTTTCCTGAACATTGTTTGGAATGCAGTCAAGGCTAGATATGGTAGCTAGATAAGACCAATGCGCAAGTTATGAGACTCTTGTATCTGTGCAGTGAGCGAGGAGGTGTAACCTTTTAAAGTTCCCTCATAAAATCATAAATTGCAGATTTGTCTAGTCTTGATATTTTCATCTCCCTTAAACTTACTTCACGTCCAAAAAACATACCAGCTGATGTGGCTGCTAAACATTTACAGCCGTGACGTGGCATTTGACGTAAGACCTGCAGACATCTAACCATGGATACTTCAGACAGTGCAGTTGTTTTGTTTTGAATTAAAATGCAAGAATGATGGGACTGAATTGTCATGATGTAAGACTTATCCTAAGCCAGTATGTGCTTACTAAGCTTAAGCTAGTGTGAGTTTTGCCAACCCGTTACCTTATTTGTGGTTCTCTGTGATGTGCATATAGTGCTCAGATGGAGAAAGATTAATCTAGCCTCTTAATCTTATTGCCCCTTTTTATATTCATTCAGCAGAATAACAGCACTGCAATCCTACGAGTGCATCTGACTGGCATCACCTTCAAACTTTCTGTCGCCATGTTGCAACTATAAGTGCGAAAAATGAATGGATTGAATGGTTACTAATGTAAGACATAGTTTGTGATTAAATCTGTGGCTTTGCAGGGCTATTTTGGTTTTAATGGCCAATCTGGAAGTTTGGCTAGTTAGCTTCTGCTTATAAAAAAGCATTTATTACACATTTCGCCAAGAAGCTACCTTCTTACCCAGTCCTTTATGCAGCAGAATAATATACAGTACTTGGTATTAAGTGGAGAGATTGCCATCTGGCTGATACGGAGTACATTTTTACAGATGCATCCACGTAGATTTAAAACTGCAGATTAGTTCAGTTAGGGTGTAGTATGCAAAACCCTGTATTGAAGGCTGTAATCCATCCTCAGGGAGATCTTACATTGAGCCCCCCTGATACATCAATTAAAATTTTTTGTAGAGAGCTGTAGCTTTACTTGCTCTGTTAGAAAAACTGAGTGTGAGTGTCCTAGCCATGAGGTATTACTATTGTCTGTTCCTTGGACCCTGACAATGTCTTTGGATGCGCCATTGTGAACTTCTCGATTATTCTTATATGTCTGTAAAGTCCTGCTTCTGTGGGAGGCATTCATGGGACATTCTGTTCTTAGGTGGAATTACAAAGTCAATCTAGCTCCATCTTCTACTGTGTCATTAAAGCAACTGGCAATTGAATATGTTAGGTATTACATTACATGGCAATCCAAACACATGAAATCCAACTGGATATTGATGGGAAGGTCAATAATGAAGCATTTTGGTTTTTTACAACATCTGAAGGAACTACACAGTGTAACTTTGACTGGATAAAGTATTTGGTTCTGCATATTTGCCCCCTGCCCACTATGCACCTCAGAATCAAAATAACAGATAGATGATGTCAACAGGGATCGAATTTGACTGAAATATACTAAAAACTTTCTGCAGTTCAGAATGAACGTTATCAGAGTGTTAATAAAGCATTTACGTGGAGGGTGCCACTAACATGAATAACATTTCCAATGAGGGTTCCTTGTTCAAAATTGGCAAACGTCTCCTCAGTAGAGATACGTGGGTATAAGGTGTTGTGAGGAGAAATGAGAAACACAGCGGCAGAGTACAGAAGCTCAATAAATGTAACGCTTAAGATTTAATAATTTTGCACAATTGGATGAGACATGTCCTTCAAAGGGGTGCAACTGTTTGCATATGTTCATACTGTAGTCCGTTTAACTCTCAGTGTCTAGGAGTGAAAGGATGCAATTAGTGCTGTGTCTTGAGAGGATGACAATCTATTGTGCTATTACATTGTAGATTATGTGGCATCCTCTCAGATTGTCCTTCTCATACAGGGTGTCTGCATTGGCCTGAGTGAAGTCATGGCAAGTGCGGGAAAACACCAGCTTGTGACTTACATGGGTAGTCTCATTCCAACCATTCGTGATGCTCTATGTGACAGGTACAGTGACATTGTACTTTGCTTCTTAGTTCTGACATGCTGTAAATGTATTCTTATTAATGACACCAAGTATTTGTTTTCCCAGTGTTCCTGAAGTACGAGAAGCAGCAGGATTAGCTTTCAGCACTCTATTTAAGGTGCGTATCGGTTGTTGTCTGCTAAGTGTGTATAAATACGTGAATCTTGCATGCATGCATGGCTTGTGCAGTGGAAAGGTGAAATTCGGTGCACTTGTACCATGGAGGCAAAGAAACCATAATGTGTGTATGTGTGTTAGAGAGAAAGAAAGAAGAAAGAAAGAAATTTTATTAAAGGTCCACGGAAGGCCATACATGGCCTATGGGACACAAAATCATCCGAAAGGAAAATACATCATCAACGATGCGCCAACTAGGTGGCCTCATCGTAATACCGCTAAGATGCCAAAAATGGCTACAAAAATCCTAGATACAAAATGAAATGAAATAGAGTACCAAAATTGCCTAGATACAAAATGTAAAATATGAAATATGAGGAACATCGTCTTCCCTAAGGGGTCTGTGATCCAAAGAAATGATGGAAGTCATGGCCATTGACCATGCCTCCTGCTATGAGTGTGAAGATCTGGGCAAGTGTCAAATGGGCTGCTGGCCGTGCCAAGTCTCCATGGAGCAATCTCCTCCGAAAATCTGCCATCATCCTCCGTCGTCTAGAAATAAAGCGACGGGTACGGCCTCTGTGTAAGATCATCCTGCGGTGCTGCCGGATCATGTCATATGTACATCCTCGGGGTGGAACCATCGGTGCTCTCTGGCAAGATGGGCTATCTCTGTGCTCATGATCCTGCGCCTCGTCCTGCTCCTCATGAATAACCAGGTCTCTGGCAGGGATGCGACGGTGCTCTCTGAGGAATCTCTCTCTGTATCTGGTGATCTCCCTGATGAACAACGCTAAGCAATACTGATCCTCATACTCCATAATCCGAGAGAGAGGTCCAAATCCGTGCCCAAATAAACAGTGAAATCTGCCACGGATCTCATAATATAAAGGGCATCTGCAAACAAAGTGCTCCTCAGTCTCCAACTCCCCCATAGTGCAACAAGGGCATATCCTAGTCTCTCGCCTGGGTCTATGTCCGGTAGCTGTACGACGCATCCTGCCAGCCTCAACGTCTAATCTGTGGGAAGATACCCTGAGCTGGCCCAAGGCAATCCTGAGTGAGTGCGACATATGAACGCCGATATATCCTGGGGATATGATGAAGCCATCCTCTGAAATCCTGAGAAAATGGTCACGATATGTGGCCATCTTCGTAGGAAGCTCCGTGGGATGAACCCAAGTGCGAAACGTGTGTAGCTGCAACAAATCTGCCCTGATAACCTGGCTGAGCTCATGTCGAGTGAGAGGGAGGCGAGGGGCATCTATGCTGTATCGAAATGGTGGCAGCCTATCCATATCCAAGCCCAGCGAGGTGAGCCATGTGGAGAGTGTGTGGTACCAACAAAAAGTATGACCTCTCTCCGCTAACATCTGCGAGGATGTCAGTGCTAGCCACGGTAATCGTGCTCTGCCTGCTGCTGAGTCTCCGAGCGCCCTGATCCTATGCAAGTACGTAACTGACTGAAATGCTGCATCTAGCGCTAGGGGTGTAGCTCCGAACTCTGCGAATGTAATCTGATGCGGTACCGTGGGCTTCGCTCTGATCAATCTGGAGAACATGATGATCTGTAACCTCTCTACTCGTCTCCAATCTGCAACCCTGAGATCTCCTGCCCAAAAGGGGCTAGCATACATGACTGCAGGTCTCACCAGCGTATCGAAAAGTAAGGACTTCGTGTCGGGATGCTGAAAATGTGACTGTGCACACTGCCTCTCGAGAAGAGCCAAGGCGGCATACCCTCTACTGATCCTATCTCGTGCTGCATGCGTCATGGTGAAGACTGGACCTCTAAATGTGGCACCCAAATATGTATACTCCCTAACTAGCTCCACCTCCTGCCCATCAAATGTGAAAGAGAACTCGCCTCTCCTATAAACCTGGTATGACGTGTTGAAGACCATGACTTTGGTCTTCCCAAGGTTTACAGACAACCCTCTGTCCTGACAAAAGCTGTGGAGTGCATGGAGATGTGCCTGTAAACCCTGCTGGGAGGAAGAAATAAGAACCACGTCATCTGCATAGAGGAGAATCGGTATCGTGGATCCTGCCAGTAAAGAACCTGTACCACCCATCGTCTGTATGTACATCTCTAACTCATCGATATAGAGACCAAAGAGTGTCGGAGACAAAGGACACCCCTGCTTCACCCCTATCGTACTGCGTACTTCCGCCGACAGCCCCGCCCGTGCGTGTCCTGACTCTACCTGTGACTCTCTCATACAAGGCCATGATCGCCCATTGAATCTCCCCATTGAATCCCAAGTCACGAAGTCGCTGGAAGAGTCTGAAACGCGGCACAGTGTCAAATGCCTTTCTGAAGTCCACGAAGCAACAATAGAGCCGTTGCTTACGTGACTTCGCCTCCTCAATCAAAGCCCTGAGTGTGAAGATATGATCTAGAGTCGAGTGCTCTGCACGAAATCCTGCCTGCCCTCTAGCTCTCATGCCTGTCGCCTCGGCATGGTCATTTATATGTCCTTCTAGAATGGTCGCATAAATCTTGGCCATGACATGGCCAATCATAATGGTCCTGTAGTTCGACGCCTCCAAAGGATCCCCCGACTTGTGTATGGGTACTATGGTATTTTCTAGCCAACTAGGTGGAAGACCTGTACAAATGGACTCGTTAAAAAGACGGGAGAGGACTGTAGCTAAGGCATCAATCCCATGGATTACATACTCCGCTTGCAATCCATCATGGTCCTTAGCTCTCCCAGTCTTCAAACGATGAGCTGCTGCTCGGACACTATTGGATGAGAATAAGGCAGAGGAGGTGGGTCTAGGCACATGGGATAAGTCGATCTGTGGCTGGTCTGGAATATCATATAAAGTGGAAGTATAGGCAAGCCAAACCTGCGGGTCTGTAAGAGGAGTTTGAGATTTCAAGCGAAGGAATTTCTTCCAGAATTCCTTGGAATCACAGCTGAAAAGTAAACTTCTCAGCTCCTCCTCATTCCGGGCTAGAAATTGGCACTTTTTGCGTCGCACCAAACGCTTGTAACTCTTCTTGGTCTCAATGAGGAGGGGAGACTTCTCCTGTGTCTCAAGGCGAAGCTTCCTGCGGAGTTCTTTACACTCCTCATCATACCATCCATTACAAGGCACAAGACCGACTGGTGGAGGACTGGATGTGTGGCAAGTGACGGGGAAGGACTTGTGCGCTGCTGAGAAGATGGAGGTATGTACAAGGTCCCACCGATCCTGTGTGGAGGGTAGGGCATCGAGAAGGTGCGGACGGAGAAGACCGGTGCTGGCTATAAATATCATCAAACTGGTGGTCAAAATGAACCTCATAGTATGGCTGACGCTCATGATGTCTAGAAGGGGGGGCATGAGGAATCTGGGTAAGAATAAAGTGCAAACGTGCATGATCGGCTGAAGGCATAAAAGGGTCGACTGTGAGGTTATGTACAAAAGGGATTAAAGTCGGGGGACCCAAGACGTAATCAATGACGCTCGTACCACCACCCGCGAAGGGAAAACATGTGGCTGTGGATGAATGCGGCCACTGTCGAAGTCCATTATAAATGACCATGCCGTGCGATGAGAGAAGCTCCAATAGGCGATGTCCCTGATCTGTCACCTCTACCCCTCTATCTGAAGATAAGCGTGGAAAACTCTCATCTGGGGCAGCTGGAACTAAGACTGGATCCTCAGCAAAGTCCAAAATCTCTGCCTGTCTGTCTGATGTCCTCGCGTTGAAGTCTCCTAAAAGGATGACCTCTCCGCGGCGTGAGTACTCCAATACATCGGCTGACAAATCCTCAAAAGGTGACTGTCCTGGTCCATCTGAGGCATAACGAGACTGTCTCGGGGGAAAGTAGCATACTGCAATAAACAAGTCTCTCAGGGGGGGTCTCCTGATCCGTACCCAAAGATATCTGGCCCGATGGTCTCTGCTCATGACTGTGAGTATCGATCTGAGATGCTCTCTATAAAGAACTGCCACACTGCCAGATCCTCTGACTCCTCCTGATCGTCTAGTCTGCTGTCGAAAGACAGACTCCCAGGCATACCCTGTCACCTGCGGCAAGCCTCTCTCTGGGCTCTCATGGGTCTCTGTAAAGAAGACGATGTCCTGATCAAAAAAGGCCTCTCGTAAGTTGCCAGGCTGAGCTGTGAGGGAATCGTTACAGTTCCAAACTGCGAAACTCAAGCTATCTGGCAGACTACGTGTCCCATAGGCCTCGTGTCGTCAACTGTGGGCTCCAGTCGGTCTAGATCGCATAGCTCCTATCAAAAGTCTGCCCTCTCTGATCACGGCCCACTTGCCCTCACGACGGGCAACATCCCTCTGTGCAATGAGACGTCTATGCTCCTCCCACTGAAGAGCTGTAAGGTCCTCATCCATGTGAATCTGTGGATGGTCCCTCAATCTGGATCTCCTTCGTAATACTGCGAGATGGGCCTCAGCATCTCTGAATCTGATGATAAGTGGCTGGTGCCGTGCTGGATCCCGGCCCACTCGATATGCAGCTACTATGCCATGATCCTGAACTCCGAGTGTCCCAGATATGAAATCTGTCGCCTGATCCATGGCTGATCTCGTATCTGATCGCTCAACTCCGCGGATGCGGATGTTGAGGGCCTTCTGAGCTCGCCGCTGACTCTCGGCAATAGTCTCAGAGACTGTGGTCTGCTGGGCCTGTGGGGCTCTACGCACAACGTCCACCCACTCTGAGGTCTTCTGTACCTCTGTCTGCAGTGTGGCCAACCTCTCCTCAACTGCTGCACTAGCTGGGGGAGCTACATGCAGCTGCTGGAGGCGATCATCGCATGCCACAACATGCTCCTGAATGCGTATCTCCAGCTGCACTATGCGCTCAGCATGTGTCCGTAACTGGATATCCCGATCAATATCTCTGGTATGAAGCTGGCGAATATGGGAGTCCTGATCAGATCTATGACTCTCAACTGTCGATAGCTGATCAGTCAGTGTGTGTATCTGTGCTGTGAGAGACTGAATCGCAGTGCCCTGAAGTCTGCAAGTCTCCATGCACTGCATAACTAAATCTCTCAATCGCAGATTATCTGCCAGGACTGCTTCCGCTGTGGAGGGTGAAGGGGAGAGGGGGTACAAGGATGAGGGGGTAAGAGGGTAAGAAGGTGAGTAAAGGAGGGGTGCAGAAAATGGAGGTCCTGAAGAGAGAGATCCGGTAGAAGGAAGTAGGGAGTCAGGGACCGAAGAAGAGCCTACACTAGGGGAGGAAGGGGCTGAAAGGGAGGGTCGGTGGGGAGAGGTGGGAAGAAGCTGGGTAGGGACTAGGGGAGGGGAAGAAGAGGAGGGAGGAGGCTGGGTAGGGAATAGGGAAGGGGGGGAAGAGGAAGGAAGAGGATGGGTAGGGACTAGGGGAGGGGAGGAAGAGGAAGGAAGAGGATGGGTAGGGACTAGGAGAGGGGAGGAATAAGCAAGGGAAAGGGCTAGGGAGGAATGAACGGGAGCAAGAGGAGGAGGTGAGACTGAAGGAGGGAGAGGAGGAGGATTGAGTAGAGGAGGTGGGTAGGAAAGGGTTGGGATTGAGGCAAGGGAGGTAACCGGAAGTGATGGGGGAGATGGAAGTAAAGGAGATGGGGTCGGAGCCACAGGAGGATTGAGTAAAGTAGATGGGTAGGAAAGGGTTGGGGTGGAGGCAAGGGAGGTCGTTGGAGGTGGTGGGGAAGGAGATGTTAAGGGTAAAGAAGAACTTGCCTCTTCGGCTCTTGTACTGCTGCCTATGCTTTTATCTTTCTCTACTTTTGCTCCTTGGAGGGCCATGGTGGAGCTCCTTGTTTGTGGCATCTCCTTACTCCTGGAAGTGCTGAATTCTCTGCTCAAAACTGCCTCTAAGGGCCATGGTGGAGCTGCTGAATTCTCTGCTGTCAAAACTGCCTCCTTTTGCCCTCAAAACTGCCCCTTTTTAGCTCTGTTTCTGTTTTTCCTGCACTTTAAGGACACTTGTTGTAAGTCTATTCACACGGGGGGGGAGAGAAGTTTAAGACTTTCCTTAAACCCCCTTCCCTTCCAACAGAGAACCCCCTTCCCTTCCGACAGAGGTTTGCGCAGGGAGCTGTTGGCTTGCGAGGGAGCTGCGGGTTTGCGGGGCTGAGCAGAAGCGGGTGTTGCGAGGGAGCTGTTGCGCAGAGCAGAAGCGGGTGTTGCGAGGGAGCTGTTGCGCAGGAGAGAGTGTTGCGAGGCAGGAGGCGAGGGAGCTGTTGCGCAGGAGAGAGTGTTGCGAGGCAGGAGGCGAGAGAGGCTGAGGCGGAGGGGAAGGGACTGAGCGGGTGACTCAGGCTGAGCGGGTCAGCGAGGGAGGGGGTGAGGGGCGGGCTGGGAGGGTGAGGGTGAGGGGCTGGCTGGGAGGGTGAGGGAGAGAGAGAGAGAGAGCTAGCGAGAGAGAGAGAGAGTGTAAACCCGGTACAACAGCGACCCAGGAGCAAGAAAGGAGCCGGCGGGCTGGGAGGGTGAGGGTGAGGGGCGGGCTGGGAGGGCGAGGGAGAGAGAGAGAAAGAGAGAGAAAGAGAGAGAGAGAGAGAGAGAGAGAGAGAGAGAGAGAGAGAAGAAGAAGAAGAAGAAGAAGAAGAAGAATATATTATTAGAGAGAGAGAGAGAGAGAGAGAGAGAGAGAGAGAGATGATAAAGTCCGCGTGAGACCCTTCAGAATCTAAGGGACTGGCGGTCACTATTAACTAATAGTGATCCCTTACATCCACTAAAAGATAATATGAAAAATTTTCTAGGTAGTAAGTACTGCTGGGCTACTTTGTGTGCTAACCCCTTGTGGTGGTGTTCCAAAACATCTTTTAAGTAGCTTCCTAGCTTTTTGGCTGGCTGCTCCAACAGATTTTTCAAATTATCTCTGCTGTCCCCATAACCTTCTCTGATGTGTGTGTAGACTTTATATCTTAGGAGTACATGCTGCTCATTTTCTACCTCCCTTGGGGGGCACATTTTGCACATCCTTTGTTTTTTGGGAATTCTGGGTGTTGCCCACCCAGCCCTCTCCACCTCTAGATCATGTGAACTGGTTCTGATTTTGCAGATTAGATGCCTTTTAAATATTCATGTCTCCCAGGAGGTATTTCTGTATTCCGTAGCTGTCCATTGAGTTAATTCGAATTGCATAGCGCCCGCGGGTTTTGCCATAATTTCTGTAGCATTTTCTGTGTCATTAACTCCCTGATTTCGCATGCATCTTCTAGTATATCAGCAGCTGTTATACTGTGCCATCTGTGTGTGCGTGTGTGTGTGTGTCGTCCGAGAGCGCGCGAGAGAGAGAGAGAGAGAGAGAGAGAGAGAGAGAGGGGGGGGGGAGAGATGGAGCACTTAGTCTCAAAATCTCCGCTTGGATGACCATGAATGCTTACAACGACAGTAGTCAACAAAGCGATCCAAATCTAGGGAAGCAAAAGAAAGTTTGGCTTAACAGCTCATTCAGCGAGGTCCGCATGAACAAAAACAGAACTTGCAGGAGTGGAAGAAAGAAAGTGCAGAGCCCTGTCATTTAAACAGGCTGACAAACATGTGCATGGGAAAATTGCAATCGAGCAAGAAATTGATGCCATAGGAAAAAGACTTGGGATCCAGTTGACTTTCTGGTTGGGTTTTCAACGAGGAAGTCAAAGTCTCAAAATAGATTAGAGTCCAAGGCAAGGTCGGGGATTGTATGAAGAAGAGGGGTTAGATTTCGCTGAGACCTGTTCACTGTTAAAATAGTGCTTCCTATGCCAGACACTTCTCTTGGTGGTTATGTCAAGTACTTGTTAGATCTGATTTTTTGAACGGAGACTTAGATGAGAAGGTTGGGTGTTTGCAGAATGGACAAGAGTATAGAGTGTGCAAACTCAGACTGCTACGGTCACAAGCATGCACATAAGTTATGGTATTCAAAGGGATTGATTCCTTCCAATGCATTTGACATGCCAAAAGGCATGTCAACCTTCTATGGAAAAAGAATGATAGAATCATTCTTGTCATTCCCTATGTGGATGATATTATTATAACCAATGATGACACTCTTATTGAGGAGCTCAAGGCTGCATTTCACGTGCAGTTTAGATGACACAGAACTATATACGGAACTAAGGCAACAATCCTGATTCACAAATTGTCATGTAGGAAAGTATACTCTAGGCCTTACTGGGAAATTTTATATGCAAGAAAAAGATCCAATTTCTACACCCATGGCAAGAGAAGCCGTAATTGATTTTTGTTCACAGGTTTGGGGCCTCTCCTGATAGGAGGCTGTATGCTGCCTGATATACTTGAAGATCACTAGACCAGACATCTCAAATGTTGTCAGTTGGGTCAGCCAATGCATCCGGAGGCCAGCCATTCGAAGGAAGCCAAAAGGGGTCTTAGTTACGCAGTAGATTCAAAACCCTTTAGCTGAATGGGGTTTGTAACAATGGTTGGGCACATAGCAAGGATAGAAAGTCCATCATTAATGGAATTAAGCACTAGGATATCCACAGAACCACCTCTCACACCTAGTACAGATAGCCATGGATCAGCCCTGACTTTCATCTTATAAATTTCAGATCAAGACAAGGCATAAGATTTGGGGCATGTGGCATTGTAGAGATCCTTGAGGCTATGCATTCTATGAAGTTAGGACGAAGGAGCGTGTACTAATAAGATGCCCTAGCTACTATAAGATTGGAGGCTGACACCAGTTCTTGCTCGATCAAGTGTTTTGGACATGCTTCAGATCATTGACTGCTTGGATTAGAACAGATCATTGACTTCCTCAAAGGGTAGGGAAGCCATGGGCTTGAGCACCTCCAGTGCACTCTCTAGAGATGTCAGACTATTAAGATACTGTACATAGGACCAGGGAGCTCCTGCCCCATCAAGGCACCGTTGTTGCAGCGTTACATTGTCAACATATCTTGCGAGGCCTAGGAATTTGTCCCATGCAGTGTGGAGCTGGACCATGGGCTTGAGCACCTCCAGTGCACTCTCTAGAGATGTCAGACTATTAAGATACTGTACATGGGACCAGGGAGCTCCTGCCCCATCAAGGCACCGTTGTTGCAGCGTTAAATTTTTACAAAAAAACAAAATAAGTTGCTGTTTTGCGACTCTAGGAGGCGTTGACTTCTTGCATCTCCGTTGTTTTAAGAGCTTATGGGAGATAAATATTCTAGGGATGTGTGGGGGTAGTCATGACTATAGAAACATATGCGGGAAGAGTTTTATGCCTACTGACTGGTCTGATCTTGTCTTGAATGTAGTTCGGACGAAAGGAGGCTGCCATCTTTCCCCTACTTTTCTCACTTGATACGTTGATTGAAATGACACATTGGCTATGCCATACGAGATATGGTCTCAACAAATGAGACCACAAATCTTATTGCCCCTACGTCTTTATGTATAAGACACTCCATATACTATTTCCTAGAGGGTCTCTGGTACAACTAGTACTCCTCATATACTTCCTGAGCATGGGGATCTCGGCCCCATTGTCTTGGATCAAGAATAGGGAAGAGAGAGTGCTGGTCTCTTTATGCATGTATGTTAGAATTTGCGTGCGTACTTCAAAATTTTGAGGCAAAACTCCTCCATTATTCAAGCCAGGTGCTTTGTGTGAGTGCCACAAGGGACCCAGTACGATTTGTTATTTCTGGTGTCACTTTCAGGGAGTGCCTATCCTCATGCTCTTGTCAAATTATTTATTGGAAAGCCTTGATCCATTGTAGGGTTTCACTTGTGTTTTGGCGACACGGCTTTAACTTGGAGGAAGGAGCCTTCGAGATGTTGACGTTGTTCGGCAACATATTGTTCTTGAAGAATACAGTGAAGGGTCTCACTCTAGGTTTTGGTAAGGGTGACTCTAGGCTTTGGTGGTTGGTCAAATCGGTTGTTAGGGAAAGTTCTTTAAAAGATGGTATAGCGTACACGATGACTTGTTCTAGACCTTTGGTGTTTTGATTGGTATTTTATCCTTTATCCTACCTTAGTCTGGATAGTCCCAATTGATTGGAGATTGAATTTGCCTTGAACACACATGATGGGGAAATATCTCCTTGAATTGTATGCTACAGACATGTGTCTCTCATACATCGAGAGGGAAGATGAGATTTTACAATGATTGGTTTCTCCATTTAGTATGCCAAGGTTACATCTCTTATATGCAATCTACATTACCTTCAGCCAGCTTTTTGTTATCATCTCGTAAGTTGGCCATAGAGCTGGAAAATATAATCGAGCTTTGGAAGTGTCAGATTAGTTACTTGGCCAAGGTTGAGTTGAGGGTCCACGTGATATCAGGACAGTTGTATCCCACAATGAGTGTGCAATGCTAGCATTTCTTCATTTGTGCCTGTCAGTCTTTGCTGGGTTTCTTCCTTTATGTGGAAAAGGATTATAGCTTCTCATTAGCTTATGGCTTGTCATGCACAAGCCTCCCTGATGGGCCGCATTTGAGGAGAATCTCGAGCCATGATTGGCTGGTTCTTGTGGCTGCAGTGCAACTCCCCGTCCCCTAAAAAAACTCCAATCCGAATCTCTCTGGAAAAGGCCTTTGGTCACATCAGTAATGTAGTATGTGCCCCAACTCGAGGATATTCCTGACACGTACAACATTGATTACCACACTTTCCATCTGATAGAGCAATACTTTCCCTATGACAAGTTTGTCATGCTAGATGTGGGATGTTTCATCACATGAGATCTTATTTGAGAAGTTGAATGCGCAACGCCTGGTATAAAACTCTCTCCGTTTGCAACTTCACCATTATCTTGGACATACTCCCAGAGGAAACACGGAATAGTTTCATTCATTTTCTACATAGAACTGAGTGTGGATTGGGGCCATACTTTTCAACCTATTTCTTTTGGCTTTGTGACTCTGCTTTTTCATACTAGCATATGTTTTGTTGTGTCGATTGGTCTCTTGGGCCATCTAGACCTTTTTTAGGGATTGATAATGTCTCTCTTTTTCTGTGCGTATCTCTTTAGCCATGCCCCTTCACATGCGCTCATTCGCACGCACCTACGCACGCCCACATGCCTGCCCGGCCACATGCACACATGTACGCACCATCCATACACTAAATCCTTGTTCAATGCTGACAGTGGCACACAACTCTGAATAGTATTGTGATTGAAGGACTTCTACAAGAGGCTGGAATGCTGTTTCCTCAAATATTGTGCTCTGTGTGAACAAATACTATAATGCATGTCCTATGGTTCTTTGCCCATCGAACATGCTGAACTTTGAAGAGCTTTAGTGGAGCAGGTGTTGACATTCTTATCATAAATGATCCACCTTGTCTTTTGATTGTATTTTACTCTTTTAAAACAAACATTCTATTGTAGCAAAATGTGTCTTTATTACTTAAAAGAAGTATTTTTATTCATACCATTGAAGGTAGTAGATTTGGGTTCATTGTTGAATATCGAGAATGGTTGTTCAGAGTGCTGGAATGCAAGCTGTTGATGAAATTGTTCCAAACCTGTTGCAAGCATTGGAAAGCGATGAAACCTCTGCTACAGCCTTGGATGGTCTAAAGCAGATTTTGAGGTGATGAATATCTGCTTTTGGTTTGTTTGATGCAATCTTTGACTACTTGCTCAACTTGATTTCAACTCTCTGTATGGGAATATGACAGTGTCCGGACTACTGCTGTTCTTCCTCACATTTTACCAAAGCTGGTGAAACCACCACTCACGTAAGTCTATCATGTCTCAATTTTGATTAAAGGGACTGTGTGTGCGTGCATAGGCCCCCCCCCCCTCCCTCCCACCGAATCTGCTGCTGTTTTGCCCCCCCTGCCCCTTCCCCCATTAAAGGAGTTTAGTCTCATGATTGTTTCTGGAGAACAAAACCATTTCCAAGATGGAATCTCAATGTGTAAAAGGCAGATGAAATGTAGGCATAGAGTAAGGTATCATGCTGTAGAAGCTGAAACTGGCAGATTCAAGAGTAGTAGCAGAGAGATCGTAGGATCTGCAACCTATGCACAAGAGCGTTGGTAGAGGATGAAGCTTATGCATTACTGTTGCAGCAAAGATAAGTACATTATAATGAAGTTTGACATCAAAAATTTGCAGCATATTACTTTCTGCAATCTTTACGGATCGTTTCCGAAGCAAATTGGGAGCTACATTACTGATATCTGGAATCACAAGAAGGAATCATTGAAGCCTTTGGAGTTGAAAAATAGTGCGAGTGTTTGACTCTATTGATAGTTTGTGATAAACGGCACAGCTAATCAGAGCTGCAATAAGAGATTATATCCTTACTGTCGTTCGGTTTGTCTCACAGATCCTGATAGAGTCTCCCGAGGAAACTTCCACAAAGAATGTAGTTCTAATGAAATAAAAGCATCCCATGGCTGTCAAGTAAGGAATTAATCTTAATGAAATTCTTAGAATAACCGAATTCATGACATGTCATGTGAAACTCTAACAAAAAGAAAACAAAACCAAGAAAATATTTAATCATTTCAAGAAGGGGTAAGGACATTTTCGCTAGAAAAGAAGCATATCTGTAAAACATTGTGGCAGCCATAATTCTAAATGACCCTTCTAGAACTGACTCATATATTTGTGAGCTTGTGTAGTTCAATGAGTTAGATTTTGGCTGATCTCACAAAGATTTACGGGATTTTAGAAAATGGCTGGCATGGTAAATAGTGAATCCTTAATTTTGCAGGGCCTTCAATGCTCATGCTTTGGGAGCCTTGGCAGAGGTTGCTGGTTCTGGTCTAAATTCACACCTAGCTACAATTTTGCCGCCTCTTATTTCAGCAATGGGAAATGAAGAGCAGGCAAGTTCTTCACATGATCTATTTTCAGGGGGTTCAAGCTTTTGATGCATCCGAGTTATTTACAATATTTAGAATAGAATTTAAATCTTCTTCAAGTCATAGGTATTGTGATGATGAATAATACACGTGATCAGTATGTTTGCTCTGTATATATCAGGATGTACAACCCCTTGCAAAGAAAGCTGCTGAGACAGTCGTTATGGTCATAGATGAAGAGGGTCTTGACATGCTGATTTCAGAACTTGTTCGTGGTTTGGGGGATACACAGGTATATTTTGTATTATTTGAATTGGTTGAAATGTTAATTGAAGGGCATGCTGTTTCTGAAGCTTTGTTTGTTAACTGCATTGGCGGGGAATGTTGAAGATTCTATCACAGGATGTTGATGAGATGAAGCTTTGATTTTAACACTTTCAAGTGGAGTTTTGTGAAGTGCATACATTTGTTTCAGATAAGCAAGAAACTTTAGTGGTTTTGAATGGAGTATGTTTCCTTTCAGGCTTCAGTGAGAAGAGGCAGTGCATTTCTTCTTGGATTTCTATTTAGAAACAGCAAGTTGGACCTTTCTGAGGAAGTTCCCAACCTGATCACTACATTGGTGGTGATGTTAACAGACATGGATGCGTTGACTGTGACGGTAATCATCTTAATTGACCCTTCGTTATATCTATTAATCATGGCCAATTCTAATTGGTACTGACAATGTACGGCTGTGCTTATTCACGGGTTGGAAAGGGTGTAACGTTGATTCACACAGACAATATGGATATTAACAGGGCTAACGCTTGTTTCAGGCTGCATGGGAAGCATTGTCTAGTGTTACTTCCTCTATAGCAAAAGAAAATCTTCCAAGTTATGTTAAAGTTTTGAGAGATGCAGTATCCTCAGCCAGAGACAAAGAACGGCGCAAGCGGAAGGTCAAGTAAACTTTTTTAGTCTGTCTTTGATGTTTTACAGTTGCATCTACACATGGGTAGGAAGATGAGCTTGAACTCTGCTTGCCTTAACAGATCATAATCCGTTTTTTGTTTTGTTCATAATGCAATGCTTTAGTAGACCCAGTCACAGCAGGTTATACTGTGTTATATCAACCTTGAAGGTCAATTTCTGGAATGCAGAAGATTATTTGGATTGTGACTCGTGACACACATTACGGTGCTTCTTTATGCAGGGATTGCCAATTACAATTCCAGGATTTTGTCTTCCGAAAGCATTGCAGCCTGTTCTTCCAATCTTTTTGCAGGTAAGTTATTTGTCTGGATATGATTTTCAACCTTAGCTCCTGTATTTAATTTATATAAATGAAGGTTGTAGGCCTTCATGCAATGCCGGGTCGATTGGATTCTAAAATTGGAAAATTTGAGCAGGGCTTAATGAGTGGATCAGCTGAACTAAGAGAACAGGCAGCAGAAGGATTGGGGGAACTGATAGATGTGACTAGCGTTGAGGCACTAAAGCCTTTTGTTGTTCCTGTCACTGGGTATGAGTCAAGTCTCTATCAAAACGTCTTCTTGGTTTTGGTGGACCACTCCAGTTGTGTTTGTTATCACTTCTGCATTCCATAACAGGGAGAATCGATTGATGAACCTGGACTTTTGAGCGCAGGCCTCTCATACGCATCATAGGAGACAGATTTCCATGGCAAGTTAAGAGCGCAATTTTGGCAACTTTGGGGGTCATTATAAGCAAAGGTGGCATTGCTCTAAAACCTTTTCTTCCACAGCTTCAAACAACATTCATAAAGTGCCTTCAGGACAATACAAGGTTTGTCAATATTGCTATACATCATTTTTTGCTGAATAAATGTAATTTATAGAATGATTTTTTCTGGATTTTAAATTATTTTGTCTTTAGCATGTTTGTCGAGATTATTTGGGATTTCCAATGCTTTTTTTAATCTTTCCCCCCAAAAATTTTGGTTCTTTATTTTTAGCAGAGCTGTGCGGTCAAGGTCTGCTTGGGCACTAGGCAAGCTCACATCACTTAGTGCCCGTGTTGACCCCCTAGTAGGAGACCTGTTGACTGGCCTTCAGGTATAAATTATCTTTTGAAAACTGTGTTTCAATATTGGACTGCAAATCCTTCTCAGAACTACTACTAGTAGAAATATTTTTAGGATACCTATATGTTTTCTGTTGCTTCTTTAAGTGGTATGTTCATTTTGTAAGCTCATTGTCAGTATGATACATGTCTTGCATGCAATTAGCTGTACGTCTGATCTTTGGAAGATTTCCTTTTCCAATGTCCAAAGGATTTCTGACCAAATATTTATTCTGTTGAATTCATTTTGCCTCAAAAGACATCGGAAGGTGGGGTGAAGGAAGCCATGCTTGTGGCTTTGAAGGGTGTCCTTAAGCATGCAGGGAAGAACTTGAGTACTGCAGTTGTAACAAGGGTCGTCTCAACCCTTCAGGAGTTCCTGTCATCAGATGACGATGATGTCAGGGGATCTTCTGCCAGAGCTCTTGGCATGGTTTCACAAGTAAGCTGGCTTTCAAATGTATAATATTGACAATCATGTGCGTGATTATGTATGAGGGTCTCACAGGGGGTCGTAGTTAATATAAGTTCACTCTTTTTGAAAAAAATAAATAAGTCTGTGCATGTGATGACTGGCTACGCTGTGCTTAGGTGAGTTTGATTTCATTACAAAAGAAATATGGTTTGACTTGGTCTTTGGTTTGATTTTGCTATGTACAGTATCTAGGAGAGGTGGAATTAAGTACTTTGTTGCAGAATCTATCAGCTGGTGGTTTTAGTCAAGGATGGATAGCAAGGCATGGAAGTATCCTTGCCTTAGCATCAATGATGCGACATGCTGCTACGAAGATATCTTCATCAAATCTGTCACTGTCTACAGCTTCAGATAGCATTAAGGCTAGAGGACGGGATGATAAAGTATAGACTCTACTGGTCCACATTGTTGCATTGATTACTGGTAAAAGATTATTGACTGAAAGCTTCTTGCCTTGATTATTGGCATTTTGAAGGTACCTGTACGAGAGAGTGCTGCGAAAGCTTTAGGCAGGCTTCTACTGCACCAAGCAAGTGAACATTATGTGGGTGCACGCTCATTCTCCGAATTGATGCCATTTCTTGCAGCCTTTCTAAAAGATGAATCTAGCGATGTGCGAAGAAGGGCTCTGAGCAGTCTAAAATCTGTTGCAAAGGTATTCTTTCTGACCATAAGCATAACAATTTTCAAGACAGCATGTTGAAGCTCTTTCACCTATATCTTGTGGTTATAAATATGTGTACTCTGATATATTATTGTCTAATCTTTGCCAATAACCTTTTTGTTTCTACTACCTGAAGGCATTTCTGGTTGTGAAGAACAGGCTTTTTTCTTTTTTCATTTTGTCTGCTTGTTGGTCTCATCAAAGATACAGTAGGAGCTTGAAAGATCTATACAGTAGTCAAGTTTTGGAAGATCATATGCAGCCATGATGTAGTCTTCAATGAGAAGAAGATGCATAAGGCACCCATGAGGGATGTGGAAATGAGGAGAGTCACTTCTCAGGATGTGAATCCACCTGCATATGTTGATAGACAGCAAGCTGTCCATGCACCAAATGTGCAAGAAATGGTACCACCAAGTACTCCCACAGGTATACAATCAAGGGTAGATGATGGATCATCTATTGGTGGAAATGATGAGCCAAATGTGGCTGATATGCAGGTGGGACAGCAAGCTGAAATGCCCTTGAGAAAATCATCTAGAGTGTCTAGACCGCCTGATAGGTTTGTTCCAGGAATAGACTATGTGATGCTTACTGATTGCGGGGAGCCTTCTTGCTACAGAGAGGCTATGATGCGTGAGGTATAATCAGCCTTACATCAGTTTAATGCTGAGACTCGAGAGTCTTTTGGTTTGGATTTAAACTCTTTGATGATTGCTACGCCTTCACGGTATACTGCCCATTTTCCTTCTTGGCAGCCTTGACCTGGGCTAATTCCGTTGCCTTATTCTCCAGTTGAGGTTGAGTGAGTTCTTCAGCCATCCATACCTTAGTCCCTTTCAACTCTAGGATTGGCGGAGAAGCTTGACACGAAAATATTGTGACTTAAGCGTAATAATAGTATGTCCTTATGAGTTTTGAATATTAGCTGCTCCACCATCACCATCATCATCATCAACCCTTCATTCGATGTTGGGTATTGAAAAAAAAGAAGTTTCTTAGGTACCGTCTAAGAAATTTAAAGGTGGGAGATTTTCATTTCTAAAGCATGAAGACTTTAAGAAAGCAAAGCAATTAAAATTTTGTTTTAGATGTACAGGTAAAAACTTTTCTGCTTGTCATTGTCCCCAAAAGCCGAAATTGACATTTGATAAATCTCAGCAAAAGCAAGTGCATTGGACGTAAGTGTTATCAGTATAAAGTATTAACAAATATAAAGAAGAAGGTTGACCAGAAAGACAATATCGAAATTTGTTGCTTGTGATTGGCAATGTGGAAGCCTGGATTTTGGACCTCATGAATCAATGAGGATCCATGGAAATATAACAGGACATAAAGTACGCATAATAGTTTATGATAATGCAACCATAGTTTCTTGAACTACCTGTTAGTTAAGTACTGAAGCTTTCAAAAGTCTAAATGCACAAGAACTTTTGGTCTCAATAGTTTAGGACAAAGACAAGAAGGTATGGGACACCATGATATATGATGTAGAGGTGAAATCAGCTGAAAGGAAATTGCTGTATAACCTAGGGCATACTTTGCCAATGAGTTTTGCATTTTTAAGAGAAAATCGTTTTTTAATTCAATAAGTTTTCGTACCTCATTTTGAAGATTTTTATTCTATTGTGGTTTTTTCGTACCTGATTTTGAGGATTTTTATTCTATTGTGGTTTATTTATGAAGAGCCCGTCCGCAAAGCATTCCTTTTCTGGAATGTATCCATTTATTTGTGCTAATGGTTCACCAATATTGCTAGCAGGTTAATCCAGATGTGCTGATTCCCTATATCAGCAGTCTGGGCCCAGCACTTGCAGATTGCTTGAAGGATGGAAGTACACCAGTTCGTTTGGCTGCTGAACGTTGTGCTTTTCATGTCCTGCAATTGAATAAAGGTCTGCTAATTTGAGTGCAAGATCCTTTTGCAATTTTTGAAAGATGAAGCAAAAGATGCTGGAATGCTAAAAATAAACATTGTTGTGTGTACTTGCACGAAGCGGTTGGTAGGTTTTCTCGAAGAGTTGTCTTGAAAAAGTATGCTAGGAATGATCCCTATGTTTCAACCAATCTTCTGACTTTTCTTTGTTTCATGCTGCAATATAAGTGAGCTTGGAGCTATGAAATTGTCTTCATGGAGTGTATGCACCTGTAGTTGTACTGTAATTACAAAGAGTGATGTACCTGAGCTGGTTATAGCTTGCATGTAGTATATTGTAGTTAAGAGTTTCTGCCGTGACAACTCTTACGTGCCCATTTTTTGGAAGTATTCTTCACAAAGAAAGAAATGGTCTGGTCTTAAGGTTAGTAAAGGTTGACAACGATCAACTCAGGATGCATGCATGAAAGATTATTGATCTTTAAGAGACATTTTTACGCCTTCTATAATATTATGCTTTGCATAGGTGGGAATTCAAAGGGATTGCTAATGCTTTTGCCACATGTATATAAGATTAACAATTCAGAGTTTCTAAGCAAGGGTTCCTGTTGTAATGAATAGAATGCAGTGTCTCAACAGATGTTTCTTTTAGCATGTCTTGTTTTGCAACACGTGCAGTGCTATGAAATATGGTATGCTGGTGCTCGTTGACACAGCTTATTCTGCTTTCCAGAATTTGTCAAAATTGAGTGCGTACGAGACCATTTAATTAGGCGAGAGATTGTATCATGGCAATTTTTGCGATTGCAGATCAGGGCATATAGAGTTTAGCATAGATTGTAGGAGAGTGTCAAGCTGTTTTAGAGACATTGATTTTCTACCAAGTGGAAGTGCATTTATATAAACAGATGCTCTTGTTCCAAGGACAAACTCTGTGTGTAATGAGTCTCTAAGCTGTTTCCACATGAATGCAATCAATTTGGCAAACTTCCTGTATATTTTAATTGCCTAGACAGCTGTACCTTTTGAGTGGACTTTGTGCAAAAAGAGTGAAAGGTCAGATTCATGTGCTAGTCTAATTAGTTTGTATTGCTCTGTCTGGTGCTTTCAGGTCCAGAGGCTGTTCTCGCTTCTCAAAAGTATTTGACTGGCCTTGATGCTCGGCGTATTGCGAAGCAATCTGAGCAAAGGTATGGCGATTGAGGTTTTGTGGCGTGGAAGAAGTAACGTATTTTTGGAGTCAACACTTTCATGGCTAAACTATGCAACCTTTGTGTTGTTTTCAGTGATGCAAGTGATGATAGTGAGGAAGATTCTCCAACCTAGCAAAGCACGCCAGGTACCAAATTCTAATGTTCCCATGGAACAAAATTATGGGTTTCACTGGGCGTTCTACGTTCAATTGATTGTTTCAGGATTTGCTGGCATATCCTTCTCCCACAGAATGATGTACGGACTCCTGACTATCCACAGAATGATGTGCACAAATGAGGCTACTGTAAATTTTTTTTGCAAGCTTATATGAAGCTATAAGCTTGTATGAGACTGTGATAACCAATGCAACAGAGATAGGAACTCCTTCATGAAACAAAGGTATGGATAGCAGCAGACCTCACTCAAGATGCAGTTAAAGCAGAGAGCATCGGAGCTAGAAAAAAACCTGGGAAATGTTCAGTTTACAGAGAGAACTTATAATGGACCTCACTGAAGATGCAGTTAAAGCAGAGAGCATCGGAGCTAGGAAATAACCTGGGAAATGTTCAGTTTACAGAGAAAACATAGAATGCAGACAAAACCAGGACATCCCTGGCGACTCTGTCTATATCTGATGTAATAGAAAGCTCTCATAGAGTTGCATTCTATAAATATATTTTGTCATGACTTGTAGGAACCAAAACAGGTTAGAGACCAAAGATGCAGCTATGCATAAAGCTGCAAATGTAATTGGTGATGGATTGGCAATTCGATCCTGTTGGGTCCCCCGCGGAAAATAATACAACCATGTTATATCATCTCTCTCTCTCTCTCTCTCTCTCCCCCCCCACCCGCCATGAGTGCCAACTCTCTCTCTCTCTCTCTCACTCACATACATGTCCACGTGTGCGCGCACAGTTTGGATATTTGAATTGTCTGTTTAAGAACTGAATTGCAGAATGCTATGACATAATTAGTCACAGCAGGGAGATTATATTATTATTTTGAAGGTCACGTGAATGCGAATTCCCCCCACCCTTTCTTTTTCTGTCTCCATGTCTCTCTATGCTCGCTGACATGAGTAGACTCTGAAGGGAGATGTTCTGTATTGCTTTGAAAACTCCTTGAATGCTAATTTCAAACTCTCTTACCTCCTTTAACCCCCAACCGCACACAAACACATGCATGCACACTTACAAGCATTGCACTCTACAAATGCGCATGTGCATGCATGTGTGATTGTACAGTCTGTTAAAGCAATTATACAGTTTGTATGGTCTGTCAGCCTAAACAAAATTGAGAGAAATTCCCTGCTGTTGATGCTAGCAGTGATTGATTCTCATATTGCTCAAATCTTTAGACAGGAAATGATAGCAATTACATAAAAGGATTTTCATGATGCAAATGAGAAGATGATTAGACACATATATTTCCCCTGCCTAAAACTATGCACTATACACAGAGAGAGAGAGAGAGAGAGAGTTTATTAAAGTCTTTGAAAGACCGAAGGGTCTATGAGACTGAAAGAATCTAATACAATGAGCTGAGTGGGAGGAGCCTCTAAGCAGGCATGCACAACTGAGGCAAATATAACATCACCATCGAGACACTAATACATAAAAATGACTTAAGCCCATGGACAGGATAGAAATTGTGGACCGTCGTGTGCCATCATTGCGACAATCCGTTGGAGGCCAGTGGAGGGGTAGAGCCGAATACAACTTTCTTTCTTAAAGAGTAGAGAGGCTATGCATACCATAAGGAAATTCTCATATGGAACAATCCAGCACATGCTGTGCTATACGATATGCAAACGGTTGCTCTCCTTTTTTTGGGTGGGGTGTAGTTTAACTTTAAAGGGTAAATTTAAAAGGGGTGAGATTCTCATGTGTCCCTCATGAGTCCTTCAATTGTATACTTGTAATTATATAACGTACCTAAAAATCTCTTCGCCAACTTCAATCCTCCCTTCTCATTTCATCTCAAGGTTGGGATTTGCCTTTTCTTCAAGCCACACAAGAGGCTTGCATGTCCTTCTCTTCCAAGGTAGTCACTCTCGTTGTCCGTGCAGCCCTACAAGTTGAGGAGTAGACCCAAGTCTAGACTCGTTTCTCTACTATGTTCTACAATCTCGATCTAGTACTTGGTAGAATCTACTTGATTGTTGATGGTCATTAATCATTGCATTCTATGGACTATAGTCACTAGTATGTTGTTTCCCTCCGTCCCTTCTTATGTCTCCCTATCCACCCCCCCCCCCCCCCCCACCACGCACCCTGTTGCCATACTTCTCTAGGAAAAAATTAATAATTTTCAAAACCGATAATCACGTAATTTTTTTTTCCATATGACATGATATATTAGTACTCGTGCTTTGTGTATGGCTATGTGTATGGTACCTAATGTATGGCATCATCTTGGCAAAGAGGCAACTTGGTCAACAAGGGGAAGCCCTATTTTTCTATTTGTGAGAGATTTCTAGAGCTTTCTTCAAAAATATTTGGCAAATTTGTAGAAATCTGAAACACCTTCGAATGAAAGGTTCTCCGTCCCCACAACACCAAGCTAGAATCTCCTAGCATTACTAACAATGTAATGAACGAATGTGACTCTTCCCATGGTTTCCTCCATCAATCCACTCTTATTCCCTAAGGTCCAATTGCAAGTACCTAATAGGAACACCCCCAGAATGCCATCCTCTAGAAATGCAAAGAGATGTTCTTTGGGTGGGGGGCTAAATACTAGCCAAAAGCCAAAAACCACCTACTCATGTAACTAACAATCTTGACTGGCTAAAACTGTCCATCCATGGCTGCCTCTAGAGTGCACGTTAACAACGAAGCATCTACATATGTATCTTGCTAGAGACATCACCTTGAGACGGATGCCTACCCTTGAAAAGGTGCTTGTCCAACTATGAGGAGAGTGTTGTCCCTTATTAATAGACATCGAATTCGAGGGTAAAGTTGATCATTGTGTTCAATCCTTCTTCCACCCTATTCGAGGTAACAAATAATCTAAAGTTTGCATTCATCCAGAAAAGCCTTACAAGAACCCACAGAAGAAGCAGGGCCTCTCTCCTACTTGGACCACTTCATGTAGCCAGAAGTCCCTAGGGTTTGCCATCACCAAATCATCCACATGATAGATTTCCTATCAAACTCCTCCTGTTGGGAGGGAGGGATCCTCCAAAGAGCATTCTTGAAGCGAGGGGAGGTACCTTGAGGTATGCGCCTTCTAGGATGCTCATCTTTCAATTGATACTTCTGTCGGAGTGTTTTCGTGTATTTAATTCTAAACACGAATTCCAAATAGGTGTTGAGATTAGTGTTAAGCAGGATTTTATAAAGTGGTTCACACTCAAAGTTTATGGAAAGGCAACCTTGTTGAAACCATTCACCTTTTTGATATGTTATCTCCTTTTTTGTGGTGTAATTTTTTGCCATACCTCCAATGATAGGTTGTGCTTGCGTCAAAACAGCCAAACAAAGTCTCTCAATTATTCACATCTAGAAGGAAACATCCACCTAATGTTATCCATTCAATCACCACTTCTAGAAGGGATACAAGACCCAATGAGACGAATAAGGTTCTTGTCTTGGCACAAGTCCCTAGACCACTTGTGTAAAGCCCTACCTACCTTGTAGATCTAGACCAATGACATTAAGGCTATCTTCCTATGTGGAGAGAATCAGTGTTTGCCAAGCCACGTGGCTCTGGTATATGCTGAACCATCAAGCCTAGTCCACATGTCGGATTCATGTTTTAGGTTGGGTGATGTAATACATAGAGCAAACAAAGGACGATGTGGCCAGCAAACCTGGTTGACAACTACCACTCTAGAGGTAAAGTCTATTCTAGATGAACTCCAAAAAGGTTTTGTGTAAATCCACATGAAACCAAAACCTCTCCCCAATCTGGGGTATCCTCCTCATTCATGCAAAAGCCATTGGATTTATTCTAGCTAATATAGACACCTATTGTAGTATAAAATCAATCTTGAAGGAAGTGAGAGTCAGGGTAGCGCCATCCAAAAAATAGTAGTGTCATCGGCAAGCTCACTATCCAAAAGCTTTTCATCTTGTCTTAGGGGAAGCCTCAACCTAAAAATATTTATGTGAGTTCTCAGAAAGATGTTCATCACTTCAGCCTCATAGTAGTATAGGAAAGGAGCAAGTGGGCATCCTTGATAACTGGCTTGGAATTTGAAATCTCTTTTTTCTAGACCATTTGATAAGCATATGGCTATGGGATGATTTTGTGTAAGGAGGATACTCTTTTGATCCAAGCATTTGAAAAACCAAAATATTGCAAGGTACCCTGTAGGACACCAATTTTCCTTAAGAGATCAGATCCCCTTCTGCATATAAAGCGTTTGGAAGCTTGATACTTGCAAATCAAGCGTTTCCAAATGATTCAAAAATAGTCAAAACTACCAAAAAACGGTATGCTATGGAGACCCTTGGGGCTATGTAAGTAGTGCCACCTATAACTAAAGACCAATCTTCAACATGACCTAAAAGGCATCATCATCCAAGAGTCTCTGCCATGCCACATTGAACTGAAAAAGGAAGGCATCCTAGGTGGCTTTCTTGAGGGAGATAATTCCTCCTCCTCATCCCCCTTCCTCAATTTGAGGATAGCTCTACCATATTCAAAGTCAACTTAATAATCTAAGAGCTTGTAATGGGGACTCAAGATAGCGCTTCCTCCCAAAACAAGACATGTTTCCCTATATTAATAAGGGCATAGAGGCTAAGAAGGCAAACCTTACATCCACCAATCATATATAAAATCCATTGTGATGTATAGGGAGATGCTATGTCCAACTTGGATGAAACTAATTACAAATATGATTGACTTAATGATTGTATGATTGTCATAATCTGTACGCTTAATCTTCCCTTAGCATGCAGCTTGGAGCAACATGATAACATACCAAATTTTTTTATGAGATCCCAAGTCTAAATTTTCAATTTGCTTGTCCTTTTTTCTTGTCATTCTTTCCATAATGTGTATGCTTTATATCCCCTAAGCATTTTTATTTTTCGTGTCTTCTTTCTTTTCCATAGGTAGCCTGCCCTTAAATTTTGCTTTTGTGACCTCTTTGGTAGGTAGGATCAACAAATGGAAAGCTTTACATGTTTTTTACTTCTTTTAAGGCTCTTGATTTTTGCTTCCAATTATGGCCATACCCTCAGCTAGCACAACTTGTATTGCATTTATCACTTCTTTCCCATGCCATCTTGAAGTACGCAAGTCTACGAGTGTGAAGTAAGGCACTAGTTCTTCCTATGTCTTTAGGCAATTTCAATTGGGTGTAGAAGACTCTAGTGGCCCCCTCACATTCAAAGTGGCTCTGAAAATATTGCACAAGGTGCATGCATTTGCTAGGAATGTCTCCTAAATGCGGGTTCTTTCTCTCATTGAATGTGAAGCCATTGAAGATTGTGAGGTAATTGTGGGCAGTGCCAATGATCAACTTGCTATTGCCATTTGTTAGAACTTGACATCATGCTTGTTGTTGACTTGGTATGTTTGCTACATTGCCTATTGCTTTTTGCATTGTGTTGAGCAATGATGGGATCTTCTACTATACGGGGCGCTCTGAACTAGAGCTACTTGATTGTGAGCTTTAAAGCTCACATGGTTCCTCATTGAGACCTTTAAGCGCTTGTTCCCATGGAGCACTTGTGACACCTCAGTGGTTCATGCGCGCAGGTGTGTCTTTGAACTCCAATGTGTATCGATTCTTGGAGGCCATTTGGGCATTTCATTCCCTATACCTCAGCATTTAGACCAAGAGGCTAAAAATTGTGGGTGTGTGTGCCAGCCCTAAGTTTAAGTCCCCTAGCAGCTTAGGGCTTTGTCTTAGTCACCCTATATTGAGGTGTTGTCGGCACTTTCAAAATATTTCACTACATCGCAAAAAAAAGGTGTTCCCATGCCTCAATATACTAACCACACCTTCATGACTAAATAATGTTCCCCATACTTGAGTATAAGGATGATCCCCTTATTTGATTATACTAACCACACCTCCAAAAAACTATGTAAAATACATGAGACCATAAACTAACTATTCTAACACATTGTGTGGTTATAATATTGTCCTTTGTATGTTATATTTCTCACTAGTATGTAAAACATAGCTTTTGTCAAAGCCCCATGTCATTAGTGCAATGTTTGAGATCATTAGATGGTCATAGATTAAATTGAAAATTTGGTCAAATACTTCCACAAAATTGTACTTGAAGATCTGGGTGTTCACCCATAAAACTTCTCATCACATGTTTATTGCTTGAATATATGCTTTTGTTTGTGGCTTCAGGAGCCTAAGAACCTTTTGTATGCCCTCATGGATAGTATTACAAGCTTTTTTCACATTTGAGAAGTGATTTTACGAATGGGTAATGCTGCTACATGTTGAACTATAATTGTTGACCACTAAAAACACACACACATGGGAATTACACCCATCTATACTGCTGGGAATAGAGTCATGTAGGCAGCTACACTCTATTCCCAAATGATATTCTATCAAGAGATGGTTGTGTTCATTTATTCTTCTAGTAAATCCATGGGCCAATCTAAGGGTGAAGATATCTACAGGGTGGCTAAGGATCTTAGAACATCTGAGAAAGCAATGGGAATGGAAAACCTACTCCCATTTATATTCATATGTATTTCTATCATATTTACCATTGTAGGATATCTAACTATCATTAAAAAAACCAAGTACCCATCCCTACCATGTCCTTTTGATGTATGTTAAAAAGACTTAGCCATAGCACTAAGAAATATTTAAGATAGCACGTGCTCCCTCTTTAAGTTTCACTGTATGTATTTAAATAAGAAATAGTGGAATATGTTTGGGTTGACTTATCAAATTTTAAAATTAACCTACTTAAAGGACGAATAGTCTTCTTGATTAGTAGGGTTTGAAATTGAAACCTTTACAAAAGTTATAAATCAACAAAATAGAACAGTTGAAAGAGCTAGTGATAGAATACGGATTCAACTTTGACATTTCTTAATGAGAGAAAGTTCAATTAGAATGCTAATGCACAAAGACTAAGTACATGTAAGGTGAAATACTAAACTTTACCCAAATTTTAATTTCATTTATTACCACTCGGTGAGATGGCTCCATGCAAGACCAAGAAGAATTCTAGTCACGTTTGTATGTATTTTGGTCATTTATGGAAACCCTGGGGCACCAACTCCCTTTAGTAAGAAAACCTATCAAAATCTTGAGTATGAGATGAATTTAATAATATACCATGAGTATGAATTATTCAAATTAACATGGTTGTGCTCTATAGTAAAAGAGCTTCAAATATGTCTTTAACCCTTGAAATTTGGGTAACTTGACATGAAAAAGTTACATTAATTTGAAAGGAGATGGGTTTTCATATTTTAGTGTATTTTTTGTTTTACCCCCCCTCATCCAAAATACCCCCCCCTTTGGGCCTCACATATTATGAAAAAAATGTACAAATCTTAAAATCTTGCATATTTTTCAAGGTGTACCTTATCTTTTGTGGGAGGGGGGACATGAAATTTTCATAATTTTTCCCTCACATATTTAATTTTTTTAAAGGAAATCCATGCATATTATATATGGACCTTGTCCCCCCATACCTTGGATTTTGGATGAGGGTAGTAACATTTACATATTGAGTTGGCGCCCCAGGATGGAAACATGCCTAGGATGGGAGATTCTCTATAATATTGAGAAAATGACCATCGTAGACCAAGCTACATTTGGTAATTAGTGATCTCTTTTCAAATTGAATACCGATCACAGTGTCCTAATCCTTTTGGTATCTTACAAACCTGCGATTCTATTGAATAGAATGGAAAGTGTATGTCTAACTAGGTAGTTAAGTGATAAGCAATTCAATAACCTTGAGTGAAATACTCTAAAAGAATTAACTTGCTTTGTCCTCAAGGGGAGAAGTAATTGTCACAATGTTATCCTCGATAAGATGAAAAGAGGAAAGGAGACAATTAGGGTTAGAGTTATAAAACTTACCATATTGATGTACTTTATGTACCTACTATTCAAGTGTTAGATTGACTAGTGACATCGGTGTTAACCAAATCTCAAAGCTAGCTAGATTCTTCACAACAAGCAATAACTTTAAAAGGAAATTGGATCTGATTTTGGTTGATCATCATTAAACTATTCATAAGTTACTAAGGATAGATCATACTAAAGATTATGTACATGACATATGTCTCATGATGTGCAGCCCACAATTATACTAAGCATATGACTATAGGCCATAGTTTGGAAGACATGGAATTCTTGCAAGATATTTGTAGACGCTTGCATATTTGCAAAAGGCTATTAGAAGTGCTCAAATTAGACCAAGATGGAATTTGATAACACATCTTTGAATGGATCTTTAGAAACTAGGATATAAGGATTCTTTATTTTTTGATACCGCTATACTAGTTTGGGATCTGGAAAGTACCCTATGGTATTCCCATGATACTAGATTTGACTTTTCTCCTTGATTATGTTTGGCGAACTTAATTGAATTCTCTCTTGTCTTTCAAAGTTTTACTTTTCTTCTATGTGCACAAGAAGAAAAAATGTGTTGACATCTGTTGCTAGACTGAAATATGTAGAACCTTTAGAAGTTCTATGGTGTTATGTAGAAATATGTAGATTGAAATATGAGTAGCATATATTCCATAAGAGTCTTTAGAAGTTCTATGGAGTTACATAGGACTTTTTGATCAATTAGAGGCCTAAATTGAACCAAAGCCTATTGATTAGTCTAGCCTAAGCATCTTATTTTGAATGGCTTACAATATTAACAATTGGTTAGGGCTTAGTTATGAAATCCAAAACTTACATCTGGAGAAGACTTTGGAATGACGTCAAGATTCATTGTGATATGGAACATATACTAGAGAGATTTATTGAAGAGAGGATTACCAATTCAGAGAGAAGAATTTTTATCCCCCATTTATGAGGGCATAAATGTCTTAAGAGAGGGGGAAGTATGTTAAAGGGTGTAAAGGTCTTAAGGGGAGGAGGTATGTCCAGGTTGTAAATGTCTTAAGTGGGGGGATTATGTTAGGGGAATAAATGCCTTAAGGGGGGGGATTATGTTACATCCTTGGCTAACCATGGGTTTCCATTAGCTATCCCTAAGGTTAGGGGAGACCCTAGAGGGTGACGCTATTAGCATAGGGTGGAAAGCCCTATGTCTATAATTAAAGAATTATGTCTAGATTAAATAATTTAGTCTATCTTTAGCCATGGCCTAGGCTATATATTGGCATGAGGGATTGGGGCTTGGATACTCCATAAAAATACCTAGACTGTGGATCTAGGCCATAGGCATGCAAACCTAGTCTAATGCCTCCCTTGTGGAAGGGTGGTATGGGACACAAATCTACTCGATTAGGGTCGAGCCTTGTACCTTTCTCGTGACATCGTTGTGCTCAAGGGTATTACTATGTGGTGAGTTCAATATGTTAATTCATGTACTTTGGTTCCTAGCCTTTAGTTCATTAAAGACGATCATGGTAGCCAACATGAGAGGAATCTATCTCAAGCATGTAGGATTCTTACAATACATATTTCTCTTAATACGCTAAGGGCCAAAAAGAGAATATTTTCAACGTCTTAGCTAACCTTTACCAATGAATGCAATGTCATCTACAAGAATATGATGAGCACTCTAGGCATCTTCCCTAATGGAGGGACTCACATGATTCTAATTTTGAGAAGTGGACAAGAGCATTGGCTTATGGTAAGATGGAGCCCATTGACATGGATTGAGTGCTAAGATAAACCAAGCAAGCCTCCTCCAATAAACCCATTGTAAGTTTAACAGGCATAAAAATGCCAAAATTTGAAGAGAAGGTGTAATGCAAGGAAGATGCATTATATATTAGAGAAACTACTAGTGGTAGAAAGCAAACATCCTCCAATAAACCCATAGTAGGTTTAACAGGCATAAAGATGGTAGAAAATCAAAAGAGAAGGCCTAATGCAAGGAAGATGCATGATATATTAGAGAAACCACTCGTGCGTAACTGCTCAAGCCTCAAGCATATTAGAGATACTAGAAAACAGTGTTGCGGGCATCTGCAAAGCAGCTGTCTGACATATTAGAGTGACCAATAGTGGTAAATGCTTGAGAATCAGTATTGGCTCCTAGAAATACTCATGCTCCCTACTATGATATATGTGCCTTGCAGAATTGAAAACAAGTCAATAGTGTTTCTTACAGTCGCCCTCAACAAAAAGCAATTCAAATGGCAATTACCACTAAGGCAATGATGAAAGGCTAAGGATAGCCTATAGGAACAAGAAATTATGAGGAATACCTAGAAGTTAGAATAGAGAAATGCCAAATGAAGATGCAATTTAAGGATAAAAGGAAGTACAAAGTTTTGTTGAGCCATGACAAAATGGAGAAGGAGGTCATATATTTGACAAAAGACCTGCATGCTTGTGAGATGCTTAATACACCATAAGAAATAAGGAGGAAAAACCTAGTTAGATCAATCAAAGTGAACGAAGCACTTTAACTATCCCTCCTGTGCCATGGCTCATCATTGCATATACGAATCCACAACCCATCGTGATTTCTTTGGATTATCTTCCAGTAATGGTGAGCCTCTATGATGACTCAAATTTTTTTTTCCAAAATGGTTTATTTAGAAAGATAACATTCATAGAAGCAGCTGAATGGTATAAAATAACTATCAAACATCCAACATGTTGGAGTTTAGACAAAGTAGGTACATATATTTGAACTAGAGAGTGAAGAAATTTGGGTTGTTTTGTGCATTTTTTGTGATAAACCTAAGACTCATAGTTAGAATATAAAAAAAGCTTGTTAGTTATAGGAAATGCTCATCTGGGCCTAATTAAACCCAATTTGCAACATTTGTTGGATCAATGTAATGAATAATGGTGTATAACTTCCAAGCTAACAATTTGTGAGCAAGCATTTTGAAGTTCAAGCACTAGCTGTGAGTTTTTGTATAGATGGGATAGTCCCCACTTGTGAAAGTGAGGATGCTGTAATTGGAGAATGGGAATCAATACTTCATGCACAAGATGAGTGTTTAATACTTGGTTATGTAATGGAGAATTATGTTCTTGGTGGATGCAGAGAGAGAGAGAGAGAGAGAGAGAGAGAGAGAGAGAGAGAGAGAGAGAGAGAGAGAGAGAGTAAATAAGTATAAAAAGTGCAGCAAATGAAGGTTGTCTTTACTCCAAGATGGAAGAATGGAATGATTGTTTTTTCAAACACTAACTTTGCTTGCCTTGATTGTTTTGCCTAATTTATTATTCAGTCAAAGGAATTTATGGTAAACTCAATGTGATGAACATTATCTATATGTGCACACTAGAGCAGAATGTATGAGAATGTGAATTAATGACCTAAGCTTGCTTAAACTAGCCAAGGCCATAGGAACCAGGGAACAAGTCAAGAATTAATGATCTCGAAGAGTTAGGCAAAACTAAGCCATAATAGTGACAAAACTCATGTAGCGACATGGCACCATTTAACTTAAACAAATTAGTACAACTCAAGGAGTGGCTAAGCACCTATACACAATCAACATAAAATAGGTAGAAAGACCCAAAAAAATAGAAGACAACACAAAGAAGACCCACTTTTGAGCACTATTACAAACAAAAATATGCACATGGACTAAGGCCTTGCAAGTACATAGAAAGCTACACACTCACATAACACAACACTATATCAATGCTTAGAGTAGCACCACATAGAGAAACAACAAAAAATACTCCCATAACCACCACAAACCTCGGGCAACCAAAATTGCCACTAATGGCACACGAGCTTAAGCATACTATTAGCATCATCATGTAACAATAGCACAATGCAAAGTACAAAGAAATAGCATTAAAGAGATTTTAGGAGGTTGTAAGAGGTTGTGACACTGAGGTCCTCTCCCACTGTTGGTTTCTTTCCCTAATGTGATTTGGTGGTTATTGCTCTTCTTGGGATAGCTATTGTTGCTACAATGGTTATGGCTATGGTTGCAGCCACTCAGTTGGTTCTTGTTGTGGTTGCTTGTTCTCTCCTATGATCAAGGGGGAGGGTGTGGGTGGGTGCTAGAGAGGAGTTCATCCAACAAATTGGTCTCTTCGATTACTGGATGGCCCAACTCAGGAACTCTTCACCCATTCATGCAAGAAGGCATAGGCATACTCCCACGGGGTCACTTTTTGCTTTCCCACCTTCAATTATCTTGAATTTTTAAAGTTGAAATGTTTACCCAATTGAGTTGTGCCCCTACAGTTGCCTAGGTGAGTTGCTCTCCTACAGTCATTTCAAACCTTTCCACACCAACACCCTAGGCAAAAAAGTATCGAGGGTTGCTAGCTAGATACATTTTGTTGGCCTCTCGTGACATACCCTTGGTCTTGCAACCAGACTACCTCAGAAGACATCATCTTGCTCTAGTAATTCGAAGGTTAAGGCATCTTCAATCGTAACTTTCTTGCCCTTTTCTTGGTGGTTACATACTGCATGTCAATGGCTTCAGCTACCACCACTCCATTGAAGATGAGTCTCTGTGGAATTGGTTAAATGCAGTCAGTTGATTGCGACTAGAGTCTTCCACGAATCACAAGATTTGAGATTTTTTTGAATAGTCTCTTAAGTTCACATGGGACATGGTACCCATGGTGGGCATCATTGAAACTAATGGATCCCCAAACAACAGGGGAGCTCAAGAGGGATGAAGGGCAGCCATGGACGCATTAAGAGCAGGAGATGGGAAGGGGGGGGGCATAGGAGTGGAGATGACCTTGTTGGCTTAGTTTTTTGTAACCAAGAGATGGTTGACCAATACAATCGGTATACTGAATTTGTTGGATTCAAAGGAATGTAGCTAGAACTTTACCTCGACCTACACCTACATAGGTTACAACCATGCAATGTGCCCTCACCTCTTTCGGCTTCCTCACCCCCATCCAAAAGGTTTCCTTAACACATCAATTTGGACTCATAGAGCCATCCTAATATGGAGGATGTAAAAGTTGTGCCTAATTCGCCGATCCCGTAGGAGTTCTACCAGACATCGATGTTGGGCATCCATCCATGGGATGTGGTAGGCGATCTTGCTCGTACACCCTTGTTGCCAGTTATGGCCTTCCCTACCAAATGCAATCCATCCGTGATGCACTAAAGTCCAAATAATGATCCTACTCCAAACCATTCCAGAAAGTTCACCAAGAAGCGAAGGGAAAAAAAGACCACTGGGAAAGAAAAGTGTGCTTCAAGTATGTCATTTGGGTCTAGGGATCGTCTTCATTGAGACAACCAATCCATCGTTGTATTGATCGAGAGCAAGAAGGCATATGACACTGCTTGTCAACTAGGAGGTCTAATGAAAAATATTTTCCCTTGAGAGGAGCAATGGGAGGATGTAGCCAAACTATGCTCGAAGAAAGGATTGGATGTCACAGGCCAGATACATGCCTCAAGTGACTCAGCTTTAGCCAATCTATTAACACATAGATGATTGGGTGAGGAATACCCCCAGTGGCAAAATGAGCTATTAGATGATAAGGCTCGAGGAATACCTCCAATGGCAAAATGAGCTATTGGATGATGACTACAATAGATGATTGGCCCCCAGTGGCAAAATGAACTGTTGGATGTTGACTACAAGGGAGCAGGGGCAAAAGAACTTTTGATGCATGCTTTACGACACAGATGTATTTGACTCTTCTGAATGACACTATGGGAAGGAGAAAAAATACGAACTCGATTGAGCAAATCATGTTATTGAAGCTCGCTACCTTCCTGGAATTCGTTTTTAATACACCATGACTTTAGGGTGCTAATTGCGCTCTTGTCTTTCTTAGGCCCTCAGCCAAGTTTTGGCACATCTCTCGGGTCGTTGGATGGCTCGGTTGCACCACTACAATCAACTAACTTCTCTTGTGGGGTTAGGAGTAGCAATGACTGATTTGCTTTGAGAAATGGCCCAAGCTCAAGATGCGAGAAACATATGTGACAAAGGCATAGTCGAGATCTCAGCAGGAGCTCCGCCCAGCCACTCGACAATATCTCTAGTGCAATGAGTCATTTGGCTAATAGATTCTAAAAAATTCCAGTTTGCTTTTTCCTAGCTTGGAACAACTATTCATGTTGATTCTACTTAAATGCTTGGATCTATTTCATTTGCTTTGTAGACACCAACCAAGTAGAAAGGACTATTCTGGGATGAGCGAAAATGACTTTGTATATTTTTCAAATGTTTTGATGTCGATATCATGTTGTGGGATTAAATTTGAATGGGCTAATCAAGTATGTATTCCCTAATGTGAGGCTCAATGAACTCGAATGCAGGCCCTGAAAGCCCATAACCTCCTCGATACAACTTGTAGAAAGATGAATTCGGAAACACCCTTTGGTCAGAGGGCCGCCCAATTTTGACATCAAGGAACTGCATATTGGCATCAATGCCTTGCATGCTCATGTTGTAATCACCATCATGGTCTTGCCGATGCTCACTACTCTCACTTGACGACAAGTCCATTTAAAAGTGAGTGCAATCTTTAGCGCCACAACAAATTGGCAAGCCTCTAAGGTCCTTGAATCTAGCTTTAACCTTATTCAACTTGAACTCTGTGCGAGGCCACTAAAAGGCTTGGTGATTCAATGCAGCCACAAACTTGAGAAACAAACCTTGAAACTATGGAATGTATGCATCCAAAATGCTCACATACGTCAATCTGCCGTATCCTTGAAGCCAACCTCAAGATAGCAATTGTAATCTTCCTCTTCATCAAGAAAATGTGACTCGGACATGACTAAAAAATAGGGGATCAATGCTTGCTCCAAGTCATCTCGTACCAAGTTTACAAGTTTTATAAAAGTTGCTAGGGTAGCCAAGAGAATCCATGAAATCTCTCATGTCCACTTAAGAAACAGACCAGAGAGTAATTTACAATGACAGAGTTCGCAGAAACTCTCAAAGAACCATGCTCACTAAGGGCAATTTATGAGGGGGAAAGGTGGACCCCCCCCTTTGCCCCTCAAGTGGCGTGCTCTCGACGCCTCTGACGGAAGGGAAAGGGGGGAGGGGTCCACCTTTCCCCCGTATAAATTAGTGTGTATTCGCCCTTAGTGAGCGTGATTCTTTGAGAGTTTCTGCAATCTGTGTCATTGTAAATTACTCTCTGGTCTGTTTCTTATGGTTGTATTTAGAAGCCTCCTTCCATAAAAAAGAGTGGGGTTTGTGCGTAATGCGATCTCAATTGTTCGATTAGGAGTTCTGGAGGATCGAAATCTTCGCCTTGCCCGAAATAGTTGCTCACGCGCGACCTTAGCCGTTCGATTAGGATTTCTTCAGGATCAGAATCTTCACCCTCAAATGGAGTTGCCTCCTCCAATTAATCCTTTACAGACGACCTGGAAGGGGAACTCTCTGCCAAGCAGGCAACGAGCACAGTCGAATGAACTGGCTTCGTCCATATTTGCATGCACCACGTTCGCACAGGCATTCTCCATGTCTGCAAGACAAAACGTCGTCAGCCGTCTCAAATCAGACCCATGAAGTGAAGAAATAATAGGAAGTAGGAAGCACAAATGAAGCAAAAAACTGAAGTATGAAGTTTTAATGAAGTGAAATCAACGTGGTTGGTGGGAGTTCATGCTGTGGGTGTCCATCGAATGAATAGAAACATCAGGATACTAGCAGAGAGGAAGCGGTACGACAAAGCAGTACCAAACAGGAAGGAAGACCACAAGGCAACAACGTAGGCAGAGATAGCTGCTGCCATCTCGATTATATAAACATCAACAATATCTTCGACGATCAAGGTAATGCCCATTCCAACATTTTGTTTAATTGATTTGGTTGTTAATTTTGCTGTGGAAGTTCAGCTTCGACTGCATGCACTTAATTCTGTGTGGTCCTATTGGGATGAATGCCTTGCCGTTTTGTTGGTTTGGCGTCTTCACATGCATATTCTGGAATCTGTGGTGGTTTCATTTGCGCGAGATGCTTTGGGTTTGAGCTTGTCCCCTGCTAAGTGTAAGCAGCAACCGTGCAGCCCGCGTTGTCGAGCAGAAAGCTGCACAGGAGAGAAACCTCCTCCAACGCTAGACTCCTATTAGAAAGAGTCTAGGTCGATCTGTGCAGAAAGCATTTGAACTGGCAGACGAAGAAGCTTACACACAACGTAGTCTTGATTATTGGAGATGGACATATCGATTGGAAATAGAGCGTTAACATTTTTCATTTTGTGCACAAGTTTTTTCTCTTCCAACCTACGAGTCTGTTTTTATTGTTGCACGTACTCTCACTCCTCTGTGATGAAGCTTGTCTACCAGGGCATTCGTTCATTGAGAAATTTGCCAAGTAGCCCTAAAATGGTAGTCGTCGTGGTTCAGAGGCGTTGTCTTTTCCTTCTTTTACGCTAGTTCTTCTGAGAGACCGATTTCTTCTTTCGGAGGATTTTCGAAGCTTAGAACCTTATACGACTCTGTTCTTATTGTTTCACGTATTGTCTTGGTTCATTGGCAGATTCCGTTACTCTGCCTTAGATGGTACTCGTCGTGGTTACTCTGCAGCTTTCGTGTTCGGTGACGATGGTGTTTGGTTAACATCAACAAATTTACAAGCACTCTAATTAGGCTTTGGTACGCCCTCTACCTCAGGTGTTTGGTTCGCCAAGGAATGCGTCCCTCTTTGAAATTGAGTTATCCTTGGTATCTCTTTGTGTTATAGACTAGATTGCCGCCTGTTTGCTTGCTCTCAATCGTTGACCTTTAATTCCTTCCTTCCAATCCATAGCAGCTCCATTTAAAGTCCAGAAGCTACGCCCCCAGGCAACAGGCGCATGCATCATGGATTGTAAGAGAGCTCTCGAAACGATGGTGATTTTGACAAGGCGCGTGAATTTCTTCGGAAGAAGGGTTTGGTTAGAGCTGAGAAAAAATCAAGTCGAATAACTGCGGAGGGAAGAATTGGTAGTAATCGAAGATGTGTGTTGATCAAGGTAAATTGTGAGACCGACTTTATTGCGCAGGGGGAGATTTTCCAGCAATAGGTTGATGATCTTGCAATGCAGCTAGTTGCAGCTTGCTAGCAGGTTCAGTTTGTAGGTGTCGAAATCGGAGCCAAGACTGTTGAAGGTCGCATCTCGAAGACAAGCTCTGCTCGCTCTCTGCTCGAGCAAGTTTACGTTGACAAGGACGATGGAACTTCTCTTAGAAAATATAAAAGTGAACATTTGAGCTTTTTGTTCTTGGGGAAGTTAATTCTTGGTTCCTAAGGTGCATTCTTAGATAATAGGACTGTTTTGATGCCATGAAATTGTGGTATGCAAAAAGCCTTGTTCATTATTACTAGTAGATAAACTCATGGTGGAAGTACTTAGTTCCTTAGTCTAGTCTTGACGAGTTTCGTTCCTTTCCTACTGGCAATCTTTTCTCTGCTTAAACCACACTTCCGTAAGAGATGCAAACACCGTGGCTAATTGTGCTTGAAACTGACACAAGCAAATCTTTTAGCTCACTGGATGTAATGTTTTGGTCTCTAAGGCTCTCAGCAATTGCTAAGTTTTTATTACATTTATATAATCTCTTTTTGTTCAATTTGAGGCTCTCAGTTTGCACTATTGTAAACTTTTATATTTGAATGGTTATGGTCGCTAGATGTAATCTTTTGGCCTTTAAGACTCTTAGCAATTACTGAGTTTTTATAAATGTAAGATCCTCTGTTTAACTTTTGCTCAGTATAAGTTGTTAATTTTTATATAACATGTTATTGGATGTAGATGTAGATGTACATTATAATCTCTTTTGCTCAATTTTCACTTGATGAATTGTAGTTGATTATCTGGATGGCACCACCGGGCCTCCGATCACCACGGTGGCTCAGAATACTTTTTCCCTCATTTAGGATTTATTGCAACAAGGACTAAAATACTAGTAAAGTAGGACTACAATTTTCTTGGTTTACGACCAAAATAGTGCTAAAATAGCTCCAACAACCCACCGTTGTGATTGCATGGAGATACATATAGAAAAATACAATTAAACTTTTAGGAAATACAATTGATGATATGGCCCTTGAGGGGTCCCCTGTAGGGGCAAGGGCCATATTGACATGCATTATACAATACCATTAGATAGATATGGCATGTCGATATGGCCCTTTTCTGTAAAGGGGACCCCTCAAGGCGGCACAAATCGTCAATTGCATTTTCCTTGGTTGTACAAGGAAATACATTTTCCTTATTGGTACACAAATATATAACTCCAAGAACTAGCACGATGGCTGTCATATATCTCCTTCTGTTTGCTAGCATGGTGGTCATCATAGATCTCCTCTTGTAATACGTAAAAATAGGTAAGGGAGCTATAACTCCAAGAACCAGTGCGACGGTCATGCCAAGACATGTTACCTTGAATTGTGGGTGATAATAGGTCGTCAGGCCAGAGATTGCATGGAGGTAATATTCAGAATGATAGATTGCGTCTCAATATTAATCCGAAAACCAGTGTGGTGGTATCTTCAAGCCAACCTATAATCTGCATGGGCACGTTGCTGAGTGACAGGTGGCAAAGCTGTGGCAAAAGGTTGTGCGATGATAGGTGGTCAAAGGCTAGAGATTGTACTGTAGCGGTCTTCAGAATGATAGATTTTGTCTCATTATTATGCCAAGAACTAGTGCGGTGGTCTCTCCAAGACAACCTTGAATTTTCATGACCTGCATGGGCACGTTGCCTAGTGAGAGTCTATGTTATGTGAAGCAGTGTAGAGATGCACAATGTAGTGCAGAGCTACCGTGTGTCGAGCTCTGCAGTGTTCAAAATAAGTAGATTGTGTCTCATTATTATGCTAGTGCAGCATCATGACATCAGAAAAATTTTTGGCGAGAGCATGGGTCTGCATAAAATTCAAAATCTCACCTAGGAGCACATTGTGTTGTGGCTCCAAAATGGCTTCAAAAATCATTACATGATTGGCTACACCCAAGCAAATGTTGACCCGCCAGCGCGATGATAGATGTATTCTAGGATATTAATTGCCACTAGCATGGTAGTTTGCTTCTATTATTACAAGATGAATGGCATACAATTCATTTATTTAGGATGATTTGTGGAGTAGTTATGGGATTTAATAAAACAAGCATGGTGGCTATTTGGGATATACTAAAAACAAGCATGGTATTTATCATTTGAGTACCAAAAAGCTCTAACTACTACATCCCACTTCTCATAGGATGTTCCCCAATCATTCTTAAATGCTTCCTCAACCTTGTGCTTAGGTTTTGTGCTTGCAACACAAAGTATGGGTTATCTTTGTCGTTCTCCCTAGAGGTGGCAATAACTGCAAAGCCATCCCTCTCTTCCAGATAGTCATCGAGGTCATCAAAAATCTCCCCAAACTATAGCAAGTCATTGTTTGTCTCTCCATTGTTTGTCACTTCTTCTCAACGTAGAGGGAAAACTTGAACTCACTCCCATGTCTTTACAGTTGCAATGTTCTCACAATTTTCATGATCCCCTATGATGCATGCACTATAGAAACAAGGAAGTTTTCTTGTTTTGATCAGGTGGTCATTTGAAAATATCCATATGCTATGCAAACCACGAACGCTTTTAATTTTCTCGCAATTGTGCTAGCTTCTCCTTTCACTTCATGGAACACTATGTGCACTAC
Organism: Dipteris shenzhenensis; assembly: GCF_047967505.1. Taxonomy (NCBI): domain Eukaryota; kingdom Viridiplantae; phylum Streptophyta; class Polypodiopsida; order Gleicheniales; family Dipteridaceae; genus Dipteris; species Dipteris shenzhenensis. The sequence goes on from NC_141619.1 coordinate 18,090,957, forward strand.
AATATTCTTAAGGCTTTGTTTACTGCATGTTGAATGTGCGTCTATGGAGAGGTTGGTAGTAAGCCATGTTACAACATCATTGAGATTTTCTTAAGGGCATGTTAATTGGTGTTTAAACAGAGCTTGCTTAATAACAACACCGCATCCATCATGTTCACCCTTGCCATGGCTAGACCCAGAGAAAGTCCACATCATGTCTAGACCGATTAGGGATTTGAACCTTGAGACAAAGTAGAATCCACGGGCTGATTTAAATTGAGAGGTAGCACCATTTGACCACACCCAATGTTGTTTTATATTTTTTGCATGGGGATTTCCTTTTTTCAGCCATTCCCAATGCAATAGAAGAGCATGCTACACAAATAAGGTGTCATGTTCCCTATCATCTGGTATGTACCCTGCACTGACTTGGACTCATGTGAGTCAGCAAGTAGATTGGCATTAGTCATAGAAGAATCAAGCAAATGATTGTACGTGATATGCACAAGAATTGTTATTGCCTTATTGTACCAGTGACCACTTTGTATCCCATCTTGTTCTTGAAGTGAATAATTTTCAGCGAAATCTATGACAAAGACAATAGTGTCATGGGAAAATTTGACAAGGCATGTTTTGAACTGCTTATCCTATCAGTTGATCGTGAAATTGTGAAGCACATATTTTGGGATGGATTGAAAAACGTTATAAGCTTCCTCGACTGAGTGCTCTTATACGGTAGTAGCCATCTTTTTTATCGGATCCTTCAACATTGACATTTTTAAATCTTCTCTATTTTAGAGCAACATGATTGTCTTCCCTCATTTCATTTGGACAAACATGAAATGTCTTCTTCTTTAGCTTCAGACTGCAATGCTTGCATGTGCCACAAATGCATTCAATGCGGTGCCACTCACGGTCTCTCTTTGGACAAACTACTGACTCTTGTAGAGACCTTAGGCTACAAAACCTGGTCTGCCTTGCAACACATGATGAGGATCTGGGTGGCCTACGGACCGCGCATTCATCGGGTAGACATGAGCATCGATCCCCATGGAGCAATGATCCAACACAACTAGATCTCAAGTCATTCATAGCTTACTAAGCCAAGTCAAAGCCTATGTGTGTTTTGTAACAACAAACATTCCTATCTTTGATTTTCGTGATGTACTAGGGCTTAAAATGCTCAAAGCTCCTATGCCCAATTGAAATGTTAGGATTCCAATCCATAAACTTGAGATACAGCACCGTCTACTGACCCAACATGTGGGAACAACAGTATAGTGAGCGTCCTTTTAAATGGAACAATGGTACAGTGAGCCCCTTTTTTGCACTACTACGAGGAAAACAATACAAAACACAGTACGTGCAAAAACATGGTCTAATTATTTACTAATCAACCTATGGGAAAACAAAACAATTTCTATCTCGGTCTGATTTAATAGAGTCACATATAATGAATCCAATAATTGAATTAATCAAGCTACTAGCAAAACGAAATAATTTCAACCATCATTGTATCAAGCATGTGTATGATGTGCTCGTCACACACCTTGCATCCCATCCACTGATGTCCTTTCTATTTGGAAAAACTTTCTTATTTTCATGCCAAAATGTTGTCACTCTAGCAATGACTTCTGCACTTAGGCTGTCTCTCTATTTCTTACATTGTGTTGAAGCCCATAAACTTCTCGGATCAAGATGATCGTGCATTGCTTTCACTCTACGTTCAATCGCTAGAGGCACATTGGTCCTTTTGATTGACAACATCTTTGACATTGTCTACCCAAGCCATTTCTCCTTTGTTTCAAGTGACACCAACATAGCTAATGTTGCAGTTGTTTACAATAACTTTTTATGTTATTGTTTTTTTCATTAATATTTAAGTATTTTCAAGTATATAAGACAAGGGATGTATCATATTATGCCAATGGACAAAGAAGAAGAGAAATTCATATCATACGATTTTGAGTATGTGTAAATATATTTCTTTCAATACTTTGTCATTTGCATCAACCTTCTATGCTCTTGCAATCAAAATATTATTCAAGTATTTCCAAGCATATAATGTCAAGTATATATGATGCCGCGCCAATAGGAAAACTATAACAATATGCGTATTTTAGTATGAAAGTATAGATATATGTGTATATATATATGTATACGTATATTTTTCAATATTTGCAATAGTATCTATGTCATAGAAAAACATTATAAACTTCAACAAATGCTCAATCAATATACCATACAAGCAGATCCTTGTAATGCTCCAAGGTACAAAAATATGGTTCGTTGTGCTTGGGTAACTTGGAAAATTTTCACAACCAAAGTCTTGGGATTTACCTTGTTGACCACCCACTTTCCAAGGAAGTATAAGAACATGAGAAACACCATGCCATGATCGAGCATAGTGATGGTAGTCGACGCACTTTATGAAGGAGAAGAGCTTGATATTGATGTAGGAGTAGCTACCAATGTTAGGGACTAGGATATGGTGTAACGAGGGAAATGTCACAAGTATTGTGATAATCAAACTAATTTTGTGGGATGGTATGATCAAACTTTTGAGAAGCCTAAAGGAAGGGCGACCGCTAAAAGTTACTACTGAAATCTACATAGTTTTTGCCTTGATTTTTAGGGTCCATTTCCTAGACATAGCCCAGCTTGTTGCATTAAAATTTTTTAGGGAGCCAATGGAGGAGACGATGGAGAGGCTGAAGACCATGCACTTTGCCAGGACTCAGATTACGGCCCCTTGAACAAGACAAGAGTACTCTCTTGTGAAAACTTGAGGCCTTCGTCGACGTCTAGGGGAAAACCATACAGCATAGCCATAAAGAGGCCAGAGGTGAGCATGTCATCTAAGGTGGTGACATGTAGATATGGGGGGAATCGACCATGGGAACAAAGGGTGTCCAGTAGAGTCAACATTTCTACTCCAGATGAGTGCTACGCAATCACCTTATACGAGAAGGTAGATAACATTGGGATCACGTTGCATCAAGGGGACAGTGATCATGTTGCATTGAGGGGTGGTAGTAGGCATCGAGGGGTGGTAGTAGGCATGGTGAAGATGAGTGGGTGAAGAGTGGAGCGCATGAGCAGGGGATCAAATCAGTGAAGAGAGTTGGAGGAGGGAGCATGGAGCAAAAGCAATGGGTACTTTACTCACACCTAGCACTGCTTACCATCCTGAGACTGATGGAGAGTTGGAAAGGGTGAACAAATGGTTGGAGGAATATTTGAGGCATTTTTGTCATGATACTCAGAAGTCTTGCGATAAATGGTTGGCACTTTTGCTGAATTTTTCTATAACAGAAACCCAACATCTCTCCATTGGCATGAGCCCGTTTGAGCCAATGTACGGATGCAAGGTCAGGATGCCTTCTTTAATTGCTGACATGGCTGTGAAAAATCAGCAAGCACAGAATGACTTGGAGAGGATGGATGCCCTTCTGCAGTTGGAAAAAATGAATATGTAGGATGCCCAAGCCAAGCAAAAGAAATATGCGGATCAATGTAATAAATATCTATCTTTCAAAGAGGGAGATCATGTGCATTTGCATCTCTAAAAGAGCTGTTATGCCTTGCTGAAAGGTAATACCAACACAAAGCTTGCTCATAGGTATAGTGTAGAAAAGGGGTAGGAATAGAGTGGGAGAAGGGGGATAGAACAATAGAAGGAAGGGTGTTACCAAGCTATAAATATTCCAAATTCAAAGCATAAGTTGACCTTTTATTGATCATAATTAACAAGCTCTTCATTTATTTAATTATGTTCAAAGAGCTGCTTATTTGATCAAAGTCTTGACTCTGTCAAAGATACTTAACCTCAATTAAGTAAGCCTAACCTCGATTAGGAAGATCTAGCTTCGGCCAAGATGGTTAACCGTGATAGAAATTAAAGTGCTCACTTCAGTTAGAGAGTGTTGTCTCCGGTCAATGAGACTTGGCTCACACCAAGAGGATTAACCTCGTTAACTAGGATGTGCCAACTTCAATTGGACAAATGTATGGCAGGTTGAAGCAGCAGTAGAGTAAGTGAAAGGACATGATGTCTCTTTCTCAAGGGCGATCTCAATTGTCATCTGAGTCTACTAGAGTTGCAATGCACCTGATGACATATACCCTCAAAGGGGTTTTTGAGAGCAATCCAATAAGATGATGTTTCAAAAAGTGACTTTTCTACAAGAGAAAGGCACCAATGGAGCAAAGGCAATGCAACTTGAGAGAATTCTTAGGGAGGGCGCAGAAGCTAAGATAGAGGAGGCAAAAGCGAGGGCCTTTTAGGCACAAGAGCAAGCTGAGGCCACTGCAAAAATGGTTGACATGGAAAGGCATAGAAGAGAAGAAGCAGAGAAGCGAATCAAGGAGCTCCGAGATAGGCTTGAAGAAGTTAGAAGTGATGGGGACATCGCAGGGACAAGCAGTTAGAAATGATGCAAAAGGAGCTTGAAGATCAAAGAGCCAAAAATGAGGCTCTTTACAAACTTCTCTGCAACATGCAGAATGCATTGAACATTGAAAAAGACCAGATGATGGAGGAACTAAAAAGGAAGAATGCAAAAACCAGAGCGATGATGCAGGATCTATGAGAGAGCTTCAAGGCCAGGAAGGATGGGGCAAAGAGCAATAGCCCGGGTGGAGAAGACAATGAGGCAGCTCTCCAAGCCAGGAAGGATGCAAACAGCAGCCATGGTGGAGCAAGTTGTTTTTTCGAAAGAGAAGCGACATGAAGGGAGGGGCCGAGCCCCTAAAGGAAGGAGCCAGCCCCCTTCATGCCACAGTGGGGGTTGTTTTTTCGAAACACTGTTGGAAGTTCAAAGGGTAAGCTACAAGACCCTGCAAGATTATGATAGGGTTGTGCACGAGATTGCAATGGCTTTTGAAAGTTTTGAAAAGCAGTCCATTGTCGTGAGAGATTTCCAAACTAGAGTGAAAGTCTTAAAACTAGCCCATGTTGATGTTTTTGAGCAATTTAAGCAGCTTTAAGAGATGCTGAGGGAATCAGATGAAGCTTTTGCAAGGAGTGAGCAAAGAGTGGAGGAGATGAAGGAGAACATCCACAGCCTTAGGATGAGGGAGGAAGGAATCAAGAAGCAACTTGATCATGTACAGAGCAATACTGTGGTATTGACGGCCACAATAGTTAAATCGGATGCCTATCCTACCATGCAACAGGGTCCAAAATGCATGGTCTACCATACCCCCATCATAGATGACTACATGATCCAATGGCCTACGTGCTACCACCCTGTGCATGTTTTTTGCTGTGGGGTGTTTGTGCATGCAAGCTCGATATCTAGAGAATGTCATGTGCCATTGCTCAGGTCATGGACAAATCAAATGTGTCTGCCTGCTATAGCTATCTATGACGAGAAAGTAGATGCTGCAGCTCAATTTGTAATTTGGGCAAAATTCACAAAAGACAAGGAGGTCAAATTGCAAAAGCCATGGGAGGAACCAACCCCCTTTCAAGAAAGAAGTAAGAAGGGCCAAGCTTGCAACCAGGAAGGAAAGAGAAGCGACATGAAGGGAGGGGCCGAGCCCCTAAAGGAAGGAGCCAGCCCCCTTTGGGAAAGGAGCAAGGAGGGCCGAGCATACAATCAAGGAGCTCAAAAATGTGACCTGCTCAAAGCAATGTGGAACGAACCCCCTGAAGAAAATGAGTCTTTGAGATGTAATCTATGTAATCTCTGTGTAATCTATTGAATTATTAATTTTCTTCAAAGTTTACTTGGACAATGTATCTTTTTTAGGATAAGCAGTAATGCGATTCGTTCTAGTATAATAGCATTGGTTGGTTGCATCTCTGGAGCACTAGGATATTAAATGCCACCAATGCGGTGGTTTGCTTCTATTATTACAAGGATATTGACTTAATTACCACCAGCACAATGCTTGGTCACCAGCATGGTGGTTGGTTGCACGCTAAAAATATAACTGCCACCAGCGCGATGGTTTGCTTCTAGTATTATTATTATTACAAGATAAGATGAATGGCATACAATTCATTCGTTTAGGAATTGTGGATTATTTATGGGATTTCATATTTCTCAATGTAAGTCCAATTGTTTATATATATATATATATATATATATATATATGTATGTATGTATGTATATATGTATATATATACATATAATAATATATGTATGTGTGTATATATATGCAATATTATAATATTTCCAAAGTGACTGAAGTGATGTTTTCTCAGCTATGTGATTGGATAATGTCCTTTTATTGGCCAAGGACCATAATGTGAGATGAAAGGTTTCGATTAAAGGTTTTGATTAAACAACTAATGTGAGATGAAAGATTTTGATTAAATAGTCAGTGGACATGTCATGTTGTATGAAAGAAGAATGAGAAGATCGCACTCAATGAACTCTCTCCCTATTTAAGTGTAGTGTAGACACAACTAAGAACTTATTATGAAATCTAGCCCCAAATTTTTGTACAATGATCCACCTACTACAAGTCTATGGCATACCCAAAAGACTTTGGAATGCTCATGTTCTATCTGAGAACAATGTTGGATGACCTCCTAGCAAAAACAGACCTGGAGACGAGGGAGAAAAACAGCTACAAGGAGGACATGCTTCGTAATTCACTGTATGACTTGGAGTCAGCAAAGACAATTAATATTAATTTTCTTGGCTATCATTTTTCCTGCTCCTTTAAGGTACTTGTCAAGCTCATGCTTTTGGCCGCTAAGGCTCTCAACAATTGCTGAGTTTCTATAAATGTAATAGCTTCTATTCAATTTTTGCTCTCAGTATAAATTGTTGTCAATTTTTATATAACCCATTATTGGATGTAGATGTAATCTCTTTTGCTCAATTTTTACTTGATGAATTATAGTTGATTATCTTGATGGCACCATTGGGCCTCCAATCAGCATGGTGGCTTAGAATATTTTTATCCTCATTTAGGATTTATTGCAGGAAGGACAAAAATATCAGCGAAGTAGGAGTGCATTTTCCTTGGTTTATGGCCAAAATAGAGCTAAATTTGCTCCAACAACCCACCGCAGTGGTTGCATGGAGATACATCTAGAAAAAAACAATTGAACTTTTAGAAAATGCAATTGACGATATGGCCCTTGAGGTGTCCCCTCTAGGGGCAAGGGCCATATTGACATGCATTATACAATATCCAGTATGCAACTTGATAGATCTGGCATGTTGATATGGCCCTTGCCCCTTAAGGGGACCCCTCAAGGGCCATATTGACAATTGCATTTTCCTTGGTTGCACAAGGAAATACATTTTCCTTGGTGCACTAATATATAACTCTAAGAACTAGCGCAGTGGTTGTCAGAGATCTCCTTTTGTAAATAAGAAAAAATAGGTAACTCGATAACTCCAAGAACCAGTGCACTGGTCACTCCAAGACAACCTTGAATTTTTCCAATCTGCATGGGTGTGCTGCCAAGTAACAGGTGCAAAAGCTACTGAAAAAGGTTGGGCGATGACAGGTGATCATGCTAGAGACTATGCTGTGTGAAGTAGGATAGAGCTATCATGTGTCGAGCTCTACGGCATTCAGAATAATAGTGAGAGTTTGTGCATATTTTCGAAGAGTGTTGCTATGTTTTTCAAGGATTTGTAGGTTCCACGAGCGTTTCCCATTGTAGTGGTATCAGAGCCAGGGTTCATTGTCCATAGCACGGGAAGCACACACACATGCACCCTGCATCCTCGAATAAGAAACCGCAGCACGCATCGGATTGCAGACACCGCGTACAAGAGCGCAATGAAGTTCGAAGCAACAGAAGCGAATAGCACAAAACGGCCCACAGATGGGAAAATGTGCAGTGAAGAGAAAAAAAAATATAGTAAATACATAGGAGGTGGAAGGAGAGCACCACTCCTATGGGGGGAGATTGTACCTAGCACGCTTGCTCTGTCTCTTCCGTTTGCGAGTTTGTGTGTATTTTCGAAGAGTGTTGCTATGTTTTTCAAGGATTTGCAAGTTTCACGAGCGTCTCCCATCGCAGTGGTACCAGAGCTAGGGTTCATCGTCCATAGCACAGGAAGCACACGTGCATGCACCCCACGTCCTCGAACAAGAAACGGCAGCACGCATCAGATTGCAGACACCGCGTACAAGAGCGCAATGAAGTTCGAAGCAATAGAAGTGAATAGCGCAGAGTGGCCCGCAGACAAGAAAATGTGCAGTGAAGAGAAAAAAAAACGTAGCAAAAGAAGTTGGTCGCACGTAGACAGGTCGAACCTTGTGAACACACAACTGCGCCTTAGCTCTTCTAAGCGTACAACAAAGGCGACGACCAAGGCATAGTCCTTGGCACTCCTAGCACTGAAGGCACCGTTGGCTGCATGCAAGGAAGCCTTGGGAGATTGCTCTTAAAACTTCTTGTGAGGTCCTTCATCCCGGTATTGTTATAGCTCAAGTCCCCTTAACAATTGGTGACTATCCACTAGATCAAGTCACTTTGTTGCTCTATTCTTTGAAGTTCCTAGTCATAAAGATACCCTTCAAGGCAAAAGTTCAAACAAGGGAGCAACCCAATGGATTTTGGAAGAGGAGAATCTTAAAAGCAAGTGTTCACAAGAGTAGAAGGCAGTCTACAAGTGCTATTGGACACGAGCTTTGCTTTGTGCCTTGCAACGTGGATTCACTTGTTGGAATCATGTGAATTCGAGAGCCCATAGAGATACTATTCAACAAATAGCTGCTTTCAAAGCTTGGAAACTAAATTGAGATAAGTCTTGTGTTTGTGTGTATTTCCTTTCATAGTGATTTCTTCTTTGCACCACGCACGTACTTAACTATGTTTGGAAGGTGTATTCCATCAGTGATAGGTTATCCTAAAGATCTACATCATGATGAGGATGTGGAAAATGATCACCATCGGTCAAGAAGAAGTTCAACACCGATGACACTTACTGAGGAAGAATGGTGAGAACACTATCAGCATGAGAAGCAACAATGTCGAGATTGAAGATGCCTTACGCCAAGTGACGACGACTTGGAAGCCACCTATATTGATTGAGGATAAGGAACCTAAACATGCATCAGATTTACTGGATGCATGGAAACATCATGCACGGGACCTTGAGCAGGAACTTGAGTACATGCGCAACATGTGCGACACGCATAAAGCCAACGAAGAACGTGCAAATCGAGTGTTAAAAGATGACTGAAGTCACAAAGAAGCATATGAAGGACAGAGATCATGAAAAAAGTGAAAGCAGCAAATCATCAAACACCAGTGATAGTGAGCGTGGAAGAAGCAAGACAAGACATCAAAGGAATTAGAAGCAACATGTGAAGACTTCACTACGACGACATCATGACACTATTCCTTCACATGAGTCCAGCGATGAAGATAACGTGGGAAAGGCCATCTTGAAAGCACTCAAGCTTCGTGATAAGAAGAAGTCTGGTAAGATTAATCGCAAAATTTTTTCTTTTCCAAAATATGATGGTAAAAGAGATGGACAAGCTTTACTTGCATGGATTAGTTCTTTCAATCAATACTTTTTGGGAGAATGGTACGAAGAGATCAAGAAGGTAAAATGTACTGCAAGTCACAATTATGGTGGAGTGTGGTTGCCGAAAGCACTCATGTTCCAAAGACATGGGAAGCATTCAAAGATAAAATCAAGAAGCGCTTCCTACCTACACAGTTTGAAGAGGATACTCGCAGGCAATGGCAAAGATTGAGGTAGTTGGATAATGAGAGTGTGGACACATATACCAAGAAATATCTTTCCTCTCTACTTCAATTGCAAACCATTGAGAAAGTGTCCCAAAAGGAGCAATGTCATACCTTTGTTGAGGGTTTACACCCCACTATTCATGCTAATGTATGTATGCTTCGACCATCTATAGCTTCTGATGCTATGGATTTGGCATTAGAGTCAGAAAGAAAGCAGGGAAGAATCTTTGCTACTCACACCCCTCGAGCAAAGAAGCATACTTCATACTTCAAGCAGGAGGGTGTAAGTGGTAAAGTTGGTAGATATAATGGTAAGTCTAATTGGAAACCTACTAAGTCACGTATTAATCGAAGAACCAAAGAACTTGTTACATGTTACCAATGCAAAGAGAAGGGACACTACTCTTATGAATGTCCAAAGAATCCACTTGCTACACACAACACAGGTACCCAAGCAAAGAATTCTACCAACAATGGAGGCAATGGAGGGAGAACTAATGGACGTACCAATGGTAATAGTTAGCGCAACAACTCTGTACGGATCAACTACATTGATGATGGATCCCATGATAAATCTTTCAAGCAAGAGGGCGAGGATGAGGACAATGACACTGAAGAAGCCGACTACACCCCCTCAGGTAAGTGTTATTCAGGTAAAAGTGCATCTTATTTTCGTACTTCTTTGTTACATATGACTACACTATTGCACAAAAAAGAACATAGTGTCTTATTTGATGATGGAAGCACCCATGATTTCATTTCGCAATGTTTAGTTGAAAAGTTAGGGCTTGCAACCATCAAAACAAAATATAAAGTCAAATCAGCTTTTCAAGGATCGAATTATAATTGTTTGCAATTAAGGATCTTGAGGTGACTTTAGGGCCATTAGTTGAGAGCCGTGATTCTTAGTCGCTCCTTTGTGTGAGCAAGATCTCATTCTAGGGATGCCCTGGCATGTCAATCATACTGCCAAACTTGATTATCTTGAACGCACCATTACTGTGACTCAAGGCACTGAGACTATGACTCTAGAATGCGACAAGAATCTTCCCTCTTGGCCTATATTGTCACATACCCAAGCTAAAAGAGCTTTGCGTAAATGTGAGAAGACATATCTGGTTAAGGTCAGTAAGATTGAGGCTAGTCCTGTTACTAAGAAAACTAAGCAAGAGCCTTCTAGCTACCTATGACGACTACTTTATGGAAGACTTACCCCCTAGCCTACCTCAATCTAGACCTGAGGATCATAAGATTGACCTTATTCCAGGTAGCGCACCATCGTGTAAATCACCATATAGGCACAATCCTACTAAGCAGCAAGAAATTCAATCCCAAATAGAAGATCTTTTGGCTAGAGGCCTAATTCGACATAGTAGCTCACCATATTTGGGGCACCCATTCTTCTTGTCAAGAAAAATGGAACTTTTCAAATGTGCATCGATTATCATGCCTTAAATAAAATCACAGTGAAAAATCGATTCCCCATTCCGAGAGTTGATGATCTACTCGACAAGTTGAAAGGATCCACAATCTTTAGCAAGATCAAAAGTCAGGATATCATCAAGTGAGAGTGATCGAGCCTGATATTTTCAAGACTACTTTTAGAACCCAAACTGGTCACTATGAATTTCTTGTTATGCCTTTTGGATTGACCAATGCACCTGCCACATTTAGTCGAATGATGAATCGTATCTTCCTATCCTATCAAGACTTTATGGTAGTTTTCTTTGATGATATCATTATTTATAGCAAGAGTCGAGAGGAACATGAGAGACACTTGGATCTTATTTTCTCTCTCTTACGTGAGAACCAACTATATGTCAACCTGGAGAAAAGTTCTTTTTTTCAACCTGAAATTGAATATCTTGGACATATTGTTTCAGTTGAAGGCATTCGAGTAAATCCCAAGAAGGTAGAAGTGATAGTAAATTGGCCACAACCTAAAGATATCCATGAGTTACGATCTCTTCTAGGTTTGTGTAGTTTCTATCATAGATTTGTTAGAAAATTTGCACACAAGGTACATCCATTAACTGAACTACTGCGTAAGACTCGTGCTTTCTCTTGGGGTGAGCAGCACACTTTAGCTTTTCAACGACTTAAGGGTGCAATGACACACACACCAGGTTTGACCATGCCCAACTTTACGAGACCCTTCTTTATCATGGTTACTGATGCTAGTGGATGGGGTTTTGGGGGTGTGCTCATGCAAGATAACCATCCAATTGCATTCAAGTCATGAAAATTAAAACAAGCAGAGCTAAACTATTCCACGTATGATAAAGAATTAGCCGTTGTGGTCCATGCCCTTAAACTATGGAAACACTATCTTATGGGTTCCGAGTTACTCATTAAGGCTGATCACCAGAGTCTTAGACATCTCCTTACTCAGCCAGTGATCTCGAATCGGAACATTAAATGGGATACCTTTATTGGCAGCTTTAAACCGATGATCCAATATCAACCAGGCAAAGACAATGTACTTGCCGATGCACTGAGCCGTTGACCTAGCATAAATAATATCTCAGTCATCGAGGGAGACGCTTTTGAGCCTATGAAGGCAGACTATCCTATTGATCGAGACTTTTCAAAAATCTGGCATAAGATTAAGCAAGCTAACAGCACCTCTATGGCCTCGTATTCCATTCATAATGACTATCTATTCTACGAAAAGTGCTTGTGTGTCACTGCACCATTTTGACACTTGGTACTAGAAGAGGTACATCAACCACCCTACATGGGACATAGAGGCATCGCTGCTATGTATAAGACTGTAATTCAAGATTTTTTCTGGCCTAAGCTTAAAGTTGATGTTGCAACTTTTGTTGCACAATTTCTTATTTGTCAAAAAGTCATGAGCTACAAGGGAAAATATCAAGGTTTACTTATGCCTTTACTAATTCCTGATGGCCCATGGGAGCAAATTTCTATGGACTTTATTACTGGATTTCCTACAACTAGCTCAGGTTTTTATATGATTTGGACTATCATTGATAGATTTAGCAAGCAGGCTTACTTTATTCCTTGTAAGAAGAACTTGACCGCAGTTCAAGCTGCTCATTTGTTCATCAAGCACATCTTTATACACCATGGCATTCCAAAAGTAATCGTGTCAGACCGGGATAGTAAATTTTGTAATAACTTCTAGACCGCACTCTTTGACAATCTTTCCATTGCTTTTCATCTTGAGTCTAATGGCCAAACCGAGGTCACACAAAATACTATTTGTGACATGTTATGTGCTTACGTGTCTGGTCAGCCTGGCAAATGGGACAAATTTATACACATATTACAATTTGCCTACAACAACACTAAGCACTCTGCTACATGCAAATCTCCATTACAAATTGTCTATGGAAAGACCATTCCTACTCCATTAACCCACCTTAAGCACCAAGTAGAGGCTGCTGATCGATTTACTGAAGATTTCTCTAGCATTTTGGCTACTATAAAAAAGAATATCGAGCATGCTCAAGTTGTGTATACTGCACGTGCAAACAAGGTTAGAAAGAAAGTTGTATTTGCTGAAGGTGACCTAGTCATGTTCAAACTTAAGAGTATTGAGACACACCCTATAGTTAAGTTTGTCCCTAAATCTTATGGTCCCTTTAAAGTTTTGGAGCACATTAATGACAATGCCTATCGGCTCAAATTACCACCTGATTGGAAATTTCATAATTCTTTTCATGTGCACCTCCTAAAACCTTTCCATGGAGACCCAGCAGTTCGACCTATTTTAGACGATGCACTGCTGCTTCAATGAGAGACCCAGCTCTTAGAGCCAGACAAGATCATTGATCAACAAATCACTCAAACAAGATGTGGAAACTCATATCCTACTTATCTTCTTACATTTAAGAACCACCCCGTTGAGGATGCTAAGTGGATGCCTGAGTGATATTTTCGCCAGTACCCTGATTTAATTACCCCATTAATTTAATTCTTCAATATTTAGTTTAGTGAGATCCAGCATTTTTGTCGTGCAGCTGATGCATGTGTGCTCATTGTTCCATAGTGATGCATGTGTGCTCCTACATGGTTGGATATACGGTTGCGGCTGTATGAGTGTGTAGCATTGTGTGCACCACTTATGCGATGACAGTATGTGTAGCATGTGTGCACCATCTGTACGATTTTATTCATGTGTAGCATTAGGTGCACCATGAGATGGTATGTGTCACATGTGTGCACCATTCATCTGTGATTTATTGATTTCGTGTTGCTATAATACTGAAAGGTTGATTGATTGTGGTGATTAATTCCAAGGTTATCTTATGCTTAAAATATTTCATTACTATTGATCATGTGAATCCAGGGGAAGAGTAATTGATCGGGCGATGGCATCTGGCAAGCATGATCTACCATATTTTGGGCACGTAGGTGCAACTCTAGTGATGCGGGGATGAATAAGGCTTATGCCTAATTTTTGATATTACAAAAGCTTATGTACATATTTGAAATTTGGAATATTAGTGGCTTGGCGAAGTGTATAAACTAAAGTTAGAAAAAAGCTTTATTTTTAGTAAAAGCCAGCTATTCCAGAAGGTGGATGGGCTTTTTGTAGAGGGTGGAGGGACATCTAGAGGAGTAATATAGATGAGAGTGTTTGATATAAGAGTTGTAATGGAAGCACTGGGAGATGGTAGGGACATTGGTAGGGAAGTAATATGGGTAGTGACAGAGTGGGGAATAAAAACTAAGGGAAGGAGAGAGGAGCATTGAGAGTATTGAAACAAGTGGTAGAGAGAGGCAGAGAGAGTGTAGAGGGTAGAGAAGGGAAGTGGCACTGGGGGTGGGAATGGAAGGATGCAAAGGGATGAAGATAGGGAGAAAGATCGTGGGGTGGGCTGCCCATTGATGTAATAGATAAGTGAGTTAGGAGCAACAAGTACAGTCATGTTTAGTACACCTCTTCTTGACTGTTCTCTTGAAGCTCTCAGAAAACAAATTTGTTTAATCATACAGTGTGGAGCTAAAGAGTGTTGGTAGCACAAGTTTGAAACTCTTATTCATGTAGAAGTGACCCGCTCCTAAGTAAATTTGAGAGAATAAATACCTAGTTAGGAAATCTTGTGGTTTCGATGCTTTAATTACATGAAAGCACACTTTTCCCCTATGGATGGACTTTGTAGGAGCCAGAAAGGTCTTGAGGCGACTACTGGTAGTGGAGACAACCTTGGAAGGGAGATGTGCTGTTGGGAGCCAAGGTAAGCCGAGACCACTATGGATGCCAGTACCTGTCATGTACCAAGAAATAAAAATTTATTTGATGTCTTGTCATAAGGAGAGATAAATTCCTTACACATGGACTCATCTACAGGAGGAAATACAATCCCATTGAATTTACAAAGGTACATCCCTTTGATTTCACCTACAGAGAGAATTGGGGACAAAAAGATATTTGGATCATGCAAGGAAGAGAAGGTGACCTAGAGTGTAGAAGAGGAAGAAGCCAAAGTTTTTGATGTGAGTGAAAGAGATTGAGACTAGTTTTCATCATGCTCCCCATGCAGTCCTGAAGGATGGTATCCAAAATTGGTAGCATGGGAGGAGTCAACCAGTGTTCGAAAGAAGACCCTTTCAAAATCTATATCATCCAAATCCCGTTCATCATGTTCAACATCGAAGATGCGCACAATGTTTTGTGGTAACCCTAAGGATGAAGATCACTCCCAAGTGGTCCACTTGCATGCTTCTTCGAAGCCCAAGCCTAGGGCCTACAAATAATGTTATAATGTGTCCTTAACAACCTTTGGTTGGTAATTCCTTTTAGGAGACATGAGAGAAGAGGGTGTGAGTGTAGCGGCTTGTGTAGCTTTCCCCTTATCTCTTGAAACAAAATCCAAGAAGCAACGGATGTGTAGATGACTTTCTATCTCAAGGAAGTTTGATCGGGCTATGAGAACCTCTTGGAAGGTGGAATGGAAGAAGGGGAACCTACTTTGGGATGCAAGAACCTGGAGAACCTGGACGTACATGAGCCTATGAATTGAAATCCACCATGCACAATCTCTTCAAACGACCAAAAGTTTCCCACATACCAAGATTGGCCTCTCTCTTGCAAATGGCGCACCCACAATCCACTGTAGTAGACAATAGGCTACCTGTGAACATCCATGATGGAAAAAATGCCACCAGATTGGAGTGATGGAACACTATCATCCAAGATGAAAGTCATGAGGAAACATCGTTTTTTTGAGGGGAAGACAAGTAACAGGTAGGGAAGAGCTTGTACAGGGGGACAGCTTGTATGGAAGATAGCTTGTGCAAGTAAGGAGAAAAGCTAGTATGGCAAGGAGGTTGACTGCACTAGGGAGGAAGGATTGTGCTAGGGCTTGTATGGGAGAAATATTGCACCAGCTTATATGGGAGATAGATTGTGCAAGGAGAAGAGCTATTACTAGGCCAGGGCGAAAAGATTAAGGCAAGGAGGGAGATTGTGTTATGATATGGCTGAGAGAGAGATTGCTTGTAGCGTTGAGATTTTGGCAAAGATAGGAGCGAAAGCAAACAAATGCTAACAGGAAAGGATGGAACTTCACGAGATAGAAGCCAAGTAGAAAAATCAGGAAGGGCAAGGAAGGGTAGCTAAAGCAAGTGCAAAAAAGGATGCCTGGCAAGTATATGACACGTTGACATACCAAAGGCACTTGTTTCACCAATGAATCTTTAAGGTGATTACGCAGTAGAGGAGGCAGGAAAAGGGATTGCATAGTAGAGATGTAATTGAGTCAATTGCACAACGAAGATAGGAGACAAAGTAGCAAAAGCAAGAAGGGTAGGAAAAGAACGAGCTAAAGAAAGCAAGTACAAAACATGACACTTGGCATGTATATGACAAGTTGATGTACCAAAGGTGTTGGGGAGTGGGAGTGAAGAAGGACATCATGGAAGAGAGTGTGGGAACCAAATGACAAAATGTTCCATTGAGTTGAGAGGAAGTCTGCTCTTTTATAGAATGGGAGAGAGGGTGGCCTAAATCAATGGCACCTCTCCTACATCAAAGGAGATAACTCCTAAATCATAGGAACTCCACAATCATAGGCACCACCCCCCCATGTGGGGGCCTTTGCATTACATCATCACCTATGTCATGGCCTATGGCACTAAGTGTGCCTCTTCTACACACACACACAACCATATAACTGCTAGTGGATGCACACATGCACCTAGCAAACCCTTGATCACACATATCCCAACATACCCCCCCTCAAGGGTTTGCCTCTTGCTATGTCAAGGATACATCTAGTCACATAGTTTCACATGCCATATCATGATGGTCAAGGATAAATCTATGGCTAGGATCTCATGCTAGCAAATGTGCCCAAGGGTCAAGGTTTACAAAAATGGGATAGACCCCCCCAAATGGTTATCTCCCTTGCATGTACAAGGATGAATCTTAGGCCTTTGTGTGAACCTAGTTTCTCATATTTGCAAGAGGTACCATGGGGGCAAACACATATCACATGGCCTACATCATATGGTGACCAGAGGTGATTTACAAGAGAGAAAACACATAACATTCTTTTTGGAGTACTATTCCAAGCAGAGAACCTCAAAAATTTGACCAAGTGATGATAAATAGAGTTCAAAAGACAACTTCCCAACATGTGGCATCAGAGCCACTCTATCCTCCTTGAGCTTCCACCTCATGATCCTAACCTACTCTAGCTCCAAAGTGCCACCTCATCATCTTCTTCAACCTTCTTCCACATCTCTCTCATTTTTTCCAATTCTGCCCGAATCTTGCAGCATCAATTTCTCCAGATCCAGCTGTTAACTTTCCAAATGCTTCTAGCTACACCTTCCCCACACTAGGTCACACCTCTTCACTATTGGGATTGATGGAATTTTTCTTTGAGCGGCTGTGTCGCTTCGTTCTTTCCTCGCCAGTCTAGCTCAAAATTCTACCCATAGCCGTGACCATTTGCCAATTCCTCTTAGGTACAATAGGGCAATGCTGTAAGGAGTTTGCTGAAGAAATTTGAGATCAAATGATGCAATGATTGTGGAGAAATCACACAAATATGAGTCAAAATAGGCGCATCTCTCCACGACGACACAACGAGAAATTTTGCCATTCCTCTTTGCTGGAAGTAGTCCTCAGTTAGAGCTTCCATTTACCTCTAAAAGTCCTCTCAAAGCTTTTCTCTTCAGCTTCAATTGCACCCTCCAACTTCAGACTTTTCAATTTGAGGGTAATAGTGATATTTGCTTCTAATATGAACCATTGAATACAGTTAAGTACTAGAAAGTTTCATTTTATTATCTCAGTTATCTTTGGGATTTTGGATGTTTAACCATTGGAAGTGATTTGAGGCATTTTCCAATCTTATCTTAGATTATTACCTCCAACAGCATTGAGGGGAGCAAAAGCCTCTCTCTCTCTCTCTCTCTCTCTCTCTCTCTCTCTCTCTCTCTCTCTCTCTCTCTCTCTCTCTCTCTCTCTCTGTGTCTCTCACTCATTCACTTGAAATCTCTGCCTCAGTGTAGTGTTTCCTCTCTCTATTACTTGCAATGTGATCAGATTCATCCCCTCTCCTCATTTCTCGATCTCTCCCTCTTTTCTCCACTCCTCTTTTCCTTTTTGATAGCTCTTCTCCCCTTCCTCACCATTCTTCCTACTCATGCTGTGAATAGCATGTGAGAAAATGCAAGAGGTCAATGTGGCACATAGGTAGGTATGGTTTCCAATGGTGATTCCATTCATGATGGGTTGTGTAGCAGTTAGCTTATGATGTCTTGGTGTAGGTGGTTTTCCCATGAGTTTTGCTAGCGGGTGACATGGTGGGTACAATGGCATTTCAATATAATAACACACTAAAACTCTGATGGAGATTCATAATCTGGTACAAGCTATGGTGGCACGGATGCGATATGTTGGCAAAGGAAGCTACGAGCTTGAGAGTTGGTTGGATAGTGAAGGCAGCGTGATGGGATTTTGCAAAACTATGGTTAGTTACATGATGATAATGTGAGCATTCAGGTGGGTAAGCGTAGTGTATGGTGATGAAAAGTTGATGAAGTATGGAAACATTGCGGATGAGTTAGCTACAATGATGGCAACAATGGCTAGTAGCAAGAAGGCTTGGCATATGGCAGGCTAAAAAGGCATAGCATGAAGATGGAAAGGAAGAAGAACAATGAATGAAGCTTTGCATTTTACACTATGATTGGTCATTGAAGCTTAATGTGCCCTTTTTTTTGTCACCTCCATTGGGTTTGTTAGATGGACAGTGTTATGGTATTGGGTTCATTGCTGCATATATATAGGGTGGGTTTTAGATTTAGATTAAGGAGATTATGTGTGTGGGGTGATGGCTAGAACAAGGAGGGTCACTTGACGCTTGTGGAGTCAATGGGTGGTAAATGTATGTGTTCTTTGGATGAGGTGATTGTCCAAAAGAAGCTAGATCCTCTAAAGCAACCTGGCTTTATGTAGGGAGCTAAATGAGACAATATTGGTTCAGTGATGCCTACTAGCTCATAGACAGAGATGTACTCACAATCATTTGAATACTTGCAGCACAGAAAAGATTCCAATAGCTATAATTTTTCTCATGATGCTATCTTGGGCGCTTGCACTTCATATATTTATAACATATAGAGGGAGGCATGTTTCCTCATCTTGTTGTTTTACATTCACTAGGAACAGTGAAGGATTTAGTGCTGGAAAAAACTATTGTAGGTCTTGACACAATACAAATTCAACCAAGGTATTGAGACTTTGTTGCCCCTTTGTTGACAATATTTAAGAATCCAAATGTGGAAAAGATGGAAATATTAAATCTATACAAGTCACCAAAGGCAAGCACAAAGACACTTAGTCGAACAATTGAACAAATAAAATTCAACATAAGCCCACACACTTACACAAGTTACATTTTAGGAGACTTCAACATTGACTTTAACAAGCAATGACAAACACATCACAAGTGCAAAGATCCATGTGTGATCACAACACTCATAAGCCTCACGAATTAAATTCATCTTGTTTTTTAGATTGATCTAGGTTGGGCCCTTAGCTGGGAGTGGAACAAAGTATTAGGATGTCCAAAATAGCGAATGGTTGAAGGGAGCTGCCTTTGGTGGGCTCCAACTGGCAGAATTAACCAGAAGGGGTGCAATAATGAGGGCGAATGTGCCTCCTTCCATTGGTTCTTGGAATGGTTCCATGGTGATATGGAAGATTCAAGGGAAGGGTTGAGATTGTGGTGAGGGTGAAAATCAAGGTGCCTAATGAAGGGTTGAGATCTTGACACATAATCGAGGGCTAAGATTGAAGCACCTTCCCCTTTGATCTCCTCCTTTGGATTTGCCTACAAATGGATGGTTGAGATGAGCCCTGGTGGATAGGTGAAAATGAAAGTAGACATGGAGACAAGGATATATTAGATAGATGAGTGGCAACTTAGAAAGCATTATTGTTTTTTATCAAATCCGCATATGTTGTATGGCAACCACAAGGTTGTAGCAATAAAACTTATTGAAGAATTTTTTAAAAACTACTAAGATTGGTTTTCCATTCAAGCCTCTATCGAGGATGGTGTAAATTGCACCATACATTATTAGGGGAAAACCCTAACCCTAAGGGATTCTCATGTATATATTTATGATTATGTTCAATACAACATAGTGTATAGGTAGCTATATCGTGTGCATTCCTCCCTCCCCCCTCTCCCCCCGCCCCCCCATCTCTCTCTCTCTCTCTCTCTCTCTCTCTCTCTCTCTCTCTCTCTCTCTCTCTTCCCCCCCCCCCCTTTATCATGGTATCAGAGCCTATGGTGCTCCCAATCCCTTGCTTCTTGTCAAGTCACCAAGACCTCCTTGTGTGAGGCATTCTCTGATCTTTGTGAGAGATTTTTCCCTTAGAGAGATCGCAAGCCCTTGTTCTGTCAAGGCACGCAAGCCCTTGCTATGTCAAGGTGTAAGCCCTCCTTATGAGGTAACTTCTTCATTTCTATAGCTCTTCGTGTATAGCTTCCTCTCCTCTGTGTATTGGTTTAGAAAGCTCAGGAATGTGCTTCTTGGAGCTTAAGATATGATCATTTGTGCCTCTATGTGTTTTGAGATGAGAGAGATGGTTTAAGGTTCATTCTCTAAGGTTCTTCATGAGATTTCGGGTTCTATATGTGTGAAGAATCCTTTAAGCATTTCCTCCTTTTCTCAGTCTAGTAGCATATCCAACAGAGGTATCCTCTACCAAGAGCCAGCGGCTCTACTACATGACCAGCGAGACTACTAGACTTAAAGCAATGAGCGCTAGGCGGCTCCTCCAACTCATCAAATAGCCCTCAACTGCTCCCCGCATGCGCAACTCCATCGCCAAGCAACGTAAACGGCCTCCAGCGAGACGACCATCGAACTCAGCAACTCCTTCGATGAGCAGACTCGTACTGCACACCTCCATGCTCCATCGGCTCCGACTTCATCAAGCCTCTCCAACAGACGTCTTCTACGCGACGGCCATCCTAAATGACTCCCTAGCGCACTGCTATGACCTCTCTCACGAGCTCATACGATGCTCACAAACGACACCTCCATCAATGCAGCCAACACCCGACCTACGGGCAAACACCTATGCAAAGTAAATGGCACGCCTGCTCCAACAAGCTCCAGCGCACCTAGCAAGTGTCAACGGTCTCAGCTTAGTCATGGACCCTCCAATAGTCTCCATCTACGCAGCTCATCTACGACTCAACGACACAGGCACCTCTACCACCATAGGGTACTAGAAGCCAGCAAACAGTCCTTCGATGCCCACGACCAGTAGCAGTACAATGCTCACCAGCAAATGGCTCCTCTCACAGCAACGGCCCCGCGATGAAGAAACGACAGCAGCTTGGGGCAGCACAGCCTCTAGAGGCGACGCTGCAACGACCCATAGCGCAACTGCAAATGGGAGCTCCTCCCCAACTCTGACTCCATCGCAACACAATACTGCAACCACACGCTTCTACAAGAAGCTTCTTAAATGCATCCATCTACGTTCTACTCCATCTCTCCGCCGTCATGACCTTTTCGCGTCGCCACCCGTCTTCACTTCTCCGTCGCCTCTCCATGACCAGCTCCAACCTCTCCTCAACCTTAGGCCACGTGGCAATGCCATGTGGTAGACAGGGCTAGTTAGTGAAGTCAGGCTTAGTCAAGTTATCCAGCCCCTACGATTAGACTCGTGCCACGTGGTAGTACCCCTGGTTAACAACTTGACACGTGCCAGACCTATCTGCCATGTAGGCTTATCCTTCCACATCAGCAGACCTATCTACCATCATGTAGGCTTATCCTTCCATGTCAGCATCTGTCCATGGCATCAGCTTGCCAAGTCAGCAGTACCACGCCATCACCTACCATGTCAATAGGTCCACTCATCTGTCCACATCATCATCCTAGTCAGCAAGGCCACATCATTAGGGTAGAGCCATGTCAATAGTGACACATCAATATCTTGCCATGTCATCATGACATGTGGTAGTGCTATGTCAGCATGCCATCTCAGCATGTGCCTTCTCAGCACAATGTGCCACAGGCACATTTTTCTAATCAACATGTGACCTCTCACTACCATGTCATCAATGCCATATAGGCAATGAGTGCCACAGGTACAATTTGGTAAATAGCATGGGAACACTACTACCACATTTTCGCCATTCTTTCAAGAGCCATAACTTTTGATCTAGGTGGAGTTTGAAGGCGCTGTAAAAAGGAAAAATGATCACCAGATCATACTTTACTTGATGAGCACCTTAGATTTGCAGTTTGACATTTCCACAAGTTAGCATCATTCACTCCTCATCGTTGGAACCACGTCCTGAACCATTGTAGCCATCCAACATAAAATAAATGAACTAAAATTCATTTGCTGCATTTTATGCTTTGACGTATAATCGAGCTATAGACTGGCACATCCTTAGAAGCGATTAAACTCCATCAAGCCAAGTAAGCCATCTGTATATCACCCGATTAGTTCCCACCGACGTCAGTCCATTCGGTTCTATCATTTGTATACACATTCATACATCTGACACCAGCACAGTGTCTTGGCATTTGGCAGCTCAGCACTTCAATGTGACACTTGGCAGAGTGATCTTCCTTGGATTTAGGATTGTTGTAGACATCTTGCACACGCATGCCACCCATGTAAAGTCACACATTGTTGACTATTTTTTGGCATTGGTTCCTACACGTATCCATTAGTCTTGTATTGCCTCTTGGCTACTCTCAACACACAGATGTCATCATTTCATTACATGCTTGATCCTTGGCACACATTTGTTCTTCCATCACATGAATTGGTTCACACATTGACAAATTCAGAGTAACCTTAAGTGTAAGCCCCCACTAGGGGCAGCTTTGATAGTGTTCTCGCTAGGCACTCTCACCCCGGTACACGGGTAAGCCTCTTGCATAGAGCACCAGACCGCCTCCAACATGGAGTTATTTACATGATACAGTTGATGATACACCAGTCATGACTCTGGTGAGATCCGTGAGTGGAAAGAGAACCTACTTCGACCATTCACCATAGGGTATGTACCAATCCATGATGCAGACTTGACCCTCATTGGTCTTGAGAGATTAGGCACAAATGTTCCACATGATAGCATGGATCAACCCATAGTTTCTGATCATGTATATTTAATGGCAAACCCTCAACATGAGGCACATTTGATAGTGAGCCCTCAGCACGAGGTAGTCCCGTCTACATTAGCACAGTTTGATTGCATTGATGTACAAGCATCACATTCATGCATGGATCCAACTCCATCTATTGTCACATCAAATGCAGATACACATCAGGAGTTCCGTTATGATCATGCAGACTTTTAGCAAGCAAGTCCTTTGTATGAGGCTCTCACATCTCCAGCCATATGTGGAGATACATGCCACAATGCATTCAGCTCCTTGGCTGATTCTATTCTAGCATCCATCATCGATGCTTTAACCTCCTCTGACATGAAGCACGTCATATCTTTGGGCATACTTTCCTTCAATAGTATAGATCAACAAATTAATCTTCAAGACATTTGAGCATCGACTCAGTCATGTAGCATTGTACCACCCTTGGATCTGGTGATCATCACCTCTTTCAATCAGCAGATCATTCCTCAGCATGAGGATATTTATGCATCAGTGTAGTCCTGCCCCAGTGAAGTGGGCATCATCAAGTTTAGCCATATCATAACCTTAGTGTTTCAGCATACGCTTATGGTTGTAGTATACAGTCCTTACTTGATACAGATCAGTGGTTGAATCTAGGATTACAAATCTATCCTAACATCAGCATTCGGACCTCATTCAGCTCAGGGATATTTTATGCATTCTCAGTTGTATTTCAGGCTTCTAGGCCTTCTTGATGTATTTCAGTTGTATTCTCAGATGTATTTCAGTTGATATTTTATGCATTCTTCAGGCTTCTAGGCCTTCTTATTGTTAGCTCCTTCTTGCTGAGCCTATGACAGATACTACATCCCATGTCGACTTGACCTGTTCCTGAATTCTGATTTCTTTTCTTGTGGCTAGAAGTTGTTGGGCCTTACTGTCTTGTAACATTGCCTTTTGTTCTAATTCTTCCAGTTTCTCCTTTAGTTTGTCCATTCTCCTAGCCCTGATGGCAGCTCTACTATTTAAAGCATATTCTAAGATTGCTTGAATACTTAAAACATGATTTTGCCATCCTTGAGAGCAAGATTCAACAGAGGAGAAGGCTATATTCCAATTTTCAATGACTTGCTTCTGAACAAAGTGAAGCTTAAATAAAGAAAGGTCATCTTTAAACCATGAGCTACCTTTCCTCCTATTTCCCGATGTTTAGCTATGCACATATCAGATCACCTTCAGCCCATGACAATTGAGCATACATGTTTGATATGCCTTGTCAGTGTTTTGGGTCTCTTCTTCAGTACAACAGTGTATCACACATGCACCTTCGGCCCTAGATTTTCAGCCCTTGAATCACTCTGTCCACATCGAGTATGCGGTCTTCTTTGACCCCGCATCAATTGATAGAGATTATAGTTCTACTACAACATATCTCACATATTGATGTTAGTTCTTTTGGGTTGGTGACACCCCTGTTTGTCACAACCAATACGTGGGTAACTCCTCTTTTTTTTTTACCCATACCCACTCCATCTAAAGGTATAGAAGAGGTGGTGTCCACTCTGAACACCAGATGGAAGCTCTCTAATAATGAGAGGAAGTGGGAAGGCAGATTCGAATCTTTAACCTATTAACCACATATATGAGGAATAAAAATGAGGACATGTGGCAGCTTAGAGAAGAAGAGCTTACCATGTGTCACAAAGGAGAAGCTCCTAGATGGAGGCTTTGAGAACTGGGAGGAGATGGAAAGACAAATGCAAGCTTTGAGTGGGGAGGAGGTAGAAAGACAAGAGGCAACTTTGGGAGGAAGGAGGATATGGAAGGTCAATGGAATGAAGGAAGGAGATGGAAGTCTCAAAGCCTTGGTTAAGACTTAGCCAGAGTTTCACAAGCCAATCCAAGTTTCAGACGATAAACAATACGCACCAAAACGAAATGAAATGGAAAGACAAGATGCAAGCTTTGAGTGGGGAGGACGTAGAAAGACACAAGGCAGCTTTGGGAGTAAGGAGAAATGGAAGGTTAATGGAATGAAGGAAGGAGATGGAAGTCTCAAAGCCTTGGTTAAAACTTAGCGATAATTTCACAAGCCAATCCAAGTTTCAAACGATCAACAACACACACCAAAACAAAATGAAATCTTAAAGAGTACGCCAATCAATGCATGTGCCAAAAGAAGTTTCAAGTGTTTAAAATATGCATTTGTATCAGCCTTGGCCATTTTTGAATTAATTATTCGTTGATCTGTTAAGTAGACAAACGAGACCTCCATTGGATGTACATAAAGAAGTAACTTAGATTCCTGAATCTAGCATTGACGAAAGAAGCTAGCACAAAATCATTCAAGCCATAGGGGAGAATGAGGCCTATCTTGCGGCATCTAATTTATAAACCACCATTGTGGGATTATTGAAAACTTTTCCACTAAACTGTTAGTGTAATCTCAGAACAGAGTCAGTTTTGCAAAAAGAGCTGAACGGAGCAATCATATGCGTGCTTTTGCACAAAGTGCTTGATGCTTGATGTTGAAAGCATGGTCCGTTTCCAATGCACAAAGTGGATCTCTTGCAACCTCTTGCATTACTCTTAACAATTATGAGACCATTCACATAAGAAACTAATCGAACGTTGTGAGCATGACTCCTTGAAGCAAATGCTTTCTACTGCCTCACTGAGGGAACATCCACCTTCAGATAGGGAGTGGTTGAGGATGGTCATGTATCTCTTCCTGTGCATAGGACAAGTTCAGTTATTTTAAAGATACACCCTCTCCAAGGTATTCTCTGCAATTGGCTTCATGATTCTCGTTAAGAGTGACCCATGGCCCCTAGACGTGAAGCCTAATGTTATTTTAAAGATACACCCTCTCCAAGATATTCTTTGCAACCACCATCATGACTCTTGTTGAGTGCGACCCATGGACCCTACACATGTGACATGAACCCTACACTACCATGCTGAGATATGTTGCATTATATATGATTCTTCCTAATACATCATGCAAATGGGAATCCCCCATTCTCCTCAAAGAAAATTTGATTCAATAGTTAGATTGTGGGGATTTGGACGTGGTTGAATACGTAAGTAAATCACTAGATTAACTTTTCCTCTAAAGCTAAAAGGAATTGCTTTTCAAAGCAAAGATTTTGATCTAGTCTTTTGCTCTTAGTATTTTGCAAAGAATGTCCCCCTATTAGTACTTCCATTTCCTATACCTTGAAAATCCCAAATTGAACTTTGGCTACCTGTGTTCTTTAAGGTGTGCATTTCCATGTGTGTTAATGCTAGTTTTGGAGACCCATTATGTAACCATGATTCACATTAAGAAGCGTAGGAGATTCTGGAAAGCTGGTAAGTAAATTATACTCAGTTTTGACTTGAACCAGAAAGAAGTTTCAGTATATTCTGTGGTATGTAGATGCAGGACAAAATCTACATATAAGAAGAGTAAATTTGTTCCCAAATCCAGTACTTGAGGGGTTTGTCTGGCCCTGAGAACAAATATAAAATTGGAGTATAGAATTTTTCAACCCCCAACAAGCTATAGATTGCTTTGAGATGGGGCAATTACATCAAACCTGAGAAGGCTCAAAATTTACATTGGACACGTTCCTTAAGGAACAATGGGTAGAAGCAGGACTGATATCAGCAGGGAGCTTTACAACTGTCACTGGACATGGAGCATTATTCACCACATAATTGCTGACGCTTCCAAGCAAAGCCCTGCCCATACCATAAGCTCTCGGAATAAGTTTAAGCTTGACAACCAACATAAACAGAATCCACATATGAAATTATTAGCAGTATGATGAAGGTTACTTCTTACCTCTTCAGTGTCCCCAAGCCTCTGCTACCCATCACTATACAATCTAAGGGCAGATCAACCACGGCATCACATACCTTCTCCCTTGCATCACCCCAGTAGACCTTGAAAACTACAACCAGCTGCGCGCACACACAACATAATGGCATGTGAGTAAGGCGTATGTCCAAGCTGCTGGTTATATTAGTATATGAGTAAATTGCTCCATCATTCATATGGGCATCCATCTGTTTGGGTATGCACATATTGCAGTAGTTTATGAGAGAATTATAAGACTGCATCCATCGTTCATCTAAGCCTAACTGCATCCATCATTCATATGAGCATCCATCTGTAGTGGTTTTCACAGGATGCTCGTATTTTCTACAACTTCATCCATCATTCATCTAAGCCTAAGCAATATGCTCCTTCTTTTTGTTTCTGAGAGGAGTGCATCCATCATTCGTATGATCGTCTATCTGTAATAAAGCTTCAATATCTTGCTTTATGAGCAGACAGGATTGGTTTATACATCCATGAAACTTAGGAATACTAAATTCGCAACCATTGCATTCTTTATTTATTGAAGCACCGAGTAAGGGTGAAGACAATATTGAGGAGGGTTTCATCTGATGATTTGTTGTACTCTTGTATATGATCTCAAATCAGAAAAATCAACACCTGGGTGTCGCCTCCACGAACAACAGATCAAATACAAGAGTACAAGAGTGCTTGGGATGATGCTTCATCAGTGGTGCAAACAAGAGCGTCAGTTTGCATTCATGAACCAAGCACGAATCTTATCTGAAGATAAGGCCTTGGCTCAAATGCAAAGGAAAGAAGAACTACCTTTGCTTGACGTGCCTCTTGCTCCAACAAAGAGAACAGCTGTGGATCAGGGGCGACTCCGTACTTGTTGGCGATGCCAGGTGAGGCAAAGTCGGAGAGAGAGATCAAAGCTGAGGAAGGCAAACCAAGGAAGAGATCAGCACCACCACATCATTTGCAGCTTCCGAGATGCAAAAGAAGCGATCGAATGAAAGAGTGGCGAGAGTGTGTTTACGAGATCCAGTGTCTTCCCAGAGATGCATCTTGCCCATCTCGTTCTGTTTTTTGTTGACAATGACGAAGATGAGGTGATCGCCTTCCTTGACAATGTTTCGCAAAGCCCACTGCAAGGAATACTTGCTACCAGCAGAGAAATCCATGGCGATTCCTACGCGCCTAGCTGCCATAGCTCCTTTCTTTGAGCACTCACTCTCTCTCTGTCTTTGGCTCTCTGTGGCTTCGACGGCCTGTGAATCTGAGCGCTCTTGATGCTCCGAATTCTATGGCCTCTTCCCCTGCGGAATTCTGGTCCTTTATCGGGCCGATCAGCGGCGGTTTTGTTACGTGCTCTATACCCAACGCACTTGCCTTCGACCGCCCGGCTTTTCCTTTTCGTAACCGAAAAGTCCTCCCCCTTGGCGACACGCTCTTCTCACACGCCTCTGCGCAGCCTCATCGACAGAATGACCCCCAAAGTTCCAGTCAAGCAGCTGGGCTGGCGATGGGGAAAGGCCAAACGACGAAGCGGGAAGAGGTCAGACGGAGGGAAGGTGCAAGGCTGCAACACACTCGGCCCCTCTCGCGCGCTCTTCAAAGCAATTTCGAAGGAAAATGTCAAAAATCTACAGCGGGGAGGCGGAGGGGAGCAGCTGCCTGTCTCTCTCGCCCTCCCTGCCTGTCTCTCTCGCCCTCTCTCTGTCTCCCTCTCTCTGTAGAGTCTACTTCGTCGCGATCGGGGCAAAAGCTATGACAATTGAATGCTGCCTCTCCGCGCCGCTCTCGCCAATTCTCCGAGCTCTCTCTCTCTCTCTCTCTCTCTCTCTCTCAGGCTCTCGCAGGCTCTCTCTGTGCAGCTGTCGCCCTTTCTCCAACTATCAATTTGACAGCCATGACACGGCCCGTTGCTGCTGGCAGCAGCAGCCGACAGTTGCATCGCCGCAACAGGAAAAGATTTGCCGTAGGACCCTTTCACCCCGGGTGGCACACGCAGCCAGGAAGCTCCCCTGAGCCCTTTCCTCCCTGGCTCTCGCGTCTCTCTCTTTTTGGGTGTTGTGTGTATCTCCATCCCATCAAGTCCACCGCGAGTCCATCACATGATGAATCGTGACGACGATGATGGCAGGCAGCAGCAGCAGGGGAATCATGCAAAGCAAGCAGCCATGCGAAGTCAGATCTTTGTGCGCTCCACGCGTCGGACAATCCCACTGCTGCTGATCGTGAATCCGATCCTCCATCCGAACAACAAGCTTAATTCACAGCAGCAATCCCCAAATTTCAAAGCTCAACACGAAGCTCCATGGAAGCAAAGGATCAAACTCTCTCTCCAGAGTGCAGATTCCATCTTGTGAAAGCAACCTCCCCCGTAGGATCACCCTCTACTGCCGTCGAAGATCTATCATTCTCGGCGCGAGGCATCGCCATCCACCTACGACGGACGATTCGCTGACATGGCAAGCACAAGTTCAGTGTGTTGTCGCTATCACTCAGAAGCGGCCCCAAAGCTTGACTTTCGTGAAAAGCCCGCGGGAGGCTTTTCACGAAGGGCGAGCGGCTCGCCAGATCTTCACATCAATGTATAGGGGAATGAAGGCCTTTCCGAGAAGAAAAGTGCCCGGTCAATGGCGAGTGGTCGATAGCCACGAGCCATTTGCCGAACACTTTCCGACCCGAAAATGGCCAACCACACGTCGAGGGTCGTAGGGAGGCAGCTAGAGTACCTCCAACTAGGTATTCTGGTTGCGAGAAGTACTTGGTTGTGAAATCTGGTTCGGGCCAGGGAATAGAGTCCGGTTGCCACAAATGGGTTGGGCACATTCTCCTTCTACAAATGTTTCAATCGGACACCTCACATTAAATCTGTCTCTTTACGTGAGGTTGACACACAAGTTTCACACAGGGTTTGAGGCAAGAAAAAATAGCTCGACCAGCCAAATTGGCAATCAAACCAGTCAATTTCTGGTTGGAACTTCAAAATTTCTAGCAATATATAACTAAAAAGCCTTATCATCATTTGTGAGATCCAACATCCCCTAAGAAGTACTAGCAAAAATAGCAATAAAGAGTGATTGACGACTTACATATCTATTTTGACATTTGCCTTTTGTAACATGTAGATGCGTGTTGAGGTTAGG
Organism: Dipteris shenzhenensis; assembly: GCF_047967505.1. Lineage (NCBI taxonomy): Eukaryota > Viridiplantae > Streptophyta > Polypodiopsida > Gleicheniales > Dipteridaceae > Dipteris > Dipteris shenzhenensis. Next base: position 18,121,207 of record NC_141619.1, read on the forward strand.
ACACCGCCACTTTTGTGCATATTGGTAGACCTCAGAAAAGTAACTTGCTAAGTTTTACAAGCAAGGCAAGCCAGTGGAAGCCATGTCATGTAGTGACAATGTTTAGTGTGCTTGGAAGGGCATTTTGTCACATGTAACAATTGCCCTCATAGTGGGTTGCCAACCTTGAAGGGTTTATTGCCATGTTCTACATGTGGCTTGGCTTACGAACCCAGATCTAAACTAAAGGCACTTTTAGTAACCCACACTTCATTGGGTTGTAGGTGTTAGAGAAAAGGTACTCCATTGAACGTTCATGCACATTTCATGTTTTCCTAAGGTCTTCAAGGAGTTGAGAATGCGATCTTGGGTTGTTTTCAACACACATGACTTGTGAGCACGTTTGATACCTAATAACATGTACTTTTTTTTAAAGGGGAAAGATGGGGGAATACCTTCCACAAAACTTTTATTAAAGGAGGGTAATCATCCCCTAAAAAGACTAGAATTGAAAAATAAACACGTAACTAGAAATTTTACAACCTTTCGTACCATTTTATGCCTCCACTTTACTTTTTCATTTGCCTTTCACTTCACCTCCCCAACCCCTCACTCAAGGGTGTCAACTTTGAAAATAGGATGCTTTCATAGGTTTCAATGTGCCGAAAGCCACTTTCTTTATATGGTGTGAGAGAATATCAGATCTCAAGATGAGGATTATACTCTAGATGTTATATGTTCTACTTTTCGTTGTTTCTAGATGATGGAATGGGGGTAGATAGAGAAGTTTTCTTTGAGAGTGGTTGTATGGTGCAAAACTTAAATAAGCATTAGGGGAGAATTGGGGTCTCCAAAGGGCCCCCAATTAGTGTTTCCTAATTTCAAGGGATTAGTGAGATATTTGAGGTGTACCAATGGGAGTGCTCCTTTTTGTGGGGCAATGCCATGTTGAGGTGGAGGGTGGGCAGACCTGCAAATAGCCCCTATTGGCTACTCCTCTTACACCGGGGACCACTCAAACCATCCCCCCCCCCTCAACCCATGCTTGACCCTTCTCCCATCATATGCACCGGATGTGCACAGTTTCCAAGCAAAGACCTACGAGCAGAAAAGTCCGAGCGATAATTTTTGACACCAACTATGCTTGTATATTTCTCAAAGGAATATACAATTCTTTCTTAATTTCTCATTTATGGAACCATATACTTACTTATTTTTCATTATAACCCTCATTTTAGAGAACATTACCTATATATGAACAAACAGTGAACACTTTAGAAACTCCTATAAATACCTCCTTACCATACTCTCTTTTGAGGATTATGGTAATTCAATCGATTTAAAAGAGTTTCCCTAATCTTTAGCAATCCCATATTTGAAGCTCTCATATAACAATGTATACCATATTCCTTGGATGAGTAGGAAAAAGATATTGGAAACCTCGTACTTGAAGCCATTATAATTGATCATAAATTAATATCTGATACATTATCAAATATGGGAAGGCAAGGGAGGGATTTTCAAAATATTCCCGATTCTCCAAACCTAAGTACTTTTAAGGAAATGTGGTCTCTATTCAACTCCTTCTTACCATAGTATGAATTAGGAAGAAGTTGTAACTCTCATATACATCTTGAAATTTTTAATTTTTCTCTTTTATAACTATAAAAAGTGTAATTTTAAGCCTACCATTGCATAGATCATGAGATTCTGAACATCTTTTCCTTTTACAACTCCTCAATTTGAGCTAAGGAGCAAAAGTTATGACCCCTTCTGCGTAGGCTCTCTAAGGGTATTCCACCGGCGGAATAGGGTTGGGGCAAGCTCTTCAAACCATATTCCTCGCAAAATACACTTAGAGGGTCTATTAAAAAGGTATTATATATTTTTCTTAGGTCATCCTAAGGAACTGTAAACAGGATATTTGCTCAAAATTTCATGATCCAACCAATGGTGAAAGGAAAAGAAAGGATTTTTGAAAGTCGTAAATAAGTCACCACTTAGACATTATATATGTATATTATATAAACGTATATTTATATCTATATCTATTTATCAATATTTCATATTTACTTACATATTCCTTGAAATAATTTGGATTTTTTTGCTCCCCAAAAAAGACGAGCCTATATATTTGGACCCTCCCACCTTTTGTCCGCTCATCGAGAGGATCTACCAAGGGTCCACATAAGCTTCCCAAGAGCAAAGGAGGTGATCTTTTGCATGAATGGAAGGGCTGCAACATGAAGTTCAAGCTTGGGAAGAAAGGATTACTTGCAAAGGTGCAACACATCTACATGGGGAAGGACATGCGCCTTCCTCCGTGAAGCAATCAATCGACAATACCATCGCATTGTAAGTCTGCATTTTGTGTAAGATTTTGAAGTGTAATGAGTCAACTTGAAATTGTATTTTGAAATAGAACCAGTGTAATGAGTCAGTTTGAAATTGTATTTTGAAATAGCACTTGTGCATAGTAGATGTATTTCCTTCAGACTTTGAGGAGTGGGAACCAGTTAAGTGCTTCTTAGGTAAGTTTACTACCATTCATGAGGATTTAGGAAGGCAAATGCATGCTGGAGAGAAGTCCTCTGCTTTGAAACAGGGAAATATCTATTGGTATAATGCCAAGTACATTACTCCAAGGACGGCATCAAGGTATGGCCATCTTCAATGCATTGCAACATCACAACTTGAAGACATGGATTGCAGCATGGTGGACACAAGAACAATGCAATCATACAAGGAAAATATTGCAAAGGATGTGGGCATGGCCATGAAGTTTACATTTGGCTCTAAATGGGTAAGGTTGTCTTGGTTTATGCCTCTGCACATTTTTGCTTCTTGTTTTCATAATATCCAGATGCGCAGCAGAACAAAAACCATGTGGTCATGCAAGTGCCTATATGAGAATGCCCGTGAGGAATTGCTTGGGGTGAATTAGGGAAGTAGGTCAGGTGAACAAAAGGGCGATTTGTTTCAATGCCATGTATATAAGGACAATGTGGTTGTCAAGTACCACATCTCTGGCCAAATGTTATATTTTGCTTTCCAATATAGGCGCTGGAAGAAAACAGGTGACAATTGGCTCCCCCTTGACTCTAACGATGATGATAATACAGGGGTGAGTTTATGTATTGGTTCTCATTTAGGAGATGTTAAGAATGTGACTATCACGTCACAATGGACTCTCAGGGACATGCGGGAACACCTATTGGTCATGGAGGATGGCATGTCTCAGTCCTTTCACTTTGCCTTAAATGGTGAAAAGGTAGGAAAGCATGCAGAGAAGCTCGTGCATAGTGCCACTTTTATCCCTCTTGCAATATTGAAGATTGTCTAGAAAATGTGGGGTGGAACAATTGTGGATTTTGACATTTTCCAATTAATAGTGGTGCAATTAATTTTGATGTTTTGAATGGTTTTGTTTCATGTCAATGTCGAGTTTTTTCCAAAAATTTTGTAATTCTTTTTATTTTTTATATTTAGAACATTTGGGTATATATAGGTTATAAAGTTACTTTCGTTTCAAAGTTTCACTATCATAGCCATAGTTCTCCTAGCTACCAAACTACCATGGATTCTGCTGGGTTTACCTTCCACGATTTCATCTCCGTCCAGAGGAGGAGTTATTCCCAGTCTTTGATAAGAGCATAGATGTCCTAGGCACCTACTTGGGAGCTTGAGATGATTTTGAAGACCTCATCAAAGTACATGCAAGACTACATCGCGAGTTTTGCATATCAACTTGATGAGCCTATAAAAAGATGGGTCCCAATTGATTATTTGAAGTACTTGTTCAATCAAGAACCCAGGTTCGTGAAGCATTTAATCGCTTTCAAGCCCAGCTCACACCCCTAGGGTTTAGGGAGGTGGACATTGATGACCTCCTAGCATGTGGAGTCATAGAAAACACAGGAAATAGGTTCCTATCCTAGGAAATGACCTTTATTTTCCTTCTCCAGGAGGGACAAATGGAAGAGGAGGCCTCGACCTCAAGCCCTAACCCTGCCCCTACCCTTTCCGATCCTCTTATTTTTGTAGATGACCCAACATCTACAATGAAGAGCCCATAGATGAAGAAGCTGAGGAGCGGGAAGTTGCATTGGCTCTAGAAGTGCTCCAGCGACCTCCTCAACCCCATTCTACTTCTCAAATTCTATCCACCTTGGGCACCACCTCTGTTGACCCCGCAACAATGATATGGTTTCTTGCTCCCCTTCTTGTCGATGGAGAACAATACCTCTTTCTCCATGGCATAGAGGTTATGTTTGGTCTCTGGGAGGATGAAGCTCTTGGTATCCTGTGTGGATACGAGGTGGACACGACTATGCAAGAACTTGGGTTTTTGGGAGCAGATGATTCAATAGAAGAGGTTCTTGCTTTAACACTGGCCCAAATTAAAGATGCAGAGACATCAATCTACTCCGACCTACCTGATGTTCCAAAAGAAGCCTCCACATCTCACTCCAGACAGCAGGAGGCCTCTGGATCCATCCTCATTGACCAAGAGGAAGGGATTGAGCATGATGACTCCGTAGTGGTAAGAAACTATGAGTATAGACTAATTTTAGGTCGCCAGGCAAGCCTAGATTGATCTGATCTAGATCATCCTCCTTCACCCTAGAGCTCTTTCTCATGTGTTCTGCAAATGCTCTTTCTGCCTCAAGAATAGCTTGGCTCTTTGTTGTTATGTTGTCGAATGGATTTGCGGATGCACTCATTGAAGTAGTATATTAGGCATTAGTACCATTTGAGGGGTTGAGTCCTATTTTGGAAAAGATTTGGCATATTAATTATGCTAGCTAGCAGATCTTATTAGGTTTTAGGTGTCAAGTTGTTAGTCGGTGTCAGAGTGCTATTGGTTATTGCAACATGGTTGATAATTAGCATGGTCAATATTTGCAACGTATGCTATGGTACAGTTAACCCAACTGGTCAATGCTAATGTAGCATGGTCAACAGTTAATTTACTATCTGTTGGGATATTAACTTGCCATGTGTGGGGTTATAATGCAGCATATGTTGTGTTACAGTCAATGCAGTGTGTCTCTCCAAGACTCTATTGCTCATGGAGGATTAGCAAGCTTCTATGTAGTGTTTGGAGTGCTTAGGGACTACTTTTCTATCTACTATACCTACTTACAAACATGAAGCAACAAAAAAACAATAAGAAAGAACAAGTTTTGAAGGAAAATTGGGGTGTTTTACAAAAATTGACATCATACACACCTTAGCAATCACATAAACTACCTTTCTACAAACTTTGAGCACTAAAAAACACCAAAACTTCGTCAAAATCACTCCAAATGACTTCCAACACAGTCTTCCACTCACACCTTCCTACATACAAAAAACCAACAGCTTTTCACTAAGCTTACTCAGCTTTGGGCAATGGGTGGTAACAAAAGAAGCAAATGTGATGCAAAAGCACACTTGAAACTCCTCAACAATTATGCCAAAAATGTGTAGTACAATGGTGACTCACGTGTCATGGGGATCTTGCAGGAACGCCGATGGAGTACTCCTCCAAGCTACTTTGGGTTGAGAGCAATGCATGCACATGCTAACCATTAGTGTCACTCTAGCGACTCTTAGCTTATTGCAATCGTGAATCCATAAGGGGAAGAAGAGGGAGGGGAGATGGAAGTGGATAAGGGAGAGGAGGAGAATAAGAAGAGTGGAGGAGAAGAGAACATGGCATTCACAAAGGGCACTATGAGGGAACAAGAGACAACTCCATTAAGGAACAGAGAGCTTGTATTCCAATGTGTTCAACCAATAAGTGAAGACCAAAATCAACCATTTGGCCTTTTATTCATGCCATCACTTTTATACCACTCTCTTTCCTCATTCTTCACAATCAACTTGGGCCTATTTGGCTCCAAGGCACAATCCTAGCTTTACGGACGCACCACTACCCATCAAATGACATTGCCACCAACTAACATAGTTAACATCCTCCACATTCACATGGATTCCCTCATTAACATGTTACAACAATACAAACCACTCATTGATCACCACTAATTTTTTGTGTTCAATCCCCCCCTCCACATGATTAGGGTACAAGTCCATTAGCACAAGATGTCACTCATTGACAAATTAGACATGACAAAGCATACTTTCAACCCCTCCTTGATTTTGTATTTGCAATTGAAGCAAGACCTTGAAGAGTGAAAAAAGGCCCATGTTTTAAGAAAAAACGAATTTCAACCAACCTTTGCTAGTAGCTGAAAGCCCTAGCTTTCTAGGGCAAACACGAAAAATCGTGACTACCCTTTGATTGCAAAAGAGAGAGCTCTTGTGCTCTTTGTATCAATTGAGATTCATACTCAACTCTTGCTCCCCTATGAGCCATTTTGTAAAAGAGTTTTCTATTGCGATAAAGACCTTGGGTTGGGGGGGCAACCCTTATATTTGGGCCCTAGTGTTGCATTTTCTGTCTCTTCTCCCCTCTCCCACTCCCTTTCTCATTGTTGCGATGAAGAAGTTAGTTGGATTGTCACCTTCCCTCCTCTCTTTTTCCAATTGCACATGATTCTTGGAGTTGCCCCACAATCACTTTGAGGTTTCCAACTTGCTCACGGAGTTGTCTCCTCCATAGCATGTGCCCTATAGCCAGTTTGGCATGTGGGTTTGAGAATTTCATGTGATGTGCTATTATTTATTGTAATTTCCAAGAAGTCATTTAAGGTTTCAGTCACTATCAGAGTGCAACTTTGTCACTTTCCTTGGTGACAACAATCCCAACCGCTACAAGATTGTAGAGAACAGTAACAAAATTGTAGAAGACATAATCAATCCAACAAAAAGAGAAGCTTTCAATACAAATGACCCAGACCAGAAGCTGTCAAAGTGATTGCAATTTGCAAGTGCATCTTTGCTCAACTAGTTAGCTGCTATAGTTTACAATTCTTCACTCAACCGTGTCTGTTGGCCCCAAACAAGAAATCTTTTTAATGCAAGAAAGGTTGATCTTTGTTCAAGTTCTTGCCAGTTGTGATCCACAATCGGTTTCTTCTATCTCAACCATCCAGTGCTTTTTAGATTAGTCAACTTCAAAGCAATCTAGCCTTGATCTATTTCAGCTTTTGAGCACATCATGGCTTTAGAGAATAGAAGTCCAGCTACTAGACGACCTAGGAAGAGGGGACTTACTTGTAAGGCCAGATGATGACCTTGACAAAAATTCTATAAAACCATAATCCATGAGTTCAAGTTTTTGAAGAAGGTCCTCAATTTCATCATCTTTGAAGCCAGTCCTATTGAGCACATGTCCAAGTAGGTGATGGGTTTCTTCTCCCAAGGAAGTGAGTCAGAGATGCTCTCCTAGTCCTCCATTGGTCTCTTCAAAAGAATCCCCAAACACATCAATGTTTGAGAAGGCATTCTCCTAGTCCCCATCACCTTCTTGAAAACATCATAGCTCGGGGTAAAGGGACAGGAGTCCAAAGCCAAACAAAAGAACACTCCTTAGAGGAAAAAGTACAAAGGAAAGTCTTCTAAATCTAGTCTCTCTTCATCCTCCTCTTCGTGTGACTCTTCATGCCAACAACATGGAGGAAATCACTCAAAGACCAAGGAGAAAAAATTCAAAGGAGAAGGCAAGTCTGTTCACTATGTCACCAATGATGGAGCTTATGGACAAACCGAGAGAGCTATGAAGTTCATAAACCTATTCAACGTGGCCTTTGTTGCTTAATAGGATTTCCCAGCTTCCTCTTTCTGATGTGAGGAGCACGATGATAATAAGGCTTTCAGACTACTTTTGAGAAGGTGTGGTGATGTTCAAAGGAAGAAAAGTCAAGTCCTAGCTCCCTAGCATTCAAATCTTATGTGTAAATTTTTATAAGAGAGTGCAATGTTGAAATTCTGTCTTTATGATTCAAAGGATGAAAAGTTGAGTCCCAACCTCCCACCATTACTCCCATATGTTAATTATTAACTTTAATGGAAGTGCAAGGTTAAGATTTGTTTATCTTAAAGAAAAGAAATCGAGGAGTCAAGTTAATAAGAATTTGAGCTCTATGGTGCTCTCAATAAGATCAAGAGATGTTCCCATTTTGTTAGTAGGAAGTCTCTAATGGATATGATTATGTCAAATAGTATCTTAACCTTGCTAAAGGGTAGAGTGACCACTCTTATTTAATAATAGTTTAAGTCATAAACGTCAGTAAAATTTTAGCCACATTCTTTACTACCTTGATTAATCAATAATTAATGTTAGGAAATTTCAACTATTTATATTTGTATGTAACTAAAATGATTACTCTAAAATTGAATTATAGTTATTTTTCTTTAATTTAAATTAGTAATGACCATATTAATGAGATAACCTTAGCTACTTTTACTTGAGATAAAATTATTTATTAGAGTGTATGTCCGACCTTCAGTGAAAATTCACAAAACGATTTTAAAAATAGATTAGAATTATCGATTGATCACTAATTCTTTATTAGTTTGAGATAAAAAGTATATATAATTAGAGAAACAAAATTATCAAGTATATGATTAGTATAAATAATCAAAGTAGCAATCTTTTAAAATTAGTTAGATCATTAATTATAAATTAATCAGAGTAAGAAAAAATTAAACTCTTATTAGCTAATTTATTGCTTGAATTTGGGAATTCCAAAGCAAATGCAAAAGGTTAAAGAAAATTAATCGACCAAAAAGTTAATATAGCAGCTCTTACTTTCCAAAGTTAAAAGAAAATGCAAAAAGTTAAATAAAATTAACCAACCAAAAAGTTAATTTAGGAGTCTGTTACTTTCCAAATATAAAAGAAAATGTAGAAAGTCAATGAAAAAGACAATTTAATTAAATTAACATATTTTTATTTAAGTTTATAAAAAATTAAGAAAAATTTAGGTAATAAAAATTTAGAAAATGAAGATAAGTCAACCAATTAACCTAATGCTACTCATATACTAATGTAAATAGAATATCATAATAAGACGTGTAAATTACCAGAATCAAATAAAGTGTACTCATAAACAAATCAAATTGGAATAATTATACACTTTAAAAGAAAAATTTACTATTTGAGGTTTTGCCTAAGGAGAGACAGACAGATCTATGCTGGAAAGAAGGCATGCAAGTTTGAGTATTTGGGCAACTAAGGAGCAAGAGTAAATCATTTCATGCTAGAAGGCTTTCAAGAAAAAAAAGAAGAGAAAAAACGAAACATCATTTTTGCAAATGCAGAAAATTGAGGAGATGTCCATAACGTGAGATTGTCCCTACTGTCTTTATATGGCTCATGTAAAAAGCTTGCTTTTAAAACTGTCACAGTAAAAACTAGATTATCATAATCTCTCAACTTTGGAATTTTTCATGGTATTATCATAATCTCTCAACTTTTGAGAGGCACAGACATTACACGTATAAAAGGAGCGTGCTCTGTATCATGATTTTGATATAAAGCACAACAATTGCTTTGAGTATACACAATCCATGGAACCACTTGCTTAAGATGTTTTTTGAGAACATTGACCTCTACCAATTTCATTAGTGATGTCCATTCAAAACTTTAGATTCAACCAGTGGCTTTTATTCACTATTCAAAACTTCATATTCAACCACTACAATGTCTTTTATTCACTATTTAAATCTTCATATTCAACCACTACACTGTATAGTATTCAAAACTTCAGATTCAACCACTATAGAAAGTGTCCTTAAAACTTCAGTGGTTCGGCCCTTACATTGATGAAACATCTCAAAACAACAAATATAGCAAGATTTAACCATAGAACCTATGGCAGCCAGCCTTTCAAGAAGGAGGAGAGGCCGAGTCACCAATTCTACATCCTGCCATGCTATGTGATAGCATTGAGCACAGAAAGTGCCTTTTATTCACTCAACACCACTGCTTAGTTCTAACGCGCTCCCATATTCGATGGAAGCCTCCTTGGAATCATGACTCTCAATTCCCCATACCTGACCTCTCGGCTTCTTAGTACCTACAAAATAGATGAAATAAGGAAAAGCAAGGCATTGCAAGAAGTCCAAACTTGCAAAGTCAAAATCCAAACCTGTTCAGATAGAAAACAGTTGATTAGAAGAATAGACGCCTTCTTCAATTCGATGGATGCCTTCCCCATCCAATGAAGATTATGTTGGATGTGTTGTAAAACCAAAACCTTTTTCCCCAACTCATAATCATCTTGTAAAAGTGAAAAATGAGCTGCTAGGAAAGGCGAGGACGTGGCTTTGTCAAACTGCATTGGCTTCTTGTCCCAAAGTAAATCAGTAAAAAAGTGAGCTGCAGAATTTCTCCTCGGCCGTTCACTCTTGTTATAAGAGCATGCATCATCATGGATCCATTCAAGAAAGGCTGGATCCTTTCCTAGCCTTTCGTTTCAAGCAGGATCTTCATCATGAGTTCCATTGCATATAAGATTGATGGATAATATTGTCTCTCTGGTGTTCCCTCTTCCATTTCATCCACCATCCTATTTGCATAAAGGAACAAAAACCAAGAAAGACATAAGGAAACTGTAAACATGGACAACTACCTCTCAAGCTTACTCCAAAAGGTATCTTCCCTTGTCTTACATAGAATAGGTACGTGACGTCTAAAGCTTTTTCGAAGGGTGTGAGGGGGGCTAAGAAATCCCTCTCCGATGCTTTCCCTTTTGAAATGTCAGAAGCGAGTTTAAACAATTTCCTATACAAGTGTTTGGATCACACCAATAAGATCGAGCTGTGGCAATTTGGTGTCAATTCTTTATCGATGGAGGCAGCTGCACATGTGGTGGAAGATAAAGGGTCAAATTTCACAATCTGCAGATTTCCTAAAGGTCAGCACACGAATGAGAAATTTTCAGCCTCTCTCTCCTCCAAAGATGAATTTCACCTTTTCCATTACTTGTGCAAATCTCTGGCACAAAGCTCGGGCAACCGAGATTTGCACAAGTAATGGAAAAGGTGAAATTCATCTTTGGAGGAGAGAGAGGCTGAAAATTTCTCATTCGTGTGTACCTTTAGGAAATCCACAGATTGTGAAATTTGATGCTTTATCTTCCACCACATGTGCAACTGCCTCCATCAATAAAGAATTGACACCAAATTGCCACAGTTCGATCTTATCGGGATGAGACTTTTTCTCGTCAATAAGTTCTTCTGCAGGCTTCATCATGGGGGAGATAATGAAAATTTCACTACTTGCCTCCTCGAGCTCCTGCATGGTGCCATCCATGAGAAAACCCTTTCGTTGGAAAGAAGAAAACCCCTGTGTGTGTGTGTGTGTGTAGAAAACACAACAAATATGCTTGTAGTCTTTACATACTAGAGCCTGGCAATGGAAGCCAACAAAAAGACAGAGGCTAAATTGAGCAATCCAAGAGAGTTCAAAAGAGAGTACTCACCTATAGCAGGATCAAGAAAGGAGTAACTAAGTCGAGAAATCCATAGACAATAACGATGCAGCTGAGGGAATGATATTCTCTTATGGGAAGGTCTGCAACGGCAACGCCATTCCTATGAAGCCCTCAAGGAATGGTCTCTTACTTTGGGCATGAGAGCTTCTACAAGATTGAAGCTGATGTGGCAAACCCGGGTAATAAACCTTGCCCCACCCTTGCACTATGCACCTACATATAGTTAGGCAAGAATCTTGCAACTAGTGAAAAGCTCTCACTTTGAGCCCAGTGTAGCCTTAACCTTGGTAGGTTCCAGCATTCATCATGCCTATCCCCTTGATTGTGATACCTTCCAACAGGTGTGCCATGCAACTCTTGAAACAAACATGAAACAGATGTGTTCCATGTGCCCAACCTATCTCTGTTGTGGTCTAGGTGGAGTAATAGAGTTTATTAAACCCAAATTCAGGACACCATTCCAAGCACGTATACCTTTCGATAGGGATCCGCAATATCCCAATCATCAATGAGAAAGTTCGTACTAAACGTGACTTTTAAGACTCGTGTCTACATGTCAAAGGATGACATTATCTACTAGCAAACATACTCAAAACTGCGCACTTCAAAAGATTCCTCCAATCCTTCCTTCCCATATAGAGGTGGATTCATGCCGCCTACCATAGAGCCCAAATGATTTTGTGATTGTAATCCCAAGTTTAATCCCAAGATCTCTTCCTCATGCCTCGATTTTTCTTCTGGGTGATTTCTTTGCATAATTTGTTGTATCTGCAGAAGACAACATAACTAAAAGATTGTGAGGCATAGGAGCTGAATCAGGGTGGCAATGATCCACAGCTAGGTCATAGATGCATCCATATGTGATTTGATGAGACTGTTCAATCAGAGGGCTGTCTATGATGGCTTTGTTTGAATCATTCATCTAGTAGCGAGAACCCGCTTTTCTCTCCTCCTTTTGCATCATTTTGATTTGTTTTTTGCTTGCACCCTGCAAAAAGCATGACAGAAGTTAGCATTTGTTCAAATATTTTGATTCTCTCCGAGTTTGAGCTTTGAGAACAAAAATGATTTTGTCCAATTAGTTCATTATTTTGGTTGTAGGCCACTCGATGATTACCAGTCTGGCTTCTTAGTACCATAAATCTCTTTATACTCCAATATTTGAAATGGATTGTTTCAAAATCATGAGATCATGAGTCAACTAGGGGTTCAAAATTAGATAGGGTTTTGTTACCAATTACCTTGGACTTTAATCTAATTTTAGTGCTATAGGTTTTGGTTTTGAAGAATTAATGTATTTCTTTAGAATGATGTGGGTCATGATTCTTAAGCATTAAATAATCACATTGGAGCCTTTAGTGTTGGAAACCATTTGGTTATCTTGATGAGCCCGTTGGACCATTGTAGCATTTTGAATCTAAGTCTTATCTCAAAACATTTGTTTGTTTATCGGAGCCTTGACCATCATTGTATAATTTGCATTCTAGGTAACCATAACATTGTATGTGTTTCCCCAAACATTGTGTTTTAATGAATTTGGAAATTTGTGTTGTCAGTGACTTGCATGTGCAATAAGAATGTGTGGTTTTCTTGCATCACAACAATTATGTCTCCAAGTGATGGTCACCTAAGTAACTATATGAAAAAGAAAGATGCAAAGTTTTTAAGAGTTGGAAAATGAGTCTTGCATTAGGACTTTTATTGGTTGAAATCTAAAATCAAGACCTTGAATTGAAAAAGAATGGGTGAACAAAAGTTGTAGATGTCTTTTGTTGGTTAAACTTTCTTTTGGACAAATTTGTTAGGAGACTCTTTATTCCAAAAAAGCACTATATTCCCTTAAGCATTAATCATGTTGTTTCTTAGCAACCTTCCTCCTTTTTTGTGAAAGCCATGTTTATGCAAAAGCATATTTCCAAGGATATATTAACTATAACAAGAAACTTATAACCATGAATTGAAAGTTAATACCACCACACATCATTCATCACACATAGTCTTGATACTAGAAAAAGCAGGCCATGTGGGGTGTGAACAAGGATCACCCCTTGCGAGAGCTCAAGCACCTTCCATATTCAACTTAGTTGCTTCAAAACTAAGAGAAGTTTTCTTTGTTTGTACCTCCTGGAATATTTCTATATTCTCGTTATGCTAAATCTTAATACAAAAGTATTCCAAAGTTTAGGATTGAACCTCTAAAATCCTTGGAAAACATAAAACTAAAAACCACTTAAATCGAGTTAATTTTAGTTGGATTTTAAATGATTCACTGGGAGTGATACTAGTCATAAAATTTTTTTAACCTCCCTCAAAGTGAAACATTTGATTCATACAAAGATCGATTTGGTAGATTTTAGTCACGAATAGGAGAGCAAGTATTCCAAGTTTTCAGTTATTTTTGCACTCTTTCCGCTTTTGCGCACTCTTTTCCTTATTTATGCATTCTTTTCGCATTTCTACATTCCTAGCTTTCCTCCTCCTTCTCTCTTTATAAACTTCCCTCTATTTTTCATTGGCTTTTTCTCGTTATAATTTACCTTAATGTTATCCTTTTATAATTACCCCTTAAAAACTTCCCTTTAAAAATACCCCACCTCTATAGTTACTTATTTTAATTCTTTCTTTCATTCCCACTGTTTATTTACCTCTTTCTGTAAAGTTTCCCCCCTCTTACACTATTCCTATGGTCCCATCTTTTTCACTTATGTTTCTACATCGAGCTGTTTAAGTTTGTGGTTAAGCTTCTATTTTATTTTGACCTTGATAACAAGGGAGGGGTGTTTGTGACACCTGTCTTCCCAATCACTACTAAGTTGGTTCTTACCATAATTTCTTATTGGATGGTGGCAAGTATGCAGACTCCCCTCTTCAATAAAAGTGATGCTTGCTAGGACTTCTTCTATGAAGTTTATGCAAAATCATTTTTACAAAATGGCCCACTATTGGTTTTCTTTTATTAATAGGGGTTCATCGACTTGTACAAACTTTTCCTTTAATGCAATAAGTTTCTCTTTCTATTCCATTGTCTAGCTTTGCTCTTTTGTCTTTTCACTATGCAAAGGGGTGCTATCAAGTCTTACACACACACACACACACACTGGAAAGTACCTTTTCAATGTGTTTGAAAGTGCTTCAAAGTACTTAAAGTAGAATTGAAAGTGCTCTAAAGTACTTGGAAGCACTTCAAAGTACTTCAAAGTGCTTTAGAGTACTTCTTCAATGTCCCACAAATTACTTAATGTACTTCAAGTACTTGAACTTGCTTTAGAGTACTTTTTGAATGTGTTGCAACGTTCTTAATGTGCTTTAAACTACTTGGAAGTGCTTCAATCCATTTGAAAAAACTTTAAAGAGCTATGCAGGTCTCATCAACACTTTGGTTGATTTTCTTGGTAGTGTATACATGGTGAGATTCTTTATATGTTCTTTTCTCTCTGATTAAATTTTCTTATATTTAATATGCCCATGCATAAAAGATATGAAGCTGCTATGACCACAGTTACAGATGCGAAGATTCAATGTTTGTTACAGAGTCATTACTACAACTCCTCAAGGTTGGTGACATGTTTAATTTAGAGCCCACACTCCATAATTCCACTGGGCTCAATAACATTACTTTCTATGGGGAATGTGTTTCTTGTGGCTTACTGTTAGAGGGTGATGATGTGGTTGGTGTCTGCATGCTTGCATGTAGATACTAATATCGCCCTTTGTGCATTCCTATTGGTAGTACAACAACATCAACATCTATGAAGCCTGGCTATAGCCAGCAAATCCCAAAGCTTGCATGCAGTTGTATGCACAACCATCAATGTTTAGTGACTATCCTTGGGGAGAGAAGCTTGCAAATGAGTTTTCATTTGATGCATGAGAAGAGAGTGGAGCCATTGGGTGGCTTTGGAAATTGAGTAGAAAGGATGAAAGAAACTGAAAGCTGAGGAATGCGAAGCACTCGTACATGTAACCACTGTGGCTAGAGAGGTCATTATTGGCCGTAGTGTCCTCAAAGGAATGATGAGGGAATCAATAACCAGCAAGAAGTGTTACCGCTGCTAAGCTGTAATCCATAAATGAATCATGAGCAAGAAGGAGGGCTTGTTAACCACATTGGTTAACAAAGGCACCATTTTGGCATCATGACATTTTTGCAAATCTAATAGGAGTAGAATGTGTAGGTGATTATGCCTTGGAGTCGTATCAAGTGACATGTAAAAAGAGAGAAGAAAGAGAGTGGAAGTGAGAGAATAGGGTTGTCCCTCCCTTCAAAAGGTGATATGTAAAAAGAAGAAAGAGAGTGGAAGTAGGAGAATAGGGTTGGCCCTCCCTTCAAAAGGTGAGATGTTTTATAAGACCAAAAGTTTGACTTTGGTCTTCACTTGTTTGCACAAGTTTGGAATACAAGTCTCTTTTCTCTGTTCTCTTGTTTCCATTGTAGTGCCCTTATGAGTTTGCCACTCCCTCTCTCCTTTTCCGTCATCCTCCTCCTCCCCATCTCCTTTCTTCTTCATGAAGTCACATTGCAAAAATTATGGAAGCTGATGGGGTGACACTAAGCCTTTGCATTGCTCCCAACTAGGAGTTGTGGAGTAGAGCTCACCGGCATATCGATAGCATCCCCACATGTGAGTCACCTCCAATAGCATCCCCACATGTGAGTCACCTCCAGACTACACAATAAACCTCCACATTTTAGTCATGTGGATTTGCAAATAAGCCCTCAATATGAGGCTCTTTTAGCTCCATTACATTTTCAAGATATATGCCATAGTGCATTGTTCATGGAAGTAGTTTTGAAAAGAACTTGTGATCAATAGATCAGTCCTCGTGACATTTCAACATCAAGTCAATTATGCCATAGTGCATCATTGTTGGATTCAATTATCACCCAACACTTTTAATCAGTGGATCATTCCTCAATGTGAGGGTGTTTAAGCATCAATTCAATCACACCATAGTGCACATGATATTGTTAGTCTTTGCAATAAAGCAAATTGTAGAATGAATTGTTTGAACATGCATTCATCATTGTTTTATAGAGCCCATACTTGATGCATTATCCATGACTACCAATTTGTTCAGAAAGAGATCTTTTGTGTCATATCAACATTTGACAACTCACATGCTCCTCGGACATCTCGTCAATCCTCTTTTGCAACAATCATGACTATCAGGCCTTCTTACAATCAGCTTCTTGATAACTTTATGACATATAATTGCATCTAATGCAGATAGATGTCTAGAAATTCCCATCGTAGATAACCTTTAGCTCATATTACTTGAGCATTCAAATCATTTAGGACATTCAGTACATTCATGCTATCAAGTTTCCCCCATGGAATATGCCGTAGGTTTCTACTATCATAGATAAATTCATAAGCTAGGAAGAGGTAAAGAAATAAATGCATCATTGTTGTTCAACCCAATATATGAACATAATCTATAGGCTTCTATTTTGCCTCAATAATGCAAGGAAATTGTCTATAATCTGTTTTTTTGAGGGTTCTATGAAGAAAACAATCAATGTGGCTATAATGTGCATGGGATTAACTTCAAAATCTGGAGAAGCTATGAAAGTTCATTTCTAAAGAGTCTTTCCAAACACAAAAGAGATTTCTTTTTTTGTGCAAAGAAAATGTTGCTTATATTATATTCATATGATTTGTACAATGATGTCCTTGCTGAACAAGATTCTCTCCTCTAAGGAGGAAGATCTAATCTGAAGACAAAAACTCCATTGTTCACTGATAGAAAAAAAAATTTCTAAGGGGGAAAATCTAATCTGAAGACAAAAACTCCATTGTTCACTGATAGAAAACAAAATCTCAGATCCTCTAATTTGGTCTGTAGTCATTAACCTACTCTGACACATTTGTTGGAAGAAAAGGTCTCTTGCATAACCTAGGCAGAGTGTAAAAAACTCAGTAGAAAGCAGTCAACCTTCTGGCTCATCTTTGATTGGAAAAAGACGAGGGATAATCTGTGTCTATAGGTCCTGACTTGAGTTGGTGGAGCAGCTTCCAATAGATCTAATGTGTTCCTCCAGTTCCACCCATAGCTAAGAAATCTAATAATTAAAATTATGAATATCTTGGTCCAACAGGTATTTAGTTGAGAGTGGACACCACCTCTTCTATACCTTCAAATGGAGTAGGTATGGGTAAAAAAGAGGAGTTACCCACCCATCTAAATTCTTTGGAATAGTTTAATATTCTGCCCCCTTTCCATGTAATATCACCCTCCTAGAGTTGAATTCTGTTCATAACCAGTTCTTGATCAGCATTAGCTAATCTAAATTCCCTTCTGATATCTAACCAAGACTTCCATTTAAAATTGTTCTTGTCCCACAAGTCCCACCAAGTGTGTAAACCTTTCCTTGACAAATGCCAGGCTCTAGAGAGGTCCTCATCACATAACTACTATTTTGTGAAAAAAACTGACACCCAGATTGAATCCAAAGCCATGAAACTTCCTTTGCTAGAAATGACCAGGTGACTCTTGATCTGTTCAAATGCACCCCAAAGTATTTTCCAAAGTTGGCTTCCCTTGGCTCTCGATTGCCAATAGTAGAAAGAAGAGGGAAATTCTTCCACTTGGGGGTCATGTAGGGTTTGACAAACTTAAAATTTCTTTGTAGGATTCTGATAATGAATGTAACTTGGAAGGTGATTGTAATTGGATTCCTATCATATTCAAGTTTTGCATGTCTCTATTGTCCAAGTTTTTCACCAAAGACCAACCCACCCAAGCCTGAATAATAAGGCCTTGATGGGCAAGGGGAGCCTACACACTACCATGGTTTGGTGGTAAGAACCTTGAGCATGCGGCACATGGTTGTGGGTACAAGCCCCACTAGCTAAACTTGCATTACATTCTTTTAAAGAAGAAACCCCCCACCCAAGCCCTTGAGCAAGGGACCTTGGCCACACAAGTTTGGCCAAGTAGCACAAATTTCAAGGCTAATAGCGCATTGCCATGTGGCAAAATGCTCGTCATTTTGGCTAATAGGTGGGCCATGTGTAAAGAGCGTAAAATGACTATATGGTGCAGTATTCAATTATTTAAACGAATGCCAAGTGGTAGGACCTAATCTACCACGTCACTCATGCCTTATTTGTAGCCTTAACTTGTCATGTGCCAATCACCTACACATTGTGATGTGCCTACTTCATGAAAGAGAAGCTAAGCAAGGATAATATTGATGGCATCAGTGGTAATGATGCCGCATTTGTCTTCTTCCTTTTGTGATCAGTCTGATCACTCATAGATCCCTTTTCCTTGTCTTTAGTCCACAATCGAGGACAACTTGTCTCTTAAATGCCTTTCTCTAAAATCTTGCATATGGCTCCCATAGACCATAGACAAAACTTCAATTGTGAAAGAGAGACGAGTGTAACAAGATTACTAACTACACTAAGTTGTATTCGAGAGAAACTGTAAATATATACATATTCCTTTAGGGTTATGGTTAGCTTTCTCTCATAAACCCAATCTCTATGGTGTAATTTACTCTCTCTCTCTCTCTCTCTCTCTCTCATATATATATATATATATATATATATATATATATACATGCTCCCTTAGGGTTATGGTTAGCTTTCTCTCATAAACCCAATCTCTATGGTGTAATTTACTCTCTCTCTCTCTCTCTCTCTTATATATATATATAGTGACTATATGTATGTACACACACACACACACACATACTTTTTGATGTGTGAAGACACATTTTCTAAGAGCATTATGAGCAATATCCCTTGACTATCATGGAGGCATCCCAGGGGAGGCCACATCAACAAATGCAAAACCTTGGGGGTTCTCGTGCAACCACATAGGCATTCTCAAAACTTCAACTTGACACCTAATCAAAGTTGAAACTAGGACATAGTACAATCAAATTCTTAACAAGAATCTTCACAAGATTGGCATGGAAGTATCAACTCCATCGACCCCTAACCTTCACAAATTGGTCTCTCTACTAAAAATTGAATTCTTAACAAGAATCTTCACAAGATTGGCAAGGAAGTATCGACTCCACCGACCCCTAACCTTCACAAATTGGTCTCTCTACTAAAAATTGATGGGAGGTATGCATGCAACAAGCCATACTAGTAATTGTGAAAAATTTTAATGGGAGATCTAAATGCAAGAAGCCATGGTTCCACTCTCATATTCTCACACACAATCCACAAACCATAACAAAGGACCTAAATAGGATTAGATTGTTTTAAAAACAACCCAATACTTAAGCTTCATAACTCAAATTCGCAAGCTCTCTTAGCTGGATTAAGGACATGACCTCCTCTACAAGAACTAGAAAAACGTCCTCTTCAAGAACCAAGATGAAGCAAGACAAAAGCTCACTACAACTTCTCCAATGAGAAACAAGATTAAATGAAAGCGGAGTGTGCAACCCTAACATACACCATGAGAGTATATGTATTGACAAATAATCACATCATTACATGATGTTGAGTTCAACATTCTTAACAAAGGCCATCTAATGCATTATTAAGCTAGAAGCTTGTTTTATCGAGTTTTTGATAATAAGCGTGGTTGAAGGAGTAATGTAAAATCTAAACTTAAGCTCACTGAAGATTCTACCATGAGAAACTAGTGAGTGAAAGGGGAGTGTACAACCATCATGCAAGTATATGGATGACAAATCACACCCACTAAGCCTTCTAACAAGTAATCACATCATCACATGATGGTGAGATCCGCATTCTAACAAAGGGAATCTAATGCATCATTATGCTAACATATGATAAGATAGAGGCTTGTTTAAGTATATTAAATATGAACATATGAAGTTTTTGAGAATAAGCGTAGAGGCTTGTTTAAGTATATTAAATATAAACATATGAAGTTTTTGAGAATAGGCGTGGCTGAAGTACTTTTAGAAAGAAATATTACTTAGAACTATAAATTCTAAACTTAAAACACAATTATACTTTCACCTCCATCACTTCATACATCATTCCTTGAAACCACATAACCATATGGGTAAATGGAGTCATTTTAGTGCAAATTAACACCCACATTTGTACTAAACTTTCATTGCCAACATGACAATTTTCTCTTCTAGCAACTTACATTTCACGAGTTTCCTTGAAACCACATAACCATATATAAACATGGTTGAGTCGTTCGATTGACCCCCCCCCCATTTGCACGGAACTTTCATTGCCAATATCAAAAGTCCATATACCCCTATTGTATGCACAGAGAAGTGTATAGATGCGATGCACATGCACAACACCCATGTACACACGAACGTGCACATTCACAAGGCCTACATGTAATCGAACATACATACGTCTCAATGCTATAGAATCAAATTGAATTGCAAGACATATGCAGAAAGCCACTCTCAATAGTATGGTATAATCAATAGTATGGTTTATACAATAGTAAAGCACGAGGGCTGTTTGACAGGCTCATCGTGAAGAAAAAAAAAGATGGGGACATTGTTTCACGGAAACTTATTTCCTTCAGATGGAAGAAATTCCTTTCAAGAAGAAACAGAAATACACCTAATATCCAAATGCTACATGAAAACTATGCTTATTTGTTGTAGTGGGAAAGCGAAAATCGCCTGGAAGGACCTTTCAGGGCTTCGGTACTGTGTTCTTCACTCGAGGAGCGAGATCTCAACCGCAGCACTCTTCTAGAACGCAACAGCAGCATAGTGCCGCTAAGCTGCATCCAACAGGGGAACAGAAACCTGAAGATTTAAGTACATAGGACGATGATTTGAAGAGTACAAACACTCAGGAAAGGGGGGAGGGAAAGCAGACGGAAAGAGAGAGAGAGAGAGAGAGAGAGAGAGAGAGAGAGAGAGAGAGATTCTGGCGTTACCATCCTTCGATACAACCCTTTTCTCCCCGAGATCTGGGTCGATTCTTCAGAGCGAAGAGTAGTCCACGCCGGGACTTCTTTGGGAGTCGCGCGTCCTCAGAGGCACCCTGGGGTAGAGGATAGCCTGCAGAAGCAACAATGGGTGATTCATCATCATCAATTTCATTCGATCTGCTGCGGAATCATTTGGGAATAAGCGGATCGCTGGCTAAAAGATGCAAAAGCGAGAACCCAAAACAGATCTAGAAGCAAAGCAGATCATAAGGGAGGCAAATGATGAGGGCAAAAACGAAAAAGGAAAGAGGAGATGGAGGGGAAACCTGGGGGAGGAGGAGGGTAAGCGTAAGTGGGTTGATCTTCCATGATAACAGAAGAGAAGGAAAAGCCACAGGTGAGAGAGAAGGGGCTGAGAAATTCTTCGTGTCGATTGAATCAAGAACTCAACGATGGAGTTTACGACAGAGAAAGTGGTGTACTTATAATTAAGGACTCTTAGGACGGTAGTGGACGGTAGTGGACGAGAGACAGGTGGCCGGCCGCCTAGGTGTCTTTGTTTTTTGGATCACTAATAGACACATAACCCTCTAACCTTTTCAGTTTCTCTGTACTCTCTTGAAAATAACGCCTACCAACTTGTCGGCACATTCTTGTCCTCGCATCTAAAAGATCTACATCCATTTCTCTTTCTCCATTACCGCCGGCACCTCGCACGGTTCGGGCATTTGCCCTCCTCGGCTCGACATCGCCTTTTTGGCCCTGCATGCATCCTAGGGGATGACTTGGTTAGTGAGTTGTTAATCAGGGCCATAGTTTTGAAGTTAGTTCATTTGGTCAATTTGACCTTGCAAATTATGGTTAGTATGAGGCTTAAATGTGGGTTAGTAGAAGTTTAAGGGCTTCTAATGTGTTTAGGGTTCAAGGTTTTTGTTTGCATGTGGAGGTCCTAAATGCTTTATCCTACGGCTTTTGTCTTTTGTTAGGTACTTCTCTCTAAAGATGGAGGCTCTCTTTGTCTCTTGTATGACACCACATTTAGCCAAAATAGGCACGTCCCCACTTTTATTTAATGGCCCATCCACCACACACACACACACACACACCTTTTCACCTCTTTTCTCTCCTCTCTTTCACTCATCTACCTTTCCCGATATTCCTTCACCTTCACTTTCTTTTTCTCTTTTCCTTTCCTTCCAATTTACACCTATCGTTTTCTTTCACAAGTTATTTGAAATATTTTACGAGCTACTTACACTTGGACTTATAATGACACTCCAAAAGGAAGGGCCATAAGGGGATCCCCACCTTGTTTTTAAGGTGGATTCTAGCAAATTCGTCTATCAAAAAATATTATAGGGGAATATTTTGAGGAATTTTGGCTAAGATTCCCACCCTCGAGACATATGGTCAATACCCCAAAGAACTTTGAAATGCTTGCTTGCTCCTATAATCGTGCTTAGTATACAATTGGTCATTTGTGGTGTGCTCTCTAGCATAAAAGGGTCAATAGAGGGGTTTGGGGACTAGGTGGTCGCCAAAAATATGTCTTTTCTAGAGGAAGCATATGTGGACTCTCTATAGAAATAAGGAAAGAGGCCAACATTTGGCTATCTATTCTGCTTAAAAAGGGTTGAGGGTCGCAACCTTTGGCTACAAGAGCTAGCTACCATGTCTGATTCCCTCAGGCAAACCCTTCTCCCTATCAACGGAAGATAGTGAGAAATTTTTTTTAAAGCAACACCAAGTCATCATATTTTGAATATGAAACCTTCATAAGTTACTAATTTTAATATCATTTCTCCTGGTTTCTTCCTCGTCACATGAGTCTTTTACGCTAGATTTAGAATTTCCTCACTCAAATTGTCCAATTGTTCTTGGTTTTAAAAAAATTCCTTGACTAATTTGATTTTTCTCTTAATTACTACAAACTTGCAAGGATTTATTTCTTTCCCTCTCATTATTATATATTTACTCCAAAACTCTCTCTCTCTCTCTCTCTCTCTCTCTCTCTCTCTCTCTCTCTCTCTCTCAGACTGTCACTCTCTCTCTCTCTCTCTCTCTCTCTCTGTCTCTCTCAGACTGACAGTCTGAGAGAGACACAGAGAGAGAGAGAGAGAGAGAGAGAGAGAGAGAGATGTCAGTCTGAGAGAGAGAGAGAGAGAGAGAGAGAGAGAGAGAGTCTGAGAGAGAGAGAGAGAGAGAGAGAGAGAGAGAGAGACTTTAAAAATGGATAGACGTATAGAAAGTGTATAAATTCTCCTTTAGGTGTCCTCCACTGGTCTAGCATTATGGAGACAGATTACCCTATAGTCTTTGTATTCCAATTAGAATATAATCTCTTTATAGAATTGTTGTAATCCTGTAGATGTCATCTTAGAGATCCTCCCCTTTACTCAATTATGGAGATCTGTAAATTTTAAAGACAAGTTATTTGTCTTTGAATGTCTTATTCAATTGTTGAAAGTAGACATTATAAATAGGTAATTCAATATATTAACATTTGATCTAGTAAAGAAGCCTTGTTTGTCCATGTTCTCATTCTTATGGTAGCTTAGACATTTGTAAAGTACTATAGGGGGACCTCACGTTGAATTTTGTTAGTAGGAGAGTTGAAGATAAGTGCTACATTGCAAACCTTTTCCAAGCATAGTAGAATATATGTTATTGGTTTTTCTCTAAGTTTGTGAATAGCCCTACCCATGGAAAATGCACATTTTTGTAAACGGGTTATGATTCAATTTTCTATGCAGAAGTACAATGGCAAACATAGGTTAGTATATTCATGCATTTCAATAACATTGGATGCTTTGTGAGAGAAAATTGGATGAGGAACACTATGTTGGTGGCTAGCCATATGATGTGGACATATGGCATGATCGGTTTAAAGATCCTTTGGACTTATTTTAAAAAGTGACAATCTCATGTGAATCTATCGTCTTACATTATGGCCTTCCTGTTGGAATAGTAGTGGACAACTCCCCATCTATGAGCCCCCAAATGAGAAGTGCTTGGGCGTGGGACTAGGGTAGGATGGGGCTACCACATGGATAGCATCATGGCTGGGATGTGCACAACATTCACACATGGAAAAGCAAAAAAAGAGGGATGCCACATGGACATCAAACAAGTCACCATGTGGGTAGCACAATAGAGGAAATACCCAGAGGTTTGGGGCCTGCATGGAGACATCAACGATATTGAACTGCCACATGGTTACCAATGATTGGCAAGACCAAATCTGTGCACGGTTTACAGGTTGCAACAACAGGTGCGATGACATGGTGCTGCTGTCATCCTTGGTATGGACACTGTAGTAGGGTTTGCAAGGGCTCTAGGCCTTGGAGGAGGTCTGAACAAGTGCAAATCTATAGAAGCATAGAGGCGCAACAATCACACTAGTTTTGGGAGCCGAATAGGCCTAGAAAGAAGTCGGGTTAGGGCCAGACAGACACACTTGCCACATGCCAAGGTTGGGCTTGCCAGCCTATTTGTGTGCCCCCACTAGCGAGTTTTATAAATCAGCCAAGTGAGTCAGCCAAATCCCCCATACCAATTCAGGTATTTTGGAGGGGGCGTTCCCCTACAAAAGGAGGCCACCAAAGTAACCTTCAGCGAGCAGAAAGGAGCAGCAAAATACTCTGCCTTGGGCCTACATCCAGGAGGTGGAGGAGGGATAGAGGAGGTGCAAACTTAGCTCAAAAGGGGCTGTACTCTAGGCTTAGCTCAGAAGGGGCTGTACTCTCTAGGCTATCTTTCAGGGCAGTAATGTGATCATAGACCGAGAGTCTACATAAGCTCAGAGAGGAGCACGGAGGCTCAAGGATCTAGAGGTGCCAAGGAGATAGTAGGAGAACTTTTGATAAGGTCAGAGGACCATGGTTTGGTGGGACTCTGACATTATCAAAATATACCTTTTGTGTCCTGTTGATGGAAATATATATTTTGTGGATTCTATATCTCTCATGTGATTCATAGACTATATACTGGCTTGCAGACCCTCATGGTTGTAAAGTATGTACAGGTAAAGAAGTTTTGATTCCATAGTTAAACAGTTCCACCTACATTCCTGGGATGCTCTATAAGTCTTCTGCCTAAGGCCCGTGGGATACCCTCTATAGGTATTCATATCTAACATGGTATCAAAGCCCTAAAAGAAGTTCACGGGAAGTGGAGCTTGAAGGATAGGACCTTGTTGAAGGAGGACCTTGATTCATTTCTCGGGGGAATCTACTTCGATGTTTGAAGGATTGTACCCAAACGGGAGGCTCAAGGTTTGAAGGATTGTATCTAGGTGGAAGCCTTAGCTTCACAGGTGTATAACACTCTAACTTTATCATTTTCAATTCATGTCATGGCCAACGGATATCAAATCCCTAATTTTGGTGACATAGGCAAGCTTGATGGGACGAATTACCCATTGTGGAAGATGATGGTTGAAAGCCACTTAGTGTTGAGGTAGTCATGGGATTGTGAACGAGAGAGAGCCTCAACCCACCGTGGCCACTCTAGTCATAGGACTACAATAGTGGGCAGTGATGACACCAGTGGACTCGGGGTTAGTGAGGGCCTAGCAAATCTGTGATATGAAGGCCTTGGCTATCATTGCAAGCCCCACGGCAAATGTAGTGCTTCCTCACATACAGATGACAAACACTCCTTTTGAGGTGTGGTCCACGTTGAGGGACATGTATGAGCTCAACAACAAAGAGAGGATCTTGGACCTCAAGACGGAGTTGTATGGCATGAGCATGGATGAGGGGGATTTAGTACAAGATCACATCACCAAGATGAAGGTGGTGCGGGGTAGGACAGAGGGCGACGCTAGTGACGTTCAAGGAGTTGGTTCCATTGCTACTACAACAAGAAGTTCGGGTAAAGAAGTATGATGAAACGGATGATAAAGCCTTAATAGCTCATGACAGGAGCAAAGGCAAGGGTAAGGGTAAGCCTAGCAAAGGAAAGCCCAAGAAGGACAAATTTGATAATGGAGCAAACTTTTTAAATGAATAAAACAAGAAGAACAAGAAAAAAGAAAAGAAATGCTTCTATTGTGATGAGCCAAGGCACTTTGCAAAGGACTGCAGCAAGAAGAAGGATAATCAGAAGAAAAGGGGGGTAGCTTGGAGTCAAAGGAGTCAAGAGCCAATGTGGTGGTCACAAAGGAACTTTTCTGAGTGGCATCTCCCGGTGTTGCTAAGATTAGGTATGCAAACCCTAGTGTTATGGTCAAGATGTCTGACATTGAGAGATTGTCAGAAGAGGAGTCGAAAACTTTTGTGAAGGTGATAGACAGCAATGAGTTCTTGGATCCAAGTGGGTGCTTCACTGGTGTTGCTAACACAGAGGGGGATTCTTCGATAGGACCTGAGGGCTTAGAGCCAGATGGAGGATGTGACTTTGAGGCGGCCAACAAAGAACCACACAAGGATCTTGATGGTCCAAGTAATCTAGAGTATGCTATTGCGATCCTTGCCAGATAGGACAGGTTGAAATAGACCCTAAAAGCATGGTGCATGGAGGACTTTAGGATGTTCACCCGTGATGAGGGGGACAGTTGAAGGATACTAGTACCTGGAGTGCTTGAGTTTGAAGGCGGTTTCATGACTAAAGGTGGTGTTGCCAACAGGTGCTACCAAAGATGGACATGTGTACCAGATTGGTGTGCTTATGTAGAATCACACCTGGTGGAATAGAAGCCACTGTATGAAAAGCCAAGAAGTGACATTGACACCACAATGATCCAAAGGGCTATGACCCAAGAGCTCCTGGAGCATCGTTATCAACAAAATGGCATCACGCCAAGATGTGTCGGTGAGAAGGGGTGTTGGAATAGTAGTGGTCACATCCCCATTTGTGAGCCCCCAAATGAGGAGTGAATCAGGGGGGTGGACGAGAATATAATGGGGTTGCCACATGGACAGCATCACGGCGGTGATGTGGGCAGCATTCACACATGGAAAAGCAAAAAAAGGGGACTACCACTTGGACAACAAATAGGTTTCCATGTGGTAGTACAACAGAGGAATACCTAGAGAATTTGGGCCTACATGGAGGGCAATAGTGGTATGGAGCTGCCATTTGGTTGCCAAGGATTGGTAGGACTATATTTGCACAGGGTTTACAGGCTGCAACAACTGAAATGACATGGTGTTAATGTCATCCCTAGCGCGAACACCTGCAATAGGATTTGTGGAGAAATTTTGGGAAAGTCTAGAGAAGGTCTAGACAAGTGCAGATCTATTATTGCATGAAGGCATAGCAATCACAGTAGTTTTGGGAGCCAAGCTTGGAAAGAAGTCGGATTAAGGTTGGATAGATTAGGCCAGGTTTTACAAACTAGTAAAGTCAAGTGGGGGGACTATTTGGATCAACCAAATCCCCAGTACTAGGTTGAGTGTTTTGGAGGGGTGTTCCCCTATTAAAAAAGGCCACTTGAGTCTTAGTTGGCATCCAAGAAAGTAGCCTTCAGTGAGTAGAACGAAGTAGTAGAAGACCTTCCTTGGGCCTATATCCAGGAGGTGAAGGAGAGATAGAGGAGCTGTGGACTTACCTCAGAAAGGGGTTATACCCTAGTTTATCTTCCAAGGCAGTAAGATGTGGGGATCACATATGGACAGTCTACATAAGCTCACAAAGGAAAAGCTAAGGAGATAGTAAGAGAACTTTTGTTACATCAGAGGACCACGGTTGATGGAACTCTGAGCCTCTCTTTTTGTGTGTCTTGTAGTTGGACAGAAATATACCTTTTGTGGATTCTATATCTCTCTTGTGATTTGCAGTCTATTTACTGGCTTGCATACACACTTAGGGTTGTGAAGTACACACAAGTAAGAAGTTTTGTTTCCATACTAGACTTCCACCTGCATTCCTGGGATGCTCTATAAGTCTTCTGCTGCTATGGGATACCCTTTGTAGGGATTCATTTCTAACACTTCACACCTTTTTGGACCAAACTCCTTACTCATGTGCTCATTACAATCTCCATCCAACATTCCATGTAATAGACATCACATTCTATCTTGATAATGTGAGCATGCCCTCAGTTGTAATCTTTTCTTTGGTTTTAATCAAGTAGATGTAGCCATGGCTTGAATGGAAGTCATTAGCATTGGTATCATTGAGGTTAACTTTGCAGGTATTGTTCAACAACATGAAATGGCTGAATGTATGTAATATTCTATCCTTTATAAAGTTCTTATCAGAACCTCCATTTTAATAAAGAAATTATTAACTCAAGTTTAGATGAAATTTAAAATACAAACAATGCTTCATTATAACTGAAATCAATTAAGAGTGGAATCTAATTTCAATTTACATTGATGGTGATCAAGCAACGATAGTTAAAAAACACAACTATCCTAGATAGAAATATTATCTTCTAGAACCCTTAATGACATATCCTTAAGCTTTGCATGGTATTGGCTCAAAAAGGTTCAAGAAAAATATTTCCTATCATGAGTAGCATATGGATGTGTATAATGTGGTAGAAAAATTCCTATTAACCATCAGGATCAATTTAGAAAACTATTTTTCACCTACTTATCACATCACACATGCCTACTTTTGATGTGTAAAATGTCAGGGCATGAATTGGATTCTTCTTTAAGCATGGAGTTATTTTGAAACTTTGGGTCAAATAGATATTGTAATTATGATCAGTATATCAAAAATAGTAAGGTAAAATAAAAAATCATATGCACGATTGGGATCCACTTAAACCCTATCTTTCACCCACTGATCACATTACTTATGCCTACTTTTGTTCCATGGAAGTTTAAGGGAGGAAATGGTCTTTTGGAATCAATAAGAGCATGAGCTTGGATGTCTACCAATATATCTTTGTGACATTGTTGGCAATTGTGTACATGTCCCATTAAGCATGTGATCGAATATTGTAAATATCCTTAACTATGTACACACATGTTGTAGGTTCCCCAATGATTAAAATATCATCAAAGTGAGCTGTTAACTTGCCATGTACTATTGCATGTCTCATGTGTGTAACCTTAGTAACATAACACATGCAAAAGAATCTCATAAAACCACATATCTGCATATAAGGAATAATTCCAAAATACCTTACTTTTTATTAGAGTACTAAACCCCATCATGTCTGCATACCTTCCATCGTTAATATGTATTTTATGTTCCATGATGTAATTGAGAAGTTACTAGTTTGGCAATATGCATCTAAACAATGTTGTACCACGTGCACATCACATATGTAACACATGTAAAACATGCCTTCCTCAAATAACCCATAATAGTTCTACATTTCTAATCCTAGTAGAAAAAGAACGATTAGAAAGTAAATTGGTGATTTAGTTCGTGTTCAAACATTCTTTATTTAAAAGATCAACAAGAAATTGTACAGAGTATCTTTTGTACAAGCTAAGTTGTTAATGGAAAAGGTTATTGTGCAATAACTACTTATACCACATGGTAACATAAAACATTATTGCACAATGAATGCATTTAACCTTGGAGAATAACTTAGCCACATGATATGTGCATTGGCAATGATATTAAATTGTAGTAAACATGTTAACCATGGGTAGTCCTCAAATTTACCACATGTTTAAGCCTGGTCCAATGTATCAAACTACTACCATCCATCTTGGAGATTTTGGACACTTCTATGATGTTATTCTATGTGCTAATATGGTGCTATTGTGGATAGTTTCTTAATATGCATATATATTTGTAGATTCTCTCTTTATTCCCTTGCATCACATTTCAAAATTTTGAGTACGTGCATTCTGCACCACAAGGGCAACGATATTAAAGTGTACAAAACAGGTTAAACATAGGTGGTCCTCAATTTTGCCACATGTTCAAGCCTCATACAGTGTATCAAAACAGAACCATCAATCTTTGGAGATTTTGGACACTTCTATGGTGTTATTCATGTGCTATTGCTGGATAGTCTCTTAATATGCATAAACATGTTAACCATAGGTTGCCCTCAAC
This sequence comes from Dipteris shenzhenensis, assembly GCF_047967505.1. Taxonomy (NCBI): domain Eukaryota; kingdom Viridiplantae; phylum Streptophyta; class Polypodiopsida; order Gleicheniales; family Dipteridaceae; genus Dipteris; species Dipteris shenzhenensis. The sequence goes on from NC_141619.1 coordinate 18,151,398, forward strand.
TTTACATGTTTAAGCCTGGTACAATGTATCAAAAACACTACCATCCATCTTGGAGATTCTGTACACTTATATGGTGTTATTCTATGTGCTATTAGGGTGGATAGTTTGTAAAATATGTCCCCCTAGAGAACAAAAAATAAAAAATCTCAATAATTAGTATCAGGTGCCCGAAAGAGTTACAAATATGTTCAATTAAGATAAGCTAGAGGGGTCCCAAAAAACTTTGTTGATTAACCTCCTAAGGTCCTCCCTCACGGCCATCGCTCCATCCTATCACCATCAAAGGACGAAATATATGGCTTCACCCCTCTCCATCTACGGTGAAATATCTCGCTTCCCATTAGAATGTCTCCCTCTTGACCTTCTCTCCTTCTGCTTCCTCGCTCCTCATCGTACTCCCTGCCTCTCCCCCTGATTGCTCTCTCCCTTTTGGTATGGTGTGCATCAGCTTAAATTTTATAAGGCCATCCCTCATGGTCATTGCCATCGCTCCATCCTGTCGCCATCAAAGGACGAAACATATGGCTTTACCCCCTTCCCATCTGAGTTGAAATATCTTGCTTCCCCCTAGAATGTCTCCCTCTTGACCTTCTCTCCTTCCCCTTCCTCGCTTCCTCATCACACTCCTTGCCCCTCTCCCGGATTGCTCTGTCCTTTTTGGTATGGTGTGTGTCGACTTCTCTAGGTACAACCTTGTGTATCATCACCCTCTCCCTTGCTAAGCTCCAAGCAAAAACTCACAGTTAGTGAGGTTGAGCAAATCAAACCTTAGCTTCTCTTTGTCACCAAATTTTTGAAGCATATATCTTCCCATGCAGCTCCCATTACTTATCAATTGTTATGTTGGTAGTAAGCAGCAAGTGAAAGTAGTAGGAGGTGGAGGTCTTGGGAGAAACGGGCATGGAATTATGGCACCCCTCAAGGTAGAATTGAGAGCCATCACGGCGAATCACAAGGGGCCAAATCAAAGGAGGTCAAGGAGGCGGACGTTGCCATTGATGCTACATAAACTTGTCATGGAGGGGGCGGCAGCCCTAAACGATGGGAGAGAGGGGAATGGAAAGGGAGAGTGGAAGGAAAGCAAGAGATGGCATAGGGAAGGGGAAGGGAAGGGATAGGGAGATGGCAAGGTGTAGGCAGAGCGAGGGGGTAGAGTGCAAGGGGAGGTAGGGATAGAGGGGATTGAGCACAGGGAGAGGCAAGGATGAGCAAGGGGGTTGAGCAGAGGGAGAGGGATAGCATGATGGCAAAGTGCGAGCTGAGTGAGGGGGTTGAGAGAAAGCAAAGGGGGGAGACCAAGGTTCAGGGGAGGGAAGGGGAAAGAGCAGGAGATAGCTAGGTGTAGGGGAGGGACGGGGCAAGGAGAGGCCACTAACATTAGATTAATTGCTCTTAGATCACTAATTGATTTTTTTAAAGTCAACTCATCCAATATGGAGATATATTTATAGATTCTCTCTTTATTCCCTTGCATCACATTTCAAAATTTTGAGTCCTCTCTCTCCTATTCATATGTAAGGACACTCTATCAATTTATACACAATAATTAGTTGTGGATACTATACACTAGCATGAAGCCCGTGCTCTGCACATGAATATAAGCTGTTGAGCAAGCACACTCTATCAATTTATACACAATAATTAGTTGTGGATACTATACACTAGCATGAAGCCCGTGCTCTGCACATGAATATAAGCTGTTGAGCAAGCGTACTATGGCGTCTCATTGCCAACAATCTATCTTTTCACGATGCCTAGCAGCACCTCATTATCAAATCAGAGCGTGCGACTGATTGCTAACGATCTGTTGAGCAAGCGTACCACGGCGACTGATTGCTAACGATCATGTTCAAAATAATGCCGCTCGAAATCTCTGTAAATGAAAGCATGGTGATGAACCTCCGCAGTTGTATAATTTATGGACCAAGTGATCGACGCTCTACACAGATCTTGCGGAACTCAATAGAAGGCTTTGCACATATCTTGCAGAACTCAATAGGAGGCATCACTCGAAAGCAATTGTGCCTCACCTGTTCCTCTTCTTGTGTTGTAAAATCGTTCTTAATGATGTTTTACGAATTTCTTCGGGGGTTACCCTTAATCATGTCCGCTACAATCTGGCAAGTCAGATCGAGTAAATTCTTAATGTTGAGAGAGTTGGCGACTTGTTTAAACCGACAGACAAAAATCATCGAAGAAAATCAAACTCAACATTCAAATGTTTTTGTTATCGCCAATCACTTTCTTATTGAAGTAGATGCAGACACTTGACACTTGACAACAGATGTGATCGTTCTTGCACCTGGGCAAACCACGAAAGTATTGACCACCGATAAGGCCATTGACAATTATTTCATCGCAGTGTGTGAATTCACTTAAGACACCTGAGACTTGACAACAGATGTGATCGTTCTTGCACTTGGGCAAAGAACGAAAGTATTGACCACCAATACGACCATTGACAGTTACTTCATCGCAGTGTCTGAATTCTCTCCAACAATTTGTCAAGCCTCTGATTTCTCGGAACCTCGCTTTGATTTCATTCAGCCTGGAATTTGTGCGTGGCATTTGTATAATGTAAGAGGCATTTGTGCGTGGAATTTGTGTGTGGCAACTGTATGATGTAAGAGGCATGGTTTCCCATTGCAATCACAAGGAAATGCAAAATCATGGATCGTCCATATAGGAGACATCAATAATTCATCTCATCCCCAAAGCCAACCCTCAAGATGGCAATGGCTATCTTCCCTGATCTTGATAGAGAAAAGGAGCCATGAAATTGAGCCAACCGCAAGATGGCACTGGTAATCTTCCTGATCTCCACAGAGAAAAGGCGACCAAGAAATTGAGACAAAAGAACTAGCATGTGTCCTTGCTCTAAGTCGTCTAGCAAGAGATTCGCAAGGTCTATGAAAAATTTCGCGGCAGCCTAAAACCACCTCGGTGAGCGATGTTGCACGAATGTACGAGGAAATGTTTTGTCACAGCAGTCCATAGGAAGGGATGAATAGTCGAATCAATTCATCCCACATCTGCATCGTCTCTCTTAGAAGAAGATGTGGCATGACGTTTAGATGGACTTGCAGGTAGCGCCTACCTAATGAGAAATGAGAATCCTTGCGCCCACCTAATGAGATGCCAAAAGTGTATACCCGCACGCAAAAATGCATCGATAGCTCATATTGTGTGAATTTCATCCAACGATCTCAATTCTCCAATCGTCCTAACCACTATAACTAAAACCTCTCCTTAATATAGAGTAGAGATATAACGAATTCTTCACAATGGTTAATGCCTTTAATGTTCCACATACACACATACAAGTGTATGCGTGCAGATGCACAATTCCCATGCATGTGAGCACGCGCATATTCACAAGGTCTATATGCACATACATGCATTGCGGTGCTATAGCATCAAAATGGACTTGCAAGTTTAAAAGATACATATACAATCAATAGTATGGTTTATATAACGAGGGCTCTTTGAAAGGCTCAACATGAAAGGAAGATGGGAACGGAAGTTGATTCCCTTCATATGGAAGAAATTCCTTTCAAGAATGAGCAGATCCAAATCCTACATGAAACCTATGCTTATATGTTATAGGAGAAGGTGAACTTCGCCTGGAAGGATCTTTCAGGGCTTCGGGAACTGTATATGCTTCACTCGAGGAGCGAGATCTCAACCGCAGCACTCTTCTAGAACGCAACAGCAACATAGTGCCGCCAAGCTGCATCCAACATGGGAACAGAAACCTGAGAAAGGGAGACCACACATACACACATACCCAACGACAGAAAGAGAGAGAGAGAGAGAGAGATTATGGCGTTACCATCCTTCTAAAAATCCCCTGTCTTCCGGACCTGATCTGGGTCGACTCCTGCGAGCGAAGAGTCGCCCACGTCGGGACTTCTTTGGGTGTTGCACGTCCTCAGAGGCTCCCTGGGGTAGAGGATAGCCTGCGGCAGAACCAATGGGTCAGTCATCATCAATTCATTTTGTGGAATTGGCAGCGAGGTAGCCCAATGGATTCCACAGCAACGAGGTGGAACCGATTGCGCGGTAAAAGATGCAAATGCGAGAGCCCAAAACAAAATCAGAGATGATACGGCAAAATGCTGAGGAGAGGGGGGGAACCTGGGGGAGGAGGAGGGTAAGCGTAAGCGGGTTGATCTTCCATGGTACAAGAAGAGAGGGAAATGTTCGTGTCGATTGAATTGAGAGCTTAGAGAAGGGCAATGATACGATGTTTCGACAGGAAGTGGTTTATTTATAAGGGGCTCCCAAGTGCTTAAGTGGGCGGTGGTGGAAACCACAGGTGTCTTTCCTTCTTTCTTTCCGTATGTTTTTGAGGCGTGCTCCACGCAAAGGATCAACGACGTTGCATCCTTTACACATCACTCGTGTCTTTTTCTTCCTTCCTTTCTGCATGCTTTTGAGTCCTTGTGGATCAACAACTTGGCATCCTTTGCACCAATCCTCAAATTTCAAGGGTAGCCTAGAATTTCATTTTGAAGGGCAATTTAAGAGTTACTTCTCCTAAGTTACTTTTGAAGGGTGATGTGGCATTTTCTTTGTAATTTGTCCCAAAGCGGTCCTTCTTTCGAAAGTTCATCTCTCTATTTCCCTTATGGGGAAGGGTAAAAACCCCTTTGAAGGGTGTTGCAACCGAGGGTTGCTTTACACATCAGTTTGTGTGTTCGTCACACGCGGTTTGCGGTTGGTCGCCTAGAATTAAATTCTAGCCGTCCGATACTTGCATCTTCTTCTCTTCTTTTTTGGAAGATAAAATCCATCAACTTGCTTGTCGCTGTCACCTCTGCCAGTCGTCGCTGTTGAGGGTGAGAAAAACGAGTAATGCTCACATGCATTCATTTCACAAGTTAAAAGAGGGTCGCCCGTGGGCCCTCGACATCCATGAATTAACCTGCACTCGGCAATTCAAGGAAAAATTAAGGACTTCCTAGAATTGGGCAATTCACTAGGGACTTCCTTGAGAACAAGGTGGGACAACCTCTGCTTTAATGAAAGGAGGACGAGGAAAGAGTAGGCAACCCTTAATGTCCATTAACAACTACTAACACAAAAAGACTAATCTAGTCTTTGAGGGCTTGTTTCCATGAGTGCAAGGTGTGACACTCGTTAGGCCATCGATGGTGGGAGGATGGCCATTAGGCATGGGAGAGCAAATGAGAGAAAATTAGGGACAATGTGAACGAAAGCGACTATAGGCAAGGTTGTGAATTTGAACGAAAGAGTCGGATTAACTCAATGTTATATTCAACTCCTTGAGCACACTAGTGGCCAAATGACTCTTTTGCACACCTTGACGCTCGAAAGACCATCGCCACCTGAATGAAAATTTGTATGTGAACCCACAAGGTGCTCACACTACCACCCAAATGCATGCATCTGGGGTGGCATAGAAACATGCCCTAAGATGGTTAGCTTGACTAGAAATAAAGGATTCAACACCATCGGCCATGATTTTAGCCTACTTTCCATAGATCCTTAGTAGGGTGAGCAATGCCTACCCTTTTGTCAAAGTGTCCACACATTATTGGTCTCGAATAGATATGTCCCGGTACTCAACTTTTAATAGTAAAAATCCAATTAATTAATCAATTTAACCCAAAAAAGCAAAATTATTAATCCCCAATTGAACATTACTAACCTAAGTTAACATGGATCGACATTAGTTAGAAGGCTCGGAATGAAAAATTCATCCACTCCTCCCAAAAAATTTTGAAAAATTAATCTTGCCTCTCTACTCCCCTCTCACTCTCCCTGTCCCTCCAGTCCTCTCCTCAGCTAGCCCTTTTCCCACATTACCTCCCCTCCCCTCCACTTGTCCCTCCAGTTTTCTCCGCAGCTAGCCCTTCTCCCACCTTACCTGGATTTTGAGGTGCATGAGTCAACTGTTATAGGCGCTGGCCATGGTTTATTTGTGCATGATTCCATTAAGAGAGGGACTACTATTCTCCATTATGGAGGTGACAAATATGTGTATTAATATTAGAAAGAATTGTGTGAAGTTAGACCAATCTTATTTCTTACAACTTCTTAACCATTGGATGAGTGCTTTAGATATGGAACCTGCTCACTCAGTGTTTCCAATTGTCCTTAGATTTAAATCTTCACTAAGTTGATTATTCTATTAATCACTAAGATAGCCTCAAATTGAGTGTGTGAGTGGCTGGGTGTGTTGTAATCATGTACTTTTTGCCCCTCTCATTATTATCTTTTTAATCTCTCTCTCTCTCTCTCTCTCTCTCTCTCTCTCTCTCACTTCCTTTAGGGGTCCTCCACTTCTCTAAGATTACGAAGACAAATCAACTTGTAGTCTTTCTATTCTATTAAAAATTAATCTATTCATTGAATTGTGGTAATCCTTTAGGTAAGGTGTCACTTTAGAGATCCTCCCCTTCACTCAATTACTGAGATCAATGTTTTTTAAATACAAGTTCTTTTCCTTTGGTTGTCTTTTTAGTAGACATAATTACTATCTAATTCAGTATAGTAAGGTTTGATATAAGTAGAGAAGCATGCTTTGCCCATGTTCTCATGCTCATGGTAGCTTAGATATTTGTAAAGTACTATAGGGGGAACTCACGTTGTATTTTGTTGATAGGAGAGGTGTGAGAACAATTAGACGATGACCATTATGTGGCCATATGATGTGACCATATAGTGTGATCAGTCTAAAGACCTTTTGGACTTATTTAAAAAGGTGACAATCTGCTATGAATCCAACCCATTACTATCTTACATTATGCCTTTCACACCTTTTTGGACAAAACTCCTTACGCATGTGCTTATCACATACCAAAGCAATCTCCATCCAACATTCCATGAAATTGAAAACATGCTATCTTGATAATGTGATCATGCCCTTAGCCAAATCATCTTTTCTTTGATTTTTGAGACATTTTAATTCAATGGATGTAGCCAAGATCTTGAATGGAAGTCATGAGCATTGGTATCTTTAGGTTAACTTTGTAGGTATTGTTTGACAACATGAAACAACTAAAATGTATCATCTATTCTAGATTTTATAAAGTTTTTATTAGAACCTCTAGTGCAATAAAGCAAGTATTAACTCAAGTTTAGATGAAATTCAAAAAAAAAAGCTTGATTATAGCTTAGAATTAATTAATAGTGGAATTTACATTGATGGTGGTCAAGCAACAATAGATATAAACATAGCTATTCTACATAAATATATTATCTCCTCACACCCTTAATCACACATCTCTTAAAAGAGTTCAAGAAGGTCAAGAAGATATTTGCTACTCATATGGATATGTATGATGTAGAAAAAACCATATAAATCATCTGAACCCATTTGCAAAACCATCTTTCACCTACTAATAACATCACATCTGCCTACTTTTCATGTGTGAAATGTCAAAGGAGGATATAGATTCTTCTTCATGCCTAGGATTATTTTGAAACTTTGGTCAAAATAGATATTGTTATTATGATCAAGATATGAAGAATCGTAAAGGAGAATAAATGCACCATTGGGATCCACTTGCCCTATCTTTCACCCACTCATCACAGCACTTATGCATACTTTTGTTGCGTGAAATTTTAAGGGAGGGAAATCGATTCTGAATGGAATCAATAAGAACATGAGCACTAATGTCTACAATATTATCTCTACCACATTATTGGCAATTATATACATGTCCAATGATAAATTAGCGTAAATGTCCTTAACTAGGTACACATTTGCTATAGCTTCCTCAAAGATTAAACTATTATCAAAATGAACTTTTAACTTGCCATGCACTATTGCAAGCTACATGTCTCATGTGTAGCTTGACATACATGTGACATAGCACATTTATGCAAAACAATCTCATGAAACCCCCTGTATGCATATAAGGAATCTTTTTTAAATCCCTTATCTTAGCTTACTAAACCCCATCATGTGTGTATAGTTTTCATTAATGTGGTTTTCCCTTCCATGATGTGATTTGGAGCTTAAAGTGCAGCAATATGCATCTAACAATATTGTAACACATGCACATCACATAGATCGCACATGTAAAATATGCTAAATGCTTGAGTAACCCATATTGGTTATACATTTCTAATCCTAGTAGAAAAAGAAAGGAGAAGGGATTTAAAATGGTGACCTAACTCCTATTAGAACATTCTTTATTTAAAGTCTCAGTAAGAAATTTTCCAAGATATAGTTTCTACAAGCTAACTAGTTAATGTAAAAAAGTATTGTACAATAACTACTTATACCACGTGGTAACATTAAATATTACTTCAAAATGAATGCATTTAACCTTGGAGACTGATTTGACCACGTGGCACTAGAACCATAAACTCCATTATCAATGTTTTTTTAAACTAAAATTACATTGGGAATTTTTTTTCAAACTCTAAAAAGCATCGTAGTTTTCGTCTATAGTAGTGTCGATAAGAAAGCATCAAAATACACCACATTGATACTTTTGTTGATAATTTCTATTTTGGCTAAATAATAACATTAATATCAATACTATTTCCAATGCTTACAATTTTTTACATTTACTGTGACGCTAATATCGATGCTAATAATAGATTATTGACAGTAGTATCAACACTAATATCGATGCTATTAAAAATTCTTGAAGGTGTATCAAGAGAAATATTGAGGCCTATGTTTTTTGGAAGCAAAAATTAGGGTAAATTAGGGATTGGCCAAGCCCTAATCTGCCCTTTTTTATTAACGTCTGTGTTGCACTGTAGTGGCCATTTTATATTGTTTACATTGCTTGAGTATAAAATTTCCTATTACCTTGTGTTCCCTCCTCTTGCTCCTCCACCTTCTTGGTCCTCTTGGTGGGCTTGTGTCAAGTGTTTGTCTCCATCCTCATGTTTAGCAAGCATAGGTGTTAGAGGTTATTATATCTTATAGTTGTTAATTCTTACATTTGAAAATAAATGGGTATCGAAAGGGATTACATTCATTAAGGGCACAAATTCCTCTCTTTGTGAGTAAGCATGCATACCGTTCTCATACACATATGATTACTCACCATCGGTGCACTCCCTGTCAATTTTCATTTCCTAACATTACAAGAGTACATCTTAGTTTCAATGATTTACATGTTGATTCCAAAATTATATACTAAAAGAAGTGAGCAGTAGGTACGTACGAAATAAGCATAAAATTGGGCCTTGTTGCCCAAGCCCAAGTGGGATTGTCCCCCTTTACTCTTCCTCATTGCCATCACCTTCTTTTGTTCATCATACTTCTTGGGATCCTTTAATTCTTTCTTTATAATTTTTCCAACTCTCGGTCTCTCGACCCAATTTCTTTACTTTTCTGCTACTATGGAGTTGGTCTTTCTATGTGACTTAAGCACAACAACCATCTTGTTCAACATCTAGTGGGAGTCAAACTCTAGCTCCTCATGAGGCAGTGGGAACTCCTCCTTCAATGTTTGCAAAATATAATCTTTTTTATATTGCGATTGCTTATGGAAGTCCATCACTACCCTCTTGAATTCTGACAAGCAAAGGCTATACATTCGTTTAATAATCCATTGACCTCGAGTATCCATAATCAACGAACTCTCTATTGATCGTTTGATGGAGGTTGGTGGAAGTTTGGGAGTCCTCTTGACTACCCCTATGGCACTCAGTGTACTAGAGCTAGAGTGTCTACATCAAAGCTCACTCTATCTCTCTCTCCCTAGCTCCACCATGGTTGACTCACTGCTTTTGATGCTCAAAGTAGCAATATCAAAGATTCTCTTTTTAGCCCCTCCACTTGATCCTTTGCTTGCCATCCTTCATGGAATCAAAGCAAACATTACATCTACAATTTAGAATGCAAGTTCCCAAAGAAAGATATGTGACATTCACTCAAAAAAAGAGAAGGGGAAGGGGAAGGGAAAAGGAAACATGCATTCTATTTAAACAAGGAAACATGCATCCTATTTAAACAATTTAAAGGGGAAGGGGAAGGGAAAAGGAAAGGGGAAGGGGAAGGGGCAGATGAAGGTGAAGGGAAACACAAATCCATGGCTAAAGAAAACGAAAACCATGGCTATGGGAATGGAAATCCATGGCTAGGGAAATGGAAATCCATGGCTAGGGAAAAAAAATCCATGTCTTCCTTTGGCTTGCAACCTTCCTTCTTCAACTTGGTCTCCTCTCTACCTCCACGTTGCTCTCAATTTGGGTTGAGATTTTCCATGCTAGAGTTGAAACACCATTGTCATCATGGTGGTCGAGTTGTATCAAGAATGATTCTGTAGGTACCCTGATCTTATAGGCGTTGGGTCCCCATCGATAAGCCTCTCTCCAGTGGTCGATCAGAGTGTTCAACACGACATTGCAAAGAACCTATGGGATTTTTTCATTGCAGCACCTTGGGAGTTGGGCACTGAAGGCCTACTTCTTTGAAGTTGGTGTAGGAGTCCAAAATAGGCATACTCGAGGTGTTTGGTTTAGGCATACATGAAAAAATCTGTCCTAGCCTAGCTTAGGCACACCCCACAACATAGATCGATATGGTCATATCATAGACACACAAAAAGCTAAGAAAGTGAAACTCAACTTTCCAAAAGTTACATCGCGTAGTGCCTTTCCAATACACCATTATCTCCACCAATGGATGTTGTACCAACATATCAAAGGCAAGTGGGAAGTTCCTCTAGCAAAATGGAATGATGGTGTGCACAAATTTGAGGGGGGTAGCTTAGAGTGGTATAAGACTTGCAGCGTTTGGGAAAACGAGTCCGAGAAATTGATACTAGCCAACATGTTGGCCCACGTCCAAATTGGATCTACCGTGGCTTTAGTAAAGGTGATATGTTCATGGGCATGAGAACATGATGTAAGGCGTACTCACTTCCAATATAGTAGGGTTTGGGGAAATAACCTGAGGACAGTGATGCTGTGAAAGTGATTATAAACTCCATGTAGTCATTGAAAGACGATCACATTTAGCCATATTTTGTCCATCAAGAAATGTGAGAGGTATGATGGACTGGGTCAACTCATTTGGAATACATTCTTGAATATTTAAAGGGTGCGGAGGTAGCATTGGCCGCATGCAGACCAATAATGGTTGGAACAACAAAAGGTGCCTCTTTATAATTTCTTTCCTAGATCAGAGAATATAGGTTCTTGGTTGTCAACTTCCCCAAGCCAAACTGATTTTTCTCCAAATCTTGCCAAGCTATGAGTGCAAGCATAAAGAAGATACAAGATGAAATCAAGCACACCTTGAGATGAATCTGGAATAGATTTTTTAGCACATCAAGTTATGTAGAGCCCCTCCAATGAGGTCCTAGCTTAGTGGTTGAGGTGAATGTGTGTGTGTCTTTGCATGTAAGTGTGCAACCTTGGCAGCACCACATAGAAATAGCACATGCTTTTATTAGAAAGATAATTTTTGTTTCTCTTCATGGTAGACAACTTAGTTTTTGTATCACTTAGTCCTTCCCCTAGGGCTAGGCTAAGAAAGATGAAAAACTTAGAGTCACGATCGGCAATATCTCCAATCTTCACTTAATGATATACTAGGGATTTGGAAAACTTGTCCTAAATTTTAAAAAGGCAACTCATCACTCTCCATAGCAATGATCTCATCACACTCTGAATTTTTTCTATGTGTGTGTGTCTTTGCATGTAAGTGTGTAACCCTGGCAGCACCACATAAAAATATCACATGCTTTTATTAGAAAGAGAATTTTTGTTTCTCTTCATGGTAGACAACTTAGTTTTTGTATCACTTAGTCCTTCCCCTAGGGCTAGGCCAAAAAAGAAGAAAAACTTAGAGTCACGATCCTCCAATCTTCACTTAATGATATACTAGGGATTTGGAAAACTTGTCCTAAATTTTAGAAAGGACTTAATCAATATTGAGATTCAACTCTTTGGACAATACTTCAAGTACTACAATTATTGTCTCCACCCTCGAATGCCAACTCATCACTCTCCATAGCAATGATCTCATCACACTCTGAATTTTTTCTCTACTTCAAACTGTGTGTGGTATCAACCTTTGGAATTGACAGTTAATAATAACTTTGTGATGGATGTTTGAAGAGTTCTACAAGCCATGGTGAAGTTTTATGATATGCCTATGGAGAAATGCAATGGTACTCTGAAGATTATACTAAAGCTCGATGAAAGTGAGGTGGTCAAAGGTCAAAAATTAGAAAGAGTTAGTTTGACAATGATGAATGGAATACTGGACCTTGAAGTTGAGCTTGATGATGCAAGACAGTTCAGTGTGCAATTAGAACAAGAGATTTGGTGGTTGGTTGCCTTTGAGGTATGATGGAAATTTAAATTTCAATGCAATAATGTAAAAAGTCTTAGAATATTTTGAAATAACATGTGAGTTTTTTTTGCAGGTGCCGAAAGAGTCGCATTCAATTTTGAAGTGGTTTTTTTACCAAATCGATATCCCAAGTGTGATCAAAGGTCATAACAATGGTGAGCTACTTGAACTTGAGGGCTATGGATCCTACCGTGTAGAATGGCATCTAGTTATTGACCTCAAGACTATTAAATGCATGTTTAATGTGGCACATGGAGCAAATACAAGCCGTCCTTGTTGATTGTGCATGCAAATGAGAGGATCTGCAAAGGGTGGTAAAAAGAATCAAAAGCAATAGGCCTCTGAACTTGTAGAGATAGATCAAACTAAGGCACCATGGATAGGGATGCTCCAGGGAAGGATCCATCATGGAGCCCAATTCTTGAAATTCCTCTTGAGCGAGTACACATTTGTGCGCTTCATGCTATTGTGAGAATAATTGAAAAGTTGGTGCATTTGTGCATCATTGATGCATATAACTTGAAGCCCCAACAAGAGAGTGAGAGGATGATTGCAAGAATTGAAAAGGTTCTTTCAGATATGGGACTACACTTTGGGCAAGTAAAGATTACAAAAGATGAGGAAAGATATGGAAAAACAGGCAATGATCCTTGTAAGCCAAGCTTTGGTGGTGTCAAGGCTTTAAAATTCCTTTCTACAAAGAAGAAGAATGACAAGCTCAAACATGCTAATGAGTTTGATGTATGGAGAAAGTTACACAATGCCTATTGTGAACAAGGTGGGAAGGGACAAAAAAGATTGGAAAAGGCGCGAGTGTGGTTAGCTCTTGATAGCTTGGTACCTTTGCTACAAAAGAAAAGATTCGAAGATGATGATGCACAGTGTTTCATCAATGCTGTGAATGACTTTAGCCGGAATACAAAGATAGCTTGGGGAAAGAATCATTTCACACAGTATGGTAACCTCTAACTTGGACATTGAGATGTGCATATTGAATGTCCTATATTTACTAATTTGTTTTTCTATTTGACAGCACATTTTATATGCTCATGCACCATACATGGCATGGAATTATGGAAGCATCGGAGTGTGGTCCACTCAGGGCATGGAAAGATCGCATTGGCAAGCATGTTGTGCATATAATAGAGCGACCCAACATGGGGGTGGTAGAACTAAGTCAAGCCCAATGGTTCAATTGATGCAATGGTGGTATAGGCATATCGAAATAAGAGTAGCTGCTGTAACACTAGCATTCAAAGAATCCTTAGCAGTGCAAGATGTTAATGAGGAACATCGAAGAAGAATATACAACTCATCAAATGCAAGATAGAATCATGCAAGGTGGCATGCAACCCATCGTAGACAAGGGCGCGTATGGGTGGAGACAGATGAAAATGATGGTGTAGACTCTTCCACTGTGGATGCCCATGCATAAGTTTCAGAATTTATTTGTAATTTTAGTTATGTGATTTGCAATAAAGCCAATGTATAATGGCCATGAGTTGTAGTACAAATGATAGATTTTGAGTTATTGGATATTAATTATAAGTATTTAGCTCAAGGTTGCACCAATTTTACTTTTTTTAGAGTTTTTATTAAAAAAAGTATTTTAAAAAATAGGGTTTTGGGCCCTATATAAAAGAATGGGCCCTCATTTTCATTTCATTGTTTAAAGAGCTCTCCACTCCCACTTGCCCTTGACATTTCCACCCTATCTCTCACAGCCTCACCCTCTCTCTCGCACACTCTCTCCATCCCCCATGGCTAGTAGGCCCAAGATCAAGGAACCACGGAGACTCGCATAGCAAGACCCACCTCTAGACTCAAAGAGAGAGAGTGATAGCTCCCCTCAATGATCCCCGTCAAAGGGAGAAACTACCAATCTGGAAGCCAGACAGGGAGCAAGGAGCAAGCCTGCAGACAAAGGGACAGAGGAAGGCACAAGAGGATCATTATGCAGAGGCCGATGACTCAGAGAGCACAGAGGAGGAGCATGAGGAAGAGGAACAACGAAGGACAGAGCAGCGGACTAAGTCAAGAACAGACAATCAAGGTCCACACCAACGGGGGAGAGGACACCGAGCTCTAGGTCCAAGGCAAAGAGGCCCTCAACATCCAAGAAGAGGCTCTCCACATCAAGAGCAAAGAGGCCCTCCTCTAGTGAGGGGATACAGATTCAAGCTGGGGACACTGACACTTCAGGTGATCAGAAAGTTTCAAAAGTCCATCAATCTACTCATCCCGACGGATAGTGAGCTTCGCAAGAGTGATACGCGAGGTCATGCAAGACCTTAACAATAGTGCAATGTCTCGGTTTTATAGACGCAGAGTTGTGGAGGATCCCTAGTGTATTTCTAGAGATGCCTTGCTTGCCATGTAGCATGCAGCTGTGGCCTACCTAGTGACACCCAGCTAGCTGCCATCCATAGGAAAAGGTTTATAGTAACCACCAAAAACATGCAGTTTATTGTCTATCTTAGGAAGCCCAAGGGCACTTAGGGATGTTGTATGCTCCACCTTGGGCGATAACTAGAGTTCATGTACTCTACCTATGGGCATCGTCTTGTATCAGCCTCTTTTCAATATAATAAAATGTCTTTTTTTTAATTGTCTTTGTATGTGCAATCTCAAATTTATTTTTATTGTATTTGCAATCTATTAATTTACTTACATGCAATCTCAATTTACTTACAAAAGAATGTTTGATGACATATACAACAGCAAAATAAAATAATAAACACCAAATCTCAATAGAACATGCAAAAGAAAATAATACTCAATTTTACTTAACATGGAAAAGGAAACAATGTTCCGTAGTAGCGGGAAGAGAAAATAATTTGAAATTTGTATTCTTTATTGACATAGAGTAGTATTACAAAGAGCACCCACTTGAACGCATAAGCTGCTCTAGTCTACGCTTCTTTCTGCTTGGCTCAGATCCCTTTTTTGCTTGTTGAAGCAAAGAGGGTTGCACAATTTCATTCTCTATAGACCGACAATCTGTAACGCCAGCTAGCCCCACAATAGCTATGATACTATGGAGAGGACCGGATCATGTGTCTGAAAACAAAAATAAAGCTACACTATGCCTAACCAAAACAGCATGATCTGTAGTAGAACGGATGGGCCTCATCTTCACCATCTGAGTGAGGATCCTGAACTTCATGATATTCAGCTTTCCATCTGAACACCAAAATGTGTTGAGCCACTCTGTTGATTTAGTGGTTGATTGCAGCCATCCCCCCACCAGAAGACCCTCTGGTTCCACCCTTGTGTCTGGTACATTCATCAATGCATAAGATATCATGCAACCAACATATCACATCAAAACTCAAAGATTATATAAATTAATAAAACATCAATTTTCAGGAATATATAAGTATAAGGGTTTTTCACATATGAAAAATAATATGTTTAAAAAATCATATTTGGGAGGCCACTAGGAGATCAGCAACCATGTGCATTATTTGTATGATAAAAACCTCCTGCAAGCCCTAAATCCGACATCGTGCCACTAGAGCTCAGTTTCTGTAATCTGACATCATGTGACCAGAGCCCAATTTCTACAAAAATTAGGCTCTGGTCGCACGATGTTGAATTTAGGGCTTGCAGGGGATTTTTGTCATACAAATCATGCACATGGTTGCTGATGTCCCAGTGGCCTTCCAAATATGATTTTTTAAACATATTATTTTTCATATTATTTGGATGCACATATATGTTTGCATGGGTAACGACATGCTGAATGTATACATGTGTCACTGTGTTATTGCCAGGAGAAATTTCACAATCTAAGATCCTTCCCTTCCAATGTTTAGAGATGTCCATTGCATCCTTTCGACCCACTTTGTAGCACCCACAATTAGTGGGTTGCAGTGTGATCCAAAAATATTTTCTATAGAGAGCTGAGGAATCCATTCCCCATGCTCATCCTTAACATTCTTCAATACAACAGACTATAAACTACTTCTATATCTATCATTTTCTACTTTCATAGTTTCTGCCTCTGTACCATATGATTAAAATTAGCTCTTTCTACCTCTTTCTACTTCCATAGACCCTCAAAATTTATGTCTTCTCTTCTCTCTTTCTCTATCTCTCTCTTTCTCTTTCTTTGCAAGTCTCCCTCTCTCTCTCTCTCTCTCTCTCTCTCTTCCCCTCCTTCCCTCTCTCCTTGAACTAAACCTTTGACAAATACAAACAAAAAATTATTTCAAAAAGCATAGAATACTTCTCTCTCTCAGTCTATGTTCCAAGGTACCCCTCACACAAACAAACATCAAATTATTTTGAAATACTTAGTTTAGATATGCTATCTTCCTACTCTGTTTCTCCACAAAAAAAGAAAACATTATCAATATCATATCGTTCTCTCTCTCTCCCTCCCAAAACTCTTTGATTAGGATCTCTTTTTCTTCCTTCTTTCTCAAATACTTCTAAAACCTAGCAGCTTGAAATACAATCTCAGTCTCTCTCCCTCAATCATCCCCTCAACAAAAGAAAACATAGCAGCTCGAAATATAATATCTCTCTCTCTCTCTCTCTTTCCTTCCTTTATCTACCCCTCCCATACTAGGAAAGAAACAAATGACTATTTTCTGTCTATCTCCCTCACTCATCCCCTCAAACAAATAAAAAAACATAGTAGTTTCAAATATATTCTCTCTCTCTCTCTCTCTCTCTCTCTCTCTCTCTCTCTCTCTCTCTTTCCCTTTATCTATCCCTCCTATACTCATGAAAAAACAAACGACTATTTTATATCTCTCTCCCTCACTCGTCCCTTCAAATAGAAAAAAACATAGCAATTCGAAATAATCTCTCTCTCTCTCTCTCTCTCTCTCTCTTTCCCTTCCTCTATCTATCCCTCTTATACCAGTGAAGAAAAAAAAGTCAAAGATCATCTTGTAGTTTTAAATATCATCTACCTCAATCTCTCCCTCTTCCTTGTCTTTTGTAACAAACATATAGACAAAGTGTGATACAAAAGCGTATCTACTTAATACAAACAAAAATTTTAAGGCAAAATCACTTCATTACTTAGAAAGTATGAAAGGTAGAGAAAGAGTCGAAAATGATAGAACACTCATTTTATTCACTCCTTCTAAGCAAATTTAGGTCGCAACTTCAGGAGTTTACTCTCTATACTCCAAAAACATAGGGAAAGAACCAAAAATGCCCATTTTTCTCACTCCTTCCAAGCAAATTTAGGTCACAACTTTGGTTTCTAAGAGAGAGTGAAATAAGTAGAGGATGAATGGAAGAGAAGAGGGATGAACAGAGCTTGGGCAGAAGTTTCTCTGAGAGATTTTCGAATGTGGAAGAAAAACATGAGCAAAGAGGAGAGAGAATGACTAATCAAGAGTGGAATGAAGATATTTTAAAACCAGCTACTAGAAAGTGGCGGGAGTGAATGTTTGAAACGTTTTGGAAGAGAAAGAATAGGGAGAGAGCTCATTAGGAAGTCAAAATTTGGGCCAAATGGTTGAACTAAATGGAAAACGTGAGCATAGTTCTAGCTAGGGGATAGTTTGCCACGGGAGGAAAACAAGGAGGCTTGACATGGTCAGGGCACACCTACCAAAGATAATTTTTTATTGTGAGGCACCAATGATGTTTTTTGGGGTATTTTGAAAAAAAAATGAAATTTCCCCTAGATTTGGGGAGCCTCTGCTATAGAGAAGTCCACACGGCATAATCTCCTTCATGGATACCATATTCCCTTATCCAAGCCTCTAGTAATTCTCCAAAGGGCCCCTTTTTGAGTCCAAATTTTTTGTGATGCAAGATATGTCTATGAAACCCCATACAATCAAGGGATTGATTCTAGAAAGGGGGAAGTCTTTAATAGGTCTTTAATGTTAGGCAAATGACCTCAATTGGTGGAGTGATCTTACTTCTCACTTCATCATATCACGGAGCACCTACTACTACAATGGTGTGACTTGGATCATCATCATGGGCACATGGTAGGGCCTCCATTATAGGTTGGGAATCTGTACCTAGCTAACAAGGCTACCTAATTTGGGTAGATATCTTACTATGGCTAGACCCTTGAAACTAAGTACTCATATAACCATGCCTAAGCCTATCTAAGGCCTCATTTCAAGACCCTATAACATTGGACATGACAAAGCATCCACCGTGGTTGCATTATCTTGGCTCCAAGACATAGCACGGGTAAATTTGGCTTAGAATTGATAAAATATATGGCATTATTGCCTTATTACAGTCATGAACTATGTGAAATTACAAATCCAATGATGGATTCACATCATTACCCCCTTCCTAAGTTTGATACTATCCATAGTCTCAAACTTGGGAAGAGTCTCAAGTGTGGGAATTTGGAGGCAAGAGTCTCCAAACCCATCCACATAGCCTTGTAAGGAATCTGTCCTTTTTTGCCTACTAAGTACAACTCTTTTGGTCCTATTCTTATTGTTCTTCAGGTCTAGCAACATGCCCCTTGGGAAGGGGATGCTAACAATTTGGAATCACATCAAAAGGAAGAAAGATGCTAGAAGGGAGATTCAGAAGGTAGGCTCTTTCATGTACTCACTATAGAAATTTGATAGGTCCATATCTCAAGGTGGAACTTAACATGGGGGCTATGCTACAACCTTTACTTTGGCAAATGGAGGAAAACCATATCACGTTCTTCAGAATTCTAAGGTTGCCTATGTATGTTAGCCTGGTGGTTGTATTTGGCCTGAATTTGTTGCAATGTATGATGGACTAGTTTATGTAGATCTTGAAGGTGTTCGGAGAAATTTCTCTACCTCAACAATATCTTTGGCTACCTTGGAAGAACATGCTTTGATATGAGGAGCCTACAAAGCCA
Organism: Dipteris shenzhenensis; assembly: GCF_047967505.1. Lineage (NCBI taxonomy): Eukaryota > Viridiplantae > Streptophyta > Polypodiopsida > Gleicheniales > Dipteridaceae > Dipteris > Dipteris shenzhenensis. Next base: position 18,170,537 of record NC_141619.1, read on the forward strand.
TGTCCATGGGGAGAGATGGCTGGAAATCATGGCAAAACTTTAAATGGACTCTTTCCTATGGATGAATGTGGAACTTTATTATAACCATACGACATGTATGTAAGACATGAGTCCCAATTCTTGAGCTTGTGTTGACAATAGAGTTTGGTAAACTAAACCAAGACCCTTTAAACCAAGACCCTATCAACTACCTCAATTTTGCCATTGGTGGGAGAATGCCAAGCTATGAAGCATTTAAGTTATCTATCCATAGACAGCCACAATGTAGAGAGAAACCTTGAATTTCTATCTAATACAATAGTAGGGGGGATCCAAAATGTAGCCAAACATATTGGAAGAAAATATGGCTACTATGATTGCATCACATTGCCTGGTTGCTGGGATGAAAATCATCATTTTTGAAAATATGTCCACTACCACATTAATCTAGTCATTTCCATTCTCAATTGTGGGAATCTTAGAGAGAAAACCCATTAAAATTTGTTCCCAAGGACTAGAGGGAACTAGAAGAGGAGTTTACAACCCATGATTAACTTTTTTATTTTTATTTTATTGACGGGAACCACATGCTTCTATCTCCACATCATGTAGGTGATGTGGCCAATACAGTGCCTTTGCAAATGCATTACTATCTTATTAATCCAAAATGTCCAGTAGTGAGAGGAATGATGTTCCTTAATGAGATGGACTCTGAAGATCCCTAGGGGACAGTATGTTAGACCAAAAAAGGTTCTTGTTGCTAGTAGCCATGATGCTTTAATCATTATCATAATTGTCATAAGGGATTAACTGATGGTAGCAAGCTTCCTACCACATCCTCACTTCTATCCTCAATGTAATGGCAATGATGGATTCCTCTAGGGTATCGGCTCCATCTAACGCAATGGAATCAATGAATGTAGTTGATACCACAACCTCGGCATCCCAAGTATGACATTGCTTGTTCCCACAATCCAGTGATTACATTACTTGAATCATAATAGACCCCATAGAGTATTAAAAAACAAAAGTGTAACCCACACCCTTTGTAGTTCTATTTCACCTTTTACATTCCCTCCTCATAAGAAATCTTGGTTTTACCACTTGAAAGTCAAAAAAAGGGGGGAGGTTTTTGTCTAACAGCTTTGAATCTAAAGATGAAAAATAGAAGAGAGCATCTTGATATAGTGAGAGAGGTCGGCAAGCTAGCCAAGACCTCTCTCCCTACTCCCACCACACAGGTAAGGAGCACAACTTTGTGATAAGAAAGGCATAGAGAAAACATATTCTTTCATATATATATGTGTGTGTGTGTGTATAGGGTCATTGTTTGCTTGGGTGTAGCCATTTTTGGTGAGGTTCAAGGAATTTTATCTTGCATGACCTATAACTTATTGAAATTTGACAAACTTTGTCTTCAAGTTGTAGTAAACATTCCAAACTTGTACATGAGACCAAAAAATAATGGAATAACGATTTGGAATGAGACCGTTAAAGCATTACAAGTGCTATGTTACATATGAAGCATGCATCCTGAAGAGTATAGGAAATGGTAATTTATTCAAAAACATTTCAAAATTGTGTTCTGTGCATACATGCAACCAATGTTGTTCTAAAGTAATGCACACCCATTTGAGGGCATGCTCCATAACTTTTTTTTGATTTGTAGAAAATCAAAACGGATTGAAAATTTGGAATCCAAACTAGTGAGACTACTGCATGGTGGTCTTAAAATATTGATAGTTATTGATATTGGTATATAGATTCACTCTAAAATGGAAGAAGTTGAAAATATGCAATTTGTGCATGTGCAAAGATCTTTTGATAAATCATCCAACACTATTTACCATTTTGAATTATTTCTTTTTCCATGCACTTTCTTGCTATATGGCTCATAAGCATGCCAAAGGTCATTGCATTTCATAATACACAGCATCAAACCCGATAGCGTGGGATTGTGTCACCCTCCTCCTTTTTTCCTTTCCTAGAACTTCACCCATAATTCTTGAATGAACTATTCCAGCCGAATTATATTTGCATCCTAGAACTTCACCCACTAATCTTGAATACAAAATTAGCCTCCGACATATAGTCATACTTGGTGAGGTACAAAACTCTCTCTAAAAACCATAAAATTTATTTTTACCCCACTGAGCTGCCGCAATTCTTAATCATATAATAGCGACATGTAGTCTATAGCATCCCAAACTCTATTACCATTATTTGTTGTGAGCATTTGGCCTCTACCTTAGTAGGTTCATTAGGGCACAATGAAAAGCGAAATACTTTTGAGACCTTGACTAGATAGAATCTATGTCTCTCAGTATTTGCTTAGTCAAATTAGTTGTATTAAAAGTTTGTGTGTGCTTGAAAAGGAAAGTTGTAATTGGCAATGCATGTAGGTGGATTAGGGGATTAAATAAAATTACAAGTGAAGGTGTAAAAATGCAAGAAAATGAAAAATTCTAAGTAACTAGATGTAAACGTAGAATTATTTAACTAGAAGTAAACGTAGAATTACTTAACTAGAAGTAAACCTACAATTATTTAACTAGAAGTAAACGTAAAAGGTACTCAAGTAAAAATTAACCAAAAAAAGAAACATAATTTACCATGGGTCCAAAAAAAAAAAAGTTTTAAAAATAATATTTACTTACATAACTTTGTGTTTAGAGTCCTTAAAGGGTTAATTTTATAATATAAAAATTATAGGATCATAGATTAAATAGATTAGAATACTTTTTCATTGAATGGCAAATACAACATATGGCTACAATAAATTTTCCTTCGGTAGCGTTTATCATTACTTAAAGATAAAGAGGTCAATGAAAAAATTAAGTATAAAATTAATAAAACGAATTGCCTCCCATGGCACCTGAAAATTGGCGCTATGTGACCAGCAAGCAAACCCGGCCGAATTTGAAGATTGGAAGAAGCTTGTGAAAAGCGTGGAAGAAGACTAGCAGCCCAACAGTAGTGTCAAAGCTTGGGGACTCCTGAACGTCGAGCTTGATAGTGCTTGGGGGAGGTGAGAGCTACAAACGCGGGAAGTGCACTGAGAGCACGAAGCGTAAACCAGAAATTACATATAAACTAAAGCAAGTCGGCTAGGTTTAAGCGAAACATCATGTGCAACCGAGAACAACCATTTGTGGAGTCACGTAGTTGCGGCATCCTAGAGGTATGACGGAATGAAGACTACGACAAGAGAGCTAAGAAGATGGAAACATTGAGCAGGAAGGTCTACGCTAACAATAACTTAGACTAAGATACTACTGTCAATACGTCATAATAGTCAACGAAGGGCAAACATCACATACAGGTTCGTCTATCGAGTAGTACAAGGAGACATGTTCATGAACAAGTACAAGCAAAGCGAGAAGAGGTGAGCCAACATGCAAATGAAGAAAGGCGACTGTGCATAGAATTGGTACCTTTGAGGATGGCACCTGCTCTATTTGGGCTAATATTTACCTGCAGCAACTCTGTGTCGCTTGGTATGCAAGGTGTGGAAATCAATTTTTGATTCGACACATTGGTGGATGCATGGTCACGACCTAGTAACCAAGGGAGCCTAAATATCCGCAAAGATGCAACATGAAAACCTTGAATCCCACGAGGACCAACTTATCATGTGGAGAGTCTTTAAACATAGCAAGGTTAGTATCATTATAGATGTCTCTATCAGTCTCCAGGTGCTATGTGATAGGTGTCTCGAGAAACACCTCCCACACTCACATCGTACCTGGACAACATCCACAAGCTAACCATGATGTTATTGAACCGAATTGCTGCTGCTACCATGTATAACATCCGAAAAATGGTGTCATAAAGCATCAAACCTGTGCTTCAAACAAAGATCACGTGCCTGTCAACATGGCTCCACAATCCCGAATCACTATGAAATATCAAGAGCGTCATGCACCAGCATTTTGTATTTACTTCTAGCACATCGCAAGTGAATCTATGGTAGGGTGATTTCTTGAAACTCTCATGTCAATACATTCATTACAAATGCTACCAAGTTTCCTTGAGTCGTGCGCATGAAGGCTACAAAGGCTCCCATGGTACTTACCAGATGTAGGTAACAGAACTTGAGCATATATGCAGACATTCAAGCTTGGTTCCCATGGCTACAAAGGCTCCCATGGTACTTACCAAATGTAGGTAACAGAACTTGAGCATATATGTGGACATTCAAGCTTGGTTGGAGCCTTCATATATGCTCAAGGTCCGTTATCTCCATCTAGTAAGTATCATGGGAGCCTTTGTAGCCTTCATGTGCACGACTCAAGGAATTTTGACAGCATGTGTAATGAATATATTGACATGAGAGTTTCAAGAAATTACCCTACCACAGATTCACTTACGATGTGCTAGAAGTAAATACAAAATGCTGGTGCATGATGCTCTTGATATTTCATAGTGATTCGAGATTGTGGAGCCATGTTGATAGGCACGTGATCTTTGTTTGATTGTTTGAGACACAGGCTTGATGCTTTATGACACCATTTTTGGGATGTTATTTACATAGCATCATGGTTAGCTCGTGGATGTTGTCCAGCCAAGATGTGAGTGTGGGAGGAGTTTCTGGAGATACTTGTCATAGAGCACCTGGAGACTGATAAAGACATCTATGATGCTGCTGACTTGGCTTTGTTCAAAGGCTCCCTCCACATGATAAGTTGGTCCTTGTGGGATTCGGGGGTTTTCATGTTGCACCTTTGTTGATTGATTTCGAGACCAGTGCCATGAGTATCTTCCTCGTCATAGAGCTTCGTTCTTAGAGTGAGCACTTTTCAGTTTTCTCCCAAGCTCTTACCAGAGTCCATAGGTTTTACAGGTATATGATGCTTTCTTTGTGTTACTAAAACACCTTTGTAAATAAAATATAGTTAAATATATTGCCATCCGTTTGAGAGAGACAGAGACAGAGACAGACAGAGAGGGAGAGAGAGTCTCGATCCGCCGACTAAGCAAAGCTAATTGGCAAATAGCATTCTTGATCTTCTTTGTGATTTGGTAAGCATTACTTGGAAGAATGCTTACCAATCCTTATAGTTTGAGAGTCCTTTGGGACTTTAAGGTATATGCTCCCTCAGAATCCAAGGAGTCCTTTTATGTTAGTGCCATATTGAGCACGGTCCTCTACACTGCTTTCCCGTGCAATTTTCAGCATAGCGTGCATGTCTTGCAAGGAGTCTATACAATAGCTTATTTTGATCGATAACCATACATAAGTTTGAAGGTTATATATAAAGTTGCATATGGCAAATTTTCTATCAATTAACCTCATGTGATGGCTTGTTTGTGATGCAAGATGAGTGTGCTGATTTTGTAGCTATATGGGCTGATTTGCATGTTGGGACACCATGTATGCGTTGCAGATGGAAACATGGATTCCTCACCTATCATAAAAAGCTATGTGTGGTGGAAGGTCTTAGACATCAAGTTAAAGAAGAATCTCATGCATTGCCATATGCAAGCCATAGAGGGATATGCTTACCTCTCAAATGATTGAGAAATACTTATAATGGCCTTCCATGTGAAAGGACATTGATACATTTGTGCAGCAATGTAGCCTTGGGAAATGATGCCATATGGACTATTGTGGATAGATTTAGCAAGCATGCTCATTTCTTGCCAATCAAGAAGACCACAAAGCTAGATCACATGGCGTAAATATTATGTTTAAGCACAAGGGAATGTCCAAGTCAATTCTGGGAGACAACAATCCTTAAACAAGCGGAGGGAAATGCTTGATACAAAACTTTGTTTTTTGCTTGCATATCACATTGATATTGATGGTCAAACTGAGGTAGCAAATTCAGCTTTGGTTGATTTGCTTAAGTGTTTTGTAGTAGAGTAGAAAAGCATTTGGAAAAAGTTTTTGTTTTGTAGAGAAAGCCACTGTGCACTCCTCTATGGGCAAGGCTTTGTTTGAAGTCAGCTACAGGAAGGTGGTGCTTCCACCGTTTCTCCAAACCAATGATGAGATCTTTGTGGAGGATGAGTATGTAAGAAACTTGCAAGATGCCTATACTAAGGCATGGACAACCATACAAAAGTCTTAAGAGAGACATATAAAGGAAATGGCTGGTAAACTATGCAAATTTGTGTTGAATTGATGATGGATGCATGATAACTGGTTGAGATCTGGGTGAATCTGGAACTGAACTGATGCTGGAAATTGTGCTATAGCTAGGTGTCTGGTAGAACAAGATGTTGAAGCTGCTGCTGTTGCAACTTCTATATGCAAGTTGTACATGCAGAGAGAGAATGTCTTACAATTCCTACATGCAGAGAGAGAAGCTCTCCAACTTGTATAAATACCCCATAATGGAACGAAGCCCACACTCTTTGGGGCATTGTGTTGAGTTGTACTTTGGTATTCCAAGCAATTGTCTCAAGTGTCCATGCTTCCTTGATCTCCACATCCAAAAGCATGTCCTAACCTTGCAACTCCTCCTCCCCTCTCCTCCAACCTTGCAACCCATCCTCTCCCTCTCCTCCTCCTCCTTCCTCCTCCTCCTCCTCCTCCTCCTCCTCCTCCTTCTCCTCCCTCCTTCTCCTCCTCGTGTGCATGGCTGCTAGATATGCCAGATCTAAAGGGGTGGATGCAAAGGGAGATGTGCAATCTGCTGTAGCACTGTTTAAATGTGAGAGATGGGAAGCAATGGGCTGTTTATATACATGTAGAGCGGCTGTCTTATGCATATAGAGGGGCTGGCTATTGGTAGGCAATCTGCCCTTTTGGGCTTTTTGATGGTCAGCCCATTTGGCCAGTCCCCAGATAAGTGGTTGGCCATTTATGGCTGGTAGGTGGTTGGCCAGTTTTGGTGCTCTTGGCCATCTTTGGCCCTACTCTTGGTTGCTCTTTTGGTGCCACTTCTACCTCTAATAAAAGCCCTTTCGAGGCCTAATTCAATGCCCTGTTTAGTGCATTTCTTTAGCTTTTAATTGTTACCTTCTGATGCCTTGCTTTAATGCCTTATTTCCCATCCTAAGATCGTGGCATGAGGCATCTCTCATTTGGGTATGAGAGGAGTTTGGAGTGGGGTCCAAAACCATCTCTGAAGAGACAGTGTTGAAAGCAAAATGCTCCTCTAACTCAATCTCTTGTTGATCACATTGTGTGTAGATACAACCCACCCTAGGTATCGTCTACTCTCGATACAGAGTTGGTGTGATGAGACATGGAACTGCCCAATAGCAATCCTCAGTGAGTGTGGGAGGTGGATCCAAGTGTACTTTGGCAGGTCAATGAAATCCTCCTTGAAGATGCATGAGCAATGATCCTTGCATGTCTTGAATATGTGCAGCTATAGAAGATCCTCCCGGATGACGTGGTTGAACTCATTGTGCCAAAGCGGGACAAATGAATCTTTGATGCTGTATTGGAAGGGTGGTAGTTTGTCTATTTGGAATCCCAGTCTCTCGAACCATCTGCATATATGTGCATACTAGCATCTCTGATCAACCTCGATCGCTAACGCCATAGAAGAGGACAGCGCCCTGAGGTGCAAGAGCATAATCCAGTACGTGGTGCAAGTGATGGTCTAGAATGCCATGTCCAATTGCGATGGAGATGCCCCAAACTCAACCTGAATGATCTAATGAGGGACCGATGGCTTGCTATGGATCATTCACAATAGAAAGAGAACCTATAATCGCTCTACTCGAGCCCACTCTATATCTAAGATGTTTGGCTCCCAAGAAGGGCTGCCATACATACTTGCTGGTTGGACGCCGGATTCAAAGAGTAGAGCCTTGGTCCTAGGATCCTAAAAGTATGAGTGAAAGCATAGTTTCTCTAGTTAGGAAAGAGAGGCGTATCCTTTGCTCATGTGGGCCTACATCGAAAGAGAGAGAGAGAGAGAGAGAGAGAGAGAGAGAGAGAGCACACAAAAGCACCAAGAAGGGAGGATAGGATAGGATTTGAGATGTTACTCAAAAGATTACAATGACTCTTTCCCATAGGATTTTGCCCTTAAATTTACATGTTCTAGCTGTCACACAAAGGTGCAAAATGATACTGATGAGCATGGTAAAAGATATGGATATTCTTGGACAATGCTCTCCGACTGCCATGGTTTTTCATCCTCAGGTAGTCCTTTCCACTTGATGAGGTATTCAATGTAAACATTATTGCAGTGTACTCTCTCTCTAAAACCCACAATGAGCCAGGAATATAAAAGATATGACCCTCCTCATCCATGGGTGGTAACTCTAGGAGGATATGCACATGCTGTCCCACATGTGGTTTCAGCAAAGACACATGAAACACATTGTGGATCTTGGAGGTTCTAGGTAGCTCCAATTAATACACTACCTCCCCAATCTTGCAGATGATCTTGTAAGGGCTGTAATACTAATGAGAAAGTTTTGTCTTGGTATTATCCTGTATCAAAGCATATCGATTCTTATGGAGACACAAATGCACATAATCTCCTTTTTTGAAGACCAAATATCTCCTACATTCATCCACTTATTTCTTTTGTTGGGCTTGGGCATCCTGCATATTCTTTTCAGCCAATTGTAGAAGAGCCTCCATCTTCTCTAAATCATCTCATGGTTGCTGATTTTTCACACTTGTGTCTGCAATTGAGACAGCTGTTCCCACTTTCCACCCATACAACAGGCTCATTCCAACATAGAGATGCTTAGTGCTATTGTAGAGAGATTCATCAAGTGCTAGCCCCTTATCCCATGACTTCTACATGTCATGACAAAAATGCCTCAAGTATTTGTCTACCCATGTATTCACCCTTTCAAACTATCCATTTGTCTCAGGATGGTATGTTGTGCTAGAGGCGGGTACCCCACTGCTATAAATAATTTTTACCAGAAATGACCCATCTCTATCACTGTCAATTTCCTATGAAAACCCATGATGTTTAAAAGCCAGCAACTTTTGATGCTGAATATCAGCTCTTAGTGGGTATGAAATGGGACTATCTGAACACCTCTACACAGATGTTGTTCCATCCTCTATCTATAAAACGCAATCCAATTATGAAATCCATTGCTATGTGCGTCCATTTGCCCTCAAGGATGTGTAACGACTGTAGCAAACCAGCTGATAGTTTGATGTCCACCTTATTGTGCTGGCATGGCAAACTTTCAACAACATGTTTGACTACTCTCCACAAACCTTTTTCAGAAGAAACTTTGCCATATGTCTTTGTGACATCTGTATATCCTACCATAGGAGAAATGCATTTACGTTAAGACCAACTGCCTATACTATGAGTTTGGAACTAAATAAATTTTATCCCTAAACCACAACCACTCGTTATACAATTTAAAGTCAAGATGACCTTGGCATGAAGGTTCCTGCAATTTTGGAAAGATGGCTACTGCCTTAGAAATCTGCATGTACTCTTCCTGAATGCCATGTATCTAATCCTCACAGATGGAAGAAACTACAGACTGTGCAAGCCCACATCCTTGACAAGGCATTTGCAACCGCATTTTCTTTCCCTTTCCTGTAATCAAAGGATTGCACTGCAGGCAACCATCTCTTCTACTTGGTTGACAAGTTTGGCTGCGTGAGATAGTGTTTACACTTTTTGAAAGCATGCAAGATAGCCAACATTTCCTAATCATAAACATGGTATTTGAGCTCTTGGGCATTAAATTTTCTACTTTCAAAAGCTATTACGCCGTGCTCCTGCCTTAGAACAGCCCCCAAAACTTTGCGACCAGCATTTGCCTCCATAATGAAAGGTCATGAGAAGTCAGGGCATACCAACATAGATGCATCAGTCAAGGTAAATTTCAAGTCTTCAAAACTCAGCTGCGCTTCTTCCTACCACAAAAAGGAATCCTTCTTCAGGACATCCGTAAGAGGAGCTGCCCTCTTGGCAAATTTTTGAATGAATCACCTATAGAAGGAAGTAAGACCGAGAAAGCCTCTCAACTTGGTGGGATTTTGTGGCTGAGGCCATTCCTTTATGCATTTCACCTTAGCGGGATCCACCTGATGTTTCCATCTTTGATCACAATATGCCCCAAATATTCAAAATATTCAACCTCTTCTACCATAAAAGTACATTTGCTAGTTTTGGCATAGAGCTGGTGCAACCTCAAAATTTCCAATACGTGTTTGACATGCTCAATGTGCTCTTGTTTCCTCTTGCTGTAAATGAGGATATCATCAAAGAAAACCAACACATATCGAAAGAAAAGTGGCTGCAATATTTTGGTCATGAGTACTTGGATGGTGGTGGCTGGTGCATTAGTCAACCCAAATGGCATCACTCAAACTCATACAAGCCCTGTTCTGTGTAGAAGGCTGTTTTGTGCTCATCGCCATCTTTCATTTTGATCTGATGATAGCCTTACCTTAAATCTATCTTTTGGAAGAATTGAGGAGCCTTTAGTTCGTCTAACAGATCATCAATCCTGGGAATTGGAAATCTGTTTCTAATGGCGCCCTTGTTGAGATCCCTGTAATCAACGCACAAACAGTATGAATCATCCTTCTCTTTCACAAGGAGCATTGGGGAGGCAAAGGGGGAAGTGCTATGAGAGAGAAAATTCTTCTCAAGAAACTCCCACACCTATCTTGCCACTTCCTCCCATTCCACTTTGGAAAGACGGTATGGAGCTTTATTTATGGGCTTACTTCCAGGCTCCAAAACTATGGCATGATGAACATCCCTCTTTGGAGGTAAGAGGTAACTAACAAGGCATATTAGCATTCCATATCTTCCACTTGGGGAATGCTTCCCCTGTGAGTTACTGACAAATTCAATGCTTAAATGGCACTTTCTTTCTTGAGCTCTCGGGCCAACTACCTTGCTGAAGTGGCCTGCATTTTTGGGGCTGTCAATACCACTGCTTTGCCGTTGTGTGTAAAGCGGAGTATTAAGGCATTCAAATCAATACTGAATTCTTCTGAAAAGAGCAAAGGTCGGAAGGGGGAGTGGAGATGGAGGTCGACTCAGACGGGACACATGCAGAGGGCAACGAGCCTATAGGACTGCAGATTTCTCATATAACTGGTAAATTTGTGTCCACATTTATAGATGAAGAATTGTTGGAGGACTCTCAAGAGTGGCTTCAAGAGCATGCTTTAGTTGGACATTTCCATGGCACCTTCCACCCGGCTTCCTACCTTGAATGCTGGTTTCGAAATAACTGGGTTAGGAAAGTTTTTTCTATTACCAATGTTCACTTCTTGAGAAGAGGCTTTTTTTTTTGTTTGTTTGAAAGAGAGGATATGGCTACCAGGGCCCTACATCAGGGACTGTGGAGAATCAGAAATCAGCCTTTGTATCTTGAGAGATGGTACCCTTGTTTAGTCCTGACAATTCCGTCCCACCAAACTTCCTGTATGTATTGAACTTCTTGATCGTCCCTGTTCCTTATGCAATCAAGCCGTGGAATTGTGTAGCGCCCTAGGTGAGATTGTCAGTGTGGAAAGGGAGCAATTTATCAACCCGAGAGGCAATACCCAGGCGTGTGTGAAGATAGATTTGGTCGAAGATCTGCCCAAAACGCTTGTTCTCTCAATAGGCGAGGTGATGTAGTCCAAGAGCAAGCTCTTATTTATAAGAACTTGCCTAACTCATGTTTTTTGTGTGGCATCTCCAGCAACACAATAAAGAATTGCCCTTTAAAGAGGACTAGAAAAGTGGGTGCCTAAGGCTCCGACACCTCCCACTGCTTTCAATGTTTCCCCGATACCTCCCATTGCTGTCAGTGTTTCTCAAAAAAACATGGTCAAAACTGAGCCTATTGAATCTAAAGGGGAACCCTCTCTTCAACTCAGCAATCCCTTTGATGCTGTAGCTGAGGTGGAAACTGATGAGATGAAAGCGGACATCTCCAAGTCTGAGGTAGATCCTGATTGGTCCAAAGACTTTTAAGATGAGGTGCTTAAAAGTGATGATATGCTTACAGATATTGATGAGTCAGAGTAAGAGCTTCCTCCTCCCACTCTCCATTGAGCTTGGTCTCGAAGTTTCTTTCAAACTTAATAGAATTCTCCTCTTTGAAAAAAAAAAATCTAACTTCCACAACTATTCAGAAATCTTCCACAACTATTCAGAAATCTCTCTCCACCTACCGAGCAATTATGGCAAAATGTACAAGTGAAAGGAAAGGATGCTATGTGGACTTTTTAAACCTTTAAAATGATAGACGATGTAAGGTACATATTGATGCAACACAGATCCAAAGGTTCAGCCTTTTGATGGACATTTTGAAAGCACTAAAAGAACTTGCCAATGGGTAAGCAATATACATGCTTGATATATCCTCCAAATTGTAGAAATTGTTAGATGAAGAAGCAGCATCTATTTGGATCCACAATTCCTTGAATTGAGCAATGGTGTAAGGATTTCCCCAGAATTGTAAGGACAATTGAGTGAAAACACTACTTAAGCAAGAAGACAGAATTCCAGTCACAAATTAAAGAACCGTTATGGTTGCATCTGTCGTGGAAAAAGTTTTCAGCACTAGTGTAGAGCAAAAACTTAGCGAGTGGGTGGGCTGGAAATATGGGGGAGTGAGAATGATTGGGAAATATGACCATTTTCCAGCATTTCTAATCATCTTATTGCTCTCCTTAGTACTCGTGGAGGAGATTTGTATCAAGGGACAAGTGCCGTTTTGCTGATTTCCTGAATTTCAGAAAACAGTCAGCAATATTGTAGACTCTTTGGAAGAGAATGAGAACATTGGAGCATAGAACAATTGTGGACCATCTCTTTGAAACGGTCAGATACTAGCTTAAGACAAAGGAGAGAATGTCACAACCCTTTTTTGGTAACATGGTCTTGGAAGGATGGATACCCACTCTTTCCCACTTTGTTTAGGCTTTGAATAGATGAAATAGAAACAATGATTATGACCTTTGTCCAGGAAGAGGGGAAGTGTACCCTCCTATCATGCTACAAGTGCTCTCTCTCTCTCTCTCTCTCTCGTGCCCCAAGTCCATTTACCCACCACCTAAACTCCCTTTAAATAGACTCTCTGTAAAATCCCTTTCCTTCTCCATAGCTTCCGTCTTTAGAAGCTTCATACCTTTCACAGTGCAATGCAGCAATCCTTCCCTTGCATCATAACATCCACCATTTCTCCTATGGTACAGTCCCATGGAATGGTTGCTGTGAAAAAAAGTGAAAGGTCATGGGCCTAGAACTCTTTCAGGAAAAGGCATCAGGCTCTATTTCCACATGAATGACCCATTTTTCCCATAAGCAAAGAGCCTTTGTGGCACAAAATGAGGAGAAATGATCTAACTTCTCTTGAGTAATGCATCCAAACATAAAGGTTCTCTCTATGATGTCTCTCACCAACATCTTATCGCATATACCACTAAGGGCGATGTTCTTGACACGGTCTTGAAGTTTCATAACATTAGGGCTACAGGATTCTAACCTGAACATTTGGCTCATAGTTGCGAGTTCCTAGCACAATTTAGTTCTTTCCAATGAATTTTTACAAAAGTATTTCTATTAAAATTTACAAAAGACAATGAAACCAAGGAGACTAACCTAGTAAACATTATAAACAATGACTACGAGGATCCATCTCAAACTAAAGAGTGGCATAGCTAGTACGGAGCCATAAAAGGCTAGAAATAGACCATGGTCCCACTCGCTCCAAAAAGAAGTACCACCAGCCCCGGCAACGCGTGAGGTCCCTAGATCTTGCCATGAGGGTGTGGCTGATGTTCAATAAAATAATACATATAGATTGTACTGGAAACGTCCAAGTCCCCTCAATAGCCTCCGTGTACTTCTCTCCCAGATTTGCTATGCTGTGATCTCCCATGAGACTAACATCTAAGTCTATGATACTCAAGTAAAAGAGAAAGTGGAGGCTACAAGCAACGCTGAGGGACAACTTGTAAGTTTTTTGCTTGAAACAACAAAGCATGGGTTGCTGATGCTCTCTCTCTCTCTCTCTCTCTCTCTCTCTCTCTCTAAGCTGTGGTCACATGGAGCTTCTTGATCCATGATTGTCTATCATTCATGATTGTATAGTCAAAGAATGCCATAGACTGATTAGGTGAATTTGCATCTATCCATCTACACTCATGTGGATTCCAGTCATGATGCTAATGGAGCATCCTTCGTAAAGCCAAAAGAAAGCAAGGCGTGGTTCTATGTACCAATGTTCCATGCTGAAGCCTACAATGTCGAGAGTTTGGAGAATCTTGAGAGATCGATATAGTAAGCCTCCAATCATCCCCTTCACGTCATTAAGGATCATGGCCCTATCTAAACCCTTAAGGATGCAAATAACCTATAGAGGACGTCTGTGCTGAGTTTGTTTTCAAGAAGACACCCAACAGATGGACTCATCTCCCCCTCTCTATCTAAGCTACCCTTGGATCCATTTGGGTGACACAACAGTGTCAATCTGCAAAATACATCTGTGGGGGTCTTAATTTTAACTGATTGCTAATTTGTAAGAGGAAGACAACTCCTAAATCCTATCCAAACTCCTGCCTTCTTTCCCATCTATATATTCTCAGTGACCAAAGGGGTGTCTCAGTTCATGGTGGATGGAATCATTCCATATGATAAGATATCTATCGATATCATCCTAAGACGTTGGTTGCATCTCAGTAAGGGAGAATCTGATTGCCCTCCAAGATTCAACCACTACCTTTAGAAGAGGAATGAAGGAAGCCTTATGTCTACATTAGTAAAAAATCCATCTTCGGTTAGGGGAGCCAATTGTGATGATTATTACTTAATTAATCCTTCTCAAATATAATTATCAACAATAATGCAGAAACAGTGCTTGAAGCGGGAAATATTTGGGTGTACATTCATCTCAAGGGTTGTCATGGGTCATCTCCCTTAAATATAGGGATGTGGCTTTTAAATAAAGGTATGACCTTTGAATGAACAGTTGTGCCTCTTAGTTATAGAGCTACATAAATGTGTCCCCTTATAGAGACATGTCCATTCCTTGTGATCCTTGTGATCCATGTGACTCATTCACAGGTTTCCTTTCATGAGTTACAAGGTTTAAGGTATTTAGAAGAGGTTTTAGAGAGATTAGTCACAATCATGGCATTGCCTCCGCTTAGAATAAGAGCCAAGGTTAAGAAGGTAATTGTTGTGTTGCTACTGTTGGAAAAATTCTTGCAATAGTTCAGGGTATCGCTGATCGTAACTATCATCAAGATCTTTCCATTTTACGAAGAAGTTGGAAATGATGTCTAGTAAAACATCAAGAAGCTTTTCTGGTATCAAGTTCATGGAAAGATTCGAACAAATAAACCTTTGGAGAGGTTGATGGCCTCAACAAGGTTCAAGCATTAAGCTTATGCCTAGAGGGGAAAGCTGACCAATGGTTCCAATCATTGAGACCTGTTGGAAAGATGAACTGGAAAAAACTTAGGACTGCATTCATTGTGGGGGTGGTGCAATGTGGAGTCAAGCCATGTGTCTGAAAGGGGGGGGGGGGTTCCTAACACTTTTGGAAGTATTACCAGAGGCCTGGGGCCATTAGTGCGAGAAGCAAGCAAGACATGCCATGGGTGTCACGGATGGTGCGTGGGCGAGTGCTAATCAATGGTGTCAATGATGTGCGAGTGGTGCAAGTACAGTCCCTCAACCCTTGACCTCCATGATCTACGAGGGAGACGAGTTCTCCGCCATGTACTCTACCCTGAACCTTGGATCCTCCTTTTGAACCCTGTATCGCTTCTAAACCTTGGACCCTCTTCTAAACCCTGAACCTCCTCCTAAACCTTTCAACCCCCAATGGAGGCGAAAGCCTTCATTGCCCCAATCATGATGTTGCACGATCCTTTCACACATGCATGCACTATGTTTGCTTACCAAACTTAAGCCTATGTCTCTCACCGGAATACGACCCGAGGTCCTAAGCTACACTAATACTATAAACAATGACACCGATATATCTATAGGTGACAAAAAGATTTGAAACCCTGCATACTGAGAATACCTTGCTCTTCCTGTGGAAGCCATGGGAAAGTGCTAACATTTGGCGCCCGCTGCCAGGGAGACTAGTGTCTTAAGTAATGAGTTAACATACATAAGTATGTGTAAAAAACAAACTACTATGAACTTTCACAAACATAACACTCAAGAGCAAGGAGAGTAAATTTTTTTCCCAACTCTAGCCAAACATATCAATCCCAAGTATCAACCTTGGGTTACTACCTTAAGAAATTTTCTTTATTTATTAAAAAGAATCCACTTAAAGAACAAATCAGGCTAGGTAATGGACACAAATGCGTAGAACTTACAATTTCAATCATTTCACCTTTTTACAGAAGAGCGATCCGAGCTAACCATGAAAAGTTATGGCTCGGGATGAGTTTAGGGTTTTGACCCTAACCCTACACCCATTGTTATAAAAACCCACTGCACCCCCTCATTCTTCTTTTTTCATATCTAGCCTCCATCCTCTTCCCCATTCAGAGCCCTACGCAAGACCCTCCTTCCTCTCCATCGACCACCACCCTACTCCCATCTTCACGCGGTGAGATATTTCAAGCTCTTCTTGCAACAATATCCTAGCCATCCACCCAATGTCCATTCGCCCTCAACAATCTTATTACATCGAGAAAGACTTGGAGAGCGTTGCAGGTAACCATCTCCTCCTCCCCTTGAATTTCCATCAAAGTTTTTCGTCTATCAAGTTTCCACTACCACCCCCCCCCCCCCACCCCATTCCCCCCTCCCCCCCCCTTCCCCCTCCACTCCACCATCCGCCCCCCGCCTCCATCCCCCTCCAGCCCCCCCCACCAACCCCCCCTCTCCACCACCTTCATCCCCCCTCCCCTTTCACACACACACCCCCCTTCCCACCCCCACCCCCCCTCCATTCCCCCCCTTTCTCCCCTCCCACTCTCTCCCCCCCCCACCCCTCCCTTTTTTCCACCCCCCCGTCGGCTGCCCTTCTCTCCCTAACCTATATAACCTAAGGGCCTTAGGCCTTGGCTCTGCAGCCAACTCCGCCCATGGGTTGGTAGCATCTCCTCCTCTGCCCGCGCCTCCTCCTCCTTTGTGACCTGCCTTTCGCCTCCTACTCCGTGGCCCGCCTTCCACCTCCCCTCTGCCTCTGCTCCAACCTCCTCTCCTTCCTCCTCCCCTCCAACCTCCTTGCACCTCCCCTCCTCTCCACCCCCTCGACTCCCATCTCCCCTCCCCTCACAGCCCCCCTCCAGCCGTGACCACCCAACGCCGTGCGATGTCCCCCCCCTCCTGTTTTTTTTTTTTAAATAAAGAGTAGCTAATCCTAAAACTAACCTAGGTTTAGTTAGTTGATTAGGTTAGGTTGGTCTTACTCTAGGTTAGTTAGCTACAGTTAGTATTAACCTAGGCTAGTCGAACCTTAGTTATGTTAACCACATTTAGGTTAGGTTACACTAACTGTTAGTTAAGTAACTGGACAGTTAGGTTAGTTAGACTAACTGAGACTACTCTAGTCCAATTCCCTCAGTGAGACTTAAAGCCCATTCACACTAAAACATTGACCAAGAGACACCCCCCCCCTCCACACACACACACACAAAAAGGTCCCATTTTACCCCTACTTTAATGCATCGAATCTAATCCATTTGGTGGCCAAATTAAACCCCGTTTGAACCACGGTTTCACACACAGAAACACCACACTATGGAGCATTTTTCTAGCCCATTTTACACCATTTTGGCATCCCTAGCACTCATTAATTTGCGTCCCCGTGTGGGTCTCTTTTCGCACTAATTCGCTCATATTTTCATCGTGACCTCCGATTGACGATTCGTCTGCACCGAGACATTTCCCTACACAAGTGGGACAATCCTAGGCACATTATTAACACGACAGTCTCTACAACACTAACACATCTCTAACCCCCCTAACACAACTACATCAACACCTGCACTTGCGGCAAAGAGACCCGTTTCACCTCGTCAAAACTGTAGGCAGCTACACTTGACGAATGTATTCGACAATTACGATCGCCAAATCGGCATACAACTCCTCTATGGGCAACGCCTCCGACAAGCCTTTACCCCAATCCCCCCCCTGAAATTTAGGAAATCCCTTTGACTCCTTTACGATACAACATGGCCGGGCGCCATCGCGATGATGGGGATCTTGAACTCGATGCGAAGGGAAACAATCTCTTCAACAATTGCAACAATTTTGGCAACAATAATAACAATCAAGGCAAGCGCCCCCTGGGCAAACTCAAACTTCCCAAATATAATGGTAGGGGCGAACCAGCCCGATTAATCCAGCATTTTGATGCTGCATGTTGAGTGGGTGGAGATCAATCCAATGAAACCAAGGTCACCAAGCTCCCCATGGCCTTAATCGATGAAGCCTTAGAATGGTACCTAGATCTCCTAGTGGAAGAAAGAGCCACATGGGACCTACTATGAACTGAATTCAAGAGGTGCTTTCAAATGGAGAGACTACAAGATGATCCTACTCTCTAACTAAGCAAGCTCAAACAAGGTCGCCCAGAAGATGTACGCACGTACTTGGGCAAGATGAAACAATTAATAGCCAAATGTGACCCACACCCCGATGCTAAGTACCTCACAGCCTGGTTCATTGCAAGCTTAAGGAAGAAAATCCTCAAAGACATGGAAAAGATTAGTAGTTACGAAACATTCAGTGCTGCTTATGTGTGACAACCATTGACATCGAGGATGGCATGACCGACTCTGACACTAGCAGTGATGATGGAAGATCTAGTGCACGAGATAAGTGCTCTAAAAAGGAAAAATTCAAGTCCACTGCTGAAACGTCTAATGAAGATCGATTAGAGGCCCTGACCATGAAGCTAGAAAAAGAAATGATGCAGGCCATGGAACAAAAGCTTCACATGTCTCAGCCGCCACCTCAGACTTATTCACGGTGAGAAAATGTATGGTACCTACATTGCATGGCCAATCATACATCAAATGAATGCTCGATCCTAAGAGCCAGGATCACTGCACAAGCAAATCCACCACCAAGGTTGTGGTGCCATATCTGCGTAGTCGGTGGCCATGATGAAAATAGTTGCATCTTTAACATGCGCAACAACCGCCTCAACCTCAACAATACTAACCAACACCCATACTAGTGTACAGGCAACCTGAACTTGCACAAGCGCCCCCATCTCCGAGGCTGAATCATGTTCGCGTCCGGACACAAGTCCCGCAATTACTTAAGAATGCAAATCCACGATCATATCCAAGAGGGCCAAATCCAGCTCCTTCGGTGGTTCCAATACAACAACTTCAAGCCGAGGAGGTGGATTCGCCATTCGAGTATGAAGCCGAGTACCCAATGTACTATGTAGAAGGTGCAGAAGGTTTAACACCAGTCTATGCAAATCAAGTTCAACCCAACACATATCGAGCACCAATCAAGTGCTACAGTTGTGGAGAAAATCACTGGATCTCAGAGTGCCCTCATCGTGGTAGCCCCGTTACTTTCCAACCACTCTGTAGAGATTGTGGCATAGACCATGCCTGTATGGATTATCCCATGAAAAATAAGGTCCCATAACAAACTGAGGCTAGAGCCTGCTGACATCCCAATCAACATTATTGGAGTGGACCATCAAAGTCTAGGGCCGACGAGCATAATATCACAACCTGTGAATGTAATTACACGCTAGCAAAAAGAGGCCACCAAGGACCCAAATATTCCAATTCAATCAAAACGACTTCTTCAAAAGAAAGCACAAGTGCCTCAACCTCCGCCAAGCAATGAGTAGCCAAGCTCATCCACATCAACTCCCGAGCCTCAAATAAAAGAAGCTCCATACCCAAATGCAGAAGTGGAGAAGGCTCGATTTCAGGCACTTCAACAATGGGTACAAAAGGAATAAGCTCAATTTGAGGCTAAGAAGCAAACACAAGATCCAATCCCTGACTTGGCCTCACTGAGTATTGATATTGTACTTGAGCCTCTATTCCAACAACAGAATTTGCAACATAATGTACCACCACGCCAACTTGAAGGAGACATGCTCTCTAGCATTCTACGTTGTCCTATGTCAATTCCCATTGGAATCCTATTACAAAATTGTCCCAATCTCTGGGAGAGTTTCAAAGGCTGGATTGAACTCACAAATCCCCCTCCACCTATGGAAGACATAGAAGATATCCCTATGCAGATGGGTGAGAGAGATGACATATGCAACATCACTGTGTCTTTGATCCACAAGGCATATGATGAAGTCCAAGTCAGTGTGGATGGTGGAGTAGGTGTAGATGTCCTATCCAAGGAGCTCTACGATGAATGGGGTCTCCCACCAATGCAAAAGGCTAATTTTAACATACGCCTTGCCAATGAAAACACTTGGGAAAAACCCTTGGGAATAGTGAATGGCATGTCAACATATGCCTTGCCGATGATTCACAGGCAAAACCCTTGGGAATAGTGAATGGCATGTCAACAAAAGTCACAGGATTCCACATTTTCCTTCAATTCACAATCTCGGATCTCCCCAAGAAATCCTATCAAATCTTGCTGGGACGTCCTTGGTTGTGTGAAGCATCAGTCCTCCATGATTGGGGAACTGATAAACTGACAATCCAAAATCACAATACCACAGTTAGTGTGAATGTGGGGACAGAAGCAATAAAACCAATTGTGCCTAGAGCGTTGGATAAAACCTCTTCAATGACGATCTCAAGAAAATCAGCTCCCCTGCAATAGCATGCCATAGCGGGCAATACACAAAGCAATGTCAATAATTGGATAAAAACAATGGCAACCATTGACAACTACCATTCATTAGACCCCATCTTCGCAAATAGATGCTAGGGTCATGCAGGTATATCTTCCACTCACACATGAAGAACCAATTGATCTAGAGCTGCCATTCTTTATGGCTGACCTCGAGTGGAATAATGAACCTGAAGAAGATACCCATACTAATAATGACTCAGATTTTCCTTGGGACCTTGAAATTGAGGCTGAGAATGCTCAAATTCAAGATCAAGTCTTTGACAATGACTTAGCCATTCTGCATGCCCTAATGGTGGTCGAGCTTCCCAAAGTTGAACCTCCAAAGTTGAATAACAAGAGAAGATCTCACAAGAAAGCTAAAGGAGGAAATCAACGAAAAGCCAAGGCCGAACACTTCAATGAATTCAAATGAGTCCAAACAAGGATCGTCGAATTGTATCTTTCCAAGCCAGCTCCCTCAAAATCTGAGCCACCTCCTCTTGAATGGTCCCCTAATGGACTTGAAGGAGTATGCATAGCAAATGAACCCTTACTTGGGAACAACTTACCAGTGGAAAAGCTACCCCATAGTTTCCAATGTAAGAAGTTTTGAAAGTATAAGCCACATGTGCAGATGAAGCTCAATCAAGAGACTTTAGAAAAAGAAAGTCACCAAGAGCCTAACAAATTGGTTAGTGATACTATGCCATCCAATACCCATAGCACATGTCAAGCTAGTTCAACACCATTAGAGGCTGATCTTTGAGAAGTGCCGAAGTACTTCAAGAATTACACAAGTGGTAGTGTCCACATAACAATGCCAAGACCACTAAGAAAATCTGAAGTTCAAGAAACTGATAGCATTGGAGAAACTCCAATCTATGAGGGACCTTCAAAAACTCGAACAATAAACCTCCCCTTGAAGGGGATGAAGAAAAATTGGTTTTCATTGAGAAACAACTTACATAGGAAGATGAAACCAACCTCAAAGCTCTCCTAATGGAATATTGATACTGCCTAGTATGGTTATATAAGAAGATGAAAGGAATTTCACTAGATGTGGCAGTATACACGATAGTTATAAGGGAAGGTGCCCACCCTAAGGTATGTGGATCTTATCGAACAAATCCAAAGTATGACACCATGGTTTATGAGACGAATTGGAAAAACTCTTAGATGCCATATTCATCTATGAGATAGAGCACACTGATTGGGTTTCACCCATCGTCATCGTGCCTAAACACAACAAGAAACTCAGAATATGCGTAAACTTAAAGAATGTGAATGCCACCACAATTAGGGATCACTATCTCCTACCCTTAACAAGAATAGTGTTGGAAAAGGTGGCAGGTTCTGAGATATATAGCTTCTTGGATGGATTCAATGGCTATAACCAAGTGCAAATTACTCCTGCAAGCCAATCAAAAATATCATTTGCTACAGAATGGGGTATTTTTGCCTATAGAATCATGCCATTTAGCCTTTGTAATGCCCGGCCACATTCCAGCGAGTCATGTTCACAGCTTTCAAGTCATTTCTGAATAAGTTTTTGCAGGTGTTCTTGGATGATTTGTGCATCCACTTGAACAAAAAAGATCACTGGAAATGTCTTGAAGCAGTACTAATCAAATGCAGGGAGTATGGCATCTCCCTAAATCCAACAAAATGGCTGTTCATGGTCACCCACGGAGTTGTTTTGGGACACATTGTTTCTTAACATGGGATTACAATTGACATGGACAAAATCAAAATCATCATGGAATTACCTCCTCCTACAAATTCCAAAGGCGTATAGGTCTTTATGGGACATGCCGGCTATTATCAAAGATTTAGCTTGCAGTATGCCATGATAGCCATACCACTTTACAAATTATTAGTGGAATTCTTATGGATAGAAGAGTGCGACCAAGCCTTTGAGCTTTTAAAGTGACGCCTAATCATAACACCCATCCTTATACCTCCCAATTGGGATATCGATTTTCATGTTCATACTAATGGATCCAAGTATGCAATTGGGTGTGCTTTGTCAACCTGGTAAACATAAGAAAGACTACCCATTCTACTTTGCCAGTTGACAACTCAATGATGCGGACATCAACTATACCACCACAGAAAGAGAAGCCTTAGCAATGGTGTATAGTGTTAGAAATTTCGGCACTATCTATTGGTAAATGATTTTGTCTTCTACATCGACCATCAAGCATTACTTTATCTTGTGAACTATAATAGGAAGAATGACTAGATGGCTCCTCTTGCTTCAAGAATTCAACTTCAAAATAGTGGTCCACAAAGGTGCCCAACACTACATTGCCGATCACATGTCTCGTGTAAAGTTAGGAGAAGAAGCCACTAGAGTAGAATATGACTTGCCAGATACCACACTATTTTAGATAGATTTTGTTCCAGATTGGTGTGGAGATATCATTGGGTAAGACCACCCCCTGAAATGAAAGCATTGGATGCTAGAGAATTAATTTTAAAAGCTGAACCCTATTAACTCATTGCCGGACAACTATACAAGATGGGCAAGGACCAGGTTTTAAGAAGATGTGTAATGCCTCATGAGATCATGCCAATCGTGAGTGAAGTCCATGAAGGCATTGCAGGAGGACACTTCCAAGGGGAAGCTATTGCAAGAAAAGTCCTCCTCACAAGCTACTGGTGGCCAACACTTTGGGCAGATGCCTAGTAATATGTCAAAGGTTGTGATGTATGCCAACGGACCACTAAACCCCAACACAAAGACTTCAATCCCCTAACAATAGTTGTTGCATAAAAACCATTTGAAAAATGGGGGATTGACTATGTGGGTCCCATCCATCCAACAGTAAAGGGAACATAGGCACGCTACATCATTATGGCCACCACTAATTACTTTACCACATGGGCTGAAGCTAAAGCACTTAGAAAGGCAGATGCCAGAGGCACAACAAGATTCTTATACAAGAATGTGATCACCCGATTCAGATGTCCCATTAAAATTGTGTCAAATAGAGGCACACATTTTGTCAATGAGGTAATCCAAGAACTCTTGTCTGGCTTTATGGTAATCCATAGAAAAAGCACACCCTACTACCCCCAAGGGAATGGACAAGCCAAATCCACCAACAAAATATTATGCATTGTCCTCAGCAAGGTAATAGAACCACAATGTTTTGATTGGGCAGAGAAACTAAATGCAGCCTTATCGGCATACCGAACCACACTCAAGGTCAGTAAAGGGAATAGACCTTTTCAATTGGTGTACAGCCTTGAAGTTGTGGTCCCACTAGACTTTGTAATACCAAGCCTATGCATAGCAGTACAAGATTGCATGGGAGATCATGCATCCTTGAAAGAAAGATTCTATCAATTGGAGAAGCATACAGAGACAAGCTTAATTGCCTACCATGCCATGACAATAGAAAAACACAAAAGAAAGGCATGGTTTGACTGGAATCTTAAAGCTAAAGACATCAAGGAGGGTGACTTGGTCTTGTTATACAATGCCAAAGTACACAAGGGAAAACTCAAGTAACTAGGTCAAGGACCCTACCGAGTAAGAAAAATGAATCCCATCGGAGCTGTGCTGTTAGAAATATTGGATGGAGCCCAATTTAACACAACCATAAATGGGAGCGGAGTGAAGCACTACTACTTCAACACGCAAGCCATCCCGATAAAAATAAAGATTTGGGAAACCCATGTCTTCCTTAGTTAGGATCAGATTGTATCACAAGCACTCACTTTCATATGTACGTCTTCACACATATAGGTAGCATCAACCTAGGGCTCAGAAGTGATGCCTAAGTGCTAGCCTTGCTCTATGAAATCCCAACAATAACAAAAAAACATATAGTTAGTCCCTACCTAGTTACTAGGTCACGTGCACTCACATGCTTTCGCTTAGACACATAGTCGATTGCATGAATAATTGTGCCACACACTTTCATTCCACACTCTCAAAGCATGTGTAAAAATAAGATCTCTCACAAACACACACAAATGTCATGCCTGCATGCCAACTAATCTAATGTGGTACATCATATGCACATGGATGCAAGTTCGGAAACAATGCTGCCACTAAAGAGGATGCAAAGAAAGAGCCCACCGCCTTAGCCATGAGATCCCCTCCAAAGTTCGCAACCATCTACCTTCTCTCAATCACGGCAACCACAGGCATTTGTGGTTTAGAGCGATAGATTTGAGGAGGATTCTGTGCATGGCATGGAAACCCAAGAAGAATAAATGCCACCCCAGTCACTACCGTCCTACACAACCATTGACGGGTCCCAATCATTGGAACTTGTGTGGCCACCTACATTGACTTATGCTCTTTCCAACGGAACAACATATTTCTTAGAGCAAAGGGGTTTGAGCAGTTTGTATGAGAGCCTAAAATCCTTGGAGGATAGTCCTACAATGACCACATACATTGGGGACTTTCTCTAGTCTTACCATTCTAGCAATGCACAGGTTGGCAAGTATGACACCATCAATGTACATTACAACGCAAGGTGCAAAATACCCTACAAGGCCTACCGATGCTAAATTTCTCGAAGTATAGCCTCTCCTCACCAAGGGCACAAAGTTCCACAGGGACGGGATATTACTTCATATCATCGTTAGCCCTCGCCTCAAGGAAGCAGCACAATTCCTCTCCACAATCATAGGGGTTAAGTGCTACAAGAATTGATCCCTTCTGCACATTTGTTTTGCTGAGTAGGAAGCTAAAGCAAGACTGGATCTAGCACTTAGTCATCTTCTTCACAAAAAAACTAGATGGTTCATCAGACCAAAAATGTAATTTCCACACTTATTGGTTGTAATCATCAATAAAGAGATACAAGAACAAAAGATGACTCTGGCCCAATCACGAAAACCTATTGAGGAGTTGGACATTCCCTTCTCATCAGCATGGGAGCCGTCACCAACTTCTTCTACTATCAGATTGGCAAATGTGGATACCTCCGAAGAAATTCCTATTTTGGAGGTCAAAATTGAGGAATTGCCCCATGAGATGCTACAACTTGGTGCACAACTGCAACCAATATATCTCCAACAACCACAGTAGCTAGAGCCTGAGGCTACATTGACACCATCACTGCGCCATGCCAGTCCATGAGTCACAAGGGGAGCTAGTGCCAGAACAATAGTATGATTGCTGTACCCAAGTGACTGACTTACCATTGGAACAACCCCCAACAAGTACTACAAAATCATCGGGATGGCTACATGGGCACCAATTGTATCAACAGTATCGCCGGTCCTCATCAAGTCTGTCATTCTCCATCATCAAGCTACCCAAATGCTCCAAATGTCAGAACTATTCACGCCACAGAGGTCAGGGCACTTCGGGTGCAAATAGATGAGAAAGAGGTTAAAGACATATGCATGAACCAAGCTCTCCAAGATCAAGAGAAGGCAGTGAGGGATGTGGCCTCCAACCTCCACCAAAGCCAAATATAGTTGAGAGCAGCAGTACAAGCTACGACAATCCTACAGACCCCTATGACTACTTGAACTCTACACATGCTTAGTAGATGAAGGCACTGGCACAAGCTTGACTCGCTCTAACCCACAAAGAAAAAGAGCTCCAAGATTGCCAAGACAAGCTTGAAGACATGCAACAGTCTTTGGCAATACACACATTCAGCATTGGAGAGCTTACAAGGGACTGCAAAATCTTAAAGGACCAACTTGCTACTGCTAAAGAGGCCAGCACTTCACAAGCACAAGTCTTGGACTAATGGTGAAATACCATTGAATTCATTCCTCAACAAGCATAGGTCACCTTGCAAATGAGAAAGCTTAAGGAGGCATATACATCCATCTTCCATAAATATAAAGAAAAAATGGATGAGATGCGATCCCAAAAGATAGTCATCTCCAAGCTTGAACTCCAATTGTTAGTGCACAACAATGAGGCAATGGAAGACAACACCAATGAAGTCCCACTACAATGCACAACGGTGGTGTACCAAGAGCTTGTGGCCGCTCTACAAGCGGAAGATCACCTCAATGCACTGGGGGCTTTTTTAATGGAAGCAACTCCAAATTAGGATCATATCTGCTCATCCAGCAATCAAATGGGAACATTCCATAGGGACCAAAAATCTGCTCATAATTTGCTAAGACTTGTCCAAAGATGAGACAAATATCTTTTGCATGTCTACACATGTCGAGTTTATAGCACTCGGGACGAATGCTTTCATCGCATATGTATGTCTCATGGGTAGTCCTCCCCTCAGGATTATTGCTAGTTTGTTGCCATTACTACAAAGGCCATCACTATTATTTGAAAGGCATGACATAACTGACATCCCACCCTTACAACTGATGATCCAATCGCACCAGCAAAAAGAAGTGTCGAAAGATGATAGGGCCTATCTCACATCCAACTTCCCATATCTAACCACTCTCTATGCCAACCTCATACCCTCACTTACCCTTGTTCTACCACTTTCTTAACCTTCCCCGAGCTACAGCCTAACATCTACTCCCTTCATCATCTCTTTGCTCATGCCTCTCACCACTTTCAACTAACCCAACAGTCACAAACTTACGAGCCCCTCACACCTAGCTTCTTCCCTTGCCTTGTTAATCCTACCCTCGAGGATTACCAAGCTGCTCAAACCATTTACCCAGTTCTTCCCCCCTCCCCTCTGATCCCCCTTCCACAACTAACGCTCTTCCATATTTCTCCCCCGTGTTCCCACATTCTCTCCTTGCCCCGTCACCACCTCCGACACTACTTGTGCTGCCAACCATCAGCAGAAAATGACCCAGTATTTGATTTTGAATATCAGGATCTGGATAATCGAATTCACACTCCCATGCTAAATTCCAATGATGGGTATGATTTTGATGTGATACCACTTCCCAGTAACCCCATCAAGGAATTTTGGAGCAAATATCCTGATGTGAAAACTCGAGGTGGATGGACCCTGGACAACTTCTCTACCAACCTTCGTCAACGTCAAATTAGTAAAGATTGGGTAAGCAAGTTGGATCCCCAACCTGATTGGCACCGCCATCCCAAGCTCTTTGATGTAATCTTCTTGAAAGAGTACCCGCATGCACCTCCATGTCTCAGAACTCATCCTAAGTTCCATGACCTCACAGATGGGAAGCCAACATACACACTTTGGGTGAAGATTGCACCTTAAATTGGCCAATGCCGAGCCATACTCTGGTGTAGAATGGAATATCCAAGGCACACTGATCCGAGCACTTTAACAACATGAGCAAATGATGTGTGGCAACATTGACTGCTTCCTTCGCCAAAGTGCTATCTTTTGCAAAACATTGGAATACATTCTAGAGGTCCCAAGCCACATCAACCGCCATTTGCCTGCACTCAGTTTCAATCCCAATGAACGGATCGATGCTCAGATTACAAGCCAACTATTACAAGCCAACTCTATCAAAGAGTCATCTTTCTAGAAGCACGCCACATATCTCTGTTCAAACAAATGGTGGATACAAGCAAAATTGTAT
Organism: Dipteris shenzhenensis; assembly: GCF_047967505.1. Classification (NCBI taxonomy): domain Eukaryota; kingdom Viridiplantae; phylum Streptophyta; class Polypodiopsida; order Gleicheniales; family Dipteridaceae; genus Dipteris; species Dipteris shenzhenensis. The sequence continues at coordinate 18,198,658 of NC_141619.1, forward strand.
GGTGCCAAGGCTTTATAGCAGGATCAATTGGCATGGCACAAGTTCCACAGCCACTAGATTACACGCATGGTATCCCAACTCCATGATCACAATAAGCCATAACCCGAGGACGGGTAATAAATTGGATCTGGGAGTATGTTGTCTCTGTGCCAACATGGACTTCGGTAGCACAGAATGTGTGTGTAGAGTAGCGGCAAAGCTCCGCTTGTACTTGCATAAGGCTAGGAATAATCTCTCTTAGGAATCCTCAACATGCAAGTTCTACTTGCAACTCCTACATGCAAGTCCTACATGCGAGTTCAACATGCAACTCCTACATGCAACATGCAACTTGCAACTCCTACATGCAACTTCTATATGCAAGTTCTACATGTAGAGAGAGAATGTCTTACAATTCCTACATGCAAAGAGAGAAGCTCTCCAACTTGTATAAATAGCCCATAATGGAATGAAGCGCACACTCTTTGGGGGCATTGTGTTGAGTTCTACTTTTGTATTCCAAGCAATTGTCTCCAAGTGTCCATGCTTCCTTGCACTCCACGTCCAAAAGCATGTCCTAACCTTGCAACAACTCCTCCCCTCTCCTCCAACCTTGCAACCCCTCCTCTCTCTCTTGCCTCCCAACTCCTCCTGTCCTCCTCCCTCCTCCTCCCTTCTCCTTCCTCCTCCTCCCTCACCTCCTCGTTCCTCCTCCTCCCTCCTCCTCCTTCCTTCTCCTCTCTCTCCTCGTCCCTTCTCTTCTCTCTCCTTTCCTTCCACTAGTGGGAAGCCTGTGGCAAGCCACGGAGTAAAGCTCCAAAGTTGCTTCTTTGACGCCATTACAATTTCTTGGATATTCTTAAACAGAGGGAGAGACTACCAAAGAGAAACAAAGACTCCCAAAATTGAGAGAGAGGGGAGAAGTGGAGAGGTGACATGAGACATGAGAAGCAATGAACATGAACGTTGTAAATTGATTTCAAATTTGTGTGATACAGAAAAACTTAACTAATTTGAATCTTGTAAGAAAATTCAGGAGGCTTGAGAGAGACTAGAATAGTCATAGGAGCATGAGAGAGATGAGATAAGATGTAGTTTCATAGAATTCTATTACTTCACTAAATCAATACATTCATAAGAGATAACCATAATGAGAATTGTTTCATGTTAAGTATATATCCATGCTTTCCCATTTATAATAGCTTTCAATTTGGTGTGGGTTGATCCAATTGTAGCGTTCAGATGATGATGGACCATCCGTGTAATTAAAAACATATCATATTCATGAAATGGCTCAATTCATGGTATGTTCCTAGCATTAGGGGTTTGGCTTTTTGCTTTGCCAAGCAATCGAGACAACAATTGCTTAAGGACATCTAAACGATTGGTTTTGAGGACCTTTCGCATAGTGAGGTGGTTGATGGATCCTACGATTCATCAAGATAACTGATCTGGATGAGGGACCAACTAGATTCGATGCTTGTGTTATTAGCAGTAATTTTGTGTTTCCACATTGGCTGTCAATCAAATTTGTGAGCTCTCGCATAGTTGTTCACCTTCCCATGGCAATTTCACAATTCTAGGATTGTTTTCTTTTCACTTGTATCAAGAAAATTCATAGGACTTTGTGTGACACTTCCATGAGATGTTTCTCGGTGTCAAATAGATTTTAAGCCCTTGTAGCAACCATTCTTACCCAAAAGTGAGAAAGCAAATAGAAGCGTTTCAACAAAGATTGCAAGCAACACGGATTTGCTTTGGATCAAAATAAGGCACAGGAAAGAGACAAAAAGAGAAAGGGATTGAAAAAAGAAATTGTCTTATAGTTGACATGTCCCGAGAAGACATAATGGCTATCATTCATATCTTTAGCAGACATTACATGGACCATTGAGCATCAAAGTATCGAGTTGAGACACGAGAGCCGTGAGGCAACACATTGATTTGCATGTAAGTGATCATTTAGGAGGGGATGACTTTGACATTTTCTCTATGAGGAACTAGAAAAATTATTAGATGCCGGTTTCATTTATGAACTCGAGCATACCAATTGGGTGTCACCAATTGTGATTGTTGTTAAGGAAAACAAGAAGCTCAAAATATGTGTGAATCTTAAGAACACCAATGCAGCAACAATTAGAGATCACTACCCCCTCCCATTGATTGAAACAAATTTAGAAATGGTAGCAAGATCTGAAGTGTATAGCTCGTTAGATGGGTTCAGTAGGTACAACCAAGTACAAATTACACCTCAAGATCAGGCAAAGACAACATTTTCCATAGAATGGCACATTTTTGCATACAAAGTCATGCCATTTGGCTAATGCAATGCCCGATCTACTTTTCAAAGGGTCGTGTGCATTGCCTTCAAGGATTTTTTTTTCAGTAAGTTCCTATAAGTCTTCCTCAACGACTTGCTACAAGAATTTAATTTCAAAATTGTGGTGAGAGAAGGATCTCAACACTTCATTGCAGATCACATGTCATGATTGACGACAAGAGAAGAGCCAAAAGGAATAGAAGATGACCTACCAGATGCCACATTATTTCATATTGATGTTGTGCCTGACTAGTGTGTAAACATCATTGGGTACTTAATGGTAGGAAAACCACCCCCTAAAATGAAAGCAGTGGATGCTAGAAAACTATCCTAAAACTGCACCCTATCAACTCATTGCAGGGCAACTATATAAGATGGGCAAGGACAAGGTTTTAAGGAGATGTGTAATGCCACCTGAGATCATGCCAATCCTCAATGAAGCCCATGAAGGCATTGCAGGTGGATATTTCCAAGGGGAAGCAATAGCAAGAAAAGTCCTCCTTGCAGGATACTAGTGGCCACACTTGGGCAGATGCCTATGAATATGTCAAAAGCTGTGATATATGCCAACGAACTACTAAACCTCAACACAAAGACTTCAATCCCTTCATAACAACAGATGTTGCACAAAAACCATTTGAAAAATGGGGGATTGATTTTGTTGGTCCCATACATCCAGCAACAAAGGGAACATGGGCACGATACATCATTGTAGCCACCACTAATTACTTTACCAAATGGGCTGAAGCTAAAACAGTTAGAAAGGTAGATGCTAAAAGCACAACAAGTTTCTTATATGAGAATGTGATCACTTGATTCAGATGTCCCATTGAAATTGTGTCAAATAGAGGCACACATTTTGTCAATGAGGTTATCCAAGATCTCTTGTTTGGCTTTATGGTAATCCATAGAAAGAGCACATCCTACTACCCCCAAGGAAATGGACAATCCAAATCCACCAACAAAATATTATGCATTGTCCTCACCAAGGTAGTAGAACCAAAGTGTTCTGATTGGGAAAAGAAATTAAATGTAGCCTTATGGTCATACCAAACTACACTCAAGGTTAGTATAGGGAATACACATTTTCAATTGATGTACGGCCTTGAAGCTGTGGTCCCATTGGAATTTGTAATACCCAGCCTACGCATAGTAGTACAAGAATGTATGGGAGATCATGCATCCCTAAAATAAAGACTCTACCAATTAGAGAAGTATACATAGACCATATTAGTTCCCTACCATGCCATGACAACAAAAAAACAAAGAAGGAAGGCATGGTTGGATGTAATATAAGAAAATAATTTGAAAATTTTGGTCCAAACCACCATGCTAATGTGGCAACTCCACAAGCAATGCAGGATTCCTCTACAAGCTAGCATCTCATGCATAGTGAGGGTCTACCCCTTTGATGTAACCATGAGACCATTGAGATACCCCTATGAATGGTAAGCTAAAGAAAGTATGCTCTACTAATTCCCTAAAAGACAGGAGCTACTCAGTAATCCCTACGCCTGCCAATGCTAAACAACTGTGGGTAAGTGGTAAGTTGTCAGATACTAAAATAAGGGCAAAGGACGATTTGAAGCAATAGTGATTGGCCAAGACTACTCTATAGGATCCCAATACAATTTTGCTAGAGGTCTCCCCTAAAATATCCATAGTCTCCATCTAGGCTCCTCTAAGACAAACAATTGAGAAGGGTCTAGTGAACATAGCTTCACCGACATCCTATCACTCTAATCCTCTGCCAATAAAAATCATGCCGATCCATCGATTGCATAAGTATAAGTTTATGAGAAGTGTCTATAGAATAATATAAGAAAGGTGCTAGCCCTAATCTCACACCTAAACATATGCCAAGCATACATCTAGACCAGCTGAATATAGGTTGAGAATCCTCTTGAGGCTCATGGTGGCTGCTCGGCTATCTCCTCTCTAGGGGATGAAATTGCACAAATAAGTGTCAGATGGAAATAATCCAGGTTGACTATAGTGATCCACATCCAGGTTGAGTATAGTGATCCATCAATAAAATCCAGGTAACACTTCTTGACCACCACTAACCAGCTAGTGTACACTGAAGAATACCATGTTGCAAAAATTACTTCCATGGCTGGTCTCCTAGAGTGAAGCTTCTCATGAGGAGCTTGACTAGAAGTGCTCTACTCTATTGCTTAGGGTCAAGGATCCCCAAACTTCCCTGTGTTGTGGCAAGGGTGATAGTGCCACATGAAACTTTGCCTCAAGTGTCCCTAAACTGTCCCCACCAATCCACACAAGATTCTTGAGCAATCTCCTTGACTATCTAATACTATAAACATGAAAAATACTAGCAAGAAGCCACATAATACATGGCTGCCAATAACATATGATTGAGCAAAAATTCTCTACAAGCCAAAGCAATTGTAGTAGTACTTCAATATGCTAGCTTTCTTTGTATACTTGCTAACACAGGAGCAAACTATGGAATAGGGAACACATCAACACCAACTTAAAAGCCCAAATATCTAGTGGAGGTGCCTTTTAACACCCAGACAAAGCCTCTATTGACTCCCTACTCTGGATTATCCTACCTAGCACCAGTCCAACCTTTAGATTATATTCCAATTAACAAGTCCTCATTAGGTTAGGCAAAACTTATCAATGGATGGAGTAGTGGTAGATCGCCCCTAATTTTCATTGATGTGTCATCTTCTATCCAATAACTTTTTCTCCTACATGATTGGAAGAGAAACCTCAAAGTTCCATGACTATTAGCTTGCATATATTAACCCATAGCCTCGGCGATGACAAAGAGAAAATATATGGTGCAAGAAAACCCTAGTGAGCAATTTAAATGCAAGTCCTCTACCTCCACACAACACCATCCTTGTAGCCAAGTTAGAGTATAGGGACTATTACCCATGATATCTATCTGTCACTAAAACCAAACCTCTTTATGGTACTGTCCTAGAAAATCCACTCAACTCTATCACAAGCCTTCTCAAAATTGAGAAGTAAGACTATGGTATCTTGTTGAGTCTAGTGTGTGGCCCCCCAAAAAATGAACACATTGTCCAAGAGAGTCTGATCTTGAATAAAACCTGTTTGTGTAACTTCTGGTGATATCAAGGAGTAAGAGATCTAAGGTGCAAAGCCAAAATCTTTGCTAGGATCTTATAGGTAGTCCCAAGAAGCCTTCTTTCAATCTACATTTGTCCAATCTCTGGCTAGGGTAAAATGACATGAGAAACCCTAGCCCAAGAGAACTATAAACTATTTGATATGTAAGAGAATTCATCTAGTTGAGATGCATCTTGAAGTCTAGCATGGAGTAAGAAGCGGGTCTCACTTAGCCCTGTCTCTATGCTAATAAGCCTCCCTTTCCATGTCCAATCTCATCTTCAAGAATTCAACCATGTTGAAAATATCCTCCAACAATCCAAATGTCAACAAAGAGACTTTTTGAGTTGCTGCCAACATGTGCATCTAGGATTTGGCGGGGTGTGAGGATACACATTGAGAACTCAAACACTAGTGTTCTCAACTTGAACAATATTATAAACAGCCCTACTCTCCACCAATACACCCTCATGAATGATGACCAAAACCCATCCACTTGGTGTAACTTGGCCAAAGGTCAAAGCTTCCCCTTATTATATCCTAATCTTGATACCTATTCTGTGCTAAAAGTGTAAGGTGACCCGACCAATTCATACGTTTGTTAGGTAGTCAGCAAATCTACATTCTTGTAGAAAAAGTCTTTTGTTCAAAAAATCTTGTGAGTGCATTGCAATGGAGGAGCTAGGACATGTAAAATGATTGTGCTCTATTGCAAGCAGGGGTTTTCAACTGCATGCAAAGCCTAATCTTAGTTGCATGTAATGTATCGAATGAATGGATATCAAGAAATGCTCATTTTCTATTCTTTTCTTATCTCTTATGCATTCATTTTCCCTACACCATATGCACATTTTTCTATTCTTTTCTCATCTCACTCTTTTTTGTTGGACTATAGTACACAGTTGCATCCTAATGAAAAAGGGTTAGTTTTTAATGGATTTCCTCATGTCTTTTTACTTTACCACTTGTATTACACAATATGCCATCCCCATATGCACACCATTACACTCCGTATATACTAGTTCATTTATGGGATTCTGTCATCCCTCGTTCATTAAATTGTGCATCCACACTTTCATGCACTTGTATAAGTCTCGATTAATTATTTGATCCCCATTCGGTTAATAGAGGGGTATTGCCAATCATATGATATTTAAAATTTTTTGTGGTTCTCAAGCATCATAGAGGAGGATAGAAATAGAAATTTTATGGCTTCCTATATATGTAGATGCCTATTACCTCATTAGATTGTTGTTGAGTATTTAGGTTGTGAGAGCTTTGTTGGGTGACTAGAGTTTCACAATTCACACTTTCTTCTAAGAGAAGCTATCATTTGTTTGCTAACCTTTTTGCTTGAGAGCTCCAGGTGTGAGTGGATGATTGTATTGGGTTGTGTTTGGGCTAATGTTTTGTATATGAAACAGTGCCTCTTTGGGGAGATTGTATTTGTTAGGTTTGCAAGTTTAGTTAGAGTAAAAGAGTTGCTATTTAACAGAGCATTGCTAGCAAGTAAGTGCCACTATAATTATGAGGGATCTTTGAAGTTGTTTATGTTTCTTTTTAGTTCCTTTTTTGGTCACGTTCGCTACAGGGATGTATTTTGAAATAATATATCAATATAATGCCCTTTTTTTCTTGATATTATCTGACTATTAGATATCAATGTAGTGTTGTATTTGGCCTTACGACACAATACATCGATCACTTGATTTGTCATGTAATATTTGAGTCGTCTTTTGGGCCATGCATTTGTATGGTGCTTATCTCTTTGCATTGGGTCGTATCACTCGACTATAGGTGTAACTAGATAATTAAGTTTGCATTTTGACACTTGGTCATAATACTTGCCTTTTAATGGCATTATAAGGGCTCCTTCCTCTTGTTTTGAAACTAGCTCGACACTTGGTCATGCCATTCGGCTGTATGTGTTGTTCATGCACCTTAGATGGATAATAGGATCCAACACTTGGTCATTTATTTGACTTTTGTTGTTGTCTTCTTAGGTATATATTTTGCAAAATAGCATCTTTAACACTTGGTTGTTCATTCGGATTTCGATGGCATCATAGCTTACATAATAGAATAATTGTTTTATTTGGCATTTGGTGTTATTGTAGCTTGTCACAAAATATAATAGTCTAAGCTTCCATTTATTTGACTTTAGGTGTAATACTTTACAATGTTAAATGCAATTATCTAGGTTTTGACAATCATTTCTTCGACTTTCGGTGTCACCGTGGCTTGCATCATTAGAAAAGAGAATTTGAAGAAGGCATGCTCATGCTACTATACAGTGCTCCCTAGTGGCAAGGAAGCAAAACGTCCTTGGTGTATGGGATGGATTGCACTGGATCAAAAAGTGCTTTGATAATAGGACCATACCTTAAAAGGCCTGGAAAGATGAATTGACAAAATGAATCAAGGAATGAAGATCAAGGTTTTTGGCCAAAAGCACAATTAGGATAGATTGAAAAGTAGGGCTATGGCATGTAGCTCAACCACCAATGAAAAAAATCTCAAACGGATGCAAAAACAATGCAAAAACATGATTGGATATTTGTCTATAAAATCTCACATTTTCATTTTTACTTTCTTAGGTTGCTTTGCAGATTGCCATGGCATAGACATAATTTGTGGGTTGTGCGACATATGGCCTCAAATTACACACACTAAGAAAAGGCCCATATGTGATGCTTACATATGGATCTATTCATGACCATTGAAAGCTGAGTGGATCCTATCATATCATGAATCAAGAAATGGATAATCCATGATATGACCACTCTTGCCTCTAGGTTCTAGTGTGAATTACATTTGGGTGTAGGAATTGTCTTAAAAATATGCACGTACATGGACAAGGAACTTGTTTTAAGCTATAGCATGAAGGAACTTTGTTTTGAGATATAGCATGAAGGAACTTAGCATGAAAGAAACAATCAAGGGTAGGACAAAAAATAAATAAACCAAACAAAAAGTCCAAAACTTAGGCAAGCACAAGAAGGAAAAATGAGAAAGGAGATGGGGCCAATAGAGAATGAGAGGCAAGGAGATATAAAGGGCCAAAGGCACAACTAAAAAGGAGAAGTCTCACTCTATAGGCAACTTAACAACATCTCCTACCTTTGCTTGTTTAACAAGGTTCCCTAAATATTCCATTTGTGTGTCATAGATAATCACACCTTAATGGAGAAAATAACATTTCCTTGGACATTTACTTTGGGCAAGGGTCACAATTGTACTACAATAAAAGAACCCAAAGGACTACCAAAAAGTGAGTGACAAAAGTATTAGGCGAGCGAGAACATAAGGGATACCTCCATTAAATAAAGTTTTAAGGTTAGCAAATATATTAAGTCTTATCAAACAATCCATGCAAAGGGAAAAGCCACACCACCACTAGGGTAAAATGGAGAGTACACATCTAATTGATACAAGTCAGCCATTTCACCCCACCTGTAGCTTTACATTCCCATTGGCCACATGGTTTTAACAACTAGAGCTATGCACACTCCAAAAGTCTCTAATCAAATTCAAAAAGGAGAACAAAAAGATGTAAAACAAAAGCACTTTGTGATGGAGAGCTAAACCACTTACTTTCAATATACAGTCATATAGGAATGATATAGGTGCGATGCTTCAACAACCAAAAGCATTCTATTCCATGCCATTTGCCAAAACATTTTCCTTCTATGCCATTTTTGGAAACACTAAGCCAAAATTGGAAAAGGTCTCTCTTTCGCTACCGCCCAAAGCTAAAGCAATTCCACTTTTGTAAGAGTTGTTTGATGCATTAATTGGTAGACAATTGCATTTAATCCAAGCACAAAAATGAATGCGTAGTAGATGTGCTTGCAAGGCATGTATGCATTCTTCTTTGTATCACATTGCACAAAGTCAATATATGTGTAATGGAGAAAACTTGTTAATGTGAGAGAGTAAGGCTTTTAAGAATTGAACTTGGAGTCTATATATGAAACACATTGCTTCATATCTAATAATGATATCGTATTTCATGAACTACCCATTTTTCATCATCACCTTCTCTATGCTACCTTTGAATTCATTACTCAATTTTGATCTCCATCTCACAATATTTCCATCTTGATAAGGTGGTCATCCATGGCTTAATATGTTGCAGTTGAGTACCTTGGAAAACATCCTCAAGGGAAAACCCTACAATGATCAATTGATCCTTCTCTTTTGTACTTAGAGAGGTACCCAAAGTAAATATTCCACACTCTTGGAGAATTTTTTGGCACACCTTGAATGGATCAATCTAGATTCTAAGTGTGGTAAAATTGTTCTACTAGATGAATTGCTCTGTGATCCCTTTTGGATGTTGCCATCTACCTTTGAAGCATTGTGCAAGAACTCCTTGGTCAACCCCTCTATCTAGTAGATTTATTGATGCCACTATGCCCTATAGCTCCCATGTGTACCCAAAGCATGTGATCACACTATGTGGTTTAGTTCTTTGTATTTCCCAAATGGCATCATTCACATTTGCTCTTTATAATTGCTTGCAATTAGTCTAATTGAATGTCTTCCAATGTTTGGATTTCTTTTTTTCCAAGTAATCTGTTCCATTGTGACTGTCTAATGTATTCTAGATGGTGACTATTGAGCTAATTATACTAAAAAAGAAATCCCTCTTTCTTCTTATTGTTTGTCAAGAAACCCCTCTTTCTTCTTATTGTTTGTCAAGGGCACATGCATTGGTCTCTTCATCTTGGGAGATTCTAAACCACTCTCCTCATGTGTGACTTCTATCAAATCAATAAGATTACTTCTCTATGCTCTATTGAAACCACCCTTTGAGATTCATTGTTGCAAGGCATCCATGTCTGGTCCAGTCCTAAGTGTTGCTTTACATTAGTGTATGATAATGGGCACTTTGCAAAGCATCCATTGTGAGATCCATGATAGAGACCTCATATAGAGATCCATGATAGAGACCTCATATAGAGATCCATGATAGAGACCTCATACAGAGAAACATTTTTGCTTGATCCATGACTTGCTCTAATGCTAGAGTGATTATTTAAAGATAATGCACTATAGGAGCAAAGCCATCATTAACATGTTCCATTAAGAACATGCTCCCCATTGACCAACCCTAATACGAATGTCCTAAAAATCCATTCAAACTTGGATGCAATAGACTGTAGTTCTCCATCCTTTACATGAGCTAGAAACTAGAACTTTATTATTATTATATTCATTTCATCTTCACAAGCTTACATGGTTGCATCTCTCCATTCTCTACATAATGATTTATGTATGTCCTCAAATTGGGAAATAATGTATTCTCTTGTATGCTTGACCATACTTGTTTGCCAATGAGATATACAAGTTCTCTCCTTGCCTTCCATTTTATTTCTAGGCCCACCATTATAAACAATTCTTACAACCAACCAATATGAACTTCCACTATCTACTAAAAATCGTCAAAGTTGTACTTTCCTTGACCCATTCTTTAACATGTATTCATTTATATTCTCCCAAAATTGCACTTGTGCATTTCATCTGAGATTTGCACTTTAATCTCACATGTTGCTATTGTCATAGCTCATGTACATATGGGTCATGGCATGAGGAGCATAGTAGCCTAACCTTCAACACGTTCTATGTGCTCAAAATGCACCCACGTAACTACAAGATTTCCTCCATGCCTCATTATATTAACAAGATCAATCCCCAAAAGTAGGGCCAATCATGGTCATTTTAAAATATCAACCTAACTTTTATATTGAAGCTAGATAGCAAACAATATGCTTTGCAAGAAGGGATAAGTACATCTTTGCTTCATGATAGCATTGCATCTAGGCCACCATTGTCTATGGAAGAATCCCTGCATGCAAATCAACTAATATTTGAAGATTCCTATGATGGCACAGTGGAGTAAGTGACTCAAGCACTTCATTAAAGCTTGATTCATTCTGTTCATGATGTGCAGCACCCTCATCAACAAGTAACATATCCATCAATATGTCTCTTATCACTGACATCTCAATGTTCTTACAAGAATCATATAGAGCTATTTTAGCATGTATTGATACCATACCATCTAATTGTAACTTGAGATCCCAATTCCATAGGTTGGTCATGCAAACCCATGTGAATTGCACATCTTGTTATTTTTTCATGGTAATAATAGTAAATCAGATGCACTATGCAAAGCAACACTTAGGTGTCTCACCACAATGTTTACAAACCAATTTGTTCATGTGTGAGCGGGCCTATTGATGGTTCCCTCTTCAATCTACCTTTCCATTGTGTTCCACTAATGGTACGAATGCATTCAATACAAGCACTAATGGTACCAATGCATTCAGTATAAGCACAATGGATAGTACAGTACATGCACATCTATTGAATATCACAACACTCCTAAAGCAATCTTGCATGCTTGTAATGTAATCCATCCAAACATTCCCATAACTCTTTTGCTCCATTCCTTGCATAAGAGGCCTTGAAGTTATTGGCAGTAGCTCATACAAAACATATCTATCATATCTCACTGGGAGCTCTTGCACTTGAGAAGGCAACATGTAGAGAACTAGAGAGTAGTAGGCATTTAAGATAGCAAGTATAGTAACCTCTTGAGAAGTATTCATGAACTAATCACATGAACTAACTCTGCACTTGAGAAGGCAACATGTAGAGACTACAGAGGGGTAGGCATTTAAGAAGCAAGTATACTAACCTCTTGAGAAGTATTCATAGTCAACATTCTCTATCGGGTAGTCACTTTAAAAAATTGATATTGTCAACCATCTAATTCAAATCCTTTCTCTCCACCCTCTAAAACCACAACTGATTGTAATGGTGACATCCTCAATACTAGTGTCTTGGTGTAGCTCAATTTCACAATCGTCGATCATGAAATGTTTTCCAATGTTTGCAATGAAAATCTCACAGAACCTTGTGCAATATCTTACAACTAGTATTTGAGTATCATGGAATTGAAGGATGACTATTTTGGGTTGCATTTTCTAGATGGATCTAGACAAAGATGAGCAAAAGTTGAATGAAAGGAGAGCAAAAGTGATGGCCATGATTGTTTTAGAAGCAATGACCAGGAATGCTTAGAAGTAATCACATAATATGATTTTGCCGATGCAAGTTTCACTATTGGCAACTAGCTTAGTTTTCCAAGAACAAGTCCATAAAACCAAGATAGGTTAAAGAATAAGTTAGGTTTTTTTACCTCACGAAAAAATTGCATTTAAATTATTTTCTCGCCTGACAAGATTGCATGGAATGTTTATTAATATGAGTGGACGAATTTTTACAAAGTGGTTGAGACAAGATCAACAATCATGTGTCATGTTGGATACTTCAATACCCAATATTTTAGGATCATCGTCCAAACTAAGGATCCTACAACATCCATAACATAAGTGCAAGATGTGGCAGAGATGATATAAAACAAGCTTGTTATGGTAGCCGTGTGCTCCTTGCTACTTACATCCATGACATAAGGCAAGATATGATAGAGATGATATAAAACAAGCTTGTTATGGTAGCCGTGTGCTCCCTGCTGCTTGCATCTCTTCATCTCCGCCATCCAACCCTCTCTTGTCTCTCTTCCTTCTCCCTCAGATAGACCCTCCTTGCCTTATTCCTTTGCTCCCCATATGTCTTCCTCTCTCCATATCCCCCCCTCATGCCTCTCTTTCTCCTCCCTCACAATAGCCCCCCCTCTTGCCTCTCTTTCTCCTCCATCACAAAAGCCTCCACCCCCTGCCTCTCTTTTTCATGACATCCCCCCCCCCCTACTCTTGTTGCTCTTCGTCCTCCTCTCCTCTTTTCTCACAATAGGCCCCCTTGCCTCTCTTCCTCACCCCTTTGAGTCTCTTCTTTTGTAGCCTCTTCTCCCTCACCCTCTCACCTCTATACTTATCTCCCCTCCCCCCATTGACTCCACTTTTCCCCCCCTCCCCCTCTTGACTCGCCTCTCATCCACCCTTTCTCTACTCAATTGTCCCTTGCCTCTACAAACCCCCCTCGTTGGCTCTCTTCCTCCTCCCCTCACTTCTCTTCCCTACCCTCTTCCCCCTTGCCTTTCCACAACCCCCCTTGCGTCACTTTTCCCCCTTTCGATTATGTTCTTCTCCCTTTATTCTCTTCACCACCCCTCTCCTCGAACCCTTCCTTCTCAAGAGGCCCCCTCTTGCCTCTCAAATCTCAACCCCAACAGACCACATCCCTTTCACTACTTTGGATTTGTACACATCCCTCTTCCCCTCCACTTGCACATGCAAATAAACCTCCTTAGCAAGGATTCTAAGGAGGAACCATTTGTATATTGCTAGCAACATCTCTTAAAGAAGAGTGCTTCTAGGGCTCACTTTTCAAATGGTTAGCAAAGGGAGGCAAATGCACCTAAAAATGAGATGCCAATTTGGGTGCCTTTTTTCAATTTTAGAATGATGCACTTGGAAGCCAGGATATGGTCTGGAATTTACCAAATTTCAAAGTTGATCTCCAGGCTTGATGCCAAAACTTGCCCATTTTCAGGCTCATTTTCTTGCTTTTGCTTAGCAAAAGAAAGCAAATGTGCCTTAAAATGAAGTTTGTGATGTTTGGGAATGGATGCCAATAAGGATTCTATTTTTTCAAAATTTGTGAATGATGTACTTGGATGCCAAGGTTTGGCTAAAAATTTACTTGATTTGGAGTTTGACCTATAGGTTTGCCTTTAACCCTATTTTTAGGCACATTTGCCTACTTTTGATAAGTGTTTTAAACTACTTAACAAAAGTAGGAAAAAGTGACTAAAAATAGTGCTATTGATGTCTAGGATTTGATGCTAACAAGATTGTATTTTTCTAATTTACATGATTTGGAGTTTTATCTCAAGTATTTATAAACCCCATTTTCAGGAATACTTGAATGCTTTTACTAAGTGATTTAAAGCACTAAGTAAAGGCATGGGAACGTCCACAAAATGGTACCTGTGATTTCTAGCAGTAGATGCCAATATGAGAGCTACGTCTTAAATTTAATTGAATGGTGCATTTGGAAGATAGGATTTTATTTCATGCTCTATGAGTAGAATTCTTGAAATGCTTAGGAAAAGCAAACAAGATTGCATGATAATGGTGTGATTGAAGACTAATTATCAGTGCCAGCTTAGGACACATTATTTCAAGTTATTTTAATCTTGCTTTCGAAGGCCAAGATTGGGTTGCAGATTAGTAGGATTGGATGTTTTTTCACTGGGTTAGATGCTAAAATAGTTTATTTGAATCATGCAATTGGGCAAGGATTTGACTACAAATTGAAAAATGAAATGAAGTCACATTGTATCCAATTCATAATTTCTTGTTCCTTTATAATGACAAAGTTTGTTATGGCTGGATTGATGAAGCAATCTTTTGAGGGCCATAAATGAGCTCAATGGTAAGAGTTGGTCTTTCTTGAGTGTCTTATTTAATTGGATCCAATTGACTTTCTGAAAGTTGTTGATTCATGAAGTGAGAAGTCTCTTATTAACTTGTATCTATTTCATCATTTTGGTTCCAATATAATGACAAGTTTGTTATGGTTAGTTTCTTGAATCATGCTCTCAAATGCCATGAATAGGATGAAATTTCATTGGCTTTGAAGCTGAATCCCAACACATGAAGCATTCCTTTGAAGATTGGATTTCTCCTAATACTTGCATCTATTTCTTCGTTGTCCATTATAACAAATTTTTCTTATGGCTACTCTTTCTAGCATGCAATAATTTCATGCAATTGCAAGGATTTTCTTGTAGCTTACAGTCTGCAAAACATAGTTTGAGATTGTGTTTTTTGCTTTCAAATTTAGGAAGTTTTTATTCTGAGTGATGTTTTGGGCTATTTCTTTTGTAGTTTTTTATATGTATCATGCATAGAAAAAGAAGGCCTTGAAGCTTGGGCACAATGATAAACCTCCAATTAACACTGCTACAAAGGTGCACAAAGGATGAAGATGACACCCTCCTAGTGAGAGTTTTGTGCAAGAGAATATTGATATTAAAATTAAGTCCTTATAGATAATTTTTTGGCCAATGAGAATGTTGAGCAAGACTAAGATTTTGCATAAGAGGAATAATATGAGATAGATATTGATCTAGCTAAAATAAAAATAGAACTAGAAAAGGGCAATGATGTCACACATGATTAGCAAGTGTAGAATAATAGCTTAAATGAGTGTGCACAAATACCATGATGTACAGTGATTCCATAAGCCCATGTAAGGTTGCAAGCTTGAAAAGTCGTTTCCAATATTAGGGTTATATGCTTGAGAAAGGGGTCTCATTGTGTCTATGTAAGGCTAATGGAGAGGAGACACGTGTCACTACTGAAGTAGGAGATTCCTAGACCCCTTTATTGGAGGTTGGAAACAATTTTGAAGGGAGCTTGCAAGCAAGGGAGTGCGGCAATTCATGTCTAAGATGACGATTTATGTATGGGAGGGAAACCCACCATACTACCGCAAGGATGCAGTTAACTTTTGAAGCCTACATGGAGACAAAGTTAGGGCATATAAAAGTGATGTGCATAGTGACATGTTGGGGCTATCAATCAATGTTAATACGTCTGTAATTCAACTACATTTTGATCAATTTGACATTAAGGTCGATAGATACATTACTATCGCCAATCCATGTATAGCACATAGACTTTAATACCTTTCAACGGATGTTGGGGTCATCGATGAAATATCATGAAAGGATTAAGAAAAGAAATGGGTTCATTCCATATGCGTTGAAGATCATTGCCCATCAAGTTATGTAAGACCTTGAGTTATCAATTAATGTATTTGTTAAACTTCAACTTAGTCTTTTATCACTTTTACCGAAAGGTTGATGGATATGTTGGGGTTATCAATCAATGTCAATATTTTTTCAAATACACCTTGGACTTTGATCACTTTGACCTTAGGGTTGATGGATACATTGAGGTCATCAAGCCATGCATTGCTTCTACTTCCACATAGAGTTCCATCACTTTGAATGGATATGTTGGGATAACGATGCGATGCTTTGAACCAACCTATTGTGCATGCTCGGCTTTCATCACTCACTTCTTGTGCCTTGCTCACTTTTCACCGCTCGAACTATTGACTATCTCTAGAAATTCACATAATAATGATTAGCTTATCCTAGAAACTCACAAAAAGGTCACAGTCCAAAAACTCTTGTGCCTCAAACAAAGCGAAGGAAACTACCACCACAAAACTACTAATGCCATTCATGGATTCAAGATCATCATAAAAAAACTCGTGTGTGTGTCAGATGAAAGATAATTAACACCACACGACTATGGAATGTCATGCACGTACCATACTAATATCAAACCATATGCTCCACGAATTCTCTTGAACTCTCAATCCAATATAACCAGGGTCAAGTAAAAAACTTACAGAAATACAAACCTAAGAATTAGATTAGAATTGGTTGCAGAAGAAACGTCCTTCAAAAGCATTAAGAAAGACACAAATAGAACAAAACGTAGCTAAGTACAAAGCTAAAGAAACTTTGAAAAAACAAGACACATAATGGGAAATGTTAATTAATGTAGGAGTGAAAATATAAGCCTACAATTATTGCCATTTCAATAAAAATTCTTCTATCTTTTGTAAATGTCTTACTTTACTAATGATCGATAGTCAGATAAACACAACATTTTGAACTTTCTGATTTGATATGGTATCTGTAGCCACTGCTGTTTCACTTGTTTGTCTCTCTCTCTCTCTCTCTCTCTCTCTCTCTCTCTCTCTGTATATAGGCCCTGGACAAATTGAATCTCTGGCTTCCAAAAAATCACCTTTCCCTTTTCCTCCAAGTATCATTCCATAATAGAGGGCATGGTTTACTTCACTGAGAAGGAAACAGCAGGTCATTTAACATCAATAGAGCAAGTCAGAGCCTTGCACGGCCAATGATCTTGGCTATTTGTCCACAAGGTCGAACAGGAAGCTGCAACTCGTCAGCCTCTTCATCAAAAGGTGAGAAGTAGTAATCAACGGTATCAGTTGTCACAAGCTCCAGACTTGCAGGGTTCCACTGTTATAAAAGTCAATTAAACATATTAAAAGTAATTTATAAAAACCTGGTTGTTTTTACATGCTCTTCCAAAAAGCATGCCCATGAAAAACAAAGCCACACAATTGAAAGATCCCTGCAGGAAAAGAGTTTCAAATAAGACGGGTGAGCATGGTAAGAACACGTTTCTTAACAGAAATAAACAGTGATATTGCACTACTTCCAGTTTACTAACTCCCTGTTTTATCACTGGGTCCTAACCCAACCTCTCTCGGGATCAGTAGGGAAAGCACGTGTAAATTGGTTACACAAATAGTATCTAGGACATGAATTGATCTGAAGCAAATGCGTACAGTGAAACCTGATTCATTGCACTAGGAAGGATGATTTACGACTTCTGTCAATTGCTGTCTTCTGGCATTGTGTCTCATCAATTATTCTTGAGCCAAGTTGGGCAGCACAATTATGTGCTTCCTTTGCGGCCCCTGAGAGGTTGCAATGGAAATTCTTTGCCCTATGATAGAAGTTTATTCTGAAAACCCAAAAGCTGCTATTTTAGCAGTTTGTTAGTGAGATTGCCATACCATACAATATTTGCACTGGAGGTATGTGGCTTTATTTCTTTTAAGAGTACTCTACATTCAGACAACCCAACAAGATCTGTTCCAGTGGCCAACAAGTAAAGCTGAGATGGAGATGCACCACAACTGGATTTGATCAGTATCCACATCCAGTACACTACAGATCGCTTGTGAAAACATCACAACCATGTTGCATCTTTATGTGAAGAAACGGGAGCTCACAATTTCAGATCACTGGTTCATGTGCTATAACAAGTAGATATGTATCTGGATACTCTTCCAATTAGCACTCCTACAATTTGTTAGTACATTTAAAAGAGGTTTGATATGCAACATGTAATTCATAGCGTCTCCATAGCTCATGTGAGAATCAAGAAATGATTCTTCTTTTTCAACCCTCCTCACATCTCCACTGTCATAGACATCGAAATTCAACTTCTAAGAAAGATCACTGTGGCATTCTTCAAAAACCTGCTATTAAATAGAGACACAAGCCTGCTTACAAAATTACTGAAAATATCATGGAAAAAGTTATCAAGAGGAGTATTGTGCCTACGTTCAGCAGGTATCAGAGATTTACCTTTGGGTTTCTGTCCTTATCCACCAAGACAGCTCTGACTCCCTGCATCACCAAAGCGACAAATTTGAATAAAGTCAAGTTGCCCTTGAACATTGGATCACCCCAGCAAAAGAAAACCATGAAAATGAGATTTTATGTGGGAAAAAGAGGGTGGCTTATAAAACAATGAGAGTCAACGGAAAAGGGATATCATTTCTATATTCTTTTTCCCTTTTGAAAACAAAATAGGCAATCGTCTGCTACTCCAGCCTACTCCAGGTGCAAAGATGAAAAAATTGGACATCTTTTTAATCAGAATTGGGCCAGGGGTAAGAACTCTGACAGTGGAGAGCACTTAACGTATAAACTCATTTTCTCTGTGCATCAAACTGCTCAATACATCTGCCAGATGCTGACAAAAGGAGATATCAACAAGTCCTTGCTACAGAAAGAACGTAGCTGAGGAAAGGAATAATAGTTTGAATCAAACTCTTATTCAAGGAAAGGAATAACAGTTTGAATAAAAAAGAATTACATTTTACAACTCAGATCTGTCTTTTGGGTGGACTGCATAAGCATGGCAAGTTGAGGTCGCAATCCCGAGCCTTGCCATCCTGGTGAAGCTCATTTTTTGACCAACTGTTGCCAACTGATCCCATACCACCTTCATCTTGGTGATGTGTTCCTGTACTGATGCCATGCTCATGCCATACAGCTCCGTCTCAAGGTCCAAGATCCTCGCCTTGTTATTAAGCTCATACATCTCCCTCAGTGTTGTCCAAGCCTTGAACGAAGTGTTCGCCATCTATATGTGAGGTACTACCGCATCTGCTATGGAGCCCACAATGATAGCCAAGGCTTCCGCATCATGAGTCTGCCATGCTCTCATTAAAACAGGGTCTGCCGGAGTCAGCACTGCTGTTGTCATCGATGTGGCTGAGTAGTTACAGTGGGTTGAGGCATGAGCTCTCTCCCGTTCGCAATCTCCCATGACTCACACAACACTAAGCAGCTCCAAACTTTCATTTTCCATAATGGGGTATTGGTCCCATCAAGCTTGCCAAGCTCACCAAAATTAGGGATCTTATATCTGTTGGCCATGACAATGAACTGAAAGGAATTAGAGTGTCGTACACCTGCCTGAACGTGAGCCTCCCAGCTGGGTACAATCCTTCAGACACCTACTTGAACAGCCTCCCGCCTGGGTACAATCCTTTAGACGTCGAAATTAATTCCCTCGAGCAATGAATCAAGGTTGTCCCTGAGCAAGGTCCTTGCCTTCAAGCTCCATGTCCTGCTAACTTCCTTCAACTCTGATACAATGTTAGTGAGCTAAGTCTGTAGCTTGTATGCCTCCTTCACCTCCTGGTTGTAGGCCCAAGGGAAGCCCTACCTGTTGCTCCAATCTGCTCTTGAACTGCTGCTCCAAGTGATACCAAATCCCCAAGGGGCCCCTTTTATAGGGCACAAGGCCCTTCCAAAATAGCCGACCAGCCAACCCCTACTGGGCCGACTGGAATCCCTCTACTAGCCGACTGGAATCCCTCTACTAGCCGACTGGAGGGGGGGCTCTATAAATGCCCTTCAGGGCTCCATTTGGAGGCCTTTGCTGGCCTGCTTGGCCACATGGCATCCAGCCAGTGGCCCAGGCTGATCTAGCCTTATTATCTTGCCCAAACCAGGCCCATATGGGCCCACAACATCTGTGAATCCTGCTGTGCCTCTTCCTGCTCCTGCCAGGTGCCTGCATACTCCGTAACTGCTCCAAACAGTCCATGCCTCTGTCCCTGCTGATCCCATGCCCTGGCTGATGTATGCCTTGTCCACGCAGCCCTTTCTTGCTGGTTTTGCCTGCACAGGCCTGTGCTCTCCATTCATGGACAGCCACGTGGCACTGTTGTACCATTTATGCCCACCATGGTGGACCTAATCTGCCAGGTACTTACTCTCTTTCTCTGCTGCCCACATGGCAGCCCATTTGGGAGCCCCATGACCCTCTCTACTGCCCTATAGTCCAACCCCCCCCCCCTTGAGGCACTCCTCATTTAGGGGCTCAAGTGGGGAGGTGACCAACCCTAATCCAACATAGAGACCAAGCGGAATGTCATGTGCTTAACCATGTAATTGTGGTACCATAGGAGTATAGACACCAAGCGGTGTCTAATATACACAGGGCTATGCTGAACCAAGCCCTGAGTGGTCTCCAAAGAGGTGAGTTGGAGGAAGAGGCCCCACCCATCCTCCTAGATGTAGCTTCCCTTGACAGACATTGAGGTGTATACATGTGTGTGTGTGTATGCGGGCACGCGTACACATAGACACACGGTGTTTCTACTCTGATTTTACACACACACACACACACACACACACTTTTTTTTGTGAAATCTCTTTGGCATTATACTACAGAGACAATATCCAAAAAAATTAAAGTGTCTAAATACATCAAGAAAAGATTTCAATACATGACAAGTATACATCATAGTCTATATACTGAGTTTGCAGACAATCATAAAAGGATTGCTGCAAAGAGTGCCTGAAAAGGAGAAAAGTGAAAAAGTTGGGTCACCAAAAACTATTATTCTTGTCCTTCCATAGAGTCCAGAGAACCCAATTGCAAACCCAGCTTAAAAATAAATCAAACTCCTGTAAGATTTTCCAAAAGTAGCATTCGGAAATCTGGTTCTCAAATACCGTCCAAGGAAACCCAGAAAATATTGAGTATGCCAAAGTAGATGAGGCACTGATTCCCGCGGAGCAAAACATCTGCGACAAATAGCTGTAGGTATATGTCTACGTGCCAAAATTTGCCCAGAAGGAAGAATTCCTAGCAAGACTCTCCACAAGAAAACCTGCCACTTTGCAGGACGATTCATTTGCCAAAGATTATTCACGCTTTGTGAAACCCAAGGCAAGGGCAGAAGGACTTTATACAAGGAAGAGACAGTAATGTGGAACAGCCGCAAAGGACGGCATGTCGACCCTGGCAAGTGAAGAGTCCATCTTGAAGCCAATCCTCAATCTCTAGTGGGGGTACTGGCTGAAAATGCTGAAGCATATGAGTAATAGTATGCCATATAGAACAATAATGCATACCAAGATTATATTTTGCAGCAGCCATAGGGAAAGAAAGAAGGGATCCATCATCATGTATGGCATCTGCAAACGAGAGGATCCCTTTCAAACTTAGGAAATATGAACGTTGAGACCCCTGTAAAGCTTGTGGAAGGGTAAAAACCCTTGACCAATGTATGCTCTCAGCTCGTAGAGAATTGCCCTGCAATGAATCCTTACCATGCCATTCCAAGTGCGAGAGTATATGTTTCCAGTCCATCAACATGCGGGATACTAGTAGACAGCCTTTGATCTTACCATCAATACAACCAAGAAGGAAATCCCAGTGAGTGGGCTGCCAGTATCCTAAGGCGGGAGTGGTGAGACACGAAATTAAATGGCACATCATGGCAGCCCAAGGCTGAGAACACTGCATAAATTGCAGCATCAATTTACCTTTATGAGCAAGAATATGCACGTGGATATTTAGAATATTGAGACCCCCATGCATCTCTGGTGAACAGAGATGTTGCACCGAAAGCAATCACAAACTTTTCTTACCATGTTTGGAGCACCAGAAGATTTCCATAATCATAGACATGAAAGAAGTAATGTCTCCCTTGCTGAACATAATCAAAGGCAAGTAAAACTGTATGTATGCTATCAAAATGGATTGAACAATCCGTAAACTGGCTGGTAAAGGCCAAGTAGCTAATTTCCAGTATTCAAGCTTTTTCTTTAGCTTGGTAAGTACCCAGTAAGACTGTTGGCAGCTTCCCCGCTCCTGCGAGCTTCCCCTCCTCCCCCGCCGTACATCTACCTCCCCCTAGCCTCTCCTTGCCTCGCCTCTCCCGCCCCTACCCCTCCGCCCTCACCTCCCCCCTCACCCCCACCTCGCTCCGTCCCCCTCGCCACGCTCCACCCCCCCATCCGCCGCTACCCCCCTCCGCTCCCCCCCGCCCCGCTACTCCCTCCGCTCCACTCCGCTACCCCCTCGCTCCACACCCCCCCACCCCGCTACCCCCTCCGCTCACCCCCGCCCCGCTACCCCCGCCGCTCACCCCCGCCCCGCTACCCCCCTCCGCCCCAGCCCGCTACCCCCAGCCCGCTACCCCCGACCCGCTACCGCCCTAGCCCGCTACCGCCCCAGCCCGCCCCGCTACCGCCCCAGCCCGCTACCCCCTCACTCCACTCCGCTCACCCACGCCGCCAGTCCGTCCCCTCACCCCTCGCCTCCCGCCCCGCCCCCTCCCGCCTCTCCGCCCTCCCGTTTCACCTCCGCCTTCCCCTCCCGCCCTCACCCCCGCCCCCCCCCGTTCATTCGCCCCACCCCGCCCCATCCGCCCCTCCATTCCCCCCCGCCCCCCGTCCGCCACCTCGTCCCCGCTCCGCCTCTCCCCCGCCCCCGCTTCTGCTTCCGCCGCCACTTCACCAGTCTCCCGCCTCCACGCCTTCACCTCGCGCCACCTCCGTTCCCGCCACACCCAGGCTCCACCCTCCCGCTTCTACCCCCCCCCCCCCGTTTTTGGGTGACAGCCTCTTCCTCATCGGAAGCCTCGCAGTTTGTCTTGGCGGTATGGCGGCTCCCTGCCCGGAACCGGAGGCCCAGACGGTCCCTCCCTCTCCAGATGCCTACCGCGTCATCCTGACTGAGCAGCAATCATCTCGGGTTCAGGAGGTTGCCAATGACTTTGCTCTTACATCAGTCTACGGCAGAGTCATTGGACATTCCCCCTCCAGATCAGCCATCAGGGACTGGCTCCAGTCCACTCTCATGCTAGAGGATGGCCATATTGAGGAGGTGGCCCTTATGGGAAGGGGCATCTTCTGGCTTAAACTCTCCAGTGCGAAAGCTGCGAGCAACCTGATTGCTGGCTCCCCCACGTCAGTGGACGGAAAGATTATCATGATAGTCCCGTGGTACCGTGGATTCAGCGCAGCAGATTTTGATGCCCGGTTCTGTATACCTCGCCATCCCAGTGACGCTAGTTTTTCCTGGTCTTGCTGCTGAGCTGCGGCCGATTGTTAGGGACCTGGGCTCCCACTTCGGCTGGGTTATGCACGATACTTTCGCCGATGCGGTGACTACGGCAGGAGCCCCCCGAGTCCGTGTGGCTGTGGCGAATCCTGCGACTCTCCCGGCAGTGATCGAGATCGTGACAGGTGCCGGCAGCATCACCCAGAGCATGGTAGTCACCGGACAGCCAGGACAGTGTCTGAGGTGTCACGGCTTTGGACACCGGCGGCTGCCTGCCCACGTTTCGCCAGCTCTTCTCGGCCCCCCCCGCCTCCCCCCTCTCCGCCCCCTCCTCCCCCCTCCGAGCAGCCACGCCAGGAGGAGCATAGGTAGCCGGAGCCCGGACCAGAGATAGCTGGCAGCTGGACTGAGGTTAGAAGAAAAAGAGGAAAGAACAAGAAGATTTCCGATAAAGGCAAGGAGGCAGAGGTTACCCCGCCTGTAGCTGCACCTCAGAGACCCGATAGGCAGCCGCCCCAGGGACTTGGGAGAGCATCTTCTTCGACGGTAGCCCGCCCTCCACAGCCTCAGGTCCCCCTCTCCTCCTCTCCCCAGCCTCTCCCCATCCAACCCCAGCCCATCCCCCAACGGCACCCCTTGTCTCCCGACCCGCAGCTTCAGCCCCCTCGTCCTCCTCAGTCTTCTCCCCCTCCTTTTCAGCTCCAGTTCCAGTTGCAGCCCCATCCCTCCCCCCCCGCCTCCTTCAGTTCTCCCGCAGAGCTAGCTGCTCCGACGGTTCCTCAACCGAGGGCAGTTCCCGCTCCCCCTCCTCCTTCTCCTCCGCCAGCCGCCCCTGAGGAGTCTGAGCTGCCTATTCCCCAGCCTCCTCCCCCTCCCCCTCCCCCTCCGCTGGTAGGACACCCGGAGTCTACACCACCACCGGAGCAAGCTTCTCCGTCCGCTAGCCCTTCAGTGGCAGACTCTGATGGGCCTCAGCCTCAGGAGAGAGAGCTCCCCCGCGACTTTTACAGATCTGGCCCCTGGGACTACCTGGATGTGGCCGACCTCGGGACCTTCCCTGCTTGCCTCGACATCAGTATCTTCCTGCTCCGCAAAGGGGCGGATGGGAAGATAGCCGCCTTGGCCCCTAGGGATGGCCCTAGCTTTGCTTTCACGTTCCTCAGTGACGGCACCGAGACCTGGACAGACGACTCGGTCTGGGAGGCTCTCAGGGAGCAGACGCATGCTCAGATTTGCTCCTGGAAAGGCCCGTCCAGTGGGCAGCTTCTCGAGACTCATTGGTCCGAGGGTGACGTGCGCCTGCGGTGGTGCTGCGCCGCCAAACGATTCAGACTTATTGTGATCCTCAGGCCCCCCCTGTCTTGGCCCCTCCCCCAAGATGTCAGAGCCTGGACGCCTCAGAAACTCCGTGCCTTCTACGGGATGTCCACCTCAGAGATCTCGAGCTGGCTCGAGAAAGCCTTCGTTCATGGTACCAAAGGCCTCTCGCCTTTTCTGAAGGTGTTGAAGGACGGGCAGGACGACCCCGCCTCCCCCTCCAAACCTTCCCATAAGCGCCAACGCGTCTACTCCGAATTGTCAGCTTCTTCTTCGACCTCGCCCGCGAGCAGACAGTTGTTCGCTGCCTCCCAATCCTCACCATGAGCCTACACCTCGTATCCTAGAATGTGAACGGGTTTCACTCTTCTGGCACCCGTGGTCCCAGGAAGCTCATTTTGAGACAGGAACTTCAGCCAGCAGTGATAGGACGTTTGGATGTACTTCTGCTCCAGGAACACAAGCTTTCGGCGGCTCACTCCCGTAGATGTGGGAAGATCCTCACTGGTCGCTCTCACACTTATTGGGAGCCCTCAATCGGCGCACTGGGGAGGAGTGGTGGTGTCTGTACTTCCGTGGGAGAGCAGCTAGCCCAGGGAGTTTTCGGTCATGGCACGCTGATTCCAGGTTGTGCCCTTTGGGTAGGCCTGGAATTAGAGGGCTCCAGAGTTGGAATTCTCAACATTTATGCCCCCACAGATCTCCGTTGTAGAGCCACCTTCTGGAGGACACTTACAGGGATTCTCCCAGACATGGATTCCTGGATTGTTGGAGGTGACTTCAACAATTTGGAGACCTTGGAGGACCAGCAGGGCAGAGGACCGGAGTTTACAGGTATGGCTCAGGCAGAGCAGTCCGCTTGGGACTCTTTTATCTTTGCGACAGGAGGAAGGGACTGTTGGCGAGACCCGTCCTTCCGACGTTGGCAAGGGAGCTTGGACTTCTCGTGGGGTTTCCGCAGGGAAGGAGGCAGACTCCTGGAGAGGCTGGATAGATTCTATGTTAGTGATTGGGCCATCAGCAGAGGCGGTCAGGCCGGTATAGTTCCAGGGACGACACTCTCCGACCATGCGCCGGTGCTCTTATCATTAGATTCGGCAGCTCAGGCCCTTCCCCCCCGCTCATGCCGGATTCCCGACTCCATTTTCTCGAGGGAGGACGTGCGCAGCAGTATTTGCGATCTTTGGGATAGAGACTGGGGCGAGTGCGCGGACTTGGTTGATTCGGTGGCGCAGGCGTTGCAGGAGTCCAACCAGATCTGCCAGCTCACCCTACAGGTTTGACAGGAGTGGTCGGGTAGAGAGAGAGCCCTTCGGAGAGACCTCGCCTCCATTCAGCGGCTCCAGCAGGCATCCCCAGGCTCGGAGGAGCTTCGGATCCAGGCCCTTCGAGCCAGAGCCCTTCTTGAGGAGACACTCCAGCGTCGCTCAGAGTTTTCCTATCACGCCTCTCTCTCCTTCTGGGCTCGGAAGGGTGACCGGATGTGCAGGGAGTTCTTCAGGACACATGGCCAGAGAGCTGCAGGTGATCAGCTTCGGAGTCTCAGGACAGCGGCGGGACACACCGTCACGGATCCGGGAGAGGTCTTGGGATTGGCCACCGACTTCTACAGGACCCTTTTTCAGCAGGAGCCGCTTGCTCCTCGCACCCGTCGTGCCTGTGAGGAGGTGTGGAGACACACTCCTTCCTTGGTCCAGCCTAGCATGCAGGCGACGCTGTTGGCACCGTTTACCACGGATGAGATGCTGGAGGCCTTGATGGCCATCGATGGACAGAAGTGCCCAGGTGAGGATGGGTTATCTCGAGCATTCGTCACCTCCTTCTGGGACCAGATCCATCAGCCCCTCTTAGCAGCTCTTCAGAGGATTTTCAGCAGCGGTTATATGCCAGAGAGCCTCTCCTCGGGACTGATTTGCCTCATCCCGAAGGGAGGAGATAGACAGGAGATCCGTCAGTGGCGCCCGATCACTCTCCTTACCACTGCCTACAAAATCCTAGCCAAGATGATCAGCGCCAGAGTTCGGCCTCTACTTCCAGACCTCATTCACGACACTCAGACAGGCTTTGTTCAGGATCGCAGTATCCTGGATAATGTCTTCACCTTTTCAGAGGCGGCGGAGTGGGCAAGAAGCATGTATATCACCCTCATGGCAGGCATCATATAAAGATTGCCGCAATGAGGCTCGGAACAATTCATATGACTTTTGAATCTGCCGACCCAAGTATGCCAAATTATGCTCACTCCAGATTGTCCAAAGAGCCCAATATCTCACCCATGAGAGAAATAGTGAGTATTGAGACAAAGACCTCATAAATCTGCCAAATAACCAAAAATGTTTCCCAAATCTGTGACTCGGGAAACGAAGTCGAAGATGATCTGAAATTCTCCCAAGGAGGTTCCTAGAACCCGGGCAGTGCCATAGCAAATGAGGGACAGTCTCTGAAGGAGCCTGACATCGTAAACATGTGGATGGTGCAATGTGACGTTTGGCAAGTGTGATTCCCACTGACAATGTGCCAGTCATGCATCTCCAAAGAAGAAGTCTTTGTTTCAAAGGCATTTTACACTTCCACAATATCTGGAGATTCTTCCGCCACCATGAGAGGGGCTTCCTGATATGCCACAGCGCATTAGCATATTGCTGAATCCATGGAGCAGGCTGAAGAAGCCTGTAGGCTTGGATAGAAGTCAAGGCAGGCAGAGGAACAGGATGAGAGCATGTAGCAGAGGGTTGCAATTGCCAATCCATAAGCCTGTCTGTGCCAGCCACAGGAGGTATAGGTAGAAAAGGAAGTAACAAATCAGCAATTTTCTTCCATATCGACCTGTGATGCATTCCCAATGCATAGGAAGCAGTGGCCTGAGGGAAAGATAAGACATAGCCCTGATCATCTACCACATCATTGATATATCTAATTCCCAATTTCATGAGATTATATGCCCTAACAGGTTCTTGTAAAGCAAGTGGAATGTCAAAGATGCCACTCCAATGAATACTTTTTCCTCATTGAATTTGTCCCCAAACAGTTATCGGGAGCCCAAGGGGAAGCAATTTAGATTTGTCAAAATTGACATGCAATCCCGCTGCTAATCCATACAATGATAGTGTGGTCATAAGCATGCGAACTCCCGAGGAGAGTTCTGTGGCATAAAGAAGTAATCATCAGCATATGCCTGTGCCAAAAAAGATGCAGCCCCACGGATGTTAAGACCAGCCATCTGTCCTGTGTTTGTAAGATGATCAAGATATGTCAAGAGGGGATGGGTCGCAATGGCATAGAAGAGAGCACTGAGAGGGCAGCCCTGTCTAACTGATCTAGCCAATGTCCATGGGTGGGATAGATGACCCCCAAGAATGCACTAAGAAGTAGAGCCGGAATAAAGCCAATAAATAGCATTTGCTATCTTGGGACCAAAGCCCAACTTTATCATGATTTGAGAGAGAAAATCCCATTGAACAGTGTCAAATGCTTTAGCAATGTCTACCTGCAATATGAGCACATCCTGATGCGAATACTTAGCATATTCGATTGCAGTCAATGCATTGGAGATATTGTCATGGATTTGTCTTCGCGGCACAAACCCATATTGATGAGGATGAAGGCCCGCATTCAATATCCCGTGGAGCCTATACACAATCATTTTGGCAATGAGTTTGTAAACTACAGGCATCAAAGTAATAGGCCTCCAATCTGACATATGGTCACACAGGTTGTTTTTTGGCACAAGTTTGATTATGCCATGCTTCCAGAGGTGTGGCAAGTGATTTGCTTGCCAGGCAACATTGATCATTTGCAAAAGGACCTCTTTCAAATCATCCCAAAAAGAAATATAGAATTTGACCGTAAGGCCATCCCAACCAGGGGACTTGGATTTGCTGATGTGGGACAATGCATTATCAAGTTCTGTGTCAGTAAAAGGTCTCTCCAATGTAAGTGCATCATCCATTTCCACTATCTCAGAAACATATTGAAGGAATTCAGTCCTCGCATCAGTGATTTGATTTGATGGGGAACCAGAAACAGAGAACAATTTCTGAAAATAATTGTGGCATTCATCTTGGAGATCAGAGAAAGAGTGCGTCCAAGAGCCATCTAGCTTCCTTACCCTTAGACATGAGTTTTTCTTTCGAGTAGCATGCAGGCCCTGGAAGAAGGCTTTTGATGAACAGCCCTTATCCATGAGGGGCTTCATTCTTGCTCTAATCTGCCATTTGTTCAATTTCCTTTGATCATTATCAATCAGTTTGATCCGAGCATGTGAAAGGGAATCATTTTCTGATTCAGAGAGAGGCCTTAAATGTGAAAATTCAGTCAATTGTTGTGCTGTCCTTTTTGCCCATTTAACCTCTTTTCTCCATTTAGTCATATACCAGTTTCCATACTCTCTAATGACATTTTGTATACGAGAGACAAAACTGTGCCAAGCATAATCCATGTCCTCCTGAGCATGCAAGGGCAAGGGATGAATTGCAGATCTGATCATTTGCTGGAAATATTGATGTTGAAGATAAGCCTGATTAACATGCAGTAATCTCCTGGAAAGAGGTGGCAAATCATCCAGTGGCATACCAAGTTGCAGATATATCCATAATGGGGCATGATCTGACAAGCCCAATGAATCTATGAATAGATGAGGGCTAAAATCTGCATATTGTTGTGGGTAAAATAAATACCATCTGTCAAGTCTTGCCCAGTATGTAGTAAATGCATTATGATGAAAAGTATAACCAGGCACTGACCCTTGGAGAAGCAGCCATAAATCTTCAGCCTGCACAGAAAGAAGCATACTATCCCATGTCTGCCTTTCCAATGATAGCATATGAGATCTTGAACTGGTGTTATCTCTCGGCAGAGGGGAATTATTAAAATCTCCACAGATAAATGCATTAGATCTCCATGGATATTTGCTTAAAGAATCCCATAGGGAAGCCCTCATGGCTGAGGTCTGGGAGGCATATACTGATGCAAACTCAAGAATATCACCATTGACAATGCATTGTATGACCATCCATCTACCATTGCACACACACACACACATATATGATGAATCCAAGAACATGCCCTAATTCATCTTCTAAAAACACAACAAATGGTGCAGTTTCAACCTCATGACAGTCACTCATGATGTCGAAAACCATCACCCTATTTCGGACCTGTTTTGTCAAAGTACAACCCGTTTTTCTCTTATGGGTGCATTTTCAGTCCATCTGGCCATTTTGGTGCTAGTTCCGTCAAGTATTGACTGAGGGGGGAGTTCTATTGTGTTGAGAGCAATTTTCAGCCTGCTAGTCAGCTCAGTTGGTGGCTGGGTTTGGGCTTTTGGAACTGTCATTTACTATTTGTAGTCCTGAATCCCGGACTAATGGTTGAACCATACAACCAAAAGCCACTCCCACTCTTACTTCGGGTCGGCTCTCGTCTTCATAGTGCTTCAGGGGGTCGGCTCTCCTCTTCACCCATCACACGTTTACTTCCTTGACAGGAATTGGGCTTTTGCACAGACGTGATTTCTAAGTTAGGTTTATGCCTTGTTGAGCCACGCATTGGCTAAGTTTTGAGTAGAGAATTCTGAGATCGCAGTACATATCCCAGCACGGGATTTTTTTGGTGGATTTGAGGTGCTCCTTCAGCCAAGTATTGACTTTGACAGTGGTTTCTTACTTGAGGTGCATCCTTGAGCCAAGTCTCGACTTTGATAGTGGTTTCTTACTTGAGCAAGGCGTCCACAACATGTGAACTTTTCT
This sequence comes from Dipteris shenzhenensis, assembly GCF_047967505.1. Lineage (NCBI taxonomy): Eukaryota > Viridiplantae > Streptophyta > Polypodiopsida > Gleicheniales > Dipteridaceae > Dipteris > Dipteris shenzhenensis. The sequence continues at coordinate 18,229,317 of NC_141619.1, forward strand.
GAGTTTTCTTGCCTCATTTTACTTTGCTCAAATGGCACAAAACAATCCAAATGATCTCTTTCATATGCTTGCCCAGGAGGATTAGTTGGTGATATCAACCATCCTCTTTGGACGTAATCTGTTGGTTGCCAATGGCCTATGGGACTATGTTACAAGTGATGAATCCCATCTTGGTGCTATAGTGTCAAATACTCCTCCATGGCAAGAAGAGGGGGAGGGGGGGGGGGGCCGTGGTTGCCTAGGTCATGGGCAACAAGGACAACAACTAGCTGCCCCAATTGGGAAAGCACAAGCGCAAGCGCCTGTAGGTCCTGAGCAAACTAGGTGGGATACTCGTGATGCCCAAGCATTGTCATTGATTTCAATTAACGTGAAGAGGTTCACCATTCCTCATATTCGGTCCTCGTGGCATTCAAAACAGCGTGGGATATTTTGGGAAACATGTATCAACTCGCGATGAGGCTAGAGTCTCATTTTTGCGTAGGGAGCTTGATGGGGTGCCCATGAATGAAGGGGACTCCATGTAGGAATATGTCGCTTGAGTCAAGACATGTGTGAGCAATTAATGAAGTTATCCCAGATGCAGAACTTGTTTCCACTACCTTGAACTCCTTACCGGAGTGATATCTTTCTTTTCACACACCACTCAACCTTTCTATGAGGGAAAATCCACATCCTCTCACTTTTCACACACCACTCAACCTTTCTATGAGGGAAAATCCACATCCTCTCACTTTTCAAGAGTTGTTAACACTCTTATTGCAGGAGGAGCAGACACAAGAATATAGCATCACATTCTTGTAATGGGAAGCAAGCATTTTCAGCCAGGGATAAGTGCAAAAAGAAATGTCCACTCAGGACATGCAGGTGGGAAGAATAAGAAGGGTGCTGCAAAGCCCTTAAGAAAGGTAAATGCCATTATTTAAGAAGCCAGGCCATCAGATTAGTGAGGGCCTAAAGAGGCTTGCCAAAGAATGGAAAAAGGATTCCTATATGGCTGTTTCAGGTTCACCCCATGATACAAGCACAAATGATACTTCTGCTCAATTTGTTGAGCATGCTTGGACATTTTTAACTTGTAGCTATTACACCTCATGGGAGTCCCACACTTTCAGCATCAATGAGACAGCTGAAACATGGTATTTTGAAAGCGGTCCTTCCTGCCATATCACTTCACGTAGGCATTGTTTGGCAAGTTATCCAGTGCATCTATTGGCTAGAAAGTCTCATGCGCCAAGGGACATGGTACCAAGATAGAATTGGGGGCTTTTAGAGTCTGTTGTGTGCATCAATTTTGGATGCCACATGGGCACATCTAGGTGGAAGGAAACATCCATGTGGGCTGCCTCATGGTCCACTGTTAGAGGTGGGCAGCAAGGATAGCCGGGAGAGGTATCATATAATTGTGACTAAAGCAACACCAGCTTGGGGCAGAAGAATCAATGCATATACAGGAAGGCGAGGCTGTAAGGATCAAGTTAGCACACTGCAGACAGAGCTATAGACCTTCACAGCAAGCAGGACCTGTTTGGAGGTGTTGTGCAGGTCAGCAAGCGCAATCATCAGGGCTGCCACGTGGCTTCCAGGCAGCATTTTTGCACCAGGCAAAGGTTGCAGGAAAGGGCCTTTTCAAGGCATGGACAGGTCGGCAGATCTGAGACAGGGTCAGCCCAGTTCGTGGCAGTTTGGTTGGCTGCAACAGACTGGGTCAGTTGGTTTAGTCAGCCAGTCTAGGGGGTTCCCAACCTCCATTGTGGTGGGGCCATTTTGAAGAATTCAACAGTGCATTCCAATGTGTAGACCAATAATTCATTGGACAGCAAAGGAGTGAAGGATTGTACCAATAGAGGTTCTCTCACATAGTTCAGACTGGAAGTAGCCTTACCTCTTGGAGAAAATCTTGGTGCGTGAGCACGCGTCTATGGGAGGGTGCTGTCCAGAGAGTCAACACTACAAAGGTTACTGAAGCTCACTGAGGAGCACACCGCCAAAGAAGTGAAAGAACAGAAGTAAGAGAAGAGTTTGTGCTCATCATAGAGCATATCCAGGGCAGCAGACTGCTATAGGTTTTGGGATCTCTGGTGAAGCTTTCTGTAAATCCAGATTTGTGCAATATATTTAGAGGCATTTTGAGTTTTGTTTGTAAGTTCTGTCTTGTGGACACATAAAGTTGAAGCTTTCAATTATAGCACTCCCTTCTCCTCTGTAAGATTCTTCTGTTGCACACATCTTGTCCATTATGTGGTGGTTTTCATGTAGGACAATGTGTTGGAAATGAAAGTGAGAGAACGTGAGAAAATGGAGCTGAAGCAAGCTCGAATGAGATTGTAGTACAAAGCTGGCATTGTCATAGAGACAAAACCCTAGCAAGTTAGGGTCCAAAAGATGTGTGGTGACTAACCAGTGTAACCAAAAAACGTGTTTCTAGCATGCGAAACACTTAGAAACGTTTCTAGACAAACCGTTTCGTCGAAACGGGCGAAACGCCAGTGCATTGGACGAAACGCCCTAGTACAAGTTGCCACTTGTGTCTTGACTCTTTTGAGAGTGCTCAATACGTATATGTGTATTTGAGAGCTCCTTTCAGAGAGAGAGAGAGAGAATCTGAAGATAATTATTTATGTTTTATATATAATTCATATAAAATAAAATTTTAAAAACCCATTTCTAGACCAAAAGCCTAGCAAAATCTAGAAACGTTCCTTGTGACTATGTGACTAACTCACCCAGAAACCTCTAAATGAGGTTAGCAATTAAAAACGTTGATAAAGGGAAAAAGTGCCCCTAGCCCCTTATTACATATCATTGGCCACTTCCTTACGAAATATAAATATTTCTAACACCCCCCAACAGTGAAAATGATACAATGTACAAGGTAGACATGAATCAACAAAGAGATTGCGAAAAGCCTCAAACTTTGGACGAGGTAATGCTTTGGTGAAAAGATCCGTCACATTCTGCTGTGTAGGGATAAGACCAAGCTAATATCCAGTGTATGTAGCCACTCTCTGACATAGTGATAATGAGTTTCCAATGTGTTTCGTATGAGCATGAATCATAGGATTCCTCACAATGGCAATGGCACTGTAATCATTAGTGAGAATTGGAGTAGGATCAGCCAACAAACGCCTCAGCCAAATACACTTGACAGTGGTTGTGAAGGCTGCTGTGTACCAGTCTCACATGATGAAATACCAATTGCAGATAGTTTCTTGCTTAACCAAAAAATTGCATGAGTGAAACAGTTATCACTCGTTGATTCTCGAGTTTCAAAGTCACCAACCCAATCCAGTTTCAAAGTCACCAACCCAATCCAGAGAAGTCTTAGGGCTGTGCATAAACCTGCTTAGCTGGGACTTTAAAAACTAAATATCTGGCTGCATGTATCCCACAGCCTAGCTGTAAACAATGGCATCAAACGGCTCACTAGTATCATGAATGGACAGCTTAAGCCCTGGCTCAATAGGGTGGGAATGGGCTTACAGTTCTGAAGTCTGAACCGTTCCAATAGCTTTCCAGTATACTTGGACTGCAATAACTTAATGCCTCTGTCATCCTGCAGAAATTGAATGCCCAAATAATATTGAAGTAGCCGCAAATAGTATAAGTCAAAAGTTTGCTATAGTTCAGCCTTGAAATCTGCTGTTTCGTCCCAGTAAGCAGCATGTCATCGACATAAAGGACAATAATGGGAACATCCCTCCCTTCTTTCCTAACAAAGATGGTGCTCTTGTGTGGACTTTTCTGCAGTCCCTGGCTGGGGGGGGGGTGTGTGTGTCCTTTGAGGCTATCTCAGATTACTGTGCCTGCATTATACAAAATCCTTTTGCCTCAACCCTGGGTTTCAGAAAGGGGTAATTCTCTTTGGCGAATGCATCGAGACCACCTAAGTGGTGGAGAAAAAGACTGCGGCAACTTTGGGCATACAAGGTTCCACTTCGGCAACAGGTGTAGGCCATCTTCTGGTGGTTCTAGTGATGCCCTATAGACCATGGTATGTGCCTTGTAGGCATTAATATAGGCACTTATAGTGTTAGTGCCTTTTAGGCCAGATAGGACACTTAGTCCTATGTGACACCTAGGACACTTAGTCCTAGGTCTAGGTACAAGTACTTTGTATTCTTTCTTTTTCACTACACACTAGTTGACGTGACGGCTGATTATCATCGACTCTTTGTATTCTCTCTTTTGCCTATCGATCCTATAGTGGTATCAGAGCTAGGCTTGACTCGTCTTCTCCTGCACCTGCACTCACATCAGCTCCCTTCAGCTTCACTGCCCCTTCATCCGTACAGTCGTATGGTACAGACGACCGTACCTACAGCCTACTCCGTACTTACTTAGCCGTACAGCTATGTACCTCAGCAGCCGGTCAGACCGTACTCTGCCAGCTCTGTACTCCATTCCATACTGCGCCGTACATCTCTCCGTGCAGACGTACTAAAGGTCTAGTGCCTATTCCGTACTGCATTCAGTACTTGCGCCGCGTACATCGTACTGTGTGGTACCCTTACCCCGTACCTGCATCCATACATTGGATTTCGTACTTTCTGTACAACGTAACAGATCCCTACAGCTTGTACCTGCTCCAGGTATTCCGTACAGTTTCACACGTGTGAAACTGTTGTCAGAATCCGTACTAGCTGGCATTGGCTGTGAATCCCGACATTGGCAGTTCTTAGAGCTTTCAGTTCTTTTCACCTTCTTTGGTTGCAATTTCTTGCAAGAACATTGGGACTTTGGGATTTGGGGCTGCAATCTCTTGTTTGTTTGCAGTACTTTTGGGTCAGATTGCAGGACATTGAGTCACTTTTGCAGGACATTGAGTCAGATTCTCACACATTGGGTCACATTTGCAAAATCTCAGCAAACTTTGGGGCTTTTCTGCATTGGCCTTCTTTTTGGCCTATTTGCCTTCATTAAATTTGGGGCTTTTGCTAGATTTGCTGTTTTTACAGTGAACATTGCCTACCACAATCACATCTGCATTCGCCCTTTGATTTAGGTTGGAAATTTGCAGATATTTGCTGTCATTTTTGGACAACCAGCTCTTTGCAGTGATAGCCTTGAGGCTTTTGGATTTTCAGGTCTCTTTCAAGGTATCACATTTGCTATGGCTGGAAACAATCAAGATCTATTTGGCGTTCTTCGTGAAGATGATAAGTTGGATGGCACCAACTATCCGATGTGGTCTTATCTCATGAAACATATTCTTGTTATCACATGTTGAGTGCATAAAAAAGCATGTTGAGGATCACATGCTAAGTGCATAAAAAAGCATGGGTTCAAAGAGATTCTTCTTTGACTTCAGCATTTTGTCCATCTATAGAGACATGGGTATCATCATTGTTCCCATTAGCTACAGTAGGGCCTGATTCTCTCCCAGGAGAAACAAAGGGAGGGGGTACAGTGAAATTCTTGGTCCATCTCTAGAGAATTCTTCCATATCATCCTACAACTGCTCCATATAATTGTTGAAGATCGTTACTACACTGCTGAGTCTCTCATGTTCTTGGACCACCAAGAACAACCAGTTCTAGATTAGGATGCACTTGGTAAAACTACACATTATGTTTAGCTATCTAGATACACCACAATGCATTTGCTCTAACAATTGTCCAATCTTCCTATTTGATTTGCATGCATCTCCCAAAAGAACCGACTTCCAATTGAGGCCAGCCAATGCTACAGTGGTTGCCTCTACTACTGGTCCCTCTGCAGGGGTTCTCCTCCTGATGCCTCATCTTCTAGCACTCCTGCTGCTGCTCTTCCAACTCAGGAACAGTCAAGATGGGATGCAAAAGATGCAAATGCACATTCATGTATTGCCTTATCATGCAAGAGAATCATTATTCCACACATCCGGTCTTGCAGAACAGCAAAAGATGCTTGGGATAAGTTGGCTTCTCTCTATCAGATTCGCAATGAGGCACGTGTTGCATATTGCAGTATGAATGAAGATGATTCTATGGATGCATAATTGACAAAGGTCAAGGACCTAATGGAACAACTTGCCAACATTGATGAGGTGGTGCCAAATTCTCAGCTTGTGAGTACCACATTGAATGGATTGCCAGATACATATCAAGGGTTTGCTACAACCCTTCGACTAGTGCCCATGGGTAATCCAGACCACTATTCTTTTGATCAGCTAGTTACTTTGCTTTTGCAAGAAGAGCAAAGTCGAGCTAATAGACAAGCCATTATTCCTGATCATGCATTTGCTTCACAGCAGATAGGAAGAGGCAAGGCTTCCAAGCCTATGGGCAAGCCTACATCTGCGCATAGCAGCTGTAACTCCTCCCATGCATCTAAAGATACAGCAGATAAGTCAAAGAAGAAAAGATGCAACTATTGTCGCAAGCCTAGACATTACATTTCAAAATGCAGGAAGCGCATTGCTTCGGAGAAAAAGAAAGCTGGATTGACAGTTAATGCCTCACGTGCTATTGAATCCCATGAGCCAACAAATGCTTCACATGCACATGCTCTTCAGGATGATTGGGCATGGGCTATCCATTGCTCATTTGATCCCTCCAAAGCTGATGCACTCTTTACTGCTAATGACGCTCAGTCTTGGTATTTTGATAGTGGTGCCTCCAAGCACTTCACATCTTGCAGACAGTTGTTTCATTCTTTAGCAGATGCACCTCGAGGGGGGATTGTCACATGTGCTAATAATGCTCCATATGCTATAAAAGGAATTGGAGATGTGTAGCTCACATCCATTTCAAGCCATCCTGTCACTCTGACAAATGTTCTTTTTATGCTTGGAATTTCAATTTCAGCAATTGCCACTTCAAGTTTCAGAGTGATTTTTGATGGCTACAGATGCCTAGTTTATGATCTTCGTGATGACAATGCCATAGTTCTGACTAGCACTTTGCAAAAGGGGCTTTATCACCTTGATCATCACTCGGCTGCACTTTCTCTTGAAGCATTTGCGATTTCAGATTCACAGCTTGCTGAAACTCATCTTTGGCATGAGAGAATGGGTCATCTCAATTATAGAGCTCTTGCAAAGCTACATTCACAACAGATGGCAAATGGTGTACCTCAAACTCACACAGTTTCCAAACATGTGTGTGAGGGTTGTCTTTTGGGTAAGATGCATCGGTTTCCTTTTCAAAAGAATTGTTCAAAACTCTCACAAAGGAAATTGCAGCTAGTACACAGTGATGTTTGTGGCCCAATGAGGACAAATGCCATTGGGGGGTACAAATATTTTATGACTCTCATTGATGATTTCACAAGATATTGCTGGGTATATCCTTTAAAAGCCAAATCTGAAGTTTTCTCATGCTTTCAGAGGTTATATGGTTGAGAATGAATCAGGATGCAAACTTGTCACTCTCAACACAGATAGGGGGAGAGAGTATATGTCAAAGGAGTTTGATGCATTTCTGTCTTCACGGGGCATTATTCACTCATGCACCACTCCTTACACTCCTCAGCAGAATCCTGTTTCTGAAAGGAAAAACAGGTCCACAATGAAGATGGCCAGATGCATGCTTAAGGCCAAGTCTTTGCCCAATAAATTTTGGCTTGATGCAGTGATGTGTGCCAACTATGTGCTGAATAGATCACCTACACGGGCATTGAAGACTGTTACACCTTATGAAGCATGGAAAGGCAGGAAGCCTTCACTTTCACACATGAGAGTTTTTGGGTCTCTTGCATATGTTCATGTACCATCTCAGTTGAGACATAAGCTTGATGACAAAGCCATCAAATGCATATTTATTGGTTACAGTCAAGAGAGCAGAGGGTATCGGTTATACCAACCAAATACTGGGAAGATTATTGTCAGTAGAGATGTAATCTTTGCTGAACATTCAGCTTCTCTGTGAGAGAATGGAGAGTGAGAGAGAGCAAGAGAGAGAGAGCTGAAAGCTTGGAAGCTGAAAGCTTAGTTGCAATAGAAGAGTGTGAAGAGTACAACTCAATGAGTGAGAGATAAGGTTTTGTCCTAGTGACAAAACCTTGGTAGTCACTAACCATAGTTAGTGAACTAACTGTGGTTAGGGGGAAAAACCTCTTAAAGAGAAAAAAGTGCCCCTAACTAGCTTATTATATTACATTGGTCACTGCTAAATTATATCTATAATTCTAACACCCCCTGCAGTGCCAATGTCATGTACAAGGCTGATCAATCACCAAACGGATATAAGTTCAAGGCACTGCGAAATGCCTCAAACTTTTCACGTGGTAGTGCTTTGGTGAAAATATCTGCAACGTTGTCATGTGTGGACACAAAGATCATACTGATCTCTCCTGCATACAACTTCTCTCTGACGTAGTGATAGTGAACCTCAATGTGCTTCGTGCGAGCATGAAACACTGGATTCTTTGCCACTGCAATGGCACTCTGACTATCAATGAGAATTGGAGAAGGACCCTCCAAAGACAGATGAAGATCAGCAAATAGACGTCGCAGCCAGACACATTCAACTGTTGCTGTGAAAGCTGCCCTGTACTCAGCTTCACATGATGAGGTAGCCACTATAGATTGTTTCTTACTCAGCCAGGAAATGCAAGATTTACCCAAAAAGAAACAATTGCCACTAGTGGACTGCCTAGTGTCATAATCACCAGCCCAATCTGAATCACTATAGGCATGCATCTGCAAGTCACCCCCCCTGGGAAATAGCAAGCCAAAAGACTTCGTGCCCTGCAAATAACGGAAGATGCGCTTAACTGCCTGCCAATGCATAGTTTTTGGGCTGTGCATGTACCTGCTCACCTTGATACTGCAAACTGAATATCAGGTCTAGTGTTGCAGAGATATATGAGGCATCCAACAGCCTGACTGTAAAGTGTGGCATCAACTAATTCTCCTACATCATGCATTGTGAGTTTCAGCCCCGGCTCCATGGGAGTGGCTATGGGCTTACACTCATGCATGTTAAATCTGTCCAAGAGTTTCTGAACATACTTGGACTGAGACATAATAGTGCCACGTCTCTCATGAGAGAACTGGATCCCCAAATAAAAGTGAAGCAGCCCCAAATCTGACATGTCAAAGTTGGTCTGCAAATCAGCTTTGAAATCTGCAATTTTGTCTTCATTGGACCCTGTGAGCAATAAGTCATCGACATAAAGAAGGATGACTAAAATTTCCCCCCCATCCATCTTGATGTAGAGGGTGCTCTCAGTAGGACTATTGTGCAGCCCCTTGCTGGTCAAAAAGGCATGGATCTTGGCATACCATGCACGAGGGGCCTGTTTCAGCCCATATAAAGCTTTGTTGAGCTTGCATACTTGAAGTGCATTTGCTGTAATTTCAAAGCCCGGAGGTTGTTTGACATACACCTCTTCCAGCAAGTCCCCATTTAAGAAGACTGTTTTTATGTCCAACTGATGAACATTCCACTCAAAATGTGCAGCCATTGCAATAATTGATCGGATGGTGGTCATCCGGGATGTAGGAGCGAATGTCTCCTCATAATCTATGCCCTTTTTCTGAGCATAGCCTTTAGCAACCAGCCTTGCCTTATATCTATCAATAGAGCCATCTGGCTTCCGTTTGACCTTGAAAACCCATCGTGTGCCAATGGCATGTTTACCCGGTGGCAAGTCTACAACATCCCAAGTCTGATTTTTTGCAATGGACTGCAACTCATCGTGCATGGCATTCATCCAATGCACATTGTCCTGTGCCTCTTCAAATGTGACACGCTCCGCCTCATCAAGAAGAGTACCTGCATATGCTGATTCCACTGAATTAGCACCTTCCATGTGCCTTGCTGCACTGCGAGTCCTGCCAAGTAACGGAGCATCAATTTTACTCTCCCTGAGAGTCTGTAACAGCCAGTTTGGGACTGTTTTTGCTGCATGTATGTCTGCAATTTCTTGCTGCACCACCTATTCCACTACCTGTGGAGGGGGCAAGACATCCAGTGGCAGAACTAAAGCATCTGGAGGTTGCTGTAAATTCTGATTTGCATCAGAAAAATCAGTAGGGGAACCCAAGGCAATGGGTAGCAACCCCTCAAAGACATCCTCTGAAGACGAAGGCATTTGAAATTCAGCCTGAGTGTGTGCTGAATTTTCAGAAAATATCACATCTCTACTAACTATGATCTTGTGTGTAGCAAGATTGTAGAGACGGTACCCCTTGCTTTCTGCACTGTACCCAACAAATATGCACTTAATGGCTTTATCAGACAATTTGTGCCTAAATTCAACTGGCACATGAGCATAAGCAAGGCATCCAAAGACTCGGAAGTGATCCACTGAAGGCTTCCTGTCATTCCAGACCTCGTAAGGAGTTTTTGTTTTTAAAGCCTTAGTGGGAGCCCGATTCAAAATGTAATTGACACACATCAAACCCTCAAGCCAGAATTTGTGAGGCAGTGTTTGCTTTTCAGCATACATCTGTCCATCTCCATGAGAGTTTTATTTTTCCTCTCAGTTTTGCCATTTTGCTAAGGGGTCAGCCTGACTGTGAGCTGATGCACAATACCCTTGCCTTTCAGAAAAGCATCAAATTCTGCAGACAAGTATTCCCCAACCTCTATCTGTGCGCAATGTCTGTATCTTGAGTCCGGTTTCATTTTCAACCATGGCTGCAAAGTGTTTAAACACCGTGAACACTTCTGATTTGCGTTTCAGCCCAAAAACCCAAGTGAAATTGGAGTAATCATCAATAAATGTAACGAAGTAGAGATGACCACCCAACGATGGAGTACTCATGGGACCACAGACATCACTGTGTATAAGCTGTAATTTGCGGACAGCTTTAACTGAACCATCCTTCTTGAAGGGAAATCGATGCATCTTGCCCAAAATGCACCCTTCACAGGCATGTGGAGGAGGTATCTCAAGAGGTGGCAATGCATCAACCATGGAATACTTTTGAAGTGTCATCAAGCTGTTGTAATGCATGTGGCCATATCGGGCATGCCATAATTCTGCATTTTGCATGGCAGCTGTAGGGGTAGAAACTGCAAGAGCATGGGCTGCTCTTTTCTCAAAAAGATCAAGCTGAAAAAGCCCACGCAGCAAAGTACCAAATAACCGTAAGGCATAGTCATCTTCCCTGTCTCGGACAGCACATTTGTCATCCTCAAAGATGACCTGAAATCCAGCTCTGTTAAGAGTGCACACTGAAAGAAGATTTTTGGTTTTACCCAGGCACATATAAGACATCTGAAAGTCTGAAAATTGAGCATTCAATGGCAGTGAGCTCAACATCTCCTGTGCCACGTACTGAATATGATGAGTTGTTGGCACAAGTGACTTTCTTACCAACGGGAGGTGGATGCAAGGAAGTAAAAAGACACTTCCTAGAAGTGATGTGCTTGGATGCACCGCTGTCAAAATACCAAGTGTTCAGTGTTTCATTGACACTGAAAGCAGATGCATCCGTAGAAGAGTCATAACTGCAAGTCAAAAATGCATATGTATCATCATTGCAAGTGGCTGTACTATCCCGAGCATCTGGAACAGCCAGCCTAGAATCTGAAATGCAAAATAAAAAGGCATAATCCTGTCCAACAAAGTTGGCTGCAGCATCCCCACTGTCAGATGCATGAGGAGCTGAATCTGAAACAGCCATTCCCGAGCTGTTTTTCTTCTCTTTTGCAAGCCTTTTCCTGCATTCTGCAATGTGATGACCTGGCTTTTTGCAGTAGTGACAAAAACCCTTCTTCTTGGGCTTACTTGCATCATTTTTAGCCTTTTGTGAAGGCTGTCCTGACCCACTGGAAGACTGATTTACTTATGTCTTTGCCTGTCCTTCTGTTTTTGATTTAAACTTTGAGAGCATGGCTTGTTCACCTGCACGTGAAGCCAAATTTTTCCTGCTCTGCTCTTCCTGAAGCAGAAGTCCTATCAACTCATGAAAAGTGAGAGGATTTGCACCCCCCCTCAATGATAAGTTCAACGAGGTATGAAAGCTAAGATAAGACTCAGGAAGAGAATTCACAGTGGTTGTAATCATCTTTGAATCAGGAATAATTTCATCTATATTTAACAACTGCTCTCTGAGATCCTGTAGCTTTGTGAGGTGGACTGACATGGAGTCACCCTCTTCCATATGTGTATGACTTAACTCTCTTTTCAAGAAAGATACCCTTGCATCATTCCGAGCTGCATACATGCTTTCTAAAATATCCCACGCTGCCTTGGAGGTCTTACACGACCGGATATGCAGAATGATAAATCTTTTCACTGAAAGAGAGATGCATGACAAAGCTAAGGCATCCCGTGAATCCCATCTCTTCTGATCTGGAGTAGTGGCCATGGCTGCACCAACAACTTGTTCTGCAGCTGCCCCTTGTGCACGACCTCTTCCACCTCCTTGCTAAGGAGGGGTATTAGGTGCCATACCTGCTGGTCAAATCTCACCCCCATTCACATAATCCCATAAATTGCGAGAAATCAGAATATTGCGTACCATAAAACTCCAAAGGGAGTAGTTGGTACCATCCAACTTGTCTTCCTGTGAAAGACCACCGAACTGGAAGTCATTCTGATTTTGCTGGGCCATATCTGAGAAAGAGATTTAAGCAGATACAAAACTGAATTCCCTTACTGGGAATGAAATGCACAACTCCCAAAAAACACAACCAAGCACCGGCTGTAAATGCAACTCAGATTTCTGTACTTGCGTTGTCAGAAATCTGTCCAAGCATCAGAAACTCTCCAGAATCTGCCAAAAGTGCTGCAAAACACTCCAAGAAAGGCAGTATGAACTGAAAACTCCAAAAATTGCTCTCCCAACACAAAAGCCCCAAAATAGGCCTGAAATTGCAACCGGAAAGGGGCAAATAGATCAAAAGCCCCAAATGTTGCAAGAATTGCGCTCTGTTTGCAAAAGCCCCAAATTTTACTGCAAAATTGCAGTGTAATCACAAAATCCCCAAATTTCTTCAAGAAATTGTACTGCAGAACTAAAAGCCCCAAATTTCGAGCTTGAAATTGCAACCAGAAAGGGGCAGAAATAGAGAAAGCCCCAAATTTTGCAATTTTAGCAGAAAGCCCCAAATTTCAGACCAAATCTGCAATGTTAGCTCCAAGTGTAGCTCCAAAATTTCTTCCAAAAAACTGAGCCAAACAAGGCTATCTGCAAACAATGCCTGCCAAAAAACTAACTGCTCGAGTACCTGCAGAAATAAAAATCTGCACAGAAGGCCTGCAACAGAAGTGTACGGACACTGAGCTGACAGTACGGAACTATCAGTGTACGGTCTTGTACGAGATTCGTACGTTGTACGGATGACCGTACGAAGGTACGGAGTACGAACGACTGGAGCTGTATGGAGTACGGACGACAACGCCACACACGACGCAGATCTGTACGGCGGTACGGACGACGTTAGTACGTACGGGGCTGTACGGCGATAAGCTGTACAGCTGGTACGAGTGGTACGGCACTGTACGGTTGGTACGGTACAGTCGCAATGTACGGCGAGCAGGTACAGTACAGTGTGGATTTCGAGTCTGCAGGTGCGGAACGTACGGATGGAGCTGGAGCAGTACGACAGGTACGGACGTGCAGAAACCAAGTGCAGGTTCTATACAGTCGTACAGACTGTACGGACGATGTGTAGCAGTGAAGCTGAGTTGCAGCTGAAGCTCAACGGGGAAGTCGTAGGGAGCTGGATCTAATGCTCTAATACCAAATGTGAGAGAATGGAGAGTGAGAGAGAGCAAGAGAGAGAGAGATGAAAGCTCAGTTGCAATAGAAGAGTGTGAAGAGTACAACTCAATGAGTGAGAGATAAGGTTTTGTCCTAGTGACAAAACCTTAGGAGTCACTAACCATAGTTAGTGAACTAACTGCGGTTAGGGGGAAAAACCTCTTAAAGAGGGAAAAGTGCCCCTAACTAGCTTATTGTATTACATTGGTCACTGCTGAATTATATCTATAATTCTAACATTCTTCTCTTGTGGACTGCAAAGCTAAGCCAGAAGTTGACATGTTTGATGCTTTTGAATCTTGGTTACCTCTACCATCCTCGGAAGAGGACTTTGACCAGCAACATAAGCCTCCTGCAGGCCCTTCAACAAGCAATGATCAGCCAGTACCCCATGCTGATTTGCAGATTTCTCTTCCAGCACAAAATGATCCCACTATTCATGATGCAGTGATTGAAGAAAGAGCTGTCAATAGACAGCAAAGGCAAGTTCCCAGATGGCTTCTTGATACATTGAGGGACAGCAACCAAGATCAGCCTTTTGCTGCCCGGACAAGATCAGGGAATAGACAGATGCATGTTCACTTTCTTGAGTTTGCACTCCTTGCTACAGCTTACAATGAAGAGCCTTTGTGCCATAAAGATGCTTTTGACAGCAAAAAGTGGATGGATGCAATGAGAGCTGAGTTACAATCCATTGCCAAAAATGACACATGGGAATTAGTAGATCTCCCTCGCGACAAACATGCCATTGGTACCCGGTGGGTCTACAAATTAAAAAGGAAATCTGATGGCAGCATAGATCGACACAAAGCCCGTCTTGTTGCAAAAGGGTATGCCCAACAACAAGGCATTGACTTTGAGGAGACATTTGCTCCCACATCCAGGATCACTACCATTAGATGAAGTGCACCAACTTGACATCAAGACTGCTTTTCTTCATGGGGATCTGCAGGAAGAAGTCTATGTCACGCAACCTCCTAGCTTTGAGGTTGTTAATTCTGAAAACAAGGTATGCCGGCTTAGAAAAGCCCTTTATGGTTTGAAGCAGGCACCTAGGGCATGGTATGCCAAAATTCATGCACACTTACTATCTCTTAGTTTTCATAATAGTCCCACAGAAGCCACTCTTTGAGTGGATCTGATTTTTTAGTGCTGATCTTATATGTGGATGATATGCTCATCACGGGCCCATATACTCAGCATATTGCAGCTTTCAAGACTAATTTGCAGCAGATTTTTGAAATGTCAGACATGGGACAGCTCCACTTGCTCATGTTGAGGGGGGTATCATGATGTCTCAGTCCAACTGTATTGGACAGCTCCTTGATCGTTTTGAGTTCGAGGATTGCAAGCCAATCTCTACTCCGGTGGACCCTGGCTTCAAATTCTCAGCTCATGATGGAAGCCCACCATGTGATATCACTCTTTATCAGCAGGCTGTTGGATGCCTTATTTATTTATGTCACACCAAACCTAACTTACAGTATGCAATATCTCAGCTCAGCAGATTCATGCACATGCCCAGTTCACAGCATTGGCAGGCAATGAAGAGAGTCTTCCAATATCTCAGAGGCACTCAAGATTTAGCCCTCTTCTATGGTGATCAGGGTTCACTTACCATGCATGCTTACACGGATAGTGACTGGGCAGGATGTTCCGACACCAAAGTGTCACATACCAGCAATTGTTTTTTGCTTGGCAATTCATGTATCTCTTGGCTTAGCAAGAAGCGACCAATAGTTGCCACATCTAGCTGTGAGGCTGAGTACAGGGCAGCTTTCACCGCTACAGTAGAGTGTGTTTGGCTTCGACAGTTACTTACAGATCTTGGTATACGCCAAACATCTTCCACTATGGTCTACACTCACAGCCAGAGTACTTTGGCCATTGCGCGTAACCTAGTGTTTCATGTGCGTACCAAGCATATTAAAGTTTACTATCATTATGCTCGGGAGCGGTTGTCAACAGGCGACAGAGAGTTGTCCTATCTTCCCACAGAGGACAACATAGTAGATATGTTTACAAGGCACTTCCTCGTCCCAAGTTCGAAGTCTTCCGACAGGCCTTACACTTGGTTCCCTTTGTTACATGATCTGACATCCCTTGTACATTCATAGGTGGCTATATCCTTTTGGATGAACATGTGCCACCATGATCAAAAAATACCAGGTATTCTGAGACGTTTCCATAATACTTCAGCCCATCCCATGGAGGGGGGTTTGTAGGCCATCTTCTGGTGGTTCTAGTGATGCCCTATAGGCCATGGTATGTGCCTTGTACGCATAAATATAGGCACTTATAGTGTTAGTGCCTTTTAGGCCACATAGGACACTTAGTCCTAGGTCTAGGTACAAGTACTTTGTACTCTTTCTTTTTCACTACACACTAGTTGACGTGACGGCTGATTATCATCGACTCTTTGTATTCTCTCTTTTGCCTATCGATCCTACAACAAGTTTTTTTATGGCGAGTGCTTCTGGGAAGTTTTCCATCTGGACAGTTGCTGGCCCGTAGGCACATTACTCCTGCTTTATGTCATCGGTGTCTAATTTCTCAGGAGACTGTACCTCATTTATTCTGTCATTGCCCGTCTTCTCGGCCATTTCTGGATTCTCTTCAACAAAGACTACGAGTGAGATTCCCGACTGCTCTCTTTGGGAAATTTTTTTGGCTCTTTGGTTTTCATCAACAGCGATCAGAGTTTCATCTTTTCTTTGTTTGGGCTCGCTATTGGGCACTTTGGACTTTATGGACAGACCACAATTGTAAAGTCTTTAGTGATCCCAATTTTTCTTTGTTTGCTTCCTTTAAGCGTTCTCTATAGCAATCTTTCTTTGATTGCTAGCAGACTCGCCAGATAGATCAGGATGTTTATTTGGCTTACACTAAGATCTTCAGTTAATGTATTTTCTAGCGCCTCTTTTCTAAGGTGACTATTCTTGTAATATAATCAATCAAAGTTTTCACTTTAAAAAAAAATGTGTGTGTGTGTGAGAGAGAGAGAGAGAGACAAAAATATGTGTGTGTGTGCGTGTGTGTGTGTGTGAATAGTCTTTTCTTTAGACTATTCTCATTGTAAAAAAATTTCTTGATATAAATACAATGGTTTCACCAAAAAAAAGAGTGAGACAAAAAAATGTGTGTGTGAAGAGGCATTGATCTTGGCACACCAAGCTCTAGGAGCTTGTTTCAAACCATACAAGGCTTTCTTCAATTTGCATTCCTTGCCTTCCATGCCAGGCACTACAAAACCAATGGGCTGGTAACATAAAATTCCTCCTGAAGATCCCCACTCAAAAATGCAGATTTAATGTCGAGCTGATGGATATTCCATCCACGGAATGCAGCCAAGGCAACCATAGGCCTAACGGTCATCATACATGAATGTGGGGCAAAGGTCTCATTAGAATTTATGCCTTTCTTCTATGCATAGCCCTATGCAACGAGATGGGCCTTGTACCTGTATATGGAACCACCTAACTTACGTTTCAGCTTGTATACCCATTTGGTTCCATTTGCTTTCTTGCTGGCAAGCAAATCCACTAGCTCCCAAGTGCGCTTTTTCCGAATGGAGTCCAACTTCACTTGCTTGGCCTGCCTCCAATACACATTATCACATGAATTCTCAAAACAACCAGGCCCCAAATATTTTGCTGACCCAAGCAAACTCACATCAATGGGCATCCTTAGCATCTCTACTGCCTCTCCGTGTGTGGCCTGGAAGAAGTGCAGAAAGCTTGCTATCCTCAAGAGTGCAAGCAGCCAGCATGGAACTGTCTTGGCTTCTTTCACAGCTGTACTTTCTTGAGCCACTACTTGCTCTATATCCTGCTCAGTTATCGGATCAGCCATAGGCTGAATCAACACACCAACCACCATAGAAAATTCTAATTTTCCAAAGGCATATCTACTGCGACATCAAGAGAAATGGGCAGCAGCCCGTCAAAAGCATCAGATGAACCTTGATTTCTGTCCAAAACAGCAAGGGGCAAATCTGCATTTTCTGCAAAACAAACATCTCGACTAGTAAAGGCCTTCCTGGATATGGGGTTGTAAAGTCTGTAACCGTTGCTTTCAGCATTGTAGCTAATAAAAATGCACTTTTTGGCCTTATCATCAAGCTTGCCACACAATTCCTGAGGCACACATGCATATGCTACACAACCAAATGTACGAAAGTAATCCACATCAGGCTTATGGTCATACTAAGCTTGATAAGGTGTCGAAGCCTCAAGTGCGTTTATAGGACACTGGTTAAGAGTATGATTTGAGCACATTGTGGCTTGTCTTAATCATGCAACTCCCTATTTTTCCATTCAGCCACTCCATTATGCGTGTGAGTGTATTATACCATGCATTGATGTCTAATGCCTTTCTCAGCCAAAAAATATGTCAATTTCTTGGGCATATGTTCCCCTCCTCAATTTGGACAGAGGGTCTGCAACCTACAGTGAGATTGATTTTTTTACCAAGGCAACAAGGTGCTTGGACACAGTGAAAAATTTGGATTTCTCCTTGAAAGATAACACCCAGGTAAATCTTGTGAAGTCATCTATAAGGGAGACAAAATACATATGGCCTCCAAGAGATTATGTCCGCAT
This sequence comes from Dipteris shenzhenensis, assembly GCF_047967505.1. Classification (NCBI taxonomy): domain Eukaryota; kingdom Viridiplantae; phylum Streptophyta; class Polypodiopsida; order Gleicheniales; family Dipteridaceae; genus Dipteris; species Dipteris shenzhenensis. The sequence continues at coordinate 18,247,563 of NC_141619.1, forward strand.
CAGACCACAAACATCACTGTGTATGCACTGAAATTTTCTCGCAGCCCGCACTGCACCATTCTTTGGAAAAGGGAATCTATGCATTTTCCCCAAAATACAGCCCTCATATATATATGCTTATGAGGGGCCTTGATACAAGGTAAGGCATCAACTAACCATATGGAATTTTCGCATTAACATAGACTGCCATAATTCACATGCCCAAACCTGGCATGCCAAAACTCTGCATCCTACATGGTAGAGATAGAAGCAACATAAGGTGAATGTGCTCGCTTTTCATAGGTATCAGGCTGGAATAACCTATGACACAAAGGCATAGTCTCGCTCTCTGTCACGTATTATGTATCTGTCATCCTCAAAGATGACCTAATGCCCTCTTTGAGAGAAAAAAGAGATGGAAAATACTTCTCGATCCCAAGGACCAATAAGACATCCTGGATGCAATTGATCTGAACCATCCACGGCTGTGGTGAAAGCTGTCCGATCCCTTTATTGTATGCTCTCTACTATTTCTGATGTGTGTAGAAAGTAGCCATAGGGACTAGGTTTTTCTTACATGGTATCAGAGCCATGGCTGCCTACCTAGAGAGCCATGTGACAGTGGTTTCCTAGGAAGTGAGACCTATGAGACTATGGTTTCGTTGGAGGCAGAGATTTGAAGCCAAGACATGTATGCCTTGGTGATCAAGCCATCCAGTAAGAGACCAACTTCGATAACTGAAAGAGAAGGCAACTTCTGATCAATAAGGTGTGTGACAAGAAGGTCAATGTGTAAGACTTCCCTTTGAAGTAAAATCTCAGGAGTGCAGGTGGTGAACCACACGCTAATGCCATTCGAAACTTTGATTCAGTGGGGATGCTAGATGGGTCAAAGTGGAAGAACAAGATTTGCAGTCACATGGTTGCACATGGATTGTGGTGTATAATTGAAGGACAAGATCCAAAACCAGATGATCAAAAGGATGTGTCAAGGAAGGTAATCATGGTGGCAGATTTAGATGATGTAAAAGAATGGATGCAAAAGGATGATGATTCATTAGCAATGATCCTCAAAATGACTGCAGATTCAGTGCTTCCGCACATTCAATTGGTGGAGAACCCACCTGAGGCATTGACGATTTTGAAATATTTGTACGAGACGGCGAATACTGGTCACGTCATAAAGCTCAAAAATCAGTTGCTCGTGCTCAATATGGACGAAGGTGACTAGGTGAGTGATCATCTAGACAAGGTAAAAGTGTTGAAGGATCCACTGGCCATTGTAGGTCATAACATGGACAGCAATGACTTGGCCACTCTCATGCTGAGTAGATTGCCAAGAAGCTTCAACCTGTTAGTGACAACCCTAACAGCTGGAGAGTTATCAAAGACGTTGACCTTCGAGGAGCTTGGTCTCTTGTTGATCCAAGAGGAAGCAAGGCAGAGGCTGCATGAGGATGTTGGCAGTGATAAAGCGTCAATGTCCCTATCAGAGGTAAGAGAAGGGCAAGCCACAGAAAGGCAAGCCCAGTAAGAAAAAGGACACTTCCGGTGGTACAAGGTTAGTTGTTCTTGGTGACTACAACGTATAGCAACTTGACAGGATGCATAGATCCAGGTGTGATAGTGCTCATGTCCAATATAGAGCAATGGTCAAAGGACCCAAGTTCACAAAAGATGAGGACAGCATATGTTGCTCATAGCATCTTAGGACAAGGTTGTATCTGTCATAGAGGATGAGGAAGATGAAGACCACTCCGAGATGGATGTTGAGTTGGTAACTTGCACAGATTAGGCTTGTTTTTGACAGAAAGCAACAAACTAACGGGTACCGAGATGGATGTTGAGTTGGTAACTTGCACAGATTAGGCTTGTTTTTGACAGAAAGCAACAAACTAACGGGTACATAATCTCCTTGTATTTATATGACGATTACAATAGTATGCTTGGCACTCAATGCTTGTTAGCTTGGAGGGTTCATACAGGTTCAAGAGGAGCTCACTTAACAGAGGCACTTGGAGCTTTCTGTTGGTTGGTGGACCTAGTTGGTATGGGTAGCTCTACTAGTTGGTACTTACATGTGATACATGACGGTACCCCTTCAATGAGTTGACTCTTTTTCAGGTTTCTCCCTTGGACTTCTCCTCTTGCTTCCTATTTTGATCATCCTTTTCCTTCCAGCAATCTCTTGCCATATGTCAAGGCATATCACAATCATAGCACTTTTTTGTATTCTTCTTGTCTCCTTCTAAAGAGTCTCTGTCCTAAGCCATCCACTACTGTATTGTGGACTTCAATAAAGCCTTTGACACAATACTCCATCAAACACCATGGGAAAGATTAGAATCTGCAAATCCCTCAAGTACTAAGGGAAGCCATGCTCAGATTGTACAAGAAAGTACTAGCCAAACTGGCAAGGCCGCTTGTATCTATGGGTCAAGCTCCAAGGGAAAGATGCTCATACATTGACATATGAGCCAAGCACGATTGCCCCCTCTCACCCACTCTCTTCGGTTTACTCATTGATGAACTAGAAGAAATGATGAGAGCACATACTAGAGAGGGAATCCAAATTGCAGGTTGTGCATAACTCCTGCTCATCTGTGCAGATGATGTGGTGCTCTTTGCAAAAGATAAAAAGGACAAGCAGGTGTAGCTGAATGCATTGGGTAAATTCCCAAACACTCGAGCATGCAAGTTAACATTGCCAAGACAAGAGTCATGGTAATTGGAACACAAAGCAAGCAGATGCCCTTCATGCTCGAAGGGCAACCTCTATGAGCAGGTAGAAAATTCCTATACACTATGCTTGTACAAACCGCGGTCCTCTATGGATGCCCTGGATGAGCACCTAGGCCCTCCAGGGTATATTGGAAAAGAACATAGACAATCCACACAAGATTTCTCATCCTCCTTATCCTATCCTACTAGCAAAGACAAGGATGATACCTATCCAAGGGGAAGCACTGTGCCACTTCATGACCTACCTTAATAAGCTTGAGAAAATGGAAGTAAATAGGATCCCATGCAGGATAATGGAGGCCACAGAAACCAAGGGATGGCATAGAGAAGGGGTCAAATTAATGGAGCTGTGGGCAAAAGAGGCTGTAGATATCCCTAAGGGCACGGAAGATAACAAAAATCTGGCTCTGCAGAAAATGCTACAGAAATGGAGTTCTACAAACAGGAAATCAATGCAATCGATAAATATGAAATGCAAGAGTACCTCTAAGAGGGCGTATCACTGTTCACACGGCATTTAATCTGCAAAATAAGGACCAGCTCTCACGATCTAGAGGTGGAAAGGGGTAGATTCGACAAGACCCAGAATTCCAATAGCCAAAATTGGGGCAAATCCACGAAAAGCCCGAAATTGATTGCAAATGCCCAAATCAAACACAATGTGCTCAAATCTGCCCCAAAATCGGCCTGAGTCACAGCCAAACAATGGCTTCGAAATGCACTTGTGTAGCTGGAACAAAAATACCCAAAGGCACTAGAGCCCAATTCACCAACACAACTAGCAAAAGCCCCAAATGTTCAAGGGGAAAATGTGCCAACAGAAAGGGCACATGTTCCAAAAATTCCGGAATGCATCAAATGCCCAATTGTGCCTTCTAATTGCACCTACAACTGTATATCAACTGAACCTGCGCGCCAAAGGAAGCCACAGGATGGAGTGAACCTGTATGGACAGCAACGTACGGCTGTATGGTTGATGATGCAACGTACGGTTATACAGAGTGGTACGGGTGTACGGTCATATACGGCGGCGGCGAGAACAATACGGAATAAGCAGCAGATTGTACGGCGGTGTAGGTACAGGTACGATGCAAGACGTTGTATGGTGCGGATACACTATACAGGGCCTGTATGGTACAGCTGACGACAATTGTGCGGACTGTACGGAGGTGCCTGAATTTTTGTGCGGCACACACCACGAAACTGTATGGACGGCGAGTCTGTCCGAACGGAAACAAGTAAAGTATGGCAAGCTGGTGCGGAATCTGCCGTACAGTGGTACGGTAGGCTGTACGGAAGAGGAGCGGGCTGGCTGAGGGAGCTTGTCCAAGTGAGGATGTCGAGCTAGGCTCTGATACAAAATGTGAGCAAAGGGTGTGAGCAAGGTGAGCAAGAGTGTGAGTAGGAAGGAGAGCAACGTAAGTTGTATTGCAAGAGATAAGCAAACACATACATATGTGTGCATACACATATGTATATGCATACGTGCGTGTGTATGTGGTGTGTGTGTTTATATTTATATTTAAAGTAATTGCTTAGAGCTTAGAAAAAATTATACATATATTTATATCTATATGTATATAAATATACATATATATGCATAGGGGTGTGTGTGTGTGTGTACGCATGCGTGTGTGGACACATTGCATGCACATGTTTGCATGAGTCTCATTCTCCTTGAAATTCTTTGATTAGGCCTCTTCTATGATAGCTTACTTTTGGTAAACCAAATGATGACTTATGAAGACAACAAATACATGATCAATTGATTGATGTAGAATCCTTGCAAAGTAAAATTAAAAACAAGTCAATACTCATAGTGATCACTCAAAAGCTCCTTTCAAAGAAACAAGAGAAAAATATATTCTTACCTCATAAAAATCATTGGAAATTTTTTGAGTTACACATCGGGCAGACAATCTATATTCCCGTATAAGGCATTCACGTAGAGTTTGGTGCCTGCCTTCCCTTATCTGAGCAGAAAAAAAGATGATTTGTAGCTTATTCTTTTGAATATGCACATTTGAAAACATTTTAGATACCCCAATGTAACTATAAATGATTATGTTGTGCTTGTGTGTGCGTGTACATGGTGTTAACTTACCCTCAAACTACAAGCCAAAGCATCCATTCTCATCCCTCCCACATAGGAAAATGAAAAAGAGAAAACGAGAGAGTATCTTATGCACTTGTCTATCATATAAGACCCAACCAAAAAATCTGCATAGCAGATAATGAGGATTGAAAGAGAGGATGATGTAAGGTGGAAAGTACTTTTACTACAATGCACTAATGGATTAGAAGAGCATTAAGACTCAATGTGATGCCTGTTTTTACCGGAACCTTAAACACATCCAAGAGTCGCACTTAACACCCACTCGTGTAGATCACGACACCTCTACATTAGTGCATACAGTCCACAGATCCAGAGAAATGGCATGATGCCACGCGTCACTTGCGCAGCCGCCATCGCCCGAACTGGGGCTCTGACACCAAATGTTGGTGCACACAGAAGTTGACGCGTGTCACCTGGATACACGCCGGGTGTCCGCTGTGCTATTTTTGGATAGCTGTCAATCCAACCAGTTTAGCTTGCCTCTGTGGACTCTTCATGGGAGATACTAGCGAGTATTGCGGTGTGGCATAGCCAGATGTACAGAGGCATTGTACGGGTCATAGATTCACCCTTCCACACTTTGGTCAGTATATCACTGTATATCACTATACGTACATTGATGGCCATCTGGGTGAGTATGCAGGGGTCCTCTCGCACAGCTTCTGCTGAGAGGGCTACGGTTCCCCCTTCTTCTCTTAGTCCTCAACCTTGGGTTTTTTAAACCTCTTTCTGAAGAGTTTTTTTTCTCATGCACTGCATGATGTATTTCCTCTTTGAGCTTTCTCTCACAGGTTTGTTTCATACTTAATGGAAGTCTATTTTTAGCACCCCCAAAAAAAAAAACAGTTTAGCCCCCAAATTAACCAGCTCTTCTTGTGATTTAAGCCATATCTCTAAACTTAGCACCTCAATCCAAATAAAGCCCACTCAGGGGACAATTTTGTGTGTCACATTATGCACCACCTGCGTGAACCTCTCTATAATTTTACTACACATGCTGCTGCATGAGGCAGCCATATCCTTTATGTCTGCCTCCAAAGTCATTTACCCTACCACTAACAGGAAAAGCAAAAAGATTTTCCCTAAAGATTCAATGCCAAAAAAATATTTTAAGTTTACGGGAGAACAGTTCCCAAATTTTGATATCTATCCAATGAAACAAACTAAGTGGTTCATAATGCCACCTCATAACCTGCTTGAGTAAAGCAGAAAATGTAAAACTGGCACGCCTTCATAAACATAGATGCTCCATTACTAGCAGGTCTCAAACTCTTACGCAGGTTATGATTTCCCACAATAAGAAACCTACTCCCTGTCCACTAAATCCTTAAGAAGCTTATAGTATAAATAACTCCCCGAAACCACCCTCCTATAGAGGAAGACTCCAGGTAATCCCAATATATGCTATCATACTGAAGGCTGCAAACATGCCTTTAGTGGTCTCTGGCACCATAGACAACCTCCGTCTCAAATAAATGAGATGGCCCAGGATTCACCATCAAAGGCCTCTTCCCCATCCAATAATTGAAAATGGTAAGACATCTGGTAAGCAGAAGATCCCCCCATTCTCAATGCATATACTTGAGTAGCCGATAGAAGTACATGCCTTGCCTCATCAGATGATCAATCAATAATAGCATAAATGGGATCTATGCAGGTACTGAGAAATGCCTTGGACTGTGCAAAGATTGGAAACGTTAGGAAGATGATAGCGACCCTTTGAAATAAACATGTAGAAGATACTAGTGTACTACTAATGATAACATTGAAATTAAAAGCTCAAATCTTCTTCAGTCCATGACTTGATCGCATGAAAGACCAACAGGTCAAAGCTTACTAAAGCAGCCAACTCTAGCTCTCTACAACCAAAGTGAGCTATGATCACTAACAAGGACAAAACATCTTGCACTATAGAAATCATAGCTCAAATATCAAGTCCATCTGAAGGGAATGAAGCTATCCAAAGAGAACAATTGCTATGGGGCGTGGCCTCCTATTACGCTCATCTCCAATTTTGTGAAATAGCACCAATGTACAAGCGTACCATTGCATGGGAGGAAAGATGACTACATGATGAAGCCAATCTTGTAGAGATGAAGTAACAAGTTCATCTCATTAATATGACTATCCAGATCTAGCCAACCCTCCCAAATCCAAAGGAGCTGAATTCCAAAACAAAGAGCTCCTTGGACATTTCATCCTGTTTGGTATAATCACATCCATCCTCATTCCCCTCTAGGTGCTAGGACTATCAAATACTACACTTCTAGAGGCTAGCCTCCTAACGTAGGACCTGTCACTACAGGATTTCCGTAAGGCTTTGGTTTGTAATCGTAAATCCGGAAGACACCGTCATTCGTTCTATTCCATCGCCCATAGAAGTTTCAAAGGAAGTCGTGGTGACTTGAATGCCAACACCACCCCATGGTAAGAGTCCTATAACAACCTCTCGACATGTCCAACACTGCCCATGACAAATTCCTGCAAGAAACAAAATAAGAATTGTAGCTAACAAGACTTGGTTTAAAAATGATAATCATGAAAACAAGCTCTAAGATACGTACTGATCTCAATGTGATTTTGAGGCTCACAGGTGACGCTTTTAGTAAGGTTTCCAATGTTGTTTTATGCCATCCGCATTTGTCCCCTCTAGACTCCTGATCAAAAAACATCACATACCTAACAGAATACTTGCATGCATCATAGAGGTTAACTTCAATAGAATTTGATGAGGATATTTAGTGCTGAGCTCTAGAATTTCTACATACAAGTGCCTCAAGAATTTTCTCCGTTGTCATTTTCGAGAAGCATTTGTTGATTTCGTCCAACCTGATAAAAACAAAGAGTTGTTAATCTCTCTCTCTCTCTCTCTCTCTCTCTCTCTCTCTCTCTCTCTCTCTCTCTCTCAGCCCATCCATCGCTCAGCTCAGCCCGTTCATCGCTCGTCATCGTCGCCGCTCAGCCCATCCGTCATTTGTCTTAGCCGCCGCCTAACCTAAACTATCTAATCCTATATAATCTAATCTAATCTAACCTATCTATCTACCTAACTAACCTAGCTAACCAGCTACCAGAGCCGCCGCCAGCAGCGAACAGCTGCCAGGAGCCAGCAGCCATCAGCCGTCGCTAGCCGCCAACTCCCCCTAGCCAGTCGTCACCAACAAACCCTCCAGTCCCGTCGTTAACAACAAACCCCCCCCTTCCAACCCTAATCTCGAGTTAGGCTAAACCCTAACCCTAACCCTAACCTCAAGTTGGACTAAACCCCCAACCCAACCCGAGGGTTAGGTTTAGCTAGGGGTTTCTCCAGACAGCCAATTATGGACTGGCCTATCCTCTCCTCCAAGTCCCCCTCAACTCCTTCAACCTCCATCAGGACTCGGTACTCTCTACAGTTGCAACAATGACACCCTCTCCGTATGCATGCAATTATCAACAAGAAGGCTCCAAACGACCCATCCTTGGGCAACAGGATCAAATTTTTTATGTGCAGCAAGCAGTGAGAGAGCTATGATTGGAACTAGCAAAAGTAAAAGCTCAACTTCACATACTGGAAGGGCCTGGTAAGCAAGCAGTAATTGATGAGGCTGTAAAATCTTGTAAGGACTCCTCCCCTACCCCACAGCTAGTCTCTACAGTCAAAGATATTGTTCACATTGAAGTACAAATGGCTAAGAAGGAAGTGATTGTGGAAGTGGATACCAAAGCAAGTAAGTCTGATATTCAAGCAGAGATTAAAGAACACGAAGCTAGATGTGATAATGCGCTGAAGATTAGAATAGGCGGATTTCCAGAAGATTGGTACAAAGAAGAGGACACTTATAGTGAAATATTGACAAAGATCAAAGCATGGACGGATGATGATGAGCAGGATGACGACGACTCTAGGCCCGCTTCTATTATGCACTAGAAAGGTCAGGAAATCCTTACACTGAAGTCAAAAGATAATGCGAATCAAGCTTCTTCGACAATCTTACAAGCTGAAGGGTACCAAAGTATGGATAGCTGAGGAGCTTACACAAGCTCAACTCAAAAATAAGGCAACTAAATTAGCTAAAGTCAGGGGTGCCAGAAAGGATGGAAAATGGGCAGTTTATGGTGAAGGCGTAGCCCTAATCAGAGAGTTTAAATCAAAACCAAAAGACTCTCAGTCTTAAACTGATGTATGGCTGATTACTCTTTCAGACTATTATATAGGTACTCTAAATAAATGGGGGTTGCTTTTGCACTCCTTGGGAGCTGCCATGCACCCTCCCTAAAGCAGTTGTACTAGAGGGTTTCTTGCTGTCCCATAGACCTTTTGGTATCCAGTGGATGTTAATAGACTTTCTTTCTTTCTCTCCCCCTTGACACCTACACCATCATGAGGTCACATTGTCCTTATGAGGATGATGTTGATGACACCACTGATGCTATATGACTATGTATTTTAAGACTTAGCATTCAGCATGGGTGATAATGCTCGCTTAGTAGCTCCACCCTTCTGCTTGTTTGTATCAGGTTTTTATCACCTCATAGACCCATCGGTCCTCCGTCCCCCCCCCACTGCTCTCCATCTCCGTCTGCTTCTCCATCCCTGTCACCATTATGTAAATATCCTAAGTCAAAGTATAGTGGTGACATGTAAATATCCTAAGTCAAAATACAGTTGACCATTTATCTGATCATAATTAAAGAGTTTTCATATGTATTAATTATGGTCAAAGTGTTCTTTTAATGGTCAGGGAATTGACTACGGTCAAAGATACTTGACTCTGGTCAAGTAAGCCTGACTTCGGTCAAGAAGACTTGGTTTATTACCAAGAGGGTTAACTGCGGTTAACCAGAGAACTACAGAGCTGACTATGGTCAGAGAGTGTTGACTTCGGGACTTGGCATGCGCCAAGAGGGTTAACTACGGTTAACCAAGATGTGCCAACTTCAGTTAGAGTTGTGTCAACTTCGGTTGGAGAGACTCGACTATAATTAAGGCGCCTCAACCCTTGGTCAAAGCCCCTTAATTATGATCAAGAGTGTTGACTTCGGTCAACCAGAGAATAAATATATTTCTTATATTTGTTATGTGGGCACATGTGTTCAGTGGGGACACCCACCGTGACTAGAATTAGTCCACAGTGTGTTATTTGCATGCAAAGTGCTAACAATTAATGGATGCCATGGTGGTGCGCTTTAATTAATTGTTGCAGGTACTAGGAAGAGTTATTTTTCCTAAGCGCAATGGAGCCTAACAAGAGCCTAGGAGACGGTTCGCGTGACCAAGTGCTTTGAAGACTCCAGAGTTGCCCTTAGTGGCATGTATTTAGGAAAGTAAAGTAGAATTTGACAAGTGGCTTGTTGCCAAGAAAGGGAACCTAAGAGCTCATGTAATGATTCATTTTCACGTTTTGGGATATGTATGAACAGCTCTACACTGAACTCTTGTACTAAGTTCTTTTCTCTCTGATGAATAAAAAACCTTCGGGGGGTTCCAGCCCGACTGTTGTCCTGGGCCCTAGTGTATCTGTAGAGAGAGGGAGAGCATTTGACAATGTTTCCTTGCTGTAATTTATGAGCTGTCGTAAGATTACACAAGCAGGAAGGTTGAGAACCAGCAAGACGTTTACATTGGTATCAGAGCATAGTGCCACAGTTTCCTCAAACTATGACGATCCGAGAAGGTTTGTGGACGTGAAGTCCCTGGGCGATTAGAAGATCATTGCACCTGTCAAAGTCTTGAGTGGGCTGCCTGCAAGATGCGCTAGTAGTAAGGGCTAGAGGGATTTTGAAGCTAGCTGACTGGAGCACGGTTCGAGATTGCAAGGGTGAGTTTTGTGTACCCAGTAGGCCGTGAAGGTCATAACGTGTGGAGAATTTAATGAGCAACTGAAAATTTATCTTGGTCGCACATTTTAATTCCTGCACATCGTGTATGTTGACGCCGAACGGGTCAAGCGATCGTTTGTGGAGGAAGACTTGTCGATGACGAAGAAGATATTGATGGAAGCCTGGGCGTATCGTGCATAAGTACCACATAGAGGCTTGGATGGGTGACGTAAAGCTTTTGCAAAGCAGCGCCTCACCTGCGTGGAGAAGGCGCAAAAGAGCGGGTCATGCTACTGTTCTAATTCCGGCCAATTGGTGGAAATCTTTGCTGGTCCCGTGACGCTGTGTGCAAGTGATGCTTAGTGAGGCAGATTTGTCATATGCCGAAGGTCCCACAACGCGCGATGCTGAGAGTTTCTGTAAGGCATGAAGATTAATCGGGCAACCAGAGAATAAATATATTTCTTATGTTTGTTATGTGTGCACATGTGTTTAGTGGGGATGCCAGAATTAGTCCACAGTGTGTTATTTGCATGCAAAGCGCTAACAATTAATGGGTGCCATGGTGGTGCGCTTTAATTAATTGTTGCAGGTACTAGGAAGAGTTATTTTTCCTAAGCGCAATGGAGCCTAACAAGAGCCTAGGAGGCGGTTCGCATGACCAAGTGCTTTGAAGACTCCAGAGTTGCCCTTAGTGGCATGTATTTAGGAAAGGAAAGTAGAATTTGACAAGTGGCTTGTTGCCAAGAAAGGGAGCCTAAGAGCTCATGTAATGATTCATTTTCACGTTTTGGGATATGTATGAACAGCTCTACACTGAACTCTTGTACTAAGTTCTTTTCTCTCTGGATGAATAAAAAACCTTCGGGGGGGTCCAGCCCAACTTTGTCCTGGGCCCTAGTGTATCTGTAGAGAGAGGGAGAGCATTTGAGAGTGTTTCCTTGCTGTAATTTATGAGCTGTCGTAAGATTACACAAGCAGGAAGGTAGAGAACTAGCGAGACGTTTACAATCCCACTGCCCTCCGCCCGTTTGCTCCTCCATTCCATCTACTCCTTCACCCGCCTGCTTCCTCATACCGGCTGCCCTCTAACACCCGCTGTTGCTCCATCCCGTTGCCCTCTACCTCCGTTTGCTCTTCCAGCCCTGCCTGCCCCTTTGTCTGCACCTTCATCTCTGACTCCAGTCCCGCCTGCCCCTCCATTCCCGCTTGGGTATCCATCTCCATCTGCCCTTGCCGGACTGCCCCCACGCCTGAGCCTTGGTCTTCATCGCCCGGCATTTGCTGCCATTGACAGCCTTGCTGCCCTTGTTGCAGCCCCTAGGCTGGCTTCCTACCTAGAGCGACTTGTACCACCGCTACAGTCCACCCTACACTACTCTAACAGGCTAGTGCTGTCAAAATGATACTGCTTTTAGGGGTCAGCGGGCCCTCATGAGGGACCACAGCCCCTAGATGGGGCTGTTCCACATACCTGCAAAATCAGTGCCATAAAAACATAGGGAAAGGAGAGGGAGATAATTACAAAGACAAAGGGAGAGATAAGAAAGAGAACAGGATTCCAAAGCAACCGAGCATAGAGGACGTGAATACACGCATCAACAGGAGCAGGCTAGGAGTGGACAGCAAAGCAATAACGAAGAACGCCACATCATCCACTTCAGTGGTATCGTCATCGTCCTCATCCACATCCACCTCTTCAGTCTCAGTTCCAGTCTCAGCTCCCTCTATCCCTACTTCGACTTCAGCCCCCGCTTCAGTCTCAGTTTCAGTCTCAGATCCCTCTACATCCTCACTTTCGACTTCAGCTTCCACTTCAGCACTAGTTTCAGCTACAGCCTCTATATCCCCAGCTACAGCTACAGCCACTATCAGTGACATACTCATACCCTTGATGTCGGTTGCTTCCTCTTCTGTTACAGCTCTCTCACCGCTTATGACACCTACTTCGGAGGTGTCATGCACTACTCCGCATTACACCTCAACCTTTCTCTCCCCTCTCCCTCTCAGCCAGCCCACGCTCCCACATCCCATTGGGACTGCCTCATCCCCATTCCATTGTCATCTCCGTACCTTACCCAGCTCACCCAGTCACCACCCAGCTTCCGGACTCATCCCCATACTTTCATGTCATAGCCATTCTAGTTTCAGCTAGGACACGGGCGGGCTGACACACCAGAGGCCTAGGAGACCTTGCTCATGGAGGTACACACTATCCGTGAGCGCGAGATGGAGCTGAAACGCTTCGCACAGGAGCAGGTCCACTTCAACCAAGAGCAGGCTGGTCTCATTCAGGGACTCAAACAAGATATCTTGCAGGAGGTTGTAGCCATACACACAGTCCCAGGGAGTACCCCGGTTGTCGAGGCACAGATTGCCAGCATGCAATCTGTTATTGAGGAGACATCAAGATGGGTTGACGTGGCCAAACGGGAACCCGCAAGGGTAACCGTTTCGGCTCCCCTCATGGAGCAGCAACAGAGAGTCAACAAGGCTCTCAACATCAGAGTACGTGCGATCCCATGCACGGAGGTTACACCGATGGCAGATGTGGCTCCTTTCGTAGCCGCTACTCTGGGTGTGGCTGAGCACAGGATCGAGAGGGCATGGCGGGTGGGGAAAGACCCCAACCGAGAGCAACCCCTGATCATACGGTTCCCTGACACTCAGGCATGACTTTCAGCTTTACGACACGGGTCAGTACTTCGAGACTAGCCACCGATCTCCATGGATAAGGACCTCACCCCTCTACAGGTTGAGGACTCTTTGTTGCAGAAGCGAGATCAGGCCCGTAAGAAGGGGAAGTGGGCAGTGGTACGAGAGGGACGACTTCTTACAGGCCCCCATAGGGCACCAGTCCCCTCCCCTACATAGGAAAGCAGGGTCTATGAGACTCAAATATCCGAGACCCTATCCTGCACCATTTGGAATTGTAATGATACCTTATGGTCAGAACCACCGAGCTTCTCACGATCCTATAGAGGTCACGACATAATCTTTTACATAGAGACACATCAGAGTCCAGAGCGCCCACTACCAGTAGTCAACAGGTATACATGGGAGTGGAGTCTGCCTACAGAGATGAGATGCGGGATACAGGGGGAGTTCGAGGGTCAGGTGGAGTAGCAGTCCTTTACAGATCCACACTTTTGGGGGCCATTTTAGTAGAGCAGAGAGATGCACATTCCAGGTTCCGGATTCGGCACATGGATAGCTGGGATCTATTTGTTGCAGTTTGCTACTTCCCCCGTGAGACCTCCCACTTTGCTAGAGATACTTGAGGTGACAATGAGACATCTCCATTTGCTGCTCTTTATCGGTCCATTGTGGACTTTTCTAGCCGCGGAGAAGTCCTCCTAGTTGGGGACTTCAACGCAAGGACAGGCGCCCATCAGGTACCACTCCTCCACGTCAGGGATGATTCCACTCTACTGCCAGACATTGACCTTGAGGATGCAGGTATGCTACGAGTTTCGACTGACAGACGAGGTCCGATCACATCTTATGGGCAGGCCCTATTAGACCTCGGCAGGATGCATGATCTCATTATTTATAATGGTCTTGACACATGGCCCGCCTCAGGTGGTTTCACGTGCTTTCCACATGGAGGAGGCTCCAGCGTCGTTGATTACATCATGGGATCCCCTGCCTTCACATCTCGCATCACTGATTTTACCATAGCACCTCTCCCTCCAGGGCTGATCATACCTATCTTTTCTTTAGCATTTCCACTCCCTGTCACACAACACGCTCCACCCCACTAAGTTCTTACTCCACCTATCATGATGTACCCGAGACACCTTAACGCACTCTAGTCCTTTTGTGTGTCTCATGATTTGAAGGTCAACCTAGTGTCTCATGATTTGAAGGTCAACCTAGGTAAAACCAAGGTTATGATCTTCAATACATCTCGAGCCATCTTGCGCCAGGAGCAGTTCACATTTGATGGATCACTTGTTGAGATAGTTTCATTATACACTTATCTTGGGGTTGTCTTTTCCGGACCCATCTTCACTATGAGACCTGCGATGCAGGCACGATTGGGCAGAGGATATGCTTCATTGGCCAGACTAGAGAGGCAATGCTTCCGCTCGCACTTGCAGGATCCACGAACCAAGGGGTTGCTTGATCCGTCCAGTGGGGATGTACGGCAGTCCATGTTAGGGGCCAGACTTGTTGGATACAGAGTGGGCCCGTGTGGAGCGACTACAGGTTCTCATGTTATCACGGATGATTCATGGTAAACCATCCGTTCCTCACCAAATCATTCAGGCTAAGTTTGGGTCACCCCCATTATAGCTAGATGCTGCATTTCAAATCATCATGTAACTGTACCGAGTCACGAAGTATGGGGATTACACCTATAGGTGTAGCAGGCTACCATGTCTAGCATTGTCCTCTTCTATGGCACTTATAGCAGGAGGGGACCATAGGTGCTGGTATGCACGCACAGAGAGATGGTTTGAGCGACTGCGGCTCCACATGGATAGACTACCTCCCTTCCAGTACAGCATGGATGCTCCGTTTTCTCCCCTCCTATCACATGAGGTCAACCAAGTTATCCATGAGGATCTCTTACAGCTAGCTACACACATTTTGGACCTGGTTGGACCCACAGTGAAGCTTAGCTTCTACAGAGATCACTGCTTACATATTATAGAGAAGGGTTTCATGGACCCCCCAGGATACACATAGATCTACTTGCCCCACTCATTGAGGATCTCTATTGGGCAGTTCCAGGTCTCTTCACATAGACTTTGTATCGAAAGCGGCAGAGACACAGAGCTATGACCACAGGGGACGTGCCAGGGCTGCACCTGTGAGTGGCCAACATCACTCTAATCGCCGATTTCATGCCCCCATTGCCTCATCCTCCACCCTGATGATGATGATGATGATGAGATTGATATATAGTCGACCACTAACATGACTATGTTGTACTTAGGACTTAGTATTACCATTCTGCATTTTTTGCATTTTGCATTGGTGTGGATGCTCGTTTAGTAGCTCCACCACCACCACTTGTTGTACTAGGTTTTCACAGTCTCATAGACCCATCAGTCTCCCCAAGACTTTAATAAACTTTCTTTCTTTCTTTCTCTCTCTCTCTCTCTCGCCTCCCTCCCCTCGGGCTCCCTCTCTACGGGTGCGTTGTTGGCGCCTCTACTCCCAAATGGCACGTTGTTGATGCCTCCCTCCTGTGGACCTCGCGCCTCCACCATGCTGCTAGCGCTGCTATGCCCCCCGTCTTAGCCTTGGAGCTGCTATGCGCTGGGTGACAGCCTCGCAGCCTCCTTGGCTGCTAGGAGCAGGGCCCACAGCCCTCTAGGGCTCTCTTGTGGCCCCCGACTGCCTCAAAATAGTGCGCAAAAAGGCGCACTACCTAAGGGCTCCCCGGCTGCTTCAACACCAGGCTTATCCCCTCGACATACCTCCCCACACCTGCTGCACGCTTCTCCAACACCCCGAACCTGCAAGTCTGTATAAACAAACAACAGCCCATCAACATAGATCAAGAGAGGGGTAAAAATCAGAACGTCCGTCACTTGATGCTTGCTTGAAATTGGCAGTGATTATCCAGTTCTACACAATGCCTACAATGCCTACACGAGGGTTTATAGAAAACACATGGGGCAAACAAGCTTTGGATAATTTCATGGCAGCCCTCTCATCATCAGGACAGCTCACAAAACAGCATGTATTGGCCTGCCTCAACCAAATATGTCTTGCACTAATTGAGAGGACCAACGTTTTGGAGGTGTCATGTGCGCAGATTGGTATCTAACGTGTACTAGGGTACACAAGACTAGCTCAGGTAGCCTAGGGAGGCTTAGGGCTAGGCAGGCTTGATTCTCAGGTGGAGTGGCAAGGGTACAAACTAGTTAGAGGTCTTCGCTATTTTTGGCGCATTGGGCCCAAGTGCCCAGAGGTTCAGTTCTCGGTGAGCCGATGGGAGCAAGTCTCGTTCCCAGGTGCTAGGTCTGATCCTGGATTGAGTCACGGACGTGCGCCTGCATCTTAGCGTTGCCCAAGGCCCAGTAGCAGATCCAAGGCCTCTAGGCACCACCTGGTGGTATGGGATACCAGGCTGGTTAGGATCTGATTGGGAGTTCATGCCAGTAGCTCAACATGTGGCTCGGAGGGGACATCTCCTGATTCGGGATCGCATCCCGTAAATGTCACGGTTGGGTGGTGAGCAACCTACTCAGATTCCTCATGTTTGGTGTGTTCTTGTGTTTGCTTGCAGAGCAGAGGTTTCAAGAGTGTTGGGGAGGTGTCAGTTGGTATCAGAGCCAACTCTTGAGGTAGGAATCTCTATTACGAATAAATGTGGACGTGATCTCTTCCAGGTATGCCTCAATTTCGAAATTCATATTCATCCCCTGCAAGTACTTGATTGGTTCATCGTTAAGGGTTGTGGTTCTAGATTGGAAAAGAAGGAAGGAGAAAGAGAGACGGGTGTGAATTCGGCGCTGATGTGAGGGTCTAAGAGAGAGAGAGTGAGTGAGAGGTGTAGTTAGGAGGGAGCGGAGAGGATTGTAGGAGACACGCGAGAGGAGCCGCTAGGCAAGCGATGGGCTGAGGTGGAACCCAAGTGATCCCCTGTAAGGCTGGGCTGCGCAGAGATCGGGATGGCGCCACGAAAGGCAGCACAGAGGGGTGCGCCATAGGTTGGAGCAGGGTCACAGCTAGGCTCAGCTGTTTCGGGGGGGACCTGGAAGCTAAAAAAAGCACCACCCCTCCAAGTTAGGAGGGTGGGCTTTCTAAAAGCTTGGGCCACCCACCTTATAGCCTGGAGAAATTGCAGCTTTGCCCTAGATCGTGATTGCGCACACGTGAAGACCCCTCCACGCCCCTCTTGCGGTTTTCGTCACCTGGTATGGCTTGCTGCAGACGTCCGTACGGCACAGCTAGGAGCGGGAGTATCCGAGTTCAATGATTCGGGCTGATCGTCAGCTTCGTACCAGCCTACCTTTTTCATCGACCAGCCTCTCTTCTCTTTCGTCACCTCCTATCTGGCCAGCTTCCACTTCGTTCTAGCCTCCTTGCTCTGAACCCACCTGTTGCTTCTCTTCTCTAGTCTACTCTCTTCACCAGATCAGATTTCAGTTATGGCTGATTCCGTAGACCCGGGGCTCGCGATGGGTGATCAGGTTATGAAGTATCAGGCAGATGACGACCAGAGCCTCTACAATGATTTGATTACAAAGACTAACTTAAGTGAATTCACCACTACTCTCGATGAAAAGTTTGAGCGAGTTAATGCGAATCAAATGGGGTTGACATAACAACTCCAAGGGATTCAGACTTCACTCTCTCGCTTTTGACTAGCAATGTTCAAGCGCTCACGCAGGTGGACGCTTTGGCTTCAGTGTTAAGGTCCAAATATCACTCCAGATCAACCATTGGTTGAAGATATGCTTCGAGCATATGTTTCTAAGACATGGTCTTCATGGGAAGATTATCTCCCCATGATAGAATTTGCTTATAACAGTGCAAAGCATTCACGTACTGGTTATAGTCCTTTTATGCTTATGTACAGGTTTCAACCTAAGTCACCCGTTATGGTTGGGTTCAAGGGAATGCAAAATGATGCTGCAAGGACATTCTTGCAAGACATGCAAGAAATGTTGCAAATTGCCAAGGAATCTATTAGAAGTGCCCAATATCAGGAGAGATTTTATCCTAATAGACATCGTTCACTCAGAGAGTTCTCTGAAGGGACGATGGTATATTTACGTATTCCCAAGGAATCCAAGAGCCTAAGTACTAGTTTGGTTCCGAAGTTATCCCCCAAATACAGTGATCTGTTCAAGGTTATTAAAAGAATTGGACCAGTTGCATATAGACTAGAATTGCCTCCTAATGTTAAAGTACATCCAGTATTTCATGTCAGTAGACTAAAAGAGTTACTGGGTGCGGATGATCAACTTGTTTCTTCTTAAGAAATAGTAGAAGTCACAGATTTGACTTTTATTCCATACGAGCCTAAGAGTATTCTTGAATTTCGTGAAAGACAGATTTGTAAAAGAACTATCACCGTATACAAGATCAAGTGGAAGGATCGTGTTGAGGAGGATGCAACATGGGAGACATTACCGAACCTCCAGAGGACATTTTAGGGTTTTTTAGCGAACTCAGGAGTGAGTTCTTAGAGGAGGGGAAGTATGTCATGTGCACAGATTGGTATCTAGCGTGTACTGGGGTACACAAGACTAGATCAGGTAGCTTGGGGAGGGTTAGGGCTAGGCTGGCTTGATTCTTGGGTTGAGTGGCAAGGGTACAAACCAATTAGATGTCTTCGCTATTTTTGGTGCATTGGGCACGAGTCTATATAAGGGGCCCAGAGGTTCAGTTCTCGATGAGCCGATGGGAGCAAGTCTCGTTCCCAGGTGCTAGGTCTGATCCTGGATTGAGTCGCGGACACGCGCTTGCATCTTAGCGTAGCCCAAGGCCCAACAACAAATCCAAGGCCTCTAGGCGCCACATGGTGGTATGGGACAATAGGCTAGTTAGGATCTGGTTGGGAGTTCATGCCAATAGCTCAGCTCATGGATCAGAGGGGACATCTCCTGATTCGTCGGGATCGCATCCCGTAGATGTCGTCATTGGGTGGTGAGCAGCCTACTCAGATTCCTCACGTTTGGTGTGTTCTTGTGTCTGCTTGCAGATCACAGGTTTCAAGAGTGATGGGGGCGTGTCAAGTGGCCAGAAATGTGGCTTTAATGCCTGAGAAGGCTCATGTGGACAAGACACTTAATGCATTCAAGAAACAAGGAGGAAAAAACAGGAGGAATGGAGGAAAGAAACGGCAAAGCATGAAGAGTGGGAAAAAGAGAAAGCAGGATGGGTAACCAAGAGAACCAGCCTCCATGAGAAGATACACGCATTAAAGACTGAACTACAGCAAATGAGAGACAAGCAAGTGACCTCAAAAGGGGGCTGCAAAGCCATGGAGGAACTTAGAGCAGAAAATGCGACTCTCAAGAAGGAGATGGCTGCCATGCAGGCCACAATGAATGGCAAACATGCTGAAATTGCACAACATATCACTAAAGGAAAAGAGGAGATGCTTGAATGGACAGCATTGATTAAAAAGGGAGCAGCAGCCCCTAAGAAGGAAAAAGGAGGGCGAGCAAAGCTCTAAACGTACTGGTAAGAGGCTTGAAAGTAGGAGATACTCCAATGGCAGATGCACAAGTTTGTTCACTAAGATGGGCGTCAACCTCACATGTGAGACAGCTTGGAGGATAGACAAGGCAGAGACACCAACTAGACCTGTAAAGCTGAAACTCCGGACTGTCATGGACAGATCTACCCTCATGAGTATGAGGGCTCTGAAAGGGACAAAGATATACTTGGATGATGACCTCACTCTACTACAGCGGGAACATAGCAGGGAGGGAATGGTACGAGTAATGACAGCAAAAGAGGCAGGAAAGTGGGCCGCCTACAGAGATCGCAAAGTGATTATCAGAGAAAGAATAGACACAGGGAGAAGGACGGGGGAATTATGACAGTGTCGGACCAATGGGATGCGTGTACAAAATGGACTGAAAATGGCAATGTGGAATTGAAATGGCACACTATGGTCTAATCCGGGAGGGTTCTTGGAGACATACAATGACATAGGTATGATCTTCTACACCGAGACACGTGAAAGCCCAGAGAGAGGACTGCCCACAGTGACAGGATACACATGGGAGCCAACTCATATGAGGGAGTTGAGAAGAGACATCGGAGTACGAGGTTCTAGGGGGGTACACCAAAGGCCACTCATATTTGTTACGAAGAGAGGAGCATGCATGACACATGTAGATACGAGTTCAACACCCGGATGCCCGACCAATCTTTATTGCGGTGTGCTACTTCCCTCCAGACACGTCATCCAATGCATGAGAGGTCACTAAAGAGGCGCACAGCCTCACTTAGTTGTATGAGGAAGTTGCACTTTGTTATTATAAGCAAGATGATCTAGACAATAGGGGAAGCAAGTAGAACTAGTAAAAGGGAGAAGAAGGGGAGGAAAAAAGAAAAGAGGAGTGTATTAAGAGAGAGAGAGAGAGAGAGAGAGAGAGAGAGCTGGTTTTAAAAATCCTTTTTCGCTGCATACAATAGCCGGTACTTTCTTCCGTAGCGGAAAGGAACTATGGTCAATGTTCCAATTCTGATGTAAGTGCATAAACAAAGCTAAAATATCAACTGTAAAAAGCAGGGGAAAAGGGGCATATATAGCAAAAGCCAAATAATAAAGGAGTTGAAAGTGAATCGTGTGTGAAGGACCAGACTTAGTTCATCTAATTTCACACCTTTGGCAACTTCAATTCCCAATCAGACCTTCAATAGCTTGGCAAAACATTAATAAAAAACATGATACAAAATCTAATGATTGTTATAATGTAGCCACCAATTAAGCACATTATATATATCTAGACGAAATCTATGAACATGCTCGACTCATACTGTGGAAACACAAACACATAGTGCAGTTTCAATCTCATGACAATCACTTACAAGGTTGAAAACCATAACTCCTTCACAGATAGCAAGGACTAGCTCCTATGACATCCCCACCAACATCATCAGTGCCCAACGGTGGATGTATACCATAGTATAAACATATGCTCTCACACATACATATCAACACACCCACACCTATTTATACAAAGCTCTTCGTATACACTGCACTCTGGACATAAAGGCAAACTCAGCCGTGACAGGAAAGAGGAATTGAAAGGCAAGTTTGAGGGGTTGTGCAAGGTGATGAAGGATGTTCTCGGAGACAAAGTGTAGAAGAAACATAGTAAAGGCTTCATCGACCTCATACGCTCACAGATCTATAGAATTGCATGCTTATATCAGCCTGCATACCTGGCTGCCCCCCTCCCGCCATCTCCTCCTTCCCGCAGCCCCTTCCGCCTCCTCCACCTCGCTCCCCCTCGCCGCCTCCTCCCTCGACCTCCTCCGCTACCTCTCCGCCCCCCCTTCCCGTCTCCCCTCGCCTACCCTCCCCGCCTCTCCTGCCTCGTCTCCCCATGCTTCCCCTCCCGCCTCACCTCTCCGCTTCCCCGCTCCCCCTCCTCCTCCCCTCCCTGCTGCTCCTCCTGCCTCCCCCGCTGCCCCTTCCTGCCTCCTTCCGTCGCCTCTACCACCTCCCCCCTCCGCCTCCTACTGCCCCCACCTCCTCCCCCCTCCACCTCCGCCTCCTCCTCTCCTCCCCCCCTTGCCGGCTTCCTTCTCCCACCTCCTCTTCGCCTCTTGCCCTCGCCCTCTCCCTCTCCTCGCCTTCTCGTCCCGCCCTCTCCTTCTCCACCTTCCATCCTCCTTGCCTTCCTCTTTCCCCTTCTGTCCTTACCCCCCCCCACTCTGCCTCGTCTCCGCCACCCCCTCTGACGCTTTTCTCCCCATTCTCCTCTTCCTCCCTGCAGCGGGAGCATTTGCGCCTCTTAAGGTGAAAGAAAACCTTGGTGGTGACCCTTGGTCTGGCCTGAGGGACTCTATGGCAGCACCCTCGAATCCCACGGCCGTTAAGGTTCTTCTTTCCCAAGCTGACAAGCAAATGGTACAGCAAGCAATTCAGTCCCTCCAGGACAAGGCACTTGTGGGTAGAATTGTGGGCCTCACGCCTACACGGAGACAAATGTGAGAGTGGATCCAAGCGAGCTTGGCATTAGAAGGAGACCACATCCAAGAGGTCACCATCTATGGATGAGACGTTTTCCTCATCCAATTGAGCTCCCCCGACACTGCCTCGACACTCGTGGAGGAGAGCCCCATCCTCCTCGGCCCACATCTTGTTTACCTCTTTCGTTGGTATCATGGGTTCATAGTGGAGGACATGGATACGACACACCATGTTCCACGTTTCCTAGTTACACTTCACTTCCTAGGGCTCCCCTAGGAGTATTGAGCCATCCTCCCTTCCATTGGTCGGGCATTTGGCACAGTGCTCGAGTCCCCGCCAGAGTCGGCCGCCTCAATTTTAGCAGATGATGGAGTCCCCAGGATCAGACTAGTGGTTGAGAGCCAAGAGTCCCTCCCAGAGTTGATCCTTCTCGAGACCCTTGAAGGGGGCACACTTCGCCAGAGGGTAGAGATTTCTAGATTATCAGGCCAGTGTCTTCGTGCAGACAGATGGGTCACCTCACCAAAGATTGCCCCCGTGGCCTCCCTCGTGCACCTCCTCCCCCCCTCCGCATAGTAGACAGAGTCAACAGGCCCGAGCCCAGCGGCCTCCCAAGCAGAAGCAACAGGAGTCTCAAACCCCTTGGGTTACCCCCTCAGAAGGGGACTAGACCCAAGTTAAAAAGAAAAAGAAAACAAGCAAGCAGACCCACAAGCGCCGCAGGCAGAGGGCCAATCGCAGAGAGAGGGATAGGATTGACCAAGAGGCCCCGAAGGAGTAACAGCAGGAGCCACCTCCTCCAGCGGCAGGGCCCACCGCCCATCCAGACGGTCCTCCAGCTTCAGAGGTTCAGCCTCCAAATCCGCCCTTGCAACAGCAACGAGCCCCAGGAGCTCCAAATAAGGCAATGGTGGAAGCCAAAGACGCTAGCCCGATGGGGGCCGCAGAGGAGCCAATCCAGAGCCCCGGCGAACCAAATCAGTAGGGGGGCCCTGTGGTCCTTGTCCCTCCTCCCCCCCCTCCTCCCCCTGACTCCTCCCCCTCTTCCTCGAGAGGCCCCGAAGAAGTAACAGCAGGAGCCACCTCCTCCAGCGGCAGGGCCCACCGCCCATCCAGACGGTCCTCCAGCTTCAGAGGTTCAGCCTCCAAATCCGCCCTTGCAACAGCCGCGAGTCCCACGAGCTCCAGATGCGGCGATGGCGGAGGCCGAAGACGCTAGCCCGATGGGGGCCGCGGAGGAGCCAATCCAGAGCCCCGGCGAGCCAAATCAGCAGGGGGGCCCTGTGGTCCTTGTCCCTCCTCCCCCCCCCTCCTCCCCCTGACCCCTCCCCCTATTCCTCACTTCCCCCTTCCCCTCCAAGGTTCCCCGTGTCCCCTCCCTCCCCCTCAGCCCCCCCTCCCATAGTCACCCTCACCACCCGCCCCCCTCCCTCTATCCACCGCACCCCTACCGCTCCCTCTCCTGATGCCCCCCTCTCCACTTCAGCAGCAGGTTCTTCCGCTTCGACACCCGTACCAGCTGGCAGGGGAACGATGACGCCCCCTTCTGCTTCCTCATCGCAGCAGCAGGTTCGTTCAGGGAGGGATCCCAAGGGACGAGGCTCATCTTCCCAGTCAGCAGCTCCCAACCTCCAGCCTGGGCGTCCCTTACCGCGGGACTTCTGGAGGTTAGGAGCCTGGAACTATCTGGAGATTCCGGACTTTTATCCTCTACCATTGGAGGTAACGCTCATGGTCCTTCAGCCCCGAAAGGGGGGTTTGATCAGTGTGGTGGGATCTCCCACACACCCCATTTGGAGATTTCAGTTTGCCTCCACAAGGTTGGAGAAAGGTCCCCAGAGGTGTTCGATGCTATTTTAGGGAATCAGATACACTCATGATGGATGAGTGGATGGGGCCACTTGGACTAGACCTTTGGTACGCCCATGGTGCGGAGGTGAACTTTCAGTTGAGCTTCACGTGCGAGGAGCCGGTGTGTGGTTTGGCGACAGAAGTTATCAGATTGCCGTTGGAGGCAAAGGTGAAGCAGGCACACTTCTGGCTCCTTTAGAAGTGTGCGGAGCTGTTCGGGGTGGAAGCCTCCTTCATGATGAAGTGGGCACGAAAAATCGGTATTGAGCCGGTATCCACACTAGTACGGCGTCGCACAAATACTAACTACTCACCCTCTAAACCCTCGGCAAAATCACACAAAGCAGTCTTTCTGGGACAGGTACCCACTCACAGGAGAGCCTTGTTCCCGACTCCCCTGTCCTCATGAATTGGACCATAGTGAGTTGGAACGTACATGGGCTCCACGACCGTGTTCGTAGCCAGCCGCAGTACCTGATACTCCGGCAGGAGTTGCAGAGGGCACTGGTAGGGCGCGCAGTGGACATCCCTATGATTCAAGAGCACATGTTTTCAGCTTCAGACATCAAACGATGTCATCACCTTCTCCCAAGGAGAGGTCCAGAGGAGTGGTCCCCTGTGGTAGGACGGAGTGGAGGGGTCTTTATCTCAATCTCACAGACTTTGGCCCCAGAGGTCTACGATCAGGGCGAGCTCATTCCAAAACGGGCAGTTTGGATGGGAGTTCGGACGGGAAAGTCCAAGATCGGGATCCTGAACGTGTATGCCCCAGCATGTAGACAGCACCGCCTCGCCTTTTGGAGGAGGCTGTCAGAGTGTCTTCCGGATGATGTAGACTCCTCGATTGTTATTGCCAGAGACGGCACCGTGTGAGGGCTAGGCTGCGTGGGTGGCCGATGCGATTTAGAGGAGCAGTGAGGAGCTGCAAGCTCACGCCCTTAGGCGGAGGAGTACCCTTCAAGAGCGTGAGCGGGATTTGAGGAGAGACCTCGCCTCCATCGAGAGGCTCAGGGAGCAGGACCCAGTGTCTCAATGGCTTAGTGACAGATTCGAGAGCGCTCGTCTTCAGCTCCAGGACACGGAGGTGCGGCAGGCTGAGTTCTCCTATCATTCCTCCCGGGCCTGATGGGTGCAACAGGGGGGCAAGATGACGAAGCAGTTCTTTCAGACCAATGAGCCCCAGTCGGCAAGCACACAGCTACAGCGTCTCCAGGACTCGCATGGCATCTTGCACACTGATCCGCAGGAGATTCTAGACATGACCACCGGTTTTTACAGCCAGCTCTTTCAGACGGAGAGGATGACCCCAGTTGGTCTTGTGGCCCAAGAGCTAGTTTGGGATCACGTTCCGCCAGTAGTCTCGCAGGACTTATGCAACAAACTTGAGGAGCCTTTCACAGATGAGAAGCTCTCGGAAGCCCTCAAGGCTCTCCCCACCCAGAAGTGTCCGGGTGAGGATGGCTTGACTCTAGCCTTCTTCCGGAACTTCTGGGAGATTATCTCCACCCCTTTCCATCTAGCTTGCCAGGAGATTTTTGACACAGGCCTTCTCTCTCAGTCTTTGAGCAGGGGGTGGATTTGTTTGATCCCGAAAGGGGGAGATAGGTCACGCATCCGACAATGGAGGCTGATCACTCTGTTTGATACTGCATACAAGATCCTTGCCAAGTTCTTGAATTTGTAGTTACGGCCCCATCTTACCGACATCATCCATGACACACAGACTGGGTTTGTCCAGAAGCGTAGCATCCTGGACAACATCTTCACGTTCTGGGAGGCAGTGAATTGGTCCAGGGAGGAGTCACAACCGTTGGCCGTCCTTCTCTTGGACTTTGAGAAGGCCTACGACAGGGTGGAGTGGTCTTTCTTGGAGGGCGCTATGAGGAGATTGGGTTTCTCAGACAGATGGGTCACAGGAGTTTCAGCGCTATATGCAGGGAGCTCTAGCCAGATGCTTATCGAGGGACACACAGGCCAGGCCTTTCCTCTCTCTCGCTCAATCCACCAGGGCTGCCCACTCGCTCCCTTCCTCTTCTTGTTTATGGCGGAGGCTTTGGGTTACTATTTGAGATCACAGGTGGCGGGTCTCACAGGGTTGAAGCTCCCAATCAGACAGGAGAAGGAGCTACTTGACTCGGAGTTTGCAGATGACACGGCCTTGTATGTTGA
Organism: Dipteris shenzhenensis; assembly: GCF_047967505.1. Taxonomy (NCBI): domain Eukaryota; kingdom Viridiplantae; phylum Streptophyta; class Polypodiopsida; order Gleicheniales; family Dipteridaceae; genus Dipteris; species Dipteris shenzhenensis. The sequence goes on from NC_141619.1 coordinate 18,273,848, forward strand.
GGGCACCACAGCGAGTCTAAAGAGAGTCAGGGGCATCTTGACTATTTATTGTGAGGCCTCGGGGGCACGGATCAACTAAACGAAATCTATAGGTTTCTTCATAGGCTTTGAGGAGACACAAGGGATCCGTGAGTGGGGGAGTGACTTTGGCTTCAGATGGATACCGTGGGGCCATACAGCAAGATACCTCGGATGCCAGGTGGGTATTGACATTACAGCAGAGCAGCAGATTGCCCCGGTCCTTGAGAGTGTTCGGCGCAAGCTTCTCTATTGGAGCTGCCAAACTCTCCTTAGCAGGTCGCACCTTAGTGGCAAACCAAGTTCTTCTTGCCATGGCCTGGTATATCGCCTCCTACTCGTGCTTTCACAGAGATTGCATTGGGTAGCTCCAACGGTTGGTACAGATTTTCCTTTGGGCAGGTTCAGATGGCACGAGGAACACTAGGGCCTGAGTAGCTTGGCAGACAGTGATCATGCCGTAGGGGGAGGCTTGGGTCAAAGATGCATAGCAGGGCCCTTCTGGGCAAGTTGGTGGTTCGTGGCCTCACCCCAGGTGCAGAGCCTTGGAAGCTCCTCTTACAGTGAGGGCTTCTAAGGAACACCGCACACACTAGGGGACATTGGCAGCCTTCACATCGATGGATCTTCTCACAGGCCTCCCTTACGAGGAAGGGCTCCCCCCTGATGAGGAGTCTTCACAGGGTATGGCAAAGACTGGCAGGGGGTCTCATCCGTGCTCCGCCCAGATGCGGAGAGGAGTTTGAGTGCCAACCCCTTATGTGGCACCCAAAGATCAGAGATCAGGAGGGTCGTATGCTCAGACAGCAGACTCACATTGGTTGGGCACAGTGGGACAGTGGTCCAACAGGGCAGCGGATGGGCGAGATTGACTTAGCCATTCTGGAGTCCTAGTGGGAAGGACTTCACGTTTGGAGAGAGCAAATGGTTGGGGCAATTTTCCTGTACTGGTGTTCCCTTGAAGATGTTGATGCAGTGGGCCTACTTCAGCCACTCACTAAGAGTGACCCTGAGATGGATGGGAGTCTTGATGAGATACACTGGCAGATGATCAGAGTGGTGAGACGTTTGGGGAAGAAGTGGGACATTGACCCTCCCAGTGTTTTAGAGCAGGACACCTCTAGATGGCGCCTTTGGCTGTGGGAGGGTAGACCCCTGAGGGAGGTCCAGTGGGATCCAGGAGAGTGGTTTTGGCCCTCTAGGAGCGGCCTAGCTGAGCAGGTGGATGAGGTGCCCTTCTTTGCAGGAGGCTTCAGATGGACTCGTCGAGGTGGACCCCTTCGAGGGAGAGACATTGGGTGACCCAGAGAGTGCCCTGGGATGTGCGCTCCAGGTTTTGGATGCGATGGTGGTCCAGCTTGCGGCCGAGGAAGATCCCTTACTTCTTCTGGCTGGCCGCCCACGGAGGCTTGCCCATCGGACCGTGGTTGGAGCAAATGCGAGTGGACAGGCAGTGCCATTGTTGCTCCAATGGTGTCCTGGAGACTATCCCGCATTGCCTGTGGAGCTGTCGTAGCGCAGCGAGGATCTCGATGGGAGCCCTAAAGATCATGACACGTATGCAGAGTCTTCATAGAGACTACACCTGGGGGATGGTGGCTTGGTTGACAGAGGGAGGACACGCGTTTCAAATTGATGAGATCTCCCCAGCCTACCTGATACAGGGTCAGAGCATCCAGAGGATCGCACTCCACGAGGCAGTCCCCCCTGACAGTCTAGCTCCTCCTCCTAAGGAAGATAGTGTTTGGGAGGTAGTAGGCAGCATCACAGCTTGGAGCATTTAGGTGGCTCATTGCAGTCTTGTGATGGGTGAGCACCCGGTTCCACGCGCGGCTACCCTAGTCGCCATATGGTAGGATATCATCTACACTCTACGGTCCACCTTGGAGCGCGGGACTCCAGGCTCCAGGGCAACTATCGAGAGGCGTGCTCGTTTCTGCAAGGCTTGGCCTACAGGTGTTTTCTACATCTTAACTCCGTGAGGGATTCGTTGGCTGTAGAGTCCCCCCACTTCCAGGGCGACTATCGAGAGGCGTGCTCGTTTCTGCAAGGCTTGGCCTACAGGTGTTTTCTACATCTTAACTCCGTGAGGGATTCGTTGGCTGTAGAGTCCCCCCACTTGGCTGTTAGCCCCAATTCCAGAGATCCCCTAAGCAGTGAGCTGGGGTTCTTAGGAACAGACCGGTTTTTCTTTCAGCCTTTTCTGGTTTTTTCCATACTCAGCACCTTCGGGGCTGTTGTCTTGTACGAAATCTTTCAAGCATTAATAGAAGGTTCCTTTCTTTGGAAAAAAAAAAAAACTCAGCTGTGACAAAGGCTAGGACTACAGAAGAAGGCTAATCAACTTCATTCAAGCTACAATTGCTTGTGAAGACTCTATGATTTCATCTTAGAGGGCGTTTCGCACCACTTCAAAAGAAAGAATTTATTGCAATATGAGCAAGCCACGACATCCACAAAACCTTCACAAGGTGTCCACTAATATGAAGGAAATATATACCTAGATGAATCCAAGAGCATGCCCAAACTCATCCTCCGAAACCATAAACTCCATCACACATAACAGGGAACACCGACTATGACATCCCCACCAACATCATTAGTGTAGGTATAGACCATAGTATAAACATATGCTCTCACACATATCCACATACCCACACATCCATTTACACAAAGTTCTCTATATTGTTCTCTGTCAGTACTCGGTGAAGGGTAGAGTTAGCTATGACAAAGGCTCACACTACACTAGAAGGCTAATCAAAAAGTAGTCCACATTCTCTTCATTCAAGCTACTGCTTGGAAGACTACTGCCGCAACATGGATTGAAACCCACATATACTCAACCATCCATTTATCCATCTGAAAACACAACACAGCGCTGTTTCACCCTCAAGACAAGTCACAAGGTTGAATACTATCAACTCCATCATGCATAGCAATGGGACTGACATCCCCACAGACGTCATCAGTGGCGAAAGGTGGGTATAGACCATAGTATAAACATATTCTCTCACACATACATATCCACAAACCCACATATACTCAACCATCCATTTATACAAAGGTCTTCGTATTGAGTTTCTGTAAGCAGTCCAGAGGCAAAGGGAGACTCGGTCATGACAAAGGCAGCACTAAAGGAGAAGGCTAACAAAAAGTATTCCGATCTGTTCGTTCAAGCTAAAGCTGATTGTGAAGACTACGCAATTACTTTAGTCTCTCAAGCATTTCTAAGCAAAAAATGTAGCCAATGGAGCACAATATAGCAAAAAGGAAGGAATTACAAAAGTGGAATGTCATCTTAAACTATGCAGTATGTCTTCCCAATATTCGTCCGAAGGTTTGCAAATGAATTACCTGTGAAGAGGACTTTTCTCCTTGGGCTTCACTCTTATGGCAAACTCATCTATAATTGAGCTCACACCTTCAACATCTTGGGTAGTAATGCCTTTCAGAGCTTTCTCTAACTCCGGTAGTGACTGCTTTTCACAATACAATAATACGAGTACATTGTGAACGAGCTATCACCTTTTTCAAAAAAACATGAGAGGAAAAAAATAGCTTAAATCTAGAAGGGCATTGACAATTTCTAGTTAACTCAAAAAAAAAAGACAGAGAGATGTCCAGCATGAATATGTTAAGAAGAAATAGCATCCAGTAGTTCAATGTCATCAATCCAGGAAATCCAAAACCAGTCAAGCAGAGCAGCAATAAGTCATGAAATTGGAAACCTAAAATATTGAATGATACATACAATGTCCTAGAGGTTTCTGAGTAAATCACTTATACATGTAAAAAAGATGGTGCAACACCTCTGAAGGCACAAAATGAGTCGCAAGTCCAGTTGCAAGTAAATCAGCTCCATCCAAACGTGCTCCAGTCAAACCTGCATACTCTCCTGCAAAATTTTGAGGGTTGAGAATTTAATCCTTTTTCACAACAGCTTCAGAGGAAGATATATTTGCACAAAGTTGATAGAATAAAAAAATAAAATTCCAAGAACGTACCATTTGATAACTATTTTAACATCTGCTGTCACAAGAAAAGACTGGCGCACCAATACATACATTTGCACATAAAGAATTGATAAAAAAGGCAGCTAGCAAATGCAAGTCTACAAAAATTCACCTAAGTATCCAGGAAGACGTGAAAGAAAATAAGAGGCCCCAACGTCTGGATGAAGTCCAAGAGAAGTCTCAGGCATAGAAAAGACCTGCAAACAAACACAAACTTGCTAAATGGGTGACTTGCAACACCATCGAATAATGAAGTGCCGTATTGATGCAGACGACTATCTAAAAAAATAATTTCTGACTATTTTAGCTCAAAAATAAGTTGACTTGTCTGTGATTTGCAGGTGTATGTGATTCAGGGTCTTGAAAGTGTAGAGGAAATGCAACTGGAGAAGCAAGGCACAGGGAAATCTCTCATCCGTAAGCCTTCTCAAAAATGGACAAATCTGTCCATGCATAGCTTTTGATAAACACTGAGCCATAAAAGTGCAAGCTTTACCAAAGTGAGAAATAGATTCCAGTCTTCCGGACTTGAAGCCTCATCGCCCATGTCTCCTGCCCGATCTGACTCTGTGAGCCCAAAGGATCGAAGTTGCTATTGCTAGCTTAACACAAACCCAAAATGAGGGTTGCTTGCACATACCCAAGAACTCCTCTTTTAGTTGTATTTCAATGCATGCCCATAGGACATTGCATAACTAACCCAGCAACCCGGTAGCACAAAGAATATCTAGCCTCACAAAACAAATGCTTGTGCTAAAAGCTTAATTCCGTTTCATGCGGACGGTTGCTATCGGATTGTTGCCGAATTCCTGCATGGATGATCGGTATTTTCTGTATACTTTGTTTTGTGACATGCAGATAGCATTTGCTGTTGCCAAAACTTAATGCCCAAGGGATAGTACAAAAGACCCAAATCTGTCATGTCATATGGACCTGACAGTTCCCAATTCACATCTGCCATTTTTTGATCATGATAGTTGCTAAGTTGCGAAAGAGGAGAGTATGCAACTACGTTGAAGAATGCTTGAGACAGCTGAAATGGATTGCACACACTGTGATATATTGAAGAAACCTTGGGGAGGACCCTAGACTTCTTCCATGAATTTGAGTTATAGATCGAACTGAACTGGTTAGGACCATATCGCCGGTTGCATATGTTGTTGCCTAGTCTAGACTGAATATTGCAATGCATTAAAAAGAACAAAAGAAAATAAATTATTTATTGTTCTTTCATGATCGACGGTTGGTATAGATCTAGTTCAAAGTAGACTAGATCGCCATAGAGGGGACGCTTTGAATCTCCCCAAGTTACCAATCTAAGCCATGCCCGAAATTCCCGACTCGTACCTACTCGGAGTTAGTCCATATGCTCACATACGGTTTCACATCATCACATTACCCGAAACCTGACGTTCATTAGTTTAGTGAGCAGAATTCACAGTGTTCAAAGGCATTGCCAATTGTTCAGTGAACAAATAGCACATGATTTGATTTCACATACACATGCCATCATTGTAAAGCCTATTCAGCTATTTCACGGCATTGTGCACATCATTTCAGCCTTGTAAAGCCTCTTGGCTATTCCCGGCATCATTTGCTACAAGCCTTGTAATTCAGATCGGATTTTATCTATTGCAGTTCTATCTTCACCGACAATTCAGATTTCACTTGCCACAGTCAATGTTTTGCAGTTGATTCAGACAGTGATTTTCAATGTCTACGACTAGCAACCTCAATCTAGAGGCATCTGCTAAGCTAGACAAGTCCAATTACAACACATGAAAATACCGAATGGAGACTATTCTTGTACTTCAGGACAAATGGGAGTATGTCGATGGATCTACACCTAGACCATTGGACGATCCAACCAACGGTAGCTCTACTCCACCTGTTGTCACAGCACCAACAACGGGATCTACAGCTACACAAACAGTTTTTGCACCTGTAGCAGATCCTGCCATTGCCCGAGCTTAGGCAAATGGGAGTATGTCGATGGATCTAGACATAGACCATTGGATGATCCAACCAACAGTAGCTCTACTCCACCTGTTGTCACAGCACTAACAGCGGGATCTATAGCTACACAAATAATTTTCGCACTTGTAGCAGATCCTGCCATTGCCCGAGCTTAGGCAGAATGGGATAAGAAAGATAAGTACGCATATCATCTGATCAAGCAGAATGTGCAAAATGTCATGCTGGGACAGCTCAATACCATCAAGACATCGAAAGAAGCATAGGATATGTTCGTAGCTCTCTACGAGTCCAAGAACACATCCAAGATTCTCACACTGAGAAACCAAATCAACCACAGTTTTCACAATAGCAGCGAAAGAGTTGATCATGCTTACGTACTCCGGATCAAAGACTACAACAATCAACTCGCAGCAGCAGCAGGAGAGACTATGAATCCAGCAGAAATGGTTCAAGTCATCATGAATGGACTAGGAGAAGGATACGAGAATTTAGTCCAGAGTATTGCCATTCAACGGCAAATTCCGACACTAGAAGAGCTCCAGTCAGTCTTACTTGGTGAAGAACTCAGGACTCAAGCCATTCATGCATGCAAAGGTCATTCTAATGATCAGGCATTCACAGCTTCAGAGAGAAGCAAAAGCAGAGGCAGAGGCAGAGGCAGAGGCAGAGGTAGATCATTTCCGAAAAGTAGCCATCATCAGCAACAAAATCAAAGTCAGCATCAACATCAGCATCAGCATCATCCTCAGCAGCATCAAAATCAGCAAAGAGAATCATTCCAACCGAGGAAGATTCCAAGAACGAGGAAATGCATCCACCAACGTGTCAAACATTCAATGCAACTACTGTCATAAGTTTGGACACTATGAAAGAGATTGCCGCAAGAAGCAGTCCGACCAAGGTAGTCAATCCAGCAGTAATCGAGGGAATTTCCGCGGCAGAGAAAATCATCGTGGTGGACATTCTAGTCACAGTCAATTTGCAAATGAATATGAGAATATGTTTCTTACAAATGAGAAAATGCAGCAAACTGATACAGTGTACCTAGACACTGATTTCAATTTAAAAGAGGATTTCAGCTATCAAGTCGACCAAGCAAAACACGACCCTTGGAATATTGACAGCGGTGCATCATCTCACATGACCAATCAACCATTAGAAGGTCAGAAAAATATCATCTACATAACAGATAATACACCGAATCCAATTCAAGGGACAGGTGTTATTCCTATGAACAATTTCACTGGTACGAAAGGATTAGTGAAAGATGTACTATATGTTCCGAAGCTCAACAAGAACCTCTTGTCAGTAGGTCAAATGACGGAACACAATTATCGAGTCATCTTCGACGGAGATGAATGCACTATCAGAGACAAATCCAGAAGATATCAGCTAGTAGCGAAAGGTATCAAGGAAGGACGCTTGTACAGAATGCTAGCTATAGTACCAAATAAGCATGCCATGTCAGCTCAACCGCAACAAATGCCACTATCTGCAAAACGGCACAAGAGATATGGTCATGTCAATTTCAAGTACTTGTTAAACCTCAGGAATCAAAATATGGCAATCGGGATTCCAAAGCTACAGTTTCTTGGAAAGGTTTGCGAAGCATGCTGCTTCGGCAAACAAAAGCGAACCAATTTCGGCAGAAGTACCTCTCGTGCACGAGATATTCTTGATTTGATACATACAGATGTATGGGGTTATGCCCAACCCGCAGCATCAATGGTTCACTTTACTACTTGACTTTCATCGACGACTACAGCAGATATTGTGGGGTCTACTTTCTGAAAGAGAAATCTAAAGTCTTTTTCAGATTTCAAGAATTCAAAGCCATGGTAGAAAACCAAACAGGCAGAAGGATCAAAGTCATGAGATCAGATAAAGAAGGTGAATACATGTCTTCAGTATTCATGAACTTTTGCAGAAGTCACGGCATTCGAAGACAATTCACATGTGCAGATACTCCTCAGTAGAATGCAAGAGCTGAAAGGAAGCATGGTACTTTAGCAAACAGTGCTAGAGCAATGCTTAGTGAGAAGCATCTTTAGAATCAGTATTCAGCAGAAGCAATAGCCACTACAAACTACTTGCTTAATCGGCTTCCTACTGAACCAATACAAGGTATGACACCTTATGAAGACAAGCCACACATTGGGCATCTCCGCATATTTGGTTGCATAGCATATGCCCACATACATGATGATCATCACAGGAAATTGGATGCGAAGTCACGCAAATGCATCATGGTTGGCTACAGTGAAGAAAGCAAAGCATATAAATTATATGATCCCATCAACTGCAAGGTCATTATTCTCCAGAGATGTAATCTTTGATGAGGAATCAAAATGGAAAACCTCAAACACACATCTACAGAAATGGTTGATGAAGAAGAGCAAGAATTGCCAGCAACACCCCAAGCAGAGCCACAGCATCTCAGACGGTCTACTAGGAAAAGCAGACCACCAGCCAGATTGACATATGCTCAGAAAGGCAAAGCAATTCACGTGGAAACCACCAACTATGCTATTATGACTACCATCATGGCTACAGAAGAGCCAGTGTACTTTGAAGATGCAGTAGACAAGCCAGAATGGCAAACTGCTATGAATGAAGAAATGGGTGCTTTGTATAAGAATAATACTTGGGAATTATTCGACCTTCCACTAGGAAAGAAGGCCATAGAAAACAAATGGGTATACAAAGTGAAGTACAATCCAGATGGCAGTATTCAAAGATACAAAGCCTTAGCCAGGGTGGCTTGGGAGTAGGCTTGATGGCACAACAGATGCCTCAGCTAGGGTGGCTTAGGAGACCCTCATCCTCCCTCCACAGGAAGGGGGTCTCAATGTTATTGATCCAAATTTACAGTGCAGAGCTTTACTATGCAAGATGGTGGTGCGGGGACTTATGTCAGGGTAGGAACTGTGGAAGGCCTTTCTTATTAGCAGCATACAGAGGTGCACACCTTCTTCAAGAGGAGACTGGATGAGCAATATGAGGTGGATCTTCACCACAGCACACCTCAGATCACCTTCGTCCCCTCTCATGGTTGCCATTTTGAAAGCATGGGCCAGTTTCAGGAGCACTCTTCAAAGGATTCCTCCTTCCTCTCGTGAAGAGATTGATAGGCCACCAATCATGTGGAATAACAGTATTTTAGATGATCATGGCAAACCACTTGGTGCCTCACTCTACATGCAGTGGTCCAGGTGGGAGAGGGGACCTGCATCATCCTTGGGGTCTTGGAAAGCCTTCCGCAGGCTTCCAGAGGAGACCAAATCTCAGTTGATAGGGAGGGAGTGCAGGGAGGATCTTGCAGATTGAGGTAGCCCTTCCAAAGGATTGGGTAGACACAGATGATAGGCCACTCACTTGCCCCACTTAGGCAGATACTTTTACGAGAGACGGTGTTCCGCTTCAGGTTTTGGCCTTTCGAGATGCACATGAGGATGCTTTAGTTTTTAGTGTGCAGGATGGTGGCAAATTGCTCAGGTCCACAAAGGACATCTTGCTTGAGTCTGCTTTTCAGCCTATCAGGGTTGTAGGTCTTTTGGTGCAAGGATCAGTTTCAGAGGGATTCCTCGACCCAGACCCCCGGCTAGTCTCCACCCAATCTTGGAGGCTTTGGCTCTACAAGGGAGTTCCCATTAGGTATTTGCAGTGGGACCTCGAGAGTGGGAGTGGATTGACGCAGGGCATCAAGAAAAGAGCATCCCCTTCTTTTGTTACACGGTTAGTAATGCCAGGAGATTTCAGCTCAGTAGTAGAGGTTGGAGACCTTCCAGAGTTCCTCATTGGGAGACATTTAATATCACTGCAGATTTGCAGAGGTGCTTCTGGAGGAGACTATGGAAATCCCACAGGAATAGAGAGATCACTCTCTTCTTTTGGCTTTCTATCCATGGTGGGATTGCTGTGAACCTTTGGAGATCCAGGTTCAGAGCCGACCCTACTTGCCCTCGTTGCCTCTCTGCTTCAGAGACTATTCAGCATTGCTTATGGGATTGCAGACAGGCGAGGATGATTTGGATGGCGATAGCCAGGATTTTCAGTCACTTTGCCCACTCCCCATTCTTTATGACATGGGGCTCAGTGGCTTGGCTTTCTCTTACAGGGCCTCAAGTATTCTATGAGAGACTTGACTCCTCTCGGGCCATTTCGGTTCGACGTCATCAAATCGAGTCCTGTTTGTTGGATGTGGTATCACACCTTCCTTTTACAGCTGTACATGCCTCTGTGAATACTTCTTGGGAGATTCTAGCGAGCATAGCATCCTGGCATCTTTGGAGAGCCAGATGCACAGAGGCTTTGGAGGGTACTCAGGTTCATCATCCCTCGCACACATTAGCTAGCATCTGGACAGACATCTGGACAGACACCGTACATACTTTGATGGCCGTATGGACGAGTATGCAGGGTGACTTTTGTGCAGCCTCAACTAGGAGGGCTTCTTTCTTCAGGGAATGGAAGGATTCTCCTTTCTTCTCTGAGACTCCTACACGGTTGAGGTGGCACTTTCAGCCTCAACCTTGGTTGTTTTCCACTTCACTTTGAAAGGGGTTTTATTTATCCTCATGATTTCATGATGTATTCCACTTTGAGCTTGCTCTCACGGGTTTTTTCTCTTACTTAATAGAAGTCTCTTTCTTGGAAAAAAAAAAGATACAAAGCCAGACTAGTTGCAAAAGGATTTGCACAGCAATATGGTCAAGATTATGATGAGACTTATGCTCTAGTAGCAAAGATGGATTCCATACAATTCTTGATATCACTAGCGACACTCAGCAAATGCAACGTGTACAAGCTCGATGTCAAGAATGCATTTCTCAATGGTTATCTAGACGAGGAAGTCTACATGCAACAACCAACAGGTTATGTTGAACCAGGAAAGGAGAATAAGGTTTGCCATCTTGTCTCTACAGCTTAAAGCAAGCACCCAGAAGTTGGTACAGCATAATCGACAAGTATTTTGCTGATCTGGGATATATGAAGTCCAATGCAGAGCATACTCTCTACTGCAAAGTTTAAGGGGAAGACATTACTATTGCACTTTTGTACGTAGATGATCTGATTGTGACAGGAAGCAAGGATAGTTTTATCAGAAAACTAAAACAAGACTTATCTGCAGAGTTCGACATGAAAGATCTTGAACTTATGCACTATTGTCTTAAAATTGAGTTATGGAGAGATTCAAATAGCACATCTATGAGTCAGCTCAAGTATGTTAACAGTCTCCTGAAGTCCAATGCAGAGCATACTCTCTACTACAAAGTTCAAGGGGAAGACATTACTATTGCACTTTTGTACGTAGATAATCTGATTGTGACAGGAAGCAAGGATAGCTTCATAAGAAAACTAAAACAAGACTTATTTGCAGAGTTCGACATGAAAGATCTTGACTTATGCACTATTGTCTTGAAATTGAGTTCTGGAAAGATTCAGATAGCACATTTGTGAGTTAGCTCAAGTATGTTGACAATCTCCTGAAGAAGTTTCATATGGCAGATTACAAGATTGCAACCACTCCCATGAAACAGAGTTTGAAACTTACTAAAGATTCAATGACTATCACACGGCCAGATATTTGTTATACAGTAAGCTCACTAGCACAGTTTATGGCAAATCCAAAACAGTCTCTTACTAGCACAGTTTATGGCAAATCCAAAACTCACTAGCCGAAGATCATGAGACCAGGAGATCGACACAGGAATATGCATTTTTCCTTGGTCAAGGCACTATATCATGGTAGTCAAACAAACAACCAACTGTTTCTTTATCTTCGACTAAAGCAAAATATAGAGCACTCACTACATGTGCATGTGAGGCTATATGGCTCAGAAGACTATTGTCAGAAACAGATTACTTTGATCAGTCAAAGCCAACAACAATATACTGTGATAATCAATCGGCTCAAGCATTGGCCAAGAATCCAATATATCACTCCAAGACAATGCACATTGATGTTAGAGAACACTTCATCAGAGAAAGAGTGTTACTTAGTGACATCACACTGCAGCATTATGATAGCAAAGAAAATGTTGCTGACATCTTTACCAAACCACTCGGTAAAGAGCTTTTCGAGAAACACCAACTAGCTCTTGGTTTGATGCAAAGGAAGGACATTTCCTTTAAAGGGGTGTGATGGAATGTAATGCTCAGTCCTTCTTCAATTCCCCAGAATCATCATCTTGAGGAAAGGCCTACTTCATGATGTTGATCTTAAGGGAAGGTGTTAATAGTTCACGTTCAACATCATGGGATCATGTGTGCATAGCACCATGGTTAGATGCCCTAACCCTAACCCTAAATGGGTTTGTATATATTCTACATTTTCAACTAAATCTAGTGTGCAGTTAGTCATTTGTGGTGTGCTCTCTAACTGTGCCCTCTCTCCTCATCTCCACTCTTCTCCTCTCCCCTCGTCATGTTTTGTCATAAAGCTGTAGCTACTACTTTGGAGGTAGCTGAAAAAGAACCAATAGAGAAGATCCACAATCTTTATGCTCATTCAAAACTGTGCATGAAATGCTTTCTCCATAGTTCCACTTTTGTACGAGATTCCTAACTAGTGTTGCTTTTTGAACTTCATTGTGTATGTCTTAAATCCACTTTTTCTAAATGATCACAATATGAGTAATAATTGAAACTTCATTTGGGAATATAATTTCTGCAGATTTTAAAGAGCGATTAATAACATAGATACATACACCCACCGTACATTAATAATCGGACTCAATTATAGTAAATAACATTGAGAAAAGGACTCGCTACATCCATGGATGAATGGTTCAGCTCATGTTGGATTCAGGTAGCGGGTTTGCAAAAGACATGGTGACGCTTTCTACACAAATGAAAAAGATAACAAGGCAACCAAAGTTTAAAACATAACCCCAATATTGTAGTTACAAAATTTTGCACAAATGCTGAGCCTGGCAGGCAGACACGCTGGAGGCTATATGACAGATGAGCAGGCATTTCTTTCTCATGAAAACAAGGCATGATAGGGAGATTCAAGTCAATACAGTTTTTTCTGTTGCAACCCGAACAGCTCCATGGATTGAAATACCTGCACCTCCTCCCAAAGTAATCCCATCAAGTAGAGCTACCTACCAAGTACACCACCAAAACGAAAGATACAATCCTTGGCTTCACAGCAACCAAATATATTCCCGATTTTTGCCTAAAATATTTGCAAAGGGATGAATATTCCAATAATGTGATGTTTAGCATTGTATCCATGAAGAGAACTTCCCCAGCTCTGTGATACCCTGAAACTACAGGTGAATGAAAATAATAATGACAACTTACATGAGGCTTTCTGTAGGTTCCTATAATGTAATTAGCAATGTACTCCGTGAGAAAGAATTCTGTACCCCGTGTGTGCTGCCCTGAACACAAAGTCAATGTTGTTATGTAATGTCTAGAGTGCTTTGACTGTGAAGAGAAGATTAATGCAAAACTGAGGTATTTATACGGAGAACTGTGAATTAAAACAGGCATGGCTCTGATGAAGATACTTAAAGCATGACAAAAGTACAAGGGAAAACTCAAAGCTTGCCTGCATTTCCAAGTTGGTAGACTGCTGCAACATCACCACCAGCACAGAAAGCCCTGCCAGACCCCTATAATGTGACAGAAGCTTTATTTGTGTCTGTATAGCAATCTGAAATATAAACTTCTGTAAAGGCAAAGAGAGAAATCCAATGCCTATAGGGCAAACCTTGATTATAACCAGCGAAACTGAATCATCGACCTCCCACTGTTCATAGAGCTCCTTCAGTCGTCCTACCTGTGTGATAACTTATAAGTCAAAAAATGAGGTGAAACTACCTGCCAGTCCTTGGAAAAGTTTTAAAAACATTTGGCAAGTTTCTTACGTGGCAGCAATCAACACAAAGCACGAGGACATAGCAGTAAAAACACACAACAACTTTGCTCCTACAGTATCCATATTCTCTTTTTTTAGCACTGCCTGCCAGGCAGCACTCTACTAACGTGTTCCTCCAAGCCTTTTTTGCCACATGGTTGCCACGTCTCTTGTGGCCATCCTGTTCCATCTCTGTTACCTTCCCGATATGGATATCCCTACTTTGCTTTTTTTGTCTTTTCCTCCTGATTTCTGCCTTGCTTGAAGCTCTTCCTGGAATTCATATTTCCACTCGACCATTTCCTACCACAGCAAGTAAGTCCTTTGAAGCTACGAGGGGAACTAGAAAGGCTGCTTTTCCCAGTTATAGGCTATCAAGTGCTAATTTATCTTCCGTTCATTTTCAGCCCTCTGTTGGATGAGCTACTACCGCGAGTCTCGAGAACTAAGGCCTGAAACAACATGTTTACCTCGAGAAGAAACTAAAAGGATGCGTTTTAGCTTTGTTACACCTTTGACACTCAGCCATTTGAACAGGTCTTCTGCTACTCATGTCTTTGCTATTGTTATACTCAGGCTGAATTACCTCTTTCACGAGCTATTTTTGCAAAAATATTTATGTTCATGACCATTCGCTCCCTTTTGCTCGCTGTTTGCCAATTCAAGTGCTTGCCTCACCTTATTCTCAAATTTGAACACGCCTGTTACATAATTCTCGTGAACTTGGAACCTAATCAAATCCAACAGAGCACATTTGACTGGAACAGCAAAGGAAACAATGAAATATTTTCAAGGATCGTTATTACCAAAGTTCGTTAATGACTTCCTTCTTCCATCTTGAAACGTTGGGAGGTGATCTTCTCAAGTGCATAAGCTTTTGAAACTTCTGGTCCAATTTTTGGAGCTTGAGCACAAAACTCAATCAAATCTACTAGATTGTAGTGACAGATAATCCCATGATCACCACTTCTGATTGGAACTCGTTTGTGTGCTGCCTTAAGTTCTCTATGCACTTCATTGCCACTCTAGTTTCACCTTGCAGAACGCCTTCGTACATAGTGCCAAACCCACCTCTTCCCAATATTTTGCTAAACCCTTGTAATATATACCCTTGTACACTCAGTCCTAGCTTTTGTTAAATGTCGTATGGTCTGTCAGCCACCTTGCCCTCTAGAGAAGCATCTCCTTCTAAGGACCCCTTGTTTTGGGTCCCTATAACTTCAACATAGTTTGTATGTAACAAGCGGGCTTGACCTTGGTGTATGTGACAGTCCCCTGTTCTGAACTTGTTGCTAGGTGGATACCTCGTAACGCTTTGCCCTGGCCACCTAAACTGCTCCGCCATGGCTTGTGACTTTCAGAAATGAGAAAGGACCCTTGTAGCTTGTGCCTATCTCGTCCTTGGACTAGAGCTCACAACAGGGTCACGGCGTACGACAAATGGGTCAGACTGTGAGTCACAATGCTCCTACTATAGGGGTGCATGTGACATTCCTTCCTACTTAAATTCTGGATGGTGATAGCTACTGAGAGACTGAGTGAATTTGCCAAGCGAATGTGATCTTGATGACCACCAATGGCTGCTTGAAACTTGACTATCCTCCCAAAGAATTGTGGAATAGCAGTCTAGCACTGGGACTAATCTAGTACCACTCCAAGAGGCTGATGAACGAATACTTTGCTATGATAACACAACAGGTTCACTAAAAACTCCCAAGAATTAGTATTGCCATGAAGACTGGAAGCCAAACTCCTGATCCTCGGGTAGTATAGCACTCTGATAGGCTCCTGAACATATGAACCGCACGCTATCCTCGTGACCTACTAAGGACAGATTGGGCTGCTGATGTGGAGGCACTGCACTCTAGAAGTCCAATGGCATGAAACTGGCTACCAACTGTTGGCGTGCATTGTCCCCACTGCGGAAGATCGACGATCGACATAGAAATGCTGGTGCTACTCCAGCAATTGCTGGGGTGATGATAGAGCCACTGAAGCTAGGCAACGAAAACTCAAAACCTGGTAACTCCAAAATACTCACATGCACTCCTAGAAATTGTGGTACTGCTCTCTACATGACTGCGGTGAGAGAAAGTACGAATGTACCTGCCTCCTTTGCTAGCATGATAACTACTGAGGGTAAAAACTCTACCACCCTCTTGGAATCTACTGTGGATGGAAATGTCTTCCAAAGAACCTACGTGATGCTAGGAACTGTGGAAACTGTAGCTGTCTCTCTGAGAAACTCCGAGAGGGATGGAACTGTGGATGTCTCTCCAAGGAGCTGAGTGGTGACTAGCACTACAAAGCACCCCTCCAAGGAGGAGACTCTATTGAATGCGCTCCCAAGGAACGGAGGAGCTAGGGCACCCCACTAATGAATCAACTGAATAGGATGCTGCCTAAAAGAACTGTGAGATGCCCAGAATCGCTGTGAACACCTCCTCTACCATGAATGACTGGTATGCCTCTTGAAAGAAGTAAGAGATGGCTAGCATGGCTCCTTCTTGACGGGATACTAGGAATGAGCATGTCCCCCTGAGGTACTCCACCTGAGGTACTCAGGAAGTACTAAGGCTAATGAGCACACTTCTGATGCATCGACCGAACTACTGTCATCACCAAGGAAACTGTTGGTGTAGACACTGGTCATTGCTATTGCTCGTGGCTCCCGATTTGATGGACAAGACACTGTATGACTAACCTCCCGGAGTGAAGGACACAATAATGGGAAGGCCTCATCAACCTCTTTGTTGACTGGTAATGTAAATGCTGCCTCCCTAAAGAACTAAGGAAGGGGAGCTACGAAGGGGGGACTACATTACTATCCTCATGGACTGTCAAGGAATCATCAACCTCTGTACTGCTACTAATAGCTACACCTGCACCTCGAGTTATGAGCGTACTCCCTATTGCTAGGCCTGACAATGGTCTGGCAAACTCTTGAGACGCCTTCTCCTGCTCACGGCCAATGGGACTAGAAACTAAGCCCCCTAGTCCTGAACACTCCTGATGAGAAGGTGAAATGTGAGTCATGCCTATGAACACTGATGTGGCCAACTGAGCTTCAAGGGTGGAAGCCCCATAGGAACTAACCGGAGCTGATGAAGAGGCTTGATAGGTGGAAGACCCATCACACCTATCTACTGCATCTGGGGTGCCCCCTTGGGTGGAAGCCCCAAGAGAACTAACTATGGGGAATAGACAACTCCCTCGGGTGGTGGACCCAAGAGGCTCATCTATGGCAACTGCTGATGGGTCTGAGATATCTTCACGGGTGGAAGACCCACCACTCATAGCTGTAAAACCATCTACTCCCCTGCTAAAGCTGATCCAGCTGACTGAGTTCCTAGGATGGAAGACCAAGAGGAACTAACTGGTTATGATAAAGCTACTGGACGAGTAAAAGACCCATCCGAGGTAGCTGCACGAACTCACTGATCCTCTCGGGTGGAAACTCCAAGAGAGTAAGCAATTGAAGCTGGATGATCCCCGTGGGTGGTATGCCCAAGAGTCTCATCATCGTGCGTGTGGAATGAGCTTAGGATGGAAGACCCCTGGGAACACGCAGAGGAACTGGCTGCACTACCCCCATGGGTGGAAGACCTTGAGGTACTAAATGTAGCTACTATGGAAACTGAATGGTCCCCTAGATTAGTAGACCCAAGGGAAACCACTATCTGTGCTACTGCTAAATAGTCCATTGAACTGTGCTCGGAGATGGAAGACTCCTAAGTAGATAAAGGACTTGCTGTTGATGCATGGTCTGTGGGTACTATGGATGAGGAGAGGAACTGTCAGCAGGCCATGAGAAACAGAAAAGCATATGCTTTCGATCTCACCTGTGCTGGAGCTCGTATGTTGCCAAGTCGGCACGACGTCTGGATCAATGCTCGGCCACCTCAAGGCATTCTTGTTCCACAACAAAAGCCCGAAACGGTCCAATGTCATTGCATCCTTCTTCGTCTTCGTTTCCTGCTCCGCTGCTCAAAAAAGAGTCTATTTTGCTCCAGACATGATCATGCTCCCTCCTTTGCTAACTGAGTCCCCGTAACTAAGCTTGCTAGGCCTCCCTCCAACCTACTTCACATCAGCAGGAACCATAT
Source organism: Dipteris shenzhenensis (assembly GCF_047967505.1). Taxonomy (NCBI): domain Eukaryota; kingdom Viridiplantae; phylum Streptophyta; class Polypodiopsida; order Gleicheniales; family Dipteridaceae; genus Dipteris; species Dipteris shenzhenensis. The sequence continues at coordinate 18,291,832 of NC_141619.1, forward strand.
TGCTTTGATACCAATGTAACATGCGGGGCCTAGCTGAGCAGAAATATAGAAGAATAATCAAGGAGAACTCATGCATGAGACATACAAGAGATCTATCTAACTATAGTACACTGCTTTATTTATATATGGTTGCTAATCGGCATACAAACCTGTACAGAGACCACTCCCCTAACTAAGACATGCGGGAGATGGAGCTATGCTACGGAACTAGGACCCCAATCCTCACTGATATGTTGGTTGAAAGTGCTGTTATGCTGAAATGAGGGGCAAGCCCCCCTTTATATAGGGGCTGGAAAGGCCCATTTTGGCCGTCCCAACCAGCCTGAACTGTCTGACCAGCCAGTCGGCTGGTTGGCTGGGCTGGTCAGGCTGTTTGCCCAGCCCTAGAGGCCAAGAGGGGGTTGAGGCTGCCTATAAAAGGCACCTCCCCCAGCCCACTTTCTAAGCATTTTGGTGCCCTTTTGAGATCCCAAAATCATGCCAAATCTGCTGCGTAGGGAGCTGCGATTGGCTGTCAAGGTAGCCAGTTACACTGCCACCTGGGCTTGACCCCGGTGCATGTGGCATTCCCTTCTTTTGAACTTGTTGCTAGGTGGATACCTCGCAACGCTTTGCCCTGGCGAGTCGAACTGCTCCACCGTGGCTTGTGACTTTGGGAAATGAGAATAGACCCCCGTACCTCGTGCTTGACTCGTCCCTGGACTAGGGCTCACAATGGGGTCACGGTGTACGACAAATGGGTAAGACTATGTGTAACAATGCTCCCTAGTGTAGGGGTGCATGTGACATTGTCTATGTAGTGGTGATACTACAACAGCAAGAAGTGGTATTGTTGTTTCAAAGAGCCCTTGTATTCGGGTTCTTTATGCTGCGTATACTCCAGCCAGTGGCTTGTGGAAGCAGACAATCACTTTTGAAAACCGACTGCTGGTGGTTTAGTGAATGAATCACAACCGAGCCAAGGGTGTGTAAAGACCTTGCGAGACCAAAGGTGCTCATTCAAAGGAGATGGATCTCATCTTAGAGGCAAGGTATAGCTACTTTGCATGGAAAAATATTTCCAATAGGTACACATAAGCTTTCACTATCTGCAGAGTCACATCAAAGGACTACAACGCCTTATGCATGAAAGATTGTTCTTGCAAAGCTATATTTTTTTATATTTACGTTGCATAGAAATGATTAAATTTTTAAAATTGATTAGAGTTATCTTCAATGGGTTGTCTTGCATGTCAGGGTAAATTTGTCCCCATAATGAGCTTCGATGTAAGTAAAAGGTACCATTGATAATACCATTCTAGCTAATGTCCAAGTCAGGATAATAGGTATCATTGACATGGAAATGACATACATTCTCACTTTGTAACAACCATTACTATTGCTTGAGAAGGATTTCCAAGAGATTTGACAGCTTCATGCGCTTGCAATTGCCCTGCGCATATTTAGTTTAGAATTTGCAAACTAATTGATGCCCACATCATGTCACTCAATGTACACATACTCCAAAGAAATCATGTACTCTTGAACCAATTGGAAGAGTTTTAACAGACTAAACCAATGCAAGCTAAAAAATACAATAAAACTATACCAACCTATTAAGTATCATAACAATAACGCAACATCCATAATCAGCAGTTTTATTTTATTTTCTATAAATTTTAAACTAGATATTAAAGGTCGTGCTAATGAGTTAATAGCTATTTTAACATTTCTACAAAATAGAATGGAATTGCTAATTGTGAATGTTGTGTTATTATGATATTTATAGGTTAGTACAGATTTCATTGTATTTTTTTGCTTGTTGTGGCTTAGTCTATTAGGGCTTTATCACATTTGAATCACAAACATTATTCGACTTTCGTAAATGCAAAGATCTTCACAGAAACTGCAACTTGTCCATTAACATCTAGATCCGATAACACTGTTAGATATAATGTCAAGCAATATTGTCGAACATGATGAATAGACAAAGCATTACATATATTCACATGTACACAAGCTAAAGAAGTCAAAAGAAAAGTTTAACAATATGTGTATGAGCTTTTGCATGAAGAGCTAGTAAAGTTGCCATAGCCACTGTAATGCCTACTTGTTTTTTATTTTTTGCTGGAGTTCCTTCGTAACACTTTCTTGTAACTTTTACTGTAGACACAAACACCTCTTCTGTATGGTAGATAGGCAACAGGAGGCCCATTTTCTGTGTATATTCTAGAAGAATAATGTTGTTTACATAAGCTTAGAGATAATAGAAGGAAGCAAATGAGCCTTACCATTGAATTAGAGAAAACATGGTTTTCATTGAAATTTAAACAGGCTTTTACTGTAGACACAAACACTTCTTCTTGTATGGTAGATAGGCGACGGGAGGCCCATTTTCTGTGTATATTCTTGAAGAATGTCTTTGCAAAGCTCAGATTCCTCCTAGGCAGCACTGCAGGGCGTTGCAACAGCGCTAGGTAGCAGCCAGCCACATGGCATTCAAGGGCCAGGTCGGCTGGCCAAGACAGGCCTGATTCTGGTTGGGATAGTTCCAAGGGTCTGGTCAGTCAGTACAGGGACCTGGTCGGCCCATTTCAGGAGCCCTGTGGGCCTGTAACGGCAGCCCTCAGGCCCGCATTTCTCCTTCACTTCTAGGGCTGGTTCAGGGGAGATCTATCCCCAGCCAGCAGCAGTCTTCATGGGCAGGATCAGGCCAGGCACGTAGCAGCAGTCCAGCTCCCTCCCAATTCCCTTCAGGACCAGGGTTCATCGCATGGACAGCAGCAGCAGGGTGTAGGGTGTGCATCCGAGTAGGCCCTCAGTTTACAACTCTAGTTCCCTCCATACAGTACTTTTTCCTCTTCCTTTCTACAGTGAGGGATTTGTTCCCTCTATACATTGTTTTTCTCCTTTCTTTATACACTTGTATTCAATCCTTTGGGCAAACATTTATAGAATTATATTTGAAGGACCCCCGATTCCCCCTCAGTTCTCACACCCACCTCACAGCTCTCACTTGTATTTTGTGAGTGCAGTATTCTCTCAGTTTCTATCTCTATAGTGTCAACAGTTAGTAGGAGAGAGTGAGTTTAGTCTTCTCCCTGGTATGGTAAATTTGGACTTGATTGTTTCTCATAAGGCCGATGCTTGCTGCTGCTTCCTTTCCCTTTCTGCCCCCTCACCATCGCTGCACAAACCATGCCCCTTGCAATCTCCTTGCTTCCTCCTCACCCTCTCCATCTTGCTCTCTTCCCCCAGTACTCCTACCTTACTCAGCTTGCCCCCTTACATGCTAGCTTGCCTCTGTCTTGTATACGGCGTGTGGAGAAAACATGGGGTACCTACTTGGAGGAGCAATGCAAAGCACACAGCGCACAAGGCAGTGCGCTCCACCAATGAGGTAGAGCAGGCAGACCCATAGTACAAAGTGGACTAGTAGAGCACAACCCTGAGCTAGCTCAGAAATGCTAGCGCTATACACTCATTATGAAATACAACTGTCCTAAGATGATGTGGACCCTCAACTCAAACTTGGCCAAGTGACAAATCTGACTCTTCCAATGCTCATTGATATCTCCCAACTCTCTAGCCAACTTATGAGATGATAAAGCTGCCTGAAGGTAATGCAAATTGGAGCAAGAAACAAACTAGTGGAGCCTTGTCGAACCTACCCTTGTTAGAGGCATAGTGGAGCAGGAAACAAAGGGCCACCATAGTAGGCCCGTGAAACCTTCCTCGTAAAAGACAGCAGAGACACTCTCAATTGCTCTCCCTCTCCCTCTCTCCCTCTCTCAACAAATACACTAGGGCCCAGGACAATCGTCGGGCTGGACCCCCCCCGAAGGTTTTTATTACTTGAGAGAAAACTGAGTACAAGAGTTCAGCGTGGAAGCTGTTCCTCCATAAATCCAAACGTGAATAAATATTACATGAGCTCTAAGGCTCCCCTTCTTGACAACAAGCCACTTGTCAATTTCTACATTACTTTCCTAATTACATGCCACTAAGGGCAACTCTAGAGTCTTCGAAGCACTTGGTCATGCGAATTGCCTCCTAGACTCTTGTTAGGCTCCTATAGCGCTTAGGAAAAATAACCCTTCCTAGTACCTGCAACAATTAATTAAAGCGCACCACCATGGCACCCATTAATTGTTAGCTCTTTGCATGCAAATAACACACTGTGGACTAATTCTAGTCACGGTGGGCGTCCCCACTGAACACATGTGCACACATAACAAATATAAAAATATATATTTATTCTCTGGTTGACCGAAGTCAATGCTCTTGATCATAATTAAGGGCTTTGACCAAGGGTCGAGGCGCCTTAACTATAGTCAGGTCTCTCCAACCGAAGTTGGCACATCCTGGTTAACCGTAGTTAACCCTCTTGGCGCATGCCAAGTCTCGTTGACCGAAGTCAACACTCTCTGATCGTAGTCAGCTCTATGGTTCTCTGGTTAACCATAGTTAACCCTCTTCGTAATATACCAAGTCTCCCCGACCGAAGTCAAGTTTACTTGACCAGAGTCAAGTATCTTTGACCATAGTCAATTCTTTAACCATTAAAAGAACTCTTTGACCATAATTAACACACATGAAAACTCTTTAATTATGATCAAATAAATGATCAACTGTACTTTGACTTGGGATATTTAAATTGTGGTGACATCCCCTCGACTTCTATTCAATTGACCTCAACTAAAAAGCTTCCTTGTAAACATCCAAAAGCTGTGGATGATCGGACAACATGTCTTCATCCACTTGGCATCTAATGCCGTATAATTCTTGAATTTTACAAGATACCTGTAAAACTCCTTGCCTTGAGGGCCTTTGCGTACAGTATGGTACACAATCTACTCTGGCTGAAGGACCTCCTCCAACTCATCCACTTCTGGTGGATCTTCTGATACTGGCTGTGTAGCCTCTAGCCCTTGGAATTTCTTTAGAAGACTCACATGGAATGCATTGTGAATCCTCCAATGCTCTGGCAATGCTAACCTATATGCAACTTCATTTATTCTTTCTGTAACCCTGAAAGGGCCATAATACCTGGAAGATAACTTTGCATACACTTTCTGTTTGCCTTTAAACTTGCGGAGCCTAGCTTTCTCGAACTTTAAAAATACCCAATCCCCTTCCTTGAGATCTAACTGTCTCCTATGCTTATCTGCAACTCTTTTATGCTTCTCTTGAGACCTTTCAATTGCTGTCCAGACTTGGCTGTAAGCCGTCTGGAGGTCTCTCACAAACTGATCAGTTGCAAATATTTCCTCCTTGGTCCTCAGGATAGGTGGCAGAATCACCTTCCCATAGATGACCTCAAAGAGGGCTTTCCCTGTGGAGCTGTGTACTGTATTATTGTAAGCAAACTCTACCAATGGTAGGTACTTTTCTCACTATGAACCTTGGTCACCCACGTAGCATTTCAGCATATCCAATGCTGTAGAATTTGCTACTTCGCTTTGACCATCTGTCTGGGGATGGAAAGAAGAAGAAAATTTCATATTCGTCCCCATATTATCAAATAAAGCTCTCCAGAATAGACTGGTCATTCTCGGATCTCGATCACTGACAATGGACTTAGGCATACCATGGTGCTTAAAGATCTGTGCCATGAAAAGCTTAGCCATATGATCTGCCTTTATGGTTTTGCGAACCGGAATGAAATGAGCTTGCTTGTTGAATCTATCAATGATAGTCCAAATCCATCATTCCCTGACTTTGATCTTAGTAAATCAAAAATAAAGTCCATTGTAATACTTTCCCACGGTGCCTGAGGCACAGGAAGAGGCATAAGTAGGCCAGGTGCCTTCCGTCTATCATACTTCACTTTCTGACACGTAAGGCATTCAGTAACAAACAGATGTATATCTTTCTGCATCCCTAGCCAAAAGAAATACCTCTCTAGTGCTAGAGTTGTTGCTGTAATTCCTCTATGTCCAGCATAGGGAGGTGCATGGCATTCCTCCAAAAAAAATTTCCTCATCTCCTGGGTGATGCATAGGCAGTCATCGTTCATTAGATACCCATCTTTTAGGAAATAGTGACTGGTGGACTGCCCCTCTTGCATTTGCTGTAAAATCTAGCCAAAATCTGCATCATTAGCATATTGCTCCCTCATGCCTTCCAGGTCTTGATGATAAGCAATAGTCACATTGTTGACCTCGGGTCTTCGGGACAAGGCATCTGCCACTCTATTCCGAATTCCTGGCGTATGGACAATCTGTAAATGATACATTGACAGCATATTTGCCCATTTCATATGCTTCTCGGAAAGTTTTGTCTGAGTTAGAAGATATCTCAGACTTTGGTGATCTGTTTTAACAGTAAAATCTGCACCCAAAAGATAATGCTTCCATGTATGGATGGCATGGATTACAGCCAATAACTCTTTCTCTTAGATTCCCAGATATCTCTCTGCATCCCGGAGTCTCCTACTCTCATAGGCCACTACATGACCATTCTGATGCAATGCAGCCCCAACACATTCCCCACAAGCATCACAATCCACATCAAATGGCTGATACAAATCTGGAACGATTAAGATTGGCTCTGTAGTCAGCCTCTCCTTGAGTGTGGTGAAGGCTGTCTTTTGAGGAATTCCCCATCTGAAAGCTGCATTTTTCTTAGTAAGATCATGGAGTGGAGCAGCTATATCCGCAAAATGCCTGATAAATCTTCTGTAGTAAGAACACAGGCCTAGGAAACTTCGAACTTCATGCACAGTTTTCAGCTCTGACCATTCGTGAATGGCACGAATCTTTGCCGGATCCATCCGTATCCCATCTTTGGATATTATATGCCCCAAGTAATGGATTTCTTCCAGGAAGAATTCACTTTTCTTGCTGTTTGCATAGAGCTGATGATTCTCAGCTCTTGAAACACTATAGCAAGATGTTCCTTGTGCTCTTCTTCGGACTTAGAAAAGACAATTATGTCATCGAAGAAGGTACCGGTGAACTGTCTGTAGGGTCGGAAGATATGATCCATCATCCTATTGAAAGTAGCTGGGGCATTTGTCAATCCAAAAGGCATCACCAGATATTCATACAACCCAAAAGTAGTGCGGAACACTATCTCATGCACATCCTGAGGCTGTATCCTCACTTGGTAATAGCCACTCTTTAAGTCTATCATGTTGAAAACTGAAGCTCCATTTAACTGGTCCAGCACATCATCAATGCGCTGAATAGGGAATCTATTCTTGATGATCATTTTGTTCAGTGCGCGGTAATCGACGCACATACGGAATCAGCCATCTTTCTTCTATACTAGCAAAACAGGGGAACAAAAAGGAGAAGAACTGGGCTCAATCAACCCCGTGGACAACAAGTCCTGCACCTGAGTCATAATCTCCTCGCTGAGTTGTACTAACTCTGTATGGGGGCCTATTGGGTGGCTCGCTCGCTACCAGAAATGAGTTCTATGCCATGATCCTTAGGTCTCTCAGGGGGTAGCTCCCCTGGCAAAGCGTCACAAAAGCAATCTTTAAAATTTTCAAGAAACTGAAATTTATTTTGATCTGCCTCACTTATTTCAACATGCATTTCCACATCTCTCTCTTTCACAAAAATCATGTGAGCTGAAACTGCAAACTTTATTTCTTTTCCAACAGAACTATTTGATACAATGGGAATAGTTTCCCCTCTATTCCTAGCAACCACACGATATACTTTGCCCCTATGTACAAACTCCAGCACTCTTTCAGGAAGAGTCAACTTCACTCCCTTGCCATGGAACCAAGGCATACCCAAGACTACATCATGATGTTTCAATGGAGAAATGAAGAAGTCTTCCTGATCCACATAACTTTGTACATGAAGACGGAGCTTCCCTATGAAGGGAGTGACTGGCACAGGGTTCCCACAGAACATCTGATCAGCATCCAAAGCCCTGCCCAACTCCTCCGTCTTTAGTCCCAGCCTCAGGGCTAGGTCTTCTAATATGAAGTTATCAGTAGCCCCTGGATCAAATAAAATCAGTGCTTGTTGGTCTCTGACTTTGCCCAATGATAGCAGCAATTCTCGTTCTTCTGGGTTTAAAACATGACCAGTATGTCAGGAATTCCTCCTGCCATTCGCTTTTGCGGTCCCCGTGGCTTCTCTACCTCTTTTCCCTTCGAAGTTGAAGGCTTTTCCGGGCACTGGGCAGCCACATGCCCCTCTTTGCCACACTTAAAGCATTTCCCATCTCTGCGAAACTCAGCTATCTGTTCAGGAGTGAATGGGAATTTGCCTTTATATGTCTTTGAAAACTGAGTACCCCTCAGCTTCTGAGGCTGAAACGCTTTCTTTTCAACCTTGGGATACTCTTTCTTTTTTGATTTTGAAAAATCAGTTTTCTTCTTTTAGCACATCCTGCATGCAAGGATAGTACTGTAGATGGATCTTGTAACGGCACAAGACTAGCTACTGAAGCTGAATGCATAAGGTCTTGAATGTTCTTTGCCTCCAAAGCATTCACTACTACCTGAATTTTTGGACTGAGACCTGCTCTGTACTTTCTCATTTGGGTTCCTTTGGAGATCTTTTTGAAAGGTGCAACCTGCAAATAAGCATCCCAAAACTTTTGGTTGTACACATCCATTGTATCTCCTACATCCATATGCAAACTGTCCCAATATTGAAGAACATGATCTCTAAACTGTTTAGGCATAAACTGCTAATAGAAGGCTTTCTTGAAGTCCTTCCACCTCTTTGGGGCTGACCCATATGTGGTCTATGCACTCCACCATGCACTAGCTCTCGCTGTCAAGTGCAAATTGTACCATTCTTAACTTGGAGGATCCTGAAAACTTTTCTATACCGAATGCAGCATCAAACTGCCTGATGAACTGCAATGCTTTGTCTATATAACCATATTGTCCATTGTAGGTCATAAACTTGATAGATTTACCTTCCTCTTTGAATTCCTTAGTCTCTCTGGAAGACAGACTTCTTGTGTTTCCTTCTTTTCCTGGATGGTTTTTATGATAAAGAAGAAGATACAGAAGTCGAGCTCGAGGCAGACGGTGAAGGACTGGGAGATTGGTGATGATGCCTCGATCTCTTCCTGCTATGAGACCGTCCCCTATGAGATCTCTCTTTCTCTGGCTGTACACAAGAGTGTGCCTCTGGCATTGGCACATCATACGCTGCATTAGGCATAGCTTCTGCTTGAAACAAATGCTGAGCTCTTGGATCCCTTCTGAGATTTTCCATCTCTTGCATATGAGTGCCTACCATCTGCTCAAATTCTTGCTGATTTTGCTGCACACTTCTCTGTCTTGGATGTGCATCCCTATCTTGTGATTCCCTCTGGATAGGTGATTGAGCCATTCTCTTATAACTCGTCTGAGATCTGCAAGTTTCTCACACACACTGTGTATGCAACTGATGTAAGCAGCCTTTGCTTTTCAGAGAGAAAATTACCTCAACAAGAGGTGTCTTGCATTCACAATCTATGCTAGTACCGGGCTGTCAACTCAAGGCATAAACTTAAAGCTGTGTGCATCTTTTCTGGCTACTGCAAATGTCTTCAAAAAGCATCTGTTTTTCCCTCTTTTCACTGTTCAAAGGCATGCATACTCTTTTTCTGCAAATCTCTGATTTTCTCTGATTTCTGCTTTTTCTGACAGTAAATACTCTCTCAGATAGGTGAAAACTGCTAGCAGAAACAGTCTCTGCAACTGTCTTTTCTTTTCTTTTTTGTTGACAGTAACCAGATGGGTAACTACTGGTTACTCTAACCAGACTGACTGGTTCTGGTCTAGTTGGTCTGTAACTAGACCTCTAACCAGATTAACTAGATTCTGAAGTAGTTGAACCAGACTGGAATCTGGCTAACTGAACCAGACTGAGATTGTGGTTAGCTGGACCAGTCTAGTCAACTGGACTAGACTCTAACCAGAGTCTAAGTGAGTGGGATTCAGTTCCCTTAACCAGATTGGTCTGGTTAGATCAAATTGGCTGGACCTCTAACCAAGGTCAACAAAACCATGATTGACTAACTGTAGTTAATCTTGACACGGGTTGCTCTGACCCAAGTCTGCCACGTCCTGCCATGTCATCACCCTGCATATGCTGCCATGTCAGCATTAGCTCCCACTGCCACGTCAGCATCCACACGTGTGCCACATCAGCTCGCACGTGTGGCCGCCACATCACTTGTGTGCCACGTGTCTGCTGACCTATGAAGACTACCCCTGCCACGTGTCAGGTCTACCACATCAGCCTAAGGTTTGAGACCTTGGCTGGTCAGTCAGCATCGCGCATCGCGCCAGCGCCGTGTTTTCTTCTGCAACACCTAGTGCCTGCGCAAGGAATCGACGACGGAACTTGGAAATCCTGTCAGCGCTCAACATAGTCAGCCCATCTATTCTCCGTCAATTCACGCCTAGACGAGTTCCAGCTGCAGGAGCTTTCGCATCACAACGCGCCGTATAGCAGAAGCTTTGTGGAGCCTACGTAGTCCGTCAATGGTTCCGCCTGGTTTCTAGCTTGCCTAGCACCGATCTGATGCTCCAGTTTCGTCTATCTTTAATACCACACCAAGCCTGGAATGTGTGATGCCTCTTTAGCTCCCCGTGATCTCCCAACGCCAGAGCCAATTCTCAGAAACGACGCTCGTGTCGCCTGCAAACGCCTCGTGACCACGTTTTGTTACCTTCACGGACTGTCACATAGACCCAATCACTCACCGCCTGAGCTTTCTGTCTGCAAACATTTAATCACCACGCTTTGCATTTGCCAACAGGCTATACATTGCACGATGCTTTACGTGGTCACGATGGGTCTCTACTTTCTTTCCCTTTGCTAGAATCGTCACAGCCTTAAAACGCTATGAGCCTAGGCTCTGATACCAATGAAACCTTCCTCGTAAAAGACAGTAGAGACACTCTCAATTGCCCTTCCTCTCCCTCTCTCAACAAATACACTAGGGCCTAGGACAATCCTCGGGCTGGACCCCCCCCCCCAAAGTTTTTATTACTTGAGAGAAAATTGAGTACAAGAGTTCAACGTGGAGGCTGTTCCTCCATAAATCCAAACGTGAATAAATATTACATAAGCTCTAAGGCTTCCCTTCTTGGCGACAAGCCACTTGTCAATTTCTACATTACTTTCCTAATTACATGCCACTAAGGGCAACTCTAGAGTCTTCAAAGCACTTGGTCACGCAAACTACCTCCTAGACTCTTGTAAGGCTCCTGTAGCGCTTAGGAAAAATCACTCTTCCTAGTACCTGCAACAATTAATTAAAGCGCACTACCATGGCACCCATTAATTGTTAGCGCTTTGCATGCAAATAACACACTGTGGACTAATTCTAGTCACGGGGGGCATCCACACATAACAAATATAAAAATATATATTTATTTTTTGGTTGACCGAAGTCAACGCTCTTGATTATAATTAAGGGCTTTGACCAAGGGTCGAGGCGCCTTAATTATAGTCAAGTCTCTTCAACCGAAGTTGGCACAACTCTCCAACCGAAGTTGGCACAACTCTCCAACCGAAGTTGGCACATCTTGTTTACCCGTAGTTAACCCTCTTGGTGCATGCCCAGTCTCGTTGACCGAAGTCAACACTCTCTGACCGTAGTCAGCTCTGTGGTTCTCTGGTTAACCATAGTTAACCCTCTTGGTAATATACCAAGTCTCCCCCACCGAAGTCAGGTTTACTTGACCAGAGTCAAGTATCTTTGACCATTAAAAGAACTCTTTGACCATAATTAATACATATGAAATCTCTTTAATTATGATCAAATAAATGGTCAACTGTACTTTGACTTAGGATATTTACATTGTGGTGACAGCCCGAAACGTACAAAACGTTTCGGTTCTGCAACGCGCATTTCGGGGCCCCCCAAAAACCCCAATTTTTCTTGATTTTGGAAAATCTGGTGTCATGTCGCACTTTCACCACCCATACGTCTCAAAGGGCCACCTGTACATCGCTTGTATGCTGAAATCGACCTTCAGCCCGTACATTTGCCTTTTAGCCCGTCCAAGTGCAGCACAGATTCGAATGATTCATGATTCCATGTAACTTTTTCAATTCTTAAATATGACCATTAATGCTTGAATCTACAATGATGTGTTATTAATTTTCTGATTTAGAAATTAGTAATATGTTTCAAGCATCCGATTTCAAGTTCTAGGTGACATATCAAATGTCTGTGCACTACGTTTCAGAGTTTTTTTCAGATATTGGACATCTGGTGGTAACAATCTAAAATGCTTTTTTTTTTTGGGAAAGAAATATATGTTTAAATACCCTATTATGCACGAAACGTTTTTACAGACGTTTCGGGTTTGCCCCGAAACATGTTTCGAAACTTGGCATTTCGAAACTCCTCACCTACTATGATAAAGGCGTCAGAGCATTCTACAAGGAGACAAAAGATTGGCACAAGACTCAAAGCATCACATGAGGTGGAGTTAGAACATCAATAACAGAGCTCATTGAAGATTCTCTGGACCTTCTAACAAAGTAAGAATCTGGAGAGCCATGTAATAAGGCATACACAGACCGGCACATTTCCATGTCATTTGTCGACTTCCATGCAACTATTTGCCAGACCATTTGCCAACCTACCACGTGGCTAGATGCCATATCATTGCTGCTCCTACAGCCATACATCTTTTAGTAGGGGTTCCAGCTTTATCGACTGTCTAAAATAGGCAATCCAGCTAAAGCTGTGAAAAGGTAAGCATTTTCTTCTTTAGGTTCCCATCATATTATTGTTTTACTATAAGTTGAAACAATCCTCTTGCCTATAACGGCTGTTTTTCATATCCAATTTCACTGTTTGCTATGCCTTGTATGAAATGTGCACATGCGCTGTGCACATGCGCTCTACAACTCTAAACCATTTACTTATAGGCCCAAAGCAAGTATACCACTCTTATTGTATGTAGTCTTCCATCTTCATCTATCTTGACACTTGTCCAATTTTATGATAGGTTTCATTTAATTGCCTTCCACCTTCAATCTTGACATTGATCCAATTTTAAGATCCACTCTGGTAATATCCACAAATAGACAAACAATAAGGACAGTGAGGAAAATTGACATGAATTTCTTGTAGTACAACTAGATTCTCTACCACAAAAACAACAAGAAAAAATGTAGCTCAAGGACAAATTCAAGGCATGTTCTATGTAAAGATGTAGACACAAATATTGCTCCATCAGTTTGCACAATATGTAGCAGAGTCATTTTCTTGGTGCCTTAAGTTATGCAAACCAAAGAGAAGCTAATGATAAGCAAGCAGTTATTCACAACATGATAGGCAAGCAGAAATGAACGCATACCATCCAATGCGAAAGAGCGTTTAGTTGACGAGGCCTGTTTAAGATGACCACCCTTGCATGATTGATTTCTTCCACTAGAATCTGCATTTAAAAAAATAAAGGATAGCAACCATTTTGACAGCAAGCTTCAATGATCATGTGTCCTTGCATGCATTATTGAAATCCAAGACTTTGCTTTTGATGAGTCCCACCACAATGAAAGTTCCAAATTAGACATTTCTGCAAACTTGGAATATATATATATACTTTTGTAAGACTAGAATAAGTCCAATCATACAAATTTAGAATTTTTGTTGGAATATATAACCTGAACTAGAATTTGCGTTAAAAAAATAAAGGATAGTAATCATTTTGACATCAAGCTTTCAATGAGCATGTCTCCTTGCATGCATTATTGAAATCCAAGACTTTGCTATTGATACCCACCACAAAGAAAATCTTTAAATGTTCTAAAGTAGACATTGCAGCAATATACCTAGATGAATCCAGGAACATTCCCAAACTCATCCTCTAAAAGCACAACATAGTGCAGTTTCAATCTCATGATAGTCATTCATAAGATTAAAAGGGCCAAGGGACCAGCCTACCAGCCCCAAAATTTTAAATAACCGACTAGAAAGTCGGCCATTTTGGGCTGGTTGGCTCAGCCCTTCCAGCCCTATATAAAGGGGGCCTCCATGCCTCATTTCCCATCCAGCTCCCCAACCTTCAGTACTCCAAAATAGCTCCCCTCCAGCCTCTTGTGTGCAGCCCTAAACACCTCCAAAGTTGGCCCTGATCAGCCTCAGCTTTTGGCTTCAGCTCAGCCTGTTCGGAAGGTGTATATGCAGCACCACAGTTGAGGATTCGGACCAGCAAACGGAGTAAGGTTAGGGTACTGTCTCAGCAGCTCTTTACAGCTTTCTTTACAGTTTTGCACAGCTCACTTCTCAGCTCTATATTTCAGTCATCTCTCAGCTCTCTTTAGAATCTATTACTCCTGGCTTTCACTGTCACATTCACGTAGTAACCCTGCATCCCAGTGGACAGCACAAGCCTCTTTCTTGCCTTGCAGAAGTGCCCTAAATTGTCAGTGTGGACAGCATCAAGGTTTCGGTATTAGTTGGCGTTGCCTCTCAGGTCTTTGGGTCTGCAATACGTGTGCACAGTGTACTCTTCAGAAGCGCATTTCCATGCTCTCTCGAAGAGTGTTATTTGTATTTCTCAGTTCTCCAAGTATAAAGCAAATCCTCCCCTGATTGGGAAAGGGGACCCTTAATGGGTACACGGACCCAATCGGATGTCGACTCCATTCTCTCTCTACCCTTATCTCCTTTCTCTCTCTATGGTGCATAATGCTAATCCCTCGCTAGAGGTTTAAAGAAGGTCTTGCTGTGATTACACGATCAGATTACTGTTGCATGTTACAGGCGTTACCTTCGAACCTCACCATGCCTTTATGATACTTGATTACTAGGGCAAAGCTTCTTTTCCAGCTGACCTTTGACTCTCTTGGAGCCACGAGCACAGTGCTCAAGTCTAGTCCCTTAGCGCTTGGTTCTAGGAAGATCTCCTTCAAGCCTTCTCTTTAGGGCTCAACCTTGTAGAGGAGGACAGGCAAAAGACTTCACTCTTCATCAAATTCCCACGTAGCCTCAAGTGTACTAGCCGCAATTGGAGCTTCTTTTCGGCTGGTCACAGAGACCCCCCCTTCACTTCCAGAGTAGAGGTGATCAGATCGTATCGGGTTCCAAGACATAGGGTCATTGTGTCCATATTATTGACCGAGGGACGTAAGGTTGGTCTTCCAACCTTTATGTCCCCAACAATAGAGGGAATGGTGTCCTTTTCTAGAAGGAACTCGTCTCTTGGGCTGCCATTGCAAACTCACGGAGGTGACTTCAACATGGTGGAGTTGCCCTCAGACAAAAAAGGAGGAAGAGAAGGTGGCATTCACTCACTAGAGAGAGCAGCTTGGGATGCCATCCTATCCAATTCAATGGCAAAGATGCTTGGACAAATGATGACACTTCGCCTCATTTGCTCATGCAGATGCCCATCCATGCACGAATAGATAGATTTTATGTTGATGTTTGGGCATGGACATTAGGCAGCCATATCTCGGTATGCGTTTGACAAGGGTTTCTCTTTTTGGTGGTTATGATGATTTTTTAGCCTCGTTTGAGACGCCCCTCCACCAATATCACAATTCCAGATGCCTTGTATGAGGAGGATGTTTTTACAAATTCACGCGTCTCATTTGTGGGGTGGAGTACCATCTCCTTCATATGTGACAGCAGCCCTCTCTGGCATTTGTGATTTTTATCATACGATCGCCAATACCAAGAGACATGAGATTCTCAAATTGGAGATTAGCCTCCAACAAAAGTTAGCAGCCCTGGAAAGGCAAGAGTAGAAACGGCCTACAAATGCTTGGATTCAGGAGTGCCATGCTGCAACAAGGGCTGATCCACAGATTAGAGACCAAAGTATGCCTTCAATGCACGGGAGTCCTTTTAAATTCCTATGGAAGTTTCCGATTAGATCCCGATGCCATCATATATATATCTACTGATTTTTATGCCGCCTCCTTTCAACAGATCCTAACATGCCTACCAAAGATGATGCCATACATAAGAGTTTAGCGAGTTATTCCAGCATTGGTGAAACCAACATCAGGATCTGACTTGATGCACCTTCCACCAATCTAAAATTTAGCACTGCACTTCTTGCCCTCCACAAGGGCAAGTGCAGGCCTAGATGGGTTGATACCCTCCCTTTCCATTGCTTTTTAGGACATGATTAAGGAACATACCTGATAGGGCATTTACGACTCTAATACCATGCATTATTCACTTAAAGAGGATTTCTTTCATCTTATTCCAAAGGGCGGCTGCTGAAATTTGGTTTCCCAATGAAGGCCAATGATTCTTTTGGGCACTTTTAATACAAAGCTATCAATTTGCGTTTGAGAAAGCTTATAACAGAGTATATTGGGATTTCTTAGAGGGTACCATTCTATGTTTTGGATTTTCAAATTTGGATCAGAGGGGTCTCTTCTTTGTACAAATCATCCCACAGCAGGTGCTTATAAGAGGGAAAGGGGAGAAGGCCATTGAGAAAGACCTAGCAAATCTTCTCCTTACAAGGAAGGAGAGGAGTGTTGGGAG
This sequence comes from Dipteris shenzhenensis, assembly GCF_047967505.1. NCBI lineage: Eukaryota > Viridiplantae > Streptophyta > Polypodiopsida > Gleicheniales > Dipteridaceae > Dipteris > Dipteris shenzhenensis. Next base: position 18,308,254 of record NC_141619.1, read on the forward strand.
GACCCCATCTTGGACCATCATCTAGCAGGGGTGAGACCCACATGATGCCCAATGATTGCTCCAGCATTGAGCTCCTATACTGCATGCTTAACTTGCGTCTTATCCTCAAGTGAAAGCACATGTGATAAAATGTGGGAGTCAAGGATGTTGCCATTTGAGCTCCTTTGGCCAAACCTGAAAGGCTCACCTTATCCACTACACAAACACAGAGACGCAAACTACTAGCTACACACAAAAGGAGGGGAAAGGGAAGGGGAGGGAAGGGAGGCCGCAAGAAGGAAAGAGGAAAAAGAAAGGGACAAAGGCAAGAGGGAAGAAGGAAGCTGAAAAGAAAGGAAAGGGAGGGAGGGCTTAAGAAGAAAGCAGGGGCTGCCAAAGAGGGAAGGTAGAGGATACGAAGAGGAAAGGGGAGGAGGAGGGAGACCAAAACAGGCTGAGAGAAACGGGCTATCCAAGACAGCCCATGAGCTGCCAGGCTGTGGCAAAGCACCGGCATTCAGGCAGCAAAACAGAGTCCGGGGGGGTTGTGCAAGCCCCATTACGAAAGGCAGAAATAGGCTGCGACCAGGCCAAAGGGGGAAGAAACGGAGCCCAGGGGGTGACAAACAGAAAACCGGGAAGGGGGGGGGGCGGGGGGGGTGTTGCAGCAAACCTGTAAGCAAAAGCTTCACAGGCTGGAAGTGAGGAGAATAGGAAGGATGGAACAGAAGAACAGGCCAGAAGGCCGCAGGCGGAGAGGGTGAGGGCAGATGGAGGAGGGGGGCTACTAGCACATTACTCGAGCAGGGAGGTCTCCCATCTGAAATGTCTCTCTAATGCTCTAGTTCTAAGCTCTTCTCTTTTCGTAATCTGCCCCCACTTTTGGCTGGAGTGAATGAGACCAAGAAGGCTGATGCTCAGCAGTAGGCGGTCAGACAAGGACGAATGTTGATTACAGCTATAGGCGAGCTTCAAAATGGCAATGAGGACCCATGGACGAAGCATGCAGGTAGGTCCAAGTAAGACAAGGTGGTTGCAAACCCTTGGATGATGGACACAGACAAGAGGGGTTAGTTGATCTCAACACCTCAAGCTTTCAAGGAAAAATGGGTAAGCCGATACTTTGCACATGGTCTTACGAACTTGAAATGGCCGCACAATCAATATTTACACCTGGCAACATGGACCTGCACAAACTCTGTATACACATATTAAGAGACCTCTGGTCTCAGTAACATCGATTAACCAAGACTGGCCTTTGTTCTTTGCCTTTGTATGGAGCACACTGATGTGGACATAGTGGCTGCCCTTTTGATGTCACAATGTTCTCATGCTGACGATGTGGTCTTCATGGCAGGCTCTCACAGAGACACAAGATATATTGAAGTGCAAAGGGCATAATTGTCAAAATGGATAAGAATAGCCTATACATTCTGGGATAAATATGCCTAAGGAGGACATCTTTTCTAGATGTAGCACGGTATTTTCTCTAGAAGAGACTCTCAATAAATTCAGAATTGCTCAGCTGCATCCAAAAGTGAGCTGAAAGGATAGTATGGCAGAAGCTTCTGCCTGCATGTTGCACAAAAGGATCTAGCCCTCAGAAGTCGATATCACAAAGACGCCAGAACAAAGGAGTCCGCATCACTTCCTGGTCCCAAGGATGTCAACATTGAAAAGCGGGGACAAGGACCTTTGCTCGATTGATGGATTCATTTCGAGTTTGTAGACTGTGTTCGGAGCTTTAATTCGTCATGTGACGGAATGCAATTGTATAAAAAAAGGACAACCATGTGATTATGACGTCGTTGCAAGTGACGGAAAAGCAACTTGATATGAAGGAAATCACCTCTTCGTTGTTGGGTTCACCAGCAGTTGCAGACGCATGAACTCCGACTGTTGAAGAGAACGGAAGAGCCATGTTGAAAGTTACTAGCAGTACTCCATTTGGGCGATTAAGGAAAAACAGGCTTATAAATCGTTTAGACCAAGCGTCCAAAAACGTGTGGGTGTTTTTGTATAGGGCAATTTGCCGGGAGGAAGAAAAGCGGCGTGAAAATGGCAGCCGTTCGGCATTTCCGACATGGCCGACCAGGCGGCAGATCGGACGGGGCAATCGGACGGTGCGAATCGCATGGCAAACTGCAAGAAAATGGTTGGCTCGGATTGCGAGGCACGCGGCGCACCGAACTAGCGGTTTGGTGGTGGCGCAGTGTGCATCTCGTATGACGTGGTGGGTAGGTGCTCGCTCACTGGTCTGTTGTTGGCACTATGTGCGCGGTGTGTTCATGCCACACGTGGCTGCACAACGTCGATGGACCACGTGTGGTTGGTGCTTGCCAGAAAATCGGGCTGGGAACAGGCTCGTCGGAAAGAGTGGTTGGTGCTTGCCAGAAAATCGGGTTGGGAATAGGCTCACCGGAAATGGGGAGGTCGCATTCCCTTTCTGTATGTGCCGTGATCGAACGACAAAGATTATTTCTCTGCCGACCTTGGCACTTTACGTGTCGGTCCTGAGTTCCACCCCAAGGGCAGCTCGGGATTCTATCTTAGTCACCCTATATGGGATCGTTGTTGACACTTTCAATTTCAATACAACGCAAAAATAAAAAGCAATTAATTTTATACTTTAAAAAAAAAAGAATCTTTGGGAATGATGCCTCTTTCATAATAGGATTGTCATTGAGTTCACACACGCCCAAAAAGTGTTGCAAGTCCCTGGAACTAGTATTGCACAAGGCATGGTTTAAACTAGTAGGTGGCATCGACCTAGAGCAAGCTACTTCGCATTCGTTTGAATTAGTACTTGAGACCCGTTTGAATTAGTCGTTCACATTCATGCAATTGTAAAATTTGCCGATAGAACGATACCTTTTTCCCAATAAAAAACGATGCAATTGTGTTTATGTATGATCTATATTGGGTGGTGGCCGGGAGGTTGGGGGGTGGAGATATTGCAAAATTAGGCGATAGAAGAAGACCCTTTCCCATAGCAAAAAACTATGTATCTACCAAAATGATTCATCTAGATTATTTCTTTGTTTTTCAAGAAATAAATTCATTCGATGACCCCGAGTTGGCTTGAGGGTCGTTGTATCCTTCATTCATGATCGCTTCCCATTATTTTATTAATTTTTAAAGAATGAGTAAAATTACGGACACAAGACACAATGTAGGGTCCATTAGAACCCAATCCTCCTTGCAAATGGCAAGGGTGCTACTTTAGTATTAATTTGGTGATGCCAAAAGATTTGTGCCTTTTAGGCGTTGAAGCCCAACAAATACATGAATAAGGATGTGCTCACAAGAGCTCATAATTTATCATTGTTGTACAGTCTATACAATGTTATCGTCATCCTTCAATCTTGCATCCAAGTTGGTTATCTTCTTTATTAAGTCAGAATGTTCGCTTGCATCAAGATCATTGCATGAAAAGAGAGGAATCATCAATAGATAAATTTAATTGATTTAAAAGATATACTTTTTCCATGTTGCAAGTAATGTATATGTATGTATGTATGTATGTATATATATATATAAAAGTAAATATAGCCACGTAGTGTGTGGTTGGAGAAGCAGTGTCCTTCCTCTCCGAGCGCTATAAAAACCAAGAACGGGCCCTTCCCTCGTGGTGTATGGGTGTAATGATCCATCGGTCTATCAGTTTTGGTCCATTGGTTTTGAATAGTGCAATAGTTGACCAAAGAAAATTACATTTTCAAATGTTTGTCAGGCGACAAGAGTGTGTGATGAAACGTTGTGAGACAAGGCCGGTGATATCTAGTTCAACCTTGTAATGTGCCACACAATCAAGCAGTGCAACGATACTTACAATCTATGAGAGTGAAGTCAGAGCAACAATCAATTCTCTAAATGTGCATGGTATCAATAAAATCGTCATATGCAGGCTATCAATGAAAAAATCTCATCTTATCTTCTTATATCTCTTATTTTAGAGTTTGAGGTGGCGAGCATTAGAGGAGTTTTATGAGTGGGTTAATAATGTGACACCATGAGACTCCATGAGTCACGACCCTCACGTGCTCATGTAGGTCAATTCAAACTGCCATAACTGACGATAGGACCATTAGAGGAGTTTCATGAGTGGGTTAATAATGTGACACCATGAGACTACATGAGTCGCGACCCTCACGTGCTCATGCATATGAGTTCAAACTGTCATAACTTCTTTCAATCTTTTTCGCTTCAATCTCTCTCTTTCCTTCGTTCCTCTCATCTTATCCAATGTGCATCTTTCACTACATTCATTCTCTTCATTCTCACACGATCTTCACCATCTAAGGTCTGTGTTGGGCTCCGATTGGGACAATGTCGACAATGGAGATCTGGATAGTGAACAAGAGGATGATATACTAATCGATTCAGGGTAGCTCATCTTGATTGCTATACATTTATTTCGTCTTGATTTAAGTAATTTGGGAGACGAACATGTGTATTCGGATTTCGTGCAATAGGTCTCAACACACGTTCATAGTAAAATTGGGATCGCTACTCTGAATTCGGAGTCAAGATCTTAATTTACGTATCAACAGTCAGATTTCACTCAACTTAGTCACACTAAAAGGCACTTTCAGAATCACAGGCATTACTTTGGTAAGTATATTACTTTCTTTCATCTTTGAATGAAAGCATTCGACATTGTCATTGAAGGAAATTTTATGTGCAGTCCATTCATTGAGCTTCCTATGTACCTACAAGATGTGAGACAATTCCTAAACGTGTGAAGATCACTCGGTGTAGAAGATGGTTGCACAGAGGTAGCATAGAAATACTATCCATACTCGACAACGACCCCCTTGAGAGCAAGGACTGCAAAAATCCGAGTCCCAGCTACGTTGCGCCCATGCAGCATCAAAAAAATCATTTGGTTAGGTACCTTCCCCATTGCACACTAATTAGTTGCCATTGATCGGGATGCAACTTATTTCTCATGCCTCCACACTCCAGGTTTTGATACTCTCAAAGGCATCCTCAATTTCCCCGACTTTCCACACAAACACAGCTTGAGGAAGGAAGTGAACATGGGTATGGGTTGTTAGTAGTAGCTGCCCGGCGATGGGCGGAATAGCAGTGGTAAGTAAGCCTTTCCTAATTGGTTACAATTTCTCGGGCTGCAATGAAACAACATTGCCATTTCTTATCATTTTTGGCTGCTCTTGCTACAATTTCTCTACAGCAAGTAATACCATGGCACGCGGCGCAGTGTAGCTAGGATTCAGAATATTTATGCAATCCATTTTTGTGATTGAGTGGGCTTGCTTCGGACGCCCAATAAGTAATGAACATAGACCTTTGATGGTGTAGCTCACGCATGACACATCATGCTCTCGCCATATGATACGCTACATGACAAAAATGTCCTTGGAGCACGTGGCTTACCAAGGCGTGTTGCGAGACAACAAGGTCATTGTTGCAAAAAAACTCAAAGATGAAAGATCTTACAATATATTTGTAAGGGAGCTACAAATACTTGGGAGACTAAGGTACAGAAATCTGGTGAAAATCTTGGGTTATGTCTCTACTTTGGAGGTGAAGTCTTTGGTGTTGGAATTTATGAGCAATGGGAGCTTGGGTGTTGTGTAAGAGCAACCTCAATGTCCAAATATTTATAGTGGGGATAAGTATGGTGTATCTTAGAGATAAGCCTCAATTTCCAAATTTATTATGGTTTGGTAGGAGATAAGTATAGTGAGAGCATCAAAGGAAGGTGAAACATCTGTTTGTAAATGAATTTACGTACACCAATCCTTCTATACGTACATGGACCTCAAAGGGCTGGACTACATGCATCGCAAGTTTGGAGCATCACAAAAATGGGGCCCAAACCCATCGTAGACGGGTCAGGCTACTCGTAGTCACAATGTCCAAATGCAAGATTGGGAAAGAAATTTTTTGATGAACATTCACTTCTTTGAAAAAATTTCCATCCGTTGTTTCTTCCTTTCTATATGCACACCTGATATTTATCGTTTTCGTTTCCCCCAAAACCTTCCATCATGCCCCCCCGCATCAATTGTCCCTTCCCTTTCATACCATTCAGAGTTTTTGCCATTCTCCTCTTCCGTTTTGTTGAACTTTAGCCAGGCGTGGAGCAAATGCTTCCATTAGTCTCCATTGTTTGCTCAGTTCCCTCACATTTTCCAGTAAGAAGCAAATGCTACTTGAAAGCTTTGTCGCCCAGATGCCAGCTCTAGCACAACAATACCAAACCTGCAAACATCAAATTCTATAGTAGGAAGCTTGCAATCTTTGGGGCAATGTAACCGATTGTGCCAGCTGCCGCAGTCATGGATCGTGGAATAACATCAGGATCAATAACATGTGCTTGGCCAAGTCTCCAAGTTTTGCCTCAAAATTGGCACCCAACATAATATTGCTTGGTTTCACATCTATGTGCACAACCCGTTTTTTGCCTTCCTCGTGAAGATACCAACAGTGATGTGGCTAAACCACATATTATACTGTATCGAACTTGCAAATGGATGAATTCATTGTTTGCAAATAACAACTTATCTAGACTGCCTTTCGGCATTATGATACCTTGAGAGCAAGTGATCCAAATCCCTCGCTCCTTCATGGTGCCTAGACTTCACCATGTCCTGAGCTTTCAGTCCTTCTAGCACTTAGAAATAGGGTCATACGTCCTTGCTTCCCAATCGCCAATATCTTTGTCATGCCTCATTAGAACAACCTTGAAGCCCTTGCACTTTGAAACTTTACAAAATGCATCTTTTACACTCACAATTTGGGCAAACATCCTTTGTTTCAAACTCATTTCAATGCAAGCTCTGCAAAAACCTTCAAGAGATAACATCTACCAAATTGGAATGCATGGTGGAGTGCCTACTGGCCGACATGGTTGTATAGACTATCCAATTCCAATTACAAATGGGGTGCTGATCGGGGAGCAAACCCCAAAATTGTAGCCTATCCTGCTCGTCCTTCATGCTTGGATTGATTACCAGAGAAAGGTACTTCGGAAGGAGGTTGCCTCAGACAACCGCACAAGTAGAAGGTACAATCACATAGAATCTATCCTACTAAACATCATATGCAACCACCTGATATTTGTCTGGTGGATAACTATGTCCTAGGATTTCATTCATGGTTACTCCAGAACCAATACCATCAGATTCGTCATCCTATGGCTCCCCCAACCAATTCTCTGCAAAAAACAAAGACTGCACACAAACAATTATAAAGAGCATCCTACATTCGTGGAGCAAAATTCAGTAAGTACAATACGTATTCCACATCTGCATCGGACAGTAGATTTTGTTACCATAATGGCACGAGAAGTTTGTAACATTAGCTCTATCAAGAGTCTCCAAACACACACAAAATCTATAGGGAAGAACATCATCCTTATTGCTTTGTGGGCTCTTTGTGGGTAATCCATGTGCCACTTGCTTTTTCAGCTCCCTCTTCTCTAGGTAAAATTCCACCATACCTTCGGGTACAATCGTGTAGTCTCCAGTGGTGACTCACGTGTCGTGGGGATCTTGGAAGAATGTTGTCGAAGCCTTTACTCCCGAACAACTCCTTGTGGGAGCTTGGTATGCGCAAGCCTTTCGCTTGTGTCACCCAAGCGTCTACCAAAATGTGTGCGAGTGACTCCATGAGGGGAAAAGAGAGGGTTGAGCTGGGGCCTGTGCTAAGAGTTGTGTCGGGCTATGAGGGTGGTGGTGGTTGTGGGGCAGAGTTAAAGAGGTTCCAAGCCGTATCCATGTCATTGGGCTATACATCTATTGGGTATGCTACATGGGAATCGTTAAATTGACGTATGCCAATTTGAATCATATTCTGAATTGCTTGGAGAATATTATTCTATAGAACAATAATGCATGTAGGGAGATACCTTTTGCTGGCCAGCCCAAAACAGACGGTGGAAAATATATTCAGCATCATTCCGGCCACACTCTTGCATCCATTGAGATTTCTCAGAGTGAATCTGGACTGCAAGGTTGGCCTTCGAAAAAAAATGGCTTAGTTAGTTCTAGTAGGGAGTGGCCTTGGTGAAGTTTGAGGGAATCCTGTAACACTCTAGTCCATGCGATAAAACTGTATCCAATTGGGTGGTAAAAGAGAGTTAGGATGTTCACATCATTTTCTAGGATGATATCCTCGTGAAAATATGCCATGGCGATGATTGGACGGGCTTGGGTGGTGGTGTGGCGAAAAACCTCTTCAAGGTTGTGCAAAGGGAGTGTGTTGTCAAAATGGGGAAGGACCACGATGGAGATTGTGTGCAAAAAGTAGTGGAACATGTCGTGGACTATGCGTGAGGTGAAGCAAAGGGTAGAGGCTTGGGATGACACTTCTAATAGCCTCTCGTGGATGAGACCTGGTTCCTGTTGTGGAGGGATTGATGCTCGAGCTGCATGCAAATCCACCGTCTAGAGGATGTTGATTTGCTGTCAACGCTATTGGACTGCTGCATGCTACTAGTTAGACCCTTTTCTCCTCTTAGACTTGATCATGCTGCTCCTGACCCCGTGTTGCCTGTCTCTACAAGGCCTTGAAGTCTGCTCAGAGGGTGTCAGTTCTAGAGCATTCAAGGGCTAGGACTTCTTACTATTGGAGCTCATGCTCCAAATATTTACCGATTTCAACTGCCTAGAGCCTGCTAGCTTCTACCACTAGGCGCTCTGCTTTTTCTTTTTGGAGGGCTACGTCTATCTGCTAGAGCCAATCAGTGGTATGCAACAATTGCATTAGGTTGTGCCACATTAAGATTTCATGTTGTCGTTGAAGGATGTTCTTGGTGATGACTATTCAGGCTGTAATTGATTCCATGAAGGCTATCTCTTTCTGCCTTGCCTGGCCATCTCTTTCTGCCCTGCCCGGCCATGTCTTTCCACCTCGCCTAGCTATCCTCCATCAAGAGTTTTTGGTACCCCTCATCGGAAGTGTAGGCACTAGAGGTGCAGAGCTCACCATGGCCTGTTGATATATATTGTGGAGGAATGGGGCTTGTAGAGGCTGCTGGTGTGGGCTAGTTGTTGGCTGTTGAGGGGGGTTGGGCTCTTGTGTCATGGCAATGATTTATTCCCCCTGACCAATGGGATTCTTTACCCGATGCTTGCTATGATGGAGACGCTGACCATTGTCAACCGCTTTCTTTTGCTCTTCCTCTGCTCAAAGTTGCTCTATTTCAAACTACTATTGGAGGAGGGCCTCGCATTGTTTCTCATCTACTTCCCTTTCCCTTTGTCTTTGGGTTTCTGCTTTCGTCTTAAAGTCTCGTGTGGCTTCTTTGTCATGCTGTCTTTTAGCAGCAGCTGCTTCCTCCTAGGCCTGTTGGCCTTGCTCTTCTCTCCTTTTAGGCGAGGGATTCGTTGGCATGGATATCGTGGAGGGGACTTAGAGTAAATTGACTTCTCTTTCTGCATCACCCTAACCTTTTTGAAATGGGGTTGTCAGTTAGGTGATGGATGATGGGCATCAAGAACATCGGGTTGCCGAGTTTCTCATCATGTGTGTAGATGCTGATGATTTCCTAGTATAAGAAATCTATCGAGTTCGTGTCTTTAGGCTTGTGGAGGTAGGGTAGGAAGTTGGATAACACCACACTATGATGCTTTGTAAGCTAGATCTACACAAGCAAGGTGACGACGTGATCTATTTTGGCTAGTGTCGCATTCTTGATGCAGTGTATGGGGATGCCACCCCTATGCACATTTGTATTATAGTCGACCATTGTGGCCAACCTCTTCTCCATGGTCCTTAGCTTAGCAAATAGTTGGGAGAGGTCGGGGAGATTGAATGCCCATTGGATTGTCTCTATCGTGAATTGGTAGTAGTAGTGATACTCCTTGTCCATGTGTATCTCCTTGCTGGTGTGTGTAGCCTGATTATATCTATCAGTGAAGTCCACTACCATGCAAAGATTAAGGTGGTAGGGAAATCTATCAGCGATCAATTGCAAACCAACTATCGGGAGGTAGGATACTACATCTGGGTCTTAGAGAGCCTAGTAGGATGCGGCGTTGTGGTAGTATAGCCGGACCACCCCCTGGAGGTGCTGGAGCCAATCTTGTCCAAGGGGTGAGAACCAGGTGACTTGGACTACATGCTTTGAGAAGTTTTGGACATCCGCGGTGTCTAGGGTGCATTGTCTGTGGAGCGTGCAAGTGGTCGAATGCTAAGATGAAGATTCGAGCTCGTGGATGGCCTATTGTGGGGACTGTTCCAACTACATCTGGTTAGGGAGTGGAATGGAGATGGTACATGCAGAAGAGGGCATGGCAAAGTAGGGAGTGGTAGATGAAGCTTTGTTGGTGAGATCTTCTATGGAAATGAGATCATGGGCGCTAATGGAGTGCGAGGAGGTGGTAGACATGTAGAGTGATTGGAAGCTAGAGTGATCCGAGAGCATTTGAGGGCTGTGGAAATTCGGTAGAAATTTTGCATTAATAAAGTAGCGAGGCTGGTGTTAGCAGTGTAATAAAGCAATGACTCAGCATTAATAAAGCAGCCAAGTAAGCATTATTATAGTAGCGGTTAGCATTGTTAAGGAAGTGGTGGGCATTAGTTGGATAGTGTGTCACATCATTAGGGATGGGGGCATTAGCATTAAAGCAATGGGTAGCATTAATATAACAACGACCGGCATTAGTTTTAGCATAGTAGGTGGTGAGTTGCTGCATTAGTTGTATGGTAGCAATTGAGTCAATTGTCGTGTTATTGGTCTTGCTATGTTATAGATATAGTAATGACTCCATTTGTGCACCCTGTTGAGGCCTCTTGCAGATTGATTGACTGCAACCTAAGTGTGTGCAAGTGCATGTGAAGTGGTGTGGATGATGCGGCGATGAAAATTGAAAGTATTGCAATGTGACCTTGGCCATTTGTTGGTGAGTGAGTGACTTGGTGAATGGAGTGTAGGTGAACACGTGGAGCCTAGTCACCAATCAAAGATGGAATGAACCCTTACAGGGTAGAGCACTTGACAAAGAATGGCAAGGACTCATTTTTACGAAAAGATGATGTGGCTTGGACCATGCCCTATTCTACCTACGATATCGACTTTCTATTTTCACCTTGACCCAGTCCATGGACGATGGACTGAAAACCTTAAGGCTCAGAGTACCTAGCATCTCTCCACGTAGCCTACTTGCGCAGTGCACCTATAAAGAGCGTTCATGAAGCCTACAGAAGCAGTGTCATACGTTCGTTATAGTGCCTTCTTCAACTAATTGTAGAACCACGTGAAGTTCAGCATATACTTGAGGAATCCATCGACTTCCAATGGTTCTTGCAAAGGAATTGCAGTCCTCCAAGCGGTTTGAGTCTTGAACATTCTCTAGCCAACAGTCGGTCCTTGTACGCATGCTATTACTAGCATTCCGTCTCTGTTCTTTCCATATGTTGTGAGAATACATAGTTACGCAGTGATGTGATATTCTTATTCGTGTTCTTTGTATTCTTTCATAAGATGTTGTGCAGTTGTTTTATCCCTATTCCCTGTAGCGTCTGCACTGAGTTATGATGCTATAGATTGGCGATCACAAGGTGCATTCTTACTATGCACAAAAGGAATTCGCGATTTGGTGATCAACTTGCTTTTGATAGGGTGTTTTGCGAGCTCATGTTGTCCCCTCCTTGCTGTCACTAGGGAGGCACTTCACATGGAAGGTTGCATGCATCGGCACGTACTCAGGCAGAGGTTCAGGAGGAGATTATAGTGGTGAAGCATCACATTTGCAGCTTTCAAGATGAACTCCAGCGGATGCAGACACATCCCCAACACCCTGCTTACGGTCGAGCAAGTGCGAAAATCCCCGTGAAGAAGCTCATCCGGTGTCTTGGCAATGCATTTGCACTTGCTATCTTTCCAGTAGGCATGCATGCGAACACGCTTGCAAGGCCCTCCTGATCCTTTGACACCGACGACACGGTTATGAGATGGAGGAGTGATCCTAAGCATGGAGATGTTATGTCTTAGGGCTCTCCAGGCGGAGTTGACCGTTGTCGAGGAACACCTTCACATTCACTCTCACTGCTGAGGCTGCGGTCAGGGCAGTGGGTACGGGTCTCGTCGGATGGACGCAGAGTGTCAAGTGCATCCTTGTCTCCAACAGTGATTTTGACTACTTCTCACAACCTCTTTAATCAAGGAGCACCATCAAGAGGAGGAGCACCAAACGTTGGAGGTGCAGCAATGGCAGGTCAAGTCAAGCATGCTAAGTTTTCAGGGGGGAAATCCAATGACCTGGATGCTCATGTTCGATAGTTTGAGAAGGTGTATGCGGTTAACAACCTGCCACCCGTGGTACCACTTCAATAGGAGGCAGTGTTCAAATCAACCTTAGTAGGTAAGCCATCAAGGTGGCTTGCAGAGTATGCGGTGGATCAATTCACCACATATGATCTCATCCGCACCACATTCTTGAGACGGTTTCGTAAAGAGAAAACGATACTGCAAACTCTGGATCCTAGGGCGCCAACTCCCTTTAGTAAGAAAACCTATCAAAATTTTGAGTATGACATGAATTTAACAATATGCCATGAGTAGAAATTATTCAAATTAACACGGTTGTGTTCTACACTAAAAGAGCTTCAAATTTGTCTTTATACCTTGAAATTTGGGTAGCGCATGAAAAAGTTACATTAATTTGAAAGGAGATGGGTTTCATATTTTAGTGTATTTTTTGTTGTTTTAGCCATGCTCATCCAAAAGGACCCCCTCTTTGGGCCTCACATATTATGAAAAATATGTACAAATCTTTAAATCTTGCATATTTTTCAAGGTATATACCTTATATTTTGTGGAAGGGGGGGACATGAAATTTTCATATTTTTCCCTTGCATATTTGAAAATTTTAAAGGAAATCCATGCATATTATATATGGACCTTGTCCCCCCATAGATGTGGAGGATTAAGCATCCAAGTTCAATTTACTTATGCAGCGTGTGCTGCAAGCGAATCAACTTGCTCAGGAGGTGCTGAATGTCTACTTCATTTTGGGGTTGTCTTGGGAACTGAGGACTGTGTTGGCTACAGTGGATCGGACACAAGCGAAACTCACGGCGATCATGGCACAAGCAGTGCGAGTAGGGCAATCTTTGCACAGGGTGGCCAAGAATCGCAAATCCTCAAAAAGCAAAACCAAGAAGAAGTTGGCAAAATCTAAGAAGTCGGATCATAGCGATGAAGATTCGGACATTAACAGTGCTTGTTGGCTCTTTCCCATGGCTTTCACAAGAAGAGCAAGGTATTCTCAGTATGCAGAGTTCCCAGACTTTTTGTCACCGATAGATATATCAGTGTTGTCATTTGTAGTATAAGTGTAGTTTAGGACCTTGGGTCGTATTCCGATGAGACGTACGCTTAAGTGTGGTAAGGAAACATAGTGTATGCATGTGTGAAAGGAACGTGGATCATCATGGTTGGGGTAATGAAGGCTTTTGCCTTCATTGGGAGTTTAAGGGTTAGAGGGAGGTTCAGGGTTTAGAAGGAGGTTCCAAGGTTCAAAGAGAGGTTCCAGAGTTTAGAAGAGGTTCCAGGGTCCAGAAGGGGTTCAAGGGTTAGAAGGAGGATCCAAGGTTTAGGGTAGAGTACATGGTGGAGAACTCGTCTCCCTCGTAGATCATGGAGGTCAAGGGTTGAGGGACTAAGGATTTAGGAGGAGCATAGGAGTGGGAGAGGAAGAAGGTGTAAGAGCATGGGGGGAAGAAGAGAGAGGAGAAGGGAGGAGGAGGAGGAGGAGGAGGGAGGAGGAGAAAGGAGGAGGAGGAGGGAGGAGAAGAGAGAAGGGAGGAGGAGGAGGAGGAGGAGGAGGAGAGGGAGATGATGGGTTGCAAGGTTGGAGGACAGGGGAGGAGGAGTTGCAAGGTTAGGACATGCTTTTGGACGTGGAGTGCAAGGAAGCATGGACACTTGGAGACAATTGCTTGGAATACCAAAGTAGAACTCAACACAATGCCCCAAAGAGTGTGGGCTTCATTCCATTATGGGGTATTTATACAAGTTGGAGAGCTTGTCTCTTTGCATGTAGGAATTGTAAGACATTCTCTCTCTACATGTAGAACTCTCATATAGAGGTTGCAAGTTGCATGTAGGAGTTGCATGTAGAACATGCATGTAGGACTTGCATGTAGAACATGCATGAAGGAGTTGCAAGAAGAACTTGCATGTTGAGGATTCCTAAGAGAGATTAGTCCTAGCCTTATGCAAGTATAAGCGGAGCTTTGCTGCTACTCTACACACACATTCTGTGCTACCTAAGTCCATGTTGGCACAGAGACAACATACTCCCAGATCCATTTTATTACCCATCCTCAGGTTATGGCTTATTGTGATCACGGAGTTGGGATGCCATGTGTGTAATCTAGTGGCTATGGAACTTGTGTCGTGCCATTCGATGCTGTTGTAAAGCCTTACATCATACAAATTTGCTCTATTTCCAGGTAGCCTATCCACCATTTGTTCGAACAGAGATATGTGGCATGCTTCTAAGAAGATGACTCTTTGATAGAGTCGGCTTGTAATCTGAGCATCGATCCATTTATTGGGATTGAAACTGAGTGGAGGCAAATGGCGGTTGATGTGGCTGGGGACCTCCAGAGTGTATTCCAATGTTTTGTAGAAGATAGCACTTTGGCGAAGGATGCAGTCAATGTTGCTGCACATTATTTGCTCATGCTGTTAAAGTGCTCGGATCAGTGTGCCTTGGATATTCCATTCTACATTAGAGTATGTGTCGATTATTGGCCAATTTATGGTGCGATCTTCACCCAAAGTGTGTATGTTGTCTTTCCATCTATGACGTCATGGAATTGCATAGAACTTGGGATGGGTTCTGAGAAATGGAGGTGCACGCAGGTACTCTTTCAAGAAGACTACATCAAAGAGCTTGGGACGACACCAATCAGGTTGGGGATCCAACTTGCTTACCCAATCTTCACTAACTTGACGTTGACAAAGGTTAGTAGGGAAGTTGTCTAGCATCCATCCACCTTGAGTTTTCATTGTTGAGATATCAAGCTCCACTCGTGATATGCCAGGGTGACTGTTGTGCATTTATGTCACCGACTTGTTAGCTGGAGATGCGGTTGGTACACCGCCCACAAATAATAGCTGGATGACAGCTATCCTTATCTACTCTAGTTTGTGGCTCAGTTAGTATGCCACCTTAGTTAGTTGAGTTTGGTTTGAGACCCACATATAGGGTTCTTCTATTTTCTTTGTACTTGAGTTCTTTTGGCTTTCACAACTAAGAAGAGGAAAACTGTTTTCAGCCTCCACCTTTGTGTGTACTCCCCCATTGTGCATGTGAGAAAGCCGCAAGTGAGACTCCTTCCCTCTCTCCCACTATCTTCACATGGTATCAGAGCCTTGTTCGTGGTAAGGAGCTCAAGAAAGCAAACCAAGTTCGCATTGTCCTGGTAAGAGGACAAGTGTTGCTTTCCTTTTTCGAGTTTGGGAGCAAATCTCTGCAGGTAGCACAGTCGGAAGTGCAAGAGTGCACTGTCTTAGATTGAGACACCCTTCGCGGTGTGGCGAGAGCGCAGTATATGCTGCAAGCAAGGGCAAAGCCCTTGCCCACGTTATTTTTCTGATTCGAGGTCATTTCGGGGCCCGTTTTGGAGACGGAAGTTCTCTGCAGGCACTCAGAAAAAGGCCCTGTTTTTGCTGTGCGACCACTGTTCTGCGGGTCGGTGAAAAGTTGTCGGTGAAAAGTTGTCGCAGAAATTGCATCGTATGCCTTTGTGCAGAGATATTGGGAGTTGCAGATTCATGCTTGTTGCCTGTTGATGCAAAATCGTCACTAGGAAGTGACTGTGTGGTGAAATACCACTTTCGTCAGTTTTGCAGTTCTGCCCGTGTGAGGTAAAAGCTGTGTTTTTTGCAGTGACAGAATATTTTGCAGTGTTCTGTAATGGCATCTGATTCTCTTTCACAGATTGTCACTGAAAAGCTTGACAAGAACAACTTCCAGGCATGGAAGTTTAGAATGACGAATTTCTTGATGGGAAAAGGCTATTGGGAGTTCATTACAGGAAATGAAGAAGAACCTATTCTTCCTAATGTTCCCAGTCAACAGGAAATGCAGGCATTCAAAGGATGGCATGAGAGAGCCAGGAAAGTTATGTACTGGCTGTCTATTAGTATTTCGGACTCCATGATTGTGCATATTCAGGATACAAGTACGCCAAAGGAGGCATGGGATACTTTGGCAAAAATGTACAACACAAATACGCAAGCCAGGAAAATGCAGCTCAAGCAGGAGCTGCACAATGTGTAGAGAGAAAACATGAGCATCAATGACTACCACATGAAGGTGAAGAAAATTGCGGATGCACTTGCTTCCATTGGGTCGCCAGTGGATGATGACGATTTGGTTTCTGTGACCTTGAATGGTCTAGGAAAGGATTATGCACAATTCTGGACATCCATTGCCGTCCGTGAAAAACTTCCAGATTTTGAGGAGTTGATTGCTCTTCTAATTTCTGAAGAGCAGAGAAATGGGGGTGCATCTTCTTCAGTAGGAACTTCAAAAGAAACTGTCTTCTACTCAAATGCTGGCAGAGGTAGAGGCAGAGGTAGAGGAGGCCGATCTGCAAGCCATGGTAGAAATCAGAATATGCAGCAAACGCAAGAAAACCAGTCCTATGCAGGAGGACGTGGTAACTCTAGAGGCAGGGGGAGCCAAAGAGGCCATGGTGGATGGCAGAGAGGCCAAAATGCAAACAGCAATGTTGAATGCTACTATTGTGGCAAAATGGGTCATATGGCTAAGGACTGCTATAAAAAGCAGAATGACATTATGACTGGAAAATTGCAGCAAGGCAATTATGCATCTTCTAGTAGGCAGGGTGATGACAGAAATGAGCATCTATTTATGGTGCAGCATATGACCAATTCTATGACAAGTGCAGAAGAACGAAATGATGTGTGGTATGTTGACTCAGGTGCGTCAAACCACATGACAGGTCATGCAGAATGGATGCAAGATGCAAGGAAAATGGAAAAACCAGGATTTGTGGAGACTGGTGATGATACTGCACATCCTATTGTGCAGATTGGCAAAATTCCTTTGTCTATGCAGGATGGGAAAAAGAAATACTTGTTTGATGTATTTCATGTCCCGAATATCACCAAGAACCTGGTTTCTGTTGGTCAGATGGTTGAGCAGGGCTTGCAGGTCAGATTTAATCCTCATGGATGCTTTGTTGAGGATATGAAAAATAATGGTCGCTTGATAGCAAAAGGAAAGAAGAAGGGCAGGATGTTTACGTTGGATGCGGACATGCCTAAATTGGGTGCAGCAATGTTTGCACATGGGACCGGTGTAGTTGCAGATATTGATATCTGGCACAAACGCATTGGTCATGTTAATATACAGCGACTTAAATCAATGCAAGCCCAAAATATTGTTGTAGGATTGCCTAAATTCAAGGTTGCAGAAATGCACAAGGTTTGTGAAGCCTGTCAATTTGGGAAACAGGCAAGGAAACCTTTTCCTAGGCATGTTCAAGAGAGTAAAAAGCCATTGGAATTAATCCACTCTGACGTGTGGACTACTAAAGCTGCATCTATTGGTGGCTGTCACTATTTTGTCACATTCATTGATGACTTCAGCAGAAAACTTCGGGTGTATTTTTTGAAAAAGAAAAGTGAAGTGTTTGGGCACTTCAAAGCTTTCAAAGCTATGGTTGAAAAAGAAACAGGCCTGCAAATAAAATGCCTAAGGTCAGATGGAGGGGGAGAGTACCTCTCAAATGAGTTTGCAAGGTTCTTGCAGGAGCATGGTATAAAGCAGCAATATTCATGCAGTCATACCCCACAGCAAAATGGAATTGCAGAAAGGAAAAACAGGCATATTGGAGAGGTATCACGGGCTATGCTAAATGAAAAAGATCTACCATATTATTATTGGGCTGAAGCAGTTGCTACAACAGTTTATATAATGAACAGGACTCCCACTGCAGCAATACATGGTATGACGCCAGAGGAGATGTATACTGGTAGGAAACCAGATATTTCTCATTTGAAAATTTTTGGTTGCATTGCCTATGTCCATGTGCCAGATGAGTTGAGGTCCAAGTTGGATCCAAAAGCTGAGAAGTGCATCTTTATTGGTTATTCTCTATAGCAGAAAGGGTATAGATGCTATAACCCTTCTACACGTAAGTTCACAGTGAGCAGAGATGTTGTTTTTGATGAGATGAGTAGCTGGTATAAACCAGTGAATGTGATGATTGATGTAGATGCACAAAATGGTAATGCTGCACAGATTTCACAACAGCAATCACAAAATATTAGTGGACCTGGAGTGTCCTCTAGCAGTGGTTCACATACTTCACCATGGACAGGCAGATTGAGATCAGGAGAATCTCCTCAAAGCAATGCAGAGAGTGGTATGTAGGTATCACGAAAAGGAAAAGAGAAGGTAGATCAGCCCATGTTTGATGTGAATACAGGTCACTCTTATGTGGATGGTGAATCCAGTGGCTCAGAACAGAGCATTGATGATGAGTTGGGTATTCCTTCTGTTGTTACACCTGGAGTAAGGAAGACCAGGGATGTTTTGAGAGCACCTCGAAGTGAGCCTATTTTGCGCAGGTCTACCAAGGTTAGGTATCCTGTGGAGAGGTTGAAATATGATGGATTTACAGCCATTCACTATGCCTATATGGTCAAAGTGATACAGGAACTAGAACCCACTTCTTTTGAGCAAGCCATGGGAAATGAAAAATGGGAGAAAGCCATGAATGAAGAAATGGATGCCTTGGATGCTAATGCTACATGGGAATTGGTGCCTTTGCCTAAAGACAAGAATGCAATCGGCTGTAAGTGGGTTTATAAGATCAAGCACAATGCAGATGGTTCTGTGAATAGATACAAGGCAAGATTAGTTGTCAAGGGGTATGCACAGACATATGGCATTGATTATGAAGAAACTTTCAGCCCGGTTGCAAGGATGGCAACCGTAAGAGCAGCCATTGCTATGGCTGCATCAAAGGGATGGTCTTTACATCAGATGGATGTAAAGAATGCCTTCTTGCATGGTGATTTGCAAGAAGAGGTCTTTATGGAGCAGCCAGCAGGTTATGTTCATGCTACTCATCCTGAGTTTGTTTGCAGGTTGAAGAAAGCCTTGTATGGCTTGAAGCAAGCACCTAGAGCATGGTCTGACAAGATAGGACAGTATCTTGTCACTATTGGCTTTCAGATTTCCAAGGCAGATTTCTCACTCTATGTGAGAAAAACAGAGAAAGGGATTATGCTGTTGGTCATTTATGTTGATGATTTGATCATCACAGGTGATAGTGATGAAGATATCCTTCATGTGAAAATGCTATTGAGGCAAAAGTTTGAGATGAAGGATTTGGGAGAGCTGCGTTATTTCTTGGGCATTGAGGTGATTAGATCACCAAGTGGGATACAGCTCTTGCAGAGGCAGTATGGACTGGACATGCTATCCAAATATGGGATGACAGGCTGTAAGCCTATTTCAGTTCCTTTAGAGCAGAATGTGAAGTTGAGCGCAGATGTAGGTGAGCTTCTGGAAGACCCTACTATGTACAGACGCATAGTAGGAAGTTTGATTTACATGACTATTACCAGGCCAGATTTGAGCTATGCTGTTGGGTTGGTAAGTCAGTCTATGCAGGCTCCAAGGAAACCGCATTTGGATGTGGCTAGACGCATACTCAGGTATGTGAAGTCCACATTGCAGTATGGACTATTTTATGAGGCTGGGGTTCAGATACAGTTGCATGGATACACTGATGCTGATTGGGCTGGTAGTATTTCTGATAGGCGATCTACCAATGGATATGTGTTCTCTTTTGGGAGTGCTGCAGTCACTTGGAGCAGCAAGAAACAGCCTACAGTTGCCTTGTCGAGCACGGAGGCTGAGTACAGAGGTGCAGCAATGGCTGCATGTGAAGTAGCTTGGTTGCATAAGCTACTCTATGATATGCATCAGTCTACAGATGGGCCGGTTGTCATTTATTGTGACAACATGAGTAGTATACATTTGACAAAGAACCCAGTCTTTCATGCTAGAACAAAGCACATTGAGGTGCATTATCACTATGTGCGGGAGAAGGTTTTACTAGGTCTTATTGATCTAGTTTATGTCAGCACAGAAGATCAGGTAGCTGACATATTCACGAAAGCATTGGGCGCAGAGAAGCTGCGCAAGTTTAGAGACCTGCTTGGTGTGCAGGAATTGGGATTGAGCTCGAGGGGGAGTGTTGAGATATCGAGCTCCACTCGCGATATGCCAGGGTGACTGTTGTGCATTTATGTCACCGACTTGTTAGCTGGAGATGCGGTTGGTACACTGCCCACGAATAATAGCTGGATGACAGCTATCCTTATCTACTCTAGTTTGTGGCTCAGTTAGTATGCCACCTTAGTTAGTTGAGTTTGGTTTGAGACCCACATATAGGGTTCTTCTATTTTCTTTGTACTTGAGTTCTTTTGGCTTTCACAACTAAGAAGAGGAAAACTGTTTTCAGCCTCCACCTTTGTGTGTACTCCCCCATTGTGCATGTGAGAAAGCCGCAAGTGAGACTCCTTCCCTCTCTCCCACTATCTTCACATTCATATCATGATATTTGCTCCAAAAATCCTTGATGGGGTTACTGGGAAGTGGTATCACATCAAAATCATACCCATCATTGGAATTTGGTGTGGGAGTGCGAATTGGATTATTTGGATCTTGATATTCAAAATCAAATACTGGGTCATTTTTTGCTAATGGCAGCACAAGTAGTGTCAGAGGTGATGATGGGGTAGGGAGAGAATCTGGGAACATTGGGGAGGTATATGGAAGAGCGTTAGTTGTGGAAGGGGAATCACAGGGAAGGGGGGGAAGTACTGGGCAAATGGTTTGATCAGCTTGGTAATCCTCGAGGGTAGGATTAGCAAGGGAAGGAAAGAAGCTAGGTGTGAGGGGCTCGTAAGTTTGTGATTGTTGGGTTAGTTGAAAGTGGTGAGAGGCATGAGCAAAGAGACGATGAAGGGACTAGCTGTTAGGCTGGAGCTCAAGGAAGGTTAAGAGGGTGGTAGCAACAAGGGTAAGTGAGGTTATGAGGTTGGCATAGAGAGTGGTTAGATATGGGAAGTTGGATGTGAGATACCCTATCATCTTTCGACACTTCTTTTTGCTGGTGCGATGGGATCATCAGCTGCAAGGGTGGGATGTCGGTTATGTCATGTCTTGTAAATAATAGTGATGGCCTTTGTATAGCAATGCCAACAAACTAGCAATAACCCTAAGGGGAGGACTACCCATGAGGCATACATATGCGATGAAAGCATACATCTTGAGTGCTATAAACCTGGCATGTGTAGACAGGCAGAAGATATTTTTCTCATCTTTGAACAAGTCTTGGAAAATTATGCGCGGAGTTTTGGTCCCTATGGAACGTTCCCATTTGACTGTTGGATGAGCGGATATGATCCTAATTCGGAGTTGCTTCCATTGGATAAGCACTCGTGCTTTGAGGTGATCTTCCGCTTGTAGAGCGGCCAGAAGCTCTTGGTATACCACCGTTGTGCTTGTAGTGGAAATCCATTGGTGTTGTTTTCCATTGCATCATTGTTGTGCACTAGCAATTGGAGTTCAAGCTTGGAGATGACTATCTTTTGGGATTGCATTTCATCCATTTTTCTTTATATTTATGGTAGATGGATGCATATGCCTCCTTAAGCTTTTTCATTTGCAAGGTGACCTATGCTTATTGAGGAATGACTTCAGTGGTATTGGACCATTGGTCCAAGACTTGTGCTTGAGAAGTGCTGGCCTCTTTAGCGGTAGCAAGTTGGTCCTTTAAGATTCGATAGTCCCTTGTAAGCTCTTCAATGCTGAATGTGCATATTGCCAAAGACTGTTGCATGTCTTCAAGCTTTTCTTGGCAATCCTGGAGCTCTTCTTTGTGGATTAGAGTGAGTCAAGCTTGTACCAATGCCTCCATCTGCTGAACATGTGCAAAGGTCAAGTAGTCATAGGAGGTCTGTAGGATTGCCGTAGCTTGTACTACTACTATCAGTTGTATTTGTCTTTGGTGGAGATTCCCTCACTGCCTTCTCTTGAGCTTGGAGAGCTTGGTTCATGCGCACTTCTTCAACCTCTTTCTCATCTATTTGCACCTAAAGTGCCCTGACCTCTATGGCGATTCCTTGGGATTGGTCTTCGATTACTGCTGCACTCTGTCTTTCCAATTCTCGTGCATGTTCCTCCTTGGCCAAGCTAGTGAATAGTTCTGACATTTGGAGCATTTGGCTAGCTTGATCATGGATAATGACAGACAGTGATGAGGACTAGCGATATTGCTGATACAATTGGTGCCCATGTAGCTATCATGATGATTCTATAGTACTTGTTGGGGGTTGTTCCAATGGTATTTCAGTCACTTGGGTACAATAATCACCATGTCAATTGCAATCCCATGTTGAGAAATGATGTGCCCCAAAACAACTCCGTGGGTGACCATGAACTGGCATTTTGTTGGATATAGGGAGATGCCATACTCCCTGCATTTGATTAGTATTGCTTCAAGACATTTGAAGTGGTCTTTTTTGTTCAAGTGGATGCACAAATCATCCAAGAACACCTGTAGAAACTTAATCAGAAAGGACTTGAAAGCTGTCAATATGACTTGTTGGAATGTGGCTGAGGCATTACAAAGGCCAAATGACATGACTCTATAGGCAAATATACCCCATTCTATAGCAAATGCTGTTTTTAATTGGTATGCAAGAGCAATTCACACTTGGTTATAGCCACTGAAGCCATCCAAGAAGCTATATATCTTGGAACCTGCCACCTTTTCCAACACTATTTTTGTTAAGGGTAGGGGATAGTGATCCCCGATTGTGGTGGCATTCACATTCCTTAAGTTAACGCATATTCTTAGCTTCTTGTTGCGTTTAGGCACAATGACAATGGGTGAAACCTAATAAATGTGCTCGATCTCATAGATGAATCTAGCATCTAAGAGTTTTTCCAGTTCGTTCATAAACCATGGTGCCATACTTTGGATTTGCTCGATAAGGTCCACATACCTTAGGGTGGGCACCTTCCCTTATAGGTATTGTGTGTACTGCCACTTCAAGTGAAATTCCTTTCATTTTCTTGTATGACCATGCTAGGCAGCCTTGGTATTCCATTAGGAGTGCTTTGAGCTTGGTTTCATCTTCCTGTGTAAGCTGTTTCCCAATGAAAACCAAATTTTCTTTCTCCCCTTCATGCGCAAGGTTTATTGTTCGAGTTTTTGCTGGAATTCATTTGCTGTATGATTGGCCATGCAGTGTGGGCACCATACATTTTCTCGCTGTGGATAAGTTTGGGGTGGTGGCTGAGACATGTGAAGCTTTTGTTCCATGGCCTGCATCATTTCTTCTTTTAGCTTCATGGTCATGGCCTCTAGGCGATCTTCATTAGATGTTTCGGCAGTGAACTTGGATTTTTCCTTTTTAGAGCACTTATCTCGTGCACTAGCTCTTTCATCATCACTGCTGGTGTCAGAGTCGGTCATCTATCCTCGATGTCAATGGCTGCCGCATGAGTAGCACTGAATGTTTCGTAACTACTAATCTTTTTCATGTCTTTGTGGATTTTCTTCCTTAGGCCTGCAATGAACCAGGCCGTGAGATACTTAGCATTGGGGGGGGGTCACATTTGGCAATTAATCGTTTCATCTTGCCCAGGTAAATGCATACATCTTCTCGGCAACCTTGTTCGAGCTTGCTTAGTTGGAGAGTGGGATCATCTTGTAGTCTCTCCATTTGAAAATGCCTCTTGAATTCTGTTTACAGCAGGTCCCATGTGGCTCTTTCTTCCACTAGGAGGTCTAGGTACCATTCTGAGGCTTCATCGGTTAAGGCCATGGGGAACCAGGCGACCTTGGTTTCATTGGATTGATCTCCACCCGCTCAGCATGCGGCATCAAAATGCTGGAGGAATCGGGTTGGATCGCCCCTACCATTATATTTGGGAAGTTTGAGTTTACCCAGGGGGCACCTACCTTGATTGTTATTATTGTCGCTAAAATTGTTGCGATTGTTAAAGAAATTATTCCCCTCTGTCGCTTCGAGTTCAAGATCCCCATCATCGCGAGACAACGCTCGACCATGTTGTGTCGTGGAGGAGTCAAAGGGATCTCCTAAATTTTAAGGGGGGAATCAGGTTAGAGGGTTGTCAGAGGCATTGGCTACAGTGGAGTTGTATGCAGATTTGGTGAGCGTTGTTGTCAGAGGCATTGGCTGGAGCGTAGCTGCATGCAGATTTGGCAAGAGGTGGAACGGTTGTCTCTACTGCAAGTGCAAGTGTTGATGTAGTTGTGTTAGGAGGGTTAGAGATGTGTTAGGGACCCTTGTGTTAATAATGCACCGAAGATTGTCCCACGTGTGTAGGGAAATGTGCCGGTGGAGACGGATTGTCAATCGGAGGTCACGACGAATATTTATGAGCGAATTAGTGCGAAAAGAGGCCCACATGGGGGCACAAATTAATGAGCGCTAGGGATGCCAAAATGGTGTGCAATGGGCTAGAAATCATGGTTCAAACGAGGTTCAATTTAGCTGCCAAACAGGCGAGATACGAAGGATTAAAGTGCGGGGATTAAAGTGCGGGTAAAATGTTCCCTTTTGTGTGGTGGGGGGACGGGGGGGGTCCCTTGATCAAAGGTTTGGTGTGAATGGGCTTTAAGTCAAACTGAGGGAACTGGACTAGAGTAGTCCCACTTAGTTTAACTAGCTTAACTGTCCAGTTACTGACTAACAGTTAATGTAAGCTAACCTCTAACTGTGGTTAACACTAACTAAGGTTAGACTAGTCGAAGTTAATACTAATTGAACTTGGTAATTAACC
The DNA here is from genome assembly GCF_047967505.1 of Dipteris shenzhenensis. Lineage (NCBI taxonomy): Eukaryota > Viridiplantae > Streptophyta > Polypodiopsida > Gleicheniales > Dipteridaceae > Dipteris > Dipteris shenzhenensis. Next base: position 18,333,090 of record NC_141619.1, read on the forward strand.
TAACCTAGTCAGTTAGGCTAATTGTTAGTTAATTATACCTAACTATAGCTAACTAACCTAACAAACCAAAGGTTAAGCTAACCTAGAGTAAGACTAACCTAAGCAACCTAGTCAACTAACCTAACCCACTGACCTAACCTAATTAACTAACCTAACCTAGGTTAGTTCTTAGGTTAGTTTAGGTTTAGGGTTTTTTTTTTCAGAGTGAAAAAAATGAGGGAGGGGGGCGCTCACGGCTGGCGATGGTTGAGTGGGAGGAGAGGGTGGGGGGTGTCGCGGCCGAGGGTAAGGGGCAGAGGGGAATGGGGAGGGCAGAGGAGTGTGAGGGGAATGGAGGGGGAGAGGGGGGTGCAGGAGGCGGGCGTGGGCAGAGTGGAGGCACCGCGGGTGGGCATGTGCAGGAGGGAGAGGCACCACGCGGGTGCACCGCTGCAGGTGGGCTACCTTATAGGAGCAAGGGCTTAAGGCTCTTAGATAGTTAGATAGTTAGGGAGAGAAGGGCGGGTGGTGGGGGGGGAGTTGAGGGAGAAAGGGGGGGGGAAGGGTGGGGGGTAGGAATGGAGGGGGGGGGGTTTGGAGGGGGGGGTGGAGGGGCGGGGGGGGTTGGGAGGGGATGGGGTGGTTTGGGGGGTGGAAGGGGGGGGGGGATGGAGGGGGGTGGACAGGAGGGGGTGGGTGAGGATGGAGGGGGGGGTGGGGATGGTGGGGGGGTGGTGGAGGGGGGGTGGAAGGGGGGGGGGGTGGTGGTGGTGTTGGAAACTTGACGAATGAAAACTTTGAAGAAAATTCAAAGGGAGGAGGAGATGGTCACTTGCAACGCTCTCCAAGTCTTTCTCGATGTAACAAGATTGTTGAGGGCGAATGGATGGTGGGTGGATGGCTAGGTTATTGTCGCTGCGAGAAGGGCTTGAAATAACTCATCGTGTGAGGATGGGAGTAGGTTGGTGGTCGATGGAGAGGGAGGAGGGTCTTGCATAGGGCTCGGAATGGGGAAGAGGATGGAGGCTAAATGTGAAAGAAGAAGAATGAGGGGTGGAGTGGGTTTTCATAGGAATGGGTGTAGGGTTAGGGTCAAACCTAAACTCTTCCCGAGCCATAACTTTTCATGGTTAGCTCGGATCGCTCTTCTGTAAAAAGGTGAAATGTTTGAAATTGCGGGCTCTATGTATTCATGCCCATTACCTAGCCTGATTTGTCCTTAAAGTGGCTTCTTTTCAATAAATAAAGAAAATTCCTTAAGGTAGTAATCCAAGGTTGATGCTTGGGGTTGATATGTTTGGCTAGAGTTGGGAAAAAAAAATTACTCTCCTTTCCCTTGAGTATTATCTTTGTGAAAGTTTGTAGTAGTTCATGTTTTACACATATTTGCGTATGTTTACTCGTTACTTGAGACGCTAGTCTCCTTGGCAACGGTGCCAAATGTTGGCTCTTTCCCACGGCTTCCACAGGAAGAGCAGGGTATTCTCAGTATGCAGGGTTCCAAGGCTTTTTGTCAGCTACATATATATTGGTGTTGTCGTTTATAGTATAAGTGTAGCTTAGGACCTTGGGTTGTATTCTGGTGAGAGACGTAGGCTTAAGTGTGGTAAGGAAACATAGTGTATGCATGTGTGAAAGGAACATGGATCATCATGGTTGGGGTAATGAAGGCTCTTGCCTTCATTGGGAGTTTAAGGGTTAGAGGGAGGTTGGGTTTAGAACGAGGTTCCAAGGTTCAGAGAGAGGTTCCAGAGTTTACAAGAGGTTCCGAGGTTTAGAAGGGGTTTAAGGGTTAGAAGGAGGATCCAAGGTTCAGAGTAGAGTACATGGTGGAGAGCTCGTCTCCCTCGTAGATCATGGAGGTCAAGGGTTGAGGGACTAAGGATTTAGGGGGAGCATAGGAGTGGGAGAGGAAGAAGGTGTAAGAGCATGGGGGAAAGAAGAGAGAGGAGAAGGGAGGAGGAGGAGGAGGAGGGAGGAAAGGTTTAACGATCTTAAACTTGCATTAACCAAGAGATAGTAAATTCTACTAAGGGTAGATATTTAGCATAAGAATTGCCAAGAAGAGGCCCTATAGAAAAGATTAGATGAATTGTCTAAGATTGATGAATTGTAGCTGAGGCAAGCTAATCATTAAGTGTAATCTAGAAGAGTAAAAGGCATGGCATGAATGAGAGAGAGAGAGAGAGAGAGAGAGAGAGAGAGAGAGAGAAGATATCTTCATCGTAAGTGTTATATTCAATCTCAAATAGTTTTAGAAGTCCTTTAACATTCTAGGGGTTCACATTTAAGCCCTTTAACCTTCAATTGCACCATCGAATTTCATTCTAATCATGACACCCATGAGGTGAAAGATGACATGTGTAAGCCTTGCAAGATGAAATCTTCATCTTTAATTAGTTGAGTTTGATTTAACATCCAATGTATACATTCACATTGATTTAACATCCATTGTATACATTCACATTGAGTCACAAACAATGATAAACATTTATTTAAGCTCCATAATAAAAATTTAGTTTAACTCCATCATATAGATGTAGTACATATCATTAATTGTTAAGCAATAATATAAAATTTCATGTAAATCTTTCCAAGTTGCTTTTGAATGTGGTCTAGAGTCTATGTAGTGTACCTTGTGAGATTGACACCAACTACCTCACATGCATTGCATTAAAATAAAGTTAAAATTGAGTGCTAGAGACATAGGCTTTTCCAAAAGCATCCACATGAGGTTTTAAGGTGCCACAAAGTAGTGAATATCAATCTTTATTCCTTGCACATAGATAAAGGATATCACCCACTAGACTTGGGAGATAATTTTTCTATCTTCCCCTAAGCCCCACTTAGGGCTTGCCTATAGGAATGGTTCTTGGTCCCTATGGCCACAAGGTGATGGGGCTAGATGGGACTACTTCTAAGGTCAAGCCCTGGACTCTTTTGCAGAGAGAGGTAACTACTATTTTTGTTCCTACACAAGAAGTGTGCATGTTCATTTTCCATTGCTTTGGACTTGACATGTAATTTTACTCTCTTCTCCTAAGTCCCACCTAATGCCTAGCTAAGACATTGGTTGTAAAATTATTTTGCAAGATCTTGAGTCACACAAATGGATGAGTTGCAATAGTTTAGGTACTTCCATGGTTTTCTCAACCTTTTAGCCTTAAACTCTTCTAGGGTCCCCCCCCAAAATGCCCTGCGACAAAGTCTTTGTATGAGATTTGCTATAGCAAGGTTTCATGAGAATGTAACAAAGTGGGTTTGGATACATGGTTGTCTTATGGGTTACAACAACGGTTTGGCATGGATGTTGCAAACTAAGTAGGATGGTGTTATAACAATGTTTTGCATGGATGCGGCAAAGAAAGTTGAAAAAATAGTTTTGGCATGATCTGGACTCTAGAGTAAGATTTTACAAGAATTCTACAAAAAAAGCATGAATATTATGTTTTAACATCGGGTACAATACGTTCTTGCAAAAATGTAGCCTCTAGGGTTTGAGTACTATGTTCTGGTATGCCTTAACAAGTGTTTTCATGTAAGCAAAAATTGGCAAGGTCTTCCATGAACATAGCAAAGCAGCATGGAATTTTTTGCTCCTTGTAACAATGAAGAAGTGAAAGCAACTAATAATTCTAGGATATATATCATTTATAGAATCTCCCAATCCTTTACATAGCAAAGCTCTAGATGTTTGTGTTTGACAAGAAATACGTGTTATGTACTGTCATCAAACGTTTTGTAAATTTGACTAATCTTGAATTTGTCATCACTTCTCCTAGAAGGACCACCCATACTTATGGTTTTTGTAAAATTTTGAAGTATATATATCATGAGCTCTTCGCATATTTGAAGTGAGTTCACACACTTCTTTAGTCTTGTTGGATGGCACATATGCTTTGTTATGTTTATTGTTTATTTCTCTTAGTCTTTTAGCACACATGCTGTCTTGTTTAGTATTTGTTTCTCTTAGTCTTTTGGGACCGTGAACCTGAATGAACTTTCATATTGTCCGTTATTGTAGTTGGTACCTCTCTTTCATGAGTAGATTCAAATAACGCACATGATGTAGGTATCTTATGTTCTAAATACCTCATATTGCCTCCAAATTTACTTTTTAAAAGTAGTAATGTATCTCTCACATAAGGAAATTTAAAATTCCTCTAAGAAAAAACATATATTTACATTATGGGATTTATTAAATTTACAAAATTTTGGAAATGCTAAAGTTAGGTTACATAGCGTTTTAGAAAAGAAGCCTTGAATGGACGTGATATAGGCATATTACACTAAGTGACCCCCCTGAGATGCAAGATCATGGAATTATGAGCCTTCAAGTCCTCAAGGTCTACCAAATGATTGAATGGGTTAGTATATACCATATGTTGAGAGATGCACTATTCATTATGCTATTGTAGACTTGCAAAATGGAAGCCATTGTTGTTGTAGACTATATGTTGAGAAATATGCAATATTATCGACTATGTTATTGTAGATTAGTAGAATGGAAGTCATTATGTGGTACCTTTGGTGTAAATGTGCTTAAGGTACATCCTAAAGGGTTGAGTCACCACATCTTGTTAATGTCACTTCAAAAAAATGAAAGATTTTGAGCATTCTAGCTATAATGATGATTCGACATCTTAACCTCTAGTCAAAAGAATATAAACTTTTATTAGTTCAAAGGAAACTACCACTTGGAAATCAATGTGGTTGGATTTATTCTAAGTACCATCCCATTGCAAAGGCCAAAATATATCATAAGCAAATATGCATAAGCTTTGCCAGATTGACATCTATAATGATCTCATTATGATAAACCGATTTGTAATAATGTGAAAACCAAGTATGTTTGCACACAATCAAACTCCGCACTTAACATCAAATTCTTAGCATGAGAATAGAGTAGTAAGCCTTTAACATGAGGCAGATCAAGAAGATTTTGTTCAAACGTCTCTAAAAGCTTAATACACATGCCATAAAAAGCTTATGCCATAGTACATTGATATTTGATTATGAATGCCAAAAGCAATTAATGGGGCCACAATGTTAAAACACATGCAAATGATACCCACAAATATTAAAATACATGCCATAGTACTTTGATCCTTGATCACGGATGTCGAAGGAATAAGAAGAAGTTAATTGGAGCCATAATGTATATATATATGTAGATGATATTCACAAATATTTTATTTTCAAATGGGGTACATATGCGACAACAATAGTAAAATAACCCATATGAGATGAAAGCTATAGCCCAAAACAAAATTTGAATGATCTTCTACCCTAGAATTAGTATTAAGAGCTTTCTTCTAGAGAAGAAATCATGCATATGCAGAATGTTTCTAGCATAGCTCAATACAATGATGCTTCCATTAACTTAGTTCAGCACATTGATACTTAAAAGAGTCTCAATAATTAAACTAGCATGCATATTTGTTTATTTAGAATGAGAATTACTCTTTTCAATTTGTGGAAATTGATAGTGCTCAGATCAACTCCCAAAAAAAACATTTTTGGCCATATGTGAAAGAGTAACTAACACGATGCTTCACATGAGAAAAGAATCTCATTGAAAAAACCTCTCCCTTAAGTGATGGCTAGCTTGAAAAGTACAAACCAATTCTATCAAACCTAAGCTGAAATTGAGCAGATGAAGCATGTACCAAAAGAGGAGAAGTTTGCAAAACATACCAATCAAGAGACATTGAGAATAAGCACAAACTTATCAATGTATCATGAAGTAAATATTGTTACATCACACAATTACGTTGCCTACATGATCCTAGTCCCAATGCCTTGACCCATGCTTATGTATGCATTTATGTATTTTTTAGAATGAAATTGATAATATGGATCTTTTCTTAATTGTGTGCATAAACCCACATTTGCTAATCCACCAGATAAGATGTCTCTTTTCTTATGAACTCAATAAATGCTTATGAGAAGACCTTAGTATGCATCATGCATACACACAGGTAAGACATGTGTGAACCAAGCATCAATAATGTGACATGCAAGTCAACTTTACATTCACAGTGCAAGAACCATCTAACCCTTGTGATTATGTGAATGACCATATCACTAGATTTCCCTCCCCCATGAACCTTTGTTAATATAGCAACGTTAACAATGAATCAATCATCAAATCACAGCAATTTTGCATATTAAATGCAAGAGATGCATGTCATTAAATCTTTTATGAGTGAGAAAGCTTGAAGCTGCATGGGTGTGTTCATTCACCATAACAATTTCAATAAAGGGGTTGAATATGAAAAGCAATCCATTCTCATGTATCTTTAGTGGGAAAAGCAATCCATTCTCATGGATCTGAATAGTGGACATAGGGACGAGATCCCTCACGATAATTTGCTTTATTATGTGTGCCTTTTAGTGGCATAGCTACTTACTTGGTTCACTCAAAGAGGGTGGATCGAACCTTCAACTTTACCACTTATGAATAGGCAATCAAGAGCAATCAGGTGCCACCCATCAAATTATATCCAGGCCTACATCAATGGTTTCATAAAAAAAGGGAAAGAATAGAAGGCCTTGATTTCTCATACCATAATTTTTTTCCATAGTGACATGTACTCCCAAATTCGCCACTTAAGAAGGTAATTAAGTTACTCATCCTTTGCAACTTTGTAACTTGATAGCATATCACAATCTCCAAAGACAGTTACAAGTTTTGGTCCCATATGAATCAAAGATATGATCAACTACAAAGTAGGAGGTGGGTTAAGAAAAGGCAAATTATACTATGTTGGATTACTAGAATAGCCTAAGTGAACTTAGGTCTAATGTAAAGGCGCTTGAGGTAAAACCTAAAGCGTACAAAATGTACATTTTCTTTCAAATACATCAGGACAACTTTCATTTGTATCCTACATAGTGACCCATCCTTTTTCCTCCCTTTGGGTGACCCACCCTTCATTTTTGAGTCTAAAGGCTAGTAGATGCTTAGCCCTTGTCTAATAGGCAAAGACATGACTAGCTCTAGTTTGGAGATTGGAAAACCACTTAATGAAAACAATAGTCCAAGTTATAAATCGATGATACAATCACATTCATAGGCCAACAAGGCTTATGACACATAGGTTGATAGAGCTTGGTCAGAAAACATCCCACACATGGTTTTATGCTTAATTATTCAAAAGATTCCCATCAAGCTTGGCTTAGCACCCATAAGTTTCTCACTGTTTGAATATAATTAATGCATTTTAAAATCATAATTACTTCAATAGAAGGACCTAGCCAATCTAAATCCACTTTAAATAATGCTTGAAAGCCCAATTGGGCGTCTCATCCCAACCGACCGACACATCAAACACAGTGTCAACATTTTAGACAAACCCAAAGCACTGCAAAACACTCCAACCATTAATGTTTTAAACTATGATTCATTAGGCTCTAAGTGTATTGAAGAGTTATCTTTGAATAGCTACACCTCATTTCCTTGCCAAAAGGGAGGATTATGCCCATTATCTATGCCATACTTTTAGGCCATCCCTATAGAATTCTCTAAGGCTTTGTGACCTAAGCAATGCACCATGGGGCAACCTTACCTAATTGATGGAGTCAAATCAAATCAACTCATTGAAACATCTAACTCAATATATCCAAAAAAAGCTAAAACCATTTGGCAAAATCCTTCACAAAAACTTAGACACATCATCTCCTTAAAGAGGAAATCTCAACATACCCCCTATTATCAAACTTGTTCAAATCTAGGATTAAAATGGGAACAATTCCCCTCTTTTGCTAAGTGTAGCCTGTAACTAGACTTATAAAAAATTATCCTATTTTTGCACAATTGTTCCTCATAACTAAATATGGTACTAAAGTCTTGATTCTTTGTGCCGAGGCCTTGGTAAATGTGTGAAAATTTTTCCCAAGAGAGTTTCAGGAGAGTTACTAACACATTATCTTGAACACATAATGAAGTAACTTCTCGAGTGAACTGTAGTTTGTCATTGTGAGCATTAATTGAGCCTTTGTGTCAGCACAAAGAGCCTCTGTGAGCATTTCCTGAGTATCCTTGACATGTTTTCAAGCTTTTGGGAGCTGCCGAGGAGAATGTCCTACAGCTACGCATCTACAATTGTGTGTGCACTGGCCCTAAACCCGGGTTTTTCGTAAAGAAAGAATGACAAGGTCAGAGTATGTGTAGATCTAAAAAATTCAATGCCGTGATGTGTAAGGACCACTACACGCTACCCTTTACACAACATGTCCAGGAGAGAGTTGCTTGTGGGAAGGAAGCTTATAGCTTCTTACATGGGTTCCTCGGATACAACCAAGTGTCTTGAACATCGGACGGGGGCTCTAGTCTATGAGGTGTGGAAGTTTTGACCGTGTAGTGAAAGGCACGTGGAAAAATGTCCGTGTAGTGGACGGTCAAACTAGAAAATGGGTCAAAGTCAAACGTCGCGTGTGCTTTCTTATACAACGATTGAAGCTGCACATGCACACCATCTTCATTTGCTTGCAATTTGCAAATTTCATCGTTGCCTTTCGATCTTCATTTGCTTGCTAATTGTAACAATCGGCAGCAGTCTGTCCGCTATCCCAGCATGGCTTCTCAGCAGCTCCGATTCGTAGGCCTCCCCGATGGCCGACGAGTGGCTTACCGCGAGCTGGGCTGCCCCAGCGACAGCTCCCAGAGATCCTTGCTTGTGCTTCACGGGTTAATGTCTTCTCGCCGCGTTGCAATCCCAAGTAAGTGAACTTCTCAAGAAGAGCATGGAAAGAGGCCTGGAAGGAGTGAGAGAGGGGGGCAGGTTGCGTGGGAGAGAGAGAGAGAGAGAGAGAGAGAGAGATTGCGTGTGCGATTTTGCTTTTTCCTTCACTCTGTTTGTTTGGGTTTGTGATTTCGCTCCTTCCTCCCCCCAGACGCCTCGGAAGATCTCGTAGAGAAGTATGGACTGCGCGTGATCGCCATCGATAGACCAGGATATGGCCAGAGTGACCCCCATCCTGCCCAAACCTTCAAATCAACTAGCCAGGACATCCAGCACGTAATCGATGAGCTCCGTCTTGGAGATAAGATCTGGCTTCTTGGGTTTTCCATGGGCGGAGCCTACTGCTGGGGAGCTGCGAGGTACATCCCAGATCGACTTGCAGGAGTTGCCATGGCGGCCCCCGTTGGCAATTTTTGGTGGAAGGTAGGGCGCGGAAACGCGTATAGCTCAACTTCTCAGGCTTGGCCTTGTTTTCTGTCGAGATCTGCGCTCTAACTGCTTTTCCTTCATGCCAGGGTATACCAGAAAAGGACCAGCAAGCAATAGTTGGAACCTACTCCCTCGCCGATCACCTCACCTCCGCATTTTGCAAGACTGCCCCATTCCCACTTATACAATTGTACACGCAGTTTCTGAGCGATCGCTTACTGGATCCTTCAATCGACGTTTCAGGTAGCCTCTCTCGGCCAGATCGGGAATGTCTTCAACGACCAGGAACCGCCGCCTACTTCCTCAGGTTTTGACAACGATCCCAAGCAGGGAAAAAAAAATAATCTAAACGAAGATGCGACGGTGCTGATTCACGATTTATGATGCAGGGATCGCGAGGAATCACTCAGAAGGTTCAAGGGTTTCGGCTTAGCAAAAGACTACGAGCTGCTGAATAAGGGCTGGGACTTCGATCTACAGGATATACGCAGAGTGTTCCAAGGAAAAATTCATATCTGGCAAGGGGATGAAGATAGTGTAGTTCCCATCAGGCTGCAGAGGTGTGCTCAGAAGGTGATTCCTGAGGTTGTGGACCTGCACGAGCTCAGAGGGGAAGGCCATTTCTCTTGGTTTTGCTTCAATCCTGCAGCTCCTGGTGAAATTTTAGGGACTCTCTTTGAAGATGAAAAGCATGATCAAGAGCATCCAACCCTGAAACAAGATGAGAACAGAAACAACACATTGCCTTGTTCTCTTTGAAGATTTAAAAGCATGATCATCCTTCTTGAGGCAAGATGAGAACACACAACACATTGCTTTGTTCTCTTAAGCAAGGAAACCAATTCCCTTCAGTGGGTGTGTGCAGAGATGTGGACATTGCTCAACTTATACCTCCATACACATTTTTACACATTGCTTTGTTCTCTCAAGCAAGGAAACCGATTCCCTTCAGTGGGTGTGTGCAGATGTGGACATTGCTCAACTTATACCTCCATACACATTTTTACACCGATGACAAATTCCTTGTATTTACACCTCTATACAGATTTTTGCACCCATCACAACTCACTTCATGCTAGTCCATTGGTTTGAAAGCTTGTGATTGCCCACAATCAGGTTAAACTTAATTTTTGATCTTTAGAACAAAAAAATATAAATTTGTATGATTGGACTTGTTCTGAATTTTCGTCCAATTGGTGATGAGCTGTTCAACTACATCGTTTTATCATACGCGGGTGTAGAAGCTCCAACAAGTAAACTTAATTTTTAATCTTTAGAACAAAAAAATCTAAATTTGTATGATTGGACTTATTCTAGTCTTTCAAAGGTATACATTTCACTTTACAAAGGGCACTTATAGGATGCCTTTTTTGAACCTTGGACCCACTCATATATTATATATGTATTGGTTGTCACCAAAGGACTCATTGAAATCTCCACATCTCCATGCGAGGATCCCACTTCACCAATATGCCTAATGCATATTGATTCAGCACGCACTCTGTTGTTGGACATGGGATGACTACATCTCTTTCTTGATCCTATTGTTTAAGAGCACAAAAATGTTCCTAGCTAGGATAGGGTATATATGGATATTTGCATCATCAACTCAAATTTTTAAGTGCCCCATTATACATCTTGAATTGTTTATTGAATAGACCATGACCATAATTTAATTGAAAACAAGAAGCATTGCCTATCTATCTACTTCTTATAATTTGATGGCATGCTTTACATTTTGCATTCTTTGCAAGAGTTGGTAATGTATACATGTTAGACATCATTTACTTGTGTTCCATTGGAAATCATTTTGGATCTTCCTCGCTTGTCATGTGCAAATGTTTCGCATCACACCCAATAGGTCAACTCTCTCTCTCTCTCTCTCTCTCTCTCTCTCTCTCTCTCTCTCTCTCTCTCTCTCTTCGGGTTTACCCTTCAAACAAAAAGATTTGGATTTGAAAGTATTTGAAAAGATGTCTCGGGTGTGTGGTCATGAGAATCTTTGCATGCATTATTTTGACTTAAGCTGAAGCATATTGTTAGTATAGTACTACATCCTTGCTAATAGTACATACATCATAGTGTGCTTATAACCATGATGTTTGTAGGAAATAAGGCAATTCACTTCATGCTCAACAAGCTAAAACCATTTGATCGCTTGCTAAACTACATCTTGATCCTACAAGAGTTATACTATGAGCTAAGGACCAAAACCTACAATTGCAATTAGTCCTAGATCACTAGAAATGGAGATGGCCTACAATCTCAAGTTGAATCAAGTAAAGCTAGAAGGAATAATTACAGTAGTAAAGAAGCCCAACTACTTGATAAGGACCTATATCAAATTGACACTATACTAGAATGGTATGTAGTCATAGGGAACTCTCCTAGACCAAAAGGGTGATAGAGAAATTAGATTGAAATCAAACATGAAATTAGTCACACATATAGCATCATTGGTGGAATGCTCTATTCGAAGGGTCCAGAGGGAACTTTTAGAGGGGCATAATGAAATACCTCTCATCTTAGAAGAATTCCATGACTGAAGCTATGGAGGTATGGGGGCCATTTTGTGGGCCAAATTGTAGCCTAGAAAATATTGTTGAGGTTGGGCATTGGTGCCAATAAACTAGAGGCCTTCAAAAAGAGAGCTCTATAGGTTTTTGTTCTAAATGAACAATGAGAACCAGTGTACTTGAATGCTTTTTCCTTAAAAAGCAATAAAAGGACTATCATTACAAGTGCCAATGCCTTTACCAAGGCTCAATGCAAGTAGCTGATGTGCTGTTGAAACGATATAGACTGGTTGATGTAGCTTGATGATGATATTTTCCCAACTTGAACAAATCTTTATACAATTAGGCCTTACCAATCTCAATCCAAGCACCTCTTAGGGGTAGCTCTTAATCAATGTAGTTCCTAGGGGCATAGGCCAAAGCAAACTCGATTGGAAAAATGTTCTAGATAGTAAAACTTCAAACAAGGGAAAGCATTAATCATAACAAAGGCATGAAAGGAACATGAAATCAAATAGATTTACCATTAAACGATTTCTCAATATTAAACAAAATATTTACAAAGAAAATGCTAGAAAAAAGAAAGTCCATTCTTTTGAAAATGCCATCCATTAATGTATGTGGATGATTGGGCCCTTTCTCCCCTTTCTCTAGATATTATTCATGATATGCAAATGGGCTTTCTGCATGGGCAAAGCATTTTTATTACATTTGTTCCTCTTGGGATGCTTTAAAGTGGGCTATGTAGAGTGGCCAAGGATTTATCCATTCTATTCTTGGATTTTGAGAAAGCCAATGAGAGTGGATTATGGTTTCATGGAGGGTACCCTTCTATGATTGGGTCTTTTGGATACTTGGATTAGAGGCATCTTTCATCATACAAATCAGCCCAATGCCAGATTCTTATAAAGGGGTCAAAGGAGAAATATTTTAGATTTCTAGATCAGTCTAAAAGGGATTCCCTCTTGCCCCTTTCTTGTATTTAGTCATAAGCGAAATCCATGACTAGCTTTTTGAGATTTGAGGTTGACATTATTGGGCTTACCCTAAGGTAGGATGAGGTGATCTTGGACAGTGAGCTTGTTGATGATGCTATTTTTTATCGGAATGACCCTCCCCAAACTCTTCATCTTTTAGGATAGCCTTGGATTTATTTTGTTTTGCGACTTGTGCACACATCAATTGGAATAAACCCAATGGCTTTTGGATTAGTGGGATACCCCTAATTTCCCAGGACTCATTTTGGTTTCACTTGGATTTAGAGAGTGTCTTGGTCAAATATGTGGGCATCCAAGTTGGTATGTGTATCTTTCATTCTCAAAAAAATGCTCGTATGTTGGACAGTATCAGGAGGAAACTCCTTTTTTGTAGTTCAACTAGACTTGACTTTGCATCCATAGAGGTAGTTGTTAACTAGGTATTGCTATCCATAGCTTGGTTATTGCTCTTTTTGGTGCCAATGTAGGGAATGCATTACATAGATCAAAGATTGAGAACAAATTTCCTGTGAAATGGACTTGATGCATTGATCTGAATAGTGTGCAGGGCCTTGCTTTGCAAGGTTATGGTCAACGGGATCTTTTCGAGATCTCGAAACCCTTGGAAATATTTTGTCATTCTTTGCATATAGTCCTTCTCTCCCTTTGTAGGTGGTGAATGGATAGACATTACCGGGTGGATCTTTATCTCAACACATCTTAAGATTCCTTCCACCCTTACTATGGATGCCATGTTGAAGTCTTGGGGTAGTTTTAGGATTAATCTTTGGAGAATCCCTTCCTCATCTTTGATGGGTAGCCTGGCATTTGGAAGCAAGAACAACCTTGCATGATGAGCAAGGTAGACCTCTTGCTGCTTTTGGTGGTTACATACTGTGGTCAAAATGGGAGAGAGGACCCATTTCTTAAGTGGGCTAATGAAAGGATTTGAAAAACATTACAACTGTTTGTAAGATTTAGTTGGTTAGTCACCTCATAGTAATTGAAAGAAGAATCGAGCAGATTGAAGGAGCCCTACTCTTGAATTAGGTTCTCATAGATGGCAAGCCCTACCATCCCTCTATATGGCTTGGGTCTTTTATGAGGTAGGTATCCCACTTTAGATGATAGTTCTTTGATGAGGTTTAGATGGGGATGCCTTGATGTTTACATTCACTTTGGGGGCATGTTATTTGTCTAGGGATAAGGATATCCTTGTGGATGTGGTTGTTGAGCCTATTACTTATAGTTTTGGGTTATGTGAAGTATTGTTTTTCTGTTTCTTAACTTTAGGTTGGTACCAAGACCAAAGACCAAACCCAAGACCCTTCGGATTTTCCTTCATGGAGGTGTCTCCGAAAAGTATTTGCAACAAGGCTCTAGGTGGTGGGAATGGATTAATGCAGGGAATCATAAGAAGAGCCTCCCTTTCTTGCCCTACATGGTTAAAAATGCCAGTGAAGTTCTAGCTCACTTGTAAGGGCTAAAAGCCTACTAGATCTCCTCATTGGGAAAGCTTTTCGATTTATATAGTCTTGCAAAGACTTTTTAGATTTCTATGGTCTTGTTAAGATATTTTTGAAGAAGACTATTGAAGTCCATATCACATTCCAAGGATGGAATGTGCTTCACAGGTGGGAGCATGTTAATGCTTTAAGCTTAATTCTTCAAAAGATGCCCATGAAGATTGGCTTAACACCCATAAGTGTTCTCATTTTCTCAATATGATGTTATGAAATCTTATATCTCTTAGTAGATTTAATAGCTATCATGATTACTTAAAAAAGGGATATAATATTAGATAATGTTTTTTCAAAATGACATGCACACGAGATCCTATGATAAAGAACCAATTACTTGTCTCTTCATGCCACCAAGGCCTTAGCCAGTTATGAACCCTTAACAAAGAATGGGAAAGAAGAATCATGTGAACTTCTAGCACCCCACGTTCCTACTAGGTGCAATAAAATTTGATACATTTAGCATAACGATCCATAGACTTCACAAGACTATCAAATCACCTATAGCATAAGTCCTAAACTTATTGTATTAAAGTCAGGATTCCCAAATACCCCACCTGGTCTTACAATTGTAACTCCATGCCTTGAAATTATAAGAAATATATGCTCGTTGCCATTTCCTTCACATGAAAATTTCCTAGAAAGCTACTCACAAATACACTCCCAATAGGGCTTGAGAAGCACCAAATCGAATAAGGCCTCACATTGCTTTCTTAAATTTGGGACTTCCCAAAATCCCTACCAAAGTTATCATTGCTTCAATGGAATTACAAGGAGTCTCTACTTCTGATGTGATTTCCTCAATAAAATTCCTAAGAAATCCACAAAATTTGATCACTATGGGACTTTTAGAAGCACCAAAGTGGGTAAAAGAAAATGATATAATATTGAATTGTAACCCTCATATTCCACCCTAGAAGTTAGAGATCCAGGCACCCACTTTTAATCAAACTATCCTATTGAATCTCTACTTAGAAGATACATTGAGCATTTGAGATGTCTCTAGACCTAGCCAATCTAAATCCACTTTAAACTATACTTGAAAGCCCAATTAGGCTTCTAATCCCAACCAACCCGCAAATCAAAACATCTTGTCAGCATTTTAGACATAGCCAAATCACTACAAAACACTTCGATCGTTAATGTAAATCTATCCAACTATGATTCACTTAGTGAATTGAAAAGTCATCTTTGAATAGCTACATCCTCATCTCCTTGCCAAAAGGGAAGATTATGCCCATTATCTACATTCTTTTAGGCTAGCTTATAGAATTCTTTAAGGCTTTGTGACCAAAGAAATGCACCATGGGAAAAGCTTATCTGATTGGTTACATCAAATCAAACTATTTAATTAAAAAATATAACCTAGCATTTCCAAAAGAGTTGAAACCATTTAAAATTCTTCATGAAAACCTAGACTGATCATCTATTTAAAGAGTAAGTCTCAACATACCTCTTATCATAAGCCTAGTTCAAATATAATATTAAAATGGGAACCATTCCCCCTCTTTTGCAAAGTATGATCTATAACTAGAATTATAAAAAAAATGCCATTTTTCCACAATTGTTACTCATAAATAAATATGGTAGTAAAATATGGATTCTTTGTGCCAATGCCTTTGCAAGTGCATGAGAAATGGTCCCAAGGGAGTTTCAAGAGAGTTACTGACACATTGTCTTGCACACATACTAAATTACAAAAAGATGGGTCACTAAAAAGCCCCAATTTTGACCAAGCATCCCAAAAAACAATCAATGTTATAGTCATTGATGTTTTTATTGAATCTATGCTTATATATCAATATAAATTCTTAGCAAAAGTCTATCGAGCTCATTTTTTAGTTTCATAATGTTGATAGGATATATATTTTCTTTTCATTTTTGAAGTAAAAACTATAAATCTTAGCAAAACTTTAAGTTATTTTGCATAAAAGTTTTAAATCTTGGCGAATCTTTCAAACACTTATTTTTATTAGGGCATACAAACTTTTGACACCAATATTAATTTTTAGGTTCTTGACAAAAATAACTTGAAAAAATCATCCATGGTTCTCAGTAGACTTTTGAGTGCTTAAGGTATCAAGAAAGATGTATAACACTTCAAGATCATGGATGAGATAGATTTTATGCAGATACTAAGGATACATCAAAAAGAAATTACCCCATGTAAAACTATCCCAAACTTGATGAATTAGGACCCTTTAAGATGCTTTATGGATTGTATTATGTACCCATGCGCCTCTAGCTATATGGGTTGATGGTATGCAATTTCCTACCGTTTAAAAATACGAATCAGGTTGAGGGAAATCAACTTTAGGGCACGGCACGTGCATGTGTTGCTTAGCTTGAGGGATATTCTAGCTTGAAAAGGGGTCAAACTTGTTACCACATCTAACCAAGCAATCAGAGCCAAATAGCATGCTCACAAGGTTAACATAGCCCCTAATTTCACCACAGCTGAGTCCTAACCAAGCAATTAGAGCCAAATAGTCATGAGCATTGAATTATTTGGCCATTGTGAGGCTAAATTAGCCTCTAAGGTTTAGCAAGCCTTGAGCCTTAGCATGTGGATGGCGGTAAGATGGGTTTTGGATGGGAATCTAATCATTATTCCCATCTTGGACCAAGTTGCCTTGGATGGGTTTAACATGGGAATAGCCACTTTTCTCCCCTCTTGGACCATGGCTTCAAGACCCTGGGAACTAGATGGGGTCCCCTTTTTAATGGATAAAAAAGGATGGGATGATGACATATGTCCTTGTCCCCACCTCTTGATACAACACATCCTAGTTCTTTTCATTGCTAGCACATGGTGAATGTGGATGGGACCACCTTGTCCCATTCCCATCTTATTTCCTTCCATGTGTTAAGACCTAGGATGCATTGATCCACATGAAGTTCAATGATTTTGAGCTAACTTCTCTAGGCCCCATCCTGTGGTCTTTTGGCCTATTCCTTTCTGAGATGCAAGGTGATTCTAAGCATTCTAATGGGTGGGTTGGGGCACCCCATAAGAGCCAAATCTGTTGAGATGATTACTGCAAGTCACATTGCATTTTTGCCCCTTCATGGAAACTCTATTATGCAACAAATCAACCCTTAACTTGTCGTGATCTATGGAGGTCTAGTTGAGAAACTTATAGCACTTCCCCATGCTTACTAATAGCACTAAGCGAGCACCACTAGCAACATGGATACAATGCCCCATGGTGGTTTAGAGTGCTGCACAGCTCCCGTTACTAGAACATCTCATGGCCAGCCTAGCGATTGAAAATTTGGCTTTGCTAGCCCAATGTTTGGGTGCTAGAAGGGAGAGTTGGTTGCAAAAATATTTGCATAGCACATCAAACACTTGTGAAGAACTTGGGCAACAAGTTTGAGCCACTAGGAGTGTTTGAGACTATACATGGTCCCCAACCTGTTACTAACTCTAGATCACTAGACTTAGAGTGCATTCTCGTGTTCATACACTTCTTGTGGAAACATTGCTTTGTTTTGGATCTATGGATTTAATGCAAGATCATTCTAAGACAAGATAGCCATTTCTTGTTGCAAGCAGTATGGCTTGAACAAAATATGGTTTATTGAGAAAAATGCAGCGCCAACTATTGTGCCTAATCTCTACTAATTTTAGGAAATTAATAGGTGTCTTGAAACATTTGCCTATATATTAGCAACATACAAGGGAAACAATTAAACATTACTAGGGGAAAGCTTCTACATAACATGGGAATGCACTCCTATTGCCTAGGGAGCTTCTCCGAGGTGCACTTGGGAGTCTTGTGTGAAAAACTCTGGTCCTTATGAGGGCCTGTTTCCACGACTAGGTTCGACATCAATTTGAGACGCAGTGGGAGTGGGATAGCCCTGCATTCAAATCCACATGGATTGGAATGTAGAATTGGATGCACTCTTGGATTGTTGTGGAAAATGAAAATGTCAATGTGCCACCTCATTGCTCACATTGCCACCACCATCTATAGGTAATTGATCGTGCGAATTTATGAGGGGGCTCATAATGCACACAAGTGTGCGCATGTGACCCTCATGGAAATTAGCCCTTATTGTTGAGGCCTACGTCGACTGCCCAAATTGGCCCCTAAGTCAGGTCGTAACTAAGGTAGCGAATATAATTTGGAGTTTGGCACCAATTTCATAACTCAATAGATTGATAACAAATATTTTCCCACCGATTGAGCACCCACTGCGCTGATGGAATTTGGTACCAAATTGTAGGAGGGACGGAAACCATTGTTGATGGCGACTAGTTCGATCAACCAATCAGACTGGTGGCCCATCTCCTAATCACATAAAACTTAACCAAAAGGGGCACCTTCACCCTAGTTTTTTGTGCTCTATTAGTTTCGGTCATGCTAGACAACAGCGTTGTGTCCCACAAAACTTGTGCAACTAGCAGAGCAAAGTTCCACCTGTTTGGTCAATGCGAGTCTCTCGACTCTCGAGGTAGTGTTGGCTGTGTATACTCTAGTGTTAGTCTTGGCCATGTCGTGAAGGGCACGTGAAGATGTCCCTCTTGTGGAGGGTCAAACTAGCGAATGGCCAAAGTCAAAAGTTATTAGTCTATATAAACCAGCTTCTGTCCATGCAACGATTGAAGTTGCACACACCATCTTCATCGTTGCATTTCGATCTTTATTTGCTAGCAATTGCAACAATCAGCTCAGTTTGTGTAGTCAACTCTGTAATCACATCATGACTGCTCAACAACTCAAATTCATAGGCCTACCTGATGGCCGATGAGTGGCTTACCACAAGCTGCACTGCCCGAATGACATCTCCCAAAGATCCTTGCTTGTGCTTCACAGGTTCACAGATCCTTGCTTGTGCTTCATGGGTTAACTTCCTCTCACTCCATTGCGATCCCAAGCGAACATCTACAGGAGAGCATGGAAAGAGAGCCGAAAGTAGGGAGATAGGAGGGAGGGGAGCGGGGGGCGAGAGAGAGAGAGAGAGAGAGAGAGAGAGAGAGAGAGAGAGAGAGAGAGAGAGAGAGAGAGAGAGAGAGAGAAATTGCATTTGCAATTTCACGCTATTTGTTTGGGTTTGTGATTTTTCTTCTTCCTACCCTTAGACACCTTAGAAGCTCTTGTAGAAAAGTATGGACTACACATGATTGCCATTGATAAACTAGGATATGGATAGAATGACCCCCATCCTACCTAAACGTTCAAATCAACTCGCTAGGACATCAAACACATAATGGATGAGCTCCATCTTGAAGACAAGATCTAGCTTCTTGGGTTTTCCATGGGTGGAGCCTATTGCTAGGGAGTTGAGAGGTACATCCAAGATCGACTTATAGGAGTTTCCATGGTGGCCCTTGTTGGCTTTTTGGTGGAAGGTAGGGAGTGGAAATGTGTATAGCTCAACTCAGTCTTTGCCTTGTTTTCTATCGAGAATTGTACTCTAAGTGCTTTTCTTCATACCAGGGTATACCAGAAAAGGACCGGTTTTGACAAGGATGTATAGAACGAAAAAAATCTAAACAAAGACATGATGGTGCTGATTCACGATATATGATGCAGGGATCACGAGGAATCACTCGAAAGATACAAGGGTTTTGGCTTAGCAAAAGGCTACGAGCTGCTGAATAAGGGCATGGACTTTGATCTATAAGATATACACAGAGTGTTCCAAGGGAAAATTCATATTTGGCAAGGGGATAAAGATAGTGTAGTTTCCATCAGGATGCAAAGGTGTGCTTAGAAGGTGATTCATGAGGTTGTGAACCTATAGAAGCTTAGAGGGGAAGGAGGTTTCTATTCATTTTGCTTCAATCCCATGGCTCTTGGTGAAAGTCTAGGGACTCTCTTTGAAGATGAAATGCATGATCAAGAGCATCCAATTGTGAAACAAGATGAGAACGGATACAACACAGTGCCTTGTTCTCTTTGAAGATGAAAAGCATGATCAAGACAATTCTTTGTGAGGGAAGATGAGAACAACAACACACTTTCTCAAGTAAGGAAACACGTTTCCTTCATTGGCTCTAAGCAAATGTGGGCATTGCTCAACTTATACATTGAAAAATGCCATTGAGCATAGTAAATGCGAGCAACTTTGAGGAAGATATATAAGATGGAGGGCAATCCATCTCCACCATGGGCAAGGTGCTAGAATGTTGTCTGGTTATTATAGGGAGGAAGCTATTTCAAGTATCAATAAGTCTATGTGGATCACCATTGATGGAGGTACAAAAGCACCCCACCTCCATTGGAGGGTAAACATGGAGCTAAAACTCACTTATGTGGATAATTAGTACATAGATATGAACACTTTTTTAATGTATGGATTGATAGCTTGCAAGAACATGATAATAACCAAGTGGCAACATCCACCATGAAATGAATACAAAAGGTGAGGATGCACTTGGATGTTTACTTTGCATCTTGCATATATAGGCTCATAGTTGCTAGAGAAAAAATAAGAACAGATAGATTTTTGGTTCGTGCTCTATGTTGATTGGTTTGAAAATATTTAAAGAATTGGCAGTGGGCTTTCTTTTTGTCAATCATACACTTTCAAGAACAAGATGGGATACATAGTGCTCACTGGTACAACAAGCAGATAACAATTCTTATGCATATCACGTACAACCATTTGCTTGATTCTTTTATGACTGAGACCAATTTGCTTGCTAACTTACAGGAGTCCAGGTCAATGCAACGCACATACCATTTCTACATTTCAGATGATAGGGAACATGACACCTTATTTGTACATCATGCGTTTCTATTGCATTGGGAATGGTTAAAAACCCATGCAAAAAACATAAAAAAACATTGGGTGTGGTCAGATGGTGCTGTCTCTCAATTTAAATCAGCCTGTAGATTCTACTTTGTCTCAAGGTTCAAATGCCTAACCAGTCTAGACATGCATCATTCATCACCATTTTCAAGCATAAACTCTTTTAAAAAGAAAAATGAGAAGGAAATCTTTAGAAAAATGAGAATGAAATATTTAGGAAAAAGATATGGACCCTTTTTGTATAGAACACAATCATCGTTCTTGATACAAGGCATGTTAACATTTTCATATCATCTATCACTCATATTTAATTAAGTAGTTAGTGAGAGATTTAACCTAATGAAATGCACTTAGACATGTTAGTAGGTCCATATTGCACATTCGTGTTTATATTTAAGTATGAAAACTTTGCGTCAATCTTTCCACGAGTTTCAATAAATTAAGGTTTGTGGGTTTTCTTTAGCTGCCACCTCAACTAGAGACTTGGAACTCTGCACCTCCATGGGGTGACTCTTGTCCCCATAGGCATCTTGAGAGAATTATGGGTTTTCTTTAGTTGGCACCTTAACTAGAGACTTGGATCTATGCACCTCCATGGGGTGACTCTTGTCCCCATAGGCATCTTGAGAGGGTACTTGATCTCACTATAGCTAACAACAATTTAATCATTTGGTCATATCGGATTAGCAAGGTATGGAAAGCCACTCCTTCCTTAAAGATAAACTTTAAGCTATGGAGAGTGAAACATCGCAATCAACCTCTCCTGTCAGGTAAACACTTTTATAAAGCTCAACATATGACAAACCCTATAATTGATGGGAGTGGAGAGGGGAAACGATGAGAGGAGAAGGGGAGCTATCTTTTGTTTTTTTAAATTTTCTTAAATAAACAAAGAGGCAGAAATAAATGGAATGAAATGGGAAATTAGAAAAGGAGAGATTGAAAGGAAGGAAATGAAAACAAAATAAAGGACAAAGAGAGTTACAGAGGATTGAGAAAGGGAGAGATTGAAAGGAACGAAACATAAGGATAGAAAGACAAAAGAAATGACCAAGAGAGTCAGAGAGGATTGTGAAAGGAAAGAGTGGGATAAAGAGAATCGAAATAAAGGATTGCAAAAGGAAAGAATGAAAACTTACATTACGAAGTGAAGCAAACTTCAAGGGAGGGGAGGAGAGTACGTTAAGAGAACTTTGAAGGGAGAGAGAGAAACGGAGGGATACAAAAAGAGGAAAGTGACGGGACTGTTTACAAGAATGGAAAGAATGTTTAGAAGAATGTGAAAGAATGTCGTGTATTTGGAATGTCGAAGCTTCACCGGCCATCCAACAAGCTCCTAGCTCCTACCAAATGATGCCTCCTAGCCTTCTACAACGCTCTTCCTTCGCAGATTGTAGCTCCACAGAGCAACGCCGCTACGCCCCAAGCATGCAAGCCCATTTGCTAAGCACCTCCAACAGCATGCAAGCCCAGCAGGCCACCTCTTTGAGGCCACCGCTCCAACGCCATATGGTGGCTCCTGCTCTCCATACACAGCCACGGACTCTCGATGGCTAGTAGCGCCTTTAGAGCAAGATCTGCCATAGCGACTTTTTGCACACAATGACCTTCTGCCAAGAGCTTGGTTGCAGTCCAACAACGTCCACATGTAATGCCTTGGCTTCATCTGCAAGCTGCCTTAGCCGCTCCATCGCCGCAAAATGATCCTCTCCATGGCTCCGTTGCCTCACATCCAAGCTTCACCTTAGGCCACGTGGCAAATCTCTAGCCCTGTGAACCTTATCCTAGGTTCATTACTCAACTAAGGGATTGGGTT
This sequence comes from Dipteris shenzhenensis, assembly GCF_047967505.1. Lineage (NCBI taxonomy): Eukaryota > Viridiplantae > Streptophyta > Polypodiopsida > Gleicheniales > Dipteridaceae > Dipteris > Dipteris shenzhenensis. The sequence goes on from NC_141619.1 coordinate 18,355,842, forward strand.
GGGTCAAGTTAACCCAAGTATCGTAACCCTAGTTACAAAGTGGATAAGGCTGGTTAGTTGAACCTTGGGTCTTGTTAACCCACGGTTGGGTCACCACAGAGAAGTGTGGTTAAGAATTTGACATGTGGCACTCTTATCCTCACCTGCCTAATCATTTCAGCCACCTCATCAGTCAATAGTTGACTAGTCAAAGTTGAGTCATCACTACCACCTCAGCAAGTCAAAGTCAAAGTGCTTAGTCATCCTTTGACCAGTCAAACTACCATGTGGCACTTTGACCCTTGCAGGCACAATTATTACTCTACAGGCACACTGTGCAGCTTGCATGTGCACATAGTTGCCACCTCAGCACACTGCTTCACAGGCACACCCCACATCATCATTGCATGTGACCGGGTGCGTATATTATGAGCGGAAACCCTTGAGCGGATTATCCAAGCAACACTCAATGGAGTTATACTTGAATGAATGTTTTTTTATGGAATATCTTTTTTTAAAAACCTCAATCGACATCGCTCATATTAGCTGCATGCATGTACCAAGGTACAAAGAGCCAAAGACATATACCCTTGGTTTGAATGCTCTCATGATGCAATTGTGTGTATTATATTTGCACATTCATTATACTTTCTATAAGCCTCAACATGCCAACAAAATTAGGACTAGTGGCATTGTTCACTTTTAAGTAGATATGCTTATTAATACCTCCCCTCAAGCTTGTGAGATTGCTAACAATTATTTGTTTTTAGTCTTTCGAAACTCAATAGAGGGACGGATATATATTTTAACAATCAAAGATGTAAACTATGAATTCACCTAAAAATTCAAACCTAAAAATTACAACTTGCCATACATTTCCAAAACAACTATGACATGTTCATATTATTAGGTCAAAGAACATTAAAATCACATGATTCAAAAGCCATAATCTATCAATCCATAAGAAGTTAAGGTTTGCATAAGAAGGTAATGGCTATCCATCCATAAGAAACCAGGTCTACATGAGATGATAATGAAAACATGAGAAATTAAGTTTTTCATCAATCCATAAAAAGCCAGGACATGCTCTCTAGACCTCATTAGCCAAGTCATCTATGTAGTCTAGATGTCCATGATGCCTCTCCACCAACTCATAATCGAATGTGCTATCTCCTGCCATTTGGGTAGCCACATTTTCTGCATAGCAAAGCAGAACACTAAGCTCAATTAGTCAGTATCTAACCATGCTTAAATTATACACATAGATCAAATAAATTACTCACTAATCAAGAGGTGCATCAAATTTTTAGGATAATATAAGAGAATGCAAGGTATTACAAAGATATCTTTCCATTGAAATTTGTGATCTATAAATACAAAATTTGGTAAATTGAAAACTTACCCGTGTAACTTTTCTTCGATATGTTGCTCCCACAGTCTTTTTAATCTCATGAATCTTGGACTCTCTCTCATCCTTTGGCATGGAAGAATGCAATTTCTTGCATTGAGCCTCAAAATCTGATTTCCATTTCCCCTTTCAACATAAACAGATAATCTCATCATAATGTTATTGGAACACAAAGCAAAGTCACAAAAAAAGAAAATATATAAACTAAAGAACTAATACTTATAGCAAATACCATCCTCCCAAGAATAGTTTGGGTGAGGGGATACCACACCCTTCGTCCACTTCCAACCTCTTTCTGTCTTGCCAACTCAATAGCTTTTTTCTCCTCCTCACTAAAATCCTGAGTAAAATATTGAGCATCACAGGATACAAGTGTGCTTGTGTGGTACAAATAATCCTTGAGATTAGTAACAACAATTGCATCTTCATTAAGCCTGCAACCATTGACTTAAATGGATCAAAATTGGTTTCATTTACAAGCACTTACCATCTCAAGGATTATACAAATAATCCAACCCTCTTGCTCAATATAGTAAACATAAACAACAAGGCTTACAAGTTAAATCTTTGTAGAGCAGCAACAAGCTTAAGCTCATCCTTTGCTTCCGGTTCAATAATTTGAGCTTGCACTCTAATGTGTCTAGACTTGATATTTGTGTAAAGCTCTTCTATGCTTTCCATCCAAGATGCCATACGATGATTTCCTTCCCACACGAAGAACATTTTGTTTGATAGAAAGCTCCATGGTGTGCCAATTATCTCTGATTCAAACTCATCATTAACTAAGCTCCAATTCTTGTCCCAACGTTCTCTTGTGACATCATCAACATCCTTGGAAGACCCATCAGGCATTTTGATAGATAGAATAAAAGATCCTTTTGTTGGAATGTATCCCTCTATTTCAAATGCTCTTTTCAAAATGGTCAAATCATTCCTAATTTGACGCACAACTGGGTTTATGAGACAACGACACAAGGGAATTCGAGGAGGTGGAATTTCTTTAGTTACTGTAAGAAGCTCTAAAATATCTGCACCTGAAGGTCTCTCAACACACTCTGGAATGATATCCTCCACATCATCACTCTTAGTTTGTTGGATGGATCATCTATAGTTTTATCCTTGTTGTCCCCAGGATCCTCAATATCATTTTCAATGTCAACTTGCTCAAGCTCCTTCAATTCATTCTTGACCTCTGACTCTTGCTTCTTCCTTTTACCACCTTTCCTTGTGATAGGACTAGACACATCACGTTTCTTTCTCTACACGTTTGAAGAACTCAATTACAAGATTTGCAAAAATGTAAAGGTGAAATGCAACTAGAAAAAGAAAAAGAAACCAAACTTACTGGAGGCATTTGTTGCACAACTTTCAATAAGCTCACCTGCACAAGAAGAAAAACAAATAAATGACATAGTGAAACCACCTTTGAAATGAATAAATGAAAAGTGACAGAGTGAAACCATCTTTCAAATGATTAAATAAAAATGCCATTCATAGTTTTGCCAATGGAAACATCTTTTAAATGATTGAAAAAAATGGAGTTCCTCAATACATTATTCTGATAACAAAATGCAAGTTAAGAATAAACATTTCGTGTTATGGGTAAGGCTCCCTTCAACTATAACTAGCACTGTGTGAAGAAGGCAAGATCATAGTTTCGCTGGCGAAACCATATCCAGAGGTATGAACCGATAGCTATTACATGTGTGATCCACAAGATTTTGAAGAAGTTTGCACTACATAATAACTGTGGATTAGCTGTGGATGATGCGGTTGTGTTGCAAGTACTCACCCTTCAACGACTGTAAAGTGGGCAAAAAGACAGCCAAGCAATCGTCGTCGGGCAAATAGCTTCCTTATGTCGTCGGGCAAATAGCTTATGTCGTCGGGCAAATAGCTTCCTGAAATTCAAAAATTTGGAACAGGACTATTGTCAAAGTTGAAGGGAATCGGATTTCGCATTCGCCTAAACAAAGAGCAAATGTTTCGCGATTCGATAAATTCCCGAAATCATCAAACATAAGATTCTACGTTACATTTCCTGCAACCTACACCCACAGTTTTACTCAAATTGAATTAGCATGCTCGATCTCTACATTTCCTATGCCTTGGTAGCGAGACCATGCAGAAACTAGTCTCGCCAGCGAAACTAGTCTTCACAAACATGTTTTAAAGACCATGCAGAAATTGGGGTTCTAAGAAGGATTCTGTAGGATGTGGATGCTTTTCGCGAATGCTTATGCAAGATTTTCGTTGAATGGATATGGTCTCGGGTGCTCTCTTAAGTTGCAAGCTGCACTCATGCACCAACAATGTTTATAGGCAACTGAAGGTCAAGCAGCTCAAGTCATTGGTGTAGAGAGGAGACAGAGTGGGCGCCAAGCCTGGGCACAAACTGCACCGGGTGCACTGCCCCTAAACTGCCATACGCCCCAAAGCTCTTCACACCAAAAACAATTTGGGCAGAGAATTCTTGTTGTCCAGCACGGTGTCCAGCACGGTGTTGTGATTGAGAGAGAGTTGAAAAGAAGACCAACCTACGCAGCCAGCACCGAGAATGATAGTGCCATGCTCATAAGCCTCGAAAACGATGATGGGGCCTGCCGAGTCATCGGGCGAAAGGTTGCTCATGGGACGGGGATCGCTCATGGGAGGCGTCGGGCGAGATATGAAAGCGGGATAGGGATCGCTCACGGGAGGCGTCGGGCGAGATATGAAAGCGGATATGAAAGCGAATGGTTGCGGATATGAAAGCGGATCGCTCACGGGCAACCCACAAACGAGTTAGTTGAGAGCACCTCGAATTGGAAACCGTCGAATTAGTTGAGAGCGCCTCGAATTAGTTGAGAGCTCCAAATAGTTGGGAAAGTCGCCAAACTAGTTGAGAGTCAAAAAACCAGTATTCCTCTACGGGATGGGTCCATTTTTGAGATGACAAAAGCGAGCTATTGCAAAGTATAATGATACACTGGGCCGTCGTAGAGGCAGCAAAGTATAATGAAACCCTGCACTTTTTAACGTAATTCCAGAGCGCAAGGCATGGGGAAGCTAGTGCAGCATATCATGAGCCTCCATGCACGTTTCTATACATCCACTATGCTCCTGCCTAAAGATATTACGACCAAAAGAGCGGGACAACGTTTGAGCTTCTGGCTTAATTTGAAGAGATGGAAGGGTTACGATCCTCATATGAACCAAGTAGATCCGCTTCAAATTTAATTGAAGCCTCTTGATATGGATTTTTCGTTGTAGAAGATTTACTAGGGATCAGAATATAGGGCTCCCATTAGGTCCGATTCGTACTATCATTGCCTACTTGAGTGTGACATGTTTCGGTTCTTTTAGCGTGACATTAAGTTTTGGTTTGGTTGATCTTCCAGCTACGTGCAATCGCTTTAGTCTGCTTAGCATTCCCAATTTTCTGGATTCCGAATGGAGCTTGCGGATTTTAAGGCATAGCCATCGTAAGTTCGCTAATTATCAGATCCGTTTGTTCTCGGCATCTCTATGGAAGAACGGAACTTGGGGCTTGCCCGACTTGTTTGTTTAGGATCGTAATATCTCTAACGTTTGAGCTAGACATACTTTGGACCAAGCAAAAAGAAATTTTAACCTCTACTCCTTACTAAGAGGCAGTCCCTCTAGTCGCTTGCGTGGGCATCCCAGAGCTGTACGAGCTGGAATAGTTCAGAACAAAGAGTAGATTTCATTAGCATTATGAAAATCAGAAAAGAACCTTGAAAGTAGTTCGTCCATAGCCATGTCCCAGGCCAGCCCGTATGAAATATACCAGTTTGTGAAGGTCGACTATCCAGACACCACAGAGTTTGCGAGCTCCTTGCTTTTCCTGCAGGCCATTCTGAAAGGGGGGTAGTCTTGGAAGAGGTCAAAATGAGTTGCTAGAAGTTTAGAAGCTAGAAGTTTAGGACACAACTAATTGGAGCATGCGCAAGGTTCCGATGGTTTCCAATTCGAGGCACTCTCAACTAGTTTCGCCAGCGAAACTAGTCTTCACAAACAAACAAACACAAACACACAACTAGTTTCGCCAGCGAAACTAGTCTTCACAAACAAACAAACACAAACACACAACTAGTTTCGCCAGCGAAACTAGTCTTCACTAGCCTCTTTCTCTGCCTCTGCCTCCCCTTCTCCCTCTCCCTCTCCCTCTCCCTCTCCACCCTCCTTTCTTCCCCTTCTGTTTCCCTTCGACCTTCCTCCTTCGCTAAGCCCTTTTTTCCGCCCCGTTTCGCATGGTTTTCCTTCTGTAGATGCATTCTTGCATTGCACGGGATCGTGAGCACCACTCTTTCATCGTTGGCCGAGAACCTCCGTTTGAGGAGAGCGCGCTCTCTGCAGAGTACGCTGTGATTGGTGATTGTAGACCCGCAACGGGTTGTGCTCTTCTTCTTCATCTGCTACTGCATTGCAGCTGAACGCATCGAAGCTTTTAGGGGACCTTGTTCTGGCGAGAGAAGTCGCCTTGCCTGAGTGCTTGGTGGCTCAAAAGTCATTGAAGAGCGACTGCCACACCTCTTTCCTCCTCCCTGGATCATGCTACAGTTTTAAGAATTTGCACTCTTCGACCTGCTGGAACCCCTCAATCCATGGCGCCGTCCCAAAAATCTTGGCAGAAGAACTTTCGCAAGCATGAAGACATTCACACCTTGGCAGCGAGACTAGTTTCGCCAGCGAAACTATGCAGAAGGACTTTTGTTCCAGTGAGACTAGTTTCGCCAGCGAAACTATGCAGAAGGATAGTTTCGCCAGTGAAACTATCCGTCCCTCTTTCACACTTCTTTGTACCGTGATGGAGACAATCTCTCTATCCAGTAGCTAATTGGCTAAGGCAAAGGGAATACGCTGGGATCCCGTTTTGGGTGCACAACGTCGGTAGGTAAAAACACCCACAAACTCCTCAACTAATCCATTCTTCCTGAATATGCAAAAAATTACGAAGAGTCATGCTGAGACCGAGATGAAAGACATCATGAGCGAATTCATCAGGAAATACAAGGTCTCGTTAGATCGAACCATTTTCTGAGACACTTCTGGCAATTACAAGCAATTCTTGATGGCCTTAGTGGGTGGTGTGGACTAAGATTTTTGACACTCGGCAAGAGGCCAGAAGTGAACCAACACACAGGCAGAGAACCAACAAGCAGAGAACCAACACGTAGCCAACAAACGCTGAAGAAAATAGACAAAGCAACAATCGTAAAAGAGTAAAAGATTATAGTGTCAGCCATGTCTTCAAAAGAAATTTCCTGTTCGAAGTTCTCGGATCTCTACATTTCCTGCAACATTCCACCCACAGTTTTATATCCAACAATAGTTTTATTACACTTCTTCAAACTCATTCCCCATTCCCCAAGAACAATTTTATATCCAACAAATCCAACATTTTCTTTCACTTGTCTTGCTATATATAGCATTTGCAGGCAGACATGCAATATCCTCCTCCTTTAAGCTCACATTTCCTCACATTCCTACTTTTCCTCTCATAGAGTCTCACATTCAAACACGCTAATATCCACTGCAAAACTCTCTCTTCCATCATCCACTGCAAAACTCTCTCTCTCTCTCTCTCTCTCAAAAACACACACACACACAAAACATTCAAATATTGCTCTTTTAAGCTTCTAATGTCTCCCTTACCTCTGAGATGGAGCCCCACAAAGCTGCAAAGTCCCCACAAGAACTCCTGGCTCTATGAAGCTGCAAAAACGTTGCCCGAAGCTCCACGAGCTGCAACTCTAAAGCTGCAAAATGTTGCCCAAAGTTCCACGATTCTGGAGGAGATGGGATCAACAAGAAGGAAGAAATACTTGAGTGGGATTCACGCATCTCCCATTTTCCAAGACAAGATCGTGCAAGAGTTATTCTATTGAGACCCACAACAATTTCTTGTTGATATAGTTTCACCAGCGAAACTAGAGTTTTGCTCTAATTTGCTATCTTGCAAACTGCATGTGAAATGGCCTCCCAGCAAAACTATAGTTCCAATGCTTCTTGTTACCTTGCATGTGAAATGGCCGCCTCATATAGTTTCACCAATGAAACTATAGTTTCGCTACTTCTGGTGAACTTGGAAACTCCAGTTTTAAATGGCCTCCAGTGTAGTTTCGCCAGCGAAATTATAGTTTTACTACTTCTAGCAAACTCAACATGAGATGTTTTTTGTTACCTCCCACATAGTTTCGCCAGCGAAACTATAGTTTTTCTACTTCTTGTTACCTCCCACAGTTTCGCCAGCAAAACTATAGTTGTGAACTCCAAATGAAATGGCCTCCAATAGTGTTTCGCCAGCGAAACTATGATGTCTTTACTTTTTCCTACCACCTTCAATCCATTAACCTTCTTGAGCTCTATTATTTCATTAGATCATCTAATGATGGCATCATGTCCATGATTTTTCTCTCACAACTATTCCATCCTTTGGTATGATTGTTTTTAGAGTAAAAATTATACTAGGGATACACACCCATTTAAGGCCTCTTCGGCAAAGGTATCCTAAAGATGATGTTTTCCATTGTTTAAAGTAAAGTACTGACATTGTGATATTTTTCATGAGATTTCAAAATATTATATGATTGAGAGCCCTAATTTGGCCCTTATTCCTTTGGGCATTGGATACTACTCGGTGCATCTAGTACTTGTTAATCGCAAAGAGTCATTAGCCTTAGCCTACACAATCTATTAACATAATTGATTAGAACACACATAGCATACATCCCTTTAGTGCTATTCAAAATGGTTTAAAAAATGCCCATAGCATACTATTTAAATTTTGTCGCCGAAACTGTAAGAGATATAAGCAACAGCTCCCATAAACTTGAAACTTGCTAGTGTAGTGAAATTGACAAACCCTCCATCCAAGCTTCCGTCAGCACCTCCCATCCATTCTTTGAGCTAGTTGCATCTGCTAATATAGTTTCACCAGTGAAACTAATTTGTAGTGGTTCTTTTTCGTGTGCATTAGCCTTGGAAAGCTCAACCTTGAGTAACATGACTCTTTTATGACTCCCCATCCTCTCCATCCTAGAGAAAGTTTCAATGAATGATAAATGGGGTGCCAACTTGAGTGCTTGGAACGTGGGCGGTCAGACTGAATGTTGTGAATTGATTATATGAGTAGATTCTTCTGAATTAGCGGTTACAAGGACTTGTGTGCTTGGGACGTGGCGGTGGGCAATGAATGTGGTTATATTATGAGTTTGATCATCTAGCTAATTTAGTATCAAAGAACAATGATGGCCTCTTTCTATGCTTTTGCACTACAAGTGCAGAGTTGGTGGTCAGTATAGAGTTCGAAAGGAGACAAGTGCATGAACTATTGTTGCTCACATGCTTACTCACTTGTGCCTCGTTTGCTAGCAATAGATCTCAACACTGGTAATGACTAATTTTCCTTTCACTTGAAGGAAGGGAGATTGTGTTCCACAAGCTCCATGGATTTTGCAATTATGTCCAATGACAATAGGTCGAAGACACTGCAAGTTGCAACAACTAATGGTGTTGCATGCATTAGTAGGGAATACCTTCACTTAGCATTTGGACTTTCATCGAGCTCAATCTCTTTGCATCAACTACTTGATAGCAAGTGTGACGACTTGTCCTTTGAGGTTCCCTTTGTAGGTGAGGAGTCCTTGTTTCATCTTGACACTCAGTTTGGAACCACCTTCATTGTTAGAGGTGTAAAGCTTTTGACAGAAATCAGTAAGGAAGTGTCGGATAAAAAATAAGTAGATGAACAATCCGATAAGACCATGAGTTTGGTTCCTCTCTTGAAAAACCTTCCTGCAAGAAGTGCACTTAAAAAAGCTATGGACATTGTAACAACAATACAAGAAGTTGATGCACTTCCAGTAAAGTATGATGGCAATATTTTGTTTGAGCTTCCCGCTTCGGACCTCCCTAACTAGAAACCAAATACGACAGCCATGTTTGGACGGATGATATAACAAGTAATATGACAGGATTTGATGGTTTAGTTAGAATTCGAAGATGTGGTGGGCATCTGCAATGCAAAAACATATTTTGTCCTCACTTAGAGAGAACCAAAGAGGCCAATGAGAAGCATTGGCAAGGGAGACTTTCACGAGTGTGTCCTCAAAGATCATATGTTGGCGAAAATAGTACTCTTAAATGTTTGCATTGTGGTGCTTGTCCTTTCTGCGAGCAAGAGTGCCCATGTAGGCTATTCTTATGTTACCCACACCCCAAGGGTGATACACAATTTAAGAGGTGTGTTATACACTCAGGGTATCATTTGCATCCCGTTGGTGAAGGAAGTTCTAGAGCTGCTGTGAAGGAAGTTAAGGCTAGGTTGACTAAGCTCATACAAAGAGATGGGATGGGAAGACCTAAAGCCTTGCAAAAAACTTAAGCAAAAAAAATAATATTGGATGCCGTCATTCAAGATGATCCGAAAGCCATGAGTGATGCTGAATTGACATCATTACTAGAGAAGATTACTCCAACTTTGGACAAGAGAAGGTATGTGCATACTTGTCCTTTTAATGTGATTAAAAGTACTCAAGTTTTTATGAAAAATAAGTAATAGGATTTTGATGCTACATGTTCTTAACTGTAGGCTCGCACGTTGGAAAAGGGAGGCCCAAATTGAAAGTGGATCCTTTGCAGATGGTTATGATGCTCTTTTACAACTGAAAAGAAAGTGTGTATATGATTATTTTCAGAGCATGGTGTTCCCTGGACAACTTGAATTTTCTTCATTTGAAAGATGTCATGTTTTCAAGATGTCTACCAAGGGACATGGTAGTGGTGTTGATCTAGTGAACAAGATGAGGCCAGGTGGAGAGTTAGGATCGTGCTGGGTTTGCTTTGATTTTGTCAAACGTATGCATGATTGGAATACAATGGCATGCCATGTTTACAACCCTTTTGTTCAAGAGCTACAAACTATTGCTATTGGGGATTTCAAGGTTGAGGATACAGAAGCCCAGATCCTTTTTTGGGAAATGTTAAATAGAGTCACGGAGAAGGAGGGATTCCCAAAGCCTCAATTTAAAGGATTTATGGCTGATGAGGCACAAGCAAATTGGCATGCAATTAGAATGGTATTCAATGGTGATGCCAATAAGGTGCTCAAAGAAAAAGAGAGATCTTACTTATTCCATTGGGAGCAAAGCTTGGAAAACCATGCTAAGTTCCTTCCATCATTTGATCGTGAGGAGTTCAAGCTAAGGTGTAGACAGTGGAAGAATGCTCCATCTCAAGAAGCTGCAGACATCGAGTTGAAAAATCTCCGTTCGTGGTTCAAGCATCATGCACATAAGAAGGACATCTCCATTTTAGAAACATGGATTGTGTGGTGGCATGCAAGAGTGGCTCATTTGGGAGAATACATTCTCAACGTAGGTCTATTGTTATTTCATTCACAACTTTATTGTTTTTTGATTATTGGAAACTAATCTATGTTGTGACATAGGGCATGGAGAGATCTGACCAGTTTTTAGTTCCTAGAGCCAACCTTGCAGAGTCAGTCCATGGAAGTTGGTTGGCATCGAATGACGGAGTGAAATATGTCACACTAAAAAATGCTTGTGAGACAGATATGACGGGTGCTTTGTTGCAAACTGCAAGATACATAGAATATCTAAAGGGACTACACTTAGGTTGTGGACCTAGTTTGGAAAAGCTATCTCGAAGGCACTCTTATGGGGACATAGGGAGCAACTCATGCAAGTTCATTGATCTCAGTAATGAGGTGGCTAGCAAGGTGGATGCAACTATTGGAGGTCAAGATTGTATGGGTGATTTGAAGACTGTGAGAAGGAAGTGGTCAAAATCTTTCTCAGAAGCAGTGTATGCAAATGATTCACATCATCCAGAATACGAGTACATAAATCAGCCAAGAAAGAGAAAACAAAATACCACACCAATCTTGAAAACAAATCAATATGTTCAAGAAGAGGTAGTACACAAGACTATGTGGGCTATAAGAAGAACTAATGCAGGTAGTGAGGTGAGGTGTCAAGGATACTGAATCAAATGCCACAAATTGATAGATCACAAGGGTAGGACGGGAAAGAGAGGTGTTCTTGCACCTAGCTTTTTTGTGAGAATCAACACCAAAGCAGGCATTCGAAGGCAATTGATTTGGTTTTGTGGGGATACCATGGACCACACATGGACACCATCAAATTGCATTGAAGGAAAACCACCTGAGGTGCCGAGGGAGTGGCCTATTGAGAAGGGGACAAGCCTGGATGAGGAAGAAATGAGGTTATTAGTAGCTGGAGGATTTAGATTAAAAAAGCAATGCACTAGGGCCAAATCTGCTGATTTAACAAGTAGACCGAGCACAAGGGATGGCATGGTTGTGGAATGGGTAACTGAGGTGACATGTGAAATGAGAACAAGGATAGCTAAGTCTATTTCTGTTGTTCACAATGTTAATATAGTTGTCCCTAGAGAGCATGTGGAGTACCTAGTTTCCACTCCAGGATCATGTAGAAAAGGGAGCAAGTACAATGTTGTGGTTTCAGTGTTTCCATCATGCACATGTCTGGACTTTATGGGCCATTCTCAAGGGCAAAACAGATATATCCCATGCAAACATCTGTATTACCAAGCTCTACCTGCTTGCTAAGAAGGGCGTTTATCTCTACTTGTGGTTATATCAAAGGAACTTGCATAGGTGCATACAAATATTGTATGACCATTGTAGCTTGTGTTGACTTTTTGGGTGCATTTTGATAGTCATTTGCTTGACACAATATAGCTATATGTATGTAAACAGTATTTTGTTGCCCACAGCTTCTTTAAGAGTTGTGTATGAACAATGTATTACTCACCACACTATAGTTTTCGGTGACCTTTTGGTGTGTTTGAATGGTCCTTTTATAGAAATCTATCCATGTCTCTCAATTCAATCTTCCTGAGATTCTAGACCATTTGACTATAAATTGTTTGGAAGAAATATTATTTTTACTTTATTTTTTTGCACATGATGTTTATTGAAAAAATATATATATTGAAGGTATCAAATTAGACTTAACTAAAGGTCCACTGCTCAGATCGCTCGTACGTTTTTGCTTGAAAAATACTCGTCCCCCATGTGACCCACAGTGACACATCATCATTGAGCACCATTGTACTCCTTTTGCCCCTCCACCTAGATCAAGTTGTATCTCTTGATCTAGGAAGAATTTAAGGGCGCTCCAAAAAAGAAACTTGCTCAATTTTTTATGCTCTACGCACTCGTCATATCATGCGCACATTTTGACACAAGTATCACTCACATTTTAGCCTCGTTGATGATAAATCCACTTCCTACATGCACATTCGCCTCTACATTGAGGTATCTGACCCATCACTTAAAAAGAACAAAAGAAAAGAAATTATTTGTTGTTCTTTCATTGATCGATGGTTGGTATAGATCTAGATCAAAGTAGACTAGATCGCCATAGAGGGGACGCTTTGAATCTCCCCAAGTTGCCAATCTAAGCCATGCCCGAAATTCCCGACTAGTACCTACTCAGAGTCAGTCCCTACGCTCACATACGATTTCACATCATCACATTAACTAAAACCTGACATTCATCAGTTCAATGAGAGTAGACTTCAAAGTGTTTAGAGGCATTGCCGATTGTTCAGTGGGAAGATAGCACATGATTTGATTTCACACACACATGCCATCATTGTAAAGCCTATTTGGCTATTTCACGGCATTGTGCACATCATTTTAGCCTTGTAAAGCCTCTTGGCTATTCCCGACATTATTTGCCACAAGCCTTGTAGCATATCAATGCACATTTTTAAAGAAATCATGCTTCCTCCAAAATAATAATTGAGGAAATGCGCTTATCCCACCATATAAATGATTTTTGCTTGTGAATATTTTCAATTTTAATTCCATATTCATTTAAATTTTTGTGACAACCAAGCACATACACTGTTGCTGTAAGCATCCTGACTCATAATTTTTTAACAAATTCATACCTAAATCCCATCAAATATGATTTGGATTGTGGAAGTCACCACAAACCTCGTTTTTCACCGTCTTATTCACAACCATCGAAGACGCACTCTAAGGTGTGTTATTCGAACATGCACATACCCGATGGGAATGATACTTTGCAAGCGCATCAATACCATCTATATTGATGCGTGTGCCAAATCTTGTACCCATTGGATATGATTTGGATGGTCGAAGTTTCCATAAACCTCATTTTTCACCATGTTAGGCACAACCATCAAAAAACATGCTCTGAGTTGTGTTATTGAAACATGCACATACCCGATGTGCATGATACTTTACACATGTAAATCCCACCTAGTTGAGTCATGTTCCAAGGGTCATGCCCATCGGATAACTTTGGATGATCGAAGTCACCACCACAAACCCCATTTTTCACTAGGTAGCTTTGGATGATGATCAAAGTCGCCACCACAAACCCCAATTTTCACTAAGTGTTATGCACACCCACATCAAAAAACATGCTTTGAAGTGGTTTATTCGAACGCACATACACAATGGGCAAGAAAGTTTGCATGTGCATGAATCCCATCTATGTTGAGATGGGGGAGAATTATTGTGCCTATCAGATATGCTTTGGATGGGTGAAGTTGCCACAAACCCCGTTTTTCACCAAGTGTTATGCACACCCAAAAAAAAACACGCTCTGAGGTGTACTTTGTATACACACACACTCGATGGGAACGATAAATCTTATGCACAATCATAAAAGAACCCACTTTGAGGTATGTGATTCGAATGCACACATCCCCGATGGACATGATACATTGCACATGCATCAATCCCACCTATGTTGAGGCGTGTAGTATTGCGCCCATCGAATATGCTTTGGATGGTCAAAGTCACCACAAACCCTGTTTTCACCAATTTTTATGCACAACAATAAAAAAACATGCTATGAGGTGTGTTATTTGAATACGATGGGAAAATACTTGACTTGTGCATCAATCCCAACTACGTTGATGTGCATGCAAAGTATCATTCCCATCGTATATGCTTTGGATGGTCAAAGTTGCCTAAAACCCTTTCTCACCAAGTATTATGCACAACCGTTAAAAAACATGCTTTGAAGTGTGTTATTTGAACACGTGATGTGCGATGGGAACAACACTTTGCATGTGCATGAATCCCACTGATGTTGCAATGTGTGGCAAGTATCTTACCCATCGGATACGATTTGGATGCTCGAAGTTGCCAAAACCTCATTTTTCACCGAGTGTTATGCACAACCATTAAAAAACACGGTCTGAGGTGTGTTATTTGAATGCGCACATACCCGATGGCAATGATACTTTGCATGTGTGGCAATCCAACCTACGCTGAGGTGCCTGCAAAGTGTCATCCCCATCAAATATGCTTTTGATGGTTGAAGTTGCTAAAAATCTTTTTTTCACCAAGTCCTATGCACAACCATCAAAAAACATGCTCTGAGGTGTGTTATTTGAACCTCGATATGCTTTTGATGGTTAATGTGGCCATAAACCCCATTTTTCACCAAGTATTATTCATCAAAGAACACATTCTGAGGTGTGTTATTGGAATGCGCACATACCCAATCTGCATGATACTTTGCACACATGTTAATCCCATATATGTTGAGACGTGTTCCAGGTATTGTGCCCATCAGATAGCCTTTGGATTGTCAAAGTCACAACAAACCCCGATTTTCACTAAGTGTTATGCATACCCATGTCAAAAAACATGCTCTGAGGTGGTTTATTTGAACATGCACAAACCCAATGGGAAAGAGAGTTTTCACATGCATGCATCCAACCTATGTTGAGATCTAAGAAAATTATCATGCCCATTGGATATGCTTTGGATGGTCTAAGGTTCCACAAACCTCATTTTTCACCAAGTGTTATGCACGCCCATCAAAAAACATTCTTTGAGGTGTCTTATTCGTATGCATACATACCTGATGGGCACAATACTTTGCACACATGTCAATCCCAACTATTTTGAGGCATGTGCCAAGTATTGTACCCATCAAATATGCTTTGGATGGTTGAATTCGCCACAAAGCCCATTTTTCACCAAGTGTTATGCACAACTGCCAAAAGACATGCTCTAAGGTGTGTTATTCGAATGTGCACATACCCAATGGGAATGATACTTTACATGTGTGTCAATCCCACCTACTTTGAGGTGAATTCAAAGTATCATCCCCATTGGATATGCTTTGGATGGTTGAAGTCACCCCACAAAACCCATTTCTCACCAAGTTTTATGCAGATGACCATCAAAAAACATGCTTTGAGGTGTGTTATTCGAATGCGCACATAAACAATACTTTGCACCCGCATGAATCCCACCTATTTTCAGATGCTTTCCAAGTATCATGCCTATTGGATATGCTTTGGATGGTTGAACTCACCACAAACCCCGTTTTTCACCAAGTGATATGACCACATGTCAGAGCATGCTCTAAAGTGTGTTATTCGAGCATACACATACCCGATGGAAATGATACTTTTCATGCATATTAAAACCATAGAAGTTGAGGTACTTGAAAAATATCATGTACATCAGATATGCTTTGGATGGTTGAAGTCACCACAAACCCCATTTTTCACCAAGAGTTATATGCACATCCGTCAAAAACACGCTCCATGTCCTATAAACCTCTTTGGATGGTCGAAGTCGCCAGAAACCTTGTTTTTCACCAACTGTTATACACGCTTGTCTAAAAATACTATCTGAGGTGTGTTATTCAAACGTGCACATACCCAATGTTGAGAGACCATGCTCAACATCATGTGATCACATGTGCATAGCACTAACACATATAGAGTGCTATAAAGGAAAGGGTTAGATGCCCTAACCCTAACCCTAAATGGGTTTGTATATATTCTACATTTTCAACTAAATCTAGTGTACAGTTAGTCATTTTTGGTGTGCTCTCTAGCTGTGCCCACTCTCCTCATCTCCATTCTTCTCCTCTCCCCTCTTCATATTTTGTCATGGTATCAGAGCATCCTTGTCTTCCACCCGCCCGAGGCATTGCAATCCGTATGCGAGAGTATGAGAGAGTGTGATAGTTTGAGAGATTGAGAGATCGAGTTTTCTCTTCTATGAGAGAAAAATTCCATTCATTGAACGACAATTCCGTCCATACATTAGAGAGATTTTCGTCCATTCAACTCCATTGCGAGAGTTCTTTGAGAGGTTGAGTTCATTCTTCTTGTGGAAGAATTTTGCTCATTGTGATGTCAGATATTGAGTGTGAGAGATAGGGAGCAACTCTTCACTTCTTTGCCTTGTGAGATTTCATTGTGAGAGAGAGAGAGATTTGTGAGAGCTTTGTGAGAAAAAGATAGGGAGAGAGGATTTGAAACTGCTAGCTTCAAGCAAAAATTAGACCTACTGGCTCCCAAGGCTCCACGACCTTGAGCAAGAGTCACACAGTCCATCAACCACAACTGCTCAGCTTCATTAAAGACCTATGGCTTTCACTTGTCTCTGCTCCACAACAATGCCTACCAATAGCGCTGCACCTGACGGTAACTCCACATATGCTCAAGAGCTCCTTCTCCATCAAACTCAGACTGCATCTCAATGACATAGCGACTCCAATGACCAGCCCATCAATAGAGGGCTCCAGCCGACATACCAAAGCTCCTACAAAGGCCTGGACTCTATCTCCATGCCAATGCTTCAAACTCTAGCCCAACAACTTTAGCCTCGCATGCTGCTCATAGCACTCACCTACGTCTAAGGACCTGCACGTAAAGCTCACGACTCAAGGCAGCGCCGGCTTCCTCCAACACACCACAATAATCTTTGTCTCCCAGCACGTCCAATTGCAAATGCCCCTAGTGCCTAAGCTCCACCATAGCACCTAAGTGGCACACTGGTTGATGTGTAACTTACAAATCTCCAAGCTCAATGGGCAAGGCAGCTCCACGGATGACCTTGAGCAAGAGTCACACAGTCCATCAACCACAACTGCTCAGCTTCATTAAAGACCTATGGCTTTCACTTGTCTCTGCTCCACAACAACGCCTACCAACAGCGCTGCACCTGACGGTAACTCCACATATGCTCAAGAGCTCCTTCTCCATCAAACTCAGACTGCATCTCAATGACATAGCGACTCCAATGACCAGCCCATCAACAGAGGGCTCCAGCCGACATACCAAAGCTCCTACAAAGGCCTGGACTCTATCTCCATGCCAGTGCTTCAAACTCTAGCCCAACAACTTTAGCCTCGCATGCTACTTACAGCACTCACCTACGTCTAAGGACCTGCACGTAAAGCTCACGACTCAAGGCAGTGCTGGCTTCCTCCAATAGACCACAATAATCTTTGTCTCCCAGCACGTCCAATTGCAAATGCCCCTAGTGCCTAAGCTCCACCATAGCACCTAAGTGGCACACTGGTTGATGTGTAACTTACAAATCTCCAAGCTCAATGGGCAAGGCAGCTCCACGGATGACTCCTCCAACAGCCATCCTACAACGATGGATTTTTCTTGTTAATGGAATCTTTCAAAGATTCCCTTTACATGTGGAAAGATTCTGTTAGCCCATGTCTTATCCAACCCTTGGAGATAGGGTCACCACACATAGGTGTCAAGAGAGTGCCATGTGGCAGTAGGATTACCACATTAGCCTTATCCACTGCCATGTCATCAAGGACCCGCAAGTGCCACATCAGTTGGCACCCCACGTGCCATGTCATTAGATAAGGTTTGACTACCACCACGTTAGCATTTGACCACATCATCACCTTGGGTTAGGCTACATCAGCGTTGACCAGCCATCAATTGTAGCCACGCAGGCTATGCCACATCATCTGCCACTTGTCATTGCCATGTCATCATAATTACTATAACCCTGGTCAACCTTACCTTGGGTTAGTAAACTTGACCATGGTTAGGTTAACCTGACCCTGGGTTAGGTCAGTCAAGCTGTCCAGTCAGCATTGCCCCCTATAGGCACACTGTACCCCTGCCAAGCACACCGCATGTGCACCTGCCTACCACATCTCATCACACAGTGTCCCAAAGGCACACCTCTTTACAGGCACAGTCACTGCATGTGACCCCCTGACTGCCACATCATCATTGAGCACATTTGCACTCCTTTTTCCCCCTCCTCCTAGATCAAGCCTTATCTCTTGATCCAAGAAGAATGTGAGGGTGCTCCAAAAAGGTAAATTGCTCGATTTTTTATGCTCTACATGTCATCATATCATGTGCACATTTTGGTGCAATTATCACTCACTTTTGAGCCTTGCCAACAAATCCACTTCCTACGTGCACATCAGCCTCTACATCGATGCATCTGACCCAACACATAAAAAGAACCAAAGAAAAACAAATTATTTTGCTGTTCTTTTCTTCAATCGATGGTTGGTATATATCTAGATCAGAGTAGACTAGATCGCCATAGAGTAGACGATTTGAATTTCTCCAAGTTGCCAATCTAAACCATGCCCAAAATTTCCGACTAGTTCATACTTGGAGTCACTCCCTATGCTCACATACGGTTTCACATCATCACATTACCTGAAACCTGACGTTCATCAGTTTAGTGAGAGGAACATACTTCAGAATGTTCAAAGGCATTGACCGATTGAACAGTGGTGGGCAGATAGCACATGATTTGGTTTCACACACATGCCATCATTGTCAAGTCTATGTTCTCTTGGCTATTCCTGTCATCATTTGCCACAAGCCTTGTAACAGATCGAATTATATATTACAGTTCTACCTTCACCGACAGTTTAGATTTCATGTGATACAGTCAGTGTTTTGTAGTTGATTCAGACAATGATTTTTCATGACACTTTGAGTACATTTCTTGCACCATGTCTACGTCTAGCAACCTCAATATGGAGGCATCTGCTAAGTTAGACAACTGTAATTACAACACATGGAAATACCGAATGGAGACCATTCTTGTACTTCAGGACAAATGGGAGTATGTTGAAGGAACTACACCTAGGCCATTGGATGATCCAACCGGTAGTAGCTCTACTCCACCTGTTGTCACAGCATCAGCAACATGATCCATAGTAGGATCTCCAGCTACATCAACAATTTCTGCACCTGTAGTAGCAAATCCTGCCATTCCGAGCACAGGCAGAATGGGATAAGAAAGATAAGTATGCATATCATCTAATCAAGAAGAATATGCAAGATGTCATGCTAGGACAACTCAACACAGTTTAGACATCAAAAGAAGCATGGGATATATTCACACCTCTTTATGAGTCCAAGAACACTTCCAGGATTCTCACACTGAGAAACCAAATCAACCAGAGGTTCGGCAACAACAGCGAAGCCGATCATGCTTACGTACTCATAATTAAAGAGTACAACAATCAACTTGCAACAGCAATAGGAGAGACTATGAACCCTGCAGAAATGGTTCAAGTCATCTTGAATAGACTAGGAGAGGGATACAAGAATCTAGTCAAGAGTATTGCTATCCAATGGCAAATTTTGACATTGGAAGAACTTCAGTCAGTTTTACTTGGTGAAGAAATCAAGATGCAAGCCATTCATGCATGCAAAGGTCATTCCAATGATCAAGCATTCACAGCTTTAAATAGAAGTAGAGGTAGAGGCAGAGGTAGATCATTCCAATGAAGTGGTCATCATCAGCAACAAAATCATCAACAAAGTCAGAATCAGCATCAGCATCAGCATCAGCATCATCCTCAGCAACATCAAAATCAGCAAAGAAGAAATCATTCGAATCGAGGAAGATTCCAAGGACGAGGGAATGCATCCACCAACATGTCAAACATCCAGTGCAGCTACTGTCATAAGTTTGGACACTATGAAAGAGATTGCCACAAGAAGCAGTACAACCAAGGCAGTCAATCCAGTAGCAATCGAGGGAATTTCCGCTAAAGGGGAAATCTATCATGGTGGACATTCTAGTCACAGTCATTATGCAAATGAACATGGGTTTATATTTCTTGCAAACGAGGAAATGCAAAAGATTGATACAATGTATTCAAACATTGATTGCAATTCAAAAGAGGATTTCAGCTAATCAAGTCGACCAAGCAGATCAGGATCCTTGGTACATCGGCAGCAGTGCATCATCTCATATGACAAATCATCAGGAGTGGTTCATAGAGATGAAACCATTAGAAGGTCAAAAGAATGTCATCTACATAGCAGATATATAATACACCGAATCTAGTCCAAGGGACATGCATTATCCCTATGAACAATTTCACTCATACGAAAGGATTGGTGAAAGATGTACTCTATGTTCCAAAGCTCAACAAGAACCTCTTATCAGTAGGTTAAATGATGGAACACAACTATCGAGTCATCTACAATGGAGATGAATGCACTATCGGAGACAAATCCAAAGGATTTTAGCTAGTAGGAAAAGGAGTCAAGGAAGGGCACTTGTATAGAATGCTAGCTACAATACCAGAGTTGCATGCCATGTCAGCTCAACCACAACAGATGCCACTATCTGCAAAATGGAACAAGAGATATGGTCATGTCAATTTCAAGAGCTTGCTAGATCTCAAGAATCAGAATATGGCAATTGGGATTCCTAAGCTATAGTTTCTTGGAAAAGTTTGCGAAGCATGATGATTCGGCACAAAAGCAAACCAACTTTGGTAGAAGCACCTCTTGAGAACGAGGTATTCTTAATTTGATACATACAGATGTATGGGGTTATGCCTAGACCCACACCATCAATGGTTCACTTTACTACTTGAATTTCATCTACGACTACAGTAGATATTGTTGGGTCTACTTTCTAAAAGAGAAATTTGAAGTGTTTTCTAGCTGATGCCATCTCTGCCATAGCCGTGCCACACGTTTTCCCCACCCTTTCTTCTCCATTTCTTAGCTCCCTTGTGATCGCCACCCTCTCCTCATTCTTCAGATCCATTCGTCTTAACCTACGAGATGAGTTTACGAGAAGTTGTAATTAATTAGAAAGATGGGGAGTCATCTCCAGACGACGAAGCAGGTTCTTCATCGGGTCTGGTTATTCCTTCACCACGAGCCATTGTAATCGCCCCTACTGAAGCCACTAGGAGGAGGATAGAAAGGAGTTCGAATGGAACCAGAAATTTGCTCCTCGCCTCTTCGATCGTTGCTCACATTCCGACCTTTTCTGCTCTCCCCAACATCGCTGCTTCAATTTCCATTGAAACTCTTCATTGACCTCCTCCGTTTTTCTTCCTCCTGAGTGAGAAGGTGGTTGCCCAGTGTCTGTTATTAATAAGTGCCCTCCCTTGGTTTACTCTGTAAGTGGTGACAGGATGAAGGTTGTTGCTCACATTTTGACCCTTTCTACTCTCCCCAACGTCGCTGCTCCAATTTCCATTGAAACTCCCCATCGACCTCCTCTGTTTTTCTTCCTCCTGGGCGAGAAGGTGGTTGCCCAGTGTCCGTTGTTAATAAGTGCCCTCCCTTGGTTTACTCTGTAAGTGGTGATAGCCATGGTAGAAAACTAGACAGGCAGAAAGATCAAAGGCATGAGATCAGATAAAGGAGGTGAATACATGTCTTCAGCATTCATGAACTTTTGCAGAACTCACGACATTCAAAGACCATTCACTTGTGTAGATACTCCTTAGCAGAATGCAAGAGCTGAAAGTAAGAATGGTACTTTAGTAGACATTGCTAGAGCAATGCTTAGTGAAAAGCATCTTCTAAATTAGTATTGGGTAGAAGCAATAGCCACTACAAACTACTTGCTTAATCGGCTTCCTATCGAACCGATTCAGGGTATGACACCTTATGAAGCATTCACTGGACACAAGCCACACATTGGGCATCTCTGCATATTCGGTTGCATAGCATATGCACACATACATAATGACCATCACAGGAAATTGGATGCAAAGTCATGCAAATGCATTATGGTTGGCTACAGTGAAGAAAACAAATCATACAAGTTGTATGATCCCATTAACTGCAAGGTAATTATCTCCAGAGATGTAGTCTTTGATGAGGAATCAGAATGGAAAACCTCACATACAGAGGAGATACATGCACCAATTACTCAGTCATCTACAGAAAAGATTGATGAAGAAGAGAAAGAAATGCTAGAAACACCCTGAGAAGAACCATAGCAACTCCGATGGTCTACTAGGGAAAGCAGACCTCCAGGCAGATTGTCATATGCTCAGAAAGGCAAAGCAATTCAGGTTGAAACCAACAACTATGCTCTTATGACTACCATCATGGCTACAAAAGCCAGTGTACTTCGTAGATGTAGTAGACAAGCCAGAATGGCAAACTATTATGAATGAAGAAATGGATGCTTTGTACAAGAATAATACTTGGGAATTATACGACCTTCCACCAGGATTTTGCATAGCAATATGGTTAGGATTATGATGAGACTTATGCTCCAGTAGCAAAGATGGATTCCATATGGTTCTTGATATCACTAGTGACACTCAGTAGATGGAATGTGTACCAGCTCGATGTCAAGAATGCATTTCTCAATGGTGGTTACCCAGACGAGGAAGTCTACATGAAACAAACAGTAGCTTATGTTGAACTAGGAAAGGAGAATCAAGTTTGCCATCTCAAGAAGAGTCTCTATAGCTTAAAGCAAGCACCCAGAAGTTAGTACAACATAATCAACAAGTATTTTACTGATCTGGGATACATGAAGTCCAATGCAGATCATACTCTCTACTACAAAGTTCAAGGGGAAGACATTACTATTGCACTTTTGTATGTAGGTGATCTAATTGTTACCAAAAGCAAGGATAGCTTCATTAAGAAATTGAAACAAGACTTATTTGCAGAGTTCGGCATGAAAGATCTTGGACTTATGCACTATTGTTTTGAAATTGAGTTCTGGAGATATTTAGATAGCACCTTTATGAGTCAGCTAAAATATGTTGACAGTCTCCTAAAGAAGCTTTATATGGTAGATTGCAACCACTCCCATGGAACATTGTTTGAAACTTACAAAAGATTTAGAAAAGCCTACAGTCAATGACGAGTACTACATGTAGCTCATCGGATCTCTTATATACCTGACTATCACACGGCTAGATATTTGTTATGAAGTAAGTTCACTAGTACAGTTTATGGCAAATCCATAATAGTCTCACTGGAATGCATCCAAAAGAGTCTTGAGATACATCAGAGGTACAAGATAGTTTGGAATAGAATACAAAGGAAGTCATCCACAGTTGCATGGATACTGTGACAGTGACTATGGCGGAGATCATGAGACCAGGAGATCCACACAGGGACATGCATTTTTCCTTGGTCAAGGTGCTATATCATGGTTGTCAAACAAATAGCCAACTGTTTCTTTGTATCTACTGAAGCAAAATATAGAGCACTCACTACAGGTGCATGTGAGGCTATATGGCTCAAAAGAGTATTGTCAAAAATAGATTACATTGATGAATCAAAGCCAACAACAATATATTGTGATAATCAATTGGCTCAAGCATTGGCCAAGAATCCAGTGTATCACTCTAGGACAAAGCACATTGATGTCAAAGTGCACTTCATCAGAGAAAGAGTGTTACTTGGTGACATCACACTGCAGCATTGTGATAGCAAAGAGAATGTTGCAGACATCTTTACCAAACCACTCGCTAAAGAGCTTTTTGAGAAATACCGACAAGCTCTTGGTTTGACGTAGAGGAAGGACATTCCCATTAAAGGGGTGTGATGGAATGTAATGCTCAGTCCTTCTTTGATTCCCCAAAATCATCATCTTGAGGGAAGGCCTACTTCATGATGAGGGAAGATGTTGAGAGACCATGCTCAACATCATGTGATTACATGTGCATAGCACTAATACATATAGAGTGCTATAAAGGAAAGGGTTAGATGACCTAACCCTAATCCGAAATGGGTTTTTATATATTCTATATTTTCAACTAAATCTAGTGTACAGTTAGTCATTTGTGGTGTGCTCTCTAGTTGCACCCTCTCTCCTCATCTCCACTCTTCTCCTCTCCCCTCTTCATATTTTGTCACCCAATGGGCATGATACTTTCCACATGCATAAATCCTATCCATGGTTAATGTGTGCCAAATATAGCTCCCATCTGATATGCTTTGGATGGTCAAAGTCGCCACAAACCACGTCTTTCATCAAGTGATATGCACACCCATCAAAAAACAAGCTCTGCGGTGTGTTGTTCAAATGCACACATAATCAATGGGCACAATACTCTGTAAATATTTCCAATCCCACCAGTTTGAGGCACATCCAAGGTTTTGTGCCCATCGGATATGGTTTGAATGGTTAAAGTCACCACAAAAAACACGCTCAAATATGTGTTATTCAAACACACACATACCCGATGGGAGCAATCCTATGCATCCTCATTAATCCCACCTGTGTTGAGGCACGTGCTAAGTATCTTGCCCATTAGATATGCTTTGGATGGTCAGATATCACCATTTTTCACCAGGTCTTATGCATAGCCATCCCAAAAACATGCTCTGAGGGATGCTCTATGATGGTTTATTCGAACACGAACATACCCAATGGGAAAGATACTTTGCACATGCATGAATACCACCTGTTTTGAGATGTGGGAAACGTATCATGTCCATCAGGTATGCTTTCGATGGTTAAAGTCACCACAAACCTTGTTTCTCACCAAGTATTATGCATGCCCATACAAAAAGACGCTCTGAGGTGTGTTATTCATATGCGCACATACTCGATGGGAATGATAAGTCTTATGCACACGTAATAAAATGCGCTATGAGATATGTTATTCGAACACACACATACCCAATGGAAAAGATACATTGCACATGCATCGATCACACCTATGTTGAGGCATGTGCCAAGTATTGTGCCCATAAAATATGGTTTGGATGGTTGAAGTCGCCATAAACCTTGTTTTTCATCGTGTTATGCACAATCATAAAAAAACATGCATTGAGGTGTGTTATTTGAATGCACACACTCTCGATGGGAATGGTACTTATATGTACATCAATCCCACCTATGTTGAGGTGCATGCAAAGTATCATCCCCATAGAATATGCTTTGGAAGGTAAAAGTTGTCACCTATGTTGTAATGCATGGCAAGTATCTTGCCCATCGGATATGCTTTAGATGGTCGAAGTCACAACTGTGGCAAAATATGAAGAGGGGAGAGGAGAAGGGTGGAGATGAGGAGAGAGGGCACAGCTAGAGAGCACACCACAAATGACTAACTGTACACTAGATTTAGTTGAAAGAATAGAATATATACAAACCCTTTTAGGGTTAGGGTTAGGAATCTAACCCTTTCCTTTATAGCACTCTATAAGGTTAGTGCTATGCACATATGATCACGTGATGGTGCTATGCACAAATGATCACATGATGTTGAGCGTGAACTCTCAACACCTTCCCTCAAGATCAACATCATGAAGTAGGCCTTCCCTCAAGATGATGATTCTGGGGAATCGAAGGACTGAGCATTACATTCCATCACACCCCTTTAATGGGAATGTCCTTCCTTTGCGTCAAACCAAGAGCTAGTCGGTGTTTCTCGAATAGCTCTTTACCGAGTGGTTTGGTAAAGATGTCTGCAACATTCTCTTTGCTTTCACAATGCTGCAGTGTGATGTCACCAGGTAACACTCTTTCTCTGATGAAGTGCACTCTGACATCAATGTGCTTTGTCCTGGAGTGATATACTGGATTTTTGGCCAATGCTTGAGCCGATTGATTATCATAGTATATTGTTGTTGGCTTTGACTCATCAAAGTAATATGTTTCTGACAATAGTCTTCTGAGCCATATAGCCTCACATGCACCTGTAGTGAGTGCCCTATATTCTGCTTCAGTCGAAGACAAAGAAACAGTTGGCTGTTTGTTTGACAACCATGATATAGCACCTTGACCAAGGAAAAATGCATATCCCTGTGTCAATCTCCTGGTCTCATGATCTCCGGCATAGTCACTGTCACAGTATCCATGCAACCGTGGATGACTTCCTTTGCATTCTATCCCAAACTGTCTTGTACCTCTGATGTATCTCAAGACTCTTTTGGCTGCATTCCAGTGAGACTGTTTTGGATTTGCCATAAACTGTGCTAGTGAGCTTACTGCATAACAAATATCTGGCCGTGTGATTGTCAGATATATAAGAGATCCAATGAGTTGCCTGTAGTATCTGTCATTGACTGTAGGCTTTTCTGAATCTTTAGTAAGTTTCAAACTCTATTCCATGGGAGTGGCTGCAATCTTGCAATCTGCCATATGAAACTTCTTCAGGAGACTATCAAAATATTTGAGCTGACTCATGAATGTGCTATCTGAATCTCTCCAGAACTCAATTCCAAGACAATAGTGCATAAGTCCAAGATCTTTCATGTCGAACTCTATAGATAAGTCTTGTTTTAATTTTCTGATGAAGCTATCCTTGCTTCCTGTCACAATCAGATCATCTACGTACAAGAGTGCAATAGTAATGTCTTCCCCTTGAGCTTTGTAGTAGAGAGTATGATTTGCATTGGACTTGATGTATCCCAGATCAGCAAAATACTAGTCAATTCTGCTGTACCAACTTCTGGGTGCTTGCTTTAAGCCGTAAAGACTTTTCTTGGGATGGCAAACCTTTTTCTCCTTTCCTGGTTCAACATAACCTGCTGGTTGTTGCATGTAGACTTCCTCATCTAGATAACCATTGAGAAATGCATTCTTGACATTGAGCTGATACACATTCCATTTGCTGAGTGTCGCTAGTGATATCAAGAACCGTATGGAATCCATCTTTGCTACTGGAGCATAAGTCTCATCATAATCTTGACCATATTGTTGTGCAAATCCTTTTGCAACTAATCTGGCTTTGTATCTCTGAATACTGCCATCTAGATTGTACTTCACTTTGTATACCCATTTGTTTGCTATGGCCTTCTTTCCTGGTGGAAGGTCGCATAATTCCCAAGTGTTATTTTTATACAAAGCATCCATTTCTTCATTCATAGCAGTTTGCCATTCTGGCTTGTCTACTGCGTTTTCGAAGTACACTGGCTCTTCTGTAGCCATGATGGTAGTCATAAGAGCATAGTTGGTGGTTTCCACCTGAATTGCTTTGCCTTTCTGAGCATATGTCAATCGGGCTGGTGGTTTGCTTTCCCTAGTAGACCGTCTGAGCTGCTGTGGCTCTGCTTAGGGTGTTGCTGGCAATTCTTGCTCTTCTTCATCAACCTGTTCTGTAGATGACTGTGAAGTCGATGTTTCTATCTCACCTAGTTATCTAACTATATCAGTTAGTGTGACCGTAGTTAACCCAACTAACTAAAGTTAGTTACTAACTGATACATAGTTAACTTAATCTAACCCTTATGATCAGTTAACCTAACCTATGGGCAACTAACCTAACTGGTGGTCAATTAGCCTAACTAACCTAACTACGATTATTTTTTAGGGTTAGTTTAACCCCCTTTTATTGGGGGGGCAGCGGCGTCGACATCGGCATCGGTGGATTTGGAGATGCCGAAGGGAGAGGAGGATGCAAACAGAGAGGGGGGTTGCGAACGGAGAGGGGGGTTGGAGGATAGGAGGTTTTGGAGGGAGGGAGAGAGGGCTAAGGCCTTAGAGGCCTGGTGGTAGCAGAGGGTGGCCAAGTTGGCGGGCATCGGACGGGCACCGTTGTCGCAGAGGTGAGAGGAGGGTCGTAGGCGAGAGGAGGTGGGGTGGTGCGTGGTGCCATTGGTAGCTCTACTGCTGGGCTGGCGACTGCGTTGCCATGAGAGGCGAGCGCTACATGTGGAGCCCGGGCCTTGCCTTGCAATAAGCAAGGGCTTATTAGGCCCTTACTAAGGGCTAAAGCCCTTAGTTATTAGGGACGGGGGCTAAAGCCCCTTAGGAACATGGGGGGGTGACAAGAAAAAGGGGGGGGGTGGTGGAGGTGGAGATGGGGGGGGAAGAGGGAATGGGGGTGACAGAGAAGGGGTGGAGGTGGGGATGAGTGGGAGGTAGAGGTGGAGATGGGGATGGGGATGCAAAGGAAAAAGGGGGTGGTTGTGGAGGTGGAGGGGGATGGGGTGTAGAGAGAGGTAGAGAGATAGTAGAGTGGAGGTTGATGGAGATGGGTGGTGGAGGAGATGGGGGGTGGTGGAGGAGATGGGAGGTGGAGGTGGAGGTTGTAAAGAATAAGGGAGAGAGATAGGAGACTCAAGTTCAGCTTTCTTCACAACACACAAAAGAGAGAGGACACAAGGTTGGAGGGTGAAGCCTTTCTTCACTTTTGCACACAACAACAATACAATAGAAGAGGGAAATACCCTATATGTCAAAACCTAGAATACGTGGTTCATATGTGAACCCAAACCAAAAACATACGTGGTAGTCTAACTACACCACGAGTACAACTAACATAGGCGGTGACATAAATGATAGTCATCCAGGAGATATGTCGGGGATAGAGCTTGATATCTCAACACTCCCCCTCAAGCTCAAATCCATCTCACGTACACCAAGCAAGCTCCTAAATCTGCGAAGCTTCTCGGTACCCAATGCCTTCGTAAAGATATCAGCCACCTGCTCCTCAGTGCTGACATAGACAAGATCAATCTCACCAGCTAGAACCTTCTCTCTCACAAAGTGATAATGCACCTCAATGTGCTTCGTTCTAGCATGATAAACTGGGTTATTAGCAAGCATGATGCTGCTAATGTTGTCACAATGAATGACAACTGCTGCATGAACTGACTGTCCCATATCTGCAAGTAGCTTCCGTAACCAAGCTACCTCACATGCAGCCATTGCTGCACCCCTGTACTCAGCCTCTGTGCTCGACAAGGCAACTGTTGGCTGCTTCTTGCTGCTCCAACTGATGGCACCACTCCCAAGGGAAAACATAAAACCACTAGTAGATCTCCTGTCTGAGACACTACCAGCCCAGTCAGCATCTGTGTATCCATGTACCTGTAATGCACACCCAGCTTCATAAAACAGTCCATAATGCAATGTGGACTTCACATACCGCAGTATGTGCCTAGCCGCATCCAAATGTGGCTTCCTCGGTGCCTGCATAAACTGACTCACCAGCCCCACAGCATAGCTCAAATCTGGTCGGGTTATAGTCATGTAAATCAAGCTACCTACTATGCGCCTGTACATAGTAATTTCTTCAAGAAGCTCACCTGACTCTGCATTGAGCTTCACATTCTGCTCCAATGGAACAGAGATAGGCTTACAGCCTGTCATCCCATATTTGGACAGCATGTCCAAACCGTATTGCCTTTGCAACAGCCATATCCACTCGGGGATCTAATAACCTCAATGCCCAAGAAGTAACGCAGCTCTCCCAAATCCTTCATCTCAAATTTCTGCTTCAACAGCAGCTTCACTTCATTAATGTCTGCATCACTATCACCTGTAATAATCAAGTCATCAACATAGATGACTATAAGCACAATCCCTCTGTTTGTCCTTTTCACATAAAGTGAAAAATCTGAATTGGAAATCTGAAATCCAATAGTGACAAGATATTGCCCTATCTTGTCTGACCATGCCCTCGGCGCCTGTTTTAAGCCATACAAGGCTTTGCGCAACCTGCATACAAAATTGGGGTGTGACTTATCCTCATAACCTTCTGGCTGCATCATATAAACCTCTTCCTGCAAATCACCATGCAGGAAGGCATTTTTCACATCCATCTGATGCAAAGACCATCCCTTTGCAGCAGCCATAGCAATTACTGCTCTCACGGTTGCCATCCTTGCAACTGGGCTGAAAGTTTCCTCATAGTCAATTCCATATGTCTGTGCAAAACCTTTGGCAACCAATCTTGCCTTGTACCTGCTAACAGACCCATCAGCATTGTGCTTTACTTTGTAAACCCACTTACAGCCAATAGCCTTCTTATCATGAGGCAAAGGCATCAAATCCCAAGTGTGGTTTGCATCCAAGGCAGCCATCTCTTCATCCATAGCTGCTTCCCAATTTTTATGCCCTGCTGCATCCTCAAAACATGTGGGCTCTGGCTCCTCTAGAACCTTGACCATATAAGCATAGTGATGTGCTGTATACCCATCATATCTCAGCCTGTCAACTGGATACTTAATACGAGTGGACCTCCGTACAACTGGATCAGTTGCAGGAGTTTTTAAATCATGCCTGCTTTTCCTTGCACCAGGTGTAACAACAGAAGGAATCCCAAGTTCCTCATCAAGGCTCATTTCAGAGCCGCTTGACTCTCCATCAACATGAGAGCTACCAGCAGACACATCAAACACTGGAGTATGGTCCACTTTTTCTTTTCCCTTATGTGATACCTGCACAACACTATCAGGACTGCCATGTGACGATTCACTAGATCTCAATCTCCCTGTCCATGCATTAGATCCACTAGTAGAGGACTCTCTGGGTCCACTCAAGGCTTGAGATTGCTGCTCTGCATTTATTGCAGCACTCCCATTTCCTGCATCTGCATCTTCTACCATAACAGTTGGTGCATACCAGCTGCTCATTTCATCAAAAACAACATCTCTGCTCACTTGCATTTTGCGAGTGGAAGGGTTATAACAGCGATACCCTTTCTGGTGCTGAGCATATCCAATAAAGATGCATTTTTCTGCCTTTGGATCCAGCTTTGTTCTCTTCTCATCAGGAACATGAACATAAGCTATGCAACCAAATTGAGAAATATCTGGTTTTTGGCCTGTATACATTTCTTCAGGCGTCATGCCATGGATAGCTGCAGTGGGGGTTCTGTTCATAATATAAACAGTAGTTGCTACTGCTTCAGCCCAAAAATAATCAGGCATGTTTTTCTCATTTAGGATCGCCCGTCCTACTTCTGCAATATGCCTGTTCTTCCTTTCTGCAACCCCATTCTGCTGAGGGGTAGACCTGCATGAGTACTTCCTTTGAATTCCCTGTTCTTTCAGATATTCACAAAATTCTTCTAAAAAGTACTCTCCCCCACCATCAGATCTTAGCACTTTAATATGCACACCTTTCTCTTTTTCAACCAGGGCCTTAAAAGCCTTGAAATGGCTGAACACTTCACTTTTGTGCTTCATAAAATAAATCCACACCTTCCTTGTGTAGTCATCAATAAACGTCACATAATAATGGCATCCACCAATAGAAGCAGCTTTGGTTGTCCAAACATCTGAATGGATCACTTCCAAAGGTCTTCTGCTCACCTTAGCATTTTTAGGAAATGCATGTCTGGCCTGCTTACCCATTTGGCATGCTTCACATACCTTTTGCATTCCCTCAACTCTGAATTTAGGCAAACCTGCAACAATGTTTTTCGTTTGCATAGATTTCAGCCTTTGTATATTCACGTGCCCAATGCGCTTGTGCCATATCTCAATATCTGCAATGACACCTCTCCCATGCGCAAACATAGCAGCTTTCACCTCAGGCATATCAACATCCAAGGTGAACATTCTGCCATTTTTGTGGCCTTTCGCAACCAAGCGGCACTTATTTTTCAAGTCCTCAACGAAGCATCCATCAGGGTTAAATCTAACCTGCAGACCTTGCTCAACCATCTGGCCAACTGAAACCAGGTTCTTAGTGATTTTTGGAACATGAAGTACATCTGCCAAGTACTTTGTTTTGCCATCCTGCATAGCCAATGGCACTTTACCAACCTGCGTAATTGGGTGCGCAGTATCATCACCTGTTTCAACATAACCTGGCTTATCCAAATTTCTGACATCATGAAACCACTCACCATGACTGGTCATGTGGTTAGAGGCACCTGAATCAACATACCAAACATCATTGCAAGCTGCAGCATCTCCTGACATGGAGTTAACCATATGCTGCATCACAAAAAGGTGCTCATTTCTGTCGTCACCATGCCCACTTGATGATGCATAGTTGCTTTGCTGCAACTTTCCACTTTTGATGTCATTCTGCTTTTTATAGCATGTATTCTCCTTGTGTCCAGGCTTTCCACAATAATAGCATTCTGTGCTGCTATTTACTTGCTGGTTCCTTTGCCATGAACCACGGCCTCTTTGGCTCCCCCTGCCTCTAGAACTACCACGTCCTCCTCCATAGGACTGGTTTTCCTGTTGTTGCTGTTGGTTCTGATTTCCTGCACGGCCACCAGAACGGCCTCTTCCTCTACCCCTGCCTCTACCTGTATTCGAGTAGAAAGCAGTCTCTTGAGAAGTTGAGGTGGCTGAACCACCATTCCTTTGCTCTTCACTCAGCAAGAGAGCAATAAGTTCCTGAAAATCAGGAAATGTTTCACGGACTCCAATGGATGTCCGAAATTGTGCATAATCTTTCCCAAGACCATTCAAGGTCACGGACACTAAGTCCTCATCATCAACAGGTGCTCCAATGGAGGCAAGAGAATCTGCAAGGCCTTTCACCTTCAAGGAATACTCATTTATATTCAGATTTTTCCTTTGCACATTGTGCAACTCCTGCTTTAGCTGCATCTTTCGTGCTTTGGTATTTGTGCTATACAGCTTCACCAATGTATCCCATGCCTCCTTAGGCGTCTCTAGATCCTGTATATGCACAATCATAGAATCTGAAATGCTAACGGACAGCCAATACAAGCATTTTCTGGCTTTTTCATGCCATTCTTTAAAGGCCTTCAATTCAGCAGGAGTGGGAGCAGTACCCAAAACTGGTTCTGCAGTTTCACCACTGATGTAATCCCAAACTCCCTTTCCCATAAGGAAGTTTGTCATCCTGAACTTCCATGCTTGGAAGTTGTTCTTGTCAAGCTTCTCACTGACAATGGTAGACAGATTCTCAGACATTTTACAAATCACGAATTGCAACAGCAACCTGTAAACACAGCAAATGCCTCACAAGGGCAAATAGCAAAGCTTCTGCGAAAAGCCTCACAGGGGCAGATCTGCAACACTGACGAAAGTGGTATTTCACCACACAGTCACTTCCTCGTGACGATTTTGCATCAACAGGCAACAGGCATGAATCTGCAACTCCCAATATCTCTGCACATAGGCATACGATGCAATTTCTGTGGCACCTTTCCACCGACTAGCCGCGCGGTGGTCGTACAGCAAAAACAGGGCCTTTTTCTGAGTGCCTGCGAAGAACTTCCGCCTTCAAAACGGGCCCCGAAACGGCCTCAAATCAGAAAAACAAAGTTACTAAGGGCTTTGCCCACTCCCGCAGCATATACTGCACTCTCGCCGCACCGCGAAGGGCCTCTCAATCTGAAGCAGTGCACTCCTGCACTTCTGGCTGTGCTAGCTGCAGAGATTTGCTCCCAAACTCGAAATAGGAAAGCTACACTGGTCCTCTTACCAGGACACCACAAACTTGGCTAGCTTTCTTGAGCTCCTTACCACGAACAAGGCTCTGATACCATGTAAAGAATAAGGGAGAGAGATAGGAGACTCAAGCTCAGCTTTCTTCACAACACACAAAAGAGAGAGGACACAAGGTTGGAGGGTGAAGCCTTTCTTCACTTTTGCACACAACAACAATACAATAGAAGAGGGAAATACCCTATATGTCAAAACCTAGAATACGTGGTTCATATGTGAACCCAAACCAAAAACATACGTGGTAGTCTAACTACACCACGAGTACAACTAACATAGGCGGTGACATAAATGATAGTCATCCAGGAGATATGTCGGGGATAGAGCTTGATATCTCAACAGAGGTGTAGAGAGAGGTAGAGAGATGGTGGAGATGGGGGGTAGAGAGAGGTAGAGAGATAGTAGAGTGGAGATGGGGGTAGAGAGAGGTAGAGAGATGGTGGAGATGGGGGGTAGAGGTGGAGGTGGAGGGGGAGGAGGAAATGGGGGGTGGAGGAGGTGGGGGATAGAGAGAGGTAGAGAGATGGTGGACTGGAGGGGGTGGGGGATGATAGGAGAGGTAGAGATATGGTGGAGTGGAGGGTGATGGAGATGGGGGGTGGAGGAGATGGGGGGTGGTGGAGGAGATGGGAGGTGGAGGCGGAGGTGTAGAGAGAGGTAGAGAGATGGTGGAGGGGAAAAGGATGGTTACCTTGAGTGGGGGAGATGGGAGGTGGAGGTGGTGGGGAGGAAGATGATGGGAGGTGGAGATGGAGATAGAAGAGGGGGTGATGGAAAAAGTGGTGGTGGAGGGGGGTTGACGGAAAAAGTGGTGGTGGTGGTGGTGGAAATGGTGGACGAAAGTTGGAGGACGGAAAATAGAGATAGACAGAAATTATGGAGGCTTAACGGAATTTGGAGAAGGGAGTGGCTAGTAAAAGTGTGGGGAAAGAAATGAGGGGGGTTGGTGTTGCTTTTATAGGATGTGGGGGGATTAAGGGTTAATTTTGGGTGTTTAGTGTATTAATGTGATTTTGTAAGTCAACATTATCCTTTTGCATTATTTGGAAGCATTTTTTCACTCCTTTGCTTTGAGGGATGTCCAAAGGGGGTTCTTTTTCACACATGCAAGCACGTGCTCTGCTTTCACTTTAGGCGCTAACCTCCCTGACAATGGTGCTAAATGTTGTCTCTATTTTACCCAAGTGCAAGTTTCAAGGGTGTTGGTCACCTACAGTCATGTCATTGCTCATTGTAGCATAGGTGTTCACAAGCGTAGCATAGGTCCTCGGGTCATGTCTCGGTGAGAGGTGTAGGCTAAAGTATGGAAAGTAGATCTCATGCACGCGTGAATGAGAAAGAGGGCTTGATTATAACGATTGATGGAGGCTCTCGCCTCCACGGGAGTTCAAGGGTTTAGAAGGGGATTTCAAGGTTCGAAAGGGGGACAGGGTTGAGAGAGCTAACTAGGAGTTCCAGGGTTCCGAGGGGGTTGTAGGGTTTAGGAGGAGTCCAATGTTGAGGAGTGGAGAGCTAGTCTTCTTTGCGGATTTGAGGGGTAAGGGTTGAGGAGGAGGAGGAGGGAGGAGGAGGAGAAGGGAGGAGGAGGAGGAGGGAGGAGAAGGAGGTAGGAGGGAGGAGGAGGAGAAGGGAGGAGGAGGAGGAGGGAGGAGAAGGAGGGAGGAAGGAGGTGGAGGAGAAGGGAGGAGGAGGAGAAGGGAGGAGGAGGAGGAACAGGGAGGAAGGAGGACGAAGGAGAAGGAGATGGGAGGGGAGAGGAGGAGATGGGGGAGAAGGATGAGGGAGGAGGAGGAGGAGAAGGGGGGAAGAGGGAGGAAGGAGGAGGAGGAGGGAGTACAAGGATAGAGAGTGCAAGGGTAAGGGCATGCTAGAACACGATAGTGTAAGAGAGCATGGATGCAATGGAGATCAATCGCATGAACACAATAGTGAGCGTGAACACTTAACCCCAAAGTGTGGGAGCTTCATTCCATTGAGAGATATTTATACATGTTGGTCTCTACACAATCCGTAGGTACCTCCGTGGTGGGACCTCTTTTGTAGGAGATCTTTTGGACAGGAGTCCCTCCACTTTTGCGGGGGATCTTTTGGGTCTCTACACAAAGTGGAGGGACTTTTTGGGTCTCTACACAAAGTGGGGGGACCTTTTGGGTCTCTACACAACGTGAAGGGACCTCCGAAAGTGTAGGCTTTTAGTCTTTCTCTCTCTAGATTTAGTCTTTCTCTCTCTAGATCCTGATTTTGCAAGTATGATTGGATCTTTTCTATAGAGGATTTTGGCTATCCTCATCCTTTAAGATTTATCATACCATCTTTCAGGATCAAGATATTACAGGCGGAGCTTTGCTGCTACTCTACACACACAATGCTCTCATAGTTGTTGTCCTAGACTGCACTTCTGGCCCTTGTTGCCACAGGGTTAACACCATTGAACTTGATCCTCTTAACACTCAAGAAAATTTCCAATGCCAAGAGGTATAAGCAAGATCTTTCTCCAACAATTGTAGTAGTTCTTTCAACCACAACATGTCAATGGCACCTACGGTCCAAGTACTTTGATAATTGTGTCACATCAATGGTGCCTACTGCCCAAGTTCTTTAACAATAGCATCACCCATTGACACCCTTACATGATGGTAGTCTCCATCCATTTCAAAGTGAGAGCTTCTAATTGACTCACATAGCCTCTTCATCAACACCCCTTCTTTTAGCCCTATCATGCGTGAGTCACATAGCCACCCATCCCTCTTAGAGCCAGGTGTCCTAGGCCTAAGACAATCTAGGGCATCCTCTATGTCTGCACCCCAATAAAAAAACAACAAGGGTGGAGGTGGCAAATCCACATCTTTTCTGCCTCAACCAAGAGAACCAAAGCTTCTGCACTCAAGTAAAACACCCCTACTTTAATCACACTCATTATGGCTTACCGAAATGGGATTCTAGCACCTTTAGTTTCTCATTTGACCTTGAATTTTGATTGATTGGTGATTCTATCAATTTTAGTCTCTCCTTTCACCTTGAATTTTGGTGATTCATCATGTCTATTCAATTTACCTTGTCAATTTTACTATATTCAGTCAAGAGAGAGTAGTGTATGCATGTTGATCCATATTTGCTAGTACTTTGCACAGACTAATAGGTCTAGCATTCAAACTACCTTTGTTTCATCCCATAGTTCCCCTTTCCATTTGATTGCCTCGTTGTGCTTTATGTATTTAACTGCATGGCTCTATGTTATGTTTTCATATCTAGTCTTCATTGGGTTTCATGCATTTCATTGCAGACTCATTTGTGATTTCCTTCATTAACTCATCCAAAGGCAAGCTACTATGATATCAATTGTATTCACATAATGGATTTTTGATCTTGTAAAATGTATAGCTTTCAATTTAGAAAGTCAATGAACATGATACCAAAGCCAAGGTTTTGTAAACTTTTTGTTTAAGATTCCCATGCCAACAAATTGATTCACATTGCATTTCATAATTTTACATTAATTGAGTAGACCTTCCTTATATAAGGTAAGGGTTATAATTGATTAGCCTAAACTAGCCTAACCTAGAGCAACCTAATCTAACCCAACTGAACTAACCAATCTAGCTATCCCAACCACCTAACATAACTTCACATAAACAAGCCCAATGTAATCTAAACTAGCACATCCTAATGTATGACATAACCCAACATAGCACTGTGAAGGGGAGGGCGAGGGGAAGAGAATGGTTGAGCGGCGCTAAGGGAGGGAGAGGGATGAGGAGAAGGGAGGGTGAGGGTGAGGGGGAAAGGGATAAGGATGAGGTAGGTGAGAGAGGGTGGGAGGCAAGGGGGGAGGGGAGAAGGGCAAGGGGAGGGGAGAAAGGGCACCACTGGTGTAGTGACCATTCATAAGTTGGCACTAATGTTTCCTTCAAAAAAATTCCCATTCACTCTATTGAGAGTTGATTGTAGACCTCACATCCAAATGTAGTATCTTGAAGAAAAACCAAATTTGTATACAAGAAGTACTGCCCCTTTTCATGTATCCAAGATGCCTTGATGGAGTAACCCAAAATCCTTTCTATCTATTACAAGCATTAAACAAAGTTTTGGAAGGCAATTTTCAAGCTGAGGCTCCCTTGAATGAGGCCTCAATCCAGTCCTTTGTATAGAGTCAATTCAAGTCTACGGAGCTTAGCCTATTTAAATTGTCAAGAGTCCTAGGCCAAATCCCCCCCTACATTGGGTCAAATTTGAAAATATCATGTGACTAGAAATAAATCCAACATGGATCATGTAGGCAAAGACATACAACAATGGGGAATCATATAAATGCAATCCCTCATATGAAGATTGAGAGCTTTACATAAAAATATGGATTGCAAAATAGCCTCAAATATAATCTAGAAGGTAAACATATCCATAATGGAGTGCAAACTAGCCTCAGATATAATCCAAAAGATAATATACATACACAAACTCAACATTCTCCGCTACACCTCCCAACATTCATCAAGAGTATAGGACATAGATATGAAATCGAAGGCTTTAATACAATGTGAGAGTGAAGCGAGAGGGAGAGAGGGAGGAAGAGAGAACACCATAGAAACCTATAATGTTCAACCCTATTCAAGGGCCTCTTGTGGCTTAGCAAGAAGTAGCTCATAGTGGCTCTATCCTCAATGAAGGTGTAGTACTCCAATGAAGGTGTAATACTAGTATGCTACAAGTCATTACGAATGAGTGGGATCTTGGAAGACATGAAGTTGTTCTAGTAGTGAAGAACTACTGGGACACCAAAGCTACATCGAAATCACCGAGAACTTGGCATTCTATGCAAG
Organism: Dipteris shenzhenensis; assembly: GCF_047967505.1. Lineage (NCBI taxonomy): Eukaryota > Viridiplantae > Streptophyta > Polypodiopsida > Gleicheniales > Dipteridaceae > Dipteris > Dipteris shenzhenensis. The sequence continues at coordinate 18,394,266 of NC_141619.1, forward strand.
GATTAACCACATCAAGAATCACTCCACTTTGTTTGAGAGATGATTGAGGATGGGTTAATTGGACTTTTCTACTTCTTGATGGAGGAGACAATTGCAGTATTTTAATAAAGGCTCTATTAAGAGAATAGATGGAGCACCTTATGCTATCATTGGGCATAGGAGCGCATTGAAAAGTGATAGGGCATGTTGGCACATGTGAGCCACCATAGGAGGAGGACAAGGTGGCAAGTGATGAAACAATCTAGATTTGGGCTTCATGGTGAAGGAAACATACTAGAGGTTGACTAAACAAGGATCCGACATATGTATCCTAGGCAAGGATCAAGATGTCCAGATTGGATTTTGGATATAAAACCCAAACTAGGTTCTGATAAGTGACTCTACAATGGAATTCAAAAGGCAAGAGTCACAAGTTCAAACTGGGTGATAGGTAATCCTCTCTTGAAATGGGTTTGAAGATAGTAGGTTCTTGGGTGGGACCCAAAAAATGATATAAAATTTGGCTCATAGCCCTGAGATGAGTCAGAGTATTGATTCAAGGGCATGCTAGAGATCTAGAGGTAATCTTTGTAAGCATTGTGGTAGGTGCTAAACGGCAATGATAGACATGTTCCAAGGGTCAATGAGGAATTACTACTACTATCATCTTCATGATTGTGGGCAAGAGAGCTAGCTCAATTATGAAGGGTGGTTGACTTAATAAGGCATCATTGAATTTTCTTGGAGATGTCATGAGTTAATAATGTGGACCCATCATGGAGAAGTTTCAAGTCCATCTCCTAGGATCAATGAGCCCAAGGAGTTGAGGAGGAGCAACATGCTATTTGTTGCACTACTAAAGCAACACAAGTGAGCATGAATTAGCACACATGGGATTCTACTAAAAACCTATAAGGAGGCACATGGCTTCCCTAAAACCATCTCTTCCTACTTTAGTCCAAGGATTGTTTACAACTAGGTTGAAATTGTGTGAAGCACTCACAACTTTGTGTAATTAAGGAATGGTTTCATGTGCTAGAGTTTGGATCTTGCATTTGTTTATTAATGTGTGTGCATAATGTTTGAGAATCTAGTTGTGACACCAACCAAGTGGTAGACTAGAAAGAAGTCCTATAAAGATCAAGGACCTTAATGTTGAATAAAGGTCAAGAAGTCCTATAAAGATCAAGGCCCTTGGTGTTGAATTTATGTGATACATCCAGGGGTTGGCTAGGTCTCAAAATTAAACAAAGGGCTCTCAACCACTTTACCCTTTGAATCTGACTTGGTTACTCATTTTAGACTTTTTGAGCTTCCTTCAACGATTTCTTAGGCTTGCTTCTACTTTTTTGGCATTGTAGAGCTTTCTCCTACAAGTCTCTTCCTTATGCCCTTTCCTCATACAATATCCACAATTGACATTCGCGCAATTGAAGGACATATGGTTTGTTCCTTATAGCCTCTAAAAACTATGCCTACATTTGGGGTTAGTTTTTTTCTTTTGATAGTATATTTTATTCCTTATGGCCCTTCCTCATATAATATCCATAATTGACATTAGGGCACTTGAAGACCATATGGTTTGTTCCTTTATACCCTCTAAAATCTATGCCTACATTTGGGATGTTCGGTACTCATCTTCAATAATATGTTGTGTACTTTTTTATGTTTTTTTCTTTCAATAGTATATTGTGTTCTTCTTTTAGGATATTTACATGTACAATAAGGAGCTTAAATTTTTCATCCATTGTCAAATGAAAATTTGTGATCATGTGCTCAACTTCATTAAGAGAGTTGCCAAGGTCTCCAAAGGTTATAAAGGTGAATATGCTATGTGGGAGGATTAACAATTGTGAGAGGCATACCTAAGGCATGGGAGTGAGAGTTGGAGCCTATGGTCCATTCAAATTTGATTGTAAACCCACTCCAATTTTGAGATATAATGTCTTTAGTCCACAGTGGCACTCACAATAGGGTCCTATCTTCTAACAAGCATACCCTCTAATGAATAGCTATGTGATCATCGCTACTTCAAAGGTTATCTTTTTGTTACCTTGACAAACCAATTCTTTGACCTTGGGTGAGTAATTTTCCACATAGTTTCCATTGGTCCTTGTTCCAAAGAGTGCCAATGCAAAAATGAACCCTTGAAAACGATAAGAGCACTGAATTCAAATGCCTACCAATTGGAAATCAAGTTAGTTGGCATTGTATGTACCATATTCAAGCCTTGCCTTTGAATGTATGTGCTAGATACACCATTTTATGCACGTCCTCAACAATACCCAATAGCACATGTATGTATTCAAAATAGTTTAAGTTATGTTGAGGATGTTCTGTACTTATGCCATGAAAAATATTGAATGGGAAAACCAAAAACCTCTATAGTGTTGGTCTAGCCATGGGACAAACTATCAAGTTACATGGTACTAAGGCTCCTAAAGCCATTGTGTTAGCTTGTTGGGATAATAGTTGCTATGGGTAGAGCCATGTGTGTGTGTGTGTGTGTGTGCAATTACAAGACAAACATTATCCATCTTAGACTTATCAATCAAGACAATTTGTGCTAGGATATTCTCTACCAAGAAAGCTTACGAAAAGATCAAATAATTTTGCTCAAAAAAATACTGGATGATATTGAAGGAGCTCCACTCACCTGTATCCATCCACAACAAGGACAAGTTAGAACAAGACCCCTTATTTGTGGGACTACAGGCTTCAATGTGTAGCTCCACTTGTTATCGATGTCACAATATCATAGGTTATTCTAATATAGCAAAATTGAATCGACCTTAGATGGTGGTACACTGTGTGGCACCTCAATATTTGAGTCACAAGCATCCAGATGCTCCATGTTTACGGTGTAAGCTCTTCACACTTTCTAAAACATATTTTTACAAATTACCCCAGGACGGAGGACAAAAGAGACTTTAGTCTAGTCTAATATGGAGAAAGTTTTATCTCCATTGAAGCTATAAACAAGATTCCTATAGAGACCAAGGATTTAATCATATAGATTACCATTTACTGAAATTTAGAAATAGACATCCAGTGGTCCCGATTCATGTCTATAGGAATATGACAATAATATGCTTAGTGAAAAAATCATCATACCTTTAGAATAAGAGACAACAAGGAAGTAGAGTATGATTTTCCTGAGTCTCCACCAAATCACGTCTAAGATCCAAGTGAATCCGTAATTATTTTCGATTTTCAGAATAAGAAAATTTCATTTATGTATATACCCACGAAAAAATGGTATATGTTTAAGAGGTATATTGGCATTATACTCACTATTACCATGCTATAAATGGTGTAAAGTACTGAGTGCTCCACCCTATCATTAGTGTTAAAATTAATGTTATTTGAGATAGTAGTTACCTCTTACTGGCTCGAGTGCTCCAACTAAAGTTCAAAAATTTTGACCACCATCTAACCCTTATAAAGCTTCACAAGGGCCCAAATAGTAATGATAATCGATGGTGGGTTATTAGATTATGGGATCATATACAACCATAAAAGAGTAACATATAGATTTGAAAAGGAGATCCTACCGGTCTCTAGATTACCTCTTATAGTCAACAGTTGTGTTGATAAGCATGCGTAGATCGTCATATCCTGGATCCCAGATCGTGATGACTGGCCTTGGTAGCGCAGATCGTCATATGCTGGAGCATTGATTGGGCACAAAGTAGTTGGTTGTGATTGCGTACTCCCCGTGACTCTAAAGCATAACTATGTAGATGTTTGGAGTATCTTTGCGCACCCACCTTTCACGTAGAAGACTCCGTTGGCCAATACATGAAGTATCTGTGTAGCTATCAAGATTAAGCGATCATGCATAGCTTTACAAGTTAGACCACCACTACTAATACTTGTTCGTGGTATGGCTTTATTTGGGTGTCAATCAATGCATACCTGGCTTGCTTCCGTTGTAGAAACTTTCTGTCAATAGTGAGTGGTCTTCAGGCCTTTAGCTATGCCACGAGGTCCTTCCTTGCCTTTGAAATAAACTGGTGCAAAATTCGATCGTTCAGCCACTTTGTTATCCTATCTCCATGCAAAGGAGAATAGCACGATTTCTACATGCATGGTTCAAGGCAAGTTACGCTCAATACCAAATAAGTCTACAGGCAATATAACTACTGACTGATATCAACGAGTGTATAAGAGCCGTGTTTCATCCCTGGACTGAGCATTGATTAGAGTCTCCTTATGGTCATAAGAGCTACGATGTCTTGTGGACGTCTATACCAGCAGCTTCTTTCCTTTACAAGGAGTCCACACAGCTTGCCTCTCCCGCTATCAATCTTGCAAAGGGATGGACAAGAGTATCAGCGGTAGCATAGTTCAGAAGCTATCGTATGAGCGAGAGGAAAAGAAAGAGAAAGAGAAACGACAAAGCACCATGCATTAACCCTGGGAATCGAAGCTGCATTTTGAATCGCAATGGTTTGAGTGGGAGGCCTTATATAGCCATCAACGTATTCAGGCCAACCTAGTCGGTCTATATTCATGCAACGTTTCACCTTATATGTGCATTTCCATGCAAAGTCCCATGGGTAATTAAAAAACAATATCCCTTAATAGCAATTCCTCACGGATTAGCACATGTTTGAACAAAAAAGGTCATGGTCTAGCTTTTATGGTAAGTCCAGGATTTACTACTTCTAAAAGAGTATACACACACGTGTGTGTGTGTGTGTGTGTGTGTGTGTGTGTGTGTGTTATTGAAAGATCATAGCGGTAGGGAGAGAAGCAAGCTAACACTAGGAATGGAAAGGAAAGATAACAAGCATAATGGAAATGAAATGGAAAGAAAATGAAAGCAATGGACAAGTACTCACATGATACCAAAGAGCTTGACGTTGACTGATATATTAGACAATAGACAAGTACAACACTATATAGTGCAACATTAGACTCTAGAAAGCCATAGTGTATATGGGATAACTCCCAATATGACACGTGGCATGTCTAGGACTCACTAGACTATTAAATACACCTAGAACACTCATTTTAGACTCACTTTGGCTTCATATTCCAACACCCCCCCATGAAGTCAAGGTGAGAGACTAGTGGAATGGAACCAAGAATAGAACATGACAATGATGGTCTAAGGTGAGGGACTATTGGAATGAAACCAAGAACAAAACATGATGATGACGGTCATCAAACTGTGCACCCTATGTAACTCAGAGGCTAAAGTCTAAGCATGTTCAGAGGTTGATCCAAGCACTCTCATGGCTTGAGACTCAACATGCTCAGAGGCTCATATTATAGCATGGCTACATGACCAGCTCATAGGTCTAGGAAAACACCAACATCCTAGAACTCTGCTAGGCCTAATAAACAAATAGACCTATCAAAGCCAATACATGGCTCCCACAATACACCCCCCTCTAAATCTATCAAAGCCAATACATGGCTCCCATAGTACATCCCCCCTTGGCTTCATAATAGGACATGTTAGGAAGCCACGCACCAAAATAGGAAAACCAAAACATCTTTTTAGGAGGACTATCCAAGGCAGAGGACCTTTAGACTCAATGAAAACCAAACACTCATTACATATCATTTTAGGGGTAGGGCAGAGGACCCCAAAATACATCAAGCTGTAGGAATAATGAAAATAGATCTCTTAGGAGTAAGAGATGTCCTCCAAGTAGCTAATGCACATGTGTGCACATCCCTATGAGACAATGACGATGTCGATGAAGCGCTAGTAGGAATTCCCCAAGATATGTGTCGTTGAAGTCCATGGGTTAGCTAAATGGAGCACTCACATAGTGACTCTCAAAATGGCTAAGGGAGCATCACCAATGTGTCAAAGTAGAGGCTGGAGGTGTCACGAGCACTTCGAGGAGCCAACCAATGTGTACCACGGGCACCACGAGCACTCGGAGAAGTGATCGAAGAAGTCAAGGTGTAACCGCGGGACTCACATCAAGCTTGAAGCAATGCACCAATCAGAGAAGGCACTATAGTGTAGTGTGTCGAAGTAGTGTCGGAGTGCTTACATCACACTGGAAGCATCTTCACTTCCAATGCAATAGTATAAAGTGGAGATTCACCTTGATAAGTTCTTCATGAGCTGGAGCAAGTTTGAAACTTCTTCATGGCAGACAGAAGTAGAAGGACAGCAGCTCCAAGAGAATGATGGGTAGAATACGGGCACCAACTTGTGGGCAGCAGCTCTAAGAGAATGTCAGGCAGAAGGAGCAAATGGCGGGCTGGAGCAGAGGTCAACAATGATGAGGATGGACAGTCCACGTTGAGCTGGTTGCATCATGCTTGGGCTATCAAATCATTGAGCTCCAGAACAAAATTCGTGCACAGAAACAAATTTCGTCACTTCTTGCAAGGGCTGTAACTTTTCACAGAAAACTCGGATTGCAATGATGTAAAAACAAAATTTGTAGTACTTAAGGTCCTCTTCAACTTTTTTGAGACACAAAGCCATAATTTTTCTTCTAGATCCAGATAGAAGCATCACATCATCTGTAGGTCACAGAAAGATGTAGTTGAAGGAAGGAGAAGAGAGGTGGCAAATCATGGCATGGAGAAGAGAGCTCAAGGAAGGAGAGAAGAGGGCAGCCTTCCAAGGAGGAGGAGGGAGAGTAGCTTCATTGGCCTCCCTCACCTCAACCTCTTAGAAGGGAAAGGGTAAGAGAGAGCAGGGCTAGGAACATGGCTCTGATACCACATGAAAGATCATAGTGGTAGGGAGAGAAGCAAGCTAACACTAGGAATGGGAAGGAAAGATAACAAGCGTAATGGAAATGAAATGGAAAGAAAATGAAAGCAATGGACAAGTACTCACATGATACCAAAGAGCTTGATGTTGACTGATATATTAGACAATAGACAAGTACAACACTATATAGTGTGACTCTAGGCTCTAGAAAGCCATAGTGTATATGGGATAGCTCCAATATGACACGTGGCATGTTTAGGACTCACTAGACTATAAAATACACCTATAACACTCATTTTAGACTCACTTTGGCTTCATATTCCAATAGTTATTACCAACAAAGCTCTATCCTTAAGGGGATAGAGCTTACTGTAGTGTTGAGATTAGGAGCCCTTGTAATGAGTATAGCTTCGATCGCAAGGAACAATAAGCACTCAATCTGTAGAGACTGATCCTATTGTCGATTCCAAAGCCTTGTGTCTTCTTGCTTGAGTGGACTCAGCGTGACAGGCACTTCCTCTATAACCGTCGCCCATGAGATCTCTTTTCAAAGATTTCTTGTACTTGTTACGTAATACAATCTACTTCCCACTTCTAGTACCAAACCATGATAACATTTTTCAGGCCAGTAAATCCAACCATAGTACATGTATTTAGTCGTAAAGGAGGCCAAATTCATGATGATTCCTATGGTGTGGGGTTCAAGGTCTATTATAGTCAAATCTCCTCCAATCGCATATGAATATACATATATCCATACCTCCCTATATATTTAGAGAACAAGTCCCCTTCCTTGGGATTCTATAGGGAAAAGCTATTAGTAATCCTTTATATCTTTATATATAACTACTAATGTATAGAGTGTCTATATGCCAATGTTGTCTAGCAATAGTAATTGCAAAAATTTGCAATCCATTGGTCAGTCCAATGTTTATAGGAGTACCTCCCTTATGCCCTCCTAAAGGTTGCAAGGGCCCCAAGGGATATATCAAGTTCCCATATTAATAAATGCTAAGGGGTAAAAAACTTACATTACAAATAGCATATGTGGGCTAGTCTACAATAAATGTCTAATAAATGCAAAATTCTCCCATTAAGTATAAATGCTTCTAGTGTTCAAGCATACACATCATCACCCAACCACGAGCTGGAGGACAACATGATCTCCAAGGGGATGTGTGTGTGTGTGTGCGTGTGTATGTGTGTGTACGTATACGTATACGTGTATGTATACATATACATGTATGTATACATATACGTGTATGTATATGTATACGTATATGTATATGTATATGTATGTGTATGTGTGTGTGTGGGGGGGGGATGGTGTTTGGACTAACAACAAAGCTTTACGGCCTATGAAAGAACTGAATAGCCTGCAAGATGATGCAAAAAAGATGAAGGGTGAAGAGGATGTAGAGAAGAAGATCTTGAAGGGTTCCCAAGAGTCCTAGAACCCCTAAATGGGGTTGGCAAAGGTCGAAAACTCTATAGCTCTCAGTGTGTCACACACACCACACACACACACACACACACAGATGTCCGTATGTACGTATATACATACATACATACATACGCACGTACATACACACGCACATACATACATACATACATGCATACATACATACATACATACATACATACATATACATATATATATATATATAGAGAGAGAGAGAGAGAGAGATGGGGACCAAACATTGAGAATACGTGTGATGAAAATGAAAAATAGGGAAAAATAGTCAAGTTGTGACTATCCTCTATTACCCCCATTTTCCTTAAAAGCTAGTAATTGGGATGGGTTGTCAAATATTTTGAGAAAAAGGTATCCTCTTTGAAAAATCCAGCCTTTTGGCTCATTGTTGTGGCTACTTACTATGCTTGGCTCAAATATTGCTCACTTGTTTCCTAGAAACTTTCCCTTTTTTGGACAAGCATTTAAACACTAATGTCTCTTAGCTTCCAAATGTTTGATTGCATATGTTTCTTGTTATTAAGATTTTTTTGATTTAGTGTAAGCTCCTACACAAGCTTCAAAAAATGGCTGCTTGAATGAGGGCCCAAGCTATTGGCTTCTCAATAAAAGATTGGTGTTATGACATCGTATGGCACTTAGGCTAAGGCATCAAGAGAGGGGTAAGGACCAAGCCAAACTCGTGATTGTAAGAAGAATACTATTGCAAGGGACCAAGAGAAGCAACTTTAATTGTTGTGGAGATGATTTTGGCTTTTGGCAAGAAGGTAATTTTGTTTATGTGGAGGAGGATATTGGGGGCCGCTCTTATTCTTTTGAAATAATGAAGGAGATATTTATATTAGTCTCCATTTTCCCTATTCCAACTATCAAGATGTGCTTCCTCAAGAGGACTTTCTTCACTCAAGCCTCTTCTTCTTTGGTTTTGGGTGTTCATCCTCATCCTCTTCTATCAACTTACTTTGGTCCCTTATTGTTGAGACCTTGGAGCCACTTCTTTTCAATAGAAAGGTTCCAATCTCTTTGAGTGTTCAAACCATGTGTTTTGAGATACCTTGATGGCGTATATCATTTGAAGGAGCTTGTATATTGAGGCCAAATTTCTTGATTTGATTGCATGAAGTTTCACATAGCACTCTTTTGTAATTGATGTGTGGACTTTGATTGGAACATCCCTAATGCTCAATAAGAAAGGCACCTTTACTCATCTCTATCTATACCAAAATCAAATTTCTTGATTTGATTGCATGAAGTTTCACATAGCCCTCTTTTGTAATTGCTATGTGTACTCTTTTGTGATTGCATGAAGTTTCACATAGCACTCTTTTGTAATTGCTATGTGTACTTTGATTGGAACATCCTTGATGCTCGACAAGAAAGGCACCTTTACTCATCTCTATCTGTACCAAAAACACCTTATGGTTGATGAATCCTATAAGATCTTGTGATCAAAAGGTATCTAGAATAGTGTCTAAATTCAGCTTCCATCATCTTATATGGTTACTATAATACTCCTTAGTTATCAATATCACAATGGGCTACAAATAGTCTTGATGAGAACATTGTTGCCATCTTTGCTAAAGACCTATTAAGAAGGGACATAACAACACCCTATAATTTGATTCCTACCATGTAGGCAATGAGGATGCAAGAGACAAGCTATTATGACTCTCTCAACAACTCTCTCTCCACGTGTAATGTGAGGCAAGCTTGCTTCTTTGCATAGGATCTCATTCAAGACAATCAAAGTTAAGGAAGTAGTCGAGGTTCAAACCACTCAGTCATCCCTTAACTTTAGTGGTCGAATGAGGAAACGATTCAAATGATTCCCCATTAAAGGAGAAACGTACTAAGTCTTCACCATCTTTGATTCTATGATTAAGACGCATGCTTTCAAGTCAACAAGATTGTGCAAAGCTTTAGGATAATGAGGGAATTTTGGTAGAGTTTTTGATATCTTGGAAGATCAAATGTTTGTCCTTATCTCTTCTTATAGTTCCCACTCAAAGTGAACTATTAGGATAGTCGAGAGTATCACAACTAGTGACATCTTTTCATGCCAATGCACTCCTTCCACTCATGCAAGACCAACATTTAACTTTTACTTTGATCAAAGTAACAATGCAAGACCAACATTTAACCTTTACTTTGATCAAAGTCGATTAATGAAGTTAGGAGCATCCAAGGTTTTACCACTATTGCAATCCTCGGATCAAAGATACCACAAATCCCAACTAGCAAATATCCCTCATTAGATTTCATTTGACCCGTGGATGTATTTCTTCATGCTTTTCAAAAGCAAACACATGGTAATCTATGATTTTAATAGTATTGTGCACTATTGATTTTAAAAGTGTTTGTGCACCCTTCTCCCAGTTGAAATTGCGCTTCATTTGAAAAAAACCTTTTCAACAAGATCCAAGATCAATCATTAGTTGGCTTCCTCACAGTGTTAGAGGAAGTGCTAAGCTAGGGGAATCTTGGCTTCACATGGATACCTCGAGGTCAAATGGTGAGATATATGTGCTACTGTGTGGGATTGGATATTCCCATAGAGTAAGATATTCCCCCATTCAAAAGAGTACCCATTGCAAGTTCTTTATTTCAGATTTAGGATTAAACAAATTCCTTTTAGTGATGGCTTGATACATCACATCATGCTAGTGCTTTCATAAGGCATTTATGGGGCAACTTTGATTATTGCATAAATTTTATTTGGGTAGGGTTAGATTGTGTGTGAGATGCTCGAGCTTGATGGCAGATGATTATCATGCCATGGGTAGAGCGTGGCTTAAGAATGATTAACCCAAAGATGCAAGGTAGAGCCCTCTTGAGTAAGCTCATAGTCAAAGAACTCACTTTAGGCATAGAGCCTTGGAATTTTTTGGCTCCTAGAGAGCACCCCTTTCATAGGGGACAGTGTCATTTTTTGGCCATGCACTGGGACCGTGTAAAATAGTTTTGGCCATGTAGGATAGGCTAGTCAGAGAGGGTAAAGGAGATGACTTGTCAAAGAGCAAAAGGAGGTGGCCTTCTTCTCTTACACCACACATAGTGAGAGATGTCTACACTATATACATTAGTAGATTTCTACAATTGGATGCCTTCATCTCTTACACTACACACATTGGAAGATGTCTATAGTTGGGAGATGTCTACACTATACACATTGGGAGATGTCTACACTATGCACATTGGCAAATGTCTACAATTGGATGCCTTCTTCTCTTATACTACACACATTAGAAGATGTCTATAGTTGGGGGATGTCTACAATGTATAGATCAAGAGATGTATACACTATGCACATTGGTAGGTGTCTACAATTGGATGCCTTCTTCTTTACACTACATATATTGGTAGACGTCGATAGGTGCACGCCTCATCCTAGATCCCCTCATGAGAGTGGCATTGGTAGGAGCAATATGTGCCCGTTGAGGTTGTTACCAAATTTTGGTCTCACAATTTCATATTTCTTTTAGTTGGTGGCCCATGGAGGCCTACTAATTGATCCGTGTTTGTAGTAGATGAGAGAGATGAGACCTACCATTGTTGCAAGGCTAAAGACTTGAAGATGATCTTCCATTTTTAAAGGAGTTATAATTTGGCATAGAGGACTCTTGTATGCTATTTTAAGATTTTTGATGGATTGAGGAGGAGAGGCGAAACATGCATTTCTTCATAAATACTATCTCCTTGTCATAGCATCTTCAAGACTCCTTCACCTTCGATATGTTAGCACCCAAATATTTCCTTGGAGGACAATGTGATGGATACCACCTTCCTAGCTTGGAATATCTAGGTAGCATGATGCAGTCTCTTGATGGACAAGAAATAAATGTGACTGTGAGACTATCCTTACAATATATGGAATATCATATATACCTATAAGCCATCCTTGAAGGACAACGTATCAAACACAATTGCAAGCTTCATATAGTGGAATCTCTAGGTAATATCATGATGAGTGGGCAACAAACGAGACTTGTGACTAACCTTATCACAATATATGGCACAATATCATCTACACCCTACAAGACACCTGGGAGAGCATATAGAGGGGGGGACTAGGAAGATTGTCGAAAGGTGTGAGCACCTTTGCCTACAAGTATTCTATATTTTCATAGATCAAGGTATCCCTTGGTTATACAATCCTCTAGACTAGGTTATAGATGCTACCTTCTGAGGCACCTCGGGCAATGAACTTGGACCCCAAGAGGGGAACCATCACATCATTTTCAACACTTTACAAATTGTTGAACTCTTGTATTGTTTTCAAAGTTTTTAAAAGGCACTGTCAAAATATTACAAAGTCATACACCGATGCAAAAGTAGAGTCTCATACACTAAAAATTGGCTTGGTAAATTATAACATAGATTATCTAGCAAAAACAATGGGAGAAGTTCTCTTTCATCCTAAAGGATGTACCACATATGGATTGCCTTGCTTATGAGATTGATCTTATCAATAGCTACAAAGCATCATGTTTTCAATAACAAAAGGAAGGATTGTTTCTATTAGGTATTTCAATTTGTCACACATCTTCGTGTCCTTGTTTCTGAGAACCTCGTGAACTTGAAGTTTTCTTTATATCGATATCAATCTTAAAGACTAGAAATTGCCCAAAATATGTTCTTCTAATGAAATGCTAAGTCTATATTTATTGAGTCTACCTATGCCTTGACCCATTATACATTTTATGACATGGAGTACCCTTCCAATATATAGGGTTAAAGCTAGCAATTATGTTTTGATAGTTGCGTTTTGCTTTTAATGGCATTGATTTTATCTTTCGAGCAAATAATCCTTGAATTGATCAAAAGCCTATAGACCCCAATCATTGCTAGATCTTACACTCCCTCTCCTTTGATGAATGTGTGCCTTTCATGAGAAAATGAAACTATGCTAGAATGGATTCCTCCCTAAATTACATTGCAAGAAGATATGCATATAACATACATGCACACATTTCGTTGGAACTACATATGTTTTTAAAATGTTTGCACACACAAGTTCTTACTATAGCTTGCATGCAATGTAATTCCTTAGCCCCATCGTAAATTCTTTATTAGATGAGAGGCCCTCTAGATGGCAGTCTCAAATTTAACGAAAGTTACATCTATCCATGCACACACCAACGCATCTTACAATCACTTATGTGTGAGTGTGATTAACACTTGTTACATCTTGCAAACCTTGGAGTCCTCAATTTTCATGAGCTCCCCTCTCCATATGAATCTATGCTCAAGGGTGGTGATCTCTCTCTCTCTCTCTCTCTCTCTCTCTCTCTCTCTCCAAAATTTCATGAACATAATGGGCAAGGGCATTAACACCTTTTGGATTTTAAAAAAACAAAAACTCAATCCTACACAAGATGTAGCTTCATTATGTATTGAAAGGTCTCCAATCACTAACCCACCTCCAAACTCAAACTTCATGTGTAAGATTCCATGTTTTACAAACATATGCATGAATGCACATGATGTTTTATTATCTTACCTGTAAATATATCCAGAAGCTTTACCACCATCCTCGCACACACATAGATTGCGAGTCCAAGATCCTCTTGAGAGGGTAATCTAGGCATGTGGTGGAGATTCCCGCCCATCTGCTCATATTGACCCTTAAGAACGCCCATGGGTTCGTACTAGGCCCTAGTTGTGCTCTCAACACTTGAAGGCATTAGCATTGGCATTGAAATCTCATACGAATACTTTTACGCTAAGATCCTAGGAGCACCCCTTAAGCCCTTTCACTGAATTTGACTCTTCCTCTAATAAGGAAAGGCCCTTAAATGGCATGTGAGAGGGACCTATCCACCATCGATAGTGATAGAGTCCCTCACTTTGCTCAAAGAAAAGGTCCTTGATAGGCCTCTAGCAGATAATGCAAGCTACAAAAATCATCCAAATAAATGGCAATGAGCTCTGTGAGATAATCCCGAAAGTCCTCAACCATGAATCTCTAAAAAGTAGATGGTGCATTATGAAACCAAATGGCATGACTTTAGTAGCATACACACCCGACTCTGTTATGAAAGCAGTTTTGGATTGATCCTCAAGTGCTATAGAGATCTGATTATATCTACTGTAGCCGTCTTAAACGAGTACATCTCGTGGCCTGCAACCTGGTCAAGTATTCCATCTATAAAAGGAATCTAAAAAGAATTTGACACTATCTATTTGAGCATTCAGCTTCCTGTAATCCCCGCAAATGCAGAGCTTGCCATTTCTCTTACAATCAGAGATCACCAATCGCTACAATTAATCGTGTAGATGAATCATACCTGGATGAGCTAGTCTAAGCTTGGCTTTTACTTGCTTTCTGGGCCAAGTCATTATTTCACTACGCACATCAACTAACTTACCCTACCAAGTTTCCTATGATCTGAAATCCAATTGAGAGACCTTAATTCATGTGTGATGGGTATCCATGGTTGGCTATGCGAATTTGTCCAAGCAATGATAACATTTGCTCAAGCACAAACATGCAAGCCTCTAGGCCAAGTAATTGGTTCAGTGCACATCAACCAACTTACCTACCAAAGTTTCGTGTGATCCCGAAATCCAACTGAGAGGTCTTCATCCATGTGTGATGGCATCCACGGAGATGCCGCCTGGCTCTCCGAATTTGTGCAAGCAATGACAGCAAATACATGCAAGCCTATGGGCCAAAGTCATTGGCTCAATGCACATCAACTAACTTACCTACCAAAGTTTCCTGTGACCGTGACTCAAGTGACCGTGACTCAAGCACACACATGGCGATGAAAGTTTCTTCACGCGGCCTCGTGGCGACGAGAATTCGCCCAAGCACATGAATTTGCTTAATAACATCCAGTTCGACGTTTTTGTGGTTTCGTTCTCACATCGAGTATGGCCACCAGCATCAGACGACGAGCAACTGTCTCTCTCCCCGTGTTCGCCGGCTCCTTCGGCGAGACCATCATCCATTCATTCGAAACGTACAAAATTCGCCCACATTTCTTCCATATGGATCGTTCTTGTCAAAGCTTAGTGCCCGCACAACGTTGTTGTTTATACTATGTGCTTGCACTGGCAGGTACGAGGACTATCTAGATAGCCAGATCACTTCCACGGATCTTTTCTATCTCGAAGATATTGACCTTGCGAGGCAGTTGGTAGAACTCGGGTGTGAATTTGTCTTCTGGACTTCTGACGATCTTTTTTTTCCTTGAACTTCTGACGATTTTTTCGTTAACACAATATGAACGAGATGAGTATATTGCTCATAGGTTTATTTTCATTGCAAACTTTGGACATACGTGATTGGATAAAATCGCATGCCTTATAAATGTGTTCAAACGCATTCGTTATACTGATCTGGAAAAATGAAGACATGCTTCTTGAAAGATCGGAGGATAATACAAATCAATTGTACAATATGAGATGACGGACGACATTTGTTTTGCTCCCCAGCGCAACTCACAGCATCTATTTTCTTTCTCTTTTGAATGATCCAGCCCTGGCCCCTTTTCCTTGCTTAGGCATCGCAAATGATTTTTATGCCCACTAGAGCACGTTTCTGTTCCCAAGGTAGTTCTTGCTTTGTATGTTGTTCAAAGAGCTTTTTCACAATATGTATGACAGTTCCAGTAGGAATGCTACGACTAGCTAGTGTGCCCACCCATCCTCAACCGTCTTAATCCCACTATGTTATCACGTTCTTCTTTTTGTCTTACTACTTCTCTCTTGTATCCTTCATGGTATCACTGTTTTATATTTACTTTCTGCAAGTGTGCTCAACCAAATCTGCTGAAGCATGAAACCATGTGCTGGAGGAAGAAACGCCGAGAAAAATAAAAGAGACAGGGTTTAATGGAAGAGAGAGAGCGGGTGACTGTCATGAAGTTAATAAAACTGCAGCGTATAGTTTTGGCATATTTCTGGATTCATCTAGATATAAGGGTTAATGGAAAAGAAAGAATGGAGGAAGTAAGGAATGGGGAAATGGCAGTGTAAAACGAAACATGGGTGCACTGTCTGCTGAATACACTCACACCTCACCTTGAATCTGTGTACACATGGTTTAAAGAATGAATTATGTTTTTTCGTTTCCTACTCAGCTAAACGCCTAAGGGCAGATCATGCATCAAAGGAAACAGTAGCAGTACGTGTTTTGTTTTTCATTGTGCTTTCCTAAGGGGGGATCAACTTTCTAGTTGTACTGTGACAACTTATTTGGTACTTTTAACTAGAACAGCTATCGGAGCAATGCAGAAATAATGACAAGAGAGCAATTCACATCTCAAAAAGAAGCAGCAGAACAAGCTCGTCTACAGGTGCCATTATAGGCTTGTAGACTCAAATAAATAGTGGTTTTGGAAAGCTTTTATTTTTGTTGATCCTTCCACCGCTTGTCGTCTACTTGGTGGTGACTATCAAAATGATGCATGGTGGCTCACCTCTATAACGTTAACGGTTGATTTACCATAACTGCAGTTAAATGCAAGCATGTGGGCATGTGCAGTCATGCCTGCTTGTAAATTACGTATACCTCTGAAGTATATATGATTGATCGATCTGTCTTACAGACAAACTTTGGTCTTTAGGTTTTCCCTATTAGAACTACCCTTATCAATAGCGAGTTCTCTTGTATAATGTAACAGATTTGTGCAGTTTACTACTCTTACTGTTTATGTAAATGACTTTCATCGATTTGACATTTCTTTCCTTTATCTCAATTGTTTCAGGCTTTGCAGAAAATTCCCAAAAAAATATTTAGTGCGGGGAAGGATTTTCAAGGTTTTCCATTTTTGAAGGTAGTGTTAACCTCCTCTAATATTGATCTTTTGATAAAAATCAATACTGCACTTTATTACCATGTAGAATACACGAAAACTTAGGATTCCTTTATGAAATCTCCCTCTGCTGGAAAAATATCTTTTTTATAATACAGCAGGATCTCCATTCTGATATAAGCGGGGCTCTAGCTGCATGAACCATCGTGAAAACTAGTCCAGTGAAGACTTTCCCAAGACACATGTATGACTACATGATCTCCACTAGCTCTCCTCGGTAAGTAAACCACTCCCCATGAGGTGGTGAAAATCACAACCTTGGTCTTGCCAAGTTTGACTATCAAGTCTCTCTTCTTGCAAAACACCTCTAAATGCTTCTGTAGACCTGCTATTGAGGAGAATAGGAGGACCATGTCATCTGCATACAGCAGTATCTGTATCATCAACTCAGCCAGGTATGATCCCTCACCTCCCAAGCGATCAATGAAGATTGTGATCTCATCTATGTAGAGCCCAAAGAGTGTCAACAATGAGAGGGGACATCCTTAATTCACTCCGATTATGCTCTCAATCCAATCTAATAGGCCTCTCGGGGCACATACTCTTCCTCTGGCTGACTCATACAGACTCGTCAAACCCCCTGTTCATATCTCCTGGAATCTGCATCTCCTTAAGTCGCCTAATCATAAAGGATCGTGGGACTATGTCAAAAGATTTCCGAAAGTCTACAAAGCAAGCGTAGACTTCACCTCCTCGATGACGGCCCCCTAGAGTGAAGACATGGTCAAGTGTGGAATGATCACCTAGCTCTTCATTTTCTTGCATTTTCAGCTCATAAAACTTTAATTTCAGAAAAACTTTGGAGTTAGTAACCTTGTTACCAAATAAGCTCTCCAATCGGTGCCAGATCTCCTTAGCCTTGGATTTGAAGTCGACATGATGAATGAGAGAATCTGCCAAGCATAGCCCAATAAGATCAATAGCTTTGTCATTCTGTTGCTTCCAAAGTTTGAGTTGTTGTTGATCCGTTGAAGTGGCATCAGTTGCAATGATGTCCCATACTCTTTCCTTCATGAGAAGCAACTACAGCTTCGTCTGCCAAGTAGGAAAGCCTTGGCCCTTGAACTTCTCCACGAGCAGAGAGGTGAGGATCGAGATGTCATCATGAGAGAGATGGAGCAGCAATTTGTGAGCAAAATGAGGACAGCTCAGCTCACTAGCTCATGCAGAATGGGAAAGGCATTGAATATCAGCAATGGCATGCATCCCGAGGGCACAAGAGGGCTGGTGCGGACAATAGCAGTCGCAGCAGGTGCAGCAGCAGTGGGCCGACAGTACTGACAGGCTGGAGTCCTTTGCTCTCTCTCTCTCTCTCTCCCTCTCTCCCTCTCTCTACAAACACACTAGGGCCTAGGACAAACGTCGGGCTGGACTCCCCCGAAGGTTTTTATTCATGAAGAGAGAATTTGAGTATATAGTTCAGCGTAGAGCTGTCTGTTCTGAATTTCAAACGTGAATTCATTTTACAAGAGTTTCAAGCTCATTTCAAAATGGCAACATGCCACTTGTCAAAAATCTAGACTAAATCCTATTACATGCCTCTAAGGGCAATTTCTGGGGTCTTCGTAGCACTTGGTCACGTGGGTGGCCTCCGAAATACTCTTTAGCCCCTCATAGTACCTGCAACAATTGGAACTGTCCGTTCTGTCCGTACGGATTGCATGGCCTGTATGGCCTGCTTGCAGCGGGCTGTACGGCATGTTTGCAAGGTCGATGAAGCAGCTGGTGGTGAGGCTGATAAGGCGGCTGATGGCGAGGCAAAAGAAGCACTGTTGACGAGGCATTTCGGGCTGAAGAAGGGGTAGTTAATGGCGAGGTAGATCAGCTCCAACGGCTCCGAAGGTGAGGCTAAGGGAAGCAAGATGGGAAGAAAGGAGTG
Source organism: Dipteris shenzhenensis (assembly GCF_047967505.1). Classification (NCBI taxonomy): domain Eukaryota; kingdom Viridiplantae; phylum Streptophyta; class Polypodiopsida; order Gleicheniales; family Dipteridaceae; genus Dipteris; species Dipteris shenzhenensis. The sequence continues at coordinate 18,413,117 of NC_141619.1, forward strand.
GAAGGGAGCTCTATCTTGGAGGAGAGGAGAGCTTCCATTTTCCGGCTTCTCTCATCCTCTAGCTAAAGCAAGGAGAAGGGAAAAATAGGAAGGGAGGCTCTGATACCACATGAAGGCACATGGTCGAGAAGGAGAGAGACAGAGAGAGAGAGAGAGAGAGAGAGAGAGTGGAAAAGAAATGACTAAGCAATGAACAAATGAAAGTACTCACATGTAGACCAAACAGCTTGTAGCCTGATATTTGATTGATGTGACACTAAACAAGTACAACTCTTATATAGAGCACACACACACATATAAACAACAATTCATATGGGATAACTCTCGATGTGACACGTGGCATCCATAGGACACACTAGACTAGAACTTACTAGAACACACCAAACTAACTCAACTTGGCTTCATGCTCTAACAATGGGTACCTAAGGCTATGAACCATCCTAACCGGGGTCTCTGCCATGGTCCTAATGTCTCTAGAGCATGTCTGAAATCTATATCTATTGCACCCTAGCCCGCTCTGTGGGCCTCACTCTAGGACATCACGAACAGAGCTGACGTTGCCTCGAGTAAATCATATTCTCACGGGTCCTATGTCTGGCATCATACCCTTCCACTTATTTGTTTGGTCTAAGAATCTTAACTTTTGCTACCCTTTCTCTGAAATAAACCTGCACTTGTTTTCCTTTTTGAGTGATACAACTTACATCATTCTCATCCCACTCGACTTGTGGTTACTTCCTTCTTGAGGCATGTAATTTTTTCATCTTTTGTATATCCTTCCTCGTCACCAAGGTAGCTATCTGGCAGTCCCCCAATGCATAGGATTCTCTTAATTTGCTCTATGGCTTCCTGCTCTTTTACTTCCACATACAGATCTGCTCTATTGACTTTACTTTTTGAAGATGCAAGACATGCAATGGAAAGAAAAGTAGAAAAGCAAGACTAGGCAAACATAATGGAAATGAAATAATGCTAGAAAGAAATGTACAACCAAGCAAAGTACTTACATGATCAAGAAAGGCTTGAGGCTTCATTGATTTGACATGAGAAAGTACAATGCCTTTATAGGATAGTCACACAAACTCTAAGTGTCAAATGTATATGGGATAAGTCCCATAGTGACACGTGGCACTCTAGGATATAAAGTAGTATAGTACTCCTCTAGAACTTAATAGAAAGACACTAAAAGTCACTCAAATTGACTCCATTTCCTAACACCCCCCTATGGAGGAAAGGTGAGGGACAACTGGAACGGAACCAAGAACAGAACATGACAATGATGGTCATCAAAACTGTGCATGCCGGTCTAGAACTAGACATGGCTCCCACACAATCTCAGAGGCAAGTGAGCATGGCTCAGAGGCTAGTGAGCATAACATAGAAATCTCATCTAGCATGGCTTAGAGGCTCATTATGCATGGATGCATGATCAACTCAGAGGTCTAGGAGACCAATGCACCAACAAATAGACCTATCAAAGCCAAAAACACATGGCTCCCACAATACATCCCCTCCTGGCTCCAAAGACTAATAAGGAACATGGAGCCACATACCAAAAAATAGAAAAGAAATACATCATTTTTGGAGGACTATCCAAGGCAAAGTACCTTTATTAACTACACACATATGATTTATTGCATTCATTTTTTGGAAATACCCCTAGGGCAAAGTACCCAAATATATCATGCTCAGAAAGCAAAATCATGATCTCCATCATCCTCTAGATGTTGGAGACAGACAGTGAGAGCATGATCATGTGTCAGATGGTCATCTTTGTCTGCATCATCACTAGTGGTGGATGCCACCCAACTAGCATGATCCTTCGATTGTTATTGAGCAAGCTTCTGGTAGCACCTGTCCTCAGTATGACCGAGCTTGTTGCAATAAGTGCACTTGAACGGCTTGAATGTCTTTCCTCGTGCTGGTGGAGTCAATGGCCTAGGTCTCCATTTGCTGGTGGAGGAAAGAGCATGTGTAATATCTGAGTAGGATGGAGATTCATTGTTGCGGCGATCCTTTTCAAGCAGAAGAGACACCATATCTTCGAATGTAGTCGACGCAATGCGAAGTACTTCAAGGGCATTCTCAAAGCGAGAAATCCCTTCCATACTTGTCATGAGGACAGCCATTTTGTCCTCATCATCCGGGCAACACTTCAATTTGGAGAGTTGTTGAACTAAAGCTCCCCCGCCTCCTTCTTTGCCCCTGATCGCTCCCCCCGCCTTCTGCCCTTGCCTTTTTCCTCCCCTTCCGGCCCCCCCCTTCGCCCCCCGCCCCCTCCTTCACCCCTTCCTATCCCGCGCCCCTCCCTCCCTCTCCTCCGCCCCCTTCCTAACCCTCTCTTGCCTACTCGCAACAACTCGCCTCTCTCTTCTATTTTCTCCTCTCCACTTTTCCTCCCCTTCTTGCGCCCTTGTTCCAAGGCGTCCTAGGTAGCATTTCCACAGATGGATTAATTACAATGTTTGAATCGGCCTTTTCACTTCGATCGGCGAATGGATCCCCATTCAGCCAATCTTCGTCCACCCCCACCGGCTGCGAGAACCGTCATATTTTCAGAAGATGAGTTGCAGCAGCTCAAAAAAGATGTAGAGCTCGAGGGCTCCACATCGCTTTTCGCACGCATCTTTGGGTCACACCCTTGCAGATCACAGGCTAGAGACTGGATGTTGGTGGCGTTACTAGGAGATCTCGCCCCACACCTCAAGGATATTCGATTTTTGGGACAAGGATTTTTCCAACTTATTTTTGACTCCCATGAGTCCACAGCCCTTGTTCTCAAAGCTAATCCTTTGGCCTTGGGTTCGAGGAGGATTTTTCTTTTGCCCTACACCTTGGACTTTGATCCAGTAGAGGAGGACAGTCAGGTCACATCTCTGTTCATCAGGTTCCCTGGTCTTCCTCAGGTCTACTATCGACTTCTTGGTACTATCGAAGCCACTTTCGGAGTGGTCACTGAGATCCCTCCCCTTCCCGACATGCCTTCCTCCTTGGCAGAGGCAATCAGAGCGGACGGGGTGCCTCGAGTTAAGGTCATTGTCTCTAACCCTAACATTTCAAATGACCACATTATGCTTCAGCGTCCAGATGGCTCTCTCTTTTGACAGAGAGTCGAGATCGCAGGTAGACAGGACCAGTGCAGGATCTGCAGGACACTTGGGCACTTTGCTAGAGACTGCCCAAGGAAGAGAAAAAGACCCAAGAGGTCTTCTGGTGCGGCTCCTTCACATACTACCCCGACTGCACCTCCGTAGTGTCCTATACCTCGCACTTCAGGACCACCAGGAGCAACAGGGTGCCCTGCTTCATGCACCCCAGGACCACAAGGGGCAGCAGGGCGCCTAAAGCCCGCAGCATACCTAGTACCAAGATGGAGAGCGATCAGAGCAGCTTCTTTACCTCAGGAGGAGACCTTTGATCAAGTTCAGACAGACGCCATCCACACTCCAGAGATGGAAGTTGCTGCAGCCCTAGACACTACAGTTCCACATGAAGAGGGGCCTTCAGATGCCCCAGTCACTTTGGTTTCAGATCACGAGGGGGCTTCCGATACTTCTTCCCCACAAACTGTTCCTACCACAGTCAGTACGATCGAGGGAGTGCATGCACAGATGAGGATTCCAAATCCCTCTTCAGCCCCGCCACAGGCCTCCTCAACCCCCAGCTCCAGTTCTGCTGATAGAGGCTTGGCAGGTCCTTCTCATCCATCTTTCGCGAGTGCAGGTCTTCTTCGCACTCCTCGGCCAGACTTGCTTCTCAGGAATTCTTTTTCGACACTGGCAAATTCGGCGACTTTCATGGATGATGAGGAGTTTGTGCCCTCCACCTTAGGGGTTCTGGCCTCCCCCTCAGCAGGTGTGGGGATCCTTTCACCTGTTGAGTTTCCTGCCTCAGCAAGAGTGTTTCGGCCCAGGGGAAGCTGGTCTCCTCTACTAGGTTGGGTAAGCCTTTCCATCCAGCATCCTCTCATCGATGAGGATAGTCAGCTGGAGCATACATGGCCTAGGCGGAGTTCCACACCGTCGCCGTAGGCAGCTGTCAGCTTCATCCAGGTGGTGTCACTGGAGGTGCTATTGATATCCTTTTTATCCAGGAACACAAGTTGGATGCCAGTGATTATGCTAAGTCTGGCAAACTGCTCTCAGGACATACCTTCTGGTCACCTGCTATGGGCACAAGGGGAGGTACTTGCATTTCGGTCTCTCCTTCTATTCTCCCCTTGGTTGCTGGTCATGGTATTATCTCCCCTTCTAGAGCTCAATGGATCATTATTTTGGTTGGAGGGCGTAAGATTGGTCTGCTCAATCTTTATGCCGCCAACAACAGAGGGGAGAGGATCTCCTTTTGGAAGGAACTACTCTCTTGGGCCCCCATTGCAGATTCCTAGATCATTGGTGGTGATTTCAACATGGTTGAATTGCCATCAGACAAAAAGGGAGGCAGACAGGGTGGAATTCACTCTTTGGAAAGGGCAGCCTGGGATGCCTTTCTCTTTCAGTACAGTGGCAGGGACACTTGGTTTGATGATGCCTTTCATGTTATGCCATAGTCACTTCTGTACTCTTGGTCGAACAGGAGATTACATATGCCCATCCATGCAGGTATTGATAGATTTTATGTAGACGATTGGGCACTTGACAGAGGCGGATCTGTATGCATTTCTACTAGGGTTTCCACCTCATATCATTTTCCAGTGGTATTGCAGATTTTTGAGCCTCATCGGAGAGGACGCTCTGCCAGTGTTAGGATTCCAGATGCTTTTTATGCAAAGGAGAGCCTCACGGAGGATATTTTAAAGACTTGGGTTTCTCACATACAGGGTGGAGTTGTCCGCCCATCTCAGGTAGCTGCAGCCATATCCGGAATAAGTGACTATTACCATACAGTCGCTGAGTCCAGGAGACGTGAGATTCTCAGATGTGAGATTGGTATACGCCAGCAGTTAGCGTCCCTTCAGAGGGAAGAGCAGAAGAGGCCCACTGATGCTTGGATTCAGGAGCGCCATGCTGCAGCATATGCAGACATTGTTGGATCAGAGAGCAGAGTATGCCTTTCATGCACGGAAATCATTTTGGATTCAGATGGGTGGCAGGGTCAACAAACACTTCTTCTCTACTCATGGGCCCAGACATAATAGAGGTAGTGTCTTGCAGCTTGTTGACTCAGACGGGGTTTTACAGTCAGATCCGGATGCCGTCATGCGTATAGCCTCAGAAGTTTTTGCATCCCTTCTTACTGCAGATCCGGGCACACAGGCCAAAGATGATGCCAGAGAGGTTATTTGGCAGTGTATCCATGTATTGGTGAAGGATGAGATGTATGGTTCTCTGGATGCACCTTTCACCAATGCAGAATTTAAGACGGCATTGCTTGCCCTTCACAAGGGCAAGTGCCCAAGTTCGGATGGACTTACCCCTTCCTTTTTTATTACTTTTTGGGAGTAGATTGGTGATCACATTACATCAGCCCTGCAGGGCATGTGGGACTCTGGTGAGATGCCTGATTCACTTACAGATGGTCTCATTCATCTCATCCCAAAAGGGGGTAATAGGAATCTAGTGTCTCAGTGGAGACCCATCACTCTATTGGGCACTTGTGAGTGCACCGTGCAGTGGTGTGCGAGTGTCGTTATGCTATACTGCAGTGAATGACAACGTACGAGTGCACTATGCTAAATGACAATCACCGGCGAACTCCACAACATAAGCAGAATAAGAAAATCTCGTCCTACACTGGTGAACAATCCCCATATCGGGAAGAGACAAGAGAGGTGAGAAAGTGACCAAGTTGGCCAAAGTACATATCACTGGACTAGAGTCTCCAGGTCACAAGTCGCAAGTCACAAGAATACACAGGTCTATCCCCATAGTAGACAGAGGGTACACACAAGTCTCTCCACACTCTCTCCTTGGCAAGCTCGTAGCTCTAGCCTCTATCTCTCCTCACTCTCCTCTCTTCCGCTGCAGTGCCGAATGCTGAATGCCTTTCCCTCTCTCCACCTTCTCCTTCATCCTCATCCCCCGCCTTGGAGGGTCCCTTCTTCGCTGAGAATCCCCCCCCTTTCTTCCCATTGGTCATCCTCTTATCTCCTTAGCTGTTGAGGATAGCCGTTGCGCTGCTGGCTCTCTTGATGGCTACGGCGACTTCCTGACTCCCTGACTCGCCAGCCTCTTCTAGTTAGGATGGTGTAAATTCTCCATGTGCAGGTGAGCTGGATCACCGCACCACTGCACCACTGTATCACTGAACCACTGTGTAAATGTAAATACTCCTGACTGCTCCATGTGCTAAGCTCACTCTCCATGTGCGCAGCTCTTGATGAGATCACTTTGGACATGATACTCCTGGTTGACCTGTGGTTGACATGTGTCGATACATGGTTGCCTCGGATAGTACTCTTGGATGTTCCCGTGTGATACATGGTTGCCTCGGATAGTACTCCGGGATGAACCCGTGTGATCGCGTGGCTAACTTGTGTTGACGGGGCAGAAATGGCGGGCTGTTTGCGGGCAAAGAGGCAAGCAGAAGTGGCGGACTGTTTGCTGCTTGCCACAAGCTGAATGGCGAGATCCCGAGCTGAATGGCATGAGCTGAAGCACGAGCTGACGTGACGATCTCTTGTTGGTGAAGCTATCCAATGGTGAGACTCAGGGTGGAAGAGAAGATTGAGCTCAAGATGGATTTGGAGAAGGCATTCCTCCAAAGGGAATGAGCGAGAGAGGCTTCAATGTCCTCAATCTCTTACCTCAACATCTTGGAAGATAGCCTAGCTCTAATGCCATATGAAGATGCAAGACATGGAATGGAAAGGAAAGTAGAAAAGCAAGACTAGGCAAACATAATGGAAATGAAATAATGCTAGAAAGAAATGTACAACCAAGCAAAGTCCTTACATGATCAAGAAAGGCTTGAGGCTTGATTGATTTGACATGAGAAAGTACAATGCCTTTATAGGATAGGCACACACACTCTAAGTGTATATGGGATAAGTCCCATAGTGACACATGGCACTCTAGGATATAAAGTAGTATAGTACCACTCTAGAACTCAATAGAAACACACTAAAAGTCACTCAAATTGACTCCATGTCCTAACACTTTTCATGTCAATAGCCATTTCTTGCTTGACTGAATGTACTTGATGGGTATCATCTCTTTGACCATGGAGAAAAGCATTGGTGCGGGTGGAGATGTTGGATTTGTGTATGACCTCTGCAGTGATTTCCTGCTTTCCATTACTCTCATATCCTTCACTTTTCTTCCAAGGGCTTCATGCTGAATCATAATCTCTCTTCCTTCTTTCTGCAAGTAGTAAATTTGCACCATTGGATCTAAACCTATCTTCTTGCTTTTTGCAGTAAATTTGAGAGAGAGAGAGAGAGAGAGAGAGAGAGATGCAAATGGACTTCTCTAGCTCTACTTTTTGACTATTAGCTTTAGAGATTATTTGTGTAGGCTCTTGCAGACAGGGAACATGGAGTACGACATGGGAACTTGGCTGTATCCTTTTAAATTTTAATGAATGTTAACCTTATTGAGAATTTAAAATTCTAATGCCTGTCAAAATGTAGATATAACTTCTTTGAATCTCGATCTTTTAATATTTTTCTTTTTTAATTCAAGTTCAAGGTGCAAAATGAATGTGATGGCTTGAATGTGTGCTCATTTCTATTAAGAGTGGCGTTGCTTTTTCAATGTATGGGATATTCTATCATGTATGCTTCTCTAAACACTGGTATCAACTAACTCTTTCACTATTGTGGTGAATGTTTTCCCCTTGACATAAGGAAGTAGACAATAATATTCATACGAGATTTCAACCGGAAGGGCCATGAGGTAAGATAATTCCTTACTTATTGTTTTTGCATCCCCATAAATTCCTATGTACATTCATAACTAGATGAGCTCATTTTGGTTGTTTGTAGTGAACTTTGTTTGAGTTGGCTATACATGTTAAAAATGTCAAATAAAAAAATATACATTTGATAATGTGAAAGAGTAAACTCTTCAAACCTTAAAGAAATATAAGAAAAGAGAATTCTAATGGTAAATTATTCATCTATCCTTGCTTGTTGCAATTCAAAATATGATTCTTAAAGCTCTTTCAAGCAACTTTATGCTTGCATCTATTCATGAATTTTTGCATGGGTTTTCTATTTCTCGGTTTTCTTAAAAGCTGCATTTGTTGATGGGTGAGCTTGGTTCATGGCCTCCTTGGGAGTCCCTCCTATACCCAAACTTGTTTTCCACCTTACACTATGATTCCCTACAATTTTTATTACTACAATTTGTGCACTATAGATGATTTGCTAAGTCCCATCCAAGTCTCCTTTAGCTTCTTTGGGCTCATACTTCCTTGGCCCCTACTATGCATATACTTCTTCTAGTTCCCACACTTTCTTGGCATCCTACTCTTCCTCTGTCTCTTAAATGCCCTTCCTCTCCATCTAGCTCCGAACCCCACGAGCCATTTAACCTTGAAAATCCCACCTCTTTGGCTCTTCCTCCTCATGCCACCATTTTATTGATCCTACCTCGGGCTCTAGGAGGACCTCTAACCTCAACTCTTGGTTTGCCACCTTCTCCAAAGTCCTATCTATACCCAAACTGCCCCTCCACCACCTTATAATATGATTCCCAAGTGTCTCCAGCGTCCTTTGGTGCCTCTACCTTCGCCCTCTTGAAGAAGATGATAAGATCTATAGTTTGTGCACTCAAGATGATCCCAGATGTTTCCATGTGGCCATATGAGGGTGATAATACCTAGAATGTCCTGCTCGGATGAGAGTCTGTAATTGGTCCCACATCAAAGACCTCCAGGAGTGTGGAAGGAATTGGCCAAACATGGCAATGGTTGAAGAGATCTAGTAGCTAGCTAGGAACGGAATGGAAATGTGGAAAGCATAATGAAAAGCAAAATGGAAAGGAAAATGAAAGAACAAGTGCTAGGCAATGATAACCAAAATACTCACATGATATAAAGCTTGATGTTGACTGATATCTTAGACAATAGACAAGTACAACACTATATAGTGTGACACTAGACTCTAGAAGCCATAGTGTATATGGGATAACTCCCAATATGACACGTGGCATGTCTAGGACCTTACTAGACTATAAAACACACCTAGAACACTCATTTTAGACTCACTTTGGCTTCATATTCCAACAATGGTGTCATTCCAAACTGCAAAACAGTGATTGAAGTGTCTTACATGATGAATTCCAATTATGCAAGTGTTGTCTCGGCCAACCTCATCCAAATTAGGCAAGCTAATTCATCCCAATGGCTGGCTATACAGGATAAATCATGACATAGTTGTTGTGCCCAAGAAGATGGCAAGCTCATAGTGTGGGTGATTGTGTGCTCATGGCCACCGTCTGGCAAGGCCAATGGCCCCTCCCTTCTTTAATTTTGGAAAATGTAGCCTGCACAATCACTTTACTCCTTCACCAATGAGCACAATAGCTTCATCTAAGTTCCAATTCTGATTGCCCCAAAACTCCCTTCACTGTCCTTGGAGAGGGAGAGAGAGAGAGGGTAGACTAGGGAGAGAGGAAGTGACACTCAAAGAGAGACATAATGAAATGGAAATGAAATGACTAGAGCAATCAAATCATCAATCCCCAGGGAGCTGCTGCTCCTCCCCGGCTACTCCATGCTGCTCCCCCTAGCCCTCCCCTTCCTCTAGCCTCCGCCCTCAGACCTTCCCTCTCCGCTACCTTCCCCCTCCATCAGCCTCTCTCTCCGCTAGCATGCCCCTCCTTCTCCTGCTGCCCTTCTCCTCCCCGCCGGCCTCCCCCTCGTCGTCCTGCTCCTCCCTCCCCCGCTAGCCTTCTCCTTCCCACCGGCCAGCACCTCCCTCCCTCGCAGGCCTCCCCTCTCTTGCGGCACCTCCTTACCCCCCCGCGGCACTTCTGCCCCCCCCCCCCCCCGGGTCTCCTCCTCCCCTGTGCATCACTTCTGCCCCCCTCGTGGGACTTCTCTCCACCCCCCTCGGGCTGTCTCCTCCTCTCCCTCCTCTCCTAGCCCCTCCCCCCCTCCTCCTCTCTACTCCTACCTCCTTGCCTAGCCCTCCCCCCCTCCTCCTCTCTACTCCTACCCCTCTACTCATCCTCTCTCTACTCCTTCCCTCTATCCTAGGTCTCCCCCCTCCACCTCTCTACTCCTACCCCTAGTCCTATCCTCTCACCCCCTCCTTTAGCCTTCTTCATCCCCCTCTCTCCCTTCTCTCTCTACCAACAGCATTTTCAATCGGACAGAGCTCAACAGTGTTCGAGTCGGCCTTCCACCTCGATTGACGATGGCTCAACCCGTTGGAATATGAAGCCAAAGTGAGTCAAAAATGTGTGTTCTAGTGTGAGTTCTAGTCTAGTGTGTCCTATGGATGCCACGTGTCATATTAGGAGTTATCCCATATGCATAGGTGTTCATATGTGTGTGTGCGCTCTTATATAAGAGCTGTACTTGTCTAGTGTCAAATCAATCAAGTATCAAGCTACAAGCTCTTTGGTCTACATGTGAGTACTCTCATTTTTGTTCATTGCTCTAGTCATTTCATTTCCATTTCATTATGTCTCCTTTTGAGTATCACTTCCTCTCTCCCTAGCCTACCCTCTCTCTCTCCCTCTTTCCACCATGTTCCTTCATGTGGTAGAAGAGCCTCCCTTCATACCTTCCCCTTCTTCTTGCTCTATCTAGAGGATGAGAGAAGACCGCAAATGGAAGCTCCCCTCTCCTCTAAGGTAGAGCCTCCCTTCCCTTAGCCTCGCCATGGTTCCTCGCCATCAAGTACTTGGTGTCCTAGTGATTGCTCCTAGTCCTCGTTTGTGAGTTCAGCTCACTCCCGCATCAGCTCGTGGTTCTCCCTCAGCATTGGCGGACATTCCTCATCAGTTGGTCGCCAAAAACTTGTTTTGGAGCAGTCCAACGGGCTGTTTTTTGATCTTTTGAGGTCCGATTTTGACGTTTTTTGACATTTTGGCACTGCTCAAACATAAATGACCCTATCTTGCACCATTTCGAGAAGAAAAAATCGTTTTTTTTTGTCCGTACAGCTGTACAAACTTCCGTAAGGACCTTTGCAGGCCGATGCGCGACAGTGCCAGGAGTCCACACAATTTGTCAGAAGGCGATTCCGAGCTGTTTTAGGCTACTTTTTGGCATTTTTTGCTCAGATTAGGACTCCCGTGACCTTCACCAGTGGTTTGGCTTCTCGAGCTTACCCACAAGTCATTTTGACTGTACCGACACTCCGGTACATTGACTTGAGGCTTCCGACAGTGGGGAATACCCTTTTTTTTTTTTTTGGGCAAAAAAGAGATTTCTATTAAGTAAGAAAGAAACTCGCTAGAGCAAGCTCTATGCGGAAATACAACATGCTAAGCATGTAATAAAAAACACCTCAGAGGAATGAGGTAGAAAGAAACCAAGGCTGAGGCTGAAAATGCCAACTCAACCCTGTAGAAGTTTCAGCAAAGAAGGGAGAGTCTCTACAATCTCTGAGAAAAGTAACTCTCCTAGAGGAGGCTGCTCGAGATGATCCCTGCATGGTTGCCCAAATGGCCATCAGAGTGTGTACTGTATCTGTCCAAGTACTAGCCAAGGTCTGAGAAGGGTGAACTTGAGAACCCTCCAAAGCCTCAGTGCATCTGGCTCTCCAAATGTGCCATGCTCTTTTCACAGCGAGGAATACTCTTTTCACACCTCGTCATCTTTGACATTGCGATATTGCGATGTTTGACTGTCCCGAACAGTCAAATATCATTTCTTTGATCTCGGTATCATTTGGTGACTCTCCGATCGGCACATGAGAGTCATGACGTGATCCTTGGTAGCTGCTCCTATGGCCTTCATTGACACATCATTCGAGGGAATCCTCGCCTGGTTCTTCACCGACATACCTCTTTGCATCAGTATGTGCACACTCTTGTGCGGTAGCTACTTCGGGCTCATGGGTTCTCTGCCCTTGAACACAGTGGTATGAATGACATCCACCAAAACCTTGTTCTGCCATAAAGCTATCTATCTTCAAATACCATTGCCCTGCAGGTTGCTTTAAACTGTCTAGACTTTTCTTCAAACTGCATACCAATTCCTCTTTTTCCTTAACCTCATATCCCGGTTGCTACTGCATATGAATCTCTTCCTCTAGATTCCTATGAAGGAAAGTTGTCTTCACATATAGTTGTAAAAATGCAAGTCTTCTATAGCCACAAGACTCAAAATACTTTCAGCCTCAACTTTGGTTGTTTTCCACCTCACTTTGAGGGGGTTTTATTTATCCTCATGATTTCATGATGTATTCCGCTTTGAGCTTGCTCTCGCGGGTTTTTTCTCGGAAAAAAAAAAGACTTTTGATTAAAGTTATTTTAACAACAGGAGAGAATACTTTTGCCACCTTTCTGCTGAGGAGTCCATCTAGCATTGTCTTTGCAAAAAAATGACTTTCATTAAGTATGAACAAAACCCGCGAGAGCAAGCTCAAAGAAGAAATATATCATGCAATGTATGAGAAAAAAAACTCCTAAAAAGAGGTGGAAAACAACCCAAGTTGAGGCTGAAAGGGTCATCTCAACCCTGCAGTAGACTCAGAGAAGAAGGGGGATCCCCTCCATTCTCTAAAAAATGTAGCCCTCCTGTCGGAGAGGATTCATACACTAGCCGAAGTGTGAGAAGGGTGAACTTGGGATCGATCCAATGCCTCTGTGCATATGCCATGCTGCAATACTCGCAAGTATCTCCCAAGAAGAGTCCATAGAGGCATACAGATCTTTAAAAGGTGAGGCATGAACATCATCCAGCATTGTTTTTGGGACTACAGACTGCCGTGAATTATTTGGAAAGGGATTGCTAAGCTATTGAGCACCTTTACACACCCTCCTTTCTATGTGACTTGGGGATTGGTAGCTTGGCTTTCCCTTTCCAGGCCTCAAGTTCTATACAAGAGACATGACTTCTCTTGGGCTCTATTTATTCAACGACATGTAGGTGAGTCATGTTCCTTGGATGATGTTCCAATACTTCCACACATACCTACGCACACATCAAATTGATACATCTTGGGAGATTCTAGCAAGCACATCAGCTTGGCATATTTGAAGTTCTAGATGAAAAGAGACCTTGGATGGCTCCTAGGTTCATCCCGCTCACACCTTGGCCAATACATGGATAGATATAGTACATACTTTAATGGCCATATGGGTGAGGATGCAAGGGTCTTTGCAAGCTGCCTCTACTAGGAGGGCTATACTTCTCAAGGAATGGAGTGGCTCCCCTTTGTCTCAGAGTCACCTAAAGGGCTGAGATGGAATTTCAGTCTCAACCTTGGTTTCTTCATGGCTCTGTTTAGGCGTTTTTTGGCCCATTTAGGGTGTATTTCATGTACTGCCTTGATGTTTTTTCTCCCTTGAGTTTTTTCAAGGTGGGTCTTTCATAGAAGTCTTTTTCTTGACAAAGTCTAGTGATAGAGCTAGCAAGTACATGGCTAGGTATAGCTTCTTCTCCTCCCTGACCCTTGCTGCCCCCCCTCTTCCTCATTCCCTCCCTCCCTCAGCCCCTCCCTCTCCCCCCAGCGCCTCCCCTCCCTCTCCCTGTCCCTCAACCCCTCCCTCTCCCCCTTCCCTCTCAGCCCCGCCTCTCTTCTCCCACCCACTCCCACCCCTCCTCCTCACCCGCCCTCTCCCGCTGCCCCCCCTCCTCCTCACCCTCCCTCTCCCGCTGCCCCCCCTCCTCCTCCACTCGCCCTCTCTTGCTGTCCCCCCTCTTCCCCACCTGCCCTCTCCCGATGCTTGTCCCTCTCAGACCACTCCCCCTCTTTCGCCCTGTCAGCCCGCCCCTCCTCCCCACACTCTCCCCTGCTCCCTACGCCCCTCCCCCTCCCTACGCTCTTCCCTTTGCCCCCCTCTCCCGCTCCCTACACCCCTCCTTCGCCCCTCCTCCCTCCACCCCTCCTATGCCCCTCCCTACTCCGCCTCCCTTCCCAGCCCCTCCTTCGCCCCTCAGCCCCTCCTTCCGCCTCTCTCTCAGCCTCTCTCTCAGCCCCTCCCTCTTTATCTCTCCCCCTTTCCGCCTCTCTCTTCAGCCTCTCTCTCAGCCCCTCCCTCTCTATCTCTCCCCCTTTCCGCCTCCCTCTCTCAACACCTACTCTCTCCTCCTTTCCCTTCCTCCTGGGTCTTCTCCGCCTGGCCTCTTCTTCCTGCAGTACTTTGGGGTCGGACGGAACATATTTTTTGTTCGAGTCAGCCTATTCACCTTGATTGGTGAAGGATTTCCATTCAGCCAATCCTACTCCACTTTCACTGGCCACGAAAGCAATTACATTTTAGGAAGACGAGTTGTAGCAGCTCAAGAAAGATGTAGAGCTTGAAAGTTCTACCATGTTGATCGCACGCATCTACGGGTCTCACCCTTCCAGATCACAAGCCAGAGACTGGATGCTTGCGGCGCTACCTTAAGACCTCACCCCTCGACTCAAAGATGTTCGCTTATTAGGGCGAGGTTTCTTCCAAGTTGTTTTTGAATTCATCGGAGGCTACGAGCGCTGTGCACAAAGTCGAGTATTTGCACTTGGGACATAGAAATATATATTTGGACCCTTTCATGCTGGGCATTGACCCTATGGAGAAGGCCAAGCAAGGTTTTCCTTTTTCGTCCATTTTCTCGATCTCCCACAAGTTTACCACCATTTCTTACTCTCGGTTTTGAGAGTACTTTGGTATTGTCACTAAGATCTCCCCCTCTCTGGTTTGCCCTCGACAGCTGTAGAGGCGATCAGGTCTGATGGGGTTTCTAGAGTTAGGGTCCTTACATTGGACCTAATTTATCAGATGATCATATCATGCTTCAGCGTTGGATGGTTCTTTCTTTCGGCAGAGAGTGGAGATCACGGGCAAAGAGGACCAATGCAAGATCTGCAGGACCGCTGGGCATTTCCACAGGGAATGCCCAAAAAAAGAAGGAAGAGGCCCAAAAATTCAGGTACAACATCTCTCCCTACACCTCAGCAGTGGGGTTTTATAGCAATTCCAACACCTCCTCCTCGACCCCAACCGGGTGTTGGTACAGCTCCTCCACGTCAGAGTGCTCTTCCTTGACAGAGTGCTCCCTCGATATCTTCGCCTGCTTTCATGGCCCCTACTATCCCCTGATGGGTTCCGATTTGTGTGCGGCCCTCACACCCTCTAGATCAGGATGTCGCCGTCTAGGACGACATCCTGTCTAGAGCCTTGGATATTCCCGTTCTGGTTGCTCCTATTGATGTTGCACATCACGTGGTTCAGGGCGCTAGTGCTCCAGATGCAACCTTGGTAGTAGCTTCTCCCATTGACTCAGTGTTAGCTTAGCCCCTCCTCTTGATGGTATCTCTTCGGCTAGAGAGGCCCCCACAGCTTTCCAAGATCTTGGCATTTCATAGCAGTCCCTTCCCTCAGCTTCCCTCTTGGACAGAGGGAAAGGGGTTATTTACACTATTGATCCTTTTCCCTTTGAAGGGATTCTTCGCACTTTTGTGACAAGTTTGGTTCATAGGAACTCTTTCGCAGCCTTGGCAGATCTCACGGACTTCCAGGAGGAGGATTTTGTGCCTTATACTTTTGGTGAGACAGTGGTTGGGGTTCCCGTTGACACAGTGTCAGATGGACGAGTCTTGTCCCCTGTGGATTTCCTCCACTTGGCTCCCTCCCTCGCTCATTGAGCAGGAGGTCTTCCCCCCTTGAGGGGTTTGTTTCCGCCACTAGGTCGGGTAAGATGTTCCGTGCTACTTCCTCCCGTCGATGAAGATTATTAGTTGAAACATACAGGGACTTGGTGGCATCCCTCATCGCCGCCGTAGAAAGCTGATCAGGAATGAGCTTCATCCAAGTGTTTCTAGTAGCTCCATTGATGTCTTATTCATTCAAGAACACAATCTGGATGACAGAGATTGCTCAAAATCAGGTAAATTGCTTTCAGGCCACACTTTTTGGTCACCTGCTTTGGGCACCAGTGGAGGCACATGCGTTTCGGTGTTGAACCCTTTTCTCCCCTTGGTTATTGGACATGGAGTTATCTTCCCCTCTAGATCCCAGTGGATTCTTTTTTTGATTGGGGGACATAAGGTTGAATTCCTTAACCTCTATGTCCCTAATAATAGAGGGGATCGTGTCTTGTTCTGGAAGGAGTTGCTCTCCTTGGCCCCCATTGCTGATTCGTGGGTCGTTGGGGGAGACTTCAACATGGTGGATTTGCCTTCAGACAAAAAAGTAGGTAGAGAGGGTGTCCTCCACTCCTTAGAGAGGGTAGCTTGGGATGCATTGCTTCGATGGAGAGGAAAAGAGTGAGGAAGGGGTGTCGGTGGAGAGGGAGAGTAAAAGGACGGATGTAGACAAGGGGGGAGGAGCGGGGGGCTGGAGCTAGGAGGGGAGGTGATGCAGAGGGTGTAGGGAGGAGAAGGGGGGAGAGTTGCTCCAGAGAGGGGGACATAGGCAGATAGAGGGGGGCTGTGCAGGAGAGAGGGGGAGGGGCAGGGTGGTGGGTAAAGGGAGAGCGGGGAGGGGCTGTTGCGCAAGAGAGGGGGAGGGGACTGTTGTGCAGGAGAGGGGGAGAGGGGAAAGGTGGTGGGGAAAGGGGAAGAGGGGGGGGGGGGGGGGCCTGTTGTGCAGGAGAGGGGGAGGGGACTGTTGCGCAGGAGAGGGGGAGAGGGGAAGGGTGGTGGGTAAAGGGGGAGAGGGGGGGGGGGGGGGGGCCTGTTGCGCAGGAGAGGGGGAGGGGACTGTTGCGCAGGAGAGGGGGAGGGGGCTGTTGCGCAGGAGAGGGGGAGGGGACTGTAGCGCAGGAGAGGGGGAGAGGGCTGTGGCGTAGGAGAGAGGAGAGGGGAAGGGAGGGGGGGTAAAGGGGGAGAGGGGGGGGCTGTGGCGTAGGAGAGAGGAGAGGGGAAGGGAGGGGGGTAAAGGGGGAGAGGGGGGGACTGTGGCGTAGGAGAGAGGAGAGGGGAAGGGAGGGGGGTAAAGGGGGAGAGGGGGGGGGCTGTGGCGTAGGAGAGAGGAGAGGGGAAGGGAGGGGGGTAAAGGGGGAGAGGGGGGGGGCTGTGGCGTAGGAGAGAGGAGAGGGGAAGGGAGGGGGGTAAAGGGGGAGAGGGGGGGGGCTGTGGCGTAGAAGAGGAGAGGGGAAGGGAGGGGGGTAAAGGGGGAGAGGGGGGGGGGCTGTGGCGTAGAAGAGGAGAGGGGGGGACAGGTGGTGGGTAAAGGGGGAGAGGGGGGGGGGGCTGTGGCGTAGGAGAGAGGAGAGGGGAAGGGAGGGGGGTAAAGGGGGAGAGGGGGGGGGGGCTGTGGCGTAGGAGAGAGGAGAGGGGAAGGGAGGGGGGTAAAGGGGGAGAGGGGGGGGGCTGTGGCGTAGAAGAGGAGAGGGGGGGACAGGTGGTGGGTAAAGGGGGAGAGGGGGGGGGGCTGTGGCGTAGGCGAGAGGAGAGGGGAAGGGAGGGGGGTAAAGGGGGAGAGGGGGGGGGGCTGTGGCGTAGAAGAGGAGAGGGGGGGACAGGTGGTGGGTAAAGGGGGAGAGGGGGGGGGGGCTGTGGCGTAGGAGAGAGGAGAGGGGAAGGGAGGGGGGTAAAGGGGGAGAGGGGGGGGGGCTGTGGCATAGGAGAGAGGAGAGGGGAAGGGAGGGGGGTAAAGGGGGAGGGGGGGGGGCTGTGGCGTAGAAGAGGAGAGGGGGGGACAGGTGGTGGGTAAAGGGGGAGAGGGGGGGGGGCTGTGGCATAGGTGAGAGGAGAGGGGAAGGGAGGGGAGTAAAGGGGGAGAGGGGGGGGGGCTGTGGCGTAGAAGAGGAGAGGGGGGGACAGGTGGTGGGTAAAGGGGGAGAGGGGGGGGCTGTGGCGTAGGAGAGAGGAGGGGGGGAAGGGAGGGGGGTAAAGGGGGAGAAGGGGGGGGCTGGTGTGCAGGAGAGGAGGAGGGGGGGAGGGTGGTGGTAAAGGGGGAGAGGGGGGCTGTTGTGTAGGAGAGGAGGAGGGGGGGAGAGTGGTGGTAAAGGAGGAGAGGGGGGCTGTTGTGCAGGAGAGGAGGAGGGGGGAGAGTGGTGGGTAAAGGGGGAGAGGGGGGGGCTGGTGTGCAGGAGAGGAGGAGGGGGGAAGGGTGGTGGTAAAGGGGGAGAGGGGGGGGCTGTTGTGCAGGAGAGGAGCAGGGGGGGAGGGTGGTGGTACAGGGGGAGAGGGGGGGGGCTGGTGTGCAGGAGAGGAGGAGGGGGGAAGGGTGGTGGTAAAGGGGGAGAGGGGGGGGGCTGTTGTGTAGGAGAGGAGGAGGGGGGAAGGGTGGTGGTAAAGGGGGAGAGGGGGGGGCTGTTGTGCAGGAGAGGAGAAGGGGGGAAGGGTGGTGGTAAAGGGGGAGAGGGGGGCTGTTCAAAGGGTGGAAAGAGAGGTGTTTGTAAGAGAGAGGTAGGAGTTGGACAGAGGGTGGAAAGAGAAGATGTCTGTAAGAGGGAGGTGGAAGTTGGACAGAGGGTGGAAAGAGAAGGTGTTTGTAAGAGAGAGGTAGGGAGTTGGACAGAGGGTGGAAAGAGGTGGAAGTTGGACAGAGGGTGGAAAGAGAAGGTGTTTGTAAGAGAGAGGTAGGGAGTTGGACAGAGGGTGGAAAGAGAAGGTTTTTGTAAGAGAGAGGTAGAAGTTGGACAGAGGGTGGAAAGAGAAGGTTTTTGTAAGAGAGAGGTAGGAGTTGGACATAGGGTGGAAAGAGAAGGTTTTTGTAAGAGAGAGGTAGAAGTTGGACAGAGGGTGGAAAGAGAAGGTTTTTGTAAGAGAGAGGTAGAAGTTGGACATAGGGTGGAAAGAGAAGGTTTTTGTAAGAGAGAGGTAGGAGTTGGACATAGGGTGGAAAGAGAAGGTTTTTGTAAGAGAGAGGTAGGAGTTGGACAGAGGGTGGAAAGAGAAGGTTTTGGTAAGAGAGAGGTAGGGAGTTGGACAGAGGGTGGAAAGAGAAGATTTTTGTAAGAAAGAGGTGGAAGTTGGAGAGAAGGTAGAAGGAGAAGGAGTTTGTAAAACAGGATGAAAAGGGGAGGCCGTAGTTAGAGAGAGAAAGTGACACAGAGTGAAAAAGGGAGGCCGCATTTTAAGGGTGGTCATTTAGAGAGAGATAGTGGCACGGGATGAAAAAAGGTGGTCACACTTAGAGAGAGAAAGTGGCTCGGGGTGAAAAATGGAGGGCTCACTTAGAGAGAGAAAGTGACACTCGGGTGGAAAGAGAAGGACCCATTTAGAGAGAAAAATTGGCACCAAGGGGAGAGAGGAGGAGCCATGTAGAGAGAGAAAGTGGCACTAGGGGCAGAGAGGAGGACCCTTGTAGAAAGAGAAAGTGGCCCTCACTCAGAGGGAGAAGATGTCACCAGGAAGGAGAAGGAATAGGAGGGTGTTTTCTCATTGATCATGGTACCTCTTGATGCGTGACCCATTCACTGGGGCAGGTAGAAGTCTGCCTTCTAAAGTGGCCAAATAGACTCCGCCACTTGGGATAAGCTTGGCAATGAGAAATGGACCTGTCCAACCACTCACAAACTTAGGTTTGTGTTTGAGAAACTTACTGGAATACAAGAGTACTAAATCTCCGACTTTGAAATTCCTTTTTCTGAGGTTCCGGTCATGCCAAGCTTTTTGTCGCTTCTGCCAAACTTCTTGAGCGAAAACTGCTTCACGTCGATGCTCTGCCAGTGCTTCCAAATCCCACAAGCGTTCCATTGTGCAGGCTTCAAGGTTGTCATTTTTGTCTGGAAGAATCCTGTGAGTGTCAAGATGAAATTCATAAGGCATAACGGCCTCCAATCCATACCAGCTCGAAGGGTGAATACCCAGTACTCGCCTTATAAGCCGTTCGATAGGCGAATAAAGCAGCTGGAAGTACGTCGTCCCAATCGGCTAGAGAATTTAGCAAAGTCGATGCACGATCCCGCACATTGTGCGATTTGAGCTCTCAGCTAGACCATTGGCACGTGGGTAATAGGGAGGTGAAAATTTGTGAACTATTTGAAGCAGGTGAACTAGTGCAGTAATGGTGTCATTTAGGAAGTGAGACCCTCTATCACTTATCAACTCAACAGGACAACCAAACCGAGAGATGATCTGGTCATATAGAAATGTGGCTACTACCTGGGCTGTACGGTTCTTGACTGCCTTGGCTTCGACCCATTTGGTTCCATAGTCGGTGGCAAGCAGAGCATACTTGTTCCCTCGGCGTGTGGCAGAAGAGATGGGTCCAATGAAATCCAATCCCCAGCGATAGAAGGGAGGCACCGGAGTGAATGGTTTGAGAGGGAGGTACTCACGCCTCGTAGGCTTGGGGCCCGCTCGTTGACATGAATCACATGTGGTCACATGAACATGGCAGTCGCGGAAGAGCTTGGGCCACCAGAACCCTGCTCGCATGATCTTACGAGCAGTAGCATCTGAGGCCATATGCCCTCCACCTATACCAGCATGTGCCTCTTTAAGAATGGATTGTGTCTCGTGCGGAAGCACACACTGTCTCAAGATCTGATCCTTCCCAAGCTTGTACAATTGACCTGCAATCAACTTAAAAGGAGCAGCTTGAAGGATCCGTTTGCGTTTCTCTGTTGGAGTTAATCCTGGAGGAAAGCCACCTGTAGACAAGAGGTGTACTATGTTGGCATACCATGGTGGGAAGCAGTCCACCGCAAATAGGCATTCATCAGGTAGTGCTGTAATTCCGAACAAGCCCGCATCGGGTAAGTCATCGGTGATACCACTGGCTGGTTCCCCGGAATGTAACCTGGACAAGTGGTCTGCAGGTTGATGCAGTCTCCCAGCCCTCACCACAATGCCGAATTCAAATTCTTGAAAAAGAAGAATCCATTTGCTTATCCGGCCACCAAGAGTAGGCTTATTCAATAAATACTTAAGAGCTTGATGATCAGTGATGATCACAAACTTGTTGCCCAAGAGGTAGTGACGATACTTGGTCATGGCATAAACCATGCCGAGGCCCTCCCTTTCTGTGGTATTGTAATTGCGTTCTGCTCCATTGAGTTGTCGACTCGCAAAGTAGATGGGCAAATCAATCTTAGTATCCTGGTTAGGTTGAGCCAGTATAGCACCTACTGCCCACCCACTAGCATCCACATGGACATGAAAAATTACATCCCAATCGGGCTGCCTGAGGATGGGGGCCTTCACGAGGCGATGCTTCAGATCATCAAAGGCTAGTTGTTGTGGGGTGGCCCAGACGATCGGTCTTGATGTAGGAGTTCTGTCAGTGCAATAGCAATGTCGGCATAGAAACGTATGAACCTTCGATAATATCCTACATGCCCTAAGAAGGACTTCTTCTCTTTGGGTGTACGAGGAATGGGCTATGAGATGATCACCTCTACCTTTGCGGGATCCGTGGTCATGCCCTCAGCAGAAACAATATGACCAAGGAGAACACCTCAGAGTGCGAGAAAGAAACATTTGTCAGGGTTCAAACACAAGCGCACTTCTCTACACTTATCAAAGACCCATCTCAACTTATGTAGATGATCATTTTGTATGGCCGGATCAAGATGGGAGGCCGATTTGCCATTAAAAACAGGGAAGTCATCTAGAAATACCTCAAGAAACTTGCCGATATTCTCTTGAAAGAGTTTGGTTACAAGTCGTTGAAAGGTTTCCGGGGCATTACATAGTCCAAAGGGCATCATTCGGTAGGCGTATGTTCCCCATTGAGTGACAAAGGTAGTCTTGGGCTGATCCTGTTCTTTCACTCGAACTTGGTTGTACCCGCTATATCCATCCATGAATGAGTATAAAGCATGTCCTGCCACTGTCTCCAACACTCTATCTGTGAAGGGAAGGGGGAACCTATCACGTTGTGTTGCAGCATTCAAACTCCGATAGTCAACACATATTCTAAGTTTGCCGGTCTCTCTTTTGGGTACAATGACAATTCCACTGACCCAATCGGAGTAATCCACTGGGTAGATTCATCCTACTTGCTCCATTTTCTGTATATCTGTTTGGACTGCCTTGCCGTAGTTGGGATTCATGCAGTATGGACCTTTAATCACAGGGTCTGCATTGGGATATAAGTCGATGCTATGCTCCATGAAATCAGCGGGCACCCCCTTCAGATCCTTGTAGGACCAAGTAAAGACATCCACAAATTCTTTAAAAAGGTCGGTGACTGCAGCTAGAAGATAGTCATGTTCCCAGACCCAAGTGGCTAACTTCAAATGCCTGGGTTGGTCCTCACTTCCAATGTTGAGATACCGCCAGTTCCGTGCCTCATCAACAGGGGCAATGCATTGGGATGTTGAGGTACTTGGTTCACCCATTCTCGGTCCTGTATGTGCTGGAGTATCTTCAAGGCGAAAGTCCCCCTCCACTTCTCTCAACCAAGATGAGGGGTAAGTAACTGGGGGGTTCTCAGGCATTGACTGAGATGTAGAATCAGTAGATGTCGCAGATGTTGTGTGCCTTCGATGCCTCGGTGACTGTTTCAGCATGCCCCGGTAAGGTAAGCCTTCCACCTCATAAGTGGTTTCCGGAAGGTCTTGAATTGAGGGGTGGTCGGCTTCTGATAAGAAAAGGTCAAGCAATGTGAGATCGGCCATGTCCTCATCTTTGTATCCCCAGTATGCACCTTGGGTCCGCCCAAGACCTCAAGCTGTTGGTGGTGATTCTCCTCAAGTTCAGCAATGTCTATGTCACTTTCTTCTAAATCACTATCATCATTAGTCTCGTCTTCATTAGTGTTCCTGTTTTCTCTATCACCATCATTGCACTTAGCAGTACCATGGTTGTACACCGTAGTACCATGGTTGTGCACCGTAATACCATGATTGTACTCTGAAGTACCATTGGTGGGTTGTGCCCTACTAGCCTCGTCCCTAGTAGATCCTTCATTGTATCCTATAGTATTGTCAGCATCATTTTGACCAATGTCCTCCATGTCGGCCACTGGACGATCCTCAATGTTTACTGCAGTACCATCATTGTCCTCAGTACGATCTGTGGTGTCCACTGTAGTACCCCTAGTGACCATTCTCTTATACATGT
The DNA here is from genome assembly GCF_047967505.1 of Dipteris shenzhenensis. Lineage (NCBI taxonomy): Eukaryota > Viridiplantae > Streptophyta > Polypodiopsida > Gleicheniales > Dipteridaceae > Dipteris > Dipteris shenzhenensis. The sequence goes on from NC_141619.1 coordinate 18,436,128, forward strand.
GTGGACTATTGCAAAGTCCAAAGGGCATCCTTTTGTAAACTAGTTCAGCTAGACCCTGTTGTTCTGGGTGGATTTCTGATACTGCAAGTAGGTGTTCTTCTTGATCTTCTTGTTGGCATAGTTCCACCATGTTGACCGCTAATGAGCCCAGGGCTCCCATCCAATCCAAAATGACAGCCTCCTCGTCTTCTTGATCAGCCCGATCCAACAAGTAGGTCAAACTTTCAAATCCTTCTAGGGTTGTCTCCTCATTGATACCTTGGTCACCACCCCTGGGCCAGTCCCCACAGGCCCAATGCTCCTCTTCGACTCCGGCTTGTTCTTCAAAATCCTCCTCTCCTAGTTCTATTGGTATGTGCCTTGCCTGCCCTGTGACCATATCTATTTCGAGGGATGTCGATCCCAGGGGCAATCGAACTTCATCAGTTGACCAATCCTGAATGGCTTTTGAAGACCGCAACCATGGCCGACCAAGAAGTAGAGGGTAAGTTTGTTCATTTTCGGTCATATTAAGGACAACAAAATTGGAGAGAAAAGTTACTCTGCCAATCTTCATGTGAACACCTTTGACTGCACCCATTGGTTTTACTCTGCGTTGATCAGCCATGCGTACCTGAAAGTGAACATCACTTGTCAACTTCAACCCTAGTTTTTGGAGTGTACCTTTTGGTATAATGTTCACAGCCGCCCCACCATCGAGGAAGACGTCCTTCAGCTCCACTCCATGGATCTCCACGGTGAGCTTGGGACTTTGTTCACAAGTGAGGGCAGCGTAGGCAGAGAAGTGGTCCGCCGGTGTAGACCCATGCCGAGCCGGTAATGTCTCTGGTGGTGGCCCACTCGGAGTAGATCCCTTGTGTCGACCTCCTGGGAGGCGATTCAGAAATGTAATAGTCTGAAGCTTGATTTGGGGGGACAATAGACAAAGTTGTCGTAGAGTGAGGTTGGGTTTGAAACTCATAAGATCTTCAAACAAGGAGTAGTGGTGGACACTAGCATTAGCCTTTTGCAACTTCATCCTCCTAGCCTCTGGCCGAGGGTCGAAGCTTACACGAGGATGTGGATGTAGGTCTGAACTGTGAGTCATTGTCTCCAGTGGTTTCTCTTCCATTACTCCTTTCCCTTTTTCCTGGGCAGAACTAGGTCTTGTCCCCATAGCCTCTTCTCTGTTGAGTGCTGTTGGGGACAAAGTGGGAGGACCTACTCGTGCCTCCTTATCCCGGTACTGTCCGAGGGTTGTCACTTTTGTTGCAAACCTCACAGTTCTGGACTTGCGGGATGGAAGCTGAGGTGTGCTACCTTCATCTTCAGAACTTGTTTGAAGATCTCTCGTGACACCCTTTACTACCTCTTGATACCTCGAAGGCATAGAGTGATCCCCCGAGGATGAGGCACTCCTAGAGTTAGTGGTTGACCTTAATGGCTGTGGGCCCTTCGAGTTTGTTTCTGAATCACTATCAGAAGCCAGCATGGGTGGTCTATTCCTGGGCATACTGTGTACCTTGGAGGAGGAGAATGACCTCCGTGGGGGAACACTTGTCGAACTCATTGGTGCTGAGGTCTCCGGTGCTGACTCTGAGTCACCCTTACATTTGTCACCTTTTGTATGTGACCGTGTCACAGCGCCCAACACTGCGCCAATCAAATGGGGATTGTTGCCCTCCCCCGCCACTACTACATCAACCATATTCACTTGGGATGCGGGTTCCACTCTTCTATTGGGACAATCTCTGGTGTAGTGGTCGTTTGTGTTGCACTGTGTACAAGAGGGTCCCCCGAATGACTGTGTACAATCATCTTGGTAGTGGCCGTACTCGCCACATCTGTAACACATGATGGGTCTTCTAAAGTTTGTACCTCTGCCTGCACCTCCGCGTCCACCTCTGAAACCACCCCTTCGACCGCGTTGATAAGAGGGTCCATAGCCACCTCCTGACATAGGTGGTTGGTATGGGGCATAGTATGGCTGAGGATAGAAATAAGGGGAACCAATTGAATTGGGGGAAGGAGCTTGGAGCAAAGGGGGAGTCGGAAGCAATGGAGGTGGCATGACAGGAGGAGGAGGTGGCTCAGATGCTCGTGCAAGAGGGGGAGCAGAAGATACTTCTGCTAGATCAGACGTTATGGGTACCGTTCTGTTGACTGCAGCAACTAGAGGTTCCCCCGAGGTATACTCTGGAAGAAGCTTCCTTAATCCTTTGAGGTACCTACACTCAGAGGCATCATGTCCATGGATCTCACAAAATGTACAAAATGAGGTACAAGTAGGTACCTTTCGCTTGGAGGGGCACTCCCAGTAACCATGGTTAGAACCCTTGCATTCGGTGCACCAAAGGCCACTTCGAATTTGGGCCTCAAAGGACGATTGGCCATCCACCTTTATTCTATCTTTCAGGCCTTCTTTGATTTCTTCTAACTCCTTCTTGAGTTGCTGCCATGCGGATGATCCCTCCTCTCTTGGGAGTTGGGTGGTCGTATTCGTTGATGAGGCAAAGCTTAATTGTGACCGTTCCATCTTGACAGCTTCTTTTAGGAAGTCTTGAAGTGAGGCATGTTCAGGGAGTTTATCCACCAACCTTATAGCAATGGAAGGGGGTAATGCTTTCAAAAACCATCCCCTCATGACAGCATCATTAGGTGGCATAGACATCTTTGCCGCCAAGACCCTCATCCTTGTGTACATCTCAGAGATGCTTTCTCCAGGCTTCATGGTGTCAGTGGATAACTCTTGGACAATCATGTGTTCGAATTTTTCCAACTTGAAAGTACGTAAGAATTCCTCCCTTAGGTCTGTCCACGTCTGGAAGTGGTCCAGAGGAAATTGACTGTACCATACATCCGTTGCATCCTCCAACGACGAAGGAAAGATGTGAAGGAACGCATGCTCATTCTCCACACCTTTAGCTTTACATGCTGTGAGGAACTTCCTCACATGAGCTTCCGCATCCTCATGGAGGTGGCCTTTGAACTTTTGAGTCTTCACGTGGACCTTGTTGAGTAGCTCAAGAAGTCTAGCTCTGTCTGGGGGACTGAGAACGTCCATCCCCACCTGAGAGGTTGGAGAAGATGCAAGAGTTGGAGGGAGTCCCGATGGGGCTGTAATGAGTGTTGGTGTTCCCAAGGAGGAGACCACCCCGACAACTCCTCCTGTGGAGGACCACAATGGGGAAGTCACTACTGATGTAGTCATAGAGGGAGTGTACCCAGATGGTAGCGCGTAAGTGGGGGGTCTCGGTGTTGCAGAGAGAAAGGGTGAGAACATGGAAGATGTGGGGGTGAAAGAGGATGGGAGAGCATTTGGGAAAGAGAGGGACGGAGCTGAAGTCATGGATGAGTAGGCAGAAGGGAAGGAAGGAGGTGGTGGAAAAGGCAACACCGGTGTGGATGGAAAGGGAGATGAAACCATCGTAGCAGGTAAAGGCATGGCCGGAGCAAAAGTATCCCCCAATGGAATAGATGTAGAAGAAGGATTAGCTAGGAGCCCGGAGCTATGCATACCAGATGAGGTAGCAGCTTGTCCACAAGAGGTTGAGGCGGGAGCAGATGGAGTCACCACTCCGGTAGAAGAGGTGGTTGATGAAGACATCGTTGCAGGAGGAGGAGAGGAGCTGCCTTGACCTTGATGAGTCCTTGAGGAGCCCTCGTCCTTAGTACCCTCTTCTTTCACCTGTTCTCCGCTTTGCACTTCTTCTTCTCCGGAGTCTGGATCAGACCACCAGGGTTCCTGTTGATCCAAGTCAATGAGAGTGTCGATTAAGTTACTTGCTCGGGCTACTGCTCCAGTGGGCTCACTTTGTGCTCGAGTTGAGGGCTTTGCAAACTTACGTCGCACGTAATACTTCTTGTACCTAGTTTGGTCTGCCGGAAGTCTTTTCTCCACTCTCCTCAAGTACCTCCTAGTTCTCTCACTAGCTCCTTCAAAGGTTTCAGAACTACTCGGCATAAGACCTCTCTCTAGGAACCTAGATCACCACTTCACTCGTGCTACTCAATACCAGCAGTGTCCCACCGTGATCGCCATAAACTGTTTGAGGGGAGGGGTTCCTATCCTTCCGGAGGTGTTACCGGAGGCCAAAGGCCACTGGCGTGAGAAGCATAAGTTTTGCAATGCTCTAATGCAATGGATCGTGCAGAGTGCACCGTGCAGTAGTGTGCGAGTGTCGTATGCTATACTGCAGTGAACGACGACGTGTACGAGTGCACTATGCTAAATGACAATCACCAATGAACTCCACAACATAAGCAAAGTAAGAAAATCCTACACTGGTGAACAATCCCCATATCCGAAAGAGACAAGAGAGATGCGAAAGTGACCGAGTTGGCCAATGTACATATCACTGGACGTGTCCCCAGGTCACAAGTCGCAAGTCACAAGAATACACAAGTCGCAAATCACCAGAATACACAGGTCTATCCCCATAGTAGACAAAAGGTGCACACAAGTCTCTCCACATTCTCTCCTTGGCGAGCTCGTAGCTCTAGCCTCTATCTCTCCTCACTCTCCTCTCTTTCGCTCCCCTGTCGAATGCCGAATGCCTCCTTTTCTCTCTCCCTTCTCTTCATCCTCATCCCCCGCCTTGGAGGGTCCCTTCTTCGCTGAGAATCCCCCCCTTTCTTCCCATTGGTCATCCTCTTATCGCCTTAGCTGTTGAGGATAGCCGTTGCGCCGCTGGCTCTCTTGATGGCTTCGGCGACTTCCTGACCCCCTGACTCGCCAGCCTGATGGTATAAATTCTCCATGTGCAGGTGAGCTGGTTCACCGCACCTCTTGATGGCTTCGGCGACTTTCTGACTCCCTGAGTCGCCAGCTCGATGGTGTAAATTCTCCATGTGCAGGTGAGCTGGTTCACCACACCACTGCACCACTGTATCACTGAACCACTGTGGAATATAAATACTCCTGACTGCTCCATGTGCTAAGCTCACTCTCCATGTGCGCAGCTCTTGATGAGATCACTTTGGACACGGTACTCCTGGTTGACCTGTGTCGACCTGTGGTTGACATGTGTCGACCTGTGGTTGACAGCCTCGGACAGTACTCCTGGATGAGCCCGTGTGATCGCGTGGCTAACTTGTGTTGACACATGGTCAACATGTGGTCAACAGATGTCGTCATGTGGTCAACGCCTGTCGACAGGTGGTCGTGTGATAAGGTAACAAGTCTGAGTGCTGGACACCCGGGAATTCAAAAGACGTGCTTCTGAAAAGACAATTCTTTTGGCCTGGAATAGGTAAGGATGTCCAAGATTATGTATTGAAGTGCCAAAAATGCCAGGTCAATAAGGCTGAACGCCTTAAGGTAGGGGGTCTCCTACACCCATTGGAGATTCCATCTGGCAAATGAGAAAGCATCTCCATGGATTTCATTGTGGGATTACCTAGGACACAGAGGGGGCACAACTCTGTGTGGGTAATTGTGGATCCGTTGACCAAGATGGCTCATTTTATTCATGTTAATGAAGATGTTAAAACTCCAGAATTAGCCAGGCTATTTGTGGAGACTGTATGGGCTACCAGCCGGTATTGTTAGTGACCGGGATAGCATATCTATAGACTGTATGGGCTACCAACCGGTATTGTTAGACGACATTTAGTGGAGTCTTGTTCCCTCCAGGATGTTCCCCACACTCCTTTCAGAGCTGCTCATGCCTCAATAGACACGTCTTGGGAGATTTTGGCTAGCATTGCAGCTTGCCATATTTGGAGAGCCAGGTGTACAGAGGCGATGGAGGTTATCCAAGTTCACCCTTCCTAGACTATGGCCAGTATTTGGACTGACACATTACACTCTGATGGCCATTTAGGCGAGCATGCAAGGATCCTCCAGAGTAGCCATTGCTAGGAGAGTTACTTTTTTCAGAGTTTGGAGGGGATCACCTTTCTTCTCTGAGTTGCCTTCAGGGTTGAGATGGCATCTTCAGCCTCCACCTTGGTTTTGTATTAGCTCACTTTGAGCTGTTTTTTTTTTCATGCATTGCATGATGTACTTTTGCATTTGAGTTTGCTCTCGCGGTTTTCATTCATACTTAATGAAGTAATTTTCTTGGGGGAAAAAAAAAACAGCCATTTTTGGAGGGCTGTGTTTAAGAGGTTAGAAACTGCATTGAATATGAGCACCGCGGATCATCCACAGAGTGATGGTCAAACTGAAGGGGTCAATCATATCATTGAGGATATGCTTCAAGCATATGTAAGTAAACGGAAAACTAATTGGGAACAGTATCTTCCCATATTAGAAATTGCATATAATAGTGCCAAACATTCAGCTATAGGTTTTAGTCCATTCATGATGATGTATGAATTTCAACCAAGAGCCCCAATGGCAGTGGGACTCGAAAAAGAGAAGGTTCAGGCGGCCAAATACTTTCTTGAATATATGAATCAAAGGCTTAAGTTAGCTAAAGATAGCATAAGAAGAGCTCAGGATAGGGCACGAAGTTATGCAAACCCCCATCGTAGAAGGTTGGAATTTGAAGTAAATGAGAAAGTCTACCTCAAGGTACCTGATGTTATGCTCTAGCCGAGATAGCATGACCTCGGAAAGATCGGTAGGCATTTTCTCTTAGATGACCGACTTCTGTAATATTTAATGTGTGTAAATAAAATGGTCAAGAGAAGTAACTGCCAAGGTCCTAGGTGAGGGTGTAATGGCATTGACTAGGTGGTTCTGAGTGCTAAGGCCTAGGTGCACCTAAATGTGTAATAATGCCAAGGGGCAAATGGTTTAATTGTGCCCCAAGAGAGGGGTAAATGGTGTACCAAGTAAAAAGGGCTAAAATGATGACATGTGGCAGAGGGAACCATCTAGGGAGTTGTGGGTTTTGTGGATAGGCATGAGAGACAAAAAAATTACGTATCAGATGAAACATGCGATCCACGAAGTTGGCTGGGTGGACATACGAGATGCCATCGTCCGTGATTGACGAAATCGAGGTAGAGAATTAGCAAAGGTTCATTTCACTTTGGTATCAGAGCCTATGGTAGAGATCAAGAACGGGATGAAAAGGGAGAGCATGATAATTCGGTTGCCCATGACGACGAATAGCAAAGCTTGATGATAGCGTGGTGGCTGAGTTCGTTGTGAGGGAGGTCTTCAACGAGAGTTCACTAGATAGCGAACGATAGGCGTAGAGTGCAAGTTTGACGAGGGGGAAAGTAGCAGAGCACATTGGCATTGTGTTGTGATGGCATGGCGTACCTTTCACGGACGAGCTTTGCGTGGTAGTGGTTGATGTGGCAGCCATGGCGATGCAACAACACAGAAACTTGGGCTTGGCAGAGCCAGAACCGCGTAAAAGCGAGAGGCACACGTAGAAAGGTCTCTGGGAAGCGCGACGCTGGCCAGCCAATTTCAGGCTGCTTTCCTCAAATCAGACCCCGAACAGTGGCGAGCGGAACCTTGTCCCGGATTCCTTTTAAAGCCTGCGTGGAGCTTCCAGGGAGCAGTTCTTTTCTCTTTTATACAAATTCTGAGTTTGCAGTCAATTCATTCTGTACAGCAGAGGTTGCCGTTTATTATTCCTGTATAACAAAAGGGGAATCTGAAAAAAAAAAAACTATTTTCCCTTTTGAAACTATGGAGGCAGAAGGACAAGATTCCAGGGTGAATCCTAGTGAATCTAGAGCACGGTCTACACAACAAATGTCCCATCACACAACACCTACTCTGGTGGGTAGGATTTCAGTATTAGAAGATGCTTTACAGCAAATCATGAACCAGCAGCTTCAAGTGAACACTGGTCAGAATGAGATTAGGGAGATGGTGCAAACCTTGTCGGCTAGGCCATCTAGAATTGATAAGGGCAAAGCTCCAGCAGAGCCAGAGCCCAGTATACACTCATCAGAGCGTGCGAAGGTCAAGGTGCCTATTATTGCCAACTATAGACCGGAGAAGTATGCTGGTTGGATGACAGCGCAGTTCTGATGTGATCGAGGTTTGGTTACACAAGTGGGAAGAAGCCTTCGCCATTTGTGAAATCAGATCTGATCTAAAGAAAATCCGTGAGGCCACTCACCTGTTTATTGAGGCAGCGGATAGATGGTGGATAAAGCAACAGAAAGATCAGGTTGCCCCTACCACCTGGGAAGGGTTTAAAGCTGAATTTAAGAAACACTTTCTTCCACCCGACGAAGAGTCCCGAGCTTGGGATGCTTATAGAAACCTTCGTCAGAGGAATCTGTCGATGGCAGAGTACACTGACAAGTTCAGGGAATGTGTTATGAAGATAACAGACCCTCTCCCTATGTCGGTTCAGTTAAAAGACTATATCTATGGACTAAACGACAAAATTAAAATGGAAGTTCGGGCTAAATATGTGACTACATTAGATGAATCTATTGCAGTAGCCCTGAACTATGAGGATGCCAGAGGCAGATCTAGTGGATTTATGCAGGCAGGGACTCAGTATGAGTACCCGAGGAAAGGGGGATTTCAGAGGAAATGGATTTCAAAGACAAGTGTCTCCCAGCCAAGTGGCCAAACCAAGTAGGTGAAGCCGGTTGAGGGACCAGCAAAAACAAGTACCACCGTTGGCGTGAAAAGAAAAATAACTCCAATGGCAGCTGGTCAAAGTCCTCATTGACCCCTGAACAAAAAGAGAAAGCTAGAAAAGAAGGATTGTGCTTTGGCTGCCTTCAGCGACATCAGTGGAAAGATTGTCCACTGAATAAAGACCATCGCACGGCCAATATGATAATATCTGAATGCGACACGGAAATGCAGGAGAGTCCCAATGCGGAACATATGCAGATGCAATTGGCGAGACCTTCTCAGAGGTTAGTACCTATGTTGTTAAGTGTGTCTGTTACTAAGTTAGTAAGCGGTGCACCTGATAACATCCTTTCAAAGCCCGCAGCAACGGGGTATACAGTTTTCGATGAGCCTGAGTTGATTAAAATGAAAGGGCAAGTAGCCAGTCATGATGTGATTGTGCTGTTTGACTCAGCGTCAACACATAATGTAATCAACTCGAAGCTTATTAAGAGGCTCAAGTTGAAAACTAGTCCGTCTGACTATGCTTATACGGTCAGGATGGCGGACGGAAGTTCAACTGAAGTATGGGACCAAAGGGTTACCCAGTTGGAACTCCAAATTCAAGACTATGTTGAGAAGCTGTGACCAGACTTGCTCACGCAGATATAGCCCTAGGCATGGCTTGGCATTTTTGGAAAAATCCAGCCATTGATTGGAAAAAGCATATTTATCAATTCAAGATGAACGGGGTAGAATATGTCTTGCGAGGTGAAAAAGATTTACCTCGAGGACCATTGATTTCAGCCATGGAAATTCGGAAGACTCTGAAAGAGTTTTTGTGTCTGTGTATAGCATTGGTAGAGTCGATTGATGATGCATCGACTAGCACTGAAGCTACCCAAGATGGAAAAATGGCCGATTTGGCTAAAGAAATATCAGAGAAGTTCTCTGAATGTTTTAGGGATGAACTACCTTATGGGTTACCTCTAGAGCGGAAGGTTCAGCATAAGATTGAACTGATCCCGGGGGCATAACTTGTAAATAGACCTCCCTATAGAATGAGCTTTACTGAAGAGGCAGAGGTGCGTAGACAACTGGAAGAATACCTCAAGTTGGGGCAGATTCAACCAAGTTTCTCACCTTTTGCTTCGCCAGTGATATTAAAGAAGAAGAAGGATGATACGTTTCGCCTCTGTATAGATTACAGAGCATTGAATAATATAACTGTTAAGCACAGGTATCCAATGGCTCGGATTGATGATTTGCTAGATGCATTACATGGAGCCATGATTTTCAGCAAGATAGATCTTAAGTGTCGCTACCATCAGATCCGGACTAGAGCCAAGGATGTGCATAAAACCGCTTTCAGAGCAGGTTTGGTCATTACGAGTTTTTGGTAATGCCCTTTGGACTTACCAATGCTCTAGCGACATTCGTCATGCTTATGAACGATTTACTACGTCCGTATATCGAAAAGTTTGTAGTACATTTTATTGACGATATTCTAGTGTTCAGTAAAAGTATTACTGAGCATCGTGAACACTTAAGAATAGTGTTCAGTACTTTGAGGAAAGCCAGTCTTTATGTAAATAAAAAGAAAACTATACTGTGTATGGTTAGGCTAGAATATTTAGGATTCATAATTACTCCACAGGGGGTAGAAATGGATCCGAAGAAAGTGGCTGCGATACTAACTTGGCCAATCCCTCAGAGTCTGACCGCGTTGCACTCATTGTTGGGATTTGTCCAGTTTTATAGAAGGTATATCAAAGGATATTCCGAAATAGTATCGCCATTGACTGATCTGACCTCAGATAAAGTACCTTTTATATGGGGACAGAATCAACAAGAAAGTTTTAACACCATAAAACAAGCTGTGGTCACAGGACCGGTGTTAAAAATAGTTGTGATCCCCAGAAACCGTTGTTCCTGGAAACCGATGCAAGTGGCATTGCGGTAGGAGCAGTTCTCCTTCAAGAGGGAAGGCTGGTAGTCTTTGAAAGCAAGAAGCTTTCTCCCTCTCAAAGGAATTGGCCAACTCATGAACTGGAGTTGTATGTTGTTATCCATGCTTTGAAAACATGGAGACATTATTTGTATGGTTCAGAGTTTTATGTGGATGTGGATCATGATACTCTGAAACATTTTTGTAAACAGCCTGACTTGAGGGGCCGCCAAGCTAGGTGGGCAGAGCTCATGCAGGAGTTTAATTTGATGATTCGGTACCGAAGAGGAAAAGATAATAAGGTTGCTGATGCGTTGTCTTACATTATGCACCATATGAGTTTCACGGTATTAGAGAGTGCTCTAATGACTGAGATTAGAGAAACTCAAAAGGTGGACGAGTTTGTCCAGAGCCTATGGCCTAAAGCTCATGAGTTTAAACCCGGGGAAAATGAAAAGGATGGCCTAGCATCCAGAAAAGGCCAAACTTATGCAAGATATACCATAAGGGGTGGTATGCTGAAAAGAAATGGCAAGGTTGTAGTACCTGGTCAGAATGATCTCCGGCAGAGAGTCATTCGACAGTGCCATGATAGCCCATGTGCGGGACATCCAGGGGTCGAGAAGACCTATGATCTCGTGAAGCGAGATTTCTTTTGGCCAAAGATGAAAAACCATATTCATGAATATGTGACACGGTGTTTTTCGTGTCAGGTAAGCAAGGCCGAGTGGGTGAAGCCACCCGGACTTTTACAGCCCTTGGAAATACCACTAAGTAAGTGGGAGAGCATTTCCATGGACTTTATTGTAGGGCTGCCTACGACACAAGGAGGGTATGATTCTATCCTTGTGGTGGTTGATCGTCTAACCAAGATGGCTCACTTCATTCTGACTAGAGAGTCTGTTAGTGCCCCGCAAGTGGGGATCATCCTGAGACGGATGGTCAGACGGAGAGAGTCAACCAGACTTTAGAGGATATGTTGAGGGCATATGTGTCATTGAGGCAACATACATGGGACAAGTGGTTGCCATTGTTAGAGTTTGCCTACAATGATAGAAAACATTCCTCTACGGGGTTCAGTCCGTTTGAGCTGAACTATGGTTATAGACCAGCAAATCCAACTATAGTTGGAGTACCTTAGAAAGTGCCTAGTGCCGCAAACTTTGTGGTTCAGATGCGAGAGATGCTAGCACTTGCGAGAGCTAATATCCGCCACGCTATGGATAGAGCCAAGGTGTATGCGGATGAAAACCGGTCTATAAGAGTATTTAAGAAAGGAGAAAAAGTTTTTCTCATAGTTTCTTCGCACTCGAAGTCGTTGACTTCAGGAGAGTGTGCTAAGTTATCACCTCGATACTGTGGGCCATGGTTAATTCTAAAAAGAATAGGCAAGGTAGCCTATAAATTAGAATTACCACCGGGGTGTAAGGTGCACCCAGTGTTTCATGTTTCTCGTTTAAATAAATTTTTGCATACTGGTGACTCACTAATCGAAGGTGTGGTTTTGTTTCAGGAGATAGAGGATAAGGCGCAAACCAACAAGAATCCTGGACCGAGGAACAATGCAAATACGAAATCGGAAGATACCCACGGTGTTGGTTGCATGGCATGGTCAGCCTCTATTCGAAGCTACCTGGGAATCCGTATACCAGTTGCGGAGAGTGTTCCCAGATTTCATCATCGAGGACGCTGATGCTTGAAGAGGGAAGGAATGTTATGCTCTAGCCGAGATAGCATGACCTCGGAAAGATCGGTGGGCATTTTCTCTTAGATGACTGACTTCTGTAATATTTAATGTGCGTAAATAAAATGGTCAAGAGAAGTAACTACCAAGGTCCTAGGTGAGGGTGTAATGGCATTGACTAGGTGGTTCTGAGTGCTAAGGCCTAGGTGCACCTAAATGTGTAATAATGCCAAGGGGAAAATGGTTTAATTGTGCCCCAAGAGGGGTAAATGGTGTACCAAGTAAAAAGGGCTAAAATGATGACATGTGGCAGAGGGAACCATCTAGGGAGTTGTGGGTTTCATGGATAGGCATGAGAGACAAAAAAATTACGTATCAGATGAAACATGCGATCCACGAAGTTGGCTGGGTGGACATACGAGATGCCATCGCCCGTGATTGACGAAATCGAGGTAGAGAATTAGCAAAGGTTCGTTTCATTTTGGTATCAGAGCCTATGGTAGAGATCAAGAGCTGGATGAACGGGATGAAAAGGGAGAGCGTGATAATTTGGTTGCCCGTGATGACAAACAACAAAGCCTGATGATAGCGTGGTGGCTGAGTTCGTTGTGAGGGAGGTCTTCGACGAGAGTTCACTAGATAGCGAACGATAGGCCCGTGATTGATGAAATCGAGGTAGAGAATTAGCAAAGGTTCATTTCACCTGAATCTTCAGAATCTCTAAAGATAGGAAAATGTCCAAAGTTGTCTCCTAGATATTGTGGACCATTCACAATACTTAAGAGGATTGGAGAACTCGCTTACAAATTAGCCTTACCTGAGGGATGTAGAGTACATCCAGTTTTTCATGTTAGTAATCTAAAAACAAAATTGCACCAATGGACTAAGTCAGGATATAACACATTGTACTAGTTAGGGGGTGACTGCGTCCTTTTGTATCCCGTGTCCCAAAGTGATTTAGTCACATGATATGACATATGTCCCAAGTAGTGAATGAGTCATGATATGACTTATGTCCCAAGTTGGTTGGGTGATTGCGTCACGTTATGTCTTGTGTCACCCAGAGTGATTGAGTAATGATATGACATATGTCCCAAGCCATGGAAGTATGGAATAAGTAGGTCATGCTTCCTCTTGTGTGTCGCAGACCAAGAAAGACTGGTGATGTGAAGCCTTGAGGGTGATCCACTCACACCACATGAAACTGATACCATTAAGGGGATAAATTCCCGAAGAATGTATTAGGAGACAGTGAAACCCAATGGAAGCCAACTACTTGAAAAGACACACTTTTGTTTACTCAATCTAATATCTCTTCACTCTAGAACCATTCAATGGGCCTGGAAGCACCATACCATTCAAAGTGGCCAAATACGCACCACCACTAGGAAGAAGCTTGGAGATGAAGTAAGGTCTAGTCCATCCGCTAACAAATTTAGGTTTATGCTTTAAAAACTTGTTTGCATACAAGAGAACCAAATCACTAACTTTAAACTCACATGACGGCGGAGGTTCCTATCATGCCACGCCCGTTGCCTATTTTACCACACTTCCTTGGCCTCCCGTTGATGCTGGTCTAAGGCTTCAAGATCCCAAATTCGTTCAAGGGTGCAGGCCTCCAAGTTATCATCCATTGTAGCGATGACCCTAGTAGTCTCCATATGAAATTCATAAGGCATAACTGCCTCCAGACCGTAACCAATTGAAATGGTGAATACCCAATACTGGCCTTGTATGTTGTTATGTAAGCAAAAAGAGCTGTGGGGATTTAAATATTCCAATCGGCCAAAGAATTAACACATGGGAGTATGTGGAGCTGCTGCTCCTCCCCACTCTAGCTAGCTACCTTCAGCCTCCCTCTACCCTCTCAGCCTGCTCCTCCCCTCTCAGCTAGAGCCCCTTCATCGACCTCTCTTGTTGCCCCCCTCCCGCGGCATCTCCCTCTCTCCTCTCGGCTCTGTTCCCCCGCCATCTCCCTCTCCCCTCCCGGCTCTCCTCCACAACCCCTCCCCCACTCGTTTCTCCTGCCTCCCCCATCCCTCTTCCACCGCCCCTCCCCCACCCCCCTCAGCTCTTTCCCCCATGAAGACGAAGAAGAAGTAGTAACAGTGGAAGCCCCCTCCTCCACCCCCCTCAATTGTCTTTCCCGCCCCTCTCAGCCCTCTCCCCCGCACCCTCCTCCATCCCCTTTTGCTCCCTCTCCCCCGCCTCCCCCCCCGTTCCCCCAGCCCCAATCCTTTCTTTTTGGCTCTTGAGCTTTTCATGCATTGCATGGTGTATCCCGTATTCCCATATGGAGCTTGCTCTAACGGTTTTCTTTAATAGTTAATAGAAGTCTCTTTTTTGCAAAAAGAAAGACTCACATTGATAAAGCTTGATGTAGAGTCCTTGATGTGTGTTGATGTGACACACAAGTACAATCATATATAGGATAGACACACACTAGAATACCAAAGTGTATATGGGATATCTCCCAATATGACACGTGGCACTCACACATAAGACTCTACTAGAACTCCTAGTAGAACACACTAAAACACACTCAACTTGACTTCATTTTTTAACACCCAACCATGAAGGAAAGGTGAGGGACTACTGGAATGCAACCAAGGACAAAACATTACAATGACTACTAATCTATGCACCCCAAGTAACTCAGAGGCTCTGAGCATGCTCAAAGGTTGATCCAAGCACTCTCATGGCCTAAGACTCAACATGACTCAGAGACTCATGTCTTAGCATGGCTACATGACCAGCTCATAGGTCTAGGAATACACCAACATCCTAGAACTCAGCCAGGCCTGACAAAGAGACCCTATCAAAGCCAATATATGGCTCCCACAATACATCCCCCTCCTGGCTCCAAAACAAGGTGACATGGAGCCACACACCATAGATAGAAAAACATCATTTTAGGAGGACTATCCAAGGTTGAGAACATTTATTGACTCAAAGAGATTATTACATTCTATTCTTAGGGGACTACCCCAGGGCAGAGTATCCATATACATCAAGCTCATGAATATATTTTAGAAGACATATTCATCATCGTGAGGGAAGGATAGATTTCGGGCATGAGTAGTGAGAGATGTTACAATAGAAACACCCCTAACCACACGACGACAGGCGTTGACCATATGATGACATGGGTTGATCACATGTTGACCATGTGTCAACAAAGGTCAACCACACGACACGAGGAGTGGATCACACGGGTTCATTCAGGAGTACTATCCGAGGCAACCATGCATCGACACATGTCAACCACAAGTCAACCAGGAGTATCATGCCCAAGGTGATTTCATCGAGAGCTGCGCACATGGAGAGTGAGCTTAGCACATGGAGCAGTCAGGAGTATTTACAGTTACACAGTGGTTCATTGGTTCAGTGGGGTGCGGTGATCCATGGAGAATTTACACCATCCTGACTAGAAGAGGCTAGCGAGCCTTGGTTGTTCTCCACCTCACTTTGAGGGGGTTTTATTTATCCTCATGATTTCATGATGTTGTATTTCCGCTCAGAGCTTGCTCTAGCAAGTTTCTTTCTTACTTAATAGAAGTCTCTTTTTTGTATTTAAAAAAAAAAAGAGGCTGGCGAGTGAGGGAGTCAGGAAGTCGTTGTAGCCATCAAGAGAGCCAGCGGCACAACAGCTATCCTCAACAGCTAAGGAGATAAGAGGATGACCAATGGGAAGAAAGGGGGGAATTCTTAGCGAAGAAGGGGCCCTCCAAGGCGGGGATGAGGATGAAGGCGACGAAGGGGGAGAGGGGAGAGGGATATTCAGCAGGGGGCATTTAGCGTACGGCACTGAAGTGGGAGAAAGGAGAGTGTGAGGAGAGATAGAGGCTGGAGCTACGAGATCGCCAAGGAGAGAGTGTGGAGAGACTTGTGTGTACCCTCTGTCTACTATGGGGATAGACCTGTGTGTTCTTGTGACTTGCGACTTGTGACTTGGAGACACTGGTCCAGTGATTGTACTTTGGCCATCTTGGTCACTTTCTCATTTTTCTTGTCTCTTCCCGATATGGGTATCGTTCACTAGTGTATGACGAGATTTTCTTATTCTGCTTATGTTGAGTTCTCAAGTGATTGTCATTTAGCATAGTGCACTCGTGTACGTCGTTGTTCATTGCAGTATAGCATACGACACTCGCACACTATTGCGCGGTGCACTCTGCGCGATCCATTGCATTAGAGCATTGCAACACTCATGCTTCTCACGCCAGCAGCCTTTGGCCTCTGGTAACACCTCCGGAAGGATAGGAACCCCTCCCCTCAGACAGTTTATGGCAATCACAATGGGACACTGCTGGTGTTGAGTAGCACAAGTGAAGTGGTGATCTAGGGTCCTAGAGAGAGGTCTTATGCCGAGTAGTTCTGAAACATTTGAAAGAGCTAGTGAGAGAACTAGGAGGTACTTGAGGAGAGTGGAGAAAAGACTTCCAGCAGACCAAACTCGGTACAAGAAGCATTACGTGCGACGTAAGTTTGCGAAGTCCTCAACCCGAGCACAAAGTGAGCCCATTGGAGCAGTAGCCAGAGCAAGTAACTTCATCGACACTCTCATTGACTTGGATCAACAGGAACTCTGGTAGTCAAATCCAGCCTCTCGAGAAGAAGTGCAAAACGGAGAACAGGTGAAAGAAGAGGGTACTAAGGATGAGGGCTCATCAGGGACTCATCAAGGTCAAGGCAGCCCCTCTCCTCCTCTTGCAATGATGTCTTCATCAACCACCTCTTCTGTCGGAGTGGTAACTCCATCTGCTTCCGCCTCGACCTCTGCTAGACAAGCTGCTACCTCATCTATTATGCATAGCTTCGGGCTGCTAGCTAGTCTTTCTTCTACATCTATCCCATTGGGGGGTACTTTTGCTCCGGCCATGCCTTTACCTGCCATGATGGTTTCATCTCCCTTTCCATCCACACCGATGCTGCCTTTTCCACCACCTCCTTCCTTATATACTGCCTACTCATCCATGACTTCAACTTCGTCCCTCTCCTTCCCAAATGATCTCCCATCCTCTTTAACCCCCACATCTTCTATGTTCTCACCCTTTCCCTCTGCAACACCGAGACCCTCTGGGTATGCGCTACCTTGGTACACTTCCTCTATGGCTACATCAGTAGTGACTTCCCCATTGTGGTCCTCCACAGGAGGTGTCGTCGGTGTGGTCTCCTCCTCTGGAGCACCAACACTCATTACAGCCCCATCGAGACTCCCTCCAACTCTTGCATCTTCTCTAGCCTTTTGGGTGGGGATGGCCATTCTCAGTCCTGCAGACAGAGCTAGACTTCTCGAGCTACTCTCAACAAGGTCCATGTGAAGACTCAAAAGTTCAAAGTCCACCTCCATGAGGATGCGGAGGCTCATGTGAGGAAATTCCTCACAGCATGTAGAGCTAAAGGTGTGCAGAATGAGCATGCGTTCCTTCACATCTTCCCCCGTCATTGGAGGATGCTGCGGATATATGGTACAATCAATTTCCCCCTGACCACTTTGAGACGTGGACAGCAAACCTAAGGGAGGAATTCTTAAGCACTTTCAAGTTGGAAAAATTCGAACACATGATTGTCCAAGAGTTATCCACTGACACCATGAAGCTTGGAGAAAGCATCTTTGAGATGTACTCAAGGATGAGGGTCTTGGCGGCAAAGATGTATGTGCCACCTAATGATGTTGTCATGAAGGGATGGTTTTTGAAAGCATTACCCCCTACCATTACTATAAGGTTGGTTGATAAACTCCCTGAACATGCCTCACTTCAAGACTTCCTAAAAGAAGCTGTCAAGATGGAACGGTCGCCAGCTAAGTTTTGCCTCACCAATGACTACAACCACCAAACTCCCAAGAGAGGAGGGATCATCCGCATGGCAGCAACTCAAGAAGGAGTTAGAAGAAATCAAAGAAGGCCCAGATTCGAAGTGGTCTTTGGTGCACAGAATACAAGGGTTCTAACCATGGTTACTGGGAGTGCCCCTCCAAGCGTAAGGTACCTACTTCTACCTCATTTTGTACATTTTATGAGATCCATGGACATGATGCCTCTGAGTGTAGGTACCTTAAAGGATTAAGGAAGCTTCTTCTGGAGTATACATCAGGGGAACCTCTAGTTGCTGCAGTCAACAGAACGGTACCCATAACTTCTGGCCTAGCAGGAGGTACTCCTGCTCCCCCTCTTGCACGAGCATCTGAGCCACCTCCTCCTCCTGTCATGCCGCCTCCATTGCTTCTGACTCCCCCTTTGCTCCAAGCTCTTGCGCCCAATTCAATTGGTTCCCCTTATTTCTATCCTCAGCCTTACTATGCACCGTATCAACCACCTATGTCAGGAGGTGGCTATGGAACCCCTTATCAACGTGGTCGAAGGGGTGGTTTCTGAGGTGGACGTGGAGGTGCAGGTAGAGGTACAAACTTTAGAAGACCCATTATGTGTTACATATGTGGCGAGTATGGCCACTACCAAGATGATTGTACATAGCCGTTCGGGGGACCCTCTTGTACACAGTGCAACACAAACGACCACTACACCACAGATTGTCCCAATGGAAGAGTGGAACCCGCATCCCAAGTGAATATGGTTGATGTAGTAGTGGCGGGGTAAGGCAACAACCCCCATTTGATTGGCGCTGTGTTGGGCACTGTGACACTGTCACAAACAAAAGGTGACAAATGTAAGGACAACTCAGAGTCAGCAGCACCGGAGACCTCAGCACCAATCAGTTCCACAAGTGTTCCCCCACCAAGGTCATTCTCCCCCTCCAAGGTACACAGTAAGCCTAGGAATAGACCACCCATGCTTGCTTCTCATAGTGATTCAGAAACAAACTCGAAGGGCACACAGCCATTAAGGTCAACCACTAACTCTGGAAGTGCCTCATCCTCAGGTGATCACTCTATGCCTTTGAGGTATCAAGAGGTGGTAAAGAGTGTCATGAGAGATCTTCAAACAAGTTTTGAAGATGAAGGTAGCACACCACAGTTTCCATCCCGCAAGTCTAGTGTGAGGTTTGCAACAGAAGTGACAACCCTTGGACAGCACCGGGATAATGAGGCACAAGTAGGTCCTTCCACTTTGTCCCCAACATCACTCAACAGAGAAGGGGCTATGGGGACAAGAACTAGTCTTGCCCAGGCAAAAGGGAAAGGAGTGATGGAAGAGAAACCATGGGAGAGAATGACTCACAGTTCAGACGTACATCCGCATCCTTGTGTAAGCTTCGACCCTCGGCACGACCCTCGGCCAGAGGCTAGGAGGATGAGGTTGCAGAAGGCTAATGCTAGTGTCCACCACTACTCCCTGTTTGAAGATCTTATGAGTTTCAAGCCCAACCTCACTCTATGACAACTTTGTCTATTGTCCCCCCAAATAAGCATCAGACCATCACATTTCTTAACTGCCTCCCAGGAGGTCGACAGAAGGGATCTACTCCGAGTGAGCCAACACCAGAGACATTACCAGCTCAGCATGGGTCTACACCGGACCACTTCTCTGCCTACGCTCCCTCACTTGTGAACAATGTCCCAAGCTCACTGTGGAGATCCATGGAGTGGAGCTGAAGGACGTCTTCCTTGATGGTGGGGCGGCTGTGAACATTATGCCGAAAGGTACACTCCAAAAACTGGGGTTGAGAACTTGACAGGTGATGTTCACTTTCAAGTATGCATAGCTGATCAACGCAGAGTAAAACCAATGGCTGCAGTCAAAGGTGTTCACATGAAGATTGGGGGAGTAACTTTTCTCTCCAATTTTGTTGTCCTTGATATGACCGAAAATGAACAGACTTACCCTCTACTTCTTGGTAGGCCATGGTTGCGGTCCACAAAGTCCATTCAAGATTGATCAACTCATGAAGTTCGATTGCCCCTGGGATCCACATCCCTCAAAATAGATATGGTCACAAGATAGGCAAGGCACATACCAATAGAACTGGGAGAGGAGGATTTTGAAGAACAAGCCGGAGCCGAAGAGGAGCATTGGGCTTGTGGGGACTGGCCCATGGGTGGTGACCAAGATATCAATGAGGAGACAACCCTAGAAGGATTCGAAAGTTTGACCTACTTGTTGGATCGGGCTGATCAAGAAGACGAGGAAGTTGTCATTTTGGATTGGATGGGAGCCCTGGGCTCCTTAGCCATCAACATGGTGGAACTATGCCAGCAAGAAGATCCGGAAGAAGACCTACTTGCAGTATCATAAATCCACCCAAAACCACATGCACAGGGTCTAGCTGAACTAGTTTACGAAAGGATGCCCTTTGGACTTTGCAATAGTCCACACATGTATAAGAGAATGGTCACTAGGGGTACTACAATGGACACCATTGATCGTACTAAGGACAATGATGGTATTGCAGTGAACATTGAGGATTGTCCAATGGCAGTGGCCAACATGGAGGACATTGGTCAAAATGATGTTGATAGTACTCTAGGATACAATGATGGATCTACTGTATACGAGGCCAGCATTGCCCAACCCACCAATGGTACTCCAAAGTACAATGATGGTACTCCGGTGTACAACCATGGTACTGCTGAGTGCAATGATGGTCATATAGAAGACAGTAACACTAATGAAGAAGAAACTGATGGTGATAGTGATTTAGAAGAAAGTGACATAGACATTGCTGAACTTGAGGAGAATCACCACCAACAGCTTGAGGTCTTGGGGGGACCCAGGGTGTATGCAGGATACGGAGATGAGGACATGGATGATCTCACCTTGCTCGACCTTTTCTTATCAGAAGCCAATGACCCCTCAGTTCAAGATCTTTCGAAAACCACTTATGAGGTGGAAGGATTACCTTATCGGGGCATGCTGAAACAACCACCGAGGCGTCAAAGGCATGCAACATCTGCAACATCTAATGATTCTACATCTCAGTCAGTGCCCGAGAACCCCCCAGTTACTTACCCCCATCTTGGTTGAGAGAAGTGGAGGGGGACTTTCCCCTTGAAGATACTCCAGCACATACAGGACTGAGAATGGGTGAACCAAGTACCTCAACATCCCAATGCATCGCCCCTGTTGATGAGGCACGGAACTGGCGGTATCTCAACATTGGGACTGAGGACCAACCCCAGCATTTGAAGTTAGCCACTTGGGTCTGGGAACATGACTATCTTCTAGTTGCAGTCACTGACCTCTTTAAAGAAAAAATGGATGTCTTTGCCTGGTCCTACAAGGATTTGAAGGGGGTCCCCCCGCCGATTTCATGGAACATCGCATTGACTTATATCCGGATGCAGACCCTGTGATTAAAGGTCTATACCGCATGAATCCCAACTATGGCAAGGCAGTCCAAATAGATATACAAAAAATGGAGCAACCAGGATTAATCTACCCAGTGGATTACTCTGATTGGGTTAGCGGAATTGTCATTGTACCCAAAAGAGAGACCGGCAAACTTAGAATATGTGTTGACTATTGGAGTTTGAATGCTGCAACACAACGTGATAGGTTCCCCCTTCCCTTCACAGATAGAGTGTTGGAGACAGTGGCAGGACATGCTTTATACTCATTCATGGATGGATATAGCAGGTACAACCAAGTCCGAGTGAAAGAACAGGATTCAACCCAAGACTACCTTTGTCACTCAATGGGGAACATACGCCTATCGAATGATGCCCTTTGGATTATGTAATGCCCTGGCAACATTTCAACAACTTGTAACCAAACTCTTTCAGGAGAATATCAGCAAGTTTCTTGAGGTATTTCCAGATGACTTCTCTGTTTTTAATGGTAAATCGGCCTCCCATCTTGATCCGGCCATACAAAATGATCATCTACCTAAGTTGAGATGGGTCTTTGATAAGTGCAGAGAAGTGCACTTGTGTTTGAACCCTGACAAATGTTTCTTTCTCGCACTCCGAGGTGTTCTCCTTGGTCATATTGTTTCTGCTGTGAGGGCATGACTATGGACCCCGCAAAGGTAGAGGTGATCATCTCATTGCCTATCCCTCGTACACCCAAAGAGGTGAAGTCCTTCTTAGGGCATGTAGGATATTACCGAAGGTTCATATGTTTCTATGCGGACATTGCTGTTGCACTGACAGAACTCCTACATCAAGACTGATCTTTTGTTTGGGCCACCCCGCACCAACTAGCCTTTGATGATCTGAAGCATCACCTCGTGAAGGCCCCCATCCTCAGGCAGCCCGATTGGGATGTAATTTTTCATGTCCATGTGGATGCTAGTGCGTGGGCAGTAGGTGCTATACTGGCTCAACCTAACCAGGATACCAAGATTGATTTGCCTATCTACTTTGCCAGTCGACAACTCAATGGAGCAGAACGCAATTACAGTACCACAGAAAGGGAGGGCCTCGGCATGGTTTATGCCATGACCAAGTATCGTCACTACCTCTTGGGCAACAAGTTTGTGATCATCACTGATCATCAAGCTCTTAAGTATTTATTGAATAAGCCTACTCTTGGTGGCCGGTTAAGTAGATGGATTCTTCTTTTTCAATAATTTAAATTCGACATTGTGGTGAGGGCTGGGAGACTGCATCAACCTGCAGACCACTTGTCCAGGTTACATTCTGGAGAACCAGCCAGTGGTATCACGGATGAATTACCCGATGCGGGCTTGTTCGGGGTGACGCACTACCTGATGAATGCCTGTTTGTGGTGGACTGCTTCCCACCATGGTATGCCAACATAGTACACCTCTTGTCTATAGGTGGCTTTCCTCCTGGTCTGACTCCAACAGAGAAAGGCAAGCGGATCCTTCAAGCTGCTCCTTTTAAGTTGACTGCAGGTCAATTGTACAAGCTCGAGAAGGACCATATCTTGAGACGGTGTGTGCTTCCCCACGAGACACAATCCATTCTTGAAGAGGCACATGCTGGCATAAGTGGAGGGCATAGGGCCTCAGATGCTACTGCTTGGAAGATCATGCGTGCGGGGTTCTGGTGGCCCAAGATCTTTCGCGACTACCATGCTCATGTGACCAAATGTGATTCATGTCAACAAGCAGGCCCCAAGCCTACAAGGTGTGAGTACCTCCCTCTCAAACCATTCACTCCGGTGCCCCCCTTCTATCGCTGGGGATTGGATTTCATTGGACCCATCTCTCTTGCCACACGCCAAGGGAACAAGTATGCTCTATTTTTTGCCACCGACTATGGAACCAAATGGGTCGAAGCCAAGGTAGTCAAGAACTATACAGCCCAGGTAGTAGCCACATTTCTATATGACCAGATCATCTCTCAGTTTGGCTGTCCTGTTGAGCTGATGAGTGATAGAGGGTCTCACTTCCTAAATGACACCATTGTTGCACTGGTTCACCTGCTACAAATAGTTCACAAATTTTCATCTCCCTATTACTCACGTGCCAATGGTCTAGCTGAGAGCTCAAATCGCACAATGTGCAGGATCATGCATCGTCTTTGCCTAAGTTCTTTAGCCGATTGGGATGACATACTTCCAACTGCTTTATTTGCTTGTCGAACTACTTACAAGGCGAGTACTAGGTATTCACCCTTCGAGCTGGTTTATGGACTGGAGGCCGTCATGCATTATGAATTTCGTCTTGACACCCATAGGGTTCTTTCAGACAAAAATGACAACTTTGAAGCTTGCACAATGGAACGTTTGTGGGATTTGGAGGCACTAACAGAGCATCGACGTGAAGCAGTTTTCGCTCAAGAAGTGTGGCAGAAATGACATACAGCTTGGCATGACCAAAACCTCAGAAAAAGAAATTTCAAAGTTGGTGATTTAGTACTCTTGTATCCGAGTAAGTTTCTCAAACACAAACCTAAGTTTGTAAGTGGTTGGACAGGCCCATTTTTCATTGCCAAGCTTATCCCAAGTGGCGGAGTCTACTTGGCCACTTTGGAAGGCAGAGCCCTACCTACACCAGTGAATGCGTCACGCATCAAGAGGTACCATGATCAATGACGAAACACCCTCCTAGTCCTTCTATATACACTCTTGCCTTCTCCTTCCCTGTTGACATCTTCTCCCTCTGAGTGTCACTTTCTCTCTCTACATGGGTCCTTCTCTTTCCACCCGAGTGTCACTTTCTCTCTCTAAGTGAGGCCTCCCTTTTTCACCCCATGCCACTTTCTCTCTCTAAGTGAGGCCTCCCTTTTTCACCACTTACCACTTTCTCTCTCTAAGTGAGGCCTCCCTTTTTCACCCCATGCCACTTTCTCTCTCTAAGTGAGGGCTTCCTTTTTCACCCTGTGCCACTCTCTCTCTCTCTCTCTCTCTCTCTCTCTCTCTCTCTAAGTGAGGCCTCCCTTTTTCACCCCTTGCCACTCTCTCTCTCTAAGCAAGGCCTCCCTTTTCACCCCGTGCCACTTTCTCTCTCTAAGTGCGACCTCCCCTTTTCATCCCGTGCCACTTTTTCTCTCTAAGTGAGGCCACCCTCTAAATGCGACCCCCTTTTTTTTCACTCTGTGTCACTTTCTCTCTCTAACTACGACCTCCCCTTTGCATCCTGTGTCACAAACCTTCTCTTTCCACCCTCTGCCCAACCCCCACCTCTCTCTTACAAATTCCTTCTCTTTCCACCCTATGTCCAACCCCCACCTCTCTCTTACAAACAACTTCTCTTTCCACCGTCTGTCCAACCCCCCACCTCTCTCTTACAAACACCTTCTCTTTCCACCCTCTCTCCAACCCCCACCTCTCTCTTACAAACACCTTCTCTTTCTACCCTTTGTCCAACCCCCCACCTCTCTCTTACAAACATGTTCTCTTTCCACCCTCTATCCAACCCCCACCTCTCTCTTACAAACACGTTCTCTTTCCACCCTCTGTCCAACCCCCACCTCTCTCTTATAAACACCTTCTCTTTCCACCAACCCCCTACGTCTCTCTTACAAATTCCTTCTCTTTCCACCTTATGTCCAACCCCCACCACTCTCTTACAAACACCTTCTCTTTCCACCCTTTGTCCAACCCCCACCTCTCTCTTACAAACACCTTCTCTTTCCACCCTTTGTCCAACCCCCACCTCTCTCTTACAAACACCTTCTCTTTCCACCCTCTTTCCAACCCCCCACCTCTCTCTTCCAAACACCTTCTCTTTCCACCCTCTGTCCAACCCCCCCCTCTCTCTTACAAAAACCTTCTCTTTCCACCCTCTCTCCAACTCCCACCTCTCTCTTACAAACACCTTCTCTTTCCACCCTCTGTCCAACCCCCTACCTCTCTCTTACAAATTCCTTCTCTTTCCACCCTATATCCAACTCCCACCTCTCTCTTACAAACACCTTCTCTTTCCACCCTTTGTCCAACCCCCCACCTCTCTCTTACAAATTCCTTCTCTTTCCACCCTTTGTCCAACCCCCACCTCTCTCTTACAAACACCTTCTCTTTCATCCCTCTGTCCAACCCCCACCTCTCTCTTACAAACACCTTATCTTTCCACCCTCTGTCCAACCCCCCACCTCTCTCTTACAAACACCTTATCTTTCCACCCTCTGTCCAACCCCCCACCTCTCTCTTAGAAACACCTTCTCTTTCCACCCTCTGTCCAACCCCCACCTCTCTCTTACAAACACCTTCTCTTTCCACCCTCTGTCCAACCCCCACCTCTCTCTTACAAACACCTTCTCTTTCCACCCTCTGTCCAACCCCCTACCTCTCTCTTACAAATTCCTTCTCTTTCCACCCTATGTCCAACCCCCACCTCTCTCTTACAAACACCTTCTCTTTCCACCCTCTGTCCAACGCCCACCTCTCTCTTACAAACACCTTCTCTTTCCACCGTCTGTCCAACCCCCTACCTCTCTCTTACAAACACCTTCTCTTTCCACCCTCTATCCAACCCCCTACCTCTCTCTTACAAATTCCTTCTCTTTCCACCTTCTGTCCAACCCCCACCTCTCTCTTACAAACACCTTCTCTTTCCACCCTCTGTCCACTCCCCACCTCTATCTTACAAACACCTTCTCTTTCCACCCTCTATCCAACCCCCACGTCTCTCTTATAAACACCTTCTGTTTCCACCCTATGTCCAACCCCCACCTCTCTCTTACAAACACCTTCTCTTTCCACCCTCTGTCCAACCCCCACCTCTCTCTTACAAACACCTTCTCTTCCCACCCTCTGTCCAACCCCCACCTCTCTCTTACAAACACCTTCTCTTTCCACCCTATGTCCAACCCCTACCTCTCTCTTACAAACACCTTCTCTGTCCACCCTTTGTCCAACCCCCACCTCTCTCTTACAAACACCTTCTCTTTCCACCCTCTGTCCAACCCCCACCTCTCTCTTACAAACACCTTCTCTTTCCACCAACCCCCTACCTCTCTCTTACAAAGTCCTTCTCTTTCCACGCTATGTCCAACCCCCACCTCTCTCTTACAAACACCTTCTCTTTCCACCTTCTCTTTCCACCCTCTCTCCAACCCCCATCTCTCTCTTACAAACACCTTCTCTTTCCACCCTCTATCCGACCCCCACCTCTCTCTTACAAACACCTTCTCTTTCCACCCTCTGTCCGACCCCCACCTCTCTCTTACAAACACCTTCTCTTTCCACCCTCTGTCCCACCCCCACCTCTCTCTTACAAACACCTTCTCTTTCCACCGGCCCCCACCTCTCTCTTACAAACACCTTCTCTTTCCACCCTCTCTCCAACCCCCACCTCTCTCTTACAAACACCTTCTCTTTCTACCCTCTATCCAACCCCCTATCTCTCTCTTATAAATTCCTTCTCTTCCCACCCTAAGTCCAACCCCCACCTCTCTCTTACAAACACCTTCTCTTTCCACCCTCTGTCCAACCCTCCACCTCTCCGTTACAAACACCTTCTCTTTCCACCCTGCGTCCCAACCCCGACCTCTCTCTTAGAAACACCTTGTCTTTCCACTCTCTGTCCAACCCCCAGCTCTCTCTTACAAACACCTTCTCTTTCCACCCTCTGTCTAACCCCCTACCTCTCTCTTACAAATTGCTTCTCTTTCCACCCTATGTCCAACCCCCACCTCTCTTTTACAAACACCTTCTCTTTCCACCCTCTTTCCAACCCCCTACGTCTCTCTTACAAATTCCTTCTCTTTCCACCCTATGTTCAACCCCCACCACTCTCTTACAAATACCTTCTCTTTCCACCCTCTGTCCAAGCCCCACCTCTCTCTTACAAACACCTCTTTCCACCCTCTGTCCAACCCCCACGTCTCTCTTACAAACACCTTCTCTGTCCACCCTCTTTCCAACCCCCACCTCTCTCTTACAAACACCTTCTCTTTCCACCCTATGTTCAACCCCCACCACTCTCTTACAAATACCTTCTCTTTCTAGCCTCTGTCCAACCCCCACCTCTCTCTTACAAACACCTCTTTCCACCCTCTGTCCAACCCCCACGTCTCTCTTACAAACACCTTCTCTTTCCACCCTCTTTCCAACCCCCACCTCTCTCTTACAAACACCTTCTCTTTCCACCCTCTGTCCAACCGCCATCTCTCTGTTACAAACACCTTCTCTTTCCACCCTCTGTCCAACCCCCACCTCTCTCTTACAAACACCTTCTCTTTCCACCCTCTGTCCAACCCCCACCTCTCTCTTACAAACACCTTCTCTTTCCACCCTCTGTCCAACCCCCCACCTCTCTCTTACAAACACCTTCTCTTTCCACCCTCTGTCCACCCCCCACCTCTCTCTTACAAAAACCTTCTCTTTCCACCCTCTGTCCAACCCCCATGTCTCTCTTACAAACACCTTCTCTTTCTACCCTATGTCCAACCCCCACCTCTCTCTTACAAACACTTTCTCTTTCCACCCTGTGTCCAATCCTCCCCTACCTATCTCTTACAAATTCCTTCTCTTTCCACCCTCTGTCCAACCCCCACCTCTCTCTTACAATTACCTTCTCTTTCCACCCTCTGTCCAACCCCCACCTCTCTCTTACAAACACCTTCTCTTTCCATCCTCTGTCCAACCCTCCACCTCTCTCTTACAAACACCTTCTCTTTCCACCCTCTGTCCAACCCCCACCTCTCTCTTACAAACACCTTCTCTTTCCACCCTCTGTCCAGTCCCCTACCTCTCTCTTACAAATTCCTTCTCTTTCTACCCTCTGTCCAAGCCCCACCGCTCTCTTACAAACACCTTCTCTTTCTACCCTCTGTCCAATCCCCACCTCTCTCTTACAAACACCTTCTCTTTCCACCCTCTGTCCAGCCCCCTACCTCTCTCTTCCAAACAACTTCTCTCTCCATCCTCTGTCCAACCCCGGGCCTCTCTCTTATAAATTCCTTCTCTTTCCACCCTATGTCGAACCCCCAACTCTCTGTTACAAACACCTTCTCTTTCCACCCTCTGTCCAACCCCCTACCTCTCTCTTACAAATTCCTTCTCTTTCCACCCTATGTCCACCTCCCACCTCTCTCTTACAAACACCTTCTCTTTCCACCCTCTATCCAACCGCCTACCTCTCTTTTACAAATTCCTTCTCTTTCCACCCTATGTCCACCTCCCACCTCTCTGTTACAAACACCTTCTCTTTCCACCCTCTGTCCAACCTCCCCCCTCTCTCTTACAAACACCTTTTCTTTCCACCCTCTGTCTAACGCCCACCTCTCTCTTACAAACACCTTCTCTTTCCACCCTCTGTCAACCCCCTACCTCTCTCTTACAAAATCCTTTCTTTTCCACCCTATGTCCATCCCCTACCTCTCTCTTACAAAATCCTTCTCTTTCCACTGTATGTCCACCGCTACCTCTCTCTTCCAAACTCATTCCCTTTCCACCCTCTTGACCACCTCTACCTCCCTCTTAGAAACACCTTCTCTCTCCATCCTATGTCACTCTCCCACCTCTCTCCTACTAATACTTTCTCTCTCCACCCTTTGTCACACTCATCTCTTTCTCTTACCAAAACCTACTCTTTCCATCTTCCATCATCTTGGCGATGCACTTCCAACCTATTTTTAGCACTTTGCTAAATTTGGCGAATATGCTAAATTTGACGAATATGCTAGATTTGGTGGATATGCTATTTTTGGTGGATTAGGTTAAGTTTGGTGGATTCGCTTTTTGGCTCTCTCTCCCCTCCATCAGTTCTCTCCACCCCCTTACACATCACACTCAAAAGCGCTATTTTAAGCGCCTTGGCGGCCAACTATCCTCCTCCCTGTCAGCTCCCTCCCTCCCTCATCAGCTCTCCCCTCCTTGGCGGCCAGCTCTCTCCCTCTCCACGCAACTCCCTCTCCTCAGCGCAACCCCCCCTTCTCCCTCTACCTGCCACCCTCCCTACCCTCTACGCCCCCCCCCTCCCCGCCCCTTCGCCCCTCTCTTGTGCAACCTCCCCCCCTCCCTCTCCCTCTACCCGCCACCCTCCCCACCCTCTACGCCCCCCCTCTCTTGCGCAACCCCCTCCCCCCTCTCCTGCGCAACACCCTCCCCCCCTCTCCTGCGCAACCCCCCCCCCTCTCCCTCTACTTGCCACCCTCCCCACCCTCTACGTCCCCCCCCCCCCCCTCTCCCCCCTCCCTCCCCCCTCTCCTGCGCGACCCCTCCCCCCTTCTCCCCCTCTTTTGCACAACCCCCAACCCCCCCCCCCCCCCCCCTCCCTCTCCCTCTACCCCCGCCACCCTCCCCACCCTCTATGCCCCCCCCCCCCCCCCCCCTCTCTCCCCCCCTTCCCCCTCTCCCCCCCCCCCCCCTTCCCCCCTCTCCTGTGCAAACCCCCCCCCCCTCCCTCTCCCTCTACCCCCTCTCCTACACAACCCCCCCCCCCCTTCCCTCCCTAACCTCTACATCCGCCCTCTCCCTCTACCTCTCCACCAGCCCCCCTCCTAGTTACCGACTCCACCCTCTCTCTCTCTCTACACGGCTCAGCTCTACGGCCATCCTATCAACATCCTCTCTCACGTCTCAACATGTCCTTCTGGCAACTAGGCCTGCATTGGTGGCTCTGCTAAAGAATTCTCTCGTAGCAGATTCTGGGCTCCTATCTTGTTAACCGACATCAACACCTCCTGCTCCCTCTTTGCATCTCCAGACCTCAACATCGCCACCCCCTCCTCACTCTTTTCCTCTCCATACGGCGCAACTGGGCCTGCATTGGTGGCTCTGCTAAAGAATTCTCTTGTAGCAGATTCCGGGCTCCTATCTTGTTAACCTCGACATCAACACCTCCTCCTCCCTCTTTGCCTCTCCAGACCTCAACATCAACACCCCCTCCTCACTCTTTTCCTCTCCATACGACGCAACTGGGCCTGCATTGGTGGCTCTGCTAAAGAATTCTCTCGTAGCAGATTCTGGGCTCCTATCTTGTTAACCTCGACATCAACACCCCCTCCTCCCTCTTTCCCTCTCCAGACCTTGACATCGACACCCCCTCCTCACTGTTTCCCTCTCCATATGATGCAATTGAACTTGCTGGTGGCTCTGCTAAGGAATTCTCTTGTAGTAGATTCCGGGCTCTTATCTTGTTAACCTCGACATCAACACCTCCTCCTCCCTCTTTGCCTCTCCAGACCTTGACATCGACACCCCTCCTCACTCGTTTCCTCTCCATACGATGTCATCGTTCATGCCTACCCGTGCCCCTTGCCACAAGTACAAACCCAGATTACCCTGCGATACTCTATTCGTTGACTTCCATAGGGCTCAAGGAGGCCACACAACAGGATCAGGACCACCCTCCATGGCATCACCTGGCAAATGCACCACAGATGACCTGGCTGCCGGGTCTACACCAGAGATTACTTCCAAACGACCTCGAGCAGCTGCAGATTCACCTTCCTCCAATAGGATCACTATCATTACAGATGAGGAGCTATCCCCTTTTTCGAGTTCCTCTGATTCAAATCATGGAGGCTTTGACTATCTGCCCCCCACACATCAAAACACAATCCAAGGCATCTAGTGGGCACAGTACCGGTGGCGGTGATTTGTACCCACAAAGTACAGCTTGCAATCTTCCACCCCCTGCTTCATCTTCCTTGATAATTCGGGTGGTTTTCAAACCTTTCTTTGATCCCACACTCAAGCTATCCAGCATCTTGTCACCTAATGAGATAACCCGCATGTCTCTCATGGAGTTTGATGCTATCACACTTCCCCAGGTGGACGTCCAAATGTGTATTGCGTTTATTCAGTCATATGACTTTGCAACGGACACATTTGGATTCTTGAATTCCCGTCATATGTTCACTCCTAGTCTTGTATCCACATATCTCCGTCTTCCCACACTTCCCTTTTTGCCACCTCACACCGACTCACTCACATTCCTATCCTTCTTGTCTACGTGTAAACCTCATCGCCGGGGACATGAGTGCAAGAAGGTTCTCGAGGGAAACAGCAGAGAGGCGCTTTTAGTGAGGTATTTGTTCATGCACTTCTAGTCTCTGCCCCGCGGGCCACTTCTTCATCACCAAGGTGATCCATTCTGCCCTAGACTCCATTCTCTCCGTCACTCCCTACGATTTCGCCTCACTCTTCTACTGTGCCTTCCGTAACACAGTCCGCAAGCGTCGGGGAACATGTACTTATGGGCCCCACCTCACCTTCTTACTTCACCAATGGAAGGCCAAACCTCCTTCCATTGTCACAGGTCACCTCCCTTCATCATCCCTCTCCCCTCCTGTCACCCCCTCTTCCATCTCTTTCACTTTCACTTCCTCTGTCACTTCCCCAGGAACTGCCTCCTCTCCTCTTTCGACCAAAAGGGCACCTCGGCGAGTGCAACCTGATGCAGTCTGCCTCGAAGCTTCTTCAGTATATTTTGCTACAAGTGTTACAGGTTCCCCATCAGTGACAGGTCTCGTATCTCCATCAGTCACTTCGACACTTGTCCAGGCTTCTCCAAGGATCTCCAGACTTTCAGTGGGACGGATTGCACCAGGTACACCCCCTGTTGTACCAGTGACGATGCCTGTTGTACCAGGGACAATTGTTGTACCAGTGACTTCCTCGAAAAGTGTATTTTTGCGAAGGATTGCAGCTGTTCATCTTCCCTCCCCACCACTTTCACCGATGCAGTCATCACCACAGTTCAGGCGACCACACTGACCATGTGTTGGTCCTGAATCTTACCCTGGGCCTTGACTCCCATGGGCTTTCTCAAGGGCTATCATCTCAAGGAGTACTTCACATTTCAGCCTCCCCACCATGAGCACCACATGGCTGAGACAGGAGCAGAGACCCGGAGTGGGAACCCCTCCCCAGGAGATCCTCCATCAGCCACTTCACCATCAGAGGAGGTATTTGAGGGAGGGAGTTTGCCCCAATCTGTGGATTGCCCACCCCTTCATGAGAATGATATGTTCACAGCTTACATAGCTGCTTCATCAAGCCCACCGCTTTCAAATGTTTCCCTGGTGGAAAAATAGAATGAAGATTACAGCCAACTACTATCTGTTCTTCACAGGAAACGCTCACCAGTCTATGGGGAAGAGGAGGATCTAAATCAAATCTTCACCATTCCCTTGCAGGAATGCCTCGCACAGAACAGAAAGACCTTCAGGGCCCCGACATGTTTTGTGCACTTAAATAAATTGGCACCTACAAAAAACCTGTCAACGGAGGAAGAGGGAGCTCTCCCTGACATGTTCGAGGAATTGAGGGACGTGATTAATTTGGCAGACAGGATGAATTACAGCAATAGGTACGCTTGGATGAAGAGGTCCTTGCATCTTGCTCAGCGTATCATGGATGACACTTTCACGCAGCTAGGGACAGCGATCTTCAATTCCACAGGTTATGCTCATAAGCTCCTCTCCCAACAGCAACATTTGAAGTTAGAATTCGAGAGAGCTCAGGCAGCCCAGCAGCGCGCCACAGAGGTGACACTTTGGCAACAGGAGGAAAGGTGGCAGAAAGAGAAGGACTCAGCTATTCACGAGCGTGACATCGCTTGGAACATTCAGCGGGCTGCCCTTGAGGATCGCCTCCACAATCACAAGCAAGAATGGAAAGCTGAAATGACAACACTACGAAGCCAGTATGCAGTAGATCTGGCAACTTTGCAAAGCCAGCATGTCACAGAGGTGACCAGATTTCACAAGGAGATCACACAATTAAAGGAGTCGTTGTCTTCCTCAGAGATTGCCAAGGAAAATCAGAATCTAGAGTGGTTGAATTGGAAAAGAAGCGTTCATCCATGGAAGAAGAATTCACAAATCTTCAGACACAGTTGGCCACCCTCCAGACTTCCCAGTCCACCTTGCAAGGGCAAAAGGATCACTACTACCGACGATACCACCGGTATAAAGCCAAGTATGAAAATCTGAGAAATGTGATGGACACGCTTGAGGGTGAGGAGGAAACATCCCATCCACAGCTACATATGACTGGGGCAGAGCAAAGGGATGAGCAAAAGGCCACAGAGCCACATATGAAGGCAGAAGAGGAGAAGGCAGAGGAGAAGGCTACTGATGACCTCCCTCAGTAATTTAATACATGGAATTTTGGGGTTCCTTTTTTTTTTTTTTTTTGCACTGTTAGATTTTTGCCAAGCTGCTTGGCTCTCAATGTAAATATCAGGGTGTTTTATCTCAGGATGTACTCAGTTTTTTTTGCAATTTTCCATGCTGTCCCTTATCTAGCAGTTGTTTATTTTCCTAGTTTCAATTTAATACAAATTTTGGAATTACTCGCATAGCCAACCACATGGTCTGTACCATTTTCTTTACCTACTCCATCACCATCTCAATGGTTTGTAAGTTCTTTTTTCTTTGATGGGTTCCTCCTCCATTTCTATTCACCGGGATGGTGAATGATAGTGGCGGGGGAAACTGTTACAATAGAAACACCCTTGACCACACGACGATAGGCGTTGACCACATGACGACATGGGTTGACCACATGTTGACCATGTGTCAACAAAGGTCAACCACACGACACGAGGAGTGGATCACACAGGATCATCCAGGAGTACTATCCGAGGGAACCATGCGTCGACACATGTCAACCACAGGTCAACGAGGAGTATCATGCCCAAGGTGATCTCATCGAGAGCTGCGCACATGGGAGAATGAGCTTAGCACATGGAGCAGTCAGGAGTATTTACAGTTACACAGTGGTTTAGTGGTTCACTGGTGCAGTGATCCACCTCACCTGCACATGGAGAATTTACACCATCCTGACTAGAAGAGGCTGGCGAGTCAGGGAGTCAGGAAGTCGCCATAGCTATCAAGAGAGCCAACGGCACAACGGCTATCCTCAACAGCTAAGGAGATAAGAGGATGACCAATGGGAAGAAAGGGGAGGATTCTCAGTGAAGAAGGGGCCCTCCAAGGTGGGGATGAGGATGAAGGCGAAGGGGGAGAGGGACATTCAGTAGGGGGCATTCAGCATACGGCACTGGAGCGGGAGAAAGGAGAGTGTGAGGAGAGATAGAGGTTGGAGCTACGAGCTCGCCAAGGAGAGAGTGTGGAGAGACTTGTGTGTACCCTCTGTCTACTATGGGGATAGACCTGTGTGTTCTTGTGACTTGCGACTTGTGACCTGGAGACACTGGTCCAGTGATATGTACTTTGGCCATCTTGGTCACTTTCTCATTTTTCTTGTCTCTTCCCGATATGGGGATCGTTCACTAGTGTATGACGAGATTTCTTATTCTGCTTATGTTGTGGAGTTCTCAGATGATTGGCATTTAGCATAGTGCACTCGTGTACATCGTTGTTCACTGCAGTATAGCATACGACACTCGCACACCACTGCACAGTGCACTCTGTGCGATCCATTGCATTAGAGAATTGCAACACTCATGCTTCTCACGCCAGCGGCCTTTGGCCTTGGCCTCCGGTAACACCTCCGGAAGGATAGGAACCCCTCCCCTCATACAAGAGAAAAAGTTGGTGTCGGAGTGTGTCGGAGTGTCATCTTCTTCTTCTTCCAACCAAGTTAGCATGCTCCTTGGATTGTTGTTTGGCAAGCTTCTAAAAACAATGGTCCTCTGTATGGCCAAGCTTCTTACAGTACATACATTTGGAAGGTTTGAACAGCTTTTAACCCTCTGAATATTATGCCTACTCCTTATGGACATCTTTGGGGTCTACAAGGTCAAGTATCATGCAGATGGTACTGTTAGAAACACAAGGCCCGTCTTGTTGCCAAGGAGTATGCTTAGGAAGAGGGAATTGACTATGAGAAGACCTTTGCTCCGGTAGACAAAATTACTACCATTCATTGTGTCATTTCCTTAGCTGCAAATTATGATTGGCTAGTCTTTCAGGTGGATGTTAAGACTGCCTTTCTGAATGGGGATCTCAAAGAGGAGGTCTATGTTCAGCAGCCCCAAGGTTTTGTGTTGAAGGGACTGTTGAGAGTTCACGCTCAACATCATGTGATCATGTGTGCATAGCACCATCACGTGATCATATGTGCATAGCACTAACTTTATAGAGTGCTATAAAGGAAAGGGTTGGATCCCCTAACCCTAACCCTAAAAGGGTTTGTATATATTCTATTTTTTCAACTAATTCTAGTGTACAGTTAGTCATTTCTGGTGTGCTCTCTAGCTGTGCCCTCTCTCCTCATCTCCACTCTTCTCCTCTCCCCTCTTCATATTTTGTCATGGTATCAGAGCTTCCTTATCTTCCGCTGAGACATTGAGATTCTTGAGAGTGTGAGAGAGATTGTGAGATTGAGAGTTCTCTTGAGTGATTGTGAGATTTTTTCCCTTTACTTCCGTTGAGAGAATTTCCGTCCATTGAAAGAAATTTCCGTCATTGTTCTTGAGAGAATTCTGATTGAGAGCTTATGTTCTTCATTATTGAGAGAAGAGTGAGAGAGCTTACAAAGCTCGGATATAGGGAGAGTTCATTTGAGAGAAAAGAGAGTTTTCAGAGACTATTGAGATTTTGTGAGAGCTCTTCGTGAGAGAGATATGCTTATGACAGAGAGTCTGAGTTAGCCAAGGCCTCGACTTGCTTCTATCTCCAGCGCTGCTACTGATTGCTGCCAATTGCTCGACCTTCACGAGCATCGACCTACGCTACTCCTTCCTAGCTCCCAACGCCCACGGCAACAACAACTACGAAGCTCCTCAATTAATGAGCCAGTGAGCCACGCCAACGACCTTCTGTAGACCGATGCTCCTTCATCAACCTAGAGCTCACGTGACCTACAGCAGCTCTTAGTCTTCGATGTATTGTGACTACTTCAACCCTGTGACTCCACTCCATAGGCCTACAAACCGAAGGATAAAGCAAGCCTCCACGACTGCTCGCCTACGAGCCAAAGCATCGACAGACGGCCACATTGGCACCACAACGTACACGCAGAAGCGCTCCCCGGCCTCGATTTTTTGCTCGCGATCTTCAATGCTAGCTCCACCGGGATGAGATGCAAGCAACCAGCGTCGCGGTCCATTTCCTAGCTAGCACAGCTCCTCCAGCAGCCACGGGCTGCATCTCGACTAGCTTCGACATCCGCTCCTCCAGCGACGGCACATGGTAGTGAAGGTCCAAACGGCTCCATCGACGCGGTTCCTCTTCTCCGGCTACATCTGCAGCTACATAGCAACGTGCTAGGCTGCTCCATCTGCGGCTCCATAGCCCTCGCAAGCCATAAAAGCTACGCACATAGACTCCAACGTGTGCCTCCGCGACGGAATCGGAATCTTCGTCAGAATCTTTGATCGATTCCGGTGCCTCGCGTTCCAACACGTGGCAGATAGGGTTGGTCAGCAACCCTAGGTTTGGTTACCCACCAGTGGTCAGTCACTTGACACATGGCAGATTTGATCTACCCAGGGTTAGGTTCAGTCAACCATAGTTAGGTGGTTTGATCACAATTGTGCCACGTGGCAACCTCATCTTATCTGCCACGTCAGCAGACGCGTCATCAGTGACACGTCATCAGCCACGTCACTTGCCACATCATCAGTGACACGTCATCAGCCACGTCACCTGCCATGTCATCAGTGACACGTCATCAGCCACGTCATCAGTGACACGTCACCAGCCATGTCACCAACCACGTCATCAGCCACGCCACCAGGCCACATCATCAGTGCCACGTCACTAGGCCACGTCACCTCTGCCACATCAGCAGTGCCACCTCAGCACTGACCCCTGAAGGCACAATCCCTTGCCAGGCACACTGTGCACACTCCTGCCACCTCAGCACAGAGCTTCACTGGCACACCTCTTGCTAAGCACAGTGCCACATCATCACTGCATGTGACTCACAGTGACACATCATCATTGAGCACCATTTGCACTCCTTTTGCCCCTCCACCTAGATCAAGTCGTATCTCTTGATCCAGGAAGAATTTGAGGGTGCTCCAAAATGGAAAGTCGCTCGTTTTTTCATGCTCTACGCGCTCGTCACATCACGCGCACATTTTGGTGCAAGTTACACTCACATTTAAGCCTCGCCGACAAAACCACTTCCTTCACGCACATTTGCCTCTACATCAACGCATCTGACCCAGCACTTAAAAAGAACAAAAGAAAAGGAATTATTTGCTGCTCTTTCATCGATCGACGGTTGGTTTAGATCTAGATCAGAGTAGACTAGATCGCCATAGAGGGGACGCTTTGAATTCCCCAAGTTGCCAATCTAAGCCATGCTCGAAATTCCCGACTAGTACCTACTCGGAGTCAGTCCATACGCTCACATCCGATTTCACATCATTACATTACCTGAAACCTTACGTTCATCAGTTCAGTGAGCAGACTTCAGAGTTCAGAGGCATTGCAGATTGATTCAGTGGGCAGATAGCACTTGATTTCACACACACATGCCACCATTGTAAAGCCTATTTGGCTATCTCACGGCATCGTGCACATCATTTTTTAGCCTTGTAAAGCCTCTTGGCTATTCCCGGCATCATTGCCACAAGCCTTGTAACACAGATCAGATCTTATATACTGCAGTTCTATCTTCACCGACGGTACATAGATTTCACTTGGCATCTTCAGTGTATTTGCAGTTGATTCATACAGAGTTTTTCAGGACACTTTTGAGTACATTGTTTGCACCATGTCGACTAGCAACCTCAATCTGGAGGCATCTGCTAAGTTAGACAACTCCAATTACGGTACATGGAAATACCGAATGGAGACCATTCTTGTGCTTCAGGACAAAGGGGAGTATGTCGATGGATCTATACCTAGACCATTGGCCGATCCAGCCACCAGTAGCTCTACTCCATCTGTTGTCACAGTACCAGCAACGGGATCTACATCTACACAAACAGTTTCCGTACCAGTAGCAGATCCTGCCATTGCCCGAGCTCAAGCAGAATGGGATAAGAAAGACAAGTATGCCTATCACCTGATCAAGCAGAATGTGCAAGATGTCATGCTAGGACAGCTCAACACAGTTAAGACATCAAAAGAAGCATGGGATATGTTCGCAGCTGTCTACGAGTCCAAGAACACATCCAGGATTCTCACCCTGAGAAACTAGATCAACCAGAGTTTCCGCAATAGCAATGAAACCGGTCATGCTTATGTACTCCGCATCAAAGACTATAACAATCAACTTGTAGCAGCAGGAGAGACTATGAATCCCGCAGAAATGGTTCAAGTAATCCTGAATGGACTAGGAGAAGGATATGAGAATCTAGTTCAGAGTATTGCCATCCAACGGCAAATTCCAACATTGGAAGAACTTCAGTCAGCTCTACTTGGTGAAGAACTCAGGACTCAGGCCATTCAAGCACGTAAAGATCATTCTAATGATCAAGCATTCACAGCTTCAGACAGAAGCAGAGGCAAAGGCAGAAACAGAGGAAGATCATATCAGAAAAGTGGTCATCATCAACAAAATCAAAGTCAGAATCAGCATCGGCATCAGCATCATCCTCAGCAACATCAAAATCAGCAAAGAGGAAATCATTCCAACCGAGGAAGATTCCAAGGACGAGGGAATGCATCCACCAATGTGTCAAACATCCAGTGCAACTATTGTCACAAGTTTGGACACTATGAAAGAGATTGCCGCAAGAAGCAGTATGACCAAGGTGGTCAATCCAGCAGTAATCGAGGGAATTCCCGAGGAAGAGGAAATCATCGTGGTGGACATTCTAGTCACAGTCATTTTGCAAATGAACATGGAAATATGTTTCTTGCAAGTGAGGAATTGCATCAGACTGATACAATGCACCTAGACAAAATGCACCTAGACACTGATTTCAATCCCAAAGAGGATTTCAGCTATCAAGTCGACCAAGTGGAGCAGGATCCTTGGTACATCGACAGCGGTGCATCATCTCATATGACAAATCACCAGGAATGGTTCACAGAAATGAAGCCATTAGAAGGTCAAAAGAATGTCATCTACACAGCAGACAATACACCGAATCCGGTTCAAGGGACAGGTGTTATCCCTATGAACAATTTCACTGGTACAAAAGGATTAGTCAAAGATGTGCTCTATGTTCCGAAGCTCAGCAAGAACCTTTTGTCAGTAGGTCAAATGACGGAACACAACTACAAAGTCATCTTCGACGGTGATGAATGCACTATCAGAGACAAATCCAAAAGAGGTCACCTAGTAGCAAAAGGTGTCAAGGAAGGATGCTTATACAGGATGCTAGCTACAGTACCAGATAAGCATGCCATGTCAGCTCAAATGCAACAGATGCCACTATCTGCAAAATGGCACAAGAGATATGGTCATGTCAACTTCAAGTACTTGTTAGATCTCAGGAATCAGAATATGGCAATTGGGATTCCGAAGCTACAGTTTCTTGGAAAAGTTTGTGAAGCATGCTGCTTCGGCAAACAAAAGCGAACCAACTTTGTCAGAAGTACCTCTCGTGCACGAGGTATTCTTGATTTGATTCATACAGATGTATGGGGTTATGCCCAGACCCGCAGCATCAATGGTTCACTTTATTACTTGACCTTCATCGACGACTACAGCAGATATTGTTGGGTCTACTTTCTGAAAGAGAAATCTGAAGTGTTTGCCAGATTTCAAGAATTCAAAGCCATGGTAGAAAACCAGACAGGCAGAAAGATCAAGGTCATGAGATCCGACAGAGGAGGTGAATACATGTCTTCAGCATTCATGAACTTTTGCAAAAATCATGGCATTCGAAGACAATTCACATGTGCAGATACTCCTCAGCAAAATGCAAGAGCTGAAAGGAAGAATGGGACTTTAGCAGACAGTGCTAGAGCAATGCTTAGTGAAAAGCATATTCCGAATCAGTATTGGGCAGAAGCAATAGCTACAGCTAACTACTTGCTTAATCGGCTTCCTACCGAACCGATACAAGGTATGACTCCTTATGAAGCATTCACTGGACACAAGCCACGCATTGGGCATCTCCGCATATTTGGTTGCATAGCATATGCCCACATACATGATGATCATCGCAGGAAATTGGATGCGAAGTCACGCAAATGCATCATGGTTGGCTACAGTGAAGACAGCAAAGCATACAAATTGTATGATCCCATCAACCGCAAAGTCATTATCTCCAGAGATGTAATCTTCGATGAGGAATCAGAATGGAAAACCTCACCTACACAGGAGATAGAAGCATCGACTTCACAGTCATCTACAGAACAGGTTGATGAAGAAGAGCAAGAATTGCCAGCAACACCCCAAGTAGCGCCACAGCAGCTCAGACGGTCTACTAGGGAAAGCAGACCACCAGCTAGATTAACATATGCTCAGATAGGCAAAGCAATTCAGGTGGAAACCACCAACTATGCTCTTATGACTACCATCATGGCTACAGAAGAGCCAGTGTACTTCGAAGACGCAGTAGACAAGCCCGAATGGCAAACTGCTATGAATGAAGAAATGGATGCTTTGTATAAAAATAACACTTGGGAATTATGCGACCTTCCACCAGGAAAGAAGGCCATAGCCAACAAATGGGTATACAAAGTGAAGTACAATCCAGATGGCAGTATTCAGAGATACAAAGCCAGATTAGTTGCAAAAGGATTTGCACAACAATATGGCCAAGATTATGATGAGACTTATGCTCCAGTAGCAAAGATGGATTCCATACGGTTCTTGATATCACAAGCGACACTCAGTAAATGGAATGTGTATCAGCTCGATGTGAAGAATGCATTTCTCAATGGTTATCTAGACGAGGAAGTCTACATGCAACAACCAGCTGGTTATGTTGAACCAGGAAAGGAGAACAAGGTTTGCCATCTCAAGAAAAGTCTCTATGGCTTAAAGCAAGCACCCAGAAGTTGGTACAGCAGAATTGATAAGTATTTTGCTGATCTGGGATACATGAAGTCCAATGCAGATCATACTCTCTACTACAAAGTTCAAGGGGACGACATCACTATTGCACTTTTGTACGTAGATGATCTGATTGTGACAGGAAGCAAGGATAGCTTCATCAGAAAATTAAAACAAGACTTATCTGTAGAGTTCGACATGAAAGATCTTGGACTTATGCACTATTGTCTTGGAATTGAGTTCTGGAGAGATTCAGATAGCACATTCATGAGTCAGCTCAAGTATGTTGACAGTCTCCTGAAGAAGTTTCATATGGCAGATTGCAAGATTGCAGCCACTCCCATGGAACAGAGTTTGAAACTTACTAAAGATTCAGAAAAGCCTACAGTCAATGACAGATACTACAGGCAACTCATTGGATCTCTTATATATCTGACAATCACACGGCCAGATATTTGTTATGCAGTAAGCTCACTAGCACAGTTTATGGCAAATCCAAAACAGTCTCACTGGAATGCAGCCAAAAGAGTCTTGAGATACATCAGAGGTACAAGACAGTTTGGGATAGAATACAGAGGAAGTCATCCACGGTTGCATGGATACTGTGACAGTGACTATGCTGGAGATCATGAGACCAGGAGATCGACACAGGGATATGCATTTTTCCTTGGTCAAGGTGCTATATCATGGTTGTCAAACAAACAGCCAACTGTTTCTTTGTCTTCAACTGAAGCAGAATATAGAGCACTCACTACAGGTGCATGTGAGGCTATATGGCTCAGAAGACTATTGTCATGCATAGCACTAACCTTATAGAGTGCTATAAAGGAAAGGGTTAGATCCCCTAACCCTAACCCTAAAAGGGTTTGTATATATTCTATTTTTTTAACTAATTCTAGTGTACAGTTAGTCATTTGTGGTGTGCTCTCTAGCTGTGCCCTCTCTCCTCATCTCCACTCTTCTCCTCTCCCCTCTTCATATTTTGTCAGGGACAAAAGCACAACGTATGCAAGTTGAATAAGGCATTATATGGGTTCAAGCAAGCACCTCGTGCATCGCATCACAAGATACATCAGTTTCTGTTGTCCCAGGGCTTTGTGAATACACATACGGATCCCAATCTCCATGCTCTGCAAGAAAACTCAGATTTGGTCATTCTTGTGCTATATGTGGATGGCATTATACTCACTGGCACTAATTTGCAGAAAATTGCAGCAATGAAGGCCGTCTTATGTCAGACATTTGACATGACAGATCCGGGGTTACTTCACTATTGTCTTGGGATAGAGTTTTGGCAGACCCAAGAAGGGATCAGCATGTCACATACAAAGTATTCCAAGGGCCTCTTGCATAAATTTAAAATGGAGAATTCTAAACCTGTGGTTGCTCCATTGGAAAAGGGAATCAAGCTGATTAAGCATGATGAGGCTGAAAAGTTTGATGCCACACTCTACAAGCAGATGGTGGGTAGTCTTATCTACTTATGTTTCACTAGACCAGACATTGCCTATGCCACAGGGTTACTCAGTCAGTTCATGCATTGTCCCACAGTCACACATTGGAACACAACAAAAAGGGTTTCTCAGATATGTATATGGTACACTCTCTTATGGGCTGCATTATGCTCCAGATGGTGACTTATTGCTGAGTTGTTTTTCAGACTCAGATTGGTCAGGGGACATTGATGACCACAAGTCCACTTCAGGTTATTGCTTCTCATTAGGCTCCGCATGCATATCATGGCTCAGTAAGAAGCAAACCCGTGTGTCTTTCTCCTCCAGTGAAGCTGAATATGAAGCAAAAAATGCAGCCCCGCTATTGAATATATGTGGTTAAGGAATTTGTAGAGATATACAATTATATGGTGGTGTAGGATAGACTAGGACTTAGTCTATTTTGTGTGTTAGTACTTGGACTATATATACCAAGTACTTGTACTTCATTCAGTTTGAACATTTTAGTTGGAGTTCACTTGTGTTCACTTCTTGTTCTCTTGTGTTCACAATCCATCTCCATTCTTGTTCCTACACAAGATCTACTACAAATCATGCTCATGATCCTTATATATGCTCGTAAGGGCTTCAATTTTTGGATGGATGAGAGGGGCATGTTAGTGTCTGTATTATATAAAGGACTAGTTTGGAGGAGGGGAGGGGGGGTGTGCAAGAGAGTGGTTTACCTAAAAAGAATGCAGCTTTTCTCTAAAAGGGAGTTCTAAACTAGCTGCCTTGTTCAGAGACTACATCAGGGTTGAGGTGGCATTTTCAGCCTCAACCTTGGC
Organism: Dipteris shenzhenensis; assembly: GCF_047967505.1. NCBI lineage: Eukaryota > Viridiplantae > Streptophyta > Polypodiopsida > Gleicheniales > Dipteridaceae > Dipteris > Dipteris shenzhenensis. The sequence continues at coordinate 18,479,595 of NC_141619.1, forward strand.
TTCTCTCCAGCTCTTTTTGAGTTTTTGCTTACTCTTCTAGAGTGTTTTTTCTCATGTCGAGCATGATGTATTTTTGCATTGAGCTTGCTCTCGCAGGCTTTTTTCATACTAAATAGAAGTCTCTTTCATGAAAAAAAAAACTGGCTGCCTTGTGTTCCTATGCAATAGACGTTCAACGGGAAGATGTTATGTGGATTGGCCTATGGAAAGTTTCATAGGCATTCCATATAACATTTCATAGCCATTTTGTAGACGTTCTGCAGGTAGGCGTTCCACGTGAGGCTACGCCACTTTGGTGAATGGAACGGTGTTCCTTGGTCACTATCGTTAATGTGCACCGTTGTCATAGAGAAATCGTGGTGGTGGCTCACAACTTTGAAGAGGCCAAAACATAGGGGCACACAATCCTATTGAGAAGTTGCCAATGATTGTAGTGGATCTAAGGTGAGGAGTGGCCAAGTTACTTACTAGGATGGCTATTGTAGGCCAAGCTTGAGAGAAGCTCGCAGAGGACTCACAATAGGCTTGGAGGAGAGCTCGTGAAAGGTGACTTCAAGATTTGAAGCCAGCCCACCTTAGAAGCTTAGAGGGTTGACTACCCTTGTTGGAGAGGTAGACCTTATGGCCAGCCGGACGACACACATTGAAAGCATGCTAAAGCTTTGGATGCCTTGCAGCCCTAAAAGTTAGCCAGCAAGCATCTTCAATCTCCCTATTTGCTTGTTTGAGACAAAAGAAAGCTGTCATTAGAATGTGAGACCTTGAGCTCGCTTGCAGCCATGAACCTGTTGGCACTTCTCAACTGATCCGTGTAGTTTCAGTGTGACAGAGCACAACCAGCAATCGAAGGCAGATTGAGTAGTGGAGAAGGTAGGAGGAAGCATGTCGACTGTCTCTTTGGATGACTATACTAAGATCATCATCGGAGTTAGTCTACATAATGCAATCCACTGGAAAGTCTCCAATCACAACATGTTTCAACACTACCCTCAACTTCCCTAGGTTGGAAAAGGTGAAGGTCGTTGATAATGGTAAGAAGTAAGTTCATAAAAGTCTTTGCACATTTAAAACTTTTGGCTAGCTTTTTATAATTGGGAATGAATGGTGGGAGAAACATTGTCTGATACTAAATGTTAATGTTATTTAGTAAAGGTGGGGACGAAGGCTGATTGTATTTCACATTTCTATGTGACCCTTGAAATTATGTGTAATTCTTGCACTAACGTGCAATAAAATTGATCATTACACAGATCAATATTCAAACACTAATATTTAAATTCTTTGAATCATTTTAATGAAAACAGATTTCTGGATACATTGACTATGGAGATCGATTGAAGCTTGAAGACCTTGAGCCTGTGTTTGAACACAAGAAACGCTTGCTGCCAATGCCCTATGATCTTTCTTACTATAATTGGTGTGCCTTACACAATCTCTTTTACTAGAATGCTTGCTACATTCAGAAGTGATTTTTTAATGAATACAAGTTATCAAGAATCATGAGTCATGGAGATCTTGATTGCTTCTCTTGTCTGATATATACATGCATGAGATGAGTGTGATATGCCAGGATAGAGAAGCCAATCTATCAATTCGATATCATAGGAGGTGAAATAGTATAGCAGTGTATTCGAGAGAAAAGATACTTCTGTTCATGAGTCTCTGGAAGCAATCCATGTAGCATAGGAGGTGAAAACAGTTAAGGATATGGCAGTGTACTCGAGAGAAAAGGTACATCTGTTCATATGTGTTTTAGGCCTTGTGTAGAATGGAGTAGGAGAGGCCTAAATGCAGACTAAGTAGAAGAGTGTCATGTGGCATAGAAAGAATATCCCACATATTATGGGTTGTGAAGAGTTTGGGGGAATTGGCCATACTTGTATTTGAAGGAGACGTGTCTTGGATAAGGAGATCTTCATTTGAGCCTTATCTCGTTTCATTAGTTGTCATTCTTTTCTTTAAGTCATTCATGATTTCAGGATGCCTTACCCTAGGGCCTAGGATATTTGGCAATCCTGCTAAGGTGGGGTTGAGTTTTTACTCCTTCTCCCCAGATCTCAGTAGGCCTCTTCATGCATCTCTATCTTATAATATTCTTTCCCAATTTGTTGACCTTATCCTCCTCCCCTCCCTCTTTACCAGATCTCTCTATTCCCACCGCTTGGTGCTTATCCTCCTTCCTCTCCTATCCCTTCCCCTCTCTTCCTTCTTGCTCTTTCTTCCTACTTCTTGAAGGCTAGCAATGGCGGCTAGCCTTGTCGGGATGCTACAGAGGGGTGGAATGGAGCAGCCCCCTTGGTTTGGTTGATGCAGAGGTGCTATGGGAGAAGGATGGAGGCACACGGTGGAGAAGGAGAGAGAGGGATAATAGGCTAGGGAGAGAGATAATGATACTCAATGAAATACATAATGAAATGAAAACGAAATGACTAAGCAATGAACAAACGAAATTACTCACATGTAGACCAAAGAGCTTGTAGCTTGATACTTGATTGATTTGACAGTAGACAAGTACAGCTCTTATATAAGAGCACACACACACATATGAACACCTATGCATATGGGATAACTCCCAACGTGACACGTGGCATCCATAGGACACACTAGACTAGAACTTACACTAGAACACACTAGAATACACCAAACTGACTCAACTTGGCTTCATATTCTAACACCCCCCCATGAAGGCAAGGTGATAGACTACTGGAATGGAGCCAAGGACAAAACATGTGAATGATGGTATCTACTACTCTGTGCAATGTCTGAACTAGACATGGCTCTCATGTTAGCTGAGAGGCTGAAGTCTGAGCATGGTTCAGAGGTCGGACTGAGCACTCACATGGCTTTATATCCAAAACGTGATTCAGAGGCTCATGTCTCAGCATGGATGCCAACTCATTGGTCTAGAAATCAATTGTACCAACATCCTAGAACTCATATGCCAGGCCTAATATCCAAACCCTTTCAATGCCAATACATGGCTCCCACAGTTCATCCCCCTCTTGACATCAGGGACTAACTACAAACATGGAGCCACACACCATAAATATAAAATAAATACATCATTTTAGGAGGACTATCCAAGGCAGAGGACCTTTATCGACTCTTCAAACATTCATTTTAGGCTACTCAAGGCAGAGAACCTTTATTACATAAGAGAAATCAGAATACATATGGAACACCATCCTCAACGAGGATGACATGGGCAATGAGTGCGTGGTAAAGATCTGGAATCTCCTCTGGTGTATCAGCAGAAACAAGATTAGCATTGTTTCATTCTTGTTCTTTCTCCTTCTTCTTGAAGCAGTATGCTTCAATATGACCCTTCCGTTTGCAATACCTGCATATGATATTCTTATTGGCTTGCCATTTGCTTGTAGAAATAACAGCGTCTTCAGCGCCGAATGTAGGAGTAGATTCATTTTCCTTGTTCCAGCGGTCTTTCTCAATAAGAAGAGCAACCAGATCCTCAAATGTGGTAGCTGCAAGTTGTAGAACCTCAATGGTTTTCTCAAAGCAAGAAATACGTTGCATACTTTTGATTAGGACAACCATCTTGTCCTTATCATCTAGAGAGCACTTCAAACTTGACAATTGTTGAGCAAGAGAGTGAAAGTTGGAGAGATGATCACCTAGCTCTTCATTTTCTTGCATTATAAAACTTTAATTCCAAAAAAACTTTGGATTTAGTAACCTTGTTACCAAATAGGCTCTCCAATTGGTGCCAGATCTCCTTAGCTTTGGATTTGAAGTTGATGTGATGAATGAGAGAATCTGCCAAGCATAGCCCAATGAGAGCAATAGCTTTATCATTCTGTTGCTTCCAAAGTTTGAGTTGTTGATCATCCGTTGGAATGACATAATTTGCAATGACGTCCCATATTCTTTCCTTCATGAGAAGCAACTGCAGCTTCGTCTGCCAACTAGGAAAGTCTTGGCCCTTGAACTTCTCCACGAGCAAAGAGGTGGAGGGAAGAGACGTCATCGTGAGAGAGATGGAGCAGCAAAAAGTGAGGATAGTTCAGCTCATTTGAAGGAGAAGAGGCAAAGAGCAGCAATGGCACACAGCTTGAAGGCAATGAGCAGCAATGGCAGGTATACGAGCTGGAGTGGCGCACAGCAAGTAAGGGCAACAGTCCCGAGAGCAGTACGGAGGCTTGGCGGGCAGATAGTACGGGCTGAAACAGTCTGTACAAATTGTACGGACTGTGTATGGCCTGATTTGCAGCTGACAGCGAGGCTAAGGAAGCAGCTCTTGGCAAGGCATTTGGAGCTGAAGGTGTAGTTGATGGCGAGGCTTAATGGAACGGCTGATGTAGCTCCAACATCTCTCGAAGGTGAGGCTAAGGGAAGGGAGGCTCTACCTTGGAGGAGAGCAGAGCTTCCATTTGCGGGCTTCTCTCATCCTCTAGGTGGAGCAAGAAGAAGGGGAAAGTGGAAAGGAGGCTTTGATACCACATGAAGACACATGGTGGAGAAGGAGAGAGATAGAATAGGCTAGGGAGAGAGATAATGATACTCAAAGAAAGACATAATGAAATGGAAATGAAATGACTAAGCAATGAACAAACGAAAGTACTCACATGTAGACCAAAGAGCTTGTAGCTTGATACTTGATTGATTTGACACTGGACAAGTACAGCTCTTATATGAGAGCACACACACACATATGAACACCTATGGACATGGGATAACTCCCAATGTGACACGTGGCATCCATAGGACACACTAGACCAGAACTCACACTAGAACACACTAGAACACACCAAATTGACTCAACTTGGCTTCATATTCTAATAAAGGAGCCCCCCTTCCTTTTGTGGTGATGGTGTTGGAGTGGAGGGGTTGGTAGGGGCATCCCTTCCCTTGGTGTTGTGCTCGTAGCAGGGCTGTGGGGGCAGGAGTTGCCTCCCCTCTCTCTTGGCGATGGTGATCAAGCACTGGAAATGCCTCCCTTTCACCAAAACGGAGGAGCGGAAGGGATGGTTTGTTCTTCCTCTTCCATTTCGTGACCCCTTTCTTCTTTTTCTATTTGCATCTAACTCTTCACCAAAACAGAGGAGCGGAAGGGAGGATTTGTGCTGCCTCTTCCATTTCGTGACCCCTGGCTTTGATAGGGTCTTATTATCAGATCTGGCATGTGAGTTCCAGATGTGGGTGCATGGTTTTACTAGGACTCTGAGTTGGTCATCCATCCATGCTAAGGCATGAGCCTCTGAGTCATGTTTGGGACGTAAAGCCATGTATTACTCAGTCCGACCTCTGAACCATACATCCTCTGAGTCTTCATGGGAGTGATGTCTAGTTCTTTTTTTTTTTCAAAAAATATTACTTCATTAAGTATGAATGAAAGCCGCAAGCAAATGCAGGAGTTGTAAGAGATTACAAAGATATGGTGTTGTAAGCATAAAGTCAACCCTATGGCTGACCAGTAGTACTTGGGTACTATATTTTGTAAGAGATTACAAAGATATGGTGTTGTAGGCATAAAGTCAACCCTATGATTGACCAGTAGTACTTGGGTACTATATATACCAAGTATTGTTTCATTTGAACATTTCTATTGGAGCTTTCTTGTGTGTGCACTCTTGCTCACTTGTGTTCACAACCTGTCTCCACTTTGTTCCTATATTTGGTATCAGAGCGCTTCCGTCTCTAGAGCCCATTCCCGCGCTTGCATCCAGACTCCCGCAAGCTGGGTGCTCCAGTGCACGTTTCTAGTTCTCACATTTAGCTCTCCAACTTTTGCTTGAGGTAGCTCCAATAGTCTAGCGGCTGTTTTTTGACCTTTTAAGGTCCTATTTCGACGTTTTTTGAAATTTTGGAGCTGCCCGCATACAAACAAATCTGTCCTGCAGCATTTCAAGCTCCAAAAAAATAAAAATAAAAATTGTTTTTTTTTTTCGTCCGTATGGATCTGTCCATACAGTTGCGCGATAGTGCCGCGAGTCCATACGACTTGTCGAAACCTAATTTCGAGCCCGTGTGACTTGTTAGAAGGTGATTTGAGCAGTTTTCAGCTGTTTTTGGGCGTTTCTGCTAAGATATGGACCTTTTTCAGCTCCAGTCTCTCCCGGGTGTGTTCCAGCAGCTCCAGGCATCTCATTACTTCTCCAAGCTCTTCTCTATATGTGTATTGTCCAGAAGTACTCTTGACAGCTTCATTCAGCTCCAAACAGCTCACTTCACCTCCTTTGTCATCTCCACAGTCAGTGGACTATTTTGCAGGTGTTTCGGGCCAAGGTGCACTTTCAGTAAGTGTTTTAAGCTGTGTATGTCGCTTCGGGACTGTTTTTGCAGCCCATACTCTTGCACTCTCAGGTGCATTTGCAGATACTCTACATTGTTGGACGCATTTGCAGTTACTTTACAGTTGTGGATGCTTTTGAGCTCCGTTGGATGCATTTGAGCACTCGTGGGTGCGCTCTTTCAGATTTGGGTTGTGAATTTTCAGTTTGGGATTGCACTTCAGATTGCAGCAGAGTGTAGTGATTGGTTGATGCCATTTTTGCAGTGATTGCATTGTCCAGTCAATGGCATTTCAGAGCAGCCAGTCGTACATTGCATTTGCAGCCAGTATTAGTTTGAGATTTGCAGGCACATTTGCAGCCAGTTGCACTTTTGGGACTTGCAGTTCTTTTTGCAGGTACATTTGCAGCTTGTGGGTATCCCATTTTGCATCATGTCGACTCTTTCCGACAGTTTTGGCAATTTGTCTGAGGGTGACAAGCTGGATGGACCAAACTATGCCTTGTGGTCATTCATGCTTAAGAACATCTTGGTTGGTAAGGGCTTGTGGGATATTGTTAGTGGGGATGAGGTGAGGCCAGCAGGCTCATCTACATCTAGCACAGCTTCTTCATGTTAGACTACAGGCAGACAACAGACTGCTACAATCCCTCCTACTAGTCACATAGCATCGACGGAGGAGCAGAAGAAGTTTGACCGCCGGAGTGCCCAAGCGATGTTTTTGATTGCCCCAAATGTGAAGAGGCACATTATGACGACTATCAAGTCGTGCAAGGATGCAAAGGCAGCATGGGAAAGATTGGCAAACATGTATCATCTTAAGAATGACGCAAGGGCCATTGCCTTGACAAATCAGCTCAAGGATCTCGAGATGCAGGAAGGCCAGGCTATCACTGATCATATTGCCAGGGTCACTGGTCTACGTGATCAGCTCGCAAGTATTGATGAGGAAATAGAAGACAAGAAGCTCGTCTCTATTACTCTCAGTAGCTTAGCGCCCTCATATGGCACATTCGTCACTTCATTGACCATTGTTCTCAGGGTAGGCCCACACTCGTTCGATGAGTTAGTTGGGTTTTTGTTGTAGGAAGAGGAGAGATGCTCAAATTTTGCCAAAGCCTCTCGTCAAGGTGAGCAAGCGCTTGCCATGGGTGGAAAGACCAAATTTCAAAAAAAGTTTGAGCCCAAACACAGCCATACAACTCAGCCCAAGAAGGGCAATGCAAGCAGTTCAAGCAAAAATCAGAAAAAAGGCAAATGCAATTATTGCAAGAAGCCAGGGCATTACATCGCAGAGTGTCAGAAAAGGATTGCCAATGAAAAGAAAAGGCAAAGGGACAGCTCTAGCAGTAATTTTGTTGCCTCCACTGAAACTCGTGCTTCAGATGCACATGGTGAAGCTCATCTTGCCCAAGGCGATAGAGATTTTGTGTTTGCTGCATTTAATGAGAATATGGATGCCAAGGGGGATTTGAATGCTGAAAATCAATCAACGGATGCTTCCCTTGTTGCAAGTGATACATGGTATATCGACAGTGGTGCTACTAAGCACATTACTCCTCGCCAGGAGTGGTTTGAGAGCATCACACTTGTTCATGGCAGACAGGTTACGTGTGCCAATGATGCTTCTCAAGGCATCATCGGAGTTGGGCACATTCCTATTCAGCTTGATAATGGGAAGTTAAGTATATCTGAGATGTTTGGTATGTTCCGGATTTGAGGCAAAATCTGATTTCAGTTTCAAACATTGCCCATGATCCACATATGTTGGTCGAATTTCAGGATAACCAATGCAGGATCAAGGATCCAAAGAAAGGGTATGAGGTTGCAGCAACAGGCACATATGACAGAGGCTTATACAAGCTTGATGCTCAGCCTTATGATCAGAAGGTACTGGCTGTAGCAAACACTTCCCAGGCTGATTTATGGCATGCCAAGTTTGGACATGTCCATCACAGGGCATTGTCCTACTTGTACAACAATAATATGACTCAGGGAATGCCAAAATTGCAGCAACCAGCAAATGAAGTGTGTGAGGGGTGTGCACTTGGCAAATTGCATCGCTTGCCATTCAGTAAACAAGGCAAGAATTGGATCAAGCAACCAGAGTGTTGCAGATAGTGCACAATGATGTATGTGGCCCCATGACTATTCCCACGCATAGAGGAGCAAGGTACTTTGTGACCTTTATAGAGGACTTCTCCAGGTTCACATGGCTTTTTCTCATGAAGGAAAAATCTGAGGTGTTCTCTTGGTTTCAGAAGTTCAAAGCTATGGCTGAGAACCAAACCAATTCTAGAATTGGAACACTCAACTCAGATAGAGGGGGATAGTACATGTCACATGCATTCCAAGGATTTTTGAAGCAGCATGGGATTAAACATCACTTGACATGCCCTTACACACCACAGCATAATCCACTCCCTGAGAGGAAGAATTGTACTCTCATGGAGATGACAAGATGCATGCTGAAATTCAAGAGAGTCTCAAAGGATTTTTGGGGAGAAGCAGTTGTCACAGTCACTTATATTCAGAACAGATGCCCTACTAAAGCTTTGGTTAATGTGACTCCATTTGAGGCTTTGTATGGCTTTAAGCCAAAGGTTAGTCATTTCAGAGTTTTTGGCTCAATGGCATATGCTTTGGTTCCAGCGGACAAAGCTTGATGACAAGAGTGTCAAATGCATTTTTGTGGGGTATAGCATTGAAAGCAGGGGATTTGGGCTTTATAATCCCCCTACCAGGAAGGTAATAATCAAGAAAGATGTTCTCTTTGCTGAGAATGAGTGCATGCAACCTGCTAGTGCATACTTGCCACCATACGATGACACCCCTCTGGACCTCATCCAGTTTGAGGATGATGAGACGGAGTCTCTTGATGCTTCCCCTTCTACTTCTCATAGTTGAGATGGCTTGCCACATGTTGAGGATGGCTCTCCCTTAAATGTTTCAGATTTGCAGCCAATTAATGAGAATAGACAGCCTCATGTTTGAAGGCATTATCAAGGTGGTGAGGCCACTAAAGATGTTGATGCAGCTCCGAGTGGTACAGCAGAGAAATCTATTCCACGTTGGGCAAGGTTGACCATTCAAGATGCTAAGGATCAGCCTACTTTGGGGTAAACCAGGTCCAGCACTTAGAATAATCAGAAAAAGGTCAATTTTGCTTTGATGACCTCAGTGATGGAAGCTGAAAATGAGCCTCAGAGCTTCAAGGATGCTGAGCATAATCCGGCATGGCAGAAAGCTATGGAAGCTGAGATTAAATCCATTGAGAAGAATGCCACATGGGACTTGGTTGATGCGCCCATTGGGGAAAATGTGATTGGCACGAAATTGATTTCTAAGGTGAAATACCATTCAAATGGCACAATTGAGAAATACAAAGCCCATTTGGTTGCCAAGGGATATGCACAAGAGGAGGGGATAGATTATGAGGAGACATTTGCTCCAGTGGCCAAGATAACCACCATTCGTTCTATCATCTCTCTTGCTGCGTTTTATGGTTGGTCAGTGTACCAGATGGATGTCAAGACCGCTTTCCTCAATGGAGATGTTAATGAGGAGGTCTATGTACATCAGCCCCAAGGTTTTGAGGTGAAGGGACAAGAGCACAAGGTATGGAAGCTCAGGAAGGCTCTATATGGGCTGAAGCAAGCACCTCATGCATGGTATCAGAAGATACATCAGTTTTGATGTCCCAGGGCTTTGTAAACACTCATACAGACCCAAATCTGTATGTTCTGCAGCAAAAATCAGAATTGGTCATGTTGGTACTATATGTGGATGACATCATACTCACTGGCAGTGATTTGCAGCAAATTACAGCAGTGCAGTCCGCTTTATGTCACAACTTTGACATGACAGATTTGGGCCTGTTGCACCATTGTCTTGGCATCGAATTTTGGCAGACCCATGATGGGATTTCTATGTCACAGGCGAAGTATTCAAAGGGGTTGTTGCAGAAATTTAAAATGGAGAACTGTAAGCTTGTGGCTACTCCATTGGAAAAGGGACTCAAGCTGAGTAAGCATGATACTGCTGAAAAGTTTGATGGCACTTTGTACAGGCAGTTGGTTGGCAGTTTGGTATATCTATGCTCCACACGGCCTGATATTGCCTACGCCACAAGGCTTTTGAGCTAGTTCATGCATTGTCCCACGATCACACATTGGAATGCAGCAAAGAGGGTTCTCAGATATGTCCATGGCACTCTCTCTCTTGGCTTGCATTATGCTTTAGATTGTGATCTAAAGCTGAGTGGTTTCACTGACTCAGATTGGTCGTGGACATTGACGACAGACGGTCCACTACTGGCTATTGCTTCTCATTGGGTTCAGCTTGTATCTCATGGCTCAGTAAGAAGCAAGAGCGAGTCTCTCTTTCCTCTAGTGATGCAGAGTACAAAGCTGCAAATTCAGCCACTACAAAGTTAATGTGGTTAAGGAAGCTTTTGCATGACTTGCATCATGCACAAGATGGCGAAGCAAACTCTATCTTCTGTGACAACCAGAGTTGCATTGCCATAGTCAACAATCTTGTCTTTCATGCTCGCATAAAACACATTGAAAACCATTATCATTATGTACGGGGTTGTATTTTTGATGGCTTCATTGATCTCATCTATTGAGGACAATGTGGTGGATATCTTCACCAAAGCCCTGTCAACAGATCTTTTCTTACGACATCGACATGGCTTGGGGATCAGAGACATTCTCACAATGTCAAGGGGGGTTGTGAAGTGATTCACAATGACATTGTTTTCATGTTATATTTTGTTGATACTTTTTGCAATGACTTTTTAATACATCCCTCTGGTGACTATGTAATCCAATAGCTACAAGTCATTTAACTACTAGCTTCCAATTGTCATAAATTATGTTCTCATCTTTGTGCAGATTTTTTTGTTCTCCTACTCACATTGTGTATCATATCATATAGATTTTTAGTAGTTTTTCATGGGGGAGTTGTTTATGCTGCTCTAATTAACCATTGGAGTATAACTTTGCAACACTGAAATACATCCACACACACAAGAGAGAAACATACAACATAGAAGCAATTCATATTGTGTTTTCAATAGGTTGCATATCCATCTGGATGAATTTGTGCAACCATGGTACTTTAGGTACTGCAGGGTACACCTGAGATGTTTCCAGGGTACTTTCAGCCATATCTTTGAGGGGGGGTTTGTAAGAGATTACAAAGATATGTTGTTGTAGGCATAAAGTCAACCCTATGGTTGACCAGTAGTACTTGGGTACTATATATACCAAGTACTTGTATTATTTCATTTGAACATTTCTATTGGAGCTTTCTTGTGTGTGCACTCTTGCTCACTTGTGTTCACAACCTGTCTCCACTTTGTTCCTACAGGAGTACATCATGACATGCATGAAAGAAAAAACAGCTCAAAAAGAGCTAACAAAAATCCAAGGTGGAGGCTGAAAATGCCCTCAACCCTGAAATAGTATGTGAGAAGAATGGAGATCCTCCCCAAACTCAAAAAAAGTTCTCTCTCATGGCTGTAGCTTCTTTGGAGAATCCCCGCATGCTTGCCCAGATGGCCATCAGTGTGTGTATAGTATCAGCTGGCCACCATCGACTGGGATGTATGAACTTGTGAACCCTCCATTGCCTCTGTACATCTAGCCCTCCAAATATGCCAAGATGCAATGCTAGCCAGAATCTCCCAAGATGTGTCTACCGAGGCATGAGCAACTCTGAAAGGAGTGAAAGGAACATCCTAGAGAGAGCATGACTCCACAGAGTGTCATCGTATAAAGAAGGATGACTCTGAGTATTGTCCCTTAAAAAACACCTGAGGTCCAGTAAGAGATAACCATGCTACTGATCCACAAGTCATGAAGGGTGCTCTATGAAATATGCAAAGAATCTTGGCCCTTCTAGATCATCCTCGCCTGTCTGCACTCCCAAAGGCAATGCTGAACTGACTCGACTGCTGCGTGGCATCGAGGACAAGTAGGGTCAACCCTGAACCTAGATCTCCACAGGTTCATTGCAATCCCTCCATGAATAGAAAGCCAAAAGAAGAGAGTGATCTTTCTATTTCTAAGGGATTTCCAGAGCCTCCTCCAAAAGTTTTTCTGCACCTCTGCAGAAATATGAAAACTATCCCAATGAGGAGCTCTGGAGGGCCTCCAACCTCTACCACTAAACTGAAATCTCTTGGAATTTCTAATTGTGTAGCGAAAGAAGGGGATGTTGTTGTCTCTGTGCCAACATGGACTTAGGTAGCACAGAATGTGTGTGTAGAGTAGTGGCAAAGCTCCGCTTGTACTTGTATAAGGCTAGCAATAATCCCTCTTAGGAATCCAACTTGCATGTTCTACATGCAAGTTCTACATACGATTCCTACATGCAACATGCGAGTTCTACATGCAACTCCTACATGCAACATGTGAGTTCTACATCCACCTCCTACATGCAACATGCAACTCCTACATGCATGTTCTACATGCGAGTTCTACATGCAACTCCTACATGCATGTTCGAGTTCTACATGCAACTCCTACATGCAACATGTGAGTTCTACATGCAACTCCTACATGCAACTTCTATATGCAAGTTCTACATGTAGAGAGAGAATGTCTTACAATTCCTACATGCAGAGAAAGAAGCTCTCCAACTTGTATAAATACCCCATAATGGAATGAAGCCCACACTCTTTGGAGCATTGTGTTGAGTTTTACTTTGGTATTCCAAGAAATTGTCTCAAGTGTCCATGCTTCCTTGCACTCCACGTCCAAAAGCATCTCCTAACCTTGCAACTCCTCCCCTCTCCTCCAACCTTGCAACCCATCCTCTCCCTCTCCTCCTCCTCCTCCTCCCTCTTCTCTCTCTCCTTTCCCTCCATGCTCTTACATCTTCTTCCTCTCCCACTTCTATGCTCCCCCTAAACCCTTAGTTCCTCAACCCTCAACCTCCATGAACTACGAGGGAGACGAGTTCTCCACCATGTACTCTATCCTGAACCTTGGATCCTGCTTCTAACCCTTGAACCACCTCTTCTAAACTCTGGAACCTCTTCTAAACTCTGGAACCTCTCTCTGAACCTTGGAATCTCCTTCTAAACCCTTTAACCCCCAATGAAGGCAAAAGTGAAGGACAAATTGATGTAATGGATCATACCAAGGGTTACAAGGTCTTTGGTTGTGAGTGAGTGTGTGAACATGTGTGTGTATAGGTGTGCTGAGTTAGGTGTGACTGATGATGTGTCAGTCAGAAGGTGTGATTGAGTGAATATAGGAGTGTAGTGTGTGATTGAGAGATTCTAGGAGACATTGGTGGTCTTCTTGATTGAGATAATTGTGGATCTAGATTCCACCTACTCATGGGTAGTTGCTGATATGTACTCCATTCTATGAATGAATCGATTGCTCATTGCCTTCATACTTGTGCCATTGTCTCTACCTCTTGTCTACCTCCATCATGCTTCCATGCTTGCTCCAACATGTGGTATCAGAGCCACTCAGCCTCCATGAGCCTCCTTGAGCCATTTCTAGCCACGTCATCATCTTCTTCCTCACACATTTCTTCTCCATTTTTTTCTCTTTTGAGCAAAATCTCCAAGCGCTTGTTCTCCCTCTGTAGGCGACCATTTCCAGAATGCTTTAGAATACTCTCAGTAGGGCAAACCTCCACATCCAAGAAATTAGTGAAATATTGCTCCAGTCGCCCGTGCCGACAACTTCTTCAATCAAAGAACTTTTGCATAATTCTACGTGCTGGAGTCATATTTTGTCAATTCCTCCTAGCAACAGCTTGGAGACCCTATGAGCTAGATGCAGTTCAAATTTGAGCCCAAATGCTTTAGTATTCGAGGAGAAATCGGGGAAAACCCAGCCAAGAATGGCGCACTTCTCACAGACAAACGGACGTGGCATTGCGCATTTCCTTGCTAGTGGATTATCTCTGGTACAAGACCTTTCTTTCTACCTAGAAAGCCCTCTCAAAGCTGCTTGCTGCTGGGCGAATTTCATCCTCCAAGTTGCTACTATCTCTGGTTGCTATTTTGGACAGTTTTAGCTTTGAAAAGGTTAACCAAGTCAACACAAAATTGGGGCTTTTGACCTTGACTAGAAGTTTTCAGTATATTGACTCTTCTTGAGAAATAGAACTTAGTTATGGAACTCATGGGTGTCATTGTACTTTGCATCATGGAGATGACTTAATGGTCTATTCAATATATCTTATGATGGATACTCTTCATAGGTTCTTGCCTAAAATGCATGTAATGGTGGAAGGTTATGTGCTTCACTTGAGTAGTGATTTGATGAGCATAGATCTGAAGATCAGATCTAAAGATCAAGGAAGACATTATGTGCCTCAATGGTGATATACTAGCTATACTAGCTAGTGATTCTTTTATGGAGATATGTTCTTGGATGCATGACAAGAAGATTATGAAGGACAATACATCAGAAGGTCTGGTGATCAAAGGACATGTTGAAGACATGATGATGATTAAGTTTGATACTCCAGGTTCTCTTCAAAAGGATAAGAGAGGCATCCCCAAAGGATACTTTTCAACTTCAATAAATTAATGAAGACATTTCACATTAGGTTTAGGGTTTGTGTGTGGTCAATAAGGGTTCTCTGCCTTGGGATGTCGCCCTCAAATGATTGTTAGTATTATGTTTTACCTTGTTGGATCTAAGGGTATTCCCATGCATAGTCATTGTCTATCTCCCAATTGTAAACCAAAGACCAAAGTCAGAGTGAGATCATGTTGGGGTGAGGATGCCCAAATGAGTCTACTGTTGATGCAACTAGAGTGATTCCAGGTTGTGGGTCATGTGTGTTGGTGGGCAAGCCATGAAGTTTCCCATGGACTACTGCTAGGGTAGAGAAGGGCAAATTGATGTAATGGATCATACCAAGGGTTACAAGGTCTATGGTTGTGAGTGATCATGTGAGTGATTGTGTGAACACATGTGTGTGTGTAGGTGTGACTGATGATGTGTCAGTCAGTAGGTGTGATTGAGTGAAGATGGGAGTGTGGTGTGTGATTGAGAGATTCTAGGAGACATTGGTGGTCTTCCTGATTGAGATAATTGTGGATCTAGATTCCACCTACTCATGGGTAGTTGCTTATATGTACTCCATTCTATGAATGAATCAATTGCTCATTGCCTTCATACTTGTGCCATTGTCTCTACCTCTTGTCTACCTCCATCATGCTTCCATGCTTGCTCCAACAGAAAGCCTTCATTACCCCAACCATGATGATGCACGTTCCTTTTAGACATGCATGCACTATGTTTGCTTACCCCACTTAAGCCTACGTCTCTCACCAGAATACGACTCGAGGTCCTAAGCTATAGTTGTACTACAAACAACAACACCGATATATCTATAGGTGACAAAAAGCCTCGGAACCCTGCATACTGAGAATACCCTGTTCTTCTTGCGGAAGCCGTGGGAAAGAGCCAACATTTGGCGCCATTGCCAGAGAGACTAGCCTCTCAAGTAACAAGTAAACATACGCAAGTATGTGTAAAAAATGGACTACTACGAACTTTCACGAACATAACACTCAAGGACAAGGAGAGTAAATTTTTTTCCAACTCTAGCCAAACATATCAACCCCAAGCATCAACCTTGGGTTACTACCTTAAGAAATTTTTCTTATTTCTTATAAATAAGCCACTTGAAAAACAAGTCAGGCTAGGTAATGGACATGAATGTGTAGAGCTTGCATTTTTTATCATTTCACCTTTTTACAGAAAAGTGATCCGAGCTAACCATGAAAAGTTATGGTCCGGAAAGAGTTTAGGGTTTCACCCTAACCCTACACCCATTCCTATAAAAACCCACTCCACCCCCTCATTCTTCTTCTTCCACATCTAGTCTCCATCCTCTCCCCGATTTCAAGCCCTACGTAAGACACTCCTCCCTCTCCATCGACCACCACCCTACTCCCATCCTCACACAGTGAGTTATTTCGAGCCCTTCTTGCAGCGATAACCTAGCCATCCACCCACCGTCCATTCGCCATCAACAATCCTGTTACATCGAGAAAGACCTGGACAGTGTTAAGGTGACCATCTCTTCCTCCCTTTGGATTTCTGTCAGAGTTTTCGGTCCGTCAAGTTTCCTCGCCCTCCCCCTCCGCCCCCCTCCACCCCACCCCACCCTCCCCTTCTCCACCCCACCCCCCTTTCTCCACCATCCCCTCCATTCCCCCCCCCCCCCCAACTCCCCCCCCCCTTTCTCCACCACCCCTCTCCCACCCCCCCCCTCCCCCCCCCCCCGTTTTCCCACCACCCAGGGCCATCCCCCCCCCCCCCCCCAACTCCTCCCACCCCCCCCCTACCCTTCTCCACCAACCCCTCCATCCCCTCCATGCCCTTCCCCCCCCCCCCCCCCTCTCTTTCTCTCTCTCTCTCTCTCTCTTCTCGTCCCCCCTCCCCTCTCTCTCTCTCTCTCTCTCTCTCTCTCTCTCTCTCTCTCTCTCTTCTCTCCTCCCCCCCTCCCCCTCGCCGATTGCTCCTCTCCCTACTCTAACTTAAGGGCCTATAGCCCTTACTATAAGTAAAAGGGCTTAAGCCCTTGCAAGGCAGTCCAGCGGCCCAACGGCCCACGTAGCGCTCGCCAACGACAGCGTGCCGACGAGGCACGCCTATTTGGGCGATGCAACCCACCCTCCGTCCACAACCAAGCGGCGGCACCCGCCACGTAGCGGTGCCCGCCTCGCCCCGCCGCCCCTACTCTCCCTCCTCTACTACGCGCCCGCGACGCTGCTCGGACTACCTTCGTCAACTGCGCCTCTCCTCCCGTCGCTCCATCTCCTCCCTCCATCCTCCATCTACTGCAACCCCCCCTCCACCCTCCCTACTCCACCACACCTCCCATCTCCCCCCCCCCCCCCCTTTTCGACTCCCTCACAGACCCC
Source organism: Dipteris shenzhenensis (assembly GCF_047967505.1). Classification (NCBI taxonomy): domain Eukaryota; kingdom Viridiplantae; phylum Streptophyta; class Polypodiopsida; order Gleicheniales; family Dipteridaceae; genus Dipteris; species Dipteris shenzhenensis. The sequence goes on from NC_141619.1 coordinate 18,496,762, forward strand.
CCTCCCGGTGGATGTCGCCCGTCGCGCCCCCCCCCCCCCCTTGCTTCCTTTTTTTCCTTAACCAAAAATAAAATAAAATCTAACACTAAAGTAAACTAATCTTAGTTAGGTTACTTTAACCCACGTTAGGTTAGTTCTAACCTAGGTTATTATTACTTTAGGTTAGGTTAACCTAGGGTTATTAGTTATAGTTAGGTTTCTTTAACTAACAGTTAAACTAACTAGTTAGGTTAGGTTAGTCTTAACTTAAGTCAGCTAACTTTAAGCTAGTTGACCCCCTATTTGTTTAGTTTAGACTCAAATTAGTTAGGGTAACTAATTGTAGTTAGTGAATTAATTGTAGTTATTGATCCATCAAACTGACTCAGTTGCACTAACTAGCAGCAGTTACCCCAACTCAGTTGGGGTTAGTCCACCTAAGGCACCTTCACACATAGACTTAAAGTCTAAAGACCATTCACACCACACTTTGGACCAAGGGAACCCCCCCCCCCCTCTCCATTCACACCACACTTTGGACCAAGGGAACCCCCTCCCCCTCAAATTAGTTAGGGTAACTAATTGTAGTTAGTGAATTAATTGTAGTTATTGATCCATCAAACTGACTCAGTTGCACTAACTAGCAGTTACCCCAACTCAGTTGGGGTTAGTCCACCTAAGGCACCTTCACACATAGACTTAAAGTCTAAAGACCATTCACACCACACTTTGGACCAAGGGAACCCCCCCCCCCCTCCCCAAGCCAAAAAGACCCCATCTTACCCCTACTTCAATACTTCGTATCTCGCCCGTCTGGGACCCAAACTGGACCCCGTTTAAACCACGGTTTCACACACAAAAACACCACGCTACGAGGCATTTTTCCAGCCCATTGTACACCATGTCGGCATCCCTAGCACTCATTAATTCGCGCCCCAGTGTGGGCCTTTTTTGGCACTAATTTGCTTGTATATTTTTGCTGTGACCTCCGATTGACAATCCGTCTGCACCGGCACATTTCCCTACACACATGGGACAATCCTAGGCACATTATTAACACGACGGTACCTATAACACTAAGACATCTCTAACCCCCCTAACACAACTACATTAACACCCGCACTTGTGGCAGAGACACCCTTTGCAACTCTCACCAAATCTGCATGCAGCTACGCTCTGTCTAATGCCTCCGACACCAACGCTTGCCAAATCCGCATACACCTCCACTGTGGCCAACGTCTCTGACAATCCTCTATCCCGATTCCCCTCCTGAAATTTAAGAAATCCCTTTGACTCCTCCACAACACACATGGCCAGGTGTTGTCGCAATGATGGGGATATTGACCTCGATGCAGAGGGGAACAATTTCTTTAATCGCAACAATTTTGGCAAGAAATCCCTCAGGAATATAAAATTCACTATATTCTTTTGGCTTTCTATTCATGGAGGGATTGCAATGAATCTGTGGAGATCCAGGTTTGGGGCTGATCCTACATGTCCTCGATGCCATTTTGTAGTTGAGTCAGTTCAATATTGCCTTTGGGAGTGCAGATAGGCGAGGACGATCAGAGGAAGGGTGTTGCCAAGATCTTATGCACTTCTCATAGATCACCCTTCTGCATGACCTGGGGCTCAATTGCTTGGGTATCTCTTACGGGGCTCAGGTCTTCTTTGAGGGACATGACTCAGATGGGGATTTTTGTGTTTGATGACACGTAGTAGAGTCATGTTTTCTCCAAGATGTTTTATTCACTTCTTTCAAAGCTGCACATGCTTCCGTAGACACCTCATGGGAGATTCTGGCTAGTATTGTAGCATGGCATATTTAGAGAGCTAGATGTACAGAGGAATTGGATGGAATCTAGGTTCACCCTTCTCATACATATATGGATTGATACTATACATATTTTGATGGCCATTTGGGTGAGCATGCAGGGATCATTGTTGAGAGCACCCTCTTGCTAGGAGGGATATATTTTTCAGAGTTTTGAGAAGATCACATTTCTTCTCTGATTCTGCTTCAGGGTTCAGGCGGCATTTTCGATCTCAACCCTAGTTATTTACTAGCTCTTTTTGAGTTTCGATTTTTCTCATGCATGCCAGATGTACTCCCGCATTGAGCTTGCTCTTGCAGTTTTCTTTCATACTGAATAGAAGTACTTTTTTGCACAAAAAAAAAGAGGGAAAGATGACTAATCAGAAAGAAGAATAAAGCAAGAACACATCCATTCAAAACTGTAAGATCCCCTTAAATACGATGCATGGCCTATAAGACATTACAAAGATATGGTGTTGTAGGCATAAAGTCAACCCTATGGTTGACCAGTAGTACTTGGATACTACATATACCAAGTACTTGTATTGTTTCATTTGAACATTTCTATTGGAGCTTTCTTGTGTGTGCACTCTTGCTCACTAGTGTTCACAACCTATCTCCACTTTGTTCCAACATTTGGTATCAGAGCGCTTCCGTCTCTAGAGCCCATTCCCGCGCTTGCTTCCAGACACCCGCAAGCTTGGTGCTCCAATGCGCGTTCTTGAATCTCACATTCAGCTCTCCAACTTTCGTTTGACGTAGCTCCACAGTCCAGCGGCTGTTTTTTGACCTTTTGAGGTCCGATTTCGACGTTTTTCAAAATTTTTGAGCTGTCCGCATACAAACAATCATGTCCCATACAATTTCAGGCAAAACGTTTTTTTTTTGCTTTATTGTCCGTACAATTGTACGGGTGTCCGTACATATCCTTAGTACATTTGCGCGACAGTGCTAGGAGTCCGTACGACTTGTCGGAAGGTGATTTCGAGTAGTTTCCAGCTGTTTTTTGACGTTTGTTGCTTGGATCTGGACTCTTTTCAGATCTAGCCTCTCCCAAGTGTGTTCCAGCAGCTCCAAGTGTATCCATACTTCTCCAGCCTCTTCCCTACAAGTGTATTGTATTCAGAAGTCCTCCCGACAGCTTCATTCAGCTCCAAACAACTCACTTCAGGTCCTTTGTCATCTCCAGCTTGCCCACACTGTCAATGGATTGTTTTGCAGGTGGTTTCGGCCAAGGTGCACTTTCAGTAAGTGTTTTGAGCTCTGTATTTCGCTTCAAGACTGTTTTTGCAGCCCATACTCTGCACTCTCAGGTGAATTTGCAGATACTCTACGTTGTTGGCTGCATTTGCAGTTACTTTACAGTTGTGGATGCCTTTGAGCTCTGTTGGATGCATTTAAGCACTCGTGGGTGCGCTATTTCAGATTTGGGTTGTGCATTTTCAGTTTGGGATTGCACTTGAGATTGCAGCAGAGTGCGGTGATTGGTTTATGCCATTTTTGCAATGATTGAATTGTCCAGTCAATGGCATTTTAGAGCAGCCAGTCGTACTTTGCATTTGCAGCAAGCATTTGTTTTGGATTTGCAGGCACATTTCCAGCCAATTGCACTTTTGGGACTTGCAGTTCTTTTTGCAGGTACATTTGCAGCTTGTGGGTATTCCATTTTGCATCATGTCGACTCTTTTCGATAGTTTTGGCAATTTGTCCGAGGGTGACAAGCTGGATGGACCAAACTATGTCTTGTGGTCATTCATGCTTAAGAACATCTTGGTTGGTAAGGGCTTGTTGGATATTGTTAGTAGGGATGAGGTGAGGACAGCAGGTTCCATCTACATCCAGCACAACTTCTTCGGGTCAGAGGCAGACAGCAGACTACTACAGCCCCTCCTGCTACTCCCATAGCATCGGCGGAGGAGCAGAAGAAGTTTGACCGTCGTAGTGCCCAAGCAATGTTTTTGATTGCCACAAATGTGAAGAGGCACATTATGACGACTATCAAGTCGTGCAAGGATGCAAAGGCAGCATGGGAAAGATTGGCAAACATGTATCATGTTAAGAATGAGGCAAGGACCATTGCCTTGACAAATCAGCTCAAGGATCTCGAGATGCAAGAAGGCCAGGCTATCACTGATCATATTGCCAGGGTCACTGATCTACGTGATCAACTCACAAGTATTGATGAGGAAATAGAAGACAAGAAGATCGTCTCTATTACTCTCAATAGCTTAGCGTCCTCATATGGCACATTCGTCACTTCATTGACCATTGTTCTCAGGGCAGTCCCACTCTCGTTCGATGAGTTAGTTGGGCTTTTGTTGCACGAAGAGGGGAGATGCTCAAATTTTGCCAAAGTCTCTCGTCAGGGTGAGCAAGCGCGTGCCATGGGTGGAAAGGCCAAATTTCAAGAAAAGTTTGAGCCAAAACACAGCCATACAACTCAGCCCAAGGAGGGGAATGCAAGCAATTCAAGCAAAAATCAGAAAAAGGACAAATACAACTATTGCAAGAAGCCAGAACATTACATCGCAGAGTGTCAGAAAAGGATTGCCAATGAAAAGAAAAGGCAAAGAGACAGCTCTAGCAGTAATTTTGTTGCCCCCACTGAAACTCGTGCTTCAGATGCACATGGTGAAGCTCATCTTGCCTAAGGTGATAGAGATTTTGTGTTTGCTGCATTTAGTGAAAAGATGGATGCCAGGGGGGATTTGAATGCTGAAAATCAATCAACGGATGCTTCCCTTGTTGCAAGTTATACATGGTATATCGAAAATGGTGCTACTATAAACACATGACTCCTCGCCAGGAGTGGTCTAAGAGTATCACACCTGTTCATGGCAGATAGGTTACATGTGCCAATGATGCTTCTCAAGACATCATCGGAGTTTAGTACATTCCCATTCAGCTTGATAATGGGAAAGTTAAGTATATCCGAGATGTTTGGAATGTTCCAGATTTGAGGCAAAATCTGATTTCAGTTTCAAACACTGCCCATGATCAACATATGTTGGTCGAATTTCAGGATAACCAATGCAAGATCAAGGATCGAAAGAAAGGGTATGAGGTTGTAGCAACAAGCACATATGACAGAGGCTTATACAAGCTTGATGCTCAACCTTATGATCAGAAGGTATTGGCTGTAGCAAACACTTCCCAGGCTGATTTATGGCATGCCAAGTTTGGACATGTCCATCACAGGGCATTGTCCTACTTGTACAACAATAATATGACTCAGGGAATGCCAAAATTGCAGCAACCAGCAAATGAAGTGTCTGAGGGGTGTGCACTTGGCAAATTGCATCACTTGCCATTCAGTAAACAGGGCAAGAATTGGATCAAGGCAACCAGAGTGTTGCAGATAGTGCACAATGATGTATGTGGCCCCATGACTATTCCCACGCATAGAGGAGCAAGGTACTTTGTGACCTTTATAGAGGACTTCTCCAGGTTCACATGGCTTTTTCTCATGAAGGAAAAATCTGAGGTGTTCTCTTGGTTTCAGAAGTTCAAAGCTATGGCTGAGAACCAAATCAATTCTAGAATTGAAACACTCAACTCAGATAGAGGGGGAGAGTACATGTCACATGCATTCCAAGGATTTTTGAAGCAGCATGGGATTAAACATCACTTGACATGCCCTTACACACCACAGCATAATCCACTCCCTGAGAGGAAGAATTGTACTCTCATGGAGATGACGAGATGCATGCTGAAATTCAAGAGAGTCTCAAAGGATTTTTGGGGAGAAGCAGTTGTGACAGCCACTTATATTCAGAATAGATGCCCTACCAAAGCTTTGGTTAATGTGACTCCATTTGAGGCTTTGTATGGCTTTAAGCCAAAGGTTAGTCATTTCAGAGTTTTTGGCTCAATGGCATATGCTTTGGTTCCAGATGCACATCGGACAAAGCTTGATGACAAGAGTGTCAAATGCATTTTTGTGGGGTATAGCATTGAAAGCAGGGGATTTGGGCTTTATAATCCCCCTACCAGGAAGGTAATAATCAAGAAAGATGTTCTCTTTGCTGAGAATGAGTGCAGGCAACCTGCTAGTGCATACTTGCCACCATACGATGACACCCCTCTGGACATCATCCAGTTTGAGGATGATGAGACGGAGTCTCTTGATGGTTTCCCTTCTACTTCTCATAGATGGCTTGCCACATGTTGAGGATGGCTCTCCCTTAAATGTTTCAGATTTGCAGCCAATTAATGAGAATAGACAGCCTCATGTTTGAAGGCATTATCAGGTCGTGAGGCCACTAAAGATGTTGATGCAGCTCCGAGTGATACATCAGAGAAATCTATTCCACGTTGGGCAAGGTTGACCATTCAAGATGCTAAGGATCAGCCTACTTTGGGGTAAACCAGGTCCAGCACTTAGAATAATCAGAAAAAGGTCAATTTTGCTTTGATGACCTCAGTGATGGAAGCTGAAAATGAGCCTCAGAGCTTCAAGGATGCTCAGCATAATCCAGCATTGCAGAGAGCTATGGAAGCTGAGATTAAATCCATTGAGAAGAATGCCACATGGGACTTGGTTGATGCACCCATTGGGGAAAATGTGATTGGCACGAAATTGATTTATAAGGTGAAATACCATTCAGATGGCACAGTTGAGAAATACAAAGCCCGTTTGGTTGCCAAGGGGTATGCACAAGAGGAGGGGATAGATTATGTTTGAAGGCATTATCAAGGTCATGAGGCCACTAAAGATGTTGATGCAGCTCCGAGTGGTACAACAGAGAAATCTATTCCACGTTGGGCAAGGTTGACCATTCAAGATGCTAAGGATCAGCCTACTTTGGGGAAAACCAGGTCCAACACTTAGAATAATCAGAAAAAGGTCAATTTTGCTTTGATGACCTCAGTGATGGAAGCTGAAAATGAGCCTCAGAGCTTCAAGGATGCTGAGCATAATCCAGCATGGCAGAAAGATATGGAAGCTGAGATTAAATCCATTGAGAAGAATGCCACATGGTACTTGGTTGGTGCATGGTATCAGAAGATATATCAGTTTTTGATGTCCCAGGGCTTTGTAAACACTCATACAAAACCAAATCTGTATGTTCTGCAGCAAAAATCAGAATTGGTCATGTTGGTACTATATGTGGATGACACCATATTCATTGGCAGTGATTTGCAGCAAATTACAGCAGTGCAGTCCACTTTATGTCACAAGTTTGAGATGACAGATTTGGGCCTATTGCATTATTGTCTTGGCATTGAGTTTTGGCAGACCCATGATGGGATTTCTATGTCACAGACAAAGTATTTGAAGGGGTTGTTGCAGAAATTTAAGATGGAGAACTATAAGCCTGTGGCTACTTCATTGGAAAAGGGACTCAAGCTGAGTAAGCATGATGCTGCTGAAAAGTTTGATGGCACTTTGTACAGGCAGTTGGTTGGCAGTTTGATATATCTATGCTCGACACGGCCTGATATTGCCTACGCCACAAGGCTTTTGAGCTAGTTCATGCATTGTCCCACGATCACACATTGGAATGCAACAAAGAGGGTTCTCAGATATGTCCATGGCACTATCTCTCTTGGCTTGCATTATGCTTCAGATTGTGATCTAGAGCTGCGTGGTTTCACCGACTCAGATTGGGGTCAGGGGACATTGACGATAGACGGTCCACTACTGGCTATTGCTTCTCATTGGGTTCAGCTTGTATCTCATGGCTCAGTAAGAAGCAAGAGCGAGTCTCTCTTTCCTCCAGTGAAGCAGAGTACAAAGCTGCAAATTCAGCCACTACGGAGTTAATGTGGTTAAGGAAGCTTTTGCATGACGTGCATCATGCACAAGATGGCAAAGCAAACTCTATCTTCTGTGACAGCCAGAGTTGCATTGCCATAGCCAACAATCCTGTCTTTCATGCTCGCATGAAACACATTGAAAATCATTATCATTATGTACGGAATCGTATTTCTGATGGCTTCATTGATCTCATCTATTGTCCATCTGAGGACAATGTGGTGAATATCTTCACCAAAGCCCTGTCAATAGATCTTTTCTTACGACATCAACATGGCTTGGGGATCAGAGACATTCTCACAATGTCAAGGGGGGTTGTGAAGTGATTCAGGATGACATTGTTTTCATGTACTCCCATAGGTTGCATATCCATCTGGATGAATTTGTGCAACCATGATACTTTAGGTACTGCAGGGTACACCTGAGACATTTCTAGGGTACTTTCGGCCATATCTTTGAGGGGGGATTTGTAAGACATTACAAAGATATGGTGTTGTAGGCATAAAGTCAACCCTATGGTTGACCAATAGAACTTGGGTACTATATATACCAAGTACTTGTATTGTTTCATTTGAACAGTTCTATTGGAGCTTTCTTGTGTGTGCGCTCTTTCTCACTTGTGTTCACAACGTGTCTCCACTTTGTTCCAACATGGCCACCCTTGCAAGGCCTCTTTGCAACCCATCATACATGGGACAATTCCTCCTATGACACTCAATTCCACTTAAAGGCTCCTCGTCTATTCTTAAAAACTAGACACGTTTACTATTTCCCGGCCACTAAACTTTTCAAGGTCTAGTGAATGCAAAATAGGAAGTTGAGGAAACATGCTTGCCTCCATATAGCATAGACACATAAAAATCCTGGGACATGCAATTTATCTAGCATCATGAGAAGTACATGTCTCAAACAAAAAAACATATCTATGCAGTAACCATTACAAAATATGAATACCTTCAAACCATCCATAAAGTCGAGCGCTATCTTCAAGGAAGAAAAGAACAGCCTCTATCTCTAAGTATATATGTGGCCTTCAAGGTTTGCAAGGGCAGTGACCCAAGATGGTCAAGATTTTGAGACTTTGTTACTACAATATGAGCTCATAATTGAGAGGGCAGCGAGATATAGCAACCAGCCATACCCCTCAGTGGATCAATTCATGTTGATGGACTACTCTTTCAAGCACAGGCTGCTCAATAAGATAATCTGAAGCTATGATAAGGAACCAATGCAGATGATAATAAATATCATGATGAAACAAGAGGATTAGGTATCGAGGCACTTGCCCTCATGAATAAGGAGCATGAGAGATAAGGTAAGATGAGGATAAGATGGCCATGTTGTCCTACCAATAGAAGGCAATCTAAGCTATGAAAGAGAAGCAATCACCCCCATGGACGAGGTGCATGAGAGAGAAGGATGAGGCAAGAGGAGGATAGTATGGTAATACTACCCTACCGATAGAAGCCAATCTAACCTACTAATGTAGTGAAGGCACATGGTGGAGAAAGGAGAGAGAAAGGGTAGGCTAGGGAGAGAGATAGTGATACTCAAAGAGATACATAATGAACTAGAAATGAAATGACTAAGCAATGAACAAAATAAGAGTACTCACATGTAGACCAAAGAGCTTGTATCTCGATACTTGATTGATTTGACACTATAAAAGTACAGTTCTTATATAAGAGCACACACACACATATGAACACCTATGCATATGGGATAACTCCCAATGTGACACGGCATCCATAGGACACACTAAACTAGAAATCACACTAGAACACACCAAACTGACTCAACTTGGCTTCATATTCTAACACCCTTCCATGAAGGCAAGGTGAGACACTATTGGAAACCAAGGACAGAACATGACAGTGACAGGAATACTAAACTGTGCAATGTTTGAAATAGACATGGCTCCCGTGCCAACTCAGAGGCTGAATTCTGAGCATGGTTCAGAGGTTAGATTGAGCACTCACATAGATTTACGTCCCAAACATGACTCAGAGGTTCATGTCTCAGCATGGATGCATGAACAACTCAGAGGTCTAGAAGACCAATGCACCAACATCCTGGAACTCATATGCAGGCCTGATAACTAGACCCTATCAATGCCAATACATGGCTCCCACAGTACATCCCCCTCTTGACTCCAGGGACTAACTAGAAACATGGAGTCACACACCATAAAGGAAATACATCATTTAGGAGGACAATCCAAGGCAGAGGACCTTTATTGACTCAACACACATTATTTATTGCATTCATTTTTGGGAAACATCCCCGGGCAGAGTACCCAAATATTCCTAACCATTATCTATCACTTCAGATAGATCATGCAAAACAATAGATAAAGCTCGTCGGTCAGGTCCAGTAGATGTATCGTGAAGCTTCTCGAACTTGGCTTTGATCTCCGTGGTGGAAGCAGTGAGGTCAAAGTGATGGAGCAATCTATTGGCCAACCTCACACCGATACGGGCAAGTGCTTTCTCCCTGGATAATGTGACTTTTGCAGGAGGACGAGGCTCCATGGTATCAACCTTGAAGTAGCTAATTAAGCAGGCTAAAAAGGATAACCAAATTGCAATAGCTCACGTAATTGGAAAGGCAATGAGTAGGAGCAATGGCACGTAGGCAGCTGCAAATGGTTTTGAGGGCAAAAGGGAAGTTGCAAATGATGCGACAAAGAGGGCAAAGGTAGCAGAGAATGCAAGTTATGGTGGATTCATGAGCAGGCAAGTTTGGGCACGCACTTCAAGGCTGTCTGGTATGGATAGTTGGGCAGGACTGTACAGGTAGTTGAGCTGGCTGTACGTACAGCTTGTATGGCGGTCTGGTATGGCGCAGCAGGAGCATGCAGCAGTCCCGAGGCAGTACGGCTTGTTGTACGGGCTAATGGCACTGCTTTTGGCAAGTCATTTGGAAGGGAGCTCTACCTTTGAGGAGAGGGGAGCTTCCATTTGTGGGATTCTCTCATCCTCTAGGTAGAGTGAGAAGAAGGGGAAAGTGGAAACAAAGCTCTGATACCACATGAAGGCACATGGTGGAGAAGGGAGAGAGAAAGGGTAGGCTAGGGAGAGACATAGTGATACTCAAAGAGAGACATAATGAACTGGAAATGATGATTGATTTGACACTAGAAAAGTACAGCTCTTATATAAGAGCACACACACACATATGAACACCTATGCATATGGGATAGCTCCCAATGTGACATGTGGCATCCATAGGACACACTAGACTAGAACTCACACTAGAACACACCAAACTGACTCAATTTGGGTTCATATTCTAACATGTACGAGGAATGTCCAAAGACAAGGAATTAGGGGGACTAGATACATCCAGGGGAGGGGGGGTTACTTGTCCCAACAGGATTGCCAAAGGTATCCTGGGGCAAGGGTAAATTCGCCTACAAATATGGAACACCAAATGGGGAAGAAGACTAAATTGAAAAGAACACTAAAGGAAGATGTCCATTCCAAAATGCAAGATCTTCTTAAAGACAATGCATGGCCACTCTCCCAAGTCACAACGTGGGATAGCTCCTCCTATGCCATGTGGCATTCTTCTCCTCGATTTCCTTATCCTCAATTCCTCATAAAGGCGTCTCCACTATCCTAGTAACATTACACCCCCTATACAATACTTTCCACTACACCCCATAAAGGACTGTCTGTCTGAGCAAAAAAACAGTCATAAACGAATCACTTTTGCAATGTTTTGCAATGAATTTCTCTCCTGATATCCTTTGAATTCATCGTTGATAATTTTCCAGTATGAAGAAAAAAATATCAGATGGCATCTATAGAAGAATCTTCCCTTAGAACCATTTGGTTCTCTCTAAGTGATTCGAGGTATTGTGTGCATTGCCAAACCTGTGTCCTTTTTCTCTTTTCTCATTTTCCTCAGCCCATGCAGTGATGTATTGGAATGTTTCATTTTATTTTTTCCAAAGAGAAGAAGATTCTATTAATAAACTCCTTAATGATATGGATACCACGTAAAAAACAACTCTCCCATGAAGGGTACAATATAAAAATACAAGGATATCCCGCTGGCTGGGCACTGAAGGGTGAACAAATAGCCACTGAGTCCATTCAATGATGATTTTATTTCTTTTTTTGCCCCTTTTGAAAAAACTCCATGATTGGTTCAATCTATGATATTTGTGCTCCATTAGAGAGAGAGAGAGAGAGAAAGAAGAAAGAAAGAAAGTGTATTATTGTCCACTAAAGGCCAAAATGGGCCCATGGGACATCAAGAACTCTGCATACAAGATAGCACAAAATCAACGTGCCACAAAGAAGAGGCATCGTCGAATATCATCTAAGTGCTACGCAATACAATGCAAGTGAAAGTACATAATGTCAAATCTGAGCCTAAATACAAAGTAAACTAGATGCAAGTGAAAGTACATAATGTCAAAGTGAGAGAGAGAGAGAGAGAGAGAGAGAGTATTGTCAATGATGTTACCATCATCTCATTACTTAGCCAAAAAATCTAGGATCTATGAAATTAATTGCTCTATAACTTTGCTGACAGGGTGACATTGAACTCATATTCAAATTCTTCGTCTAACTATCAGGTCACTTTGAGAATTGTACCTTGTTTTGAAAACAAATGACACTTAAACTCTTTCGATTTTTGGTAGTACGTTGTCATTAAAGTGTATGCTGCTTTAATCATTTCCCTTATTCTTGTAAGTAGCCCCAGTCATAGCCCTAGTAACGTGTTTGCTATTTTCTGTTACAAACTACAATATTTCTTGAAGGAATAAACATCATCTCTCTGACTTCTTTTGTTATTCTTATTGTATTATTTGCTTTTATTCCAAACTTCTCGTAGGTTGTAGCAGATAGTGCTGAAGGGTTATTGTTCAAAAACAAGAAGGACAGGAAAACATTAAATGTAAAACACTTCGTATCTTCTTGTAAAATATTGCATTGCTTTGGCTTGAGAGTGCTTGATCTAAAGGTGTCAATCATCCTATTGGTTGAAGGAAGAAAATTAGGGAGTTTTGCTAAATATTTTGCTTTCACATCGTAAAGCAAGCCCTATGATTTGATAATCTTGGCGATTTATATTTTTGTGATTTTAAAGCATCAAATACATGCATTAGTCATAGGTTTTTATGTATCATACTTTTGGTTGGTGTATGCATTGATCATCGCTATGTCCGTTGCAACAGGTGGATCCAAACAGAGAACCTGGTGATAACTCTACACGTACTATGGTATGGTGAGATTGTTTCTTAACCACTCTTCTGACCTACATCAACCTTATTTTTTGGATGAAATAAATTATCATAATCAGATGTTGCATGATGTTATTGTGTTTTTACTCAAAAGTTATATGAAGTGTGGTATCAGATACAAAGAACACAATTGGATACATTTTCTCAGTTAGTCCTATATTTTCTAGGTCATTAGGTAAAGTGGCATGATTCTGCGTAAACGTAACTCAGAAATTCAAACACCTTTTGTTAACAAACATGCTCATTGAGCCCTGTTTACATTCTTCTCTTAGAGATATGTGGAAATCTTAGTAAACCAAAATCCTTATACCTGGCACAGATCATGCACATGCTAGCAGGTGCACCTCGAGCTGATTTGTAGCATCATATGTCATTGCAAACACAGGAGAGCATAAACTTCCTAGAGTATGATGAAGCTTTTGTCAAAAATTCCTTAGAGAGGGTTTGCCAAAATTCAATGCCAGGCAACATTGGAGGAGCTCCCGTCTGCAGCTGCCCGCCACCGCCCATCGCCATCACCCAGCCCCCTTGGCAGCGCTTCGCTCCCTTGGCCGCGCACGCCCCTTGGCAGCGCCCTGCTCAGGTCGCCCTGCTGCCTTGGCCACGCAGGCCCCCTTGGCAGCGTCCTGCTCAGGTCGCCCCCCCACTTCAGCCTGTCTGCCCGCGCATCGCGCCCCCCCTTCAGCTTGCTGTCTGGCCGCACCAGGCCACCTTGCAGCCCCCTCCCTTGCTGATTGCCCGCCCCTCCCTTGCTTCAAGTTGGGCTGTTTCAGGGCCCTCTCCGGGACTGTTCGACTCGTGTTCCAGGGAGTTGAGATCCTGGGCTGTTTCCAGGCATTGGCGGAGCTGTCTGCTTCAGCTTTGAGCGACCTGTTTGCATCCCACGCAGGCTGAAGATCGGAGCTTCATTATACAGGTTTTTTGGTGATTTACTTGTGGTTGGTTGCGAGTTCTTGGTGGGTATTTTCAGCAGAGGTAGCTCCTCCCCTCAGGACAACGTAAGCTGAGACAATGGAGGACACTAATGCCACTCCCGTCGCCGAACCTGAGGAGATTGAAGTCACAGTTTCTTTTCCTCCCGACATTGTGCAGATGATTGAGGTAGCAGAGGAGGGTTTTCATTCGACACACATCATTGGCTTTCTACCTGGTAGAGGCCAACAGTTATGTGATTGGGTGTACACCAACATGGCCTCATTGGGTGTCTCAGTTACGATTTTTCGATTGCTTGGCAGAGGGTACTTTTCTTTTGGCCTTCAGTCTGCAAAGCAGGCTCAAAGAGTACTTATGAGCTCACCGATTCAGTTTCAGAGCAGAGTCATCCATTTGTGGCCTTGGTGGAAGCACTTCAGTTCTACTTCCCCGGGACTGCGACAAGTCTCCTTTTGGATGCTTTTCCTTGGACTTCCTGATGAGGTCAGCTCTTGTCGCAGAGCTGTGGAGCATATGGCTAGTGTGGCAGGTACAGTCATCCCTTCAGGTGCTAGACTTTCCTATGCTCAGTCACTTACTGGTACAAGTGTTACGAGGGTTAGACTCACTTCAGAGTTCCCCCCTCCTCGACCTTTGCCTATTTGATTTCGTACTCCCGGAGATGGGGTCCAGATGCAGCAGAGGGTTTTGTACGAGGGTCTTCCTGATCAGTGTCTTTTCTGTCGGAAGAGAGGTCACTTTATTAGGGATTGCCCCAGTCGTCGCAGAGACTCCGGATACATCTCATCCTACGAGTGACCCAAAACCTACAGCTCAGCCTCCAAGGGTCTCTGAGCCTGCTTTGACTCATTCAGCAGAGTGAGAGGAGACTCCTCTGGGGGAGCCTCCAGTGAACTCAGAGGATTTGGAGGTGCCTCCAGTGGAACAGCTTTCACGGAGAGCTCGGAGGAGACGGAGACAGAGGGAGAGTCAGCAGTACGAGCAGCCCCAGGTACGAGCTCACAGATGGAAGAGAGTTGAGACACATGTGCAGGAGACCCCAGAAAGGGGAGATACAGAGGACCATCCGTAGGCAGGTCTTGACACTGTGCAGGAGCTGGTAGCTCAGGGAGTTGAGACACACGTGCAGGAGACCCCGGAAAGGGGAGATGCAGAGGACCATCCGCAAGCAGGTCCTCACACTGTGCAGGAGACAGTAGCTCAGGATTTGATGATTCTTGACACTTCTACCCCGGAGGTTCAGATATTGGTTTCTGAGACAATTATCCAGCAGGAGATTGCTCAGGCTGCAATTACGGTGATGGATGCATCTTCCAAGCAGTCCATTGAGAGAGAGGTATTTCACGACACAGGTCAGAGTCAGAGCCCGTCCCAGGATCTCATGCGCCTGTATGAGGTTCCCTCGAGACCTCTTTTTCTTCCCCGTCGCACAGTACCTTCTTTTGTTGCTATGCGGAGCGTCCTCTTAGACACCACTCCCAGTACAGCCTCGTCCTCGCAGCTTTTCACTCCTGGTTTATCCAGATCTTTTGCAAGTGCGGTCACAGATTTTGCTCAGTACCCAGACAGGCGTGAGGGTTGGGAGATCCTAGCAGATGAGATTGAGCGAGATTTTCAGTCACCCATGCTTACAGGCACCTCCTCGCAGATTCTTCCTCTCCCTCTCACCTATTCCAGGTGCAGAGTTAGGATGGCTCAGCCCTTTTCAGCTCTTCTGACTCCTAGACCTGACCTCAGGATGGTTGACAGAGATCTGCCTATTGAGTTTTGGTCCTTTTTGGCTTGAGGGGTTTCCACAGACTCCCTCACTAGATTGAAACTTCTCCCGGTATTTTGTCGAACGGTCAGAGGCGGTAGAGGAGTACTTGGGATCTGTTACTCTATCCAGAGAGGGGCACATTCTTTGTTTCTCTGCAGGCAGCTTTCGTTCTCGAGGGAGCGAAAGCTGGTCAGCTGAGCTACTTGACAGCGAGATTGCTAGACAGCTTTTGAGCATGACTCAATTTTCATCGGTTCACCGCATTGTCGGCTCGCGGATTCATTCTTGCCCTAGGACTCTTCGACCTAGCTTTGGTGGCAGGGCCTTTCTGTTTCTGTTCTTTGAGGTTCAGGGAGACTTTGATTTGCCCAGGAGTGCTGGTTGGTTTGACTTTCAGCTCCTTAGTTCACGCCAAAGTATTATTCCCTTGGATGGAGCCATTTTACATGAGTTGGGGCAGATTTGGAGCTTGATCAGAGACCGACTTTGGATTGCGCCGTCAGAGAGAGTCATTTGTGCCGCTGCCACTGGCATCCCCTCACTTCCATCCGATGTCTAGGCTGTCCATCATTTCTTGGAATGTGAGAGGACTGAACGGCCGTAGATTTATCTCAGATGCAGATGGTCGTAGATCGGGAGTTCCTAGATTGCAGTTGCTCAGGGACTCCCTTCGGTTTGTTTCCTCAGGGTCCCCTCCAGACATTGTGCTTATCCAGGAGCATAAGCTCTCCCAGGACATGATTGACAGATGCAGATCCTTACTCAGAGGACAAAGCCGGACATATTGGAGCCCAACGGATGGTACGAGGGGAGGGGTTTGCATTTCAATTTCAGCCAGGTGGGCCCCAGAGATCACCCAAGAGGGTACTCTAGTGGAGAGCAGGGCATGCTATGTTATTCTTCAGATTGAGAGCACAACAGTTGCTGTTCTCAATGTGTATGCTCCCACGGATCCAGCCCGCAGACGTGCTTTTTGGAGATAGCTCAGAGAGTCCCATCCTCAGGTAGACACCTGGATTGTTGGAGGAGATTTCAACATGGTTGAATTCTCTGAAGACAAGTCGGGCCAGACAGAGGGTGGCCTTTCTGATAGGGAGAGAGTGGAGTGGGATAGTTTTGTTTTGCATGCTGGACTTCATGATGCAGCTCGATTGGATGACTTTCGTCACTTGGCTGACAGTCTTCAGTTCTCTTGGTCCGGGGTTTTCCATGGCTCTCTCTCTTTGGTCAGACTTGATGGGTTCTATATTGGCCAATGGGGCCAGAGAGGACAGATTGGGATCCGCCCGGGTTATGTTTTATCTGACCATGCTCCAGTCCTATTACAGATTCTCCCTACCTCTCGATTGGAGAGCACAGGCTTTGTGAGAGTTCCGGACTTTGTTTTTCAGGACACAGAGTTCGTGGAACGGTTGAGAGAGGCTTGGTTGTCAGAAGACACTCCTGTGGATCAGGGCTGGTTGATGTGGGTAGAGGGGGCTTTGGCTAGAGTCAGCATGGCCTGCCAGTTGAGGGCAAAAGAGGAGAAGGAAAAGCTCAGAATCAGAGATCGGAACGCAAGAGCGGAGGTATCCATACTTCAGAGATTGATTCAGAGCTTTCCTCATTCTCTTTTCATCAGAGGGCAGCTTTTAGAGGCTCAGGAGAGACTAGAGGAGATTTAGGGCAGAAGGGCCCAGTTCAGGTTTTACTCCCAGCAGACCTTCTGGATCTAGAAGGGGGATAGATGCTCTAGAGAGTTCTTCAGGGCACTGGGTTAGAGATACTCTTCGGACAGTCTTCGTAGACTTGTGGATGAGGCTGGGTCTCTTCAGACGGATCCTCATCGTCTTGTTGAGATCACTTCTGATTTCTATTCCACTCTTTACACCGCAGATCCAGTCACCGAGGAGATGATCAGAGCCAAAGAGGAGATTTGGAGTCATGTCCCCCAAATGGTCTCAGACAGGATGAGTCATGTTTTGGATAGCCCACTATCACTCCTGGGGAGATCACGGATGCGTTACATGAACTGCCCAAAGACAGATGCCCAGGGGAGGATGGTTTGTCGCCATTTCTTTTTAGAGCTCTCTGGGATACGATTGGGCCACATCTACTTTTTGCCTTTTCAGAGGCTCTCGATGCAGGATCTTTGGGCGAGACATTATGCACATGTATGATTTGTCTCATCCTGAAAGGGGGAGACAAGACAGTCCTACGTAATTGGAGACCCATTACACTTCTAGGGAGATCCTAGCGAAGACCTTGGCCCGTCGTTTAAAGCCTATGCTTCCAAATATCATCACAGCTACTCAGACAGGATTTGTCCAAGATCGAAGTATCTTGGATAATATTTTCACTTTTTGGGAGGCCACTCACTGGGCGAAGGAGAGTCAGCAGGAGATTGCAGTTCTCCTTCTCGATTTGGAGAAGGCTTATGACAGGGTGGACTGGGGTTTCTTGGAAGGCACTATGAGGAGGCTAGGCTTCAGTGATAGATGGATTTTATGGGTCTCCTCACTTTACTCTCACTCTTCTAGCAGGATGGTGGTCTATGGAGGAAGAGGACTGGCTTTTCAGCTATCCAGATCGGTACGACAGGGATGCCTGCTTGCACCTTACCTTTCCCTTTTCGTAGCGGAGGCTATGGGATACTTTATGCAGGCTACCAGTCATGGCACTTTGGGCCTTCATCTACCTATCCGGCAGGAGCAGGAGCTTCTTGACACTAAGTTTGCTGATGATATGGCACTGATAGTCAGAGGAGATGCATATAGTCTTGCTACTGATGTGGATTCAATTGACAAGTTCTGCCTAGCCTCAGGGGGACATGTCGATTGGAACAAATCAAAAGGCATCTGGACTGGAGCTCAGCAGGATACCCCAGCATGGGGAGGAGACAGAGGCTTTGTATGGATACCTAGAGGCACCTCCCCGAGATATCTAGGCTTCCAGGTTGGCATTGAGGTGTCCCCGACGCAACAGTTTGCCCCAGTTCTTGAGAGTATCCGGAGAAAGCTAGCCTACTGGAGTATGGCTAGACTCTCTTTGGCCGGAAGAGCATTGGTACACTCAACCAGGTTCTACTAGCGACTATGTGGTACGTTGCGTCATGGTGGTGTTTTCATGCTGACTCGATTCGTCAGGTGAGGAGATTGCTTCGGAACTTTCTATGGAGCGGTGGTGATGGTTCTGAGGACACTAGGGCCAGAGTTTCATGGGATACTATCACTTTACCTTTCTCGCAGGGAGGACTTGGGGTTCTTGATCCGGAGATGCAGAGCAGAGCCCTTTTAGTCAAACTTCTTGTTAGAGGTTTGACTCCAAGAGATCAGCCATGGAAGCAGTTCCTATTGCATGGGATTCACCAGTGCACCCCCAGAGCAGCAGGTCAGTGGGCAGGTAGAGTCAGTTGGATCTTCCTGACGGACCATCATTCTCAGCCTTCCTCACCACTTGTGAAAAGGCTTATTCAGATATGGGATCATTTTTGACAGCACCTCATCAGAGCAGTTCCCTCCTCCAGAGAGGAAATTGCCCGACAGCCACTTTACCATAACCATAGGATCGGGCAAAGGATGTTACTCCAGATGCACTTCCAGATTTTATTCCCAGTGGAATAGCTGAGAATTTAGTTCCTAGATGGGCTAGGTTAACAATTGTTGATGCTAAAGATCAGCCTATATTGGGGAGAACAAGGGCCACGCTCAGAATGCTAACAACAGGTGAATTTTTCTCTCATGACCCAAGTAATGGAAGCTGAAATTGAGCCTCAAGGCTTTGAGGATGCTCAGGGCAATCCGGCATGGCAGAAAGCCATGGAAGCTGAGATTTCGATCCATTCAAAAGAATGCTACATGGGACTTGGTTGATGCGCCCATTAGCAAGAATGTGGTTGGCACAAAATGGATCTACAAAATAAAGTATCATGCAGATGGTACAGTTGAGAAGTACAAAGCCCGTTTAGTTGCCAAGGGGTATGCACAAGAAGAGGGAATAGATTATGAGCAGACTTTTGCTCCGATGGCCAAGATGACAACCATTGGCTCTGTCATCTCTCTTGCTGCGTTTTATGGTTGGTCTGTGTACCAGATGGATGTCAAGACTGCCTTCCTCAACGGGGATCTCAAGGAGGAGGTCTATGTGCATCAGCCCCAGGGTTTTGTTGTTCAAGGACAAGTGCACAAGGTATGCAAGCTCAGGAAAGCCTTGTATGGGCTAAAGCAAGCGCCTCATGCATGGTATCATAAGATACATCGTTTCTTGCTGTCCCAGGGCTTTGTGACCACTCACACAGAGCCAAATTTATATGTTCTGCAACAGAAATCATATCTGGTCTTGCTGGTTCTTTATGTTGATGACATCATACTCATTGGAAATAATTCTTAGCAAATTGCAGCAGTGCAGTCCGTTCTTTGTCAGACATTTGACATGACAGATCAGGGACTCTTACACTACTGTCTTGGCATTGAATTTTGGCAAACCCAAGGGGGTATTTCTATGTCACAGACCAAATATGCCAAGGGGTTGTTGCAGAAATTTAAGATGGAGAATAGTAAGCCTGTGGCCACTCCATTGAAAAAAGGACTCAAGTTGAGTAAGCATGCTAAGGCTGAAAAGTTTGATGGCACTTTGTATAGGAAGTTGGTTGGTAGTTTGATTTACTAATACTTTATGTGGCCAGACATTGCTATGCCACAGGGCTTCTATTATTGTTCATGCATTGTCCCACGGTCACGCATTGGAATGCAACAAAGATACCTATGGGCTGCATTATGCTCCAGATGGTGACATATCTCTGAGTGGCTTTACAGACCCAAATTGGTCAGGGGACATATATGATCACAAGTCCACTTCCGGTTATTGCTTCTCATTGGTCTCAACATGTATCTCATGGCTCAGTAAGAAGCAAAACTGAGTGTCTCTCTCCAGTAGTGAAGTAGAGTACAAAGGTGCGAGTTCACAGCCACTATGGAATGTATGTGGTTGAGGAAGCTTTTGCATCACTTGCATCATGCTCAGGATGGTGACATAACTCAGATCTTCTATGACAGCCAGAGTTGCATTGCTATTGGAAACAATTCTGTATTTCATGCTCGCATGAAACACATCATTATGTGTGGGATTGTATTATAGATGGCTTCATCGACCTCACATATTGTTCCACTGAGAACAGTGTGGCCAATATCTTCACTAAAAGCCTGTCAGCGCCTCTTTTCACATGACATCGACATGGCTTGGGGATAGGAGACATACAAACAATGTCAAAGGGGGTTGTAAAATGACATTGTTTTCTTTTGTACTCCCATAGGTTGCTATATCCCCATGTGGATGGATTTGTGCAACCATGGTACTTTAGGTACTTCGGGTACTACTGAGACTAGATTCCAGAGTACTTCAGCCATATCATTGAGGGGGGATTTGTAGAGATATCTACAATGATATGGTGTTGTAGGCCATAAGTCAACTATATGGTTGACCAGTACTTTGGTACTATATATACCAAGTACTTGTATTGTTTCATTTGAACATTTCAGTTGGAGTTCACTTGTGTTAACTTCTTGTTTTCTTGTGTTCACAACTCTTCTCCATTCTTGTTCCTACAGTGGTACCAAGATAAAGTTTGGACACTTCAAGAAGATTATGGAGAACAAGAAGTTCACCATCATGAAAAAAGGGATATGGAATGTAGCAAATGGTAAATAAAAGAAGCCAAGGGAAGTACAATGGATAGTCCAATTTGAAGAGGCCCTTGCTATCATAGCATTGGGACTTAGCGACTCATACATTCATCACATTGATGGGTGTGAGACTTCACATGAAGTTTGGGTGCAACTTGAAAAGGTATTTGTGCACAAGCTTTACTCAAAAGTCTTCTAGATATTGAGGACTACTTCCAGCAGAGAGGATTGTCAAAAAAACGCGCAAGAACTTGAGAGCTGCTGCTCCTCCCTGTGAAGCTGCTGCCCCTCCCTCACCCTCCTCCTCGCTAGCCCTCCCTCTCCCTTCCCCCCCTTGCTGCCCTCTCCCTCCCCCCCTCCCTGCCCTCTCCCCTCCCTCGCAGCCCTCCTTTGCTGCCCCTCCCTTCCCCCCCCTCGCTGCCCTCTCCCTCTCCCCTCGCTGCCCTCTCCCCTCCCTCACAGCTCCTCTCCCTTCCCCCCCTCGCTTCCCTCTCCCCTCCCTCGCAGCCCTCCTTTGCTGCCCCTCCCTTCCCCCCCTCGCTGCCCTCTCCCTCTCCCCTTGCTGCCCTCTCTTGCTGCCCCTCACCCACCCGCCCTCTACCCCTCCTCCCCCTCGCTCTTGCTGCCCCCCCTCGCTCCTCCCTCTCTCTCCCCCGCCCCCTCCTTCACCCCCGCCTGCCCCTGCCCTTCGCACCACCCTCCTCCCCTCTCGTCTGCTTCCCTTGCTTTCCCCTGCCCCTCTCCTCCCCCCCCCCGCCCCCTCCCTCCCTCTCCCCCGCCCCCTCCTTTGCCCCCGATCGCTCCCCCCTCCCCCCCGGCCTTTTGCCCTTGCCTTTTTCCTCCCCTCCCGGCCCCCCCCTTCGCCCCCCGCCCCCTCCTTCACCCCTTCCTCCCCCGTGCCCCTCCCTCCCTCTCGTCCGCCCCCTTCCTACGCCTACCCACCTCCCTCTTCTATTTTTCCCTCTCCACTTTCTTGCGCCCTTGTTCCAGGGCATCCTGGGCAGCATTTCCACGGACGGAGTAATTACAGTGTTTGAATCGGCCTTTTCACTTCGATCGGCGAACGGATCCCCATTTAGCCAATCTTCGTCCACCCCCACCGGCCGCGAGAACTGTCATATTTTTAGAAGACGAGTTGCAGCAGCTCAAAAAAGATGTAGAGCTCGAGGGCTCCACATCGCTCTTCGCACGCATCTTTGGGTCACACCCTTCTAGATCACAGGCTAGAGACTGCATGCTGGCGGCGTTACCAGGAGATCTCGCCCCACACCTTAGGGATATTCGACTTTTGGGACGAGGATTTTTCCAGGTTGACTCCCATGAGTCCACAGCCCTTGTTCTCAAAGCTAATCCTTTGGCCTTGGGTTCGAGGAGGATTTTTCTTTTGCCCTACACCTTGGGCTTCGATCCCATCTCTGTTCATCAGGTTCCCTGGTCTTTCTTAGGTCTACTATCGACTTCTTGGTACTATCAGAGCCACTTTCGGAGTGGTCATTGAGATCCCTCTCCTTCCTGACATGCCTTCTTCTTCGGCAGAGACAGTCAGAGCGGACGGGGTGCCTTGAGTTAGGGTCATTGTCTCTGACCCTACCATTTTAGATGACCACATTATGCTTCAGTGTTCAGATGGCTCTCTCTTTCGACGGAGAGTCGAGATCGCAGGTAGACAGGACCAGTGCAAGATCTGCAGGACACTTGGGCACTTTGCTAGAGACTGCCCAAGGAAGAGAAAAAAACCCAAGAGGTCTTCTGGTGCGGCTCCTTCATGTACTACCCCGACTGCACCTCCCCAGTGCCCTATACCACGCACTTCAGGACCACCAGCAGTAGCAGGGCACCCTGCTTCATGCAGCCCAGGACCACAAGGGGCAGCAGGGTGCCCAAAGCTCGCAGCACACCCAGTACCACGATGGATAGCAATCAGAGCGGCTTGTTTACCTCAGGAGGAGACCTTTGATCAGGTTCAGATAGATGCCATCCAGACTCCAGAGATGGATGTTGCTGCAGCCCCAGACACTACAGCTCCACATCAGGAAGGGCCTTCAGATGCACCAGCCCCAGTCACTTTGGTTTCGGATCATGAGGGGGCTTCCGATACTTCTTCTCCACAGACTATTCCTGCCACAGTCAGGACGATCAAGGGAGTGTATGCACAGATGAGGACTCCATATCCCTCTTCAGCCCCGCCATAGGCCTCCTTAGCCCCCAACTCCACCAATTCTGCTGATAGAGGCCTGGCAGGTCCTTCTCATCCATCTTCCACGAGTGCAGGTCTTCTTCGCACTCCTCAGCCAGACTTGCTTCTCAGGGATTCTTTTTCGACACTAGCAGATTCGGCGACATTCATGGATGATGAGGAGTTTGTGCCCTCCACCTTAGGCATCCCGGTCATTGGGATTCCTTTTTATAGGGCCTCCCCCTTAGCAGGTGTGAGGATCCTTTCACCTGTTGAGTTTCCTGCCCTCAGCAAGAGTGTTTCGACCCAGGGGAAGCTGGTCTCCTCTACTAGGTCGGGTAAGCCTTTCCATCCAGCATCCTCCCATTGATGAGGATAGTCAACGGAACATACAGGGCCTAGGCGGAGTTCTACACCGTCGCCATAGGCAGCTGATCCGGAATCAGCTTCATCCAGGTGTCACTGGAGGTGATATTGATATTCTTTTTATCTAGGAACAGAAGTTGGATGCCAGCAATTGCGCTAAGTTTGGCAAACTGCTCTCAGGACATACCTTCTAGTCACCTGCTATGGGCACAAGGGGAGGTACTTGCATTTCGGTCTCTCCTTCTATTCTCCCCTTGGTTGCTGGTCGTGGTATTATCTCCCCCTCTAGAGCTCAATGGATCATTATTTTGGTTGGAGGGCGTAAGATTGGTCTTCTCAATCTTTATGCCCCCAACAATAGAGGGGAGAGGATCTCCTTTTGGAAGGAACTACTCTCTTGGGCCCCCATTGCAGATTCCTGGATCATTGGTGGTGATTTCAACATGGTTGAATTGCCATTAGACAAAAAGGGAGGCAGACAGGGTGGAATTCACTCTTTGGAGAGGGCAGCCTGGGATGCCTTTCTCTTTCAGTACAGTGGCAGGGACACTTGGTTTGATGATGCCTTTCATGTTATGCCACAGTCACTCCTGTACTCTTGGTCGAAGAGGAGATTACTTATGCCCATCCATGCACGTATTGATAGATTTTATGTAGACAATTGGGCACTTGACAGAGGCGGATCTGTATGCATTTCTACTAGGGTTTCCACCTCAGATCATTTTCCAGTGGTATTGCAGATTTTTGAGCCTCATCGAAGAGGACGCTCTGCTAGTGTCAGGATTCCAGATGCTTTTTATGCAGAGGAGAGCCTCACGGAGGATATTTTACAGATTTGGGTTTCTCACATACAGGGCAGAGTTGTCCGCCCATCTCACGGAATTAGTGACTATTATCATACAGTCGCTGATTCTAGGAGATGTGAGATTGGTATACGCCAGCAGTTAGCGTCCCTTTAGAGGGAAGAGCAGAAGAGACCCACTGATGCTTGGATTGAGGAGCGCCTTGCTGTAGCAAGGGCTCATATGCAAACATTGTTGGATCAGAGAGCAGAGTATGCCTTTCATGCACGGGAATCATTTTGGGAGTGATACAATCCCTAGAGTGGCGCCAACAAGAGCATACAAACCATGCTGTGGCTAGAAGAACCTGGTTAACCACCACCACCTTGGAAGCCAAGTCAAGTTTGGATGGAGCTCCAGAAAAGGAGCTTTCTTCAGATGCTCTCCAACACCGGAGCAAACTGTTGTGAGGGAGAGATGCCCACCCAACTTAGCAGCACAAATATCTGACGAAGATGCCCCTTTGTACCCAAGTGACGGCAATATCATTACCCCAATCTAGGGTGTCATCATCACAAATCCAAAAACCATTGGATTTATGCCAATTAATGTGTGCACCTGCAGCCGTGCAAAATAACTCCAAGGCTGTCCGGAAGGAAGTGAGTGTCCTGGGGGTGGCATCCAAAAAAACAGTTGTGTCATCTGCCAGCTCACTATCCAGGAGCTCTTCTTCCCGATGGATAGGAAGCCTCAGCCCATAAATATCAGCTTGAGATCTAAGGTAGATACTCATAGCTTCCGCCACAAACAGAAAAAGAAAAGAGGCAAGAGGACATCCCTGGCGGACTGATCTGAAACTCTGAAATCTGTCCCCTCTTACCCCCCCAATGAGCACCTGGCTATGGGCTGATCTGTAGAGAGAGGATACTCCTCTAATCCATGCAACTGAAAAACCAAAGCGAGATAGAGTACCCTCTAAAAAGTCCCAGTCCACTCTGTCGTAAGCTTTCTCAAAGTCCAAGAGTAGAATGGCCAAGCGGCTCTGCATGGCCCATTCTGAGGCCTCCCAAAATAAGAAAATATTATCAAATATACTTCTGCCATGCACAAACCCTGTTTGCGTGTCATGAATCAAATCTAGAAGAAAAACTTGTAGCCACAGACTGATGGCTTTCGCCAGAATCTTGTAAAAAGTGCCCATTAGAGTGATGGGTCTCCATTGAGACAATAGATTCCTATTATCCCCCTTTGGGATGAGATGAATGAGACCATCTGTAAGTGAGTCCGGCATCTCACAAGAGTCCCACACGCCTTGCAGGGCTGATGTAATGTGATCACCAATCTGCTCCCAAAAAGTAATAAAAAATGAAGGGGTAAGTCCATCCGAACCTGGGCACTTGCCCTTGTGAAGGGCAAGTAGTGCAGTCTTGAATTCTGCATTGGTGAAAGGTGCATCCAGAGAAACATACATCTCATCCTTCACCAGTACAGGGATACACTGCCAAATAACCTCTCTAGCATCATATATAGCCTGTGTGCCCGGATCTGCAGTAAGAAGGGAGGCAAAATAATCTGAAGCTACATGCATGACAGCATCAAGATCTGACTGTAACACCCCGGTCTGAGTCAACAAGCTGCGAGACACTATCTCTACTATGTTTGGGCCCATGAGTAGAGAAAAAGTGTTTGTTGACCCTACCACCCATCTGTATCCAAAAGGATTCCCGTGCATGAAAGGTATATTCTGCTCTCTAATCCAACAATGTCTGCAAATGAGCCCTTGCTGCAGCAAGGCGCTTCTGAATCCAAGCATCTGTGGGCCTCTTCTGCTCTTCCCTCTAAAGGGACGCTAACTGCTGGCGTATACCAATCTCACGTCTGAGAATCTCACGTCTCCTAGAATTAGCAACTGTATGATAATAGTCACTAATTCCGAATAAGGCTGCAGCTACCTGAGATGGGCGGACAGCTCCACCCTGTATGTGAGAAACCCAAATCTGTAAAATATCTTCTGCAAGAAGGGCATCAAAGGACACATGTAAAATCACCAACATGGGGAGACAACTCCTCACACGGGCTGCAGATATGTAATGGCACCCCTATTTCAAAGACACAGAAGAATGTACATGCAAAAACCCCTTAGGGATCCTAAGGGTCAAGCGTGATTGATTATGTGATCATAAGCCCCCGGCTGCAAAACACACAATGGAACAACTCAAGATTGATAAGGAGACCCTGGAATTTGACCACAAAGCAATGTCACTATGCCTTAAAGGAATAAGGTTTGCTACAGAAAAATAGAAACCTATGGCACCCCCTAGAAACAACAATATCATATTGTTGGATGCCTTCTACATGCCTAGCAAATGAATAAATGTGTGGTAGCAATACTGTAAGAAACAACCCATTCATGCTTCACAAAAAGCAAGGGGAGGAGGATAGGCATGTGCTACAACAACTGTACGACCAGGAATGCAGAACAACAAATAATGCTTGGAAAAACAGTAGACACAGCCGGGAAATTTTGGAAAGCTAGAACATACAGACGGGTGGCAAGAAGCAAGAAAAGAAGATTTCTCAGGAGCAAACATCTCAAAATTTTGAGCTCCTCTTCCATTTCTTCCATCCATATGGGGTCTCTTTCCTCCATTGTGATGATACCTCACTTTGAGCCCATTTGTGCATTGAATTACCCTACCAAACTAATTGCATGGTCTTTAGAGAACTTGGCTATATCCTCTTCTAAATGCACGCAAGGGTCTTCTCGTGATATGTGGCTATTGTGTGTGTGTGTGTGTGTGGCAACAAATTGCTTATAATCTTTCGCCTTTTGTTCCGATTCCTCCTTTGGAACTTCAGGACAGGTTGGAGGATTGGACTTTGACTTCACCAGGGTCCTCTTCTCGCCCTTTGAGGCTATCTCAGATTACGGTGCCTGCATTGTATAAAATCCTTCTGCCTCAACCTTGGGTTTCAGAGAAAGGCAATTCTATTTGGTGAATGCATCGCCCAGCCAAGTGGTGGAGAAAGTGATTAAAGCAGCTTTGGGCTTACAAAACTCCTCTTTGACAATAGGTTTTCTTCTAGCGAGTGCTTTTGGGCATTTTTCCATCTGGACAGATGTTGGCCCGTAGGCACATTGCTCCTGCTCGTTGCCACAGAAGCTTGAGTCCTCAGGAGACTGTGCCTCATTTATTTTGGTTTTGTCCATGTTCTTGTGAGTTCATCGATCTTCTTTGGCAGCGCCTGCAAGTGAGATTCCCGACTAGTCTTTTTGGGAAGTCTTTTTGGCTCTTTGGTTTTTATCCACCCAGACCAGAGTTTCATCTTTTCTTTGTTTGGATTTGCTATTTGGCACTCTAGACTTTATGGACAGACAGGAACTGTAAAGGTGATCCCATATTTTCCTTGGTTGTGTTTTTTAAGCGTTCTCTGCAGTAATCCTTCTTTGATTGTTTGCAGGACACATTGCATAGATCATGATTTATATCTAGCATACACTGAGATTTTCAGTTGATGTATTTTTGGTTGCCTCGTTTTGAGGTTGCTACTCTTGTAATATAATCAATCAAAAGTTTTCACTAAAATAAAATAAAATGTGTGTGTTGTGTGTGTGTGTGTGTGAGAGAGAGAGAGAGAGAGATGTCTATACATTGCATCAAATTAATATTTTCTAATTTGATTGCAGATAGAAACTAATGAATATCAACAAGTTGTCCTATATGATCATTCAACTCGAAAGAGAGCTTAGGATATTGTTGAATTATCTATTTTCTTTTGAAGATTGAAAATGTACTGAAAATAGCAAGATTAAAACAAGCTAATCCAAATAAGCTCAAAGCTTCACCAAGGTTAATCCATAATAAATTACAAGCATATACAAGACATCATAAAACACGTCCTTTCATAAAGATATTTATTCAAATGATTACCACAGGTTGCTATTATAACCAAGAGTAAGGGGGTAAGGCATCATTCATAAGATCCATCATGTAAGATACTCAAATTAACTAAATTTACTAAATTTATTCAAAAAGGTAGATTCCCTCGAATTGTATATGTGGCAAGCTCTGCATGGTTCTTGCATGTGTCTACTATTCTAGAAGTAGGTCAACGCACTTGCCACCATAACGCCAAGACAAAAGTTAGAACTTCCAATACTTGAATGGGGAATACGACCTTTAACCTGTGGTGGTTATACTGATCACCAGAATCTAGAAGCAAGCTACAATTTTTTTCTTTGCAAAAAGAGACTTCTATTAAGTATTAAAGAAAACCGTTAGAGCAAGCTCCATACGGGATACACCATGCAATGCATGAAAATCTCAAGAGCCAAAAAGAAAGGATTGGGGCTGATAGTGCCATCTCAATCCAGTAGAAACCTCCGAGAAAAAGGGAGAACCCCTCCAAACTCGAAGAAATACAGTCCTCCTAGAAGAGGCTGCCCGTGACGGGCCCTGCATGCTAGCCCGTATGGCTATCAAAGTGTGAATTGTGTCGGTCCAAATACCCGTGAACACTTGTGATGGTGTATGTGGGTGCCATCCAAGGCCTCTGTACATCTGGCTCTCCAAATGTGCCAAGAGGAAATGCTAGCCAAAATCTCCCAAGAGGTATCCACTGAAGCATGAGAAGCTCTGAAGGGAGTAAGTGGTACATCCGGAAGAGAGCAGGGTTCTATCACCTGTCGGCAGACCGAGAGTGCCCAAGAAGAAGGCTCACCCTCATAAAACACCTGGGGCCTAGTAAGGGATAACCATGCGACCGAGCCCCAAGTCATGAAGAAAGGGGAAGTATGAAAAATGCTGAGTATCCGAGCAATCACTTTCCAAACAGTCCTCGCCTGACTACAGTCCCAAAGGCAATGTCGCACTGACTCCTTTGCAGAATGACAGCGAGGGCAAGTAGGATCAGCCCCAAATCGTGATCTCCACATGTTCATTGCAATCCCTCCATGAATAGAAAGCCAAAAGAAAATAGTGATCTTTCTATTTTTGAGGGATTTCCAGAGCCTCCTCCAGAAATTCCTACGCAAATCTGCGGTGATGAAGAGGCTGTCCCAATGGGGGGCTTTGGAGGGAATCCAACCCCTACTACTCAGTTGAAATCTCCTGGCATTACCAACCGTGAAATGAAAGAAGGGAATCCCCCTCTCTCGATGCCCATGATCCTATCCACTCAAGCTACACTATTGAAATCACCCATATTTTAATTATTAAGTGAAATTTAATCAAGTCGATCCAATACAAGTCAATGAAAAAGTCCACTGTGCAATAGATTAAATTAAACTCTTGCTCTTAAAAATGAAGAGAATAGTATGACCAAGCATGCCTATTTCACCATTCGTTAAAGTTCTAGTTAAATTTCAGTCAATATTCAATTACACAAACAAGCCGAACAAGTTAATTGATACTAGTTAGGTTAATAGTCCATCAAGTAAAGACATTAGCATTAAGTCCATATAGACTTAGATGTCATCTCAAATTATTTTATCATTAACAAATCAACAAACTTTTAAAAATTCTTGAGATAGCAAATAGTTAATAAATTAAAGCTAGATTTGAGCAAGATAGCTATCCCACTTTACAAAGGAACCTTTAAAGGCCATTGAAGCATATGTAAAATAGACTATGTGTATTAAAAGAACCAAACATATTCAAAGAATATATTTATGAAACTTTAACCCTATCCAAGGCATCCAAGTAAGGCTTTTGAAAATTAGTAGTCTAATATATGCTAGCTAGACATAAAATGCAAATGTTCCAATACCAAGGAATTGCTATAAACCAGTATTCATATAAAGTGTTTAAAGTACCTTCGAACTATAACTACATGTAAAAAATTTCCTTGCATCAGTAAAGCAAACTTTTTTCCAAAAAATATATTGTACTTTTTTCTTGTGGTAAAACGTACATAGTAAGCATAAATTGTCAGAATCCTTATGAGAGAGTAAAACACACTAAGAGTAAGACAGATAGAGTAAGCATAAATTGTCAAAGCCCATATGTGAAAGTAACAAAAACCATGTATCAATCACTTTTTCAATAAAAGAAAACAGTAAAGGTTGAATATGGATTAACAAGGTAAATTGAGTGGGCTTAAATGGCCACCTCTAATGAGATGTAAGAGTGACTTAGTGAGAAGGCATCTTAGAATGCACTCTCAACACACACCCTCTCAAGCACACATCATATACATGTAGACATTGTCAAGCGCACATCACACACGATCAACAACACAAAACACATAATTTTCAAGCACACAACATGCACACATAGCTTATAAACCCGACACACTTTTTTTTTGGGGTGAATGTTGTCTCTGTGCCAACATGGACTTAGGTAGAGCAGAATGTGTGTGTAGAGTAGCGGCAAAGCTCCGCTTGTACTTGCATAAGGCTAGAAATAATCTCTCTTAGAAATCCAACTTGCATGTTCTACATGCAAGTTCTACATACGATTCCTACATGCCACTCCTACATGCGAGTTCTACATGCGAGTTCTACATGCAACTCCTACATGCGAGTTCTACATGCGAGTTCTACATGCGAGTTCTATATGCGACTCCTACATGCAAGTTCTACATGCGAGTTTTACATGCAACTCCTACATGCGAGTTCTACATGCGAGTTCTACATACAACTCCTACATGCAACTCCTACATACGAGTTCTACATGCAACTCCTACATGCAACTTCTATATGCAAGTTCTACATGTAGAGAGAGA
The DNA here is from genome assembly GCF_047967505.1 of Dipteris shenzhenensis. Taxonomy (NCBI): domain Eukaryota; kingdom Viridiplantae; phylum Streptophyta; class Polypodiopsida; order Gleicheniales; family Dipteridaceae; genus Dipteris; species Dipteris shenzhenensis. Next base: position 18,527,974 of record NC_141619.1, read on the forward strand.
ATGTGTTACAATTCCTACATGTAGAGAGAGAAGCTCTCCAACTTGTATAAATACCCCATAATGGAATGAAGCCCACACTCTTTGGAGCATTGTGTTGAGTTCTACTTTGGTATTCCAAGAAATTGTCTCAAGTGTTCATGCTTTCTTGCACTCCACGTCCAAAAGCATGTCCTAACCTTGCAAGTCCTGCTCCCCTCTCCTCCAACCTTGCAACCCATCCTCTCCCTCTCCTCCTCTCTCCTCCTCCTCCCTCTTCCTTCTTCCTCCTCCTCCTCCTCTCTCCTCCTCTCTTCTCCTCCTCCCTCCTCTCTCTTCTTTCCCCCATGCTCTTACACCTTCTTCCTCTCCCACTCCTATGTTCCCCCTAAACCCTTAGTTCCTCAACCCTTAATCTCCATGATCTACAAGGAGACGAGTTCTCCACCATGTACTCTACTCTAAATCTTGGAACCTATTATAAACTCTGGAACCTCTTTCTAAACCTTGGAACCTCCTTCTAAACCTTGGAACTCCTTCTAACCCTGGAACTACTTCTAACCCTGGAACTCCTTTTAAACCTTGGAACCTCCTTCTAACCCTGGAACCTACTTTTAACCCTTAAACCCTTCCTAAACCCTGCAACCCCCAATGAAGGCGAAAGCCTTCATTACCTCAACCATGATGATACACATTCCTTTTACACATGCATGCACTATGTTTGCTTACCACACTTAAGCCTATGTCTCTCACCGGAACACGACTCGAGATCCTAAGCTACACGTATACTACAAACGAGAACCTCGATATATCTGTAGGTGACAGAAAGCCTCGGAAACCTGCATATACTAAGAATACCCTGCTCTTCCTACGGAAGCTGTAGGAAAGAGCCAACATTTGGCGACGCTGCCAGGGAGACTAGCGTCTCAAGTAACGAGTAAACATACACAGGTATGTGTAAAAAACAAACTACTTCAAACTTTCACAAACATAGCACTCAAGGGTAAGGAGAGTAAAATTTTTTTTTCCCATTTCTAGCCAAACATATCAATCCCAAGCATCAACCTTGGGTTACTACCTTAATAAATTTTCTTTATTTCTTAAAAAGAAGCCACTTGATAAACAATCAGGCTAGGTAGTGGACACAAATGCGTAGAGCTTGCAATTTCAATCATTTCACCTTTTTGCAGAAGAGCAAACCAAGCTAACCATAAAAATGAAGGGGAAGGTAAGGAGAAGAAGAACAACGGGGGAGAGAGAGAGAGAGAGAGAAGACTCCAAACATGCGGGTGTGAAGTGATGAGCCACACCACAAACTCATAGGTTTTATTAGGATTAGGTTTTTCACCCTATGACTGTCTTAAGATAGTCATAGGTGTCATATCTTTAATAAAGGGGTGGCAATGTGCCTTTACCCCAACAACCTCCCACCTAAAGGCTAATGTGCCTAAAGGGGAGAAAAGAATAAAAAATTACAGCAATATACAGTTACTGTATACAAGACCATAAAATAAGAATGGTCTCATCCTAATCCCATGATGTGGCGGCAATGGGCAAACCGCTCTGTAGGCAAGCTCTTAGTGAGCAAATCTGCAGGATTATCATCAGTATGCACTTTCACAAGCTCAAGTCACTTGTCTTCCAGTACCTCCCTGATGAAATGATATTTTACATCTATGTGCTTGGTCTTTTGATGAAAGACCGGATTCTTTGCCAACATAATAGCACTCTGACTATCACAATGCAAAACTGTCATATCTCCTGTAATGCCCAAATCTCCCACCAGCCGAGTAAGCCATATTGCTTCCTTGCAAGCCTCAGTGGCTGCAACATATTCAGCTTTAGTAGTTGACAATGCAACGCATTTCTGCGACCGAGACACCCATGATATAGCACCTCCTGCAAAAGTGAAAATATAACCGGTAGTAGACTTCCGGTTATCTGCATTCCCTGCATAGTCTGAATCTGTAAAACCATGCACCAATGCATTTTGCCTACCATAGCATATGCACAAGTCTTTGGTACCTTTGAGATACCTCAAGACACCTTTCACTGCTTCCCAGTGCCGCTTGCCTGGATTTGCCATATACCTGCTGATGACTCCCACCGCAAAAGCAATATCCGGACGAGTGGCAACCATGGCATACATCAAAGAACCAACTGCAGATGCATACGGAACCTTGGCCATCTCAGCCTTATCATCATCTGATCTGGGGCTGTCCTTACTGCTGAGTTTTAAATGTGGAGGCAACGGGGTACTAATAGACTTCCCCCCTTCCATTTTAAACCTCTGTAGTACCTTGTCAATGTACTCCTTTTGTGACAGAAACAAAAGTCCCTTGGACCTGTCACGAGTAATCCTCATGCCAAGAATATGGTTTGCATCACCCAAGTCTTTCATGTCAAAAGACTTATGCAGTTGTTTCTTCAAAGCACTAATCTCATGCTGAGATTTACTGGCAATCAGCATGTCATCCACATATAGAATGAGTAGCATCAAACTGCCATCCTTTGCCTGTTTGGTGTACAAGCAATGATCGGTCTCACACCTATGATACCCTTGGGACTGCATGAAGGCATCAAACTTCTTGTACCATTCCCTTGGTGCCTGCTTGAGTCCATACAAGCTCCTCTTGAGCTTACACACAAGCTTCTCTTTTCCTTTAACACCATATCCCTCTGGCTGACTCATGTAGATCTCATCATGGAGATCTCCGTGAAGAAAAGCAGTCTTCACATCCATCTGACATAAATCCATGTCCTCATGAGCAACAAGAGCTAACACTGCTCTCAAAGTAGTCATCTTGACTACAGGGGAAAAGATCTCATCAAAGTCAATGCCCTTCTCCTGCTTAAATCCCTTGGCAACCAATCTGGCCTTATACCTCGGTAAAGCATTTGAATCCACTTTGACTTTGTAAACCCACTTGCATGGTAAAACTTTTATGCCTGCAGGTAACTGCACCAAGTCCCATGTATCATTTTGAAGTAGGGAGTCCATTTCTGACTGCATGGCTTTCTCCCACTTCCTTTTCTCTGTTCTTCCCATAGCTTCCTTGAAGCTGGAAGGCTCACCACAATCTGTCAGCATGATAAAATCAACCACATTATTGGCTCCTGGAACAAACCTGGCAGGAGGCCGTTGTACACGGGTGCTCCTCCTAACAAAATGTTCCGGATTAGGCTGCTGTCTAGCCTGTTTGTCATGCATGATGGGTGGCTGTACCACCATATCTGGCTGTTCTACAGCCCCATCTGCTGGCATATCCAGTGGTGCATCATTGGCAAAATTATCTGGCTGATTTTCAGCCTGTATACCCTCTTGAACAGGGTTATCTGCAGCAGCCTGCTGCTGCATATAAATGGGCATTCTTTGCTGTCCAACATCATCATAAACAACCCTCCTGTATTCCACAGCTTGCACGGGTTCCTTGTGTACACTATCCTCTTTAAAGATGACATCATTGCTACGTATAATCTTCCGTTTAACGGGATCCCATAACCTGTACCCCATTTCACCTTCGTCACCATAACCCATAAAGATGCATCTGAAGACTTTGGCTCCAGTTTGGTGCGCAGTTTTTTGCGTATATGAGCAAAGCACTCGCAGCCAAACACACGTAAGTGCTTATATGAAGGTGGCTTGCTAGACCACACCTCCTCTGGCACTTTCAGCTCCAAAGCCTTGTTTGGCGACCTGTTAATAATGTGAATTGCTGTTTGCACGGCTTCTTCCCAAAAGCCATGGGGTAATGCAGCATAAGACAACATACATCGAACCTTCTCCTGAATAGTTCGATTCATCCGCTCACTTACACCATTTTGAGATGCATTATGAGGGGCTGTGAGTTCCTGTTTAATGCCCTTAGCTTCACAAAACTGTACAAAAGCATGTGACACATACTCACCCCCATTATCGGATCTGAGGCATTTCAGCCTACGACCTGTCCGATTCTCAACCTGAGCGACAAACTTCTTGAAAGCATCTAAGGCATCGCTTTTATGCTTCAAGAAATAGACCCACACTCTGCGTGTGGCATCATTAATAAAAGTAATGAAATACTTTGCACCCCCTAGTGATAACTGTGGCATCTCACACAAATCAGTGTGCACTAGATCAAGCGGTGCTCTATTCTGGGGAGTTCTCCTCTTATGAGGAGTCACAGAATGCTTGCCAAATATGCAATGATCACAAGTAGGCAAATCTGAAAAAGAAAGAGACGGCAGATAACCCAAACATGACAGTTCTTGCATTCCTTTAACAGACATGTGTCCTAACCGGCTATGCCACAATGAAACCTTTGGCAGCTCGGTTATGGCAACAACATGATTACCCACACTGGAAACATAAAGAAGGTACAAGGTATCACTCTTATAACCCTCAGCTACTACAACCTGGCCATCAGTAATCACCCATTTGGAATCCCCAAATGTGGTGTGGTAACCACTGTCATCCAACAAGCCAATGCTAATCAGATTTTTCTTGATTTGCGGCACATGGCGAACACCATCAAGCATAAGTGACCGTCCATCAGGGAATACTATCTGTATACTGCCAATCCCTGCAATCTGACATGCATAGTTGTTCCCAAGACGAACAACTCCATGAGTACTTGTGTAGGAAGTAAACCACTCCCCATGAGGAGTAACATGAAAAGAAGCACCTGAATCCAAGAGCCAGGTGTGCATGTCATGGCCATCAATAACCAAAGTATGTGCAATTACAGCAGAAGAGCATAAAACATCATGTATGTCACTGTCACTATCCTCTACTGCAACATTCACTGCATCCAAGTCATCTGCCTTGGCCTTGCCTTTGCCTTTGCTTCCACTGCCTGCATCCTTTGTTTCAGCCTTCTTGGCTTTCTGATCCCGTATGAACTTGAAGCACTTAGACTTCACATGTCCCTTCTTGCCACAATAAAAGCATTCAATATCCTTTTTGCCACGGGACTGACTGCGGGATTTGGACTTACTAGCAGATCTCCCCTTCTGCTGAGTCCTGCCTCTTTCCTGTACCTGCAAAGCATTTGAAGACTTGCTGCCCGCATTATTTTTCCTGCTCATCTCCTCCATGAGGAGAGAGCTCTCTACATCAGCATATATAAGAGTGACATTCGAATTAGACAAGGTGGTCTTGAAAGTGTCCCAACTCTCAGGAAGGGTACACAACAAGAAAGTAGCCTTGAACTCCTCATCAAGGTTCAACCCCTGTGCAATCAGTTGTGTAAAGATGGCATTGAACTCACTCAAGTGTGAGGTCATAGCTGTACCTTCCTTCATGCGAAGATCAACCAGCTTCTTCAACCAATACACCTTACTGGCTGAACTCTTTTGGGCATACAACTCTGCTAGCCTCTGCCATACACCATAAGAGGTCTTTTCAGCCTGAACATTGTACACAAGAGAATCACTGAGAGTAAGCATGATAGCAGCCCTCGCGGACAGATCTAGCTCCTCCCATTCATCATCTGACATCCCAGATGGTTTGACACCCTTCACCCTTATGGGCTTAGAAATCTTCTTAAGCAGAAGTACATTCAAACACTGTTCTGCCCATAATGCATAATTGTGTGCCCCTTCCAACTTCTTTATGTTCAGAATTGATGATTCACTTCCCCCTGATGCCATATCAGATAAGGAAAGTACCTGACTCCCTGTAAGTCAAGAAAGACTGAATAAAATTCTGATTTCTCAGAAAAAACCCGCTCTATCAAGAGCCAGGAGCACTCACAATAGTGCTGTTTTTTTTTAAAACTGTCAAAAGGATCTGCAGCAAAACAGTAAATGTCCCTCCAGTCACTGTACCTTTTGACACACTGTACCGTGCTCAAATAGGCATAAAACAGTAACTCCAGAATGCTGTAGCTGTTCCACAAGCGCTTTAACAGTGCATCAACAGCTGACAAAGCACAAAACACTGCTGTAAACACTGCTGCACTGCTGTCCTGATCACTTCTCCCACCTCAGATGAGGTATTGCACTGATTTAATATGCATAAACCACTTGGCATACACTGTTTTGTTCACCGAAAAAAAAAAAAGGGCTCCAGACACTTCAGCCTGTCACAAAACCTGCAACAGAAAATGGGATAAATCCCAAGCAATTACCCTTCTGCCAAGGGAATAAAATGCATCTGAAGATCTCTGACAGTAACCCAAGTGCTCTGAAGCAAAATCTGGGCAAAAGCCCCTTGATCTGACACTTGTACCAAGTGAAAACAACCTCAACAATGAGGGATAAGGCATACAATGTGCAAATCTCTCTGACAAAATCAACTAACAGTGTAATGCAAATACTGCCCTGTGTAGAAATGACATACACAGATCCCAACGTACAAACACTCAATGAGGAACCTTTTGAGCACTGTCAACGATGGACAGTTAGGGACCGAGTAAACTTGATGCGCCCTGGCCAAGCGTGGCTGAACTGAGGTTCTCTGAGTGTTGCACAAGAAATGTGACCTGCAAGAAAATGTCACCTCCACACTGCGGAAATCGAGACAAATGTGTGCACTCTGGCACCACACTACCTCAAGGCATACAAAGCATCAACTGCCGGGCAAAAGCCCTATGATCTGCTCACCCGTAAACTGAGATTCAAACCCAGTAAAAGCATATATCCTCTGTCAGATGCATAAATCCCGATATCTGTGCACAAGTCCTCCTCCAAGCAGGAGGGAAATAAAAGAAAAGTACTTGCTGTACTTCACGCAATACAATGCACCTCGGGAAAAGTCCAAATCTCCTCGCTGGACCTGCTGTACTTTTCTCGAAATTCGAGATTTTCTTCTTCTTCCTTTTCGAATGCTTCCTAGGCTTGCGTGCCTAGATGCCTGACGCTGCTCCCCGAAAAAAAAAAAACACATCCCTGTCGCAGTTTCCAAGGAACAGTACGGCGACGTCCATACAGTACGGACGCCTGTACGGAGTCCGTACGACAGTACGGACGGCCGTACACGTGTGCGCCTGTGCGCCGCCCTGTTCGAAGCCTGAAGGCTGTAGCAGCTAGCAGTTGTTGTGCAGCTGCTGGCGCGGCTCGGCGCCGCCCTACTGCAGCTCGCCCTGCGCTCCTGCCCGCGCTGTCTCGCTGGCCCACGCTACGCTGCCGCTGCAGCTGCCCGCGCTATGCCCTGGCTGCTGCCCTTGCTATCCCGCTGGAGCTGAAGATAGGTAGAGGGGGTGGGTAGGCAAGGGTAGAAGGGGAAGAGGCTCTGATACCAGTTGAAGGGGAAGGTAAGGAGAAGAAGAACAACGGGGGAGAGAGAGAGAGAGAGAAGACTCCAAACATGCGGGTGTGAAGTGATGAGCCACACCACAAACTCATAGGTTTTATTAGGATTAGGTTTTTCACCCTATGACTGTCTTAAGACAGTCATAGGTGTCATATCTTTAATAAAGGGGTGGCAATGTGCCTTTACCCCAACAAAAAAGTTATGGCTCGAGAAGAGTTTAGGGTTTAACCCTAAACCTAAAACCATTTCCTATAAAAACCCACTCCATTTCCTCATTCTTCATCTTTAACATCTTGCCTCCATCCTCTTCCTCATTTCGAGCCCTATGCAAGACACTCCTCCCTCTCCATCGACCACCACCCTACTCCCATCCTCACATGGTAAGTGACTTTGAGCCCATCTGGCAACGATAACCTAGCCATTCACCCACCGTCCATTGGTCCTCGACAATCCCGTTACATCGAGAAAGACTTGGAGAGCATTTAGGTGACCACCTCTTCCTCCCTTTTGGATTTCCATCAAAGTTTTCCCTCCGTCAAGTTTTTTTTTCTTCTTTCTTTTTCCCCCTCCCCCTCCCCCCTCCCCCCCTCCCATTTCCACCACCTCTTTCTCCACCCCCCCATCCCACCACCATCCCCTCCCCCTGTCCCCCCCTCTCTCTCTCTTTCTTTCCCTCCCCCTCTCTCTTTCTCTTTCTCCACTCCCCCACCCTCCTCCATCTCCTCTCTCTCGCTCTCTCTCTTCCCCCCCGTACTCTCTCTCTCTCTCTCTCTCTCTCTCTCTCTCTGTGTGTCCCCCCCCCTCGCCGGCCGTTCCTACCCTACCTACCTAAAGCAAGGGCCTAAGCCCTTGCTTTGACCGCGGCGGCGCGCCAGTGGCGCCCGCCTCGCCAGTGAGATAGGCCTTGTCATCTTCCGACACTTCTTTTTGTTGGTGCGATGGGATGATCAGCTGCATGGGTGGGATGTTGGTTATGTCATGCCTTGCAAATAATAGGGATGGCCTTTGTAAATTATGCGTAGGGTTTTAGTCCTGATGGAACGTTCCCAGTTGATTGTTGGATGAGCAGATATGATCCTGATTTTGAGTTGCTTCCATTGGATAAGCACGCGTGCGTTGAGGTGATCTTCCACTTGTAGAGCAGCCATAAGCTCTTGGTACACCACTATTGTGCATTGTAGTGGGGCATCATTGGTGTTGTCTTCCAATGCCTGATTGTTGTGCACTAGCAATTGGAAGTTCAAGCTTGGAGATGATTATTTTTTGGGAGTGCCTCATTCATTTTTTCTTTGTATTGATGGTAGATGGTTGTGTATGCCTTCTTAAGCTTTCTCATTTGCAAGGTGACCTTTGCCTGTTGAGGAATGTCTTCAGTGGTATTGGACCATTGGTCCAAGACTTGGGCTTGTGAAGTGCTGGCCTCTTGAACTATAGCAACTTGGTCTTTTAAGATTTTGCATTCCCTTGTAAGCTCGTCAATGCTGAAGGGACGTACTGCCAAAGATTGTTTCATGTCTTCAAGCTTGTCTTTGCAACCTTGGAGCTCTTCTTCTTTGTGAATTAGAGTGAGAGTCGAGCTTGTGCCATTACCTCCATCTGTTGCGCATGTGCAGATGTCAAGGAGTTATAGTAGCTCTGTAGGATTGCCATTGCTTCTACTGTCACAGTCAGCTGTGTTTGATTTTGGTGGAGGTTGGAGGTCACATCCCTTACTGCCTTCTCTTGAGCTTGGAGAGCTTGGTTCATGCGCACTTCTTCTACCTCCTTCTCATCTATCTGTGCCCGAAGTGCCTTGACCTCTACGGCGATTGCCTGGAATTGGTCTTCGATTTTTGATGCAGTCTGGCTTTCCAATTCTCTTGCATATTCTTCCTTGGCCAAGCTAGTGAATAGTTCTGACATTTGGATCATTTGGCTAGGTTGATGTTGGAGAATGACAAATGGTGATGAGGTCTGGCAATATTGCTGATACAAGTGGTGCCCATGTAGCCATCCCGATGATTCTGTAGTACTTGGGGGAGGTTGTTCCAATGGCATTTCAGTCCCTTGTGTACAATAGTCATACTATTGATCTAGCACTAGCTCCCCTTGTGGCTCATCGACTGGCATGGCGTCGATGGGCGGTTCGAGTGCTAATGTAGTCGCAGGCTTTGGTGCTGATCTTTCCTCAGATTCGGGTGTCGATCTTGTCTCGAGCTCTGGCTGTTGCTGTTGGTGGAGACTTATTGGTTGCAGTTGTGCACCGAGCTGTAGCATCTCGTTGGGCAATTCCGCAATCCCGACCTCCAGAATAGGTATTTCTACTAAGGCATCTGCACTTATCAATGTGATAGTTGGAGAAGTTGGTGACAGCTCCCATACTGGTGAGAAGGGTATGTCCAACTCCTCAATTGGGTTTGTGACTAGGGCAGAGTCATTTCTTTTTCTTGTAGTTCTTTTTTGATGATTATAGCCAATAAGTGTGGAATTTTACATTTTTGGCCTGAAGAACCATCGAGTTTCTTGGTAAAGAAGATGACGAAGTGCTGGACCTACTCTTGTTTTAGCTTCCTACTTAGCAAAACAAATGTGCGGAGTGGAAGGGAGCGATCTTTGCCGTACTTAAACCCAAGATTATGGATATGAATTGTGCTGCTTCCTTGAGTCGACAATGGCTGTGTAGGCCGGTTGTGATAGGGTGGCATTTGTTTTTCTTGGTCATGCATTGAATCTTCTTCAGAGCTATCGCTTTGGACCACGAATGCCTGTGGTCTCTGTGATTGAGAGGATGTAGATGGCTATGAACTCTGGAGGGGGTCTTGTGGTTGAGGCGGTGGGCTCTTTTTGCACATCCTCTTTAGTGGTGGCATATTTTCTGAACCTGCATCCATGTGTATGTAGTGTACCATTGATCATTAAATTGATTGGCATGCCAGTATGACCTTTCTGTGAGTGTGAGAGAGAGAGAGATCTTATTTTTATACATGCTTTGAGAGTGTGGAATGAAAGTGTGTGGTACAATTATTCATGTAATCATTTATGTGTCTAAGCGAAAGCGTGTGAGTGCACGTGACCTAGTAGCTAGGTAGGGACTAACTATATGCTTTTTTTGCTGGGATTTTCATAGGGGAGCTAGAACTCATTCATCACTTCTGAGCCCTAGAACAAATCGATTGATGCTACCTATATGTGCAAAGACGTACATATGCAAGTGAGTGCTCATGATAAAATCTAATACTAACTAAGACTTGGTTTCCCAAATCTTCATTTTTGTCGGGGATGGCTTGTGTGTTGAGGTAGTAGCACTTCAGTCGGCTCCCATTTATTGTTGTGTTGAATTAGACTCCATCCAATGTTTCTAGCAGCATAGCTCCAATAAGATTCATCTTTCATACTCGGTATGGTCCTTGACCTAGATACTTTAGTTTCCCCTTGTGTACTTTGGCATTGTATAATAGGACTAAGTTGCCTTCCTTGATGTCTTTAGCTTTAAGGTTTTTGTCAAACCATGCCTTTCTTCTACATTTATTTTCGATATTTCTTGCTACAGAAATTATTTTATTTAAGTCAAGTGTGAATATGGCAAAGTATTCCATAGAAGCGCATCGAATGCAGCAAGGGTCCTAGTGGATACTTTGTGTGGTTTTGTTGGGGACACCTAACTAGCCTATGTTTTGCCATGCTAGAATGTCGGTATTGTGGGTGATTCCATGTTAATACTAATGTCACTAGTGTTATTGGTGTTGTGCTTGATTATTGTCCTTTAAGCGCGGTTATGTTGGAATCGGTTGATTCGATGATTTGTTCAATCGATTGATAATAACTAATGTAATTGGCGGCTTAAGTACAGGTGATGGGACTAATGGCGAGGATTGGAGTTAGTGTGAGGGCACCGATCGAGGTGTCACATGGCGCAACTTTTATGGCCATGGGCCAGTTTTGTATTTCTTTAATATTGCAAAGTTTGAGTAATATATTTTGGATAGGACATCAATCAATTTTGGACCCAAAGAGGCTATGTAAAGCAAATCCCTTCTTTTGGAAGAAAGGGATCATTTTGGCTCCTTGTGTTTTAATGAAATATTATAAATACTCTAGATGAGGAAGCGTGAGCCACTCATCTAGGGGGGGAAGATTGTACCCAGTTTGCTTGTCGCTATCATTTGTGATTGTCTTCCTCATCTCCAATTGAATTAAGTGGTTAATTTTTGTGAAAGAGTCCCCCTTTTGGTTTCAATAAAAGTGCCACAGGTCACCTTGAATAGAATATGTGATCAAGGAAAGCGCAGACAGAGTGTAAATGCCATGACTTACTATACCAATCTAAACCACCTGACTGGTAGTTTTATCTTAGACCTCCACAAAGTGTTCATTAAGCAATACTATGGTACCAAGACGGCAAGTCTCATAAACAAACAACAAATTGATTTCAAGAGAGGGAAAAAATAGTATTCAGGAAGTGTGCATCCCTCCTTTGCCATTTGGAATGATGTCGGGATCGCCTTCACCCCAAACTTTGATGACAGAGCTATCATCAATATAGACATCCCTTGGGAAACCACAAAATCCTTGACCCTAGCTAAAGAAGGACTCATATTACGGGATGCCCCACTGTCAATGATCCAGGTCTGAAAATCTTTAGCTTGAAGAGACATAACCCCCTCTCCAATAGAGGAAGCGAGAGAGTCAATAATTTAAATGGGAACAAAAGTAGGAGTCATAGAAATAGAGGAAGAACCTATACTCTTACCTATACTCTTGGTGTTAACCCGATGAGGGCACTTTCACCCAATAATGGCCTTTCTCACCACAAGGATTACAAGATCGCTCTACCTTAAGTGCCTCCTTCTCTTCTTTGGTCCTTGTATCAGGGGTTGGATGATCATTTCCTAACTACGGAGCTGCCAAAGCATCGGAGCCACCACTATGGGAGGAACTCTGAAACCACTCCTCTTGATCCAGCATCGTAGGCACCAATTCTTCCCAACTGAGAGTGCTCATCTTACCACTAATGATCAACAAAGAATAAAAGAAAGAGTACTAGGAAGTGAGATGACAAAGCAAAGTAATGGCCATATCTTCAGACAATATTTCCTTCTTGACTTTAAGATCTCCTATTGGAATTCCTAAAGCTTATTGATATGGTCTCGCATAGAGAAAGACTTATTAGGATCTGATATCCTCATCTGAACCTCAAGAGAAACCCTTATCATAGGAAAAGTCATGTTATATAGGGAGGCCAAATGCTCCCAAATACTCTTGGCTACCGTCATGTGCTTTACATAGTCTATAATTGGAGGAGTACAATTCAAGAAGATGAAAGAGCGTACCCTTGTGTTGAAGTAGTCTCAGATTAGTCGAATTCTCAGCTTCCTTCTGATCTAGAATACCTAAACTTTCTTCAAGGGGATTTGGCCTTTTGGCACCTACTAGGCTTAGAGGATTGAAAAGGATTCTTCCTTCGACCTCCAAGACATTGGCCATCACACAATCCACTACTTCGATCTGAAAACACCCTTTAAAGCAAATGCCCTTCTTTGTACTCCAAAAGACATCCCATCTCAAAAGTTCTCAATCTCCTCTTTGAACAGCTCCCAAAAAGCCTTTGGAGCTTGCTAGTTCTAGGTCCTCTCCACACACAGGTCTTCTTAGCCAACCTTTGGCTCTAATACCATGTGACAAGTGCAGCAGTGCTAAGAAACTGTGGAGAAGACAACAAACACTCACAGAGCAGAACTAAGAAAAAGAGAAGCCAAGAGACTTGCACAAGGATCTCAGGGAGAACTCAACTATTGGAGAAAACCTCTACTCAAGTGTGGAACTGCTTACTGCTAAGATGCCTCAAATGGGAGGGAGGGGGCCCTATTTATAGGGTCACACCCACACCAAGCCAACTGACTAGGAGCGGTAGCTGTTGACTATAACCCTAGTTTGGAGACAACCGACCAGGTGGGTTGAGTATAACAGGGTTGGTAGAGGGCCAAATGGCCCGCTCTCCTAGTCACCACTAGGTGCACACATGTGGCTTGGTGGCAATCCCAAAGCAGGCTGGTGGTGCCTCTAAATAGGCTCGAGATAGTCCAAGACAAGCATTGCAGACCCACACACCCTTTTGGCTATAACCACCCCTACAAGATCCTAAAACATGGGAGAACATCTTTGATCAGGTCCGTGTACACTCTGACCACTGTGGTGAACCCTCTTTGCCTCTCTTGGGTGGAAAAACCACAACAAAGACCCTAGCACTTCCTCACATGGATGGGAAGACCCACAACCAAGGCTCTTTGTGTCAGAGTCGTGCTTACACAAAAGCGTGATTTTTTAGTCGAATAACTTAATAAACTTAGAATTATAGAACTTTTAAAGAATGCATATAAAAGTAACACAACTTTAAATGCATTCACACCACATGATAACAAGAAAATAAAAAAGATAGAGACAAGTACACTGGCACTCAATTGGGTAAGAATGAGGCCGCTCCCCCCAACTAGGTAAACTCAGTTGTATTTTTTTATATTCAATGATGCTTAGCCTCACTACAATGGTGGCAAAACCTCCTCTGGCAAATCCAAAGTTTTAGACCAAGACTGAAATATAGGACTATTACAATGATCTTCCCTTTCAAACTAAGACTTAGATGTATATATGAGTGAGAATAATCCAAGAAAGTAACCATTGGAAGTGCCTGGCCCAGGCGAAGAAAGACGCATAAATGGTCTTGGTCCCACTTATCCCTGAAACACAAGAAACTCATATTTCACTCGTTAACATTAGTGTAGAAACCATAGAACACTATATCGGAGAATTTGGGAATCTCCCAAGTCCCATTGTCAAGTAAGGGGTTAAGATTTGACCATGTGGTAAAACCTTGGACCCTAATTTGAAAGTGGGACTTGGTAGGATTACCTAATATGGTGTTTAGGATGGATTCCACTTTCAAGAAATGGGTTTAGATTTGACCATGTGGCCAAATCTTAGCCATATTTGGAATTCCCAAGCTATTTGAAAATTCCCAAATTCCCTAATATAGTGTTAATAGACTCTGGAACACATAGCCCACAACAAAAGCGGTTAGCGTTTTCAACCTAAATGAGGGTAGAACCTATGTAGCCTGAAAGACAAAAAATGGAACTAAATGCGAGAAAAGTAGCACATAAAAGAAACTGTAGTGGTTGATAAAAGTGAAATACACAAAGAATACTTGCCCCATGACTACTCTTGGGTGCTGGAAAGGAAGAAAAATAGGCTAAAGCAGAAATTTCAGCAATTCATCAAGTGGGACGGCAAGAGGATGGCTAGGAAGAGGGCAAATTTGCAAAAGAGAGCGGCAGAAAGAGGGTGCAAATTTGCAAAGAGAGCAATTGTGACTGCTTATAACTGAGCCCAAACTTTATACAGTTCTTGGGTGAAAGCAGAAAGCTAAAAAAGCTGAGAAAGCACAAAAAATAGGTTGAAAAAGCTCTAAAATGCTGAAAATATGATTTCTAATATTTTATTTCGTAATTATTTGTCATTTTATGTTAGAATAGTTTTTGGGAGTTATTTGAAAACTTTAATTAGGTCTCTTAATTTTTTTCCACATGACCCCTCTACCCATGCACACAATTTATTAATTTGGGGCCTAGTCCTAGAACTTAAACGGCTTGTATCTAGCTCTAAACAACTCAAAATTCTACCAAACTGGAACCATCTTTTAGCTTTTGGAAAGCCCTGGAAACTAGATACTCATGGACTGGGTTGTTTGAGATCACTTCCAACTCCGCATCTCTCTCTTCTCTCCTCCCCCCCCTCCCCCCCCTTCCCTTCCTTGACTCAACCCCCTCCCCTCTCCTCTTGCTCAGCTCAGCCCCTCCCCTTTCCTCAGTCTCCCCTCCTCCAAACTCTCTCTTCCCTCTCTCCCCCTTACCCTATCCCTCCCCTCCGTGCCATTCTTGCTCCACTCTCCCCCTCCCTCCCCCTCATATACTTGCTCAGGGTGGTGCGATGAATTATCTCGAATTCTCCTTCGACAAACCTTCTCGTATTCTTAATTCCAGCTTATGTTAACAATGGGGTATGGAGAACCCTTGTGGATGTGTGAAGCGTCATCAATCTTGTATGGCTTGTTTGGTAATTTAATACCAGGTGGTGATCCGATAAGATAGTCATTCGACTCGTAACTTCATTGGTGTGAAGTCCACCCCATGCACTAGCTTTCGACATCCTGTCCACTGGAATGATCCATGGCCATGATAAAGATGGCAAAGCAAGAGACTTTGCTAAAGATGATAACAAAAGAGCATACTAAAGATGGTAAACATAGGCCATGCTAGAGATGGTGAACTAAGACTGTACTCAAGATGGTAGATTACACCAAAAGTGAGAGCCATGCTGAAGGTGACTGGTCACGTTGAAGGTGACAGATCGCACTGAAGGCGATAAGATCTCTGATGTCTAGAAAGGGTCACATTGAAGGTGACAAGTGAGCAAATGTCTCCTCATATAGCTAATGCCTTGTGCCTATAAATATCCCTGGGCAACCAAGTGTGCCTTATATTTTTCCACTTCACCATTTGCATGATACTTAACTTTGTATATAAATTTTGTGATGCCAATAACTGATGTTCGCATTAGTAGATCTACTAGTCCCATGTAGAATTATTTTGAATTAAATACACTTCCGATTTCATGGCCTCCATCCATAGAGGATTGGCTTGTGCCTCTTGAAAATTAGTAGGCTTAGAGTTTGCATCATTGTAGTCATCAAGGCTGAATTGACTTCATTAAGTTGCTTTGTGGCATCGCGTGTCTTGCCAAGAGTGGGGGCTGATCCACTAGCTTCCTAGAGGGTGGATTTTGCCCATCTAAGACTGATTTTTCTGCAAAGCATGAGAGAACCAAGAATGTGTATTGAGTGGATAAGAGGAATGAATAGAATGAGTGATAGTACACCAAGTGACCACTGGGTTTATGTATTACCCATAGTATCACATAACATGACAAGTATAAAATAACTAAAATGAATCTAGACTAGCCCACATGTCCATACCAATGATATAAATGTCCTTATCAAGGCAAATTCTAGCATTTCCAACATCCCGTGATGCTTTTAATGAGTAGGGTGCTCAAGCAATGAATCCTACATATACAAGACCCATGAAATCCCATTACCGACAATCGCCATCACTACATAATACTTCAATCAACCAAGTGATCATTGTGGAAGTGCAAGATTGGGAGGGCTATTAATTAGGAACAGTATGAAATTAATCACCTACAAGGAGATGGAGGGTTGTATGCACCATCTTACAAAAATGAACAATGCATAAGGAGGAAAGCCCTCTAATCCAATCATGTGAGAATACAAATCATAGAAGAGTACACTCCAAAAAACCCCAATCTACTATGTCATAAGCTTTCTCAAAATCCAAGAGTAGAATGGCAAGCATTTGGTGACTTTGCATAACCCAACGTATCTAGTCTGTCGTAAGCTTTCTTGAAATCCAAGAGTAGAATGGCAAGCCTTTGGCCACTTTGCATAGCCTAATGTGAAGCCTCCCAAAATGAGAATATATTATCCAAACCAATTTTGTCTATGTATGATGGATGAGGTCAAGAAGGATAGGCGACACAAACACATATTGATAGCTTTGGCCAAATTTTATAAAAAGTGCCCAAAAGACTAATTGGCCTCCATTGAGAGATTAAATTTTTGCAACCCCCTTTTGGAATAAGACCCTCTATGAGTGAGTCAAAACATAAAACTAGAGTCCCAAAGGCCCTGCAAGACTGAGGTAGAATTGGTCCCTGATCATGTCCCAAAAAGCAATAAAAAATAGGCATGTCAACCCATCAAGCTTGGGCACTTGCCCGTGGGGAGAGCAAGTAGAGTAAAGGGTGCATCAAGTGAAACTCTCATCTCTGCTTTCACCAATGATGAAAAACACTTCCACACTATTGTAGGCATCATCTCTTGCACTGTGTCAGGATTTGTTGAAAGGAAGGATGCATAAAAATTTGTAGCTATGCATATGATGGCACCAGAATGATCTGATTGTAGCATGGTGTAAGTCAATAAGGTGAGAAACACTCTCCACCATGCCTCAAGCCATGCATTGAGAAAAAATGCTTATTGACTCTTCCCCCCATTTATTGAATCTTCCCCCCATTGGTGTCCAAAGGTACTCATGAGCATGAAAGGCATACTTTACTCTCTGATTTAGCAAAATTTGATGATGATGAGCCCTTGCTGTAGCAAGGCGTTCCTAAATCCAAGCATCTGTTGGCCATTTTTGCTATTTGCTTTATAGGGCTTCTGGCTAATGTCTAAAACCAATCTCCCATATGAGAATCTCAACTCTTTGGAAGTCTCTAATACCAAAGAGGGCTATCGACACATGTGAAGGAAATCCACTTCACCCTGTAAATGAAACCCCAAACTAGAAAATCAGCATATCAAGTGAGTCTTAGAGATCATTATCACCACCACTGAAAAGTAATTTGAAATAGAGACCCTTGGTGCAACCATCTCTGTCCATTGCCCAAACATCAACATAGAATCTATGCATCCATACATAAATGGATGTCTGTGACCTCCTATTTGACCAAGAGGATCGGAGGTGAATGTGACAAAGTGTAAAAGGCATCATCTATCCAAGAATCTTTGCCATTGTACTAAAAAAAAAAGGCATTCCACTCTGCTCTCTGTAGTGAGTACCACCTTCTCTCCCCCCTTTTCGTCTAAAGACAACTTCACCATATTGCAATCACCTCAAATAATCCAAAAGTTTACAATAGCGTCCCAAGGTAGAAGTTCTTTTTCCAAAAAACGACCTGGTCTCCTCTGTTATTGGGGGCATGAAGGTTGAGAAGATCAACCGTAAGCTCCCCTATCAAAACAATAGTGCATTGTTGTGCGGAGGGTATAATGATACCATGTTTGATCACAAGAGAAAGAAAAGAAAAATTTGACATTGAAATACATGTTCCCCTCCTCGTGCCCAAAGTAGAAGACAAAAGAGTATGACTTGAAAGTAGTTTACCTAACTTCGAGCAGGCTCTAGCATGTACTTTGTGTTCTTGAATAAAATGAATATCAATTGATCTTCCAAGTAACACTTGGATGAAGTTGATTCCAAATTAGCTACCTACGGTAGCAATGAGGTACACCACCAAGGCTCTGTATGTTTTAGCTAACAATCCTCATTGACGAAGGAGCTAGGGTGGGGCTCTGGTGGGGTACCTTACTTGACCTAGTGGCAGAAACTACTCCCTCCTGAGTAGAGAATCTCTTGGAGTAATGAAGAAGATGGAAATCCGCAGGGGAAAGAGCTCCCACACCTATGAAAGGAGATGCCATATTAATAGGAATACCAAGAACAACATCTCAAAAAGTAGAGGGTATAGAAGCAGTCTCTCTAAGGTTAACCAATGGAGAGAAGAGCATCTCCAAGCCAAGGATTGTGCTGGAGTGCCTAAGATCCTTGCATGTACAAAAGAATAGGATGTAGGAGCCACATGCTTCCCTCGATATAAAGGGAGACTGAGGAGCTAAGGTGAAGGGGGCTTGATGGATGGGCACATGGAAGTTATAGATACGCATTATGAGAAAATGTGGCCATTGTGGCCTCTCCAAGTACAATAAATATAAATAAACCAACCCAATATGAGCTGAATATCAGATACAACATGACTCTTTGTGTTGAAAGGGCCGCTCCCCTTATATCTCTCATTACTTCCATGTAGGATGTAGACACAACATGTCATGTTGACCATATGTCACTCATCCTTCTTTGTCTGGTGTTTGGGGCTCTATACTCTGTAGGCTAAAGCACCTATTCTTAGCCATGCACCTACCAATGTCTACACAAATCCCATGGTTGTGCCTATCAATAATTATTGAATAGGGATGATCTAGATGTGGACTTTGTACACACTTTGATGCATCAGTTTTTAGTTCTCCTAAGGTTTCCTCATCTTATTGTCTACTTCATATGTGTATGTGGCTTAAGCCACATAATGTATTCCTATATAGAGCAGCATGCAATCCTTGTGGGTTGTTCTTAGGTGGAAAAGAGCGAGGAATTTCTCATCTTCATATGTCATAGAGGGCCTAATTCATCACAGAAGAGGCAATAAAATCTCCTTTGAACCTGGTAGTAGGAGAGCATTGTTATACATACTCTTCCTTTGTCTCCACGTTGGTTGTTAAACCCTGTGGCAACAAGGGCCAGAAGTGTAGTCTAGGGCAACAACGATGAGAGCATTGTGTGTGTAGAGTAGTGTCAAAGCTCTACTTGTAATATCTTGAGCCTAAAAGATGGTATGATAAATCTTAAAGGATGAGGAGAGCCAAAAATCCTCTCTAGAAAAGATCCAATCATACTTGCAAAATCAGGATCTAAAGAGAGAAATACTAAATCTAGAGAGAGAAAGACTAAAAGCATACATTTTTTGAGGTCCCCCCACTAAGAGTAGAGACCAACATGTATATATATCTTTCAATGGAATGAAGCTCCCACTCTTTGGGATTCAGTGTTTAAGCTCACTATTGTGTTCATGTGATTGATCTCCATTGCATCCATGCTCTCTTACACTATCATGTTCTAGCATGCCCTTACCCTTGCACTCCCTACCCTTGTACTCCCTCCTCCTCCTCCTCCTCCTCCTTCCTCCTTCCTCCTCCCTCCTCCTCCTCCTCCTCCTCCTCCCCTTCCCCCCCGCCCCCGTCCGACCCACTCCTCGCCCCCGTCCGACCCCCTTCCCCCTCCACCCTCGCCCCTTTCCCCCCCGCCCCCGTTTGACCCACTCCCCGCCCCCGTCCGACCCCCTTCCCCCTCCACCCCCCCTTCCCCCACCCCCCTCGCACCCCTTCCCCCTCCCGCCCCTTCACCCCTGCCCCCCCTCCACGGGCTGGCGACCGCGGCTGCCAACCCTTCCCCCCCCTCTCGCACCCCCTCACACCCCCCCTCTCGCACCCCCCCTTTCCCACCCCCTTCCCCCGCCCCCCTCCCTCCCACCCCCTTCCCCCCCCTCTCGCACCCTCTCGCAACCCCCCTTCCTCCCACCCCCTTCCCCCTCCCCCCCTCACCCCTGCCCCCCCTTCCCCGCCCCCTCTCCCCCCCCTCCCCCCTTCCCTCGAGCTGGCGGCCGGCCGCCAGCCCCCCAGCCCCCCCCTCTCAGCCCTCCCCCCCTCTTCCCCACCCCCCTTCCCCCCCCTTCCCCTGGGCTGGCGGCCGCTAGCCCCTCCCACCCCCTTCCCCCTCCCCCCCCTTCACGCCCACCCCCCCCTCCCCGCCCCCTCTCCCCCCTCCCTCCCCCCTTCCCCCGAGCTAGCGGCCGCGGCCACCAGCCCCCCAGCCCCCCCCCCTCTTAGCCCTTCCCCCCCCCCTCTTCCCCCCCCGCCCTTCCCCCCCTTCCCCCGGGCTGGTGGCCACGGCTGCCAGCCCCTCCCACCCCCTTCCCCCTCCCCCCCTTACCCCCGCCCCCCCTTCCCCACTCCCCCCTTCCCCCCCCTCCCCGCCGCCAGCCCCCCCTCCCCCCTTCCCCCTCGCCAGTCCCCCCCCCTCCCCCCCTTCCGCCAACCCCCCCCCTCCCCCCTTCCCCACCGCCCCCCTTCCCCCCCTCCAGGGGAGATTGTCCCAGTCCCCCCCGCCCCCCTTCCCTCCTTCTTTCCCCCCTCTACTCCACCCCCGCCTCTCCCTCCTTTCCTCCTCCCTTCCCTCCAGCCCCTCCATCCTCTTCTTCTCCTCCCCTCAACCTTTCTCTCTCTAGTTCCTCTCTCTTCAAATTTTAAAAATAAAGAATTAATCAAAAAAATTTGCAAGTACCTGGAAAAAGTTTAATAAGTGGCACTTGATAAACTTTTCGATAATATATTCAACAATGTTATTGTTTGTCATATTTTCTTCAATGAGTATGCAATCCTCTATAGTTTGAGTTGTTTGAAATAAGGTTTTGTGAAAGTATTTATATTATCTACATGGTGTAGAATTTGTGAAGCCCATTAAGTATCAAATTTAAAAAATCAAAATTTCATATAATTTTACCAGAATTGGGATCTTCTCACTCCCATTGCAACAATGTAGGAAACATCCAAGATTGGTCAACCTACTATTGTGGTGTGTAGTTGGAACCTATGGAAGACAACAATAGGCCAAAAAGGAAAAAAAAAAAGGAAAAGGGTGGTATGTGCTAGTAAGCACACTAAGTTCTTATGCCATTGTGATGGGAGTGAGAAGGGTACGTAAGAAATGATAATTGGGTATTTAGCTCGTATTTAAAATCCTTTAAACGTTTGATAACTTATATTATCGAAGTCTTAACATCAGCCATATCTATTATATATGTTACACATATTATAGATATGTTTAAATATTATATTTAAATGATATGTCTATTTAGGTGGTACATATACATGGTAATTGAAACATCAAGCTACATTATATGCATGTGTAGCACATATGAGAACACCTTCTAAACCCTAGTAAGGTATGGAATGTATTCTTTGCTATGTTCACTGCCAGTCCATTTAGTTTCAATTATCAAATTTTAATCCATGCTTTTCAATTTCTTTATGCTAACATCTTATTTTTACTCATGATTTATAGATATCCATGTGAATCTCTTTTACTTTGCATTCATGGGGCCTCAATAAATATGCACATATTATTCTCCACAAGTTGATATATTGCATAAAAGGAACCAGTCTCTATTTTGTCCTTTTATATATTAGTTTTGCGCACTTTTGTTCTTAAAACCAACACAAATAAAGTTTATTCTTAAATTTTTCCATGATAAAGATGTGTCATCCTTGCGCACACATTTTTGATATCGCATATATATTAGAATCCTTAAGCAATTAACCTAGATTTGCCTATTACCCCATTGATATAAGCCATTAAGGAAATCAATAGATGTATGTCATTGAAGTAATTGATGGTCGAAGTATATGAGCTTTCTTTTGCTTCAAAAAGCCCTCTTTTCTTTGCTTTGAAGAGTGAGATACAAGCCCTCCAAGTTCAAGCCTCTGTTTTGGATAGTTTTGACAAGGTTGTGAGTGTGATGCTACATTAGATGCTACTTTAGCATTTCTGAGTTTTAAAGTTTTGAAAAGCATCAGTACAACTGTGGCTACAACTTTCTTTTAAGTTGCTATACCTGGATTTGCTTGGAAAGCTTTCATTTAGCCACCTCTGTGAAGCATGTAAGTGAAAGCATCATTGATTTGTAGTATGAAATTTGGTCACAAGCCTTTACTACATTAAATGCTTATACTTTGAAGCTTTTCAGTTGTTTTTCTAGCCTTGTAAGAGAGAAGACACTGCCCAATTCTTGGGTTAGACCCTCTCATGGCTACCATCTTGAATATGGATAAGTTCAATGGTAAGGGCTTTCACACATGGCAGATGAAGGTTAAGTTTACATTGATGAGGGAAAACCTCTGGGGGCTTGTCAAACCAGCTTCAACTTCTTCTTCAACAGCCTCCAATGCTGGAGAATCCTTAGCTCTGACATGCCCAGTAAGAGATCCTGCTAGAGAGGAGAAAGCCTATGGCATCATTGCTCTTGCCTTAGGAGATGACTATATTCATCACATCTCTGATTTGGAGTCTCCTTCAGAAGCTTGGCAAAAGCTTGACATTATTTTTGGTGCTAGCTCTCACATCTCAAAATTGTCACTTAAGATTTCTTTCTTTGAATTGAAGATGGTTAGTGGCACTCCTTTGGCTACCCATGTCAATTACATGTGGAGTCTCATGACTCAACTTGCTTCTATCAACTCTCCTATCACTACAGATGATGCAATGGTAGTGTTGCTCAAGAGTATGCCTGAAGATTATGATCATGTTGTTACCACTTTGAAAAATCTTCCTAATCCTAATCTTGAAGGTCTTATCTCTGCTCTTCAAGAAGAAGAAAGGCACATGGAACTCCGGAAAGGCAATGACACAGCCTATGCCATAAAAATCCAGAAGGGCAAGTTTTCACCTTGCAATCATTGTGGGAAGACTAATCACCTCTCAAGAGACTATCCATGCAAACACTGTGGCAAAAACAATCATCATGAAAAGTTTTGTAGAGCCAACAAGGAAGCAACTTCAAAGTCAGAAACTGGCAATCTACTTTCAATTGATGTGCGTCCACAAGATGAGGCATCCTATGAAGATTATGCTTTTTGAATCATCTCCATGTAGGCTCCAGATCTCTCTTTTTTGAGTCAAGGTACTCAACCTGGATAGTCCTCCAAAATGAATGAAATAAACTATTGTGTGTTTTGTAAACACCTCTGGTCACCATATGATGTAGGCCATGTGTATGTGTTTTTGCTCCACGGTACCTCCTGTAGACATTGTGTGCATGTACATGTAGGGGAGATAACCATTGGAAGGTCTTTTGTATCCTTTTGTTTACTTCACACCCTTGGGAACCCCTTGCTAGCATGAGAACCTAGCCATAGATTTATCCTTGACCACCATGAGATGGCATGAGAAACTATGAGACTAGATGTATCCTTGACATAGCTTGAGACATTCCCTTGAGGGGGGGTATGATGGGATATCTCAAGGTGTATGCCCCAGGCACACCTTGGTTTCTATGTGTGTGCTAGAGGCACAGTTAGGTGCGCATGAGCACTATTAGGTGGTGGTAGAAGCCACATAGGATGATTGAGAGAATCTAGGAGCAGATTGAGGAGATGATTGTGGAGCTCAAAGGTCATCAGTGATGTCAATGATCATGTAAGAGGCGCCTACTTAAGGACCTCACCTTTCTTCATTCCATAAGCAAGAATTCTCAGTTTGTGTTCACTCCATGCTTTCCTTTCAGTTTTCCAACACAATCTACACTCCAGAAGGCTTCGCTTACGACAAATGATGGATGATAGCAACTCCAGGCCTCCAATGAGCTCAACGAAACTCAACGGAGAAGATGGAATCCCTCAAGATTCTGTCCAAATCTTTAAAGATTTCGGCAGTCCACAGCTCAACACGTGGCAGATTAGACCTTGTCTCAACCCAAGGGCTCTCTTATTGACACATGGCACCTACCCTAGGGTCACCACATCCTAGTCACACGTGGCCATCCATACCTATCTGCCACATGGCATATCTTATCTGCCACATCATCTCCTCAACTAACTGCCACATCAACAGCCCCGTGAGACTATGCTTTGAATCTCCCCAAGTTGCAATCTAAGCCGCCATGCCCAAGATTCCTAACCAGTACCTATAGTCCATATGCTCACATACGGTTTCACATCATCACATTACTTGAAACTTGACGTTCATCAGTTCAGTGAGCAGACTTCAGACTGTTTAGAGGCATTGTCAATTGTTCAGTGGGTAGATAGCACATGATTTGATTTCACACACACATGCCATCATTGTAAATCCTATTCGGCTATTTTCACAGCATTGTGCACATCATTTCAGCCTTGTAAAGCCTCTTGGCTATTCTTGGCATCATTTGCCACAAACCTTGTAGCACAGATTGGATTTTATATATTGCAGTTCTATCTTTATGGACATTTTAGATTTCACTTGGCACAGTTAGTGTTTTGTAGTTGATTCATACAGAGATTTTCATGATGCTTTGAGTACATTTCTTTCACCATGTCTACGACTAGCAACCTCAATCTGGAGGCATCTGCTAAGCTAGACAACTCCAATTATGGCACATGGAAATACCAAATGGAGATCATTCTTGTACTTTAGGACAAATGTTAGTATGTCGATGGATCTACACCTAGACCATTGGACGATCCAGCCACCGATAGCTCTACTCCACCTAATGTCACAGCACCAGCAATGGGATCTATAGCTACACAAATAGTTTTCACACCTGTAGCAGATCCTACCATTGCCCAAGCTCATAGGTAGAATGGCATAAGAAAGACAAGTACGCATACCATCTGATCAAGCAGAATGTGCAAGATGTCATGCTAGGACAGCTCAACACAGTCAAGACATTGAAAGAAGCATGGGATATGTTTGCAACTCTCTACGAGTCAAAGAACACTTCTAGGATTCTCACACTGAGAAACCAAATCAACCAGAGTTTTCGCAACAACAGCCAAACCGGTCATGCTTATGTACTCTGGATAAAAGACTACAACAATAAACTTGCAGCAGCAGGAGAGACTATGAACCCCACTTATATGATTTAAGTAATCCTGAATGGACTAGGAGAGGGATACGAGAATCCAGTCTAGAGTATTGCCATTCAACGGCAAATTCGAACACTAGAGGAACTTCAGTTAGTCCTACTTGGTGAAGAACTCAAGACACAAGCCATTCAAGCACAAAAAGGTCATTCTAATGATCAAGCATTTACAGCTTCAGACAGAAGCAGAAGCAGAGGCAGAGGCAGAGGTAGATCATTCCAACAAAGTTGTAATCATAAACAACAACAAGGTCATCATCAGCAAAGTCAGAATCAGCATCAGCATCATCCTCAGCAACATCAACATCATCAAAGAGGAAATCATTCTAATCGAGGAAGATTCCAAGGACGAGGGAATGCATCCACCAACATGTCAAACATCCACTGCAACTACTATCACAAGTTTGGACACTATGAAAGAGATTGCCACAAGAAGCAGTACGACCAAGGCGGTCAATCCAATAGAAATCAAGGAAATTTTCGTGGCAAAGGAAATCATCATGGTGGACATTCTAGTAACAATCATTTTGCAAATGAACATGGGAATATGTTTCTTGCAAACGAGGAAATGCAGCAACCTAATACAGTGTACCGAGACACTAATCCCAAAGAGGATTTCAGTATCAAGTCGACCAAGCGAAACAAGATCCTTGGTATATAGACATCGGTGCATCATCTCACATGATGAATCATTAGGAATGGTTCACAGAGATGAAACCATTAGAAGGTCAGAAAAATGTCATCTACACAGTAGATAATACACCGAATCCAGTTCAAGGGACAGGTCTCAGAACCCATCCCAAGTTCTATGCAGTTCCACAGTGTAAAAAATGGGAAGCCAACATACACACTTTGGCTGAAGATCGAGTCATTAATTGGCCAATGATCGAACCCTACTCTGGTGTAGAATGGAATATCCAAGGCACCATGATCCGAGCACTTCAGCAGCATGAACAAATAATGCGCGGCAACATTGATAGCTTCCTTCGCCAAAGTGCCATATTCTATAAAACATTAGAATTCATTCTGGAGGTCCCATGTTACCTTGATTCCCATTTGCCTCCACTCAGCTTTAATCCCAATGAAAGGATTGATGCTCAGATTACAAGCCGACTCTATCAAAGAGTGATCTTCTTGAAGGCATGCCACATATCTCTGTTCGAGCAAATGGTGGATACAGGCTACCTGGAAACTGCGCAAAAATTGTATGGTGCTAAGGCTCTACAGTAGGATCGACTGGCACGACACAAGTTCCACAGCCACTGGACTAAAAACATGGCAACCCAGGTACGTGATCGCAATAAGCCATAACCCAAGGACAGGTAATAAAATGGATCTGGGAGTATGTTGACTCTGCGCCAACATGAACTTATGTAGAAAGGGAAGGTGATACAACTTTGTGATACAACTTTGTGTTACAACTTCTAGATACAACTTTGTGTTACAACTTTGTGTAACAACTTTGTGTTACAACTACATGTAGAGAGAGGATGTGTTACGACTTTGTGACACAACTTTGTGTAACAACTTTGTGTTACAATTTCTACATGTAGAGAGAGAATGTGTTACAACTTTGTGATACAACTTTGTGTTACAACTTTGTGATACGACTTTGTGTTACATGCAGAGAGAGAAGCTCTCCAACTTGTATAAATACCCCATAATGGAATGAAGCCCACACTCTTTGGGGCATTGTGTTGAGTCTACTTTGGTATTCCAAGCATTTGTCTCAAGTGTCCATGCTTCCTTGCACTGCATGTCCAAAAGCATGTCCTAACCTTGCAACTCCTCCTCCCCTCTCCTCCAACCTTGCAACCCATCCTCTCCCTCTCCTCCTCCCTCTTCCTCCTCCCTCTTCCTCCTCCCTCCTCCTCCTCCTCCTCTCTCCTCCTCCTCCCTCCTCCTCCCTCCTCCTTCTCCTCCTCTCTTCTCCTCCTCCCTCCCCCTCCTTCCTCCTCTCCCTTCTTTCCCCCATGCTCTTATATCTTCTTCCTCTCCCACTCCTATGCTCCCCTAAACCCTTTGTTCCTCAACCCTTAAACTCCATGATCTACGAGGGAGACGAGTTCTCCACCATGTACTCTACTCTGAACCTTGGATCCTCCTTCTAACCTTGGACTCCTTCTAAACCCTGGAACCTCCTTTTGAACCCTGGAACCTCCTTCTAACCCTAGACTCCTTCTAAACCCTCGAACCTCCTTCTAAACCCTGGAACCTCCTTCTGAACCTTGGAACCTCCTTCTAACCCTTAAACTCCTCCTAAACCCTACAACCCCCAATGAAGGTAAAAGCCTTCATTACCTCAACAAAGATGATTTATGTTCCTTTTACACATGCATGCACTTTGTTTGCTTACCACACTTAAGCCTACATCTCTCACTGGAACACGACTCGAGGTCCTAAGCTACACATATACTACAACCGACAATCCCAATATATCTGTAGGTGACAAAAAGCCTTGGAACCCTGCAAACATAGAATACCCATCTCTTCCTACGAAAGTAGTAGGAAAGAGCCAACAATTGGCGAGCAGGGGAGGAGCGGGGGTGTCTATACCTCCATCGACGCTTCTCTCGTTCAGCATGTGTGTGGTTTTGGCACTTTGATCCCAGGACGTGCGCTTTGGGTGGGCTTGAATATTGAGGGATCCCATATTGGCATCCTCAATATCTATGCCTGGACCGATCTTAGATGGAGAGCCGCTTTTTAGAGATCCTTGACAGACTTGTTGCTAGAGATGGACTCTTGGATTGTAGGAGGGGACTTCAACAACCTTGAGACCCTAGAGGATTAGCAGGGACGGGGCCCAGAGCTCCTCGGTATAGCTCAGGCAGAGCAGGCAGACTGGGACTCCTTCCTATTCGCAGTGGGAGGTCGGGACAGTTGGAGGGAGCCTACCTTTCGTAGATGGACAGGGAGTCTGGACTTCTTTTGGGGTTACAGGAGAGAGGGAGGCAGACTTTTGGAGCGGCTGGACCGTTTCTATGTCAATGATTGGGCGCTTGGCAGAGGTGGAGAGTCAGGAGTGGTGGTTCCAGGGATGACACTCTCAGACCATGCCCTAGTCATCCTAGTCCTGGACTCAGCATCTCACTCCTCACCTCCACGCTCATGCCGGATCCTAGACTCCATCTACTCCAGAGCAGCGGTTCACAGCAGAATAGTGGACCTGTGGGAGCACGATTGGGACCCCACCGGGGATATGGCAGTATAGGTAGCTCAGGCGCTTGCTGAGTCTAGCCTCATCTGTCAGCAGGAGGCGATTCAGGTCAGGCAGTAGTGTTGGGCGAAGGAGAGGGGTCTCAGACGAGATCTCGCTTCGATTCAGCGGATGCAGCAGTCTTCTCTAGGCTCTGAGGAGCTCAGACAGTAGGAGCTTCGGGCTCGAGCCATGCTAGAGGAGATCACCCAGCGTTGCTCAGAGTTCTCATTTCATGCTTCCAAGTCCTTCTAGGCTAGGAAAGGCGACATGATGTGCAGAGAGTTCTTCAGGACTCATGGATAGAGGTCAGCAGGGGAATAGTTCCGTTCTCTTAGGGCATAGGATGGTAGTGTCAGGATAGATCCAGACGAGGTCCGAGACTTGGCGACAGATTTCTATAGATCATTGTTCCAGCAGGAGCCCCCTGACCCTCGTGGCCGCCTATGCAAGGAGGAGGTGTGGAGGTCTACACCGCGGCTCGTGTAGCCTAGCATGAGTGACTCCCTTCTCGCCCCTTTTACCGTGGCGGAGATGCAGGATGCGGTGAGCACTATCGATGGGCAGAAATGCCTAGGTGAGGATGGCCTCTCCAGAGCTTTCTTCACCACCTTTTGGGAGCAGATCCACCGACCCTTGCTCGCAGCCTTCCAGCATATCTTCTCCAGTGGGCAGATGCCAGAGAGCCTTGCGACAGGCTTGATTCGCCTCATCCCCAAAGGGGAGGACCGTCAGGAGATCAAACAATGGCACCCTATCACCCTCCTCCTGACCGCCTACAAAATCCTCGCCAAGATGATCAGTAGCCGCATCCGCCCCCTGCTACACGACTTGATTCATGACACCCAGACTGGTTTTGTCCAAAATTGCAGCATTTTGGACAACATTTTCACTTTCTCAGAGGCGACAGAATGGGCCCAGCACAGTGGCCAGCACCTTGCCATACTCCTTCTCGACTTTGAGAAGGCATACCACAGGGTAGACTGGTCCTTCTTGGAAGGTACACTCTCTCGGTTCGGTTTCCTGGACGAGTGGATGAGAGGTATTGCTAGCCTCTACAGGTCGGCGGCCTCCAGTCGGGTTATCATGAGCAGCAGGATGGGGGAGAGATTCACACTCGAGTGCTCGGTGCGTCAGGGCTGCCTGCTAGCGCCCTACCTCTTCCTATTTTTTACGGAGGCCATGACCCACTTCCTTCGAGCCCGTACCATTAGTCTTCGCGGGATGCGTCTCCCTATTCGAGATGATGCAGAACTTCTGGACTCCGAGTATGCAGACGACACAGCCCTATATGTGTAGGATGATGTCGAGTCATTGGAGCGAGTGAGACTGTCCCTAGAGATTTTTTGCCTTGCGTCTGCACCTTTATCCGTAACATCAATGCAATCTCCCGTCTCCACGATCCATCTACATGTACTAACTATAAGATACCAATAGCTGAATGCAATTCACATAAACAGACATTATCAACTGTGATATATTGCTCACCTACAAGAAACCTCTAGTCTCATTTGTCTTGCCAAATGCTCAACGAATGAAGTGGATACAGGTGAACACATCACCAATGTCCATCCATAATCATCCATCATAGATGAAGCAATAGCAAGTGAGCATGAGATATGCTCCTCATTTAGAATGTTCCATCCAGGGATTCCACCCTTGATTCCACTCACTATAGATCCTGTAGGAAGGTCAATCAAGCAAAAATCCACACTCCATGTAGCATTTTTTCCATTGCGTGACTTCTTCATGCCACCAAGTTCATGGTAAAAATTTCTTATGATTTGAAAAGCCCCATCGTACTTGTATTGCTTAACTTCTTTTCCAAGTGATACATAATCATACTCCCAAACTTTGTAGTTTTCTTGTGAGATACGAGTTGCAAATGATGAGAAAGTGGACAAAGGAACATAAACCATATCCGTATTACACACTTTCTTGCTAAGAAGAGACTCCTCCTTTCGTGGATCATTGTCTACAATAACAAAGAACCCTAAATTAAATTTGTAGGAAGCTTCTAATCACTTTGAAACATGAAAGAAAGAGTTATAAGAAAATAGACCTATGTTAGAAGTGCCCTTTGGTTTAGGTCTTCCACCTCGTTTGTTATTTGGAGTCACATGACTTGCCTTTTGCTTTTCTACTATTGCTTTTTGCTCCTCTTCAAGCCTCTTCGTTTGTGCCTCATCCATGTTGCCCGATGAACCCGAGTTTGACTTGCACTCACCTTTTGAATGGCGATCATAAGCTTCCTTCTCTTCCTCGATACATGTTCCAGCCTTCATCTCGATCCACCAAGGGCAGTGCTTCCTTTCCCACTCCCTAAGCAATATATGACCATCCTTATGCTTATTCTCTCTAAAAATATGAGAGGTGTACATGCAATAAGTAGCAGGTGCAAGCATAGGTGGCTTATGAGTTCTCTAGACAGGATCCCATCTTCTTCATCACATAGGCCACCTGGGCATACATGGACAGCTTCCCTTGGCATCTAATAGAGACAGATGCAGGAGCGATGACTTGGCACCCAGTTTGGGAGATCATAGGGAGCATTGCAGGCTGGCATATATGGACTTCCAGATGCACGCAGACCGTAGGAGATCAGACTTCTTCTACTACCCAGACCCTAGCAGACATTTGGAGCACGATCATTCATACGCTCGAGGGTCAGTGGGATCAGATTCAGGGGGAGTCCCGGGCAGGAAAGGACAAGAGACGGTGCTTCCTTCATGACTGGGACCATCGAGAGTTGTTCTTCCAGCACTCTACTCAGAGTCTTCAGTGGCATTACGCCCCCCCACCATGGCTGTTTGTCCACTCTCCGATGATTATACCCTAAGAGGCTTGTAATTAGCATTTTGGCTCCTCGGGCTGTATCCGTTTTGTGATTGCAGCCCGCTGGCCTTTAGGCCTTCTTGTATTCTCGCTTTCAAGTAATATAACTAGCAGTACTTTTTGCGCAAAAAAAATTGTCTTGGTATTGAGTTCTGGAGAGATTCAAATAGCACATTCATGAGTCAACTCAAGTATGTTGACAGTCTCCTAAAGAAGTTTCATATGGCAAATTGCAAGATTGTAGCCAGTCCCATGGAACAGAGTTTGAAACTTACAAAAGATTCAGAAAAGCCTACAGTCAATGGCAGGTACTACAGGCAACTCATCGGATCTCTTATATATCTAACTATCACACAGCCAGATATTTGTTAAGTAGTAAGCTCACTAGCACAGTTTATGGCAAATCCAAAATAGTCTCACTAGAATGCAGCCAAAAGAGTCTTGAGATACATCAGAGGTACAAGACAGTTTGGGATAGAATACAGAGGAAGTTATCCATGGTTGCATGGATACTGTGATAGTGACTATGCTGGAGATCATGAGACCAGGAGATCGACACAGGGATATGCATTTTTCCTTGGTCAAGCTGCTATATCATGGTTGTCAAAAACAAACAACCAACTGTTTCTTTGTCTTCGACTGAAGTAGAATATAGAGCACTCACTACAGGTGCATGTGAGGCTATGTGGCTCAAAAGACTATTGTCAGAAACATATTGCTTTCATAAGTCAAAGCCAACAACAATATACTATGATAATGCTCAATCATTGGCCAAGAATCCAGTATATCACTCCAGAACAAAGCACATTGATGTCAGAGAGCACTTCATCAAAGAAAGAGTGTTACTTGGTGACATCACACTACAACATTGTGATAGCAAAGAGAATGTTGCAAACATTACCAAACCACTCGGTAAAGAGCTATCCGAGAAACACCGACTAGCTCTTGGTTGATGTAGAGGAAGGACATTCCCATTAAAGGGGTGTGATGGAATATAATGCTCAGTTCTTCTTTGATTCCCCAGAATCATCATCTTGAGGGAAGGACTACTTCATGATGTTGATCTTGAGAAAAGGTGTTGAGAGTTCACGCTCAACATCATGTGATCACGTTTGCATAGCACCATCATGTGATCATATGTGCATAGCACTAATGCAATAGAGTGCTATAAAGGAAAGGGTTAGATGCCCTAACCCTAACCCTAAAGGGGTCCTGTATATATTCTACATTTTCAACTAAATCTAGTGTACAATTAGTCATTTTGGGTGTGCTCTCTAGCTGTGCCCTCTCTCCTCATCTCCACT
Source organism: Dipteris shenzhenensis (assembly GCF_047967505.1). Taxonomy (NCBI): domain Eukaryota; kingdom Viridiplantae; phylum Streptophyta; class Polypodiopsida; order Gleicheniales; family Dipteridaceae; genus Dipteris; species Dipteris shenzhenensis. The sequence goes on from NC_141619.1 coordinate 18,560,642, forward strand.
CTTCTCCTCTCCCCTCTTCATATTTTGTCAACTAAACCCTGCAACCCCCTCTGAACCCTAGAACTTCTAGATAGCTCTCTCAACCTTGTCTCCTTTTAGAACCTTGCAATCCCCTTTTAAATCCTTGAACTCACGTGGACGTGAGAGCCTCCATCAATCATTGTGACCCAGCACTCTTTCTCATCCATGCACGCATGAGATCTACTTTCCATGCTTTAGCCTATGCCTCTCTTCGGAATATGACCTGAGGACCTATGCTACACTTCTGAACACTTATGCTACAATGAGCAATGACACGACTATAGGTGACCAACACCCTCAGAACCTGCACTTGGGAGAAATAGTGACAACATTTTGGCATCGTTGCTGCCTGGGAGGTTAACACCTAAAGTGAAAATAGAGCACGTGTTTGCATGTGTGAAAAAGGACCCCCTTTGAAAGACCGTTCAAGACACATCCCTCAAGGAAAAGGAGTGAAAAAATGCTTCCAAGTGATGCAAAAGGATAATTTTGATTTACATAATCACATTCACCACCATCCAACTCATGAGCGGGTGCCAAATGTTCCCCGATGGGAAATCACCAGGCCAACGGAGGGGGGATGCCAAGGTGGGAAGCAGTAGAGGGGGAGTGAGTAGGGTGAAGAGAATGCTAGAGAGGGGAAACAATGATGAAGGGAGGCAATGGCAATGGTAGGGGGAAGGTGATGAGTAGCGGGAGAGAGGAGCAAAAGTGAAGGCGGGCTAAGGGAGCGAGCAGGAGCAACACAGTGGCATCCACACACTTAAGTCTACGATATGGCACTAAGAAAAAAGCTCACTTTCTTTCAAATACTTGGATATGAAGTGTGATATGCAATCAACATGGATTTTGTGAGCACCAAAAGCATTGCACAATTCAAATGAGATTCAACAATGACATCAAGATCAATATGGAAGTAAACAATGTACTTAGCATTGCAATTAATATGAATGTCAGTGATGCAAACATCCACACACTTAAGTCTACGATATGGCACTAAGAAAAAAGCTCACTTTCTTTCAAATACTTGGATATGAAGTGTGATATGCAATCAACATGGATTTTGTGAGCACCAAAAGCATTGCACAATTCAAATGAGATTCAACAATGACATCAAGATCAATATGGAAGTAAACAATGTACTTAGCATTGCAATTAATATGAATGTCAGTGATGCAAACATTTAGACAAAAAGGGAAGGCACATACAATCTACTAACATATAAGAAAACATGCAAGAACATAAAAATTACAAAATCTTAATAAAATGCAAGTATGATACTGATTATGGAAGCAGATAATGGACTTATCAATGCAATTGATATGAATATCCAATGATGCAAACCTTTAGACAGAAGGAGAAGGCATATATACTATACAAGCATCATATAAGCAAAATATGCAAGAATAAAAATTTGCAAGCATATAAGGGAAATATGCAAGGTGAAAATTTTGCCAAAGCATAGTCGAATGCAAGCATATTACTGGTAATGAAATGCATAGGGCACACAACACAATTTATGCAAAAGTCTATAAAAGAAGAAGAACCTGCAACTATGAGAAATGTAAGTCTAATTATTGATGAAAGTTCAACACATAATGAACATTTTTTTGAGAGTAATGAACGTATCTCTAACACTTAAATCGCTCCATTAGACGGCAACATAATATCATAGGTCTATTTCAAGAAATCCAACAACAAGGAAAGAACTTTGAATAGTTTAATGTAATAGCCCACCTTTCCTTGAAGTTTTGAAACAATTGAATATACAACATATGAGTTTTCCCTAGTCCATTCTAAAGTTTGGTGTGATAAACCTTGTAATGAAGAAGAACTAGAAGAATATGTAAAGAAGATCATGAAAAAATGGAAAGAACAATGCAAGAGTAGTTATGGAAGCCTAGAAAAGGCATGTTGGATTATACAAGAGAATAATATGAAATTCCATCAACCGTATTAACAAGCTAGAAGAAGACAGTTCAAAATTCACTTCAAGGAATACAAACATGTACACGATGATAGTTCAAAGAATGCAAACATGTATGTTGACAACATACAAAAAGATAGTTTAGAAACCAAAACCAACACATTGGTGCGACGAGAAAAAGTCGCCATGATCTACGAACATGGAAATCCAAAAAGAAGTATGTACAAAATGCTTTCCAAATCCTATGTTTAAATCCTTATGAAAAATGTTTTTCAATATGCAAATCCTATATAACAAGATGATCATGTTACTCTCCTTTTTTTTTAATGATACATATTTGGGGAGGAAAATACCAATATGAATTTACTATATTTGACAATGGAAATTTTTTGCCATAGTATCATAATGACATCTTTTAACAAGATGCAAATGCAAGAAACCTTGTAGCGTAGCTTAGTACTGAGGATGAAAGTTCCACATATAGTTGTTGTCTCTATTTCTCCCAAGTCCAGGTATCGAGGGTGTTGGTGGTTACCTACAGTTGTGTCGTGGAGGATCAAGGGAGGAAGGAGGAGGTGGAGGGAGGAGGAGAAGGGTGGAGGAGGAGGAGGAGGGAGGAAGAGGAGAAGAAGGGGGAGGATTGGAGATTGCAAGGTTAGATCAAGCTATCACACGATAGTCTTGAGGGAGGGAGATCAATCACATGAACACAATTATAGTGAACTTGAACACTAAACCCCAAAGAGTGAGAGATTCATTCCATTGAGAGAGATTTATACATGTTGGTCTCTACACAATTCATAGGTACCTCCAGGGTGCAACATTTTTCTTAGGGGACCTCTTGGACAAGAGTCCCTCAACTTTTTTGGGGGGACCTCTTGGGTCTCTACACAAAGTGGGGCTACCTCATGAGTCCTTCCACAAAGTTGGGGGACCTTTTGAGTCCCTACACAAAGTGGAGGAACCTCATGAGTCCCCCCACAAAGTGGGGACCCTGATGAGTCCCAAAGTGGGAGGACCTTTTGAGTCCCTCCACAAAGTGGGGGGACCTCAAAAAGTGTAGGATTTTAATCTTTCTCTCTCTAGCTTTAGTATTTCTCTCTCTAGATCTTGATTTTGCAAGTATGATTAGAGATTTTCTAGAGATGATTTTGGTTATCCTCATCCTTTTAGATTCATCATACCATCTTCCAAGCTCAATATATTACATAAGCGGAGCTTTGCCATTACTCTATACACACAATGATCTCATCTTCAGTGCTCTAGACTGCACTTCTAAACCTTGTTGTCCCTAGCAATAGTGCCAAAATGGTGTCTCTGTTTCTCCCAAGTCCAAGTATAGAGGGTGTTGGCCACCTACAGTTTTTCCATTTCTCTTTGTAGCATAGGTGTTCACAGGTGTAGCATAGGTCATTGGGTCGTATTCCGATGAGAGGTGTAGGCTGAAGCATGGAAAGTAGCTCTTGTACTCACGTAGGTGAGAAAGAGGGCTAGATCACAACAATGGGTGGAGAATCTCACCTTCATGGAAGGGGGTTATAGGGTTTAGAAGGGGGATAAGGTTGAGACAGCTAACTACTACAAGTTCCAGTGTTCACAAAGGGTTGAAGGGTTCAGGAGGAGCCTAGGGGGGAGGAGCAAAGAGCTAGTCTCCTTCGCGACTTCAAGGGGTAAAGGGTTGAGAAGGAGGATCAAGGGAGGAAGGAGGAGGTGGAGGGAGGAGGAGAAGAGAATGGTATATGAGGAGAGTCTGTTTTGTGATGGCTAAGGGACACACAACTTTTGCTTTATGGTCTGCATCATTTCATCTTTTACTCTTAGGGCCATGGCTTGTGGTGTGATCCTTGTTGGAAGTGCTTCTCTTATCTTAATATTTCTTATTGCAATGACTTGATTTATAGTCATCACTGTCGTCGCTGTCAAGATCAGTCAGGCTGCCATCCTCAATGTCAATTATAGCTTCATCAGTGTCGCTGAAATGTGCATAGCTGCTAACTTTTTTTATGTCCTTGCAAATGGATTTTTCAGTCCAAAGATAAACCATGCTATGAGGTACTTGTCATCCGGATGGGGAACACACTTTGCTATTAATATTTTCATTCTTCCTAAGTATGTTCTGACCTATTCTTTCTTGCACATTTCTATATTTCCTAGTTGCAAAGCGGGATCATCTTGTAGCCTTTCTGTTTGAAACCTTCTTCTGAATTGCTCAGATGTGGCTCTTCTGTCTACGAGAAGGTCAAGGTACCATTCCATGGCCTCATCAGTTACGACCATTGAAAAACCACATGGCTTTGGTTTCATTTGATTGATCGCCCCCACCACAGCATGATGCATCGAAGACTTGAAGGAATCTGACGGGATCCCAACGTCCATTGTACTTTGCCATTTCCAATTTGCCAAAGTGTCTTCTACCATTGTTATTGTTGTTGTGGTTGCATTGTGGACCAAAGTAATCTATGGGATGCAGATCATCATCATTATCTATTTCTTCTTCAACCCTTAGGTCCTCCATGCTGCTTGTCGATGGTGAGAGGTTGAATTCTTGGAGAGCATCGAGGGTAGAAGAAAGTTTGCGAAAGTATGCAGGTACTAGTCTTTGTCCAGATCTTTGTCCAGATCTGAGGTTCATACATAATGCTTAATTGTATCTTTCAAGTGAGTGCACTTCACTTTGAAATCCGCAATTGATTCTATTTTTCCAGCCCAAAAATGGCAAAAAATATGCAATTAACAGGTTGAATTCAGTGCCTACATAGTGGCGCTACCGAGAATTCAAAACGATAGTAAAAAGACTTAAATTTTTTTGGTTTAATATAGGACTTTGCATGCGTGAAATTTTGGTTCAGACCAGGTGCAATTTGGCCTTCAAAATTCTTCAAGATACGAGTCCTTGAAGAAGGGGCAAAAATGCACACTTTTAAGAAAGAGACCCTTTTTTTTTTGGAGGTGGGGGTGTATGTTTAAGAGGGAGGGATAACTTAACCTAATCTATTGTCCCTAACTAAATATGAGTTTGTTCCTCCCCCTTTTTTTCCTCTCTTTTCTTTTTGCCTACCCTAACCTAAAGTCCTATGGTTAGCTTGACTAACCCAAGGGCTGGTTAGTTTTACCCTTAATCTCTCTCTCCTCTCACTCTCTCTGTATTCTCTCACTCTCTCTCTATGTGGTGGCGGTGACAGTGACATGGAATGTGGCGACGACAAGTGGTTTTGGCATGACAAACAGACGGAGGGTGTAGTTGAGGGAGTCGAGAAGGTGCACTAGGCGTGAGGTGGGCACGATGTGCATGTGGAGGCATGGTGTGTGAGGCACGCATGCATAGAGGCGAGATCGGCACGACATGCGAGGGGAGGCAAAGGCGATGGCGGTGCATGACATGATACGAGGTGGAGGTGGAGGCGTTCGGTGCACGACACGAGGCAGAGGCACGGCACACAATGCACAGTGCAAGGCACGAGGGAGGGTGGCACATGGCACACAGTGTGGTGCATGAGGGGGGGTGCAATGCTATGGCACGGTGCATGAGGGGGGACACAATACATGAGGCATGCACGGCACGGTGGGTAGCAAGCAACAAAGGCACATCAAAGCGTGGAGGGCAAGGCGAGCACTAGCGCTAAGGCGCGATGACAAGGTGTGATGGCATGGTCGCTGAGGGGTGCTATGGTCGTCGACAAGTTTGTGCTCTCGAGGCGGTATGATTGCCGAGGGACTGCTCACCCGAGGTGGTGCATCCACCAAGGGGGTTGTGTGCAAAGGGTGTATACGAAGTGGGAGAGGGATGGGACGGGGGTGTGAGAGAGAAGGGGTGGTGGGGTGAAGAGGGGGGTGGAGAGGGGTGGAGGGGGTAGAGGGAAGAGGGTGGAGAGAGGGGGTGGAGAGAGGTGGGGGGTGGAGGAAAGAGGGTGGAGAGAGGGGGTGGAGAGAAGTGGGGGGAGGGGGAGAGGAGGGGTGGATGGAGGTGGGAGGTGGAGAGAGAAAGGAGGAGGGAGGTGGGGAGATGGTAGGAGACGGTGGTGGTGGTGGTGGGAGGGGGAGGGGGAAGGGGAGATACAGGGGGTGGGGTTGGAAAAGGGGAAGGGGGTTTGTGGGGGAGGGAAAGGAGGGGTGGTGGTGGAGAGAGATTAGGGGTGGGGGAGAAGATGAGGTGGTGGGTAAGGAGAGGAAGGGAGTGGAGAGAGGTTAAGAGATTGTGGGGTGGAGGGGGAAAAAGGAGGGTGGAGGGGGGTAGAGAGATAGTTACCTTGAGTGGTGGAGGTGGGGGATGGATGAAAAAAGTGGGGTTGGTGGTGGTGCAAATGGTGGATGGAAGTTGGAGGGCCGAAAATGGAGGCAGATGGAAAATATGGAGGCTTGGTGGAATTTGGAGATGGAAGTGGCTTGGAAAAGTGTGGGGAAAGAGGTGAGAGGGGGGGTGGTGTGTTGCTTTTCTAGGATGTGGGGGAATTAAGGGTTAATTTTGGGTGTTTTGTGTACCTCCTCCTGATCCAAGAGCATATGTTCATTGTGGCTAATATTGGATGTAGCCATCACCTCCTTCTAGGTAGGAGGCCCAAGATTTGGTCCCCCGCAGTTGGCAGGAGCGGAGAGGTTTGTATCTTAGCCTCGTAGACAGTGACCTCCGAGGTTTTCGACTAGGGCAAGCTTATAGCAGGCAGGGTAGTATGGATGGGGCTTCACGTAGGGGGCCTTAGGATAGGGGTCCTGAACATATATGCACAAGGTTGCAAATAGCATCGGCCGACCTTTTGGAGACATTTGGTAGAGTTCCTCCCCCGTGCTTCCCCAATGTGGATTCATGGGTTGTTGTTTGGAGCCGACTTCAATAATCTAGAGTTCGCACAGGATAAGCACGGGGGGACTTCGTTCTCAAAGATGTTGGCAGCATAGTGAAGCACCTGGGAGTAGTTTGTTTTTGTAATCAACAGCGGTAGTAGGGATACATGGAGGGAGGAAGAGTTTACTAGGATCCTAGGAAGTCTTCACTTCTCTTTTGGGCAGAGGAGACATGATTTATTACTTGAGCATCTGGACCAGTTCTATGTTGAGGACCTGGGCTATGCACAGAGGGAGAGCCACATGCATCTTAGCAAGTACTATGATGTTTGAGTATATGTCTGAGTATACTCCACCTTGAGTAGTCTCGCCTAGATCTTCCCTAGAAAGAGATCCGTGTTCTAGAGAATTTGCTTCAGGAGGTAGAGGTCCAACACTCCACAGTGGAGATTTGGCAGCAGCTAGAGGGAGTACTATCAATGGGATGGGCAACTTGGGTAGCAGAGGCCATCCTGAGGAGCAGCATTGAGCTCTAGTCCTAGGCACTCAGGAGGAGACTTGCTTTGCAGGAGAAGGAGAGAGACTTGAGAAGGGATCTAGCTTCTATAGAGCAACAAAGGGAGTAGGAGCCAGGCTCCATGTGGCTCAGTGAGAGATATGAGGCTACGAGGCTAAACCTATAGGATATGGAGGTGCAGAGGGCGGAGTTCTCTTATCATTGATCCCATGCCAAATGGGTGCAGCAAGGGGATAGGATGACTCGACAGTTTTTCCTGGCCACTGGGCCATGTTTAGCAGGGACACAGCTATAACATCTTAGAGATGCATAGGGTTAGATGCACATGGACCCCCCAAGATATTTTGGAGATGACCAGAACTTTTACAGGAAGCTATTTCAGTCAGAGGAGGAGACCCCCACATGCCTTGTGGCCAGGGAGGCAATGTGGGAGTAGGTCTTAGCAGTGGTATCTCCGGGCCTGAGCAGACGCTTAGAGGCCCTCTTCACAGAGGAGGAGCTTTGGAAGGCTCTTAAGGACCTTCCTCCTTAGAAGTTCCCAAGTGAGGATGGACTAACTCTGACTTTCTTTCACTTCTGTTGGGAGAGGATTCACACTCCGCTCAAATGGGCCTACCAGGAGATTTTTGATATAGGTTCTCTCCCACCCTCCCTGAGCCATGGCTAGATTTGTTTACTATCGAAAGGGGGGAACAGAGCAGACATTTGGTAGTGGAGGCCAATTACCCTGGACATCCCATATAAGATCCTAGCCAAGGTCTTGATTTTACGGTTGAGGCCCCACCTTCGAGACATCATTCACGACACACACACTAGCTTTGTTTGGGAATGCTGCATCCTGGACAACATCTTTACATTCTGAGAGGCAGTGGATTGGGCAAAGGAGGAGCTGCAGCCTCTTGCTATCCCTCTTGGATTTCGAGAAGGCATACAATAGGGTGGAGAGGTCCTTCCTAGAGGGCACGATCCAAAGATTACATTTTTTAGAGAAATGGATAAGAGGGGTTTCAGCCCTTTATGCAGGGAGCTCCTGTCAGGTGACCATCGGTGGCCATGTGAGAGAGACCTCTCTTTTGTCCCGCTTAGTTCGACAGGGTTTCCCTCTTGCCCCTTTCCTTTTCCTCTTTGTGACAGAGGCAATGGGTTATTTTCTTCACTCCTCTCAAGTCGCTGGCCTCTTCAGCATTAGACTCCCAATCTGTTAGGAGGATGAGTTGCTAAACTTAGAGTTTGTGGATGCTACAACTCTATTTATGGAGGGTGGTTCAGTGCAGAGCCTTAAGATGGTCAGGGGGGCCTTGACCATTTATTGTGAGGCCTCTAGAGCATGGAACAACTAGACCAAATCGATTGGCTTCTTCACGGGCATGGAGGAGGTCCAGGAGACAAGCAACTAGAAGGAAGCCCTTAACTTCACGTGGATCCCACGTGGGTGGACAACCAGATACCTGGGATGTCAGGTGGGGTGGGTATCTTGGCAGAGCAGTAGATCGCCCCAGTTCTTGAGAGCATTAGGTGCAAGCTTCTCTATTGGAGATCAGCCAAGCTCTCTCTTGCAGGTAGAGCTAGGTCTTACTCACAACGTCCTGGTATATTGCATCATGTTGGTGTTTTCATAGGGGATGCATGGGCCAACTTAGAATATTGCTATGGAATTTTCTTTGGGAGGGCTTGGATGGCACGCGGAACACCAGGGCTAGAGTGGCGTGGCAAACAATGATCCTCCCACAATCGAGGGATGGGATGGGCATCATAGACCCAGAGATGCAAAGTCCTGGCCCAAAGTCCTGGCCCTCCTAAGCAAGCTGGTGGTTCAAGTCATCACATCAGGCACAGATCCTTGGAAGCTCCTCCTTCAGACGGGACTTCTTAGGAATAGCCCTTGGACCGGGGGCCAATGGTAGGAGTCTTACAGGTGGATATTCTCGGAGGCAGCGCTCACAAGGAGGGGCTCCCCATTCATGAAGAGCTTGATCAGGGTATGGCATAGGGTCTCACAAGGACTCATTCGGGCCAGTCCTTCTTACAGGGAGTATTTCGAGAGAGCTGATTCTTTGGCACCCTGAGGTCAGAGATACAGATGGATGGATGCTAGGGCAGAGGATGTGCATTGGATAGGCACAGTGGGACAATGCTCCCGTTAGATCTTTCTGGGCCTAGAGAGAGCTCCCCAAGGATCCAGAGGCCAGGATGATGGCACTCTCTCACTTGTGAGGAGAAAGTATACTAGTGGCAAAGATTGATTCAATGATCCCCGAGTCATGGTGGGAGGGGGTGCAGCTCGTGGGTGGACACCCCACTGTTGGGACGATCAATTCTTGCAGACGGGGGTGCCTCTCAAGGTCCAGTTCTTTAGAGAGCATCTAGGATTTATCCATCATAGGTTTATAGGGTGTCGCTCCTACATGGCAAGTTAGAGAGGGACTTGGAGGAGCTGGCAACTTTGGAGGATTTAGAGTGGTAGAGGATCAGGGTTGTTGGTCGCTTGGGCAAAGAGTGGCATATTGATATGAGCACGGTCCTATCTAGCCTAGAGGGAGCGGTTTGGTGTCTCTGGCTTTAGGAGGGCAAGTTGCTTGGAGATATACAGTGGGACCTAGGGGGCCAATACGATAGGGTCACTCAGATAGGATAGAGGAGATGCCCTTGTTTTCTTACACAACACACATTGGCAAGTGCATCCACTTAGAGGCAACAGCTTGGACCCCCTTGAGGGAAGGTTCCTAGGGAGGTGGTCAGCCGCATCTGGCCATGACTTTGGACTAGCCTGAGACTACGGAAGATATCGTACTTCTTCTGGATGGTGGCTCATGGGGGTCTTCTGATTGGTCCTTGGCTGCTTGCGAGTGGACGACATCTGCGCTTGTTGTACCGAGGGAGCATTGGAGACAATCCCACATTGCTTATGGAGTTGTCCGGTGGCACAGAGCATTTAGACAGCATTTAGACAGCAGCTCTTCGGATTGTGTCTAGGATGCAAAGGATGCAGAGAGACTTTACATGGGGGATGGTAGCGTGGCTCACAGAGGGTCGCCATGCTTTGTCTATTGATCCAATCTCACTGGCGTACATGATTCATGGTGAGGTCTTTGAGATGGAGTTTCTTGAGGCAGAATTGCCATTTTGCACCTGCCCATAGCATTTGCAGGGGGGATAGTGTTTGGGAGACAATGGCTAGCATCACGACCTGGAATATCTGGGTCGCCCGTTGTAGTCAAGTGATGGGAGGGTAGCAGGTTCCACCTGCAGCTACATTGGTAGCCATCTGGTAGGACATTATCTTCACTCTGCGAGCCAGCTGGGAGCATGGTAATTAAGACTCATGAGGAACCGCTGAGAGGCATGAACGCTTCTGTAAGGCTTGGCCTGCAGGCGTATTCTACATAATCTTCATGGTGGGCGATATCCACTGGATGTATAGGCCACCAGCTTAGCTGTCAGCCCCTGTTCCAGACACTCCCTAGGCAATGACTAGGATTGTCGATCGACCGGTATTGGATAGCCATGTCTTCTCTTTGTATTTACCATCATCATCCCTACTAATTAGGGGAGATTTGGGGTCTCAAAAGGGCCTCCAATTAGTGTTTCCTAATTTCAAGGGATTAGAGTGGGATTTGAGGTGTACCAATGAGAGTGCTCCTTTGTGTGGGACAATGGTACATTGAGGTGTACAAAAGGACATGTTGTGCAATTATGGGTGGGGAGACCTCTCACCCATGGTATACACCCATGGTCCTCACTCCTAGCCATTGATCTAGTCTCCAATCCAAGGGTCACATTCAAATTTATGGTAGATCACTCCCAGCCATAAGATCAAGGGGTAGATCCAAGGGAGGGGATGAGAGAAAAAAGCGCTTCAATCTAAGCCATAGATGAGAGGAAAGTGTGCTTCAATCTAGGCCATAGATCAAGGGGTGGATCCAAGGGAGGGGATGAGAGAAAAAAGCGCTTCAATCTAAGCCATAGATGAAGGGATGGATCCAAGGGAGGGGATGGATGCAAAATGTGCTTCAATATGGGCCATAGATCAAGCATGGATCCAAGGGAGGAGGTGAGAGAAAGAGGCGCTTCAATCCGGGCCACCCATTATGGCGCTTCAATCCGGTCCATCCATCTTGATCTTGTGATCTCCACCCTCCATGGAGAGCCTCTCAATCCCAGCCCTTCATGAAGGATCTCCATCTCCACCATAGATCTTGAATAGATCTAATGGCCTACAATGAAGCGCATTATCCCTCTTTATTAGGCCTTCCCCTTGTCAGATTTGGAGGCCTCTAAAGTCAACCTTGGCCCCATCCAAGGCATCCCAGGCCCTTGATCCATCCTCCATCCAAGGGCCAAGATGACCCATGTCAGCTTAGTAAATGCCAGGGTCCCTCATACCCTTGGGTTACCATAGTAGGTCACTTTTGATTAACTTAATCTCTTCTTTAATCTATTCCTTATGAGGCCCTTTTGAGACCTCAAACCTCCCCTAATACGGTTTGGTAGTAGCTCATTTGTATGGGGTTTTTCAAGCATTAATAGAAAGTTCTTCTCTTTGCCCAAAAAAAAGTGTGTGGATGCCTATAAAACTTTTGTTGGATTTGAAGTACATCCATTCTAGGGTTTGTTTTTTGCTCCATATTGTCAGTACTTGAGCTGTAGCTTTCTAATGCATATTTTTCATCCAAATATTCTTCAAAAATCCTTGAAGTTTTTTCTCTGACTTTTGATTTCTTCTAAAGATAACATGGCTAGAACTGGCCAACTAGTGTGAATTGTTCAAAATCTATCATATGTTTTGACATCTCATCAACTCCTAAGGTAAGTGCTAGATTGCCTGCATGTTTTTCTTTTTGAATGGGTATCTCAAAATCTATCATATGTTCTAACACTTTCTAACATCTCATGAAATATAATGTGAGTGCTAGATTTTATGTATGTTTTTTCTTTTTGGCCCAGGTAAGGTCTATGGAAAGTGCGTGATTTTTTCACTCATCTAGGCAGATGCCTTCTTTTCCTTTGATTTTACTCAATTAAAAAAGTGGTTAATGAATAATGATACGTTAAGTGTTAATCAACTTTAAGCATTTAAGTCATAGCTTGAGTACTACTACTTTCATTAAAGGCAAGGCCATAGTGGTTTTGCCACCTTGTTAAATTGGTATCTCATCAAACCATGGATGATTCCTTAGCCTTCTCATGGTCTTCTCATAACTAGGTTGTTCACTTCTTCTACAAAACTGTCTTCCAGGTGTTATTTCTATAGCAATTCCTCTCAATCCCTCTTCCAAGGGTGCATATAACTTTCATGAGCTTGTTTCCCTTGTCATGTATCATAAATAGGATCAATAGGGGCTTATTGGGACTCCACACTGCCATAGCTTTTCCTTGCCAAATCAATTGCTCTATGATCCTATGCATCTTGGGTAATACTTTCGTGGTCACCTTCTATCTTAGCTTAGCCATTCCCTAGAGTGCTATGCATCTAGCTAAGTACCTAGAGTGCTATGCGTCTAGCTAAGCATGCAAAATTCTTGCATTGAAGTACCACATATACACTTTCAACCCTCCTTAATATCCCATTGTGATCTTCAAATGCCGACAATGGTTCTTTCCCTTAGAGTTTCCTTACTTCAATCCCACCTTTGCGACCTACCAATGTGCTCATCGATTACTCACCTAAGGCTTGGGAGTACACGTTGAAGGAAACAAGTCTTGTCAACAAAGTGATGTGTGAACTCATATTGACTAGAGGTGACATTGTTACAATGCATAGTGAATGATTTGATGTGATGCTTGCAGAAGGTTGCTAGAATTTTTTTGACAATGCAATGTCAGAGAAAGAATTGATAACCAAAAACTACCTGACATGGCTCTCTCTCTAACAACACACATTACGCGCAATGAAAGAGCCACTGAATCTAAGTCTAGAACTTGGAATCAAGAAGTGCCATTCACAAACTTAAGGAGAGTTCTTTTACCCACTAACTAATCCACTATCAATTGGGGTTTAATATAAGAAACTGTCCCTTATGGTTGTCAATCGAGTTGTTAACAAAAGACCTGACCTGTTGTTAGTACCAACCATCATGCTCAATCCTATTGATGTCATGTTGACTAAATAGTCAATAGTAAGTTCTTGGGCTTGAAACATGGCCTTACCTTGCCAGATGCTAACCTTGGTCTTACTTGACTTGACCTTGGTTACACGAGTGCGATCTATAGGAGTGACAATATTGGAAAGGCTTCACACATGAGAGCATGTGAAGTGTGAGGCATCCAACCTTCCCTTTTCCAAGCTTGTTCATTTCTCCAACTTTCCAAGCACATGACGTCTGAGACAACCAACCTTCCCTTTTCCTGGTAACATGAATGTTATCTGCATGTGTGACAATATTGGAAAGGCTTTGCACATGAGAGCATGTAAAGTGTGAGGCATCCAACCTTTCCTTTTCCAAGCTTGTTCATTTCACCAAAGCAGATGAGGTCATGAAGGTGGGTTTGTAGCACAAGTATAGCCTACAAGTTCGTGCTATAGCTTTCTATAAGGTGCAAACCCATCCTGCCATGATTTGGCCATCCATTTTTGGCTAGCTTGGCGATCCATATAAAGGCTTGCAAAATGCCCGTAAAGCATCAGTGGAACAAAGTGTAGCTAGCTACTTGTGTCACGAGATGCATAAGTGTAGTTGCAATGTGCAAAATGCCTAAGGAGCATCGATGGAACACACTGTAAATAACTACTTAAGTCACGAAAAGGGTAGTCGCTAGTTGTAGCATAAATGTGAGAGCACGTGTTGAGTAGAGCAGTCTTTTAAGAGCATGTGTTGGATGGAGTAGCCTCTCAAGGCGATGATCGATCGGCACTTAGAGCATGAAGTGCATGCATGCTAGAAGCATCATGAGGTATTGGTAACAGGTTAGGCCATGAGTGTGTTTAGAGACGACACCCACCCATGTTGCTCGCCCATGCTGCATGTAATAAATCTGGGCCATGGATAGATATGGATGGGCAAACTTCCATACCCATGATTCATGGGCATGCTTACTGTAGGATAGTCTGTAAAAACCCTTGGAGCACTTCCTTGCGCACTGAAAGTGTAGCAGTCCACTACCCAACTAGCATTGGCAAAATGCAAGCCCATGAAGGCTTGCAACTACAGGTTTTGCAAGCTGAATGCAGGGATTGCAGACTGTTGCACCCAATGTCAAAATGTCTAGGCCAATGACAATGCTGGGGCATTGCGAGGATGGGCTAGAATCATCCAATTTCTGGATGCTGGGTTGGAGCTACTGGAATGCGAGCCCTGAATCCTCACGCAATCCTAGCCCTGCACAAGACTATTTGCCAAAGGTGTTGGGTCAGCACCATTAGCCTGTGTGATGCTTCGGCACGTCAGCAGGGTGAGCCACGTGGCATGCGTTGCCAGGTGAGCGGGCATGCCACTTGGCAGAGGGAGAGGCCAAAGATTGTCATCGGTTCTTGTTTTCATTCATTCATCTTCATCTTCTTCTTCTTCTTCTTCTTCGTCTTCATCGCCATCGCCATGTTCGTTTGCAGCACCAGTCCTCTTCCATGGCGTCCACTCCTCATCCGAAACAGCACCACTAGGTCCGGCTCATTCTCCGGGACTAACTCGCGCTTCTCCTTGCTCTTTGCTCTCTCCTCTCAAGCTGCCCTTCAGGCCCAGCGCAGTACGTGTTTCAAATCTGTAAAAGATTCAAGTTTTCTTGCTCAAGCGTCCGTTTTTCTTTCCGAAAAACACGTGAAGGTCTATGATCTTGCATAATTTGGACCATCATAAACTTTCCTTCAGATTTGCAGAGTTTCGCTTCGGAAGCTATCAAGTATGCAAATCCAAGAAGAGGAGAAGCGAGAAATTTAGAAGAGGCGTTGATGAGTGGTGAGCCTTTCATTACGCTGTGATCCCCAGTAACATCGCAATTTTGACTCCTGTCCCGATACACTTTACTTCGTCTCTGTGTACACCTCGTGTTGTTGACGACGATTATCTGACGTTGTCTTCCAGTTCCAGACCTTGAAACTATTCCCTACAAAGTCGTGAGAAGAGAGGACGACTATGAAATTCGGGAAGTTGATGTAAGCTTTGTTGGGGGTCAGATTTTCTCGTAGGCTATTGTGAAGATATTGGTTGGCCACACACTAACGACCGTGATGGTCTTTTTAATTGTCGACCTAGTCTTACGTTGTGGCAGAGACTGTGATGCCTGGAACGTCGGGTTTTGATTTCTACGGATCCTCTCAGGGATTTAACACTCTGGCCGCATACCTGTTCGGCAAAGTATGATCAAGTGAAGATTTCGTCATAGTTGAATTGCTTTTTAACTTCTTTAGAATGTTATATCCTCCACTCTTATCTGACATCAGAACAAGAAGAGAGAAGAGATGGAGATGACTACACCTGTAGTAGTGTCAAGAAGCCAACCTGAAGGGGAAAAAATGGATATGACGACCCCCGTTATTTCAAGACAGGTGCGCGTTTCTTCGTCTTATTAACCAACAGAATTTGTAAATCCAGCAGCTGCCAAGTCCCTTACGTTGCAATCAATAAGGGGTTAACGCGACGTAACTCTAGAGTTGTCTTGTAATGTAATCAATGACGTTCTTCCGTGTAGATGAAAAACGGTGGACAATGGCAGATGTCCTTTGTAATGCCATCGAAATATGGGGATGACTTGCCTCTACCAGTAGATAATTCGGTCAAGATTAGACGAGTTCCACCGAAACTGATTGCAGTGACAGCGTTCTCAGGTAGCTTTAACTGACCTTCAGGAATAAGACATTATTAGCTGCGGTTCTCTGGGTTGTCGCTTTCTAGTGATACTTTTACACAGAGCATGCAAAAAATTTATGTTCCAACTTCATCACATGTTGAAAGCTTGAAAGTATCAGGATATTGAATGCGAATGAGGCATTACGTCGGCAGACATATTGGAAAACCAACAGCAACAGGAAGCTTATGAACAGGGGGAATGTGCCATTGTATCACCTATTTTGGTTGGTATCTAACCTCAATGTATATTTTCTTCTACCAGGGTATGTGACAGACGAAGAAGTGAAACAGCGCGAACTTAAGTTGCGTAGTGCACTTGAAAGAGACACAAAAGTTAGGATAAAGGAGTCTGCAGAGGTAGAGGTGTCACAGGTGTGCTCCCTTCCTATTTCCAGTTCCTAATTAAAATGAAGGTCTCAACATGAGGCTATGTTAAACAACTTTCCAATTTGTCTTGATTCTTAAAACGATACTCCTCTGGACACACTAGTTCCTGTCATTCATTGTCATTACAAAAGACCAAGAACCCCAAAAATGTTTTTAGGCAAGTATCAAGTAGAGGGCATTTGCTGTGCAATCAAAGGTACTTGGAAGTAGAGGACTCAGTGCAAGTCTCAGACCAAATGAAGCTTCACACCTCCAAGGTCAGCATCATCTTCTCAAAAACATGTCTTTTTCAAAACCCGACTGGTTTTTCCTTAGTTTCTCCTCATTCCCTTGACCATTTTCTCTCAAAATTCACCAACAGGTAGCCCATAGGGTCGCCTAAGTGCACCTCATAATGGTGGCTCCAACAAGTTGTATCATCGGAAATGGCACGGGATAGGACGAGTGTAAGCACAGGCTGTAGAAAGACAATTTCCAGAAACCCTCTGGAGTGGAAGTGCGCCTATATGAGGGGAATCTATGGCTGAAAGGGTTTGGACAATGGTCGCCTACATTGGGAGAACAAGCGCTTGGAAATTCTGCTCAAAAGAGGAGAAAATGGAGAAGGAGAGAGTGTGAGGAAGAAGATGATGACATGGCACTCAAGGAGGTCTCAAGGAGAGTGAACCAAGGCTCTGATACCACATGTTGGAGTTGCAAGAAGGATTGAGCAAGTGAAGCAAAAGAGAGTTTATTCAAGAGAGACAGGCCCAATATATAGGCTCCAGTTACATCCAATAGTGACATCGCATGTGAGCTTAGTAGAGCATCTAGATCCACAAATCTCTCAATCAGTTCCATGATTCTCTCAATCGCACACCACACACCTAGATTCACTCATTCACACCTACCGACACCTATCCAAGGCACACCATGTGTTCACACACTCACAACCTTAGACCTTAGGACTCTAGATCCCATTACATCAATTTGAATGTGCAGTATAATGCACGGTTCTTTTGGGATGATGCACATTGCATGATAGTCATCACCAAAGCTTCAATTTTAAGGCATTAAGTATAAGACCTATGAAAATTGCTCTTATCTGAAACATCTCTTAAACTGAGCTCTGTTGCTTCTGTATTGGCTAGCCTTCTCCTTTAGTGCTAGCCTTCGTCATGGCTGAGTCTGCCCTTCACCTCCGCAGTGCCGATAGAAACTCAGTATGAAGACTTAGTATAAATGGATGCTCAAGTATGTGTGGGTGTGTGGATTTGTATGTGTGAGAGCGTATGTTTATACTATGGTCTAAACCCACTATTGGGCGCCAATGAAGTTAGTGAGGATGTCATAGTAGCTAGTCCCTGCTATGCGTGATGGAGTTTATGGTTTTCAACGTTATGAGTTTCTATCATGAGATTGAAACTGCACTATGAGTTTGGGCATGTTCCTGGATTCATCTAGATATATATTTGCTTCTGTATTGGCTGCTGTGGAAGAGTCAGATGGTGTCCCGCCTTGTGAGCCCAAACTGCTTCCACTAGGATGACTGATCTGCTGTAGATCTGCTGGGAACTGACAAATGCTGCTGTTGGTCTGACCTTCAAGTCTGCAGATGGTTGACTGCACTGCCGAGGACTTGGCACTGGAAGCTGATGCGAAGAATGAGGCCCAAGGCCTCCAATTAAAGGCCAGGAGGACCTGATCTGGCAAACTGCTCTAAGTGTTTGTCCTGCCAGCCGGCTGTCCTGGCTGACCAGGATAGATCTGCCCTGCCCGACCAGGTCTGTGGTTCTCTGACCTGACCTGGCCGTCCCTAGGGCCTTTTGGAAGGATCAAGGGTGGGAACGACAGTAAGCGTGTAGCACTCATGGCACGAAAGCAGCCCCTTTGGAACCCCATTGCATGCGATGAGACTTCTTACACATTCATTGGCCCTCCTGCAATCTCCACTGCTGATGTGATACATTTGGCATCACTTTCAGATGCATTATGCCTTATCAACCTTGAACTGTATGCCAGTTGGCATCCACAGCTCTTTTTAGGTCACCATAGCACTTTCCAATTTTAGGCCCTTGGGTATTCCAAGGCAGGTTATTTGACCTTATGGATACTGAGGAGTCGTGCATCCCAATCGTAACGAGAAACAATCTTTGACCATTTCTTTTAACATTGTAACCTATTGAACCAAAGCCAACAAAGGTTTCAACGCATGAAGGCTATTCCAGATCTACATCTATATACCTCTTACTAGTTACATCAAACCAGAATGCAACTTTACTTTTCTTCAGAAATTAGCATTGTCAATGATAAGCTGCCAGTTACTCTTTACATCTGGTGAAGCAATTCACTTTGTTTTACCTTGGTTATACTCTTAAAGCATCAGATCTTGATGTGCTTAGGATTATCAACGCACGATTGATAAAACAAATTAGGGAGCTTTAAAGCCTATGTATTTCTGGTCTGAGGTAGTGTTCAGTGTTACAAACATCCCCTCCCCTTTGCTTCCCATCTCTCTCTCTCTCTCTCTCTCTCTCTCTCTCTCGCATGCACATACGCATGTAGGCCCACATGCACGTGCATCATGGGCATGCACACACTACATTAGACCACTCATGCATTCCTAATTGCAATTTCCTCGCTTATGTTTCGATGGTCATTGATGAGATTGTAAGACATTTTTTTCTCCTTAAGTAGTTTCTGGCCTTGATTTTATTTTGGTGTCTGCCCTAAGCCCTAAACTGGATGTCATGCTTTTGAGGCAAGATTTAGACTCCTTGGGCATCTCATGTATATTTTTTGGTTGTGGAAATCTGTAGTTACTGTCATAAATGGAGATTAGTGTTCAAGCTAAGTTCTTGCTACAATTTGGGTAGTCAAATAATGTGATGAATATGCACATTGGATGCAGTACAACCCACCATTCACTCCTCCGTTTTTGCGTCGTAATGAAGTGGCATTGGAAGTTGTACAAGCTGATTCCTGAGTTTGGGATGATTGCCTATCATCAAATTGTGCCAAGGTTTTGAAGGAAGGTTCTAGGCAATCATGTTGGATAGAGAGCAGAGCCTACCTTGTATATAATGTAAATTGTGAGAGTGCCCAAATGGCTAGGAGGATGGGGATTTTGATTCAAGGATAATGAGGAAGATGGGGAGTGGTCTTACAAGGTACTTACGAGTCAGAGTTACACTGGGCATGGTTTATTGGAAGGGTGGAATTCGTTTACACTTTCAGTAAGTTCATCATCCCAAATTGAAATACTATTGGACCTCATTGAATATTTTATTTACAGACTTCTTTATAAAGGGATTCAGGTGTTTGCACTGTGATGCTGATTACCTTGGTTTTGTATATGTGGTTGTGATGGGATGCCTTGGTCTTTCAGTTACAACTTGCTCCCTTTTCAGATTAATCTTGTGCTGTTTGCTGATTCCAAGAGTGGAGTCATTTTTATTATGATTATGTCTTTGTGAGGTGATTAGAAACTTGCCTTCATTTATAGCTGCTAGCATAAGTGAGATGAAGTCCAGTGTCACTATTCATACTCGAGTGTGGACAGGTTGGTTGCTTGACTCGATTGAGTTTGAGTCATAGTGGGGTACAAATATGTTTTTGAGAGCTGGCTTTCTGTGTAGGCACAAAACCCTCCAAACATGGTGGGTGTTCTAGACATATTGAATCACGTTGCAATCTGTTATATAGATTGTTTACGAAGTAGACTGTCTTATAATCATTGTTAATCTATTTTCAAATTCGTCTTTGTTTTAAATAGATTAGTGCTTATTGCATGGCCATGATGCAAGCGAAAGTTTGCCTTCTTGAACTGCTCCTAAATTAGCTCCTAAATTAACTCCTGAAAGCATGCTCAATCACACACCTCATCATCATGTATATTGCTTATATGCATCATTTTTTCCTTGTCATTACATTGCATTTTATCCTTCCTCCCTTGCGTTGTTTAGACAGTTAGCATTTCCTAGTGACTGACTAACCACCCTTAGTTGAGCTTAATGCGTGTTAACTCATAAACAAAGATTGTCAATCAATACAAAAAAAAACAAAAATAGACGTCGAAGTACTTAACATAGAGCTTCGTTGACCATAACTACCCTCAACTCTGTTTTGCTTACCACTAAGTAGGAGCTTTGCCAACCACACAAAGGCAAGCACATCGACTTCTAAATTTATTCCTAGTTAACATGGTGGAACACATTTCACCATTGGTTTTGTACTGCTAGATTTCTTCTTTCCTCTTCAATCTATGGAGACTTCACTCTCTCCTCTATCAGCGTCGTTCAAATCCATGCTTCTTCCTTGTTGGCTTCCACACAAGCTTACCGAGCTGCATTCGATGCCATCGAGTTAGCCATTCTTGAGCCTCTTGTTAACCAAAGGTTAACACTTGCCTCAATTCATCTTGAGCCGTGTCATCATAGCTCATCCTAAGCGATATGCTCTAGCCGAATCTTGAAAGAGAGTGTGCCGCTAATAGTACATCGCCAAATAGAGGTATGCCATCATCTTTTTCTAGGAGGGGCTCTGTGTTTAAATTGTGGCTTATGAGGAGGAGACTTCCTCTTCAAAGTGGTTGCTTGGAACCATCCATGTTGCATGAGTTCTTCTGTTGTGGCAAGGATGGCTTGTCCTTCAGCATGCTCCTTAGGGGACTCAGTTGGAGGCATGGTCTATGGTGGGGTGGCCCATGGTGACACACCAAGGATCTGCCAGTCAATTTTTGTCTGGTAACTTGGATAGTTTGGAGGGCTTGTGTACATCCCTCCAAGAGTTGCAGCAACTTCTCTCCCTTTTCCCTCAAGGTAAGTCATTCTTTCATCTCCCTTTGTCTATTTCGAGTTTTCTTTCTTTTCTTGTTGTTTCTATACCTTTACTAGGTCTTCTCTCATGCTTCCCTCCCCCTTTTGCTTACGTTTCCCTCTCCCTTTTCTCTAATTTTCTCAAAACGATGAAAGAAGGGAACCATGAAAGAAATGAAAGATATGCTTTACCTCTTGTTTTCTTTAGTATGGAAGCTTTTCTTTGGTCTCCTCTCTGTTCCTTTACTTTGTTGCTCCTTCAACTCTTGGTTTAACTCACTAGTTTTCTTAAAATGGCTATATTTGCTCCCTTTTGTAGGCAAAAACCCTAAACTCTACATAGGAGACTCCGAGATCATGTCGTCTGTTTCTTGAGATCTAGGTAAGAAACATCGCTTTGTTTCTATATTTTCCCCCTTTTCATGTTATACATTGGGCTATAGCTAGCACTTTAAGTGCTAGCTATACAAATGGGCGTAAGAAACCATTATCTCCTATTCACTCTCTTCTCCTCCTCCTCTTCTCCCTTTTCTTCTCCTCTTCTCCTCCTCCTCTTATACTCTCTTTATCCTCTTTGCTACTCTCTTCTACTTTCTTATCCTCTCTTCTACTCTCTTATCTCTGCTCGCTCTTCCCCTTCTACTTTTCTAGCCTCTTTCTCTGCTCTTCTACCTCATTGTTTCTGCTCTTTTATTTCTCCTCTTCTTATCTTATACTATCTTCAAGTCTGGACAACAAATTCTTAGTGACCAAACTCCCCATGAGTAGATTCCCCATGCAAGGAGACACCATGGACTCTACAACCTAGAGGAGTTTACTGCCCCTCAACAAACTCCTCAATAGACTCCCCATTTGCGAGGAGCCCATGGATTTGTGAGTCTAGAGGATTTTGTCACATCAATGAGCCCCGATGAGCTAGATCGATACTTCTCTTTCATCTCCTCTCAAAGGACCTCCACTCGTCCCTCTCCTGCAACGTTTAGGGGTGCATCGGGCCCATCGACCATCCCATGTTGTAGGTTTTGAGGGATCATCACCTAGGGGTTGACAACATAAGTCCAGGAAGAGTAGGTAAATTCATGGCTACGACTGTGGTGGGACAAGAGATATAGACAAGTCTAGCCCCTTGGCCACCCCTCCCACCCCTTGCAACCCCCCCCGCACCACCCCTCTGCGCTCTGGCACCCCTCACTCCACCCTTGCTCTAGCTCCACTGCTCCCACCCCATGCTCTATCTCTACTACTCCTTCTAGTGCACATGCTTTGGACTATGCTTTGCCCGAGGACCTATTCTACACTGTCAATGACCTTAGAGAAATTATAGAGGGTGAGAAAGGGTCGTGTGACATCAATTACATGAGGTGATTGATGAGCACACACTTTCCCAAGGATATTCTGAAACCTTGGCGCAATAAGACGACCATGCCAAGGAAGCCATCTTAGATGGGATAAACACCAAAATGGCCAACCTCAGCTACACAAAAAGCCAACGATGCACAATGTGCGCTCATGGGCCTTCAACGGGCAACAGCTCCAAACAACTCACGAACCTCACAATGGAAGATCAGCCATGGTACAGTAGACGACCTTCTTGATGACTGGAATCCACAACGCTTGGACGACTAATCAAGTGCTCCAACAAACAACTCACACAGGCTTCTTCGACTAACAACCAGCGAATACCCAGCCCAAGAAGCAATGAGTGACGTCCACAACGCCATCATCGCACAATTGACTTGTAAGGTAGACCAACAAGACGAATGACCAGAATGACGCTCCATCTCCATGACCTACTGATGAACGATTGGCAGATCCAAAGACCATGTGGACGAGCTCAAACAACCAAATGGCCGCTTCATCGACGGACTCCCCCTTTGACGGAATCTCCTTCTATTCCACTAGAGTCTCACACGATTTTAGCTACTTTAGCCTCATCCATGTTTGGGTGAATTGCCACGTGGCAATCCCTAAACCACCTCATCCATGTTTGGGTGAATCACCATGTGGCAATCCCTAAACCACAGTTGTAAATCCAACACCTAGCACCTCACCCCTTATTCCATGTCATCACGGTAGCCTATCTAGTGCCACGTCACCCTTATCTGGCCACATCACCATGATTATGCCACGTCATCTGTGACATGTGGCCTCGCCTGTTGCATCATCATACCAGGCTATACTGCCACATCGGCACTCATCCGCTTGCCACATCATCTATCCACATGGTGGTGCCACATCACCACTAGTCACCCAACCATGGTGATTCTGACATCACCTCGGTTACATCTAACCATGGTTAGATCTCAGGTTTAGTCAACCCCTCACACTTGACATGTGGCGTAGTGCCAGCTCACAGTGCCACCTTAGCATTTGCTTCAGAGACACACCCCTTGCCAAGCATACACTGCATGTGACCACCCAGTGCCACATCATCAATGCATCCACATCATCATTTTGGGCCCTCTTGTGCTCAAAATTTGGCCATTCTTCTAGGCCAAGTGGAATTTGGAGGCGCTCAAAAAAGAAAAATTGCTTGTTAGCTCCCGCTCTAGGCACCTGTCACATCATATTTCACATTTGAGATTTCCACTTTGTAGCATTTGTAGAAACCTTTTCATTGACACCCCTCCTTATCATATCACATCGTCTCTGAACCTAGCACAAACCAAATTAAGATAAATTTTATTTTGCTACTTTTTTATCTCGATCGACATGTAGACTAGTTATAGGACTACTACCATAGAGCAGAGAACTCCAAAACTAGCCAATTGAAGCCCTGCTCAAAAATTCCTGATTAGTTCCCACAGTCCCTATGCAACCTATCATTGGTATTCATCTCACACATATCGATACCTATTCCATTCTTTGACAGAGGGAAGCTTCAGTCTTGTTGAGTCACTTCGCACTTTGAGTTATCGATTTATGATAGTTGCACCTTTACACTCACATGCCGCCATGTAAAGTCATTAGTTGACTATTTGGCATCATGCACTACTTTTTTAAGCCTTATAGAGCCTCTGGCTATTACCGACAGTTGGTTGCTATTTGTATACAGGGTTTTGATTCTTGGTGCACCATGGCAAAATCACATGATGATGTCATATTTCTTTATCAGAGGAGCAAGCTCGAGGATAACAACTATGGCAATTGAAAGCTCAAAATGGTGAACATTTTTCAGCTGAAGAACTTGTGGGACATAGTCACATGGAAGATGAAAAGAGACCCGAACCTATCTTGACAACTCCTCTTACTGTAGATCAGCAGTTAGAGCTCACAAAGGAATAGAAATAGGGGATACCAAGGCTTCACTTGCCTTGAATATCATCAACTTCAATGTGAAGGATAAGATGATCCCTCTTCTTTGTGGGCAGACCTCAACTGTACTTGCTTGGAAGAGTTTGGCAAGAAGGTACAATGCCAACAACGTCACATATTCTCTTGTTGGAGACTTAGTTGAACAACAATCCAATGCTTCCAAATGAATCGGGCCCTGACTTCTTACTCAAATTGAAGGATCTTGGCGATTAACTCACATCACTTGGGCACAAGGTCAAAGAAGAGAGACTAGTCCAACTTGCCATCAATGGACTTCGACCAGATTATTATGGGCAGCTTGTGACTGCATTAGTCACTCGAGATGCACCACCAACATTTCAACTCATGTCAAAAACGCTCATGCAATAGCAATTGAGACACGGTCTCAAAACAAATTCAAAGAAAGATGACACTGCCTTCAGCGTTGAACCATATGGAGCATCAAAAATTTCTAGAGTATAAGGATGAATTGTCACAAATGTGTCCATCACCTCTACTCATCCTTCATGAGTTGTCCCAATTATTTTCTCCAACGAGTGCTTTCAATGTGGAACGAGTGCACAAGCAATGAGGGCAACCAGAAGCAGCGCAAAAGGATGGTGAGATGGTTGTCAGAGGTGGCAGATTTGAAGCCTCTCCACGTTGTAGCTCCATGGAGGAGATTTTGAGCTTGCTAGAAATTAGGTTACTGCCCCACCGACTCCCAACATAGCGCATGCAAGACACACCACATAGATAACACATAGGAACCATCACACAATACACCCACAACATAGGTGTTGTTTGGCCCCATCATCTTTTGGGAGGGTCTCAAAAGAAAGGAGTTGGGCCTCCGTCTCCCTCTCGCTCTCACCATCCACCAACCCCATCTCTCACCTAATTGCAAGTCAAATCTTTGATTTACAGATTTGTTCTAGTAGTGAGACATCAGATTAGTGCTGCTAGAATGAATGCTTGCTCCAAAAGAGGTGGGATGCACTGTGGCGGTAGCATGAGGGACAAGCAACTGATCTCAAGACAAAATTATGGGGAAAGCAAAACCAAATGGTGGGGTTGGGGCGATGGAATTCTTAATATGATGTGAGAAGATAGCATTTAGTCAAGAATCAGATTTCAAGCAAGTAATTTAAATGGTTGAGGAAACTTGTTGCTCATAGTTGTCCAATTGATGCTCACATTTTGCTCTCACTGCTCATAGCTGTCAATTGTCATTGCTTTTAATCTTTTAATCTACTATTGCCTTTTCAAATGATTTGCCTAGTTGCCCTTGTAAAGAAGCTAAAGCTCTATTGTGAAGAATCTACTGTGAAGAAGCCCAATCTCCATTAAAGAAGTTCTTTTCTTCATCAAGGAATCTAATGTAATCTAAGCATGGACATTGTAACAAGTCATTCTTCATTCGGTACTAAACTCTCAAGAATTTAATGCAATCATTGAATTTCTCTCTTTGAGATCCGGCAATGATGTTTTGAGGTGGATAAGTTACTCTTCCATGCCTTTGTTGCACTTTCTAAACTAGCGGACGTAGTTATGAGTACTTGCCCTTGTGTCTCCTTGATCCATGTCGTGCTTGCACTTCACAAAGATTGAACTCACGTCTCAAATTCCCAATATTAACTTTCTGGATTAACTTCTCTAGCCACTCGCAAAATACCCTCATTTAGAATCGGCAAGCAATGTTCACAAATAAGTAGTTTTACTTATTTTTGCACACAGACGTTGCTAATTTCTATTGGCAAGTACCTAAAGATTCTTCGTTGTGAAAATGGAGGTGAATACAAGTCCATAGAGTATAGTGCCTTTTGCAGACATTATGGCGACAAAAGAACAAGGTGATTGTAGAGTCATCGAGATGCATGCTTGATGAGAAGAATGTTCCAAGACAAGTATTGGGCCAAGGCATGTGACACAACTGTGTACTTGATGAACATGAGTCCCACTACTTCATTACAAAACATGACACCAAAAGAGGCATTCACAAAAACTAAGCCCTTTATTGGTCACTTGAGAGTATTTGGCTCTCTCTCTTATGCTCATGTTCCCGACACACTTGGGACTAAACTTAATGTCAAATCAATCAGGTGTGTTTTTCTTGGATATAGGTCAATGCCTTCCATGTAGTGCCCTTTACCAGCTCTGATCTGGCCGAAGGCGAAGTTGTCAGGTCTGAAAATCAGACCATAGGGACCATATTGGACACTATCCATAGTTCCTCGTTCTAGATCCATAAGAACTGCTCGAGGCACATATGTTCCACCGCTTGCTTTGTTGTAATATACATTGATAAGCTCCAGTTGCGTATTCAAGTCACCTTGGTAAGATCCAGTTGGATCGATTCCATGCTTAGCATAGAAAACTTCCCATGCCGCAACTCGTCAATGCCTCTTGAAATCCCGTCGATGGAATCTTGAGATTTCGTCAAAATCTCAAGAGATTCTATAGTATTCCACCAAGGCCAAGTGTGGTCCTCCCTTGCAACACATGGCAGTCCTGAAGATAAGGGGTTTGGACCAAATTTAACTCGGGTACGGTCAAGTGAGAATTGTTGCAGAGTCGAAGGGAGACCAAATCTATGATCCAGACAGGCAGAAGTTGATTAAATCTAGGGATGTTATCAGTGATGAGGATTCATCATACTTTGACAATCCAGCTAGAGTTTCTACTCTACCTCAGCTAGCAGTGCTAGTGATACATCAAATTTCTTTACCTATAGAGTCAGATAATATGTAGTCCACAGTGACCACTCAGAGTAAAGGCAAAGAGAAGGTCCTTGACATAGTGGATATAGAAACTACCACGGTCATCATGAAGATTCTTGAAAGTTCCACTTCCAATCTGAAAAGATATGATCGTGATTGAAAGACACCTGAGAGATGGACCTACAAGAGCAACTATGCATTCATGCCTAAAGTGATGGAATTTGATGAGCCAACAAGATGTAGTGCAAGTCCTTGAGAGGTAACATGCAATGGATGGAGAGTACAATGCTCTTCTCAAGATCTATACTTAGACCTTGATAGATCTTCCTACAAAGAAGAAGCCCATAGGATGTAAATGGGTTTACAAATTCAAACTCAACTCATAGAGAGAGGTTGTTAGATACAAGGCCGGGTTGGTAGCCAAGGGATATGCCCAAGAGTATGGTACAGATTATGAGGAGACCTTTGCACCAGTTGCAAAAATGACTATCGTCAGGACAACCATAGCTCTTGTAGCTCACTTTGATTGGCCAACCACCAGATGGATGTGAAGAATGCCTTCCTCAATGGTTTTCTAGATGAGGAAATCTACATGATACAACCTATAGGATATGCTATTACTGAGATGGAACAAAAGGTCTAATAGTTGCATAAATCACTAGTGCATGGAATGCAAGGATTCATCATCACTTTTTGACATCTAGTTTTCAGCCATCAAATTCAAATCCATCTCTTTACATCAGAAATACTATATAAGATAAAGTGCATTATCACTTCATTCGTGAGAAAGTCCTTAGTGAAGAAATCGACTTAATACATTGTGTGACACAAGAACAGGTCACAAATATCTTCACCAAGCCACTTTCCCTTGATAAGTTTGCACACTTTCAACATCAGCTTGGTCTTCGCCAATTGCAACTTAAGAGGGGGAAGTGAAGGTTAAGTTGTACATCTTTGTACATACTTTTTTTGGTGTGCTCTTTTTGCACTCATGCATCTTTTCTGATCTTTATTTTTGTTGCCATTATGCAGCATTCAGAAAATCCAAAAATTGTATTTTGTAAAGCACCCTCTTCTTATGCCAGTGCAATTTAAGAGGGGGTGTTGAGAATGGTGTGTAATTTGCACCATAAGGGTTATGGGATAAACCCTAACCGCAATCTTAATTCTACTCTAGTCCTCATCATTGACAAACATACCTTCCATTGATCTTACCATTGATGATCTTGTCTCATTTTCTAAGTTGTTTCATTCTTAGGGTGGCTATTTTGACCCTACACAGAGCACTTGCAGACGTGCAAGAGGAAAAGGAGTCTAAGGAGGAGGGTTCAAAGGATTAGGAGAGTTTGTAGGAGCAGGAGTCGTAGTACTTTAGCATGTATTTAGGATTTTGTAATTTTGTAGTTCGGCAAATTTGCCATTTTGTATCTCAAATGAAACCTTGTATTACCATCTTTTGAAGTGGAATTTTGTAACATGTAGCATGATTTGAGAGTTCATTAAGCTCCAATGGCATCTGTATTATCCTTTTCTACATGGCAGCTCAGTTTGAGGTTGTACTTCATGGAGAAATGCCTATGAGCAGTAGTTGCATGCATAGAGAGATCACAATTTTGACACAAATTATCGCTTACAAATGACTTTCATTTCAAAAAATTAGGTTCTTTCATGATGAGTTTGTCAAGCAACAAAGTGAAGGCCGGATTGTTGAGATGATAAATTCAAGTTGCACTTTCTAATAGATGTGGTCTACAAGTACACAAGAATAATGCATGTGGTGCTAACCAAAAGCATGACATCAAGAATTATGATGATTATTTTCACTTGGCATTTTGTGATGGGATGTCTGGAAGCTACAAGAACATATTCTCGATTAATGGGAGCAAGGAAAGCTAAAAGGTCAAAAGATGTTGAAGGCTCCTTAATCTCTTGTGAGAAAACCAAGGTAGATGAAGCCATAAAGCCTCTTCTTAAAGACATGAAGATAAATCCTTGGAGATATTTGCAAGGAATTTGTGACACATCTCTACTATTAAGAGTCTTAGCACCTGTGAATGCCATAAACATCTCTTTAGAAGAGATGGGAGCAAAATTTGAAAGGTATATTTTCTTACTTTGCACATTTTCACTAAAAAATTTTAATCCTTTTCACTCAAGAACTTGCTTTGAGCTTTTTAATAAACATAGTTTTGTCTTTGCAGGCAAACATCTTATTTGCACATGCAAAGAATTGTGATATAAAAGTTGAACTGTAGTGATTGGGATGAACTTCGGAAACACCATCCTGACTCAAGTAACCCAAAGAAGATTGAGAGATTCTTGTTTCTTTTTGAAAAATGTGTAAGTGGATTCTAGAATCCTAGATCAATGTTTGTAAGTTTCTTTTCCTAGTTTTCATCTTAAGGTCACATGAATACTCTTTTGATTCTGGAATCTACTTTCTAGTCTTATCAAGATTAACTTTGCATTGTAGGTTCTAGTTTAAGGTTGTATGTGAGATTCTAAGATCTATGTTTGCATTTGAAGGCTTACAACCTTATTTCTTGTCAAATGTTATGATCTACATTTGAAATGTGAAGACTTTGATTTTATTTTAAGGTTCAAGTATCTTGGGTCTTACTTAATATCTATGGAATGTAGAATCAAGACTCTCGTGCTAAGTTGAGCGAATTTCCTCAACCCTTTGAATAGATTTTGTCTTGTTGTTGAATAGAGATGAAAAGAAGAGAGCAAGGACAAACAATTCAAAATGTTCCTGGTGTACACAAATGTACTTCATATGATGTGGATGAGCCTCCAAAATCAGTCAATGATGATGTGTAGTATGGAGTAAGTGCTTATAAAAGAGTCATTCAACTTTTTTAGAAAGTGACAACTTGTCAATCATGGGCACATATTTTCATGCTCATGATCAAATCACGATCGCTCTAAAAGCATTCATAGATCTTAACATAGTGAATCAGATGATCATAAGGTACTATTTCTATTTTTGTTCTTCTTTAGCCTTTTTTTTTGTTAGTTACATTTATGTGGCAATTTTGAATAGAATCTTATTTGTAGGGCTAAATCCAACATCCATGGGTACAAACTTGATCTACTTTCTTGGGCATTTGAGTTTGCAATGATTGGTTTTCACTCTCAATTTGGATTAAGAGCTCAAGGGACATATAAGTTTTCCATGAAACCAACTTGTACAAATAATTTGTGTTTGAGAGACCAACAAAAAGTTTAGGCATACAAGTGGTGAATTAATATGCATAATTAATCCTTATCAAAAGCCTCAACTTTTGATGATGGATTTAAGTGATCTTCTTTCAATTAAGGGAGAGTGGATGATAAAACTGTTTGTCACAATAGGCACCACAATTGTCAGTGCTCTAAAGAAGGGGAGAAATGTTGTTGTTGAGTGTGACTCCTTGCAAATACAATTTATTGAACAGATAGTGACATCAATAAGAGAGTTCCTAGATGAGTACCAAGAAGTGGGAATGAGGACTAGAGAATTAGATCCAACGTTTTTTTATGCTTTTGGAGAGCCTCAACCTCCCATTGGTGACCAAGTAGTTGGGGAGATTGTAGATCTACCAGATTATGAATCAGATGCTCTACCGGATTGTAGATCTACCGAATATGAGTACTCAAGAACTCTAAGAATCCCATCGCTTAGGCGCAGATTCATAATAAGGAGATTTGATTAACACAATACTGGCTTGGTCCTTTTGATCATATGAATGATCAAGAACTATGAGAATCCCAAGGCTTTAGTAGATTCATAGTAAGGAGATTGGGGAACATGATAAGTTTATTGGTTTGGTCCTTTTGATAATTTTCTCCTTGACTCTTAGAATACTCTTATTAGATGATTTGTAAGAAGAGGGAATTATTAAGATACTAACAGGGTTCTTGTGAAGTTCTTACTAGATACCCAAAATCAAGGCATCTTGCAATTCCCTAGTAATAGTCCTAGAAAACTTTATGCTGTGTAGGGGGTACTATGACTATTGTGTGTGTTCGACAGATAGGTATTTTTGAATCATGCTTTTACAAGGGTATCATTTTTTGTGTGTGGAAAAGGTTACAAATTTATATTGGAAAAGTTTGTCTTTTAATCATACAAAACTCACAACTAAGGATTTAAAATGTAGGCCTTGAATAGTGATAGATGTGGTATACAAATAGTGACTCCCCCAAGAAGTTTTTTGCGTTGGGTAGTGGTAGGCAGGGAGGCCTAAGCAATGTTGACTAGAGCAGTTGTTGTAGAAGGCTATCGAGGTCTACTCGCGGGTACCAACTAGGAGACGCTGTAGAAGGCCATGAGCCTTAGACATGTTGTTGGAGCCTTGATTGCTGCATAGTCATTGGCGAGGTTGTGGACCTTGTTTGAAGCTGCTATGGCCGTAGGAGGCAGTGACTCCTAGACACCTTCAGTTGTTATAATAGGGCGTTTGAGCTAGGTCTCCCGAGAGTTGTAGATAGGCTACTACCATTTGGTGTTTCTATCTCATAAGAGGCTTCTCTATCTCTTGCCACTCAGAGAGAGAATCATCCAAAGAACTCTCTTCTCACACAATCAAAGTAAGGAGAATCTCTTTGCAAAGCACTCAACTCAGAAAACTCTCCCTCTCTTTCTCTCAGAAAACTCTCAAGAAGGATGAATGGAAATCCTCACAAAGAACTTAAGAAATAAACGGAAATTTCACAAAGCAGATCTCTCAAGAACAAAGATGGAAATTTCTTTCAATGGACGGAATTTTCTCTATCAAAGAAAGCGAAGGTTCTCTCAGTGGAAGAGAACACTCAATCTCTTGATCACTCTCTCACACTCTCAAGAATGACAATGCCTCAGCGGAAGTCAAGAGAGCTCTGATACCATGACAAAATATGAAGAGGGGAGAGGAGAAAAGTGGAGATGAGGAGAGAGGGCACAGCTAGAGAGCACACCACAAATGACTAACTGTACACTAGATTTAGTTGAAAAAATAGAATATATACAAACCCATTTAGGATTAGGGTTAGGGGATCTAACCCTTTCCTTTATAGCACTCTATAAGGTTAGTGCTATGCACATATGATCACGTGATGGTGCTATGCACACATGATCACATGATGTTGAGCATCAACTCTCAACATGCTTATCCCCCCTACACCTCTCATTGCCCTGAAGGGTGAACCCTCGTTCTTGCCCATGTCAGAGCTCATGATAATCAGTGATGTGGTCAATCCTAATTCATTAACTTCTTCAAGGCTGAGAGGGTTGGGAGGCCTTATCGTACATGGTCTTCACGGGGGACTGCTCCATGTTTCTTGTCTATAGCATGGTGCATTGTTGAGCGTGCATTCCAAGGGCATTTCAACTAATTTTTTTCACAACCAAATGACGGAGGAGATTTTCATTAAGATTCTTTTTTTAACCACTCATGCTCTATATGTGTGGAAAATCATCAAGAGACATGTAATCTTGATATGTCAAATATGCATACTCTCTTAGGGATGAGGGAATGGAAAATAAAATATCAGTGCTTATTGTCCAAAATCTATGTTTGAAATATGGTCACTCTTTTTATTCATGTTGTGCCATGAGAGTAGGGTGGAATGCCCTTAACATAAGGCAAATAAACATGTGTTAGTATTGGGTTAAATGGGTTTCCTTTTCATAAATTTGTTAGATAGGTCTTTACCCCTACATTGCCAAGGGATTATAAGCTACGGCCAAACTAGAGGTAGGGTTAGTTCATGCTATTTATTTTACAAAAGATAGAGGAGTTCCTTTTTAAAAAACAAAAGTTAAAAATCCATATCTTCAATCATGAATATGGAATAAGCAGGGCTATAGTGCATTATGAAACAATCTTCAATAAAGGAGCTAAAGATTTCTACTAAGTAACAAGCATTGAGAGTAGTAGATAAATTTTGCATTGATTTATTCAATAATGAATGTGAAATACAAAGAGCCATAGGCTCATTGCTATGTGTTTATTCATTTAATGATGATTATTGAGCACATAAATGAAAAACTTATATTAAATACCTCTTTTGGGTTTCCCTTGAAGGTTTCTATATCATTTTTCAGAGGATGTTGTGTCCAGGTCATGTATATACTTCTCCTGAAGAGTGTCTATCTTGCTCTTCGATTCTACTCTTCACTTTTGTGGTCACTAGCATGTTGATGTCGAAGTGTAGCTCGTCGAAGGGCTTGAACGTATGTACATCACTGGCCATGTTACTTTGGGTGGGTTAGTTTTCATTTAGCTATTATATTTATTATATGTGTTTATGCAATGGATGCAACAAATGTGGTGTGTTTTTTTGCTTGCCCTTTTTTGTCTTTTGTTCCTTTTGTTTTCTGTTTGCATGGAACCTATGAATACATAGAATCTGGATGTTCTTAGTACAAACATTATTTGTAGAAGAGGATTGGAATGTTGTAGGGTCTTGGGATTAGTTGGAAAGAAGTGGTACAGAGTCATCGCATCGAGAAGAGCTATTGAAGAGGGGGTGGCCTTTGTGATGTGAAGGTCATGGGGGTGGGGAGTTCATGTCACGGAGGTCGTGGGGGTGTGGAGTTAGATGGAAGTGGTATCTTGTGGTGGGCTAAGTGGGGGGATGGTTTCATAGGGGAAGTTGGAGGCTATCTAAGGTGAGTGAGGGTGGAAAGGTTCATCACATGAAGAAAGAGGTAGGGATTTGCAAACCAATCAATACCTTTGTAAGATATACAAATGAGAACGGAATTGAATAACCTATCGGGTGATGCTGTTTTGGAGGAGGATTGTGGAGGAGGAGATGGGGCCAAGTGGTGCTTGAAGAAGGAGGAGTGAGGTTAACAACATAGGGGGGCACAATCAACAATATGGGTGAGGCGGGCAATAGATTGAAAGTTGGAGAGAAGGGCAGAGAGCCCTCTACCTGTCCAATCGCACACACCAACCTTGAGCAAATGATGTGGGCTTGATGGGGGCTGGTAGCTTAGGTGTTGTTGTTGCAAAGGGGGTAGACTATTACAACCTCGCGGGAGGAGAGGCCATGAGGGGGTGACAGAAAGCCCCTAACAAAGTAGGAAAATGTGTATGCGACAGGTTATGAGGGAGAGATTAATGTGAGGTTGCCAAAATAGGGAGGAGGGTAAGGGTGAGGGGCTAGGGTGGGATGTGGAAAACATGGAGTGGAGGAG
Source organism: Dipteris shenzhenensis (assembly GCF_047967505.1). NCBI lineage: Eukaryota > Viridiplantae > Streptophyta > Polypodiopsida > Gleicheniales > Dipteridaceae > Dipteris > Dipteris shenzhenensis. The sequence goes on from NC_141619.1 coordinate 18,595,034, forward strand.
TTATGGATGATGAGGTGGGTGGAAGTGGGTGAGAATGTGGAGGTTAGGGGGATGGTGGGGGGCTAGAGAGAGAGAGTATCTTGGGGGGGAAGGTGAAGTGAGGCCTAGTAGAGAGAAGTGCACATATGGGGGTGATGCACCAAATGCGGACGAGGGGGTTGGAGGATCTTGGTTGAAAGTAGGTGAAGGGGGGGTGAAGGGGCGTGGCGATACAAGAGGATTATGTTTACCGTTTAGGGGGGACTCTATTTGGCGATTTTTCTCTTAGTTTTCTATCAGTAGAACTCTTCCCGGTAGAGAGGCTTTGATGAGTCTTTTGCTAGCAAGTTTGTGAGTTTACTATTGGATTTTATGATTTTAGGAGAAAAAAACTCACAAACTCGCTAGAAAAAAACTCACCAAATAGAATCCCCCCCATTTTCTTTTCTTCTTCCTGTGAAACCCTAGCTTATTTGCCTTCTTTTGATTTTTCTCCACTAGAATGCCTACCATTTTCATCTTTGCTCCTTGACTCATTATCATTTTGGTTAGTTTCTTGGCTACACTCTGGCTACCTTGAATTCCATGGTGGTTCCCTTATCTTAACAAGGGGATATTTTTGCTTAAGTGCATGGCTAATTTTCTTTGCCATCTTCTTTTCTTCTTTATAGTGAAAATCCTTTCTTTGATTTAACTGGTCCTATGAAATCGTGGCTCATTTGGAATCTTTTTAATCATCTAGTCCTTGTGTCTCTTGTGACCTTGTGATCACCTTTCCTTCTACTTTGACCAACAACACTCCTACAATTGGTGCACAGTGATCTTGTTCACATGCTCTTTGCAACACGTCTAATGTTTGTTCCCATATATCACATTTGATCTTGTCATGAACCTTCTTCTCAAAAAGAAACTTGAAAAGTTGGTGCTTGGACTATCTCCTCCATAGGGGCTTTTGTCCTCCCTTTTCACTTGGTGGACTTGTGTGGTCCTCTTGTGTTTGTTGAACAAAAATTCTATGGTCATATGGCCCAAATAATGGAAATACTTTCCTAACAAAAACTCATTTTTTGTATGGCCATCCACTTTTCAATTGTGGCACCATACTTCTCCTTTTGTTGGAATGCCTCGTATTGACACATTTTTAAGAAACTTTTTCAGCTCCTCTTTATCCACCTTGATTTTTTAAAAACAACCACAATCTATTCTTCTTACCTTGGGTCAAGTGGTGACCCCCTACTCGATTGAAATTGCCTTGTGAAGTGTTTCATCATAGATTCTTGTTAGATTTGTGGGCTCCATGTTATGAAACTCTATACCATTGTTGCAACAACACAAATGCAACATCACTTGATCTTGATCATTGTCCAATTAATTAGTCACAGCACCCTCATTCATGTTGCAAACTCATACATCCATTCCTTAATGAAATAATATCAAAATCGTTAAAAGAATGCTTCATCTATCTTGTCCATCTGGGGAAATTATCATCTAGATACTAGCCGAATCATTCAATGAACTTATCTAATGAATATGGTAGGGAAGTAAAACAAGTACTCTTCCTCCATAATGCATTGTAATATTGTCATTATTCAATGTCATTGTTCAAAAAGAAACTTGGGGGGTTCAATCATAAATATGTAAGTCTAGCACACAGGTTCAACAAAAGGAGATTTTAAAACCTCCTTTTTACAGATTTTTTACATACAGAAGGGTATCATATAAAGGGGGTATTCACTGATTGAATAGAAAAAGGGTGTATTTTATTCATGATAAATTTACAGATAAGGGGTTTTGCAAATAGGCTGTGAATGCACATGATATAGAGGGATTATAAATAGTGGCACCCTTGAGAAAAGAAATCTGCAAATGGTGAGTATGATGGGGATCTACACTTGATTTAGAGGTGGAGTCTTGAATTTTTAGGTCTTCTTCCACTCCTTCCTCTCTTTGGTCTTTATCATCATCTTTGAGTCTCCTCTTCATTCAACATGTAGAGCTACTAATTAGAGCACTGAATCCTACTATCCATTTTTCTATCCTCTATCAATATATTTTTCATTAATAAGTTAAAAATTTTTGGTCCTGAGATTCATTGTAAGCTAGTTCACACTATTTGAGCCTATTCTAGCTCATTGGCTCACCCAACATATACCATACCATTCCCCAAGAGGATCACTAAAAAGATCAACTTGACATGTTGATTTGTATGTTAGGTCATCTTGCATTCAATCTTTATCTTTGTTTTGGGCCTTCCAAGGCAGGGTGCCATTTATAGACTACCAAATAAAGTGGTTAATTTATTAAATGTGTGTACTAATGGATGGTTGCAAATGAATGCAAGTAAAGTAGAAACTAAAGATGATTGCTCTACAAACAAATGAATGAGATAGAACGCTCTTTACATTACAAGTTATATGTGTGTACTTCTTTAAATGTGTGTACTAATGAGGAGATGCCATGTATGTTAAAGAAGGATCCCCTCCTTTTCACCTTGAATTATGATTAGGATCACATCCTTGTTCCCCCATATTATGGGGAGGACCTTTTATGTATTATCGACCATATTTAATCACATAAGAAGCCAATTTCCATCACCAATAGCTTTGTTCATAGTTAAAAAATCCTTCTATATGAAATATTGTATGGTCAAGTGGAGAATCTAGTCCTCTCCATAGTTGTACTACCTAAAAACAACGACATTACATCCAAAGGTACAAGGTTTATTTTTTATAGAGAGGTCAACACTTCACTTCATTTTTAAACAAGTTGAAATCACTCTATCGACCAATGAAACGAATCATTCAATCCTTTGGGATTTTAATTATGAATTGAGAACTAAGGCCTCCTCAATTGCAGTCGGTACTATGGGTAACAATTGAAGATGATGGCCTAGAGAGCTAAGTTAAGTGGAACCAAAATGATGATTGTAGTCAGTGAAGAGACCCCAATAATGGATGAGATATATGCTGGATTAATATAATACATAAGTGATACATAATCATGGGGACTTGTATCCAAATTGACAATCTTCCAGATGAATTTGATGAAATCAAAGAATGAAATTAGTCCTACAGCCCTACAATAATAACATCATAAGTGGAATCATTTAACAAAAATAGGAGGGAATCTTTGAAAGATGTGTCACATTTAATAAGATTCCTCTTACCCTTGAGGAGTTCCATGAGTTGAGCTATGGAGGTCACTTTGCTAGCAAATTACTAAAAAGTTCATGTGAGTTACATATTGGTGATTCATAGTCATAAAGGGCATTCATGTACAAGATATCACCATAACACATCAAGCACGAATTTCCACAAATGGGAGCTATAATATCTTCATTGTGTCTATCTCATTAGTGGAATTTGCACTCACTATCATTGCCATATTAGAAATGACATTGAGGCCCACAATTGATGAGTTTTTTGGTTTCTTAGCTAATTTAAAGGTTGTAGTCTCTCTTCCTCAATGCTTTTGCCCCAACACCAATACAAGTTTTGGGCAACTACAATCTTTCAAGTATTTTATCTCTTAACAGCTTGATTAGGTTCTTCAATAACACCCAAGCCTAGTCCTTACATAGAAGCTCCACAAATTTGACCATCTAGTCAAGCTTTGGCACTAGGGGACGAGCTCAATGTTTCAATTCTAGTTCTAACTTTGAATTTAGTACAAATCCCAAATTTTTAGCTCTAGAAGTTGAAGATTTTTAGCTGGCAAGTTTGTGTGTTTGTGTGTTTGTGTGTGTGTGTGTGTGTGTGTGTGTGTGTGTGAGAGAGAGAGAGAGAGAGAGAGAGAGAGAGAGAGTTCCATGCTTAATGATATTCTAGTTTAAATGTATTTGATGTGCATCAGCTCTAAATGAATGGGAATTTTTATTCCTTGATATCTCATTTCACTGAATGGTTTTTGTTGTTTGTACTTCATCTGTTTATTTTCTATTTATGGTTTTGTTCCGATTTTGTGCATGTTGTTGTTTGATTGACACTAGATGGCTTATGGATTTTCTCGATTGGCCTTGGAATTGTAATTAGTTGGAGTGCATGATATTCTAGACTTTGTTTTCATGTGTAGTCCCTACTCATTTACATATTAATGGAAAAATCTTGGAAGGTAGTTATTGATCTAGAATCCTCCTTTGTATTTTGAGCCATAACCCGAGAACGGGTATTAAAATGGATTCGAGGGTATGTTAAGTCTGTGTCAACATGGAATCAAGTAGCACAGAATGTGTGCATGGAGTAGCAGCAAAGCTTTGCTTGTACTTGCATAAGGCGAGGAATAATCTCTCTTAGGAGTCCAACATGCAAGTTCTACATACGATTGGATGCAGCAGCCCCATTAGAATTCATTATCCCCAGTATATGAGTGGTAGTACATGAGCACCTCGGTGATAAAGAATCCATGAAAGCATGACTACTCTAGCTTAAGAAGCATATTGAAACGAGGTTAAGAGCCCACCATGCAATGACAGTAGAAAAACATGAAAGGAATGCATGGTTTGATATAGATCTCAAGGATAAGGAGATTATTAAAGGTAGCCTGAGCTTGCTCTACAATGCCAAAGTCCACAAGGCATCGAGGCATCTCGCCTTCATTCCTTCATGCAAATCGCCTAATGTTGTTGACATTTAAGGATGAAGACTACAAAATACATGATGACTTTTGGACTCTTCTTTGAGGGCATCTTGCCTAGCACAGTAGAAGCTTGCATCTTTCGCCCATCACCATTGTCAAACCTTTCCTCCCATGGCTGTCCAAGCTCTCAATCCACCTTCAACATCCTCTCGATTTCCTTGAATACCTTTCCCAACATGTTGATGATCGAGCGTGTTATTATCAACCCTATTAAGCTACAAGAGTGACTACTTGCCCACGGAGTTGAAGCATGACATGTGCTTCTTGTGCTACCCTTTGCTCTTACAAGAAAAAATGCTTCTTTTTTTCTTTCATTCCCTAACTGTCCTTTGTGGTGTGATCAACGTGTGGTTGAGCAAGTGAAGAGAGAGAGAGAGAGAGATTTGCACAATGGAATACATTTTCCTTGGTACACAAAAATATAACTCCAAGAAGCAACGTGATGGCTTTCATAGATCTCCTTCTGTTTGCCAACGTGTTGGTCATCATAGACCTCCTCCTGTAATATGTAAAAATAGGTAACGGAGCTATAACTCCAAGAACTAGCATGATGGTCTCTCCAAAAACCTTAAATTCTGGGCAATGACAGGCAGTAAAAGGCCGTATGATGACAGGTGGTCAGGCCAAAGACTACATTGCGATGGTGTTCAGAATGATAGATTGCGACTTATTATTATGCCAAGAACCAGTGCAATGGTCTCTCCAATCCAACCTTCAATTTGAATGATCTACATGGGTGTGTGCCTAGTGACATGTGGTAAAGCTGTGAAAAAAGGCTACACGATGATAAGTGATGAGGCGACGTAGGCCAGAGACTGCATTATGCGAAGCAATGCAGAGATGCCAAAGAGAGAGAGACTTATTTTTGAAATTTAAGACATTTTAAGATCATGCTGACTCTTGGGATATGTGTGATCAAGGGCTTGCTCTAGTATAACAGTCATATGTGTGTGTGTGCCTGTGGAGAACCACACTTGGTGAGATGGACCATGACACATGTGATGATGTAATGCAAGGCCTTCACTTGGGGAGGTGCCTATGATGTAGGAGTCCCTATGATGTAGGATTTGTCTTCTTTGATGTAGGAGAGGTGCTTATGATTTAGGCCACCCTCTCTCTCATTCTATAAAAGAGGGCTTCCCTCTCAAATTAATAGAACACACACTCTTTTGCTCATTTGTATTCTCACTTCCTCTTTCCATGATGTATTTTTTCTCTCCCACTCCCCAACACGTGGTATCAAAGCCACCACGAGCCTCTAGCTCACTCTAGCTCCAAAATGCCACCTCATCACCTTCTTCTCCACCCTCCACTTTCTTCCTCATTTCCCCCCCTTTCTCTCCAAAGCTTGCAAAGCATAGTTCTCCTTCTCTGCTGTGCCATTTTCTGAGCCCTATTAGCTAAAGCATTGTGGGCGAGTGTAGCCTAAACATATATAAGAACTATTTACCTTAATGGGAGTTAGTTGTGCAACCATTGATGAGGCATGTCTGCAAGCTAGCAAGCAACTACCATATGTAGTTAGTTAGTTTTTGACTCATTAATCTATCAGGCAGTATAATGCAGATATGGTGTTGTTGATCGGACTCTATTTTGCCTAGTTCTATGCTTACTTTATATGCTGTTGTTATAGAAGCATTTGCAATATAAGAAATATGTAGTTGTTCACTTTAATTGATCATCTTTATGGTATTCAATCTTGAGTTGGTATATTCTCTTTTGAAAGCTCTGAATGTATTCATGAAGATACTGTATGTTTACTAATAAGTAGGTTTTGGGATCTAATCTCTACCTATTACACTGGCAATCTTGCAAATAAATTGGACATTTTGATCGAATGCGGCAAAGGAGTTGAAAGATGAAGTAGATAGGCAACATGCTGAAGCTGCAGGTGTTCTACCCCAAGGGGATGGACAATCAGAATGACTTAATCAAATCTTGAAATAGTTGGTGATCAAAGAGATTAAGTCAACACAATCTACGACTACAAGCAATTCGACGCTACAAAGAAATTAGCCATTGTTCAATTGCAAGCATGAGAGGAGAGAGCATCTGGCTCCTTCATGCAAATGCTATGGAAGCAGACCGCATGTGGTAGAAAAAGCACATGCAGAGTCTAGTCGGTGGAACGAGAACCTTCAACACTTGCTGGCAGAAATCAATATCATCTATCGTGCTCTCCAGTTGTGAAGGAGACTCCAACAAAAAATTGTGAATGGTCGGAATTGTGAAGCACTTCAAGAGATTATCAACAATGTGCGAGAATTAATCCGTGATATGTAGCACAAGAGGTGAGAATTCTTGGCTGGGGAATCAGGGAATATTGAGGCGGGCATAGATAATTTAACCTAAAGACCGAAGGGAGAAAGAGTCAAGAAATCTTGTAGAATGTTCATGGAGAGAGTGGTAGCGGATGTCAGACATGAAGGAAACTGAGTCATCTCCCCAGTGTATCAGACATCTCTACTTTATAAGGGCCCGAGCAAGGGGTCGTCTTGATGCAAATGAGGAAGGATCTAGTGAGATGGTTGGAACACAGGGAGAGGTAGGCGAACCATCCATAATCCAGCCAGAATTGGAGGAAACCACCCGTTTGAGTTCGAAAGATGAAGACTGGGTTCCTGGGGGCACAACGTCCGGTGAGGATCCCTCCACGAGTTTGAGAGGAAGTTTAGAATACCAAGATGCAGTTAATGTAAAAAATCTCACATGGTCTCCATCAGAAACCTTCATTCGGGCAACTCTTGGATACCATGTAGTAGTTGGGTTGTATGTAGGAGCACAAAGGCAATTGTTTGATCCAATCTCGAGCAAACCCTGCCCAAGGAGAGCAAAACCAATAGTTCCAATTATTCTAGCAGTCAATATGTGGAACCCCAGAGTCCGCACTCTACTGAATTCAGTGGCAAGACAAAAGAAGACCCTAATAGTCACACTGGGAAATTTGAGACCCGATGGGTAGCAAGTGGTTTCGAAGGTTAGCTTGGTGATGCGGTCAAGAAGTAACAATCGGCATCAACCTTGTGAATCACTTTTCGGACTATGATGCTTTGAAACAAGCTTTTCTGTCAAGATTCTGACAAGAGAAAACACTAGAAGTGATTCTCAAGAAACTTCGACAATTAAAACAAAAGGATCTGTTGGTCGAAGACTATGCCCAAAAGTTTCGAAATCTAAACTAGAGGCTAGCCATTGTGTGCAGAGATTGACTAAGGAACAATTGGGGGATTACTTTTGCAAAGGGTTAAAAAAGAAATTGAGAAATGCTGTGGTGGGGAAGGGACACGTTGGAAGGAGTTGATGACTTTGACAACATGGTCGCAGTGGCACAATGTGCAGAACAGAGATTTGGTATGACCAAAAGCAAATCAAAGAAGGGAAAAAGAAGGAGGCAGAGGATTTAGATTCCAGACACAGATTCAGATGAAGATTTTTACACCGAGAGTGAGGATGATGATATGGAATCCGAGTCCGAGGAAGATGATTTAGATGCTTTGGATGATGAGGACATGAAGTCCAAGAGAAAAAGGAAAAAGGAATCCAAGAGGGAAAGTCCAAGGGGAGCTCCAAGTCAAAGAAAAAAGCAAAAGCTTCCTCAGGGGATGACAAGCTAGAGAAAAAGATAAAAAAGCATTTGAAAACGATGGGACTATCAGAAGCCGGTTCATCTGAGAAAGCTCAATGTGAGTTTTGCCTCAAATGGAATCATGATAGTGCCAATTGCTGGTACAATCGGAATTATAGGGGGCGGTTACCTCCTCACATGCTAGCTGCTATAGCAATGGCACAACCACCTGCAGCCAATCAAGTAGGGGTAAATGAGAATGCTAACCAGATAAGAAGACCGGCATATCAAAATTGGGGAAACAATCCCAATACAAGTATTGATGCACAGAATTGCACATATTGTGGAAAAGCTAGACACAAACAAGGTACAAGATGTCAACTCTAGTGTAAACATTGCAATGAGAGGGGCATCCTAATTGTTCAATACCAAATACGATCACAAATGAAAATGCACCTCGTCCACCACCAACCTAGGCCAATGCTGTGATAATATAGCTCGAGCAAAATGGAGTAGGGGAAGGACCGGGAAAATTCAAGTAGACAGAAGCACAAAAGAAGAAGGGTATAGAGCCAGTATTGGCTGTTTTATGTGATTGCTCAAGATGTTTGCAGGAAGGTGACATGTTAGAAGGACAAAATGATCCAGCAGCACTGGCTGTAACAAGGTCTAAAGGACCAATCCCAAAGGAGGAAAAAATACCAATGGCAGATAAATGTAAACACTCAATTGATTGGCAGATGAGCAAAAGAAAGTTTGACATGAGGTTCTTAAAGCCTTGGATAAGGTGAATGCAGAGAAAAAGGTTAAGTGGGCATTGATGGATACCACACAATCTATACATGCCCAAGGGAACATGGGTGTATCAGTATAACCAGCAGAAAACAAGGTCCAACCTCAATGTCCAAATCCAGCAGTGATTGAGGTGGAACCAAAGGAAGATCAGGCTGACAGTAAAAGGAGCATAGTACAACCTGAGGTATTTGATAGGCCAGACGACAGCCAAAAATAGATATTTTTGAAAAAGAAAGGGGCTTACAGAGAGGCTCAGCAGAGGATTGACGTGCTTAAGGAATCAAAAAAGGAGGTTACAGGGGAACAAGAAGAATTGTTTCACATCCTGCTCAAGGTGAAGATTAATATCACACTGGATCAGCTTCTCTGGCATTCAAAACGCAGTTGTTGGCTAAGTTGTCAATTGACATGGGGAGCCTAATGGATAAGGCAAAAAAGGAAGAGGGAGAGTATTTTGACATTGACCCAGCTGTGAATGCAACTCATATAGAGGAGGTGGATTATAGTGTCCCACTTATTCAGGTGAAAAATAAGTCATAGATGATACCAGAAGTCCTGCTAGATGGTGGGTTGGGGGTAAACATATTGTCTGAAGACTTTTACAGGAAATTTTGCCTCATTGAATTAGAACCAGCCCTTTTTTAGGTGAAGATGGTAGACCAAAGAAGGGTCCAACCTCTGGGAATTCTGTGGAATCAGCAGATTGGAGTTTGTAGATTGATGTTTATGGTCAATTTTGTGGTTCTAAGATTGGAGAAGATGAGAAATCTTATTCGATGTTGCTTGGCAGGCCATGGTTTTGGGTAGCCAAGATCAAGTAGGATTGGGGCATTGAGGGTGACTATCAGAAAAGGAAAGAATAAATTCAAGATGGCAATGGTTCCAACAAGAAATGTACAGAAAAGCGTTCAACCCTTGACAGCTGAAGGCATTAACATAGTGGTTGAAGTGGAGGATGATGAGGAGGAATGGTTTATGAAAAGATATCCATCTCTTGTGCCAATTTTTGAAGTGGATGTGCTGAGTATTCTTGATCAGTACAAGAGTCTTTCAAGGTGCAGTTTTCCAACAATGGAGATGTTTGCAGTTCCGATCTCAGTCTCAGTTCGAAGGACGCCCAAGAAGAAGGCAAAGAAAAGAAGTCAGATGGAGTTTAAGTAGACAGTTTAAGTAGACAATGGGATGTTAATGAGGAGAAGGAATAAGCTTATGTTAAAAACGACATTCAAGCAATCATTGAAGCCAGAACAACATTTGAGGATCACTTAAGGAAGTGTGCGAGAGTCCGGGAGGATAATTTAACTAAGATGAACCTTGGAGCAGAACAAGATCCAAAGTTGGTACATGTTAGTGCTTTGTTAGATGCAACTTTTTTTGAAGCCTTGCATACATTATTATTGGAATTCAAGGATGTGTTTGCTTGGCATTACACGGACATAAAAGAAGTTGATCCATCTTTTTGCCAACATAGAATTAACTTGAAGAAAGATGCTGTCCCAGTGGTTTAACAAAGATATAGAATGAATCCAAACTATGCTCAGAGGGTGAAGTAGGAAATTGAGAAGCTACTCAAGGTGGGGCTCATTTATCCAGTTGATAAGCTAACTTGGCTTTCACCTATAGTCATAGTACCTAAGAAGAATGGTAAGCTGAGAGTATGTATTGATTACAGAAAATTAAATGCAGCAACAATAACCAACCCTTTTCCATTACCTTTTTGTGACACAATGCTTGATGCTGTAGCGGGTCATGAAATGTATAGTTTCTTGGATGGTTTTAGTGGCTACAATCAGATAAGGATGGCTCCAAAGGGTAGAGAGAAGATAGCTTTCATCACAGAGTGGGGATCTTTTGCCAATAATGTTATGACTTTTGGTCTAAAGAATGCACCTCCCACATTTCAAAAATGGATCTAGGAAGTCTTTGCTCCTTACTTGACTACTTTCATCAGAGTTTTTCTGGATGATTTTTTGGTGTTTGGAAAAAAGAATGAGCATTTGCAGCATCTGAGACTATGTTTGGAGAGATGTAGAATTGTGCGACTGAGTTTAAACCCAGAGAAATGTGCATTTGCTGTAAAAAGGGGTGTCTTGCTAGGACATAAAATTTTCGAAGAAGGGATGACCATAGACCCACGAAAAGTGGAAGTCATTCAAAACGCTCCTACACCTAGAACCTTAAAGTAGTTATCATGCTTTGTTGGGAAAATTAAGTGGCATAGCAAATTTTTACGGTATCTATCTCATGTTTGTGTACCTTTGACAAAGCTTACCAAGAAGGGGGAATTGTTTACATGGGAAGAACCACAACAGAAGTCTTTCATTCTATTAAAGAAAATGTTAGTGGTAGCACCCATCGTCAAACCACCTAACTAGAAGTTGCCATTTCATATTTTTGTGGTTGCTTCAGATGTGGCTATTGGAGCAGTGTTGATGCAACAATTTGTTGAAGGTTGGTTTCAACCTATATACTATGCAAGCATGAGAATGACAAAAGTAGAACAAAATTATAGTGTGACTCAGAGGGAAGCATTGGGGATGGTGTATGCTCTCCAAACATTTTGACATTATTTGTTGGGAAATAAAGTGGTACTACATGTGGATCATCAGGCACTTATTTATATGGTGAATAAACCACAATTGTCTGGCCGACTAGTTAGGTGGATACTTTTGCTTCAAGAATATGATTATGACATTGTGCATACACTAGGAAAATAGCATGTTGTTGCAGATTATTTAAGTAGATTGCTGAGTGGTGAAGAACTTGTGGGGGTACAAGATGATCTACCTGATGCTCATTTATTTTCTGCCAATACAGAGGAAGGGCACGATTGGTATGATTGGATGTTGCTATTTCTGATAGATGGGGTGTTACCTCAGTCAATATCTTGAGATCAATGGAAGAAATTTGTACTACAAAGTAAACCATTTTTGGTCAAAGCTGGGGTGTTGTATAGGAGAGGCATTGATCAGGTGATCCGAAGGTGTGTCCCCGATTATGAGAGAAAAGCTGTGTTGATGGAAGCACATGCTAGAAGTTTGGGAGGGCACTATTCGGGGGACATCACTAGCAAAAAGATACTTCAGGCTAGTTTGTGGTGGCCCACAGTCTTGACGGATGCTCACAAATTTGCCAAGACTTGTTTACCATGTCAATGAGATGGAAGACCAACTAATGCAGACAGAATGCCACACCAACTTGTGCTACATCTAGGTCCTTTCCAAAAATGGGGGCTTGACTTTATGGGTCCTATCAAACCACCTACCAAGTATACTAAGAACAAGTATATTCTCGTGGCTATAGATTACTATACAAAGTGGGTGGAAGCAATTGCATTGAGGGATAATACAGTTGTAAGCATCGCTAAGTTTCTATATTATAATATAGTGACTAGATTTGGGTGTCCAATTGAGATAATTTCAGATCAGGGAGTTCATTTTCTGAACAAAGTAATGAAAAAGCTAACAAGTTTACATATGATTGTGCATAAGAAGTCCACTACTTATTATGCACCATAAGCTAATGGTCAGGTTGAAAATTCAAATAAGACATTTAAGAAAATCCTCAGGAGAACAGTTTCAAAGAACAAATTGATTGGGACCAGACGTTACACTCAGCATTATGGGCATTCCGGACAACATACAAAGTGACTACTCGAATGACACCATTTCATCTGGTATATGGGTGTGATGCTGTGGTTTCAATGGAGTTCATTGTACCGAGTCTTCGAATAGTGGCTGAATGCTGGCTGAATGCAGATTGTCTCCAGAAGAGTCGGTTCATCATAGGATCCAGCAGTTGCTGAAGTTGGAAGAGGATCAGGTTGTTAGCTCATACATTTCAGATGTGATCCAGAAGTGGAGACAAGCATGGGTCAATAGGAATATCAAATTTAAGGTGTTTCGAAAGGGGGATCTGGTATTGATGTTTGATTCTAAACTGGGCCATCGTCCTAGTAAACTGAAGTTGAGATATAATGGTCCCTACAAGATTGTTGAGGTCTTAGGAGAGGGAACGTTCAAATTGGAGGATAAGTATGGGAATGCAATACTGAAACCAGTGAATGGGTATTGGTTGAAGCCATATCATGCTCCAACACTTTATGTGGAGGTTGTAGTAGAGGTTTTGGTGGTGCAGTGCATGGTAGCAAAGTTGTCTTCAGTGGCTGCTTGTAGGTTCCGAAGCGATGCAAGATCCGAATGCGGAATTGTGATTCTGGTTCCGAAGATTTGAAGTTCTGAATCCATTGGTTGTACTAGTCGTACTAATGGTGATGTTTCACGTATGTTGATGCTTCTTCATGCCCAAGGCGAGAGACTTGTCTAGTCCGATTAGGATTGGTAACATCTCATCATTATAAAAATTCTCTTCAGTTTGAATTGATGTGAGTGAGGTTTAGCTATTTTTATCCCTGCTAGAATCAGTTTGCTCTTACTTCTATTCGAAGTTATATTCAAGCTAGTATTTTTTGGAGGATTTCCTTAGTGAATGTGGATTTTCATAACGAGATGAAGAACTTCTGAGGTCGTGTGCAGAGCTTGACCTACTGTCAGCCGTAGCAAGTGAACAGATGGCCCCAAAATTGAAAGTAGCACTTGTGCGACACAGCAAGAGGGTGAAAATGGAGGAGAAATTGCCAAAGGAGGATTTGCTAGATGTTTCAGAAGATTCGGAAATGGAGTCGGATGAACCACCGAAGAAGCAAACATTGAAGAAGCATCAGATACTTGAGAGTCCATCGGTTTTTTAGCAATCCAAGGTATTTCTCAATTTGACGATGAATAAAGCGTGGCTGAAGAAGATCAAGTTGTATGAATTTGCATGCTTACCGTGGGAGCTGTGGTAGAATAATCCTGAAGTTTTGAGTCAGTTCCAGACGGTACAGTGCATAGCAGGAGAGATTGCTTTGGGAGTTAGAATAACACCAAAGTTGATAGCTATAGTTTTTTGTCTGCCTTACTATGAGGAAGAGATTCAATTGGGCAAGTGTTCGGATGAGGTGATGATGGCAGAGTTTGAGAATCCTTACTCATCTAAGAATTCCTATATGATCAGCAAGGTACGAGATCATGTCAGGAAACAACAATTAGCTTGGTTCGTGGAGCGAGTGGTTCTATTGGTTCGCAAGGCCATATATGGCAAAGGAAAATTATGCTTATTTGGCGGCAGCAAAATAAGGAGAGAAGGTGTCATGGGCTACACTGTTGTGCACAAAACTATTGCAAGAAATTTATAGGAAGCAGGTTTGCACTCCGAATCAATTTTTGAGAATCGGTCCTTATGTCACAGCCTTATTCAGTCATGTTACTCCTAAAAAGGGAAAAACTCTATCTCGTAAGGAGAAGGGCAAGCAGTTGTTTGGTGATGTAGATGAGCTTGTCAATAATACAATTGATGATTTGGTGCAAGCTAGATACACTTATCAGCAGTCAGTAGAGATGGTGATTGGTAAATCACTATCTTCAGCTTTATGGAATACACCTATTGTGAGCAAGGAGAGGCTGCTACATAAAGATCAACCTGTTATGAAGTCGAAAATTCTAGTAAGAAAGGGAGCTATGATGGATTTGAAGAAAAGACTAGCCATGTCTCAGGACCCGAGCATGGAGGGTGTAGATGCAATGGATACACCGCTCATCAGTAAGAATTCGGTGTTTGCTATTTCATTCGAGCAATTCACCCATGCAATTGAAATTGTACAAAGTTTTGGAAATAAGATGTAGGCAGCCTAGTGTCAGGTTGCTACTGACATTTTTTATCTATAGATAGAAAATCGTAAATTATTGCAACAAGTCCAGGAAAGCACTGAGATGCAGAAGATTAAACAAGACTTGGCACAGTTATAGAAAAAAGTTCAGGTGTATAAAGAGAAGAAGGAAAATGATCAACAGAAACTCATGCAACAGATAGAAAAATAGTAGCCATGTGAGAGCCACCATGTCTTCCTATTATTACTAAATGGCTAAAGGAGATGCAAGATCAGTTTTTTACTATTTTGGAGGAGGTGTCTAAATGCAATACGGAGTTGCAAACCAATAACTTGTGGTTGCAAGCAAGACTGGAGGCATTGCAGAATTTGGAGTAGCAGCTAAAAGACATTTCAGAAGAGACAGAGTTGGATGGGGTATTTGTGGTAGCAGATGCTGTAGATAATCTTAAAAATGAGTTGGTAGTTATATCTCAGGGTGTGTGGGATAATTTAAAGGAGAGCCTGATTATTTTGGCTCAGAGACCTTATGAAGCTTTTGCTTCTGAGGAATATACAAAAAATATTTTGAAGGATAGGGTTCAAGAACAAGAGAAGCAGATTCAAGAATTGAAGCAACAACTGTTGTAGTTTCAGCAACAGTCCCATGTGACCTCAGCAACACTACAGGGTACTAATTCTGCAGAAATTTTTTCTAAGCTTTTATCTATGCAGGTACCTAAAGATATAGCACCAAGGCCAAGCAATCAAAGTAGCAGTCGAGTCGAGCTGAAGAAAGATTTTCAAGAGGAGTTGGTACGACCAGAAGTACTTCAAGCTTTTAAAGTGGTCAATTATTTGACTGCTAGAAACTCGGATACACTAATGTCCAACCACCATTCAGAAGTTCTATTCAATGAAGTACAAAAGAAAGAGGAGGATATGACCACTATTGATCCAAAGAAATAGGTACAGGATGAAGAGGAACAGTTTGAAGACCAAATAGAAGAACAAAATGAAGAGTAGCTTATGGGAGTTTAGCATGAAGATTATGATGTGGATCATGAATTGATTCCAACTAGTTTAGAATCAGTAGACCATTGTAATGGGTCCACTACAGCGGATAAAGAGTGGGTTTGAGTCTCAATAATTTTGTGGCACAAAATTGATTGTTCCACCAGGTGTGCCAGTGTGGGCGAGTGTAGCCTAAACATATTTAAGAACTATTTACCTAAATGGGAGTTAGTTGTGCAACCACTGATGAGGCGCATCTGCAAGTTAGCAAGCAACTACCATATGTGGTTAGTTAGCTTTTGACTCATGAATCTGTCACACAGTATTTTGTATACGGATATGGTGTTGTTCATCGGACTCTGTTTTGCCTAGTTCTATGCTTACTGTATATGCTGTTGTTACAGAAGCATTTGCAATATAAGAAATATATAGTTGTTCACTTCAATTGATCATCTTTATGGTATTAAATCTTGAATTGGTGTATTCTCTTTCGGAAGCTTTGAATATATTCATGAAGATACCATATGTTTACTAATAGGTAGATTTTGGGATCTAATCTCTACCTATTACAAGCATCTTCATCCTGGGGTGACACTCTGGCCTAGTGGAATTATAAATTCCTTTCCCCTTTCGCCCATGCCAACAACTACTTCATCCGATGACTTATTGTATAATTCTACATTGAGTAGCCTCAACCATTCGTCAATTGCTTCTAGCCACAAGTGGGTGAGACCATAAGATACCTCATGTTCAAATTTGAGCTCAAATGCTTGCAAGAATCAAGATAATTCACAAAAACAATAGTCGGAGTTAGCACTCTTCTCTCCAATGTCATAGCGTACAATTCCACCAATGCTCTCTACTGGCTCTTCTTTGGTATATAAGCTGTACTTTTGCATTAAAATCCCTCTCAATATCTCTCCCAGCTGTATGAATTCAACCCCCCACTTTGCTCTAGTGTTTTGCAAGCTAGTTTGGTAGTTTTTGACATTTGATGTTAAAATTCAGTTCATGTGGGTATTGAGGGTGTTTTACTATTAGTAAAATTTTTAATTAGTAATGCTTATTCAAAATGCCTAGCTCTTGTTGAGCTCTTGTTACTCTTCCAATGCGTCATATGTGAAAGCAAAAGAGAAGAAACAAGCACCTAGATATGCCATATTAGCCATATTATTATTTTGATGCAAAAAGACTAAGATTCTTTAATTTTATGGCTTGCAATATGCACTTGTATGGTTGAGATTTATAGCCATTTGTAAGAAGCAGACACTGCCTAAACATGAAGGTAAGAGGGCCCTCTCATGGCTACCTTTAAGATAGACAAATTCAATGGCCAAGGCTTCCATACTTGGCAAATGAAATTTAAATTTGTGCTTATGAAGGAGAATTTGTTGGATCTAATCAAGCCAGGGAATTGATCATCACAAGAGGGTGAATCCATCACAACCAAAGGAAAGGGGATGGCAAGTGACTCTAGTTCAACAACACCACTAGATGCTAAAAGGCTAGAGAAAGCCTATGCATTTATTGCATTAGGTTTGGGAGATGATAACGTGCATCATATTTCAGATTTGGAATCTCCTTCTAAGGCTTGACATAAATTAGATGTGTTATTTGGTGCTAGCTCTCATGCAAGTATTGTGGAAAGACCAATCATCTTGAAAAAGATTGCTATAGGATCGATCCATGCACTTATTGTGGCAAAAACAATCACTTTGAGAAGTCTTGCAATGAGAAGAAGAAAGTAAAGGCAAACATGGTTGAAGAAAGAACTCCATTAGCAAATGAAGTAACAAATTTTGTGGTAGCATCAGCAAATGAATAGGAAGATAAAGATTGGACCTTCTAAAGTCCAACATCTTTGAACTTTTGTCAACACTTGGTCATGTAGTCAATTTCGAGGTTCTTGCCTAGAGTAGTACTCCAAAAAGAATGTTATCATGGTTATGTGTTTTAGTCCTTATAGTCTACTGAAAATCACCTCTGATCACCATATGATTTATGCCATGTGATATGTCTTTGCCTCCATGGTACCTCTTGTAGACATGAGAAACTAGGTCCACACAAAGGCCTAAGATTAATCCTTGTACATTCAAGGGAGATCAACATTTGGGGGGGTTTATCCCATTTTGTAAACCTTCACTCTTGGGTACCTTTGCTAGCATGAGATCCTAGCCAAAGATTTATCCTTGACCACCATGCGATGGCATGTGAAACTATGTGACTAGAAGTATCCTTAACATAGCATGAGACAAAACCCTGAGGGGGGGTATGTTCAAATATGTGTGATCAAGGGCTTGCTCTAGTAGTAGTCATATTTGATTTTGTGTGTGTGTGTGTGTGTGTGTGTAGAGAAGCACACTTAGTGCTATGGACCATGACATAGGTGATGATGTAATGCAAGGCGCCCACTTGGGGAGGTGCCTATGATATAGGAGTCCCTAGCATGTGGGAGTTATCTCCTTTGATGTAGGAGATGTGCCTATGATTTATGCCACCCTCTCTCTCCTTCTATAAAAGAGAGGCTTCTCTCTCAAATCAATAGAGTACACACTCTTTAGTGCATTTGCGTTCTCACTCCTTCTTGCCATGATGCGTCTTTTCTCTCCCACCCCCCAACATTGACATGTCATGCTACTCTTAACATTGTGAGACAAAGAAGAATATGGCCACATAAACGGCATGGAAAAAATATAATGCCACACATGCATAGAAAAATGCACACACATTCACATGTGCAAGCAAAGAGAGAGAGAGAGAGAGAGAGAGAGAGGGATGGAAGAAGCAAAATAACACCACTATGTCCCTTGCCTAAAAATATTGAAAATGTGGTATTCCTTGTTTTTTGCACATATGATTTATATTTGAGATTTGTAATCACCAACTTTACAATCAAAGGATCCTACACAAAATGCATCTCAAACCTGGTGACCTTATTAGTTTTGTATCTATAGTTTTTGGCCTACCCTTGTAGGGTAGGTGATCTTAGTAATCGTTTGTACTTTGTGAAAGGGAAAAATCTACCTTTTACAGATTAAAGTGTGTTGCAATTTCGTCCTCATGCAATTGATGCACTTTCTTGAAATCTTGCATCTTGCTATTTGTATCCCTTGAAATCTCTCTCTCTCTCTCTCTCTCTCTCTCTCTCTCTCTCTCTCTCTCATGTGCACCATCTCGGACAGGCCTCTTGAATGTATTCAACTTGTTAAATATTTTAATTTATATTTACTTCCCAAGGCTAATAGTGAAATAGCACCAAGAAATTGTGAAGGCAAACTTAATTAATTCTACATTACTTTTTTTTCTAGAGAAATTAATTCTACATTAATTGTCAAGGGTGATAGTGATTTGGATCTTGCATTTAGGCAAGATCGAATTAAATTTTTATGTCCGTTTTAAAAATATGTTATTTTTATTTTCGATAGTGAAATACTGCCAAGAAATTGTGAAATACCTCCAAGGGAAAGTATATTTATCTGGCTAAGCAAATACAAAAAGATTTTGGCAATTAGCAATCTTGGACGGGAGAGGTCAATGTCTTAGTCGAAAGTGCGCTCATGAAAAGTTGTTGAAAATACTATTCACTTGTAATTTACGTTAAAAGAAAGCATAACAAGAAAAATGTTGTCAGCTGAAAAGATTCGAGAGCCGCAGGCGAGAACGATTGGTGATCGAGCATTAGAACGAGCGCTGCAACCGAAACTTCGTGAGTCGTGACAAAAGCTTTAGCTGCAAAGAATTGGAGGCTCTGAACTTCGAAGGAGATGCGGCCCATGCGGGAGAGAAAAGCGATTGAGATAGTTGACAGACATGCCCAAGAGATGCCGTGCGCACTTGAGGAGCTTTGATGGCGCTTTCACTCCTTTCATAAGTCAGCTTTACATTTTTATATGGGAAAGATGAACCACAGTAAAGCAGGATCGTGATTTGTGTGTTGAGAACAGTGCGACAGTTTGATCGTCCATTGGTGCTTGGAAATATCGGTACTGCACACGATGAGCGTTACGACGTCAAGTGGAATGTTGCTTTAGCAGGAAGCGTCTGTCCAAACAGCAACGAATAAGATGGCACTGCAATATTATGTAGATGTTCCTTGCACCTCGTATGTATTCCATTTGTATGGCAAAACAAACTCTTTTTATCTTCATCTTCTCTTTATAACTAGAGTACAATATCTTTGTTTTCACCCAACAGTGGTTTTTAGATGGCAGAGTCTCCATCTTGAGAAGGGAACCTCTTGACTCTCTTTCCATTTGGTTAAATAGGCTTGCAAATTTACGTATATATTCACGAAAAACATCTTTTGAATTTGGCAATCAAGAATGTTTTATGTGGGACCTCGTGTACTTGGGCAATCATGCTTTCCTTTCCAATTCTTCTTCCACATGCATATCTATGAACTTTGCTAGTATCTTTATATGAGATAGCGTTGCCAACTACGATTAGACTATGTCCCAAGTCTCAAAAGAAATAATTCTAAGTAGCCAAGTATAGGGTAATAAAGGAGATGGGGATCTAGGGCAATGTAAGCAAGGGTTTTACATCTTCTCCTTTGGATTTATCTTAATCATTAGTCCTAGTTAGTAGTATTTACCCAATCATAGGAATCCAATTAAGATCAAGTAACCACTCATATTTTTATAAACAATATACGCCTTCTCTATCTTACTAGTTAATGGTTTAGGGATTTGGAAGCATTCACGAGGAATTTTCTTTTATTTATTCAAGCTCTCATCTTTCTACAAGACTATCCATGTATATTCTTCTTCATCGGATTCTGTCACTAAAGAAGAATGAAACGTTAAAGCCCGTATGGATCCTAATAGCTATTAAACTTGGCAAATATAATCTTCTTACAACCCATTTGTTCTAGTAATGGAACATCCACATCCAATCTTAAGTGAGAAAAGAGGAGGTCAACCCATTTATCTCTATCTTAGTTGTAGCTTCTTTCAGTACACTTCCACAAAATTGTAGAAGTTTGTCTATCCATTTATAATTGAATACGATTATAATCAGAAAAAGGGAGAGACTTCATACTTTGATATCTGCATACCAGAGAATCATTACTAAGCCCGAGGGATTCACAGGGGGGAACTTATGATATCACGTGAGTGTACAATAGGGGGGCTTTTTGAAATGAGGTGTAAGCTTATACATTAGGGGTGGGGGCCCTTTTTATTTTTTCCCAATATTGAATTTAAGTTAGGGGGGCCATGCCATATTTAAGAGGGGGGGACATAGTATAGGCTACCTTGGGTAACTAGTCCGAACAAGTTTGGTTTTGTGTATGGTTTTAAATAGTCATAGGGAAAGTAATCTAAATTTGCTTGTTGTGTAATCTAAATAATTGACAGAGAACGTAAATTTAAGGAAAGGGGGGGACATAATATAATTTTGGTGGTATCTTATAAGCTTAAATAGGGGTGTTTTATCATCCTACATGGATCTTAAATAGGGGGTTTTCTTGAAGTTCATGCATGCAGGTGACGTCTCCCTTTAATGAAGAGTGAATCCCCCGGGTTACTAAGTGACTTAGAGAAATATAATCTATCTATTCTAGCTCTTCTATGTGCTTCTTCAAGTTGGTTATTTGTCCATGTAAATGAGGTATATTTTGAAATGTATATTAGTCCTACCTCTTCCTTAAGTCTTGACAAGGCATCAAGTTCTCTTCCTTGTATTACAATGCCTAGAGACCTTTCCATCTATGTGCTTTGTTTTCTACCATGTTAAAATCCCCCATCACTATGGATGCATCCTTAAAAGAATAGAATCTTAGAGGAGTGTTTTGTCTATAATGGTGTTAGGGGCGAAAACTCGAAAAATTTCACACACGATCTTGTTGTGCGTAAATTCAATGCCTACTCCATTTGCCCCAGGAATTGGAAGTATCCTTTTTCCAAGTGAGTTGCAACACCTAAAACTAGACCTCCTTTTCCTCCCTCATGGTTAGAAAAGAACCATTTCCTTCTACTATCTGTAAGGCTAATAAGTCCAATCTAACATCTATACCTCTTAACCATCTCCTCAACGGGACTACTTGATGTAACTACCACCTAAGTTGGTCTCCCCCAACTGTAACTTCTTGTAAGGCTAAGAAGTTCGGTCTAACATTTAGACATTTCAACCATCTCCTCAATGTGACTAGTCTAAGGTTATCAGTCAATCCTTGAACATTAATGCTTAAGAAGCTAAACCTATCTAGATTGTTATTTGACCTATTCAACTATTGCTTTTCTTCTTCTTCTTGAATTAAAAGGTCTTGCTAATGGAGTAGAAGAACCCCTTGGGAACCTTCTTTTCTCTCTTGACTCCAAGTTTGTGACCTCTCTTAAACTAGCCCTCTCCTTGGGCGTGTTCTTGTTACTGGGGGAGTTTTCTATTTTGATTTACTACCTCTTTTACTATTGACCAGTGTGAATGGCTCTTCATTATCTACATTGACTTGGTCTGCTTCTTCAATCTATTTTCGAAGAATTGTGTAGTAGGGACAACCTCTTCCTCTTCCTCCTCCTCAGAAGTATCCATTTTTTCTCTTGAAGGACCTCAAAAGTGTTGCCAAAACCTCAAGCAATCATTGGAATTTCACATAAATGTCTAAATATTTTCTCACTTGATATCTTGATTTGTATGTTTGGGCATGAGACTTTTATCATCAGTTTCTTAATGGATTCTTTTTCACAATAGGGCCCCTTGTTACCTGGACCTTAATAATACTCTTTTGCATATGGAGTGCTTCTTCAAAAATATGTTCTTTTAGCATATTATACATATAGATATGTGATTGATTTTGTTTTTAAAAAGAACTTTTATTCCTTAGTTTTGAACCCTTTCCCTAGATGGCTAAGTTACAAATATCGTCTCTCAGAAATTGAATATCCTTGAGGTTTTTGTGAGTCAATTTGGTGTGAATCATGATTCATCATACCTATGGCATCTACTGCAATAGAAAAATGCAAAGGAGCCATGGGGAATCCTTATGGGCAGAATGTGATCTTTTCTAATCTTCATTTGATTTTGTCACAATTTACAGCCTAGGGGCACACACCGTGCATCCCCTAAGCTTTACCAAAAGGATCTTTTAAGAGCCTTGATCCTTGATCTCACAAAGGAGTCAAATAAATTTCATTTGAAAAACTTAATGATCATTAATTTTCATTACTTTGAAATATATGATCTATAATGTGTCAATCATGATGAGAGGATTACAATTCAATGACCTATTCATCATCATAAGCATCAATTGGGGCTCTAGGCTAAGCTCAATCATAGAGTGGTGCCTAGTAGTCATGGAATATGCAAATACATCCCTAGAGTGCAAAGACTTCATTTCATGTGATATGGATTCATAGAAGGGGGATGACAAAATATCAAGAGGAGAGAGGAGAAGAGTGGAGATGAGGAGAGAGGGCACAGCTATAGAGCACACCACAAATGACTAACTGTACACTAGATTTAGTTGAAAAAATAGAATATATACAAACCCATTTAGAGTTAGGGTTAGGAGATCTAACCCTTTCCTTTATAGCACTCTATAAGGTTAGTGCTATGCACATATGATCACATGATGGTGCTATGCACACGTGATCACGCAATGTTGAGTGTGAACTCTCAACACATTCCCTCAAGATCAACATCATGAAGTAGGCCTTCCCTCAAGATGATGATTCTAGGGAATCAAAGAAGGACTGAGCATTACATTCCATCACACCCCTTTAATGGGAATCTCCTTCCTCTGCATCAAACCAAGAGCTAGTCGGTGTTTCTCGAATAGCTCTTACCGAGTGGTTTGGTAAAAATGTCTGTGACATACTCTTTTCTATCACAATGCTACGGTGTGATGTCACCAAGTAACACTCTTTCTTTGATGAAGTGCTCTCTGACATCAATGTGCTTTGTCCTGGAGTGATATACTGGATTCTTGGCCAATGCTTGAGTTGATTAATTATCACAGTATATTGTTGTTGACTTTGACTCATCAAAGTAATCTGTTTCTGACAATAGTATTTTGAGCCATATAGCCTCACATGCACCTATAGTGAGTGCTCTATATTATGCTTCAATCGAAGACAAAGAAACAGTTGGCTGTTTGTTTGACAACTATGATATAGCACCTTGATCAAGGAAAAATGCATATCCTTGTGTCCCTAGTCTCATGATCTTCGACATAGTCACTATCACAATATCCATGCAACCGTGGATGACTTCCTCTGTATTCCAAACTGTCTTGTACCTTTGATGTATCTCGAGACTCTTTTGGCTGCATTCCAATGAGACTATTTTGGATTTGCCATAAACTATGCAAGTGAGCTTACTGCATAACAAATATATGGCCGAGTCATAGTCAGATATATAAGAGATCCAATGAGCTGCCTGTATTATCCGTCATTGACTGTAGGATTTTCTAAATCTTTAGTAAGTTTCAAACTCTGTTCCATGGGAGTGGCTCCAATCTTGCAATCTGCCATATGAAACTTCTTCAAGAGACTGTCAACATACTTGAGTTGACTCATGAATGTGCTATCTAAATCTCTCCAGAACTCAATTCCAAGACAATAATGCATAAGTCCAAGATCTTTCATGTCAAAATCTGTAGATCAATCTTGTTTTAGTTTTTCGATGAAGCTATCCTTGCTTCCTGTCACAATCAAATCATCTACATACAAAAGTGCAATAGTAATGTCTTCCCCTCGAACTTTGTAGTAGAGAGTATGATCTGCATTGGACTTCATGTATCCCAGATTAGCAAAATACTTGTCAATTCTACTGTACCAACTTCTGGGTGCTTGCTTGAAGCCATAGAGACTTTTCTTGAGATGGCAAACCTTATTCTCCTCTCTTGGTTCAACATAACCTACTGGTTGTTGCATGTGGACTTCCTCATCTAGATAACCATTGAGAAATGCATTCTTGACATCGAGCTAATACATATTCCATCTATTAAGTGTCACTAGGGATATCAAAAACCATATGGAATCCATATTTGCTACTGGAGCATAAGTCTCATCATAGTCTTGACCATATTGCTGTGCAAATCCTTTTGCAAAACTAGTCTAGCTTTGTATCTCTAAATACTTCCATCTGGATTGTACTTCACTTTGTATACCCATTTGTTTTCTATGGCCTTCTTTCCTGGTGGAAGGTCGCATAATTCCCAAGTATTATTCTTATACAAAGCATCCATTTCTTCATTCATAGCAGTTTGCCATTCTAGCTTGTCTATTGCGTCTTCAAAGTACACTAGCTCTTCTGTAGCCATGATGGTAGTCATAAGAGAATAGTTGATGGTTTCCACCTGAATTTCTTTGCCTTTTTGAGCATATGTCAATCTGGATGGAGGTCTTCTTTCCCTTGTAGACCGTCTGAGCTACTGTGGCTCTACTTGGGGTGTTGCTAGCAATTCTTGCTCTTCTTCATCAACCTGTTCTGTAGATGACTATGAAGTCGATGCTTCCATCTCCTGTGTAGGTGAGGTTTTCCATTCTGATTCCTCAATCAAAGATTACATCTCTAGAGATAATGACTTTGCAGTTGATGGGATCATAAAACTTGTATGCTTTGATTTCTTCACTGTAGCCAACCATGATGCATTTGCGTGACTTCGCATCGAATTTCCTGCGATGATCATCATGTATGTGGGCATATGCTATGCAACCAAATATGCAGACATGCCCAATGTGTGGCTTGTGTCCAGTGAACGCTTCATAAGGAGTCATACCCTGTATCGGTTCGGTAGGAAGCCAATTAAGCAAATAGTTTACAATGGCTATTGCTTGTGCCCAATACTGATTCAGAAGATGCTTTTCACTAAGCATTGCTCTAACACTGTCTGCTAAAGTCCCATTCTTCCTTTCAGCTCTTGCATTCTGCTAAGGAGTATTTGCACATGTGAATTGTCTTTGAATGCCGTGATTTTTGCAAAAATTCATGAATGCTGAAGACATGTATTCATCTCCTCTATCTGATCTCATGACCTTGATCTTTCTACCTATCTGGTTTTCTACCATACCTTTGAATTCTTGAAATCTAGAAAACACTTCAGATTTCTCTTTTAGAAAGTAGACCCAACAATATCTGCCATAGTCGTCAATGAAAGTGAAGCAATAAAGTGAACCATTGATGCTACGGGTCTGGGCATAACCCAATACATTTGTATGAATTAAAACAAGAATACCTCGTGCACGAGAGGTACTTCTACTAAAGTTGGTTCACTTTTGTTTGCTGAAGCAGCATGCTTCGCAAACTTTTCCACGAAACTGTAGCTTCGGAATCCTGATTGCCATATTCTGATTCCTGAGATCTAACAGGTACTTGAAGTTGACATGACCATATCTCTTGTGCCATTTTGCAGATAGTGGCATCTGTTGCGGTTGAGCTAACATGGCATGCTTATCTGGTATTGTATCTAGCATTATGTATAAGCGTCCTTCCTTGACACCTTTTGCTACTAGCTGACATCTTTTAGATTTGTCTCGTATAGTGCACTCATCTCCATCGAAGATGACTCGATAATTGTGTTCCGTCATTTGACCTACTAACAAGAGGTTCTTGCTGAGCTTCGGAACATAGAGCACATCTTTCACCAATCCTTTCGTACTAGTAAAATTGTTCATAGGGATAACACCTGTCCCTTGAACTAGATTCGGTGTATTGTCTGCTATGTGGATGACATTTTTCTGTCCTTCTAATGGCTTCATTTCTGTGAACCATTCCTAATTTGTCATGTGAGATGATGCACTGCTGTCGATGTACCAAGGATCCTGTTCTACTTGGTTGACTTGATAGCTCAAATCCTCTTTGGGATTGAAATCAGTGTCTAGGTACACTGTATCAGTCTGATGCATTTCCTTGCTTGCAAGAAACATATTTCCATGCTCATTTGCAAAATGAAGGTGACTAGAATGTCCACCACGATGATTTCCTCTGCCTTGAAAATTCCCTCAATTACTGCTGGATTGACTGCCTTGATTGTACTGCTTCTTGCGGCAATATCTTTCATTGTGTCCAAACTTGTGACTGTAGTTGCACTGAATGTTTGACCCATTGGTGGATGCATTCCCTCGTCCTTGGAATCTTCCTCGGTTGGAATGATTTCCTCTTTGTTGATTCTGATGTTGCTGATGCTGATTCTGACTTTGCTGATGATGTTGTTGCTGATGATGACCACTTTTCTAGAATGATCTACCTCTACCTCTACCTCTGCCTCTGCTTCTATCTGAAGCTATGAATGCCTGATCATTAGACTGACCTTTACATGCTTGAATCTGACTTCTTCACCAAGCAGGACTGACTGAAGTAATTCCAGTGTCAGAATTTGCCGTTGGATGGCAATACTCTAGACTAGATTCTCATATCCCTCTCCTAGTCCATTCAGGATTACTTGAACCATTTATGTGGGGTTCATAGCCTCTCCTACTGCTGCGAGTTGATTGTTGTAGTCTTTTATCCGGAGTACATAAGCATGACCGATTTCACAGCTATTTTGAAAACTCTGGTTGATCTGGTTTCTCAGTGTGATAATCCTGGATGTGTTCTTGGACTCGTAGAGAGCTACGAACATATCCCATGCTTCTTTCGATGTCTTGAATGTGTTGAGCTATCCTAGCATGACATCTTGCACATTCTACTTCATTAGATGATATGTGTACTTGTCTTTCTTATTACATTCTGCCTGAGCATTCTGCGTGAGCTTGAGCAATGGTAGGATTTGCTACAGGTGCGAAAACTGTTTGTGTAGCTGTAGATCCAGTTGCTGGTGCTATGACAATAGGTGGAGTAGAGCTACTAGTGGCTGGATCGTCCAATGGTCTAGGTGTAGACCCATCGACATACTCCCATTTGTCCTGAAGTACACGAATGGTCTCCATTTGGTATTTCCATATACCATAATTGGAGTTGTCTAACTTAGCAGATGCCTCCAGATTGAGGTTGCTAGTCGTAGACATGGTGCAAGAAATGTACTCAAAAGTGTCGTGAAAATCTATGTATGAATCAACTACAAATACACTAACTGTGCGAAGTGAAATCTCTAAACCGTCGGTGAAGATAGAACTGCAATATATAAAATCTGATCTGTATTACTTTACAAGGCTTGTGGCAATCTGATCTGTATTCGAATAAAGGTGACGTGGCAATGATGACGTGGTACTAATGACATGGTACTAATGATATGGCAGATGATGTGGAAGTGTTGACATGGATTGCTGATGTGGCAGATAGGGATGACGTGACAATTGACAGCTGACTGATGACATGTCAGTGATGATGTGGTTGATGAGCTGGCAAGGTGACGTGGCCTATCGGTGGTGATGTGGCAAAAGGACCAAGGTGTTCATGTGGCCTACGGGGTGCCACGTGGATGAAGATGTTTGTGCCATGTGTCAATAGTAGAGACAACCTTATCTACCACGTGGCAGATAAGGTGATGTGGCACACAAGCCACATGTTGCCTTCTGGTGTGGTGACCCTAGAGATAGGGTAGGTTCCATGTGTCAATAGGAGGGCTACCAGAATCTTTTAGAGATTCTGGTGCAGATGCTGATTCCGTCAGAGGGCTGAGCGTCTCCATGTGCTGAAGCGCTCTGTCGCTGGTCAATAGCAGCCTTGTAGGTTTCATTAGGGACGTCCGTTGCTAAAGAAGCTTGCTAAAGCTTTCGAGAGCTTTCGGGAGGCATGGAAGAGGCAGTCGGGCATGGAGACCTTAGAGAGTTCCATTTAGGCAGTCGAGCGTGGAGCCGAGGCACTGTAGAAGGTTGGCCGTGGCGCTGTAGAGGCAAAGGAGGTTGCCCATTGCTCGTGGAGTCGATGCTTGTAGAAGGCTTTGTTGGATATGGTGCGATAATGGATTGTATGGAGCAACCAATCAATTGGCCAATCGATGCAGTGCTGCAAGCAGCGACCCGTTAGCTATGGAGCATGGGCTTTCAGTTTTATTGAAGCCAGTTGCAGAGGAGCTACTGAGCCGCTCTTGTTGGAGACTTTGGAGTACATGTGTCAATGGAAGCTTTGTGAGGCCGCTTGTTAATGGCGCAGCATTAGGAGAGGTGCTGTCACTCTGTCCATGGAGGCTGGGTTGCTGGAGGTGCAGCTTCATAAGAGATATGGCATGGAGAGGGACTCGTTGGGGAGGCGTGCATAGGGAGCTTGTTGATGGAGTGGTGGTGGCTGTGAGCAGCTTGTGGCACGTAAGGTCATTGGGGCTATAAGTCGTCATACTAGTGAGTAGCTCGTAAGGTCGTTGATTGCAACAAGGAGCTTATTCAAGATGGCTGCCTTCAAGTGTTGTTGAAGTCACAACCCGTCGGTTGTTTGTCTCTATGTTTCTCTCTGTTTGTATAGCTTTGAGGCATGATCTAGAGCTGGAGCTACTATTGCACTTAGCCTCTCTCTCTCTCTCACTTTGAGAGAAAACACTATCAGGAAGCCTAAGAGCGGAATCTCTGTCACTCACTGAATAAATTTGAACGGAACTTCTAAATCTCTCTTTCTCACTGAATTTTCTAAGAACCTCCAAAGATCTATCTCTATTGCTTTCAATGGACAACTCTCAATCTATCTCACAATGGAAATCCTCACAAAGAACTCAAGCAATGAACGAAAATTTCTCTCTCGTTGAATAGATCTCTCACAAACTGTCGAAAGAGATGAACAGAAATCCTATGGATGGAAATTTTTCCAATGAACGGAAATTCTCTACGGAAGTGAACTCTCACAAGAACACTCGAGAACTCTCAATCTCACAGTCTCTCTCACACTCTCAAGAATCGCAATGCCTCAGCGGAAGGCAAGGGAGCTCTGATACCATGAAAAAATATGAAGAGGAGAGAGGAGAAGAGTGGAGATGAGGAGAGAGGGCACAGTGTGAGAGCACACCACAAATGACTAGTTGTACACTAGATTTAGTTGAAAAAATAGAATATATACAAACCCATTTAGGGTTAGGAATAGGGGGATCTAACCCTTTCCTTTATAGCACTCTATAAGGTTAGTGCTATGCACATATGATCACATGATGGTGCTATGCACACATGATCACATGATGTTGAGCGTGAACTCTCAACAAGGGAGTCTTCGCAAGGCTAACATAATCCCTAGTGGTATATACTTTCAAATAGTCCCTAGGTTTGTTTGTTGAATACTATCTTATTCATGTAGGGAATCATTTAGAATCGCAAAGTGTCTCCCTTATATGTAGCTAGAAGATTCTAAGGCATCTTTGTGATACATGGGATTGGGCTCAGAGACAATAGATCCATAGACTTATATCGTTACAATTCTACTGGCGTAGATTAGGATGGTAATGTGGATGATATAAGTTGTTTCTCCTTCATTCTTGGCTCAACAACCTTGTGTGGCAAAGCAATAAGCTGCGACTTATAGCTTAATCAACTACTAAAATCAGAGGCTCTACTAATGTTTCTTGTGAAGCAACTTCGTTTAGGAGGTTACCCTGCAAACTCAAGATTTTATTGGTTGGCCCTACAGCACTCTAATTTTAAAACATGAGTAGTATTTAGACCAGAACATATTGAAGTGAATTATCAATTCATTTTTTGAGGAAGTTCTTAGTGGTGAGATTGATCTTATTCATGTTTTTATACAAGAACGAGTTATAAATATCCTCACTAAATTATGAAGGAAATTAGAGACTAATTACGCTAAAGCATGCCAACTTTTACTCCTCATGAAGGAAATTGGGATATCTTGCCAACATTGTTAGGGACAAACAAAAATGCTACTAATACACAACGAGTTCATGCAACTATTGGGCACATCGAGAGTATTTAATGTGTTGGCCAACTATTAATGTAATGGACAAGTCTAATTGGGTGAGAGATTTGAATCCTTAGACAATTTGACATCACACAACGTGAATTTTTTCTTATTCTTAAGGATCTTGAGGATTCAATTGCTTGTATGGTTAGTAATTGCAAGATTTTGAAAATGGGGTGTGACTTCTATAAGGACTGTTGGGGTTGCATGGGCCCCAAGCTACTAGTGCAATGGTATATGGCATATGTTGTCAACGATTACCTTCCACACCAATTTCTAAGGAAGAAATGGGATGTGACTTCTATAAAAAGTAAATTAGGGGCCCTAAAGCTACTAGTTCTATGAAAAGAATATATATTGTATTCCTTTGATTATTGTCCCCTACTGAACAAAATATACATTGTGCTCCTTTGATTATGTCTCCCTACTAAAGAAAACATGATTGTTCCATTAAATTAGTTGGAAGGGAGAGAGCAGAGGGGTGAAGAGGAGGGTGCAATTGTCCAAGGAGGGCGAGGGAGGTAGGTGTGTATTGAGGGGGGGTTTGGGGGGAGGGAAGGGGGGGGGGGAGCGGTGTTGGGTTTTATATTAAAGGGGGGAATACCATGAGGAGAAATAGGGGAAGGAACATTTATGAAGGTGTGTGGATACCAAAATCCCTTTTTAATAAGTTGTTTGGTTCTCTTCAATTATAGCAAGATGCTCGCTTACATCTAGGGAAGAGGAGATTATGGGTTAGAATATTTTATTGCGTATGTAACCCCCCCTCCCCACCTTAATGTGAGAGCAAAGTAATGTGATTTTGAAAATGAAAATACATTTCTCTTGGCAATTGGTGTATGGACCATGTACTCACCATCTTAGTGTCAAGGCAACATGTTCAATCAAAAATTTTCCTGATCTTCCAAGTCACTTGAAATTATGATTGGTGTATGGACCATGTACTCACCATCTTAGTGTCAAGGCAACATGCTCAATAAAAAATTTTCCGATTTAAAAAAAATCTTCAAAAAATAAATAGCTATGCATCAATTCACATACCTTTCCACCACCCTCACATGGGATACGCCTCAGCTCTTACCTACCCTCAAGATCATTTGATTGCTTAAAGATTCAGTTGATCAACGGTCCGCACATGGGCCGATGATCACACATCCAAAGTTTGAAAGGGGGACATTTAAACTCTAATATTTTGAACTAATCTTTTACTCCCACCCAGGAATCGAACCCACGACCATCTGCCTCACAGAGTTCCTCGTTGACACTTCTAGAGAATAGACCGTTATAAATAGAATCCAAAAAGAGTTCACATTTTGTATGAGCAAAATAATATATTGTTTAGAAATGCAGATATTGAAAATAAAGTCAGATTTGAGAAATCAAACTGAGTTAGCCTTCGACTTAACTTCTGGATTGCAGGTGAGTACAGCTTGAGAATGAATGCTTTCATGTTTCTTTAGCGTAGTGATGTAACTATATAATAGTCTGTTGTATGCATTTGATATGCTTTCTTGTCCCTCGACTTGACTACTGTAATTCTAATACACGTCCTTGATCTGACTCTTTGCCTACGCGTTCTGCCTCCTAGAACATCTATTTCCACACTGAATACAGCCTAGATGAACGGAGAGACATCGTATGGAACGGAGAGACATCTTTACTTTTTAGTCCACACGAAAAAAGGAGATGAAAGTGCGCAAATAAACAACTAGGTGAAAACTTCAGTATATCTTTGAATGAGTATTGCAATGCATTCCTAAAACGAACATATACAATTCCGGGGAGGGCTTCCCAGCCATCATTTGCATTTCCATTGAATGCTATAAACAAGACTTTCTGATTGGAGTGAATTTTGTGGTCTCTCATTTTCCTGTACCATAAGTTGAGCACACGTTCACCATTACCTGAGATATCATCTCTCAAGCACTCATCGTGCCCAATTTCTCTTATGCCTATAGTTTGTCATCGTTATCCCTTTTGAATTTTCGAATGGCTTCAATAAAAGCCTTTACCAGGGGAGAGAATAAATGGGATGTAAAGTACAATGCTCTGCACGACAATCCCAGCTACAACAGTCATAATCAATTAAACAGTGCTAGCAGATGCATACAAGTAGCAGAATGCTGTCCGTAATTTTATTCAAAGCTGCTTGAGCGGCTGTAACGGCCTCTTAGATATTCCTCCAGAAACTTATTTGAATGTTCCAAGTCCACACTATGTTCAGTGCTGGCTTGAGATGCCACATCATCATCTAGGCCGAGTAGTGCAAGTGTCAAATGAGAACGAATGTGAGAGTCTGGATAGTTGGGCATATCATATCCCTCATCTATTTCTTTGCAAATAGGGCCTTGCCTCGCAACATATTCCAGATCCTCTGCTTTCCCAGTAAGTAACTCCAAAATCTGCAATAATATTCTTTAGTCATGAAATATGCAGATATCATTGCTTCCGAACTTTATAAAATAAAAGGAGACCTATTCAGGTAGCGATCATTGCTCTAGGAAGGCCTTGAGTCATAGTACCTACCCGACTCATGCGAGGTCTTGATTGAGGTGCCTGTCGAAGGCACAGAGATGCAGCAAGCATCATAATTTTGAGCTGGCCTACATTATAGGCTCCCTGCAGCTTTGGATCTATGAGCTGAACAGATTTTGATTCATCTTCCAATAGCGGTCTGGCCTATTAGTACATATCAATTCAAAACTTTAGACTACGAAGTTAAACTTCACCCACAAGCACAAAATAAGGACCTATAAAACGTACCCACACAACCAGATTTTCCTGTCCTTTTGGTTTTGCATTGTCAATAGGATGCTTCCCAGTGATCAGCTCAAGTAGCACTACTCCAAAGGAGTATACATCTGTTTTCTCATTCACTTTTCCATACATGAAGTACTCTGGCGCAAGATACCTGAAATTTTTCAAAGACACAAAGATGTCACTTCCATAATCTCTCTCTCTCTCTCTCTCTCTCTCCCCCCCCTCCCGGAAAATCCCTTTGCGTCAATAAAAGATGATGTTCCAATCGTTTTGGCATAATTCAAATTTTGTTTGCAGGATGGCACCAAGAAATGAAGCTGAGCTTGCAGGGACAGAGCAGGGAGTCAAAGGGGTGTGAAAATGCGATGGGGCTTGAACATCATGGCCTGTTTGCAGCTAAAAAAGTCACCTTTCTTTGTGGCTCAGCATTGTAGTTGGGCCATTCTCCTTCTGGGGCTGTTGCCAGGACATTATTTTACACGGAAATTATAGCAGTACGAAACAATATTGCCCAGATAATGGAGATCATAAGCACATACCCGAAAGTGCCAACAACATCACTACAAGTAATATATGCTGAATTTGTCGGACCCCATTTTGCAAGCCCAAAGTCTGTTAACTAACAAGACACAGCAAAAGGAAGTTAGCCTGGCTGTACTATTATATAATATAGTATAAAGCTGTGCATATTATGTCCCCTGAGAACAAAACACAAGATATGGAAGACACGCAAACCTACCTGTGGTTCAAGATCTGATGAAAGAAGAATATTTGAAGACTTCACATCTCTGTGAATAACTGACCGAGCACAGCCATCATGTAAGTACTTCAGGGCCTCCGCAACTCCAACAGCCACTTTGACTCGTATGTCCCATGGGAGTACAGCCTTGCCTTTACCAGCTAGTGATAAGCCACATGAGCCACAAACTTTACTTTGCCTACTTAAGAGAACTTCCAACTCGAAACAATCACAAGCATACCCTGTCATGCCTCCAATATAGGAGGAGAAGCAACTTACCATGAAGTTTTTGTTCTAGGTTTCCTTCAGGTGCAAACTCGTATACTAACAAATAATGGTGACTGTCAACACAATATCCAATTAGATGAACAATATGGCTGTGGTGGAAACCACTAACTATCTCAATTTCTGTGAGAAACTCTTGCTTGGCATCTGGTGTTGATGTGTTTAAGCATTTTACAGCAACTATGCTGCCACCTGAAAGAACTCCTTTATACACTCGGCTACAGCCACCTGTGCCTATTAAATTCCCTGTAAGCAAAAATGAATATTCAAATCAGGTAGTTTATTTACCACGAGTGGCAGGTCAGAGAAATGTTTCCTGCATGGGAGGAAAAAAACAAGAAAATGCAAGCCATGAAGCCACATATTTATCAAGTTAAAAGAACAAACCCTCAGAGAAGTTATGTGTCGCTGCTTGCAGCTCCGAGAATTGAAACCTCATACAAGACTTGCTTTGACAGACCACATCATGACACTCAATTTTTGAGGCCGTTCTGTCGATGTGGCTTAACCGAGACTCTGGGTATGACTTCAAAACTTCTTTTGGCCTATCTGGCAATTGCAGAGCCCACTCCACCACTGACAGCCTGCGAGCCTTTGGGGGAAGGTTGTCCAATTTGGCCATAGGCATTGATCTGTGCAGCAGGGGCCAGCCTGGGGCTGTACTACCTTCGGACTGATCCCATGGTGTCCTGCCTTTGAACATATCCCATGGTGGTTTTTTCGGTTCTTCGCTGAGCATTTGATTACCAGACTTTTCATGCACTGCACTTGCAGGAGAACTACCTTCACGAAAACCTTTCTGTTGTAGCTGTGCAAATTCTTTAACGTATATTTTAGATTGTGGTAGATTAGATGGTGGACCTGCTGTTTCCTGGCC
The DNA here is from genome assembly GCF_047967505.1 of Dipteris shenzhenensis. Lineage (NCBI taxonomy): Eukaryota > Viridiplantae > Streptophyta > Polypodiopsida > Gleicheniales > Dipteridaceae > Dipteris > Dipteris shenzhenensis. The sequence continues at coordinate 18,630,144 of NC_141619.1, forward strand.
TGTCCAATCCCTAGGGAATTTGATTAAGGAGGAACGACTCCCAGAGTTGATCCTCAGCATGCTTGGGTGTAACATCTTGTTACCTTCTACATTTCGTAATCCCAATGTATCTGAAGGAGAAACTGAATTTGAATTTGGTTGTGCCACATCTCGTGATCTGCTCAAGACTCGCACTTGAGGGGGGACATACTTATAAATATGAAGAACACTAGTTTGTGAATCCATAGTTCTGCTCGAAAGAGAGCTGCTATGAAAAGCATTGTCAAAATCACCCAAGTTACGTTCCACATCACGTGGCCGTTCTGACCCACTAGCCCTTTTGCATTCCGGCATTTGACATGTTTTTCTGCTGGAACGTCTTCTTGTCGTTTGTTCTATTGTATTTAGCATGCCTGGCCTATTACCTGAATTAAAAACGTATGTTTAATATAGCATGCCAATTTTTTGGAATTATATAATTCCAAATGCACCTAACATCAACAGACATTTACTAGCATTGATACCTAGGGCTCTCTCTATCTCTCTCTCTATCTCTCTCTCTCTCCCCTTCCACCTACAAAGCACGACGCCAATGAGTGGTATTACTGTTCCATTTGTTGTAAACATCGTACTTAAATAGATAAAGTAAGATATTGCAATACTTACCCAAAAGTTTCAGAGAGCCTCCCTTTTCAAATACAACTCGTCCATGCTGAATAACGAGGACTGAACACCTAAATGGGAGATGCTTTGAACAATATTTTGCCAGAGAAAAAGAGGATCTAGGCAGATCATACAATCAGGAATTCAAACTCTGGTCCCAATAGTTGTATGCGCAATTAAATTACTGAAAAACTTAAGAACATGAAATAACAGACATTGATGGTGACAACTAATCTGCACAAGATTTTAGAAAGAAGTTAGATATGTACAAGAGAGACCATGTGCGTTTAAATCACGTACCCTAAGGGTAGCTGTTTGCTGGTACTACCCAGTATCAATCTGGAAGCATTATTATTTCTAGCCTCCTCGATCAGTGCTTCCCTCAAAGATGTCCCACTTGTTACTTTCAACTGCAGGTCTATCTACAGCAGGAAAGACGGTTAAGATTAGCATCCGTGTCAACTGAGGATGCTTACAAAAGACTTGCAGACTAAACAAACTTGAGACACTATGTGTGACTGTCGATTTGCAGTTTAGAGCAACGGAACTCTATACAAGTTTATAGCTAGACGGTCTTCTACAATAGTCGTGTGAAGCTCTGTCTGACAGAACACTTACATGCTTGATGGAGCAGAAAGCTTCGTAAATCCCAATAACTGAATCAAAGATGCCATCCACCTGTCCATTTGCAGGATGTGACTTGTTCCACAGCTCATCTGTATAGGATTAACGTGCCATTAGTGATGCCTCTCTGAGAAAGGAAATCCCTTACACAGAATTCGCCAGAAGCTCGCCTAGAAAGACAACACCCATCTCTCTCAAGTCGTTACCAACACTTATCAGTAACAGCAGTTCATACAAGACATGTAACGAGCGGGAAGATCAACCATTACCCCAGTTAATCGGAACATGTTTCCACCGCGGCGAGATCAACCCATTACCCACCCCGCGGGAAGCTGCCCAATGCCACTGAAGGTTACAGAAGAAGGTCGAATAGGGGTGAAACATTACTTACAGCTCTATGGAACAAAGGATTTTGGCATTACTTGTCTAGCAGGTTCTTACTCTCAGCGCAATCGGCTTAATGGGCTTGCTAGCTTCCAATGAGTTGCTTGGTCTCAGTACAATCGGCTTACCAGCTTCCAATGAGTTGCTTGGTCAAGCAACAAACCTATGGCTTTCGCGCTACTGCAAGACCCAATTCTGTTGATCCAGCGGATTTTGGGAACAAGGACAAAGATTTAGAGGATGTTAAGCACCAACGCATCATCCATCCAATATCCAGAATTAATTCACAAACCACTAGCCTGGCATTCTCGTTGATCGATATCTTAGTTCCGGCTTTCCTTACTTTTGTTTGCCTTGCTTCCGCATTCATTGAGGTCGACCTTCCGAATGGTTATAACCACCGGGACTCGGGCGTTCCGGATCAAACTTCCTCAAGATGGGAACTAGATCAATAGGATTCGAACAGCGGCTGATGCGAATTCTAACACTTCCGATTGGTTTCGAAAAGGCCATAGTAAAGCTGAAACTTCTGTACTTCGAAGTTCATCCCTGAGACCCATACTTTGGATCCGTCCTCCCTATCAGACTGGCACACACACTGATAGAGAAATGTAGGTCTTGGGCGACAAAGGAAGCGGATTCCTGCACACTTGAGCACTCGGAGCGCTACTAGCGGGAAAACGAACAAGCTTGCAACCTCCCCATTAAACGCCGATACATGCAAACGCCTTTCTTAACTATTCGAGTTCCGGACGCTCCGACATACCGATTTAGAATCATTACGTTTATCAAAAAAAGCATCCGACGCAAATATTATATGACTCGCGGAGATTCCGGCGTCCAGCCACGTTTAAGTTTATAGCTAGCGCCTGGTGTCCTTGCAAAGCTCATCTCGAGAAGATTCATTAAGTCTTCACACAAGAACCGCACTCTGAAAAAATTACACTTATGATCGCCAGCCCTGAAAGCAAGATTCTTTACGATCATGGTTGAAAATGCCCAGATAGATGATTGCACTAACTTTCTAGTAATATTGAAAGAGCCCGTATGCGCAACAACTTCAAGAACGAGTGCAAAAACTGAATTTGAACTGACGATTCAATCTCGCCCAAGAATCGGGCAGGAAATTTTGTTGTGATCACGAATCACACAAGAAGTGTTTTCGGCATTGAAAAAGTATGATCGGCCAAAAGGCGTGCCTGATTCCGTGGGAGAAGATGCAATGTGAAGAGCTAGCACATGATCGCCGGGATTCGTGAACTTGGCCAGCGTCCATGTGAGGAGCTCTCGACTGGTCGCGTCGAGCTTCACCCCAACAATCACGACATCGCCCTTCCTTGTACATTTCCTTCTTTCTCCTGTCATCGTAACCTAAGCTGGAAATGAGCAGATTCTTGTTGAGGATCAGTAGACAGCGAGGGGATTGTGCGAGTGCTCCGGTGATGGATTTAACTGAAGCGATGCCGCTAAAGTTTGGCATTGAGCGGAAGCATCGCAATGGCGATGTGCGAACCTATGGCGCCGCAAGGCGAGCGGGTTGCTCGCCAAGTAGAGAGCTGCAGGAACCAGCTGCGACGTGATGAGAAAGCCATGGATGGCCGGACGAAGGATACGATTACGGATGGCGAAGTGGAGGAAGGCTTGAGGGACAAGGCGAGGGACGGGTGAAGGGAAGGTATTGAATGCGAGGTGGGAGCTTGTGGGCGACAGTGATCAAATCTGAGGAGGGATGGAATGGCGAGCAAGCAATGGAAGGATTGGGTGGGAAGTCGGGAGAAGGTGCTGTAGATAGGATGGGAAGTCGAAACAGTGGATGTGAGAGATGGTGGTGGTGCGTGTTCTTCGTCGTGGTGGTCGCGGTGGTGCTTGTTGTTCTTGGTCGTCGTCGTAGTTGTGGTCGTGGTCGGCGGGCGGCTACAGTTTCTTGTTTGTGTGTGAGCTAATTTGTCTTGGCGACTGCGTTGTTCGTCTGTGCTTCTGTGCGTGTGTTGTCAAATCGTGAAGATTACGTCAAGAGGGAATGTAGAAGAGGGCGCTGGGTAACGGCGGCGAGAAGGGTAGAGTGGTGGTGATGGAGTGAAGTGATAACGTAGTGTTGGGGATGAGAAAGTTGGCGATGGCGTAAGAGCAAGGGAGGAACAGTGCGGTGGTCTACGTCGTGGGCACTTGGAAGGTGACGACGGGAAAGTAATAACTGCTAAATTTTCGTTCACGAGCATTGCGCCGCCTCTCTTTTTCTCTTATCTTTCCCTTTTCCTTACGCAATAATTACAGTTTTCTATCAATCAATCCATTCGTGCCTCTAGATTTTGTGCCATCTCCTATCATGTCCACATCGCCTTCGGTTGAGCATTCCACATCCCCGGTTCCCATCCAAACCTCCCCGGCTCACTAACCCCGGTTCACCATCCAACATTCCCAAGTTGACATCGAAACATCCCCGTCCGAATTGAAGCTCTGCCTTTTTACTTTCCGGGGATACGATTTCCATATTTTAGTTGTAAATCCCGGTCGCACTGTAAATTTTTATGTACATATTTTAGTTATCAATCCTCTGTAGTCACACTCCTAGGCTTTAGCAGCAACATGTATTCTCCGTATGGCTCCGTCCCACCAGGCACACAAATGCAAGCTCTTGCCACTCTCCTTCCATTTATTACAAATCTTTTTGCAAAAATTCTGAGAGGCCAAGTGCACTTTATTCAAGGAAAAAAGAACATCGAACGGTTTCTTCTTTATAGAAGGCATGCAAAAAGACTAGGAGATCGAGATGTGGTCAAACAGACTCGTTTGGGTTAGGTATTCTCCTTTCATTGGTGCATGCATCCACCACCCTTCGTCGGAGGCATAGAAGCGGTCCAGCCTGCCCGATCTGAACTCCGACCCTAATCTCCCATTTGCCCACGTAAACCCTTCTAGGACATCATGGTCAAAATCTATGAAATCTACTAGCCCCTTGATGAGCGAAAGATTTTCCCAAGAATCACGCTCTTGGGTTGATAGAGGAGGTGAAGCATGCGACCTGTCTTGAAGGCCTTCTGTAAAATTCAAGTCCCCTCCTATGAGCTAGTGATCCCCATCAAGTTTTTCTTGTAGGCTTTTCTAGCGGTCAAACCTTTCCAAGGACGAGTTGGGAGTGTAGACACTCGCCAGCTGAATTGACCATGGCCTCGATCGCTACAACACACCCGACGTGATCCCAGAACTTTTCTGAGGCCTTAAGGGATCTATGAACCAGCACCGCTGTCCCCCCTCTCCCTCTATTGAGGCAATTAACAAAAACATCAAACTCCATTTTCATGCATGTATTCCAAACTCCATCCGTGGACCCGCATTTTACCTCTTGCAACATGACAACTTTGGGTGCCCACCTTCTGATCACTCTTAAGCATCCTCTCTACTTCAGCTTACCACAAAAACCATTATTACAAGATCTGAGGAGAGTAGAGATTTTTCAATGGTCTTCAAAGTGCTAGCTAAGTATTAATAGGCTACTTGTTGCTATTTACATTTGAATTGTGGTATTTGTTACTACAATGATGAATGATTTTTAGGCACCTCGGTAAAAAATACTTTCTCGTAGCTAAGTCTTGGCTATGCCATGGTTGGCTAATGCATTGTGTGTTTTGCACACGTTCTCAAAGGAATGAAGAAACGTTTTATAAGGGTTTCTTTCTACTATTAGTCTATTATAGATTTGAAAAACATTAATGATCAGTAAGTAATAATCTTCTAACTTGCTTACATCAAATTATATTAGTATAGCTAAAGCTCACACTAAAGCTTTAATTTCAAAGTCATTGAAGGGAAAAATCAAGGTAAGATAGAACAATTTTGGTGCTTTTCTACCCAAAGCAAAATCTTCTTGGGGGAGTCACTATTTGTATACCACATCTATTACTATTTAAGGCCTACTTTTTAAATCCATAGCTGTGAGTTTTGTATGATTAAAAGACAAAATTTTCCAATATAAATCTGTCACCTTTTCCACACAAAAAAAATGATACCCTTGTAAAAACATGATTCAAAAATACATTAGGGGAGAATTGGGGTCTCAAAAGGGCCTCATAAGGAATGGATTAGGGAATGCTTAGTGGGCTAATGTAAGGGGCTTGGAGGGTCCCAAAGAGGCCTAACCTAGGTGGGTTAAGCCCACATTTGAGCCCACCTCTCCCCCCATCAATGAGGGGAGGGGGCCACTTTTTGAAATTTTAATTTCAAATTTTGAATCTCCCTCCCTCCCTCTCTCTCTCCCTCCCTCCCTCCCTCTCTCTCCCTCCCTCCCTCCCTCCCTCCTCCTCCTCCCTCTCCCTCTCCCTCTCCCTCCCTCCCCCTCCCTCCTCCTCTCCCCTCCTCCATCTTGCTCCTCCTCCTTCCTCTCCCCTCCTCCTCCTTCTGGCTCCTCCTCCCTCCTTCCTCTCCCTCCTTCTCCAGCTGCCCAGGATCCCTCTCCTCTGCTCCTCCCTCCTACAGAATCTCTCCCCTCCTCCTCCCTCCTGTAGCATCTCCCCTCCTCCTCCCTTCTACAGCAGTTCCTTCCCTCCCTTCTACACCTGTCGCCCTACTCTTCTCCTCCTCTTCCTCTTGCCCTCATCTGCTTCTCTTCCTCCCTCTTCCTTGCTACTCTCTCCCTCTCACTGCTCCATCTTTGCCAGCTCTCCCCTACATTTTAGCCTGCATCACTGATACCTCTCTTTAAGTACTCATGGCACCATTCGAGGACATATCCAACAAGTACCATGTGAACCTACAACTGGAGGTAGAATATGCAAGCACATGTTCTTTGGGATATAGTGGAACTCCTCAAAGTGTGCTCCACAGTCTTCGATTGCAAGGGAAGAAGCATCTTGACCTTTGGGTGGATGGAAACTTGTATCCTTTAGACCCTGCCACCCAAAAGAGTCCTCCTTTTCATACAGTGCATGATGTTGTTTGGTTTGTTGGCAAGGGACATGTTGGATTGCTCGGTTATTGCAATCGATTGAATCATTCTCAAACATTGGCTATGCAAGCAAACGAGGTGCAGAGAGCCCCAGCAGAAGAACTTGCACATTTGGGAAATATTACTATTGTGGCAATGCATAATAGTATGCAGGATCTCCGATTGCAAAACAAAGAACTCAATGACAAAGCACATGCACTGGACTTGGAGTGACATGAATTGGAAGAATCAATCCAGAAGCTTGCTGAAAGCAAACAAGATTTGGAAAGGTCTATCTATGGCCAAGTTCAATGTGCTATGGAGAAGGAACGAGAGAAGTCGATAGAACGAGTACAAAAGTTGAAGGGAGCACCTTTGGGACTGAAGGAGAGGAAAAGACAATTACAATCTATGGATCCATTGTCAACCCATAGTGGTGCCCGAAAGAGGAGAATACGGGCTGCAAGGTTAGTTCCCCAAATTTTCAATGAAATTTCTTACTCCAAAATATTTGTGGTGTTGCATTCTTTCCACTAAGACTCATTTGTACTCTACTTTAGGAATTTCATGGAGGATGTGATGGGAACAATGGAAATGGATGATAGTGATCCTTCATATGTTCTAAGAAGTTTAATAAAGCCAAGTGATGTCATGGAAGTGTTGAAGGACCCTAGACAAAAAGGGCTACGTAAACAAGTTGCTAGAGAGGTAATGAAGGATTTCAAGGGCCTCGTCCAAGCAAAGGAGGTGCTTGGAGCTTGTGATGCTGCTGGTGTAAGTCATGAAGCTTACAACTCTGTTTTGAAAATTTTCAAGTCTACTATGGAGGAAAAGTATAAGATATCTACAATGCCATTGCCAACACCGTGGTTTGTAAGGCTTGCACATCAAGAAACAAACCAATGTGCTAGAGAAAAGCTTGGAGGATACCATTGTGTAAGTGGCACAATGACTTGGAAGAGTTAAAAGAAATCTGGCATCCAAATACTTGAGATGAATGCTTTCAATAATGTTTACGTGGATGTAGAGAATTTGCAGAGAGCCATGGTCAAATTCTATGGGATGAGAGAAGAAGGTAAGAGAAATTCCCTCTTCACATTCAACTTTATTTCGTCTAATTTCTATATCCTTACTGAATTTCTCTTTTCATTGTACAGATGGCAAGCTAGTATTTGTTATAAAAATGGATGAAGCTCAGTTGGTAAAAGAGCACAAGCTAGAGAGGGTGAGCATTTGTATTATGAACGACCCCTTGCATTTTGCTCAAGGGGATCAGGAAGTTGAGCAGGGTTTCTCAGTCCAATCTAAGAAGGACATATGGTGGCTTGCAGCCTTTGAGACCCCAAAGGAGTACCATGAGACATTGAAGCGGGTTTTGGAGAGAAGCGGCATCCCGTCGATTATTCGAAGACAAGAGGCAGGGCAAACATTAATTGTGGATGCGCATGGAAAGTTTCAAGTTGAATGGCATCTAGCTGGTGATTTGAAGACCCTCAAGTGCTTGTATGGTTGTGATACAAGTGCATATGCAAAATGGACATGCTTGTATTGCACCCACTCTCAGAAGATGCAAAAGGGAAGCCTACAGTGGGAAAATGGCATCCTTTCTTTTGTAACCAAAGTGCAGCCCCTGATCATCACAAAAAGGATACTAAGTGGGACCCCATTATACCAATTCCATTGGAGCGGGTACACGTGTGTACTTTGCATGCTAAACTGCGTATACTTGATAAGTTACTCTATCTCCATATAGTTTATGCTTGGAATTTGAGGCCACAGCAAGTATCTGCACAATGCATTGGAAAAGCTGAAGAACTACTCTTACTAATGGGACTTCATGGAGACAATGTGAAGCTTAAGCAGGACAAGAAACAATCAAGAAAGACACAAAATCTTCCTGCTAAAGTGTCCATGGGTAGAGGAAAGGCAAGGAGGTTCTTGTCCAACCATAATGCTGATAAAGAAAAACATACATTGGCTCAAAGCACCCTAGGTTGGGAGTACTAGAAAGATTTGTGTGAGTGCACCACAAATCAAGCTTCACATCTGCAAATTGCTACTTTGAGAGCAAAACTGTGGACAAGCGCCCCAAATGTAAAATGTTTGATGAATAAAGTTAACACTATTTTGAGTCAATTATAGATTCCAAAATTCACAACTTTGTTTGGAAATTGCAGAATTGCTGTGCGACATGGCAAGGCGGAGGGGTGAGTGGGTTGGGAGGGAGGGTGGTGAAGATTAAGTATTATCGAACTGGTGACAAAAGACTGGGGGGGGAGGAGGTGCACTCAAAAAACCCTAATTTAAAAGAAAAACCCTAAAGTGCTTTAAAAAAGACTATATAAAGCACTTCAAAACCCTAAAACCCCTCATTTCTATGGCACGAGTTAAACGAATTGTTAGACCCACTAGATGCCGTTTAAACGCTATACCCGTTGTCCTCACAACGCCGTGGCCTTCAAACACCCTTCAAACACACTGCAAGCCCGAGTGGCCAAGAGGGTAATGATCACCAGGGATCTAAAGGTGGTTCTCATCATCATGAGTCCAAGCAACGCGAGTCCCCACCATCCGACTCTCAGGGGGGATCCCATGGATCTCAGCACCATGAGGAATCACAGCATGATGAAGGATCTAAGCACGATGAGGGGTCCTCTCAGTCCTTCCACACAATCATGATCAATTTCCCCTCCCTCCTCTGTGGGGTCGTGGCATGGAGCATCTAGACGAGATCTAGACCAACAAGGGGAGCAAGAAAGGCAAAGAGAGGAGATGGAGAGATTACAGGGGCCACAACAAGAGGAAGTATTTGGTGGGCTCGCAGATATAATGAACCTTGGCCCCAATCCTCCAACCAAGCAGACCGCATGAAAGAGCACCATCAACCCTTTGTGCCTTGAGATTATCAGATATGAGGAGCCTCTAGTACGAGCTGAGCAAGAGCCTCAGCCTGCTATCTCACAGCCTCGTGAAAAGGAAAAGAGACCAAGGACAAAGCAAACCCCTAGGCGTGAGAGGCCACCTCAAATGACCCAGCAGACACAGGAAGAGGAGTCTGAAGAGGTGGTTGCAAGGGAGGAGAGGCGAAAGGAGTTCAAAGCGGACAAGCGGCCATGGAGCCATGTCCAAAGGCTAGTGCAGGGTCCCCCAAAGATTAAGAGGCGCAAAAAATCAGGAGTGAAGGCACTTCAGGAGATCCGCAAGTTCCAAACCATTGTGGACAATTTCACTCCCCGTGCACCCTTCTAGCGTGTTGTACGTGTGATAGCACAGCATTACAAGAGTGATGTGCATTTCACTTCAGGTGCTATGGGAGCAATTCAGGAGGCAACGGAGCAGATGACAGTAGGTCTTTTTGGAGACGTGAACTTATGTGCTATCCATGCCAAAAGAGTAACAGTGATGGACAAGAACCTTGCACTCACCAAGCGCATCCACTCCGAATCCCTCCCTTAGGCCCTAGATGTTGTTTAGGTTCATTTGGTGTAACCTGAATCATTTTGTAAATCTTTGCCCTTTGAGGCCAATGAATAAAAGATTATTTTATGTTCTATTACTGTTCCCATGTTATTATACATGTTATGTGATGCTTTCCATCAGTTTATGCATGTTCAGTGTGAATTTGAGTGGTCAAATGATGTTTTTTCATCGTGATGCAGAAGGCAAATGTGTTCGGCATCACGTGAGGAGCCCAAAAATGGCAAAACCCGCTATGGTGCATATGGGGCTTGTTTGACTTGGTAGCGGGTTTTGCCATTTTTGGGCTCCCCGCGCAATGCCGAACACATTTGCCTTTTGTCGCGTGGTGATATTCTTACTGGATTGCTAAAAAATGGCCATTATAGCGCAAATATTTATCTGATCGCATGCTTTTGAATAGAATAGTGAATGAAAATATTAATGCCAACAACAATTAAAGTTACAAAATACAATGACAGTATAAACTAAATTTTGTAAAAGAACACAAAATGGGGCACTGTATAAAAAGTATAGCTGTATTCATATAAAATAAAATTTCTATACAATAAGGCTTCAGAGCCTTTCTCTCTTCTCTAAAACACTGAGAACATCGGGCTTTGAATTCCCAAATACACTCCTAGCTCTAAACCTAGTCAATAGAGAGTCAATGCTATTGTCGTTGCTGGCTAGGGACATGGCTGCTGCCGTCAATGCCATACCTTGAAAATTGGTTCCAAAGGCATTGAGGGCAGCCATGCGGTTCACCAAAATGACCTTGTCAGCATTGCGATTGATGTCAACATGACCAATGACTCTTGACAAGGCCTTGCACTTTAGGAGGTCATCAGTGCCATGTGGAGAAAACTTTTTGTGGATAACCACAAAGCGCCCTTTTGCTTGGCCAAGGTAATGTGCCAGTGAGTGATCTCGGCCGAAGCTACTATGAACAAGGCATTGCTGAGATGAGAATAGGTCGACCTCAAATGCCTCCTGCAACAATCCAACATTACATTAGAATTCCATTAAAGCAAAAGTATACCAAGAGAGAATAAATTCAAAGCTCATAGTTTCTTACCACTATGGAGTCATCATGCTCAATCCCTTCCTTTTTGTCAATGAGGATGGATCCAGAGGCCTCCTGCTATCTAGAGTGAGATGTGGATGCTTCTTTTGGAACATCAGGTAGGTCGGAGTAGATTGATGTCTCTGCATCTTTGATTTGGGCCAATGTTAAAGCAAGAACCTCTTCTAGTGAATCATCTGCTCCCAAAAACCCAGGTTCTTGCATAGTCGTGTCCACCTCATATCCACACAGAATACCAAGAGCTTCATCCTCCCGGAGACCAAACATAACCTCTATGTCATGGAGAAAGAGGTATTGTTCTCCATCGACAAGAAGGGGAGCAAGAAACCATATCATTGTTGCAGGGTCAATAGAGGTGGTGCCCGAGGTGGATGGAATTTGAGAAGTAGAATGGGGTTGAGGAGGTTGCTAGAGCACTTCCAGGGCCAATGCAGCTTCCCGCTCCTCAGCTTCTTCATCTTTGGGCTCTTCACTGTAGATATTGGGCTCATCTATAGAAATAAGAGGATCGGAAAGGGCAGGGGCAGGCTCAGGGCTTAAGGTCAAGGCCTCCTCTTCCATTTATCCCTCCTAGAGAAGGAAAATAAAGGTCATTTCCCAAGATAGGAACCTATTTCCTGTGTTTCCAATGACTCCACATGCTAGGAGGTCATCAGTGTCCACCTCCCTAAACCCTAGGGGTGTGAACTAGGCTCGAAAGCGATCTAAACACTTCATGAACCTGGGTTCTTGATTGAACAAGTACTTCAAATAATCAATTAGGACCCATATTTTTGTAGACTCATCAAGTTGATATGCAAAACTCGCGATGTAGTCTTGCATATACTTGATGAGGTCTTCAAAATCATCTCGGGCTCCCAAATAGGTGCCTAGGACATCTATGCTCTTATCAAAGACTGGAAATAACTCCTCCTCTCTATCAATTAATGGAGTACGGGAGATGAAATCGTGGAAGGTAGACCTAGCAGAATCCATGGTAGTTTGGTAGCTAGGAGAACTATGGCTATGATAGTGAAACTTTGAAACTAAAGTAACTTTATAACCTATATATACCCAATGTTCCAAATATAAAAAATAAAAAGAACTATAAATTTTTTGGGAAAAACTTGACATTGACATGAAACAAAACCATTCAAAACATCAAAATTAATTGCACCACTATTAATTGGAAAATGTCAAAATCCACAATTGTTCCACTCCACATTTTCTAGACAATCTTCAATATTGCAGGAGGGATAAAAGTGGCACTATGCACGAGCTTCTCTGCATGCTTTCCTACCTTTTCACCATTTAAGGTAAAGTGAAAGGACTCAGACATGCCATCCTCCATGACTAATAGGTGTTCCCGCACGTCCCTGAGAGTGCACTGTGATATGCATGTCTATGTAATGTATAATACATTCATCTATTATAATCACAAACACATGTTTTTTCTTCTATAAGAAATGACCTATCAAAATAAAATATTACTCACATTTCATAAAAAGATAGTGACAACATCTTGTAAAGAAAATAATGAGACCCATGAATAACATATTTTTTTAATAGTAACATCAGTAATGGACAAGAAATAGAGAAATTCTATCCTAATGAGGCTCATCGGTAGCACAAATGTTTTTGAGTAGCATGAGTAATGGAAAAAAACGCCAGAAATCCTATTCTATCATTGGAAGTTCTTCTTCTTCTTGGTGTGTCTCTCCCTCTTCTTACTCAAGAGTATTGGTTACCCTTTCCTCCTCATTATGAGCATCTAGTTCATAATCAATTAGATCTACAATCTCCCCAACCGCTTGGTCACCAATGGGAGGTTGAGGCTCTCCAAAAGCATTAAAAAACCTTGGATCTAATTTTGTAGTCCTCATTCCCAATTCTTGGTACTCATCTAGCAACTCTCATATTGATGTCACTATCTATTCAATAAATTGTACCTACAAGGAGTCACACTGAACAACGACAACATTTGTTCCCTTCTTTAGAGTACTAACAATTGTGGTGTCTATCACGACAGACAATTTTATTATCCACTCTCCCTTAATTGAAAGAAGATTAATTAAATCTATCATCAAAAGTTGAGGCTTTTGATAAGTATTAAATATGCCTATTAGTTCACCACTTGTATGCTTGAATGTTTTGCTAGTCTCTCAAACACAAATTATTTGTACAAGTTGGTTTCATGGAAAAGCTATATGTCCCTTGAGCTCTTAATCCAGATTGAGAGTGAAAACCAATCGTTGCAAACTCACATGCCCAAGAAAGTTGATCAAGTTTGTACCCATGGATGTTGGATTTAGTCCTACAAGTAAGATTCTATTCAAAATCGCCACAAAAAAATAACTAACAAAAAAAAAGGTTAAAGAAGAAAAAAATAGAAATAGTACCACATGATCATCTGATTCACCATGTTAAGATCTATGAAAGCTTTTAGAGCAGCCGTGATTTGATCATGAGCATGAAAAAATGTGCCCATGATTCACAAGTTATCACTTTCTCAAAATTTTGAATGACTCTTTTATAAGCACTTACTCCATACTACACATCATCATTGACTGATTTTGGAGCTTTGCCCAAGTGATCAAATTGAGAATTTGAAACAAACTACGATGAATAAAATGGAAGTCTATGAACACAAAAGAAGTTGAAGCTTTAAGCAATGATATCTTGAGCTAGAGAGCTCTACTCAAGGCTTGAAAAGCATACAAGCCAGGAAACATAATAACTGAGGTAGGTGCACATGTAAGTAGTCATGGGATCTCATACCATGTCCAAGAAAATGGGATGGAGTGAGAGGAGAGGAATCCACACACATACAAGCTATACACTACATTATAACAAATAAGAAGATAAATATATACAACTTCAACCTTAGGGCTAGGTTTAGGGTTTGTCCTAATGCCCTTCATAGACCTCTCTAGAATACTCTAAAATAGTGCAATTTAGATTATTCTTTACACAAAGAATATTATTTTTCCTCTATAACTATTTTATTGTTGTATGTGTTCTTTCTTAACCAAGTGAATGGATAGATGACTATTTGGATCATGTTGGCACCCACTAATGATTTAGAGGATCTTTAGGTCTATTACTAAATGCTATTCATTTAAAAATTTTCAAATGTTCTTTAAATGTAAGAATTTTCCCGTATCCTTGATAAGAGTGGATATGGTGCATTTTTCATATGCGCTTTTGAAAAAGACAGCTTAAAACATTGTGATCTTTCTTTAAAATCTAAAAGATTGCAAGTTACCAAGTGCAATCTCTAATTGCACATGAAAGGATGATTATCTTCTTTGATATTAGATGCAAATCCTTGTTCAATGCCAACTATCTCAATCTTTTGACTAGATTAATTCCTCTCTCATCTATATTGATAATAAATGCCAAATTTTCACAACATTCTACAAAGTGTCATGAAGGGAGATTAACTTCAAATATGACACTTTTTGAAGGAAAAATCTCCTTGAAATATTCACTATCAACATTTGTCCTTACCCTTAGTAAATTTTTTGAAAGATATATTGAATTTTGATATTTGGCCTTACATTTAGTAGAAATCTTGTAACACCTCACCATTTCTCTTTGTACTATTTCCAAGTTTAAATAATATTTTTCTCATGTATCTTAAGCAATCATGCATCTTCTACTTATTTGTGAATATTTGTTCAAAAAATTATTTTGCACGAGAATACTATGATCATTAGTTCAAGTCAAAATATACATAGGAATGTTCATGCTAGAGAAATGATAAATTAATTTCATATTTTTCTAACCTTTTTGTATCAAATAGTAGATTGGTAGGGTTGTGAAAAGTATCCCTTAGATTTTAAGACACCTCTTATGATTTGCTAAATTGCAATGCATCTTTCGTTGTGTCCTTGCCATATCACATGCTTAATAAGAAATCATTTGCATGCATTCACAATGACTTTGTAAGATCATGAATATTCTATTAAAATCTTTGAAATTGCTTTCCTTTTGGGATTTCTTAGAATATTCAAAATGCAATTTGCATAAACCATTTCCACAGGAGGAGAATCTGGTTTCTTAACCTATTCATGGTTGATCTCATTAGCTTTTGCAATATTTGTATTATGTGTAGTCCTTGCAATAGGATATGTTTTCAAAAGCTATGTCCATACTTTTGCAGCCCATATGACAAATTGGGCAGGCTACTGGGGTTCCTCTTTAATTGTACTTGGAGTTCCAATGATTATAAGAGAATAAAAAATTATTCCTTGATTCTCGTTCTTTTTAGTCTAATAGCAAGTGAAGTGTGCTACGTGTCATGCAATGATTGAATCTATTCTCCATCTCTTCTAGAATTGATATTTACCTTGCTAGATATGTATTTAAACATAAAGGTGGCTAGAGAAGGCATGGGTCATGCTACATGACCATATATATATATATATATTACAAGGAGCATGGCTCCCCTTGGGGATGGTGGACTTTCTCGTCCTCAAGACAAGTTGTTTGGCCTTTGGTGTGATATGAACATTTAGAGCTACTGAACTGATATATCATTCCAAGTCCAAAGATCTTGGCCTGGTCTTAGTAATGCTAAAAAAGGATGATCGAGCTCATTATGTTGTTAACTATTATCTTTATTAGATGTGAGATGCTGATAAGAAGGTAGTCCTTTTTTGTTTAGTTACATGAGTGGTAGAAAGTACTTTTTTAACCATGGTTAAAACATTATTGCTTTGCCAATGTGGCAACCCCCTTAGAGTCCTCCATTATAGATAAGTAGACGATACCTATGTTGGGCAGGTGCCAAAAATATTTCTCCTCTTACAATTGATTCCTAAGGCCAATCATGAGAATCATGAGGATTCCTAAGAGAGGAGATCCCCTCCATTGTCCTCTCATGTACATGTCCAAAACTTTTTTTCCCTGGGTTGCCCCCCCTCAAAAGAAGAAGAAGAAAATAACAAGATAAAATAAGGCGATAAAACCACTAAGGCCTTTCTTTTCATGCGAGGAAGAGTGGATGGATAGCAAAAAGACTAAGCAAACTTAACACTTTAAAGTAATTTAAAACACTAATGAACTCCTTAACAAAGTCAGTATGACCAAAAACCAGTAAGAGTAGATGGATGGGAAGAAGACTAAGCTAACTTAACATTTTAAAGTCATTTAAAACACTAGTGACCTCCTTAACAAAGTTAGCTTGATCAAATACAAACAAGAGTACACAAGCGTGTGCGGGCATTGCCTCCTAAGAGAGTGGTAAGCAGTGCTTTTGGATGCAAAGAGGAAGCAAAAAAGTTTTTTTGTGTGTGGGGATATTAAAAGGAAATTTTATATCTCCACAAGAAGCAATGCAACACAATGAATCCTTTAAAAAAATTTACCAACTAAAAATTAAAAAAGAATAGCACTTGAGGTGGTGCCGAATACATAAGGTGGGGGAAAGAGTTCTCCATTGGGTGTAAGTGCCTCACAAAAAAAAATCCGTCTCTCTAAATAAAACATACAAGGGAAAAAAGATGAATGTATTCATCAGGCCTACCCTGAAACGTGTAAAGGAAGTGCCTAACGTTACAAACATCTAAAGGAATCCTCTATTTTAGTTTTCACTATGAATGGATGAAATAAAATACCACATAATGTTAGCTTTCAAAATAACGATCACTAAGAATTTTCCTAAACTCCAGGCCAATAATATAGCTAAGGAGGCACTCCCACCAAAAACATGGAAAGCCCTTTGGAACAAAAGACAAACCATCTCTCAAACAGCCAAAATTCGTGTTTTGTTAACATTGCCTACAAACGATTCATTTTGCACGTCTAAAGTGGGAAAACCCATACGTGTTATTTATATTTCTTCCCTCTCTCTTAGGATCGACATTTGATGACCTTGTGAGGGCCTTACCTTGTGGCCTAATGTTTAAAAAAATCTTCTTCTTCTTCTTCTCTCTCTCATACTTGACATGGTCCAGTGGTACTCGATTTCTAGTTTTCATCGCACATCTTTTCATCTTCGAATGTTATTGAGTAGCTCAAATTTTGACCATGTATCAACTCCAACTGTTAATGTAACCATCCCTTGAAAACAAGGTGAATGCTCATAAATCATTTATAAGGTGTGCCTGAGAAGTGCAATGTGGAAAAGAGGATGGAAAGTGCAGAGAGAGAGAGAGAGAGAGAGAGAGAGAGAGAGAGAAAGAGAGAGAGAGAGAGAGAGAGAGAGAGAGAGAGAGAGAGAGAGAGAGGTTATGTTGCATGTAGTTGCATTGGAATATGTTTAAATTTGGACTAAGTTAAAATAATTTTTAAACAACTTGAATGACTTTTGTCATTCATAAGGCCTGCCCAAAAGGAGTTGGAGCAAGGGTGCAGCTTCTAGGCTACATCACGATAATCTGGGCTTGGAGATCGAGAGTGGGAGGGAGAATCGAGAGAGAGAGAGAGAGAGAGAGAGAGAGAGAGAGAGAGAGAGAGAGAGAGAGAGAGAGAGAGAAAGAGAGAGAGAGAGAGATGAGAAGAAGTGGGAGAAAATGGTGGAACTTCCAAGTACTCGCTTGAAAATAAAATAAATACAAAAACAAGGCTGAACAAGATTCATATGGCCTGCCTTATGTTGTGAAACCCCTTTACTCATCGAAATGTTTTGTGTGTTAGCGAATGGTCCAACCAGTAAATAAATTTAGTGCTTGTGTGCATATGCCATGCTAGTGATGTTGACCAAATGTGGTCCAAGTTTGTTCCATGGATTGTTGTTGGTTGAAGGATAAGTTGCTCCATCTTGTTTCTTGCCATGTACTCGCACACCCTTTTACTTATACTGCTGTCACTTTGTAGTCAATGTTAAAGTCACTGACAATGCACCTTTAGTTTGGAAGCTCTTTTTTTCTTGATTTTTTTAAAGCATCTCCATGAGGCTTTTATCTGTTGCATGTGGGGACTTGTACACATCCAGGATTGTGTGTTCTTTTCCATGCTTCATTTCAAGGATTGTGAGTATGCATTCCATTCCGTTTTCGTAAAAGATTTCTGTGTATTTAAGTTTCGAAGACCTATCATAGTATGTGACAAGTCCCATTCCTTTTGTCAACGCAATGTGCTCCATGTTCAGCAATTCAATCTCGTCGATGCATTTTGTGTGTGTTTCTTGCAAACATACAATTGTTGCATTTTTTATGTATGGGCACTACAATATGTCATCTTTGTGGCTAGGGATCCCCCTTGTGCTTAAGCTAACCATGTTCACTCCTGCAATATCATTGCTCCATATTTGATTGTTGAGCGCCCATAGGCATTCACTCTATAGACGTTTGATTTCTTGCAGGACCCTTTAGTCTACCTTTACATTTTCTTATTTTATAGGTGCGGGTAGGTAAAGGTTCTCTAGATCCCTCACCCTAGACAAACCCGTGTATACAAGCACATGTGTCTTTATGTCAGTTGGGTCGAACACCACCCTATTTATCATCAACCCCTACCACAATGGTGAATCATTCTTGTTGATGCCAATTGTATAGGAAACTGTGTCCTGGTTGCACTGTTCAAGCGGTTGTTGCCTATTTGGAACTCCCTCATTATTTGTAGTACCGGTGTCCATATTTTTGGAGCACCGTCCAACCCTATGTTTTTTATCATTGCACGTGCTTTTTCTCTAGTTGTCTTGTCAAATAGTTCAATCCCATGCAATTGGCAGTTTGCTATCTGCATTTGACCCTTTGAACACTGCATCCACATCATTTACTATCCCATCCTTGATGTCAAAATTCCCTGAACAAATTTCCACAATCATGCTAGCTTTCAGGGCCAGTTTTTTGTACAAGGCTCCTGTTTTTCTTGGGTCTATAGTGATGTTGATCCTCTTGCTGGATGTTCTGTGTTTATGGTCGATCACTGTCAGAATGTGTGCCTCCCCCTCGAATGCTTCAAACACCTAGTTGTTGTGCTCAGCTTTGGCTGCATTTGTGTAAAAAAGGTGTGGCATCTCGCTCTTTCTTGGAATAGGTTGAACGCACTCATTGTTAAAATGCTCGAGTTCCTCGTTGGTTTGTGAACCAACGAGGAATTTGTTTAGCATTTGGAGGAACGAGGCATTTTGTCTCATTGGTTGGCTCGAGTTCCTCATTGGTTTGTGAACCAACGATTTAGCATTTGGAGGAACGAGGCATTTTGTCTCATTGGTTGTTTTAGTTTATAGTATTGTATTCTTGTTCTCCAGCATGACCCTAGCAATGAACTATGTGCCGGTAGTTGGGAGAACACCCACAAGTATTTAATGGGGCTTACTTGGTAGAAGTCCTTGCAAAAAAGTAGGTCCACCCCTCGAAAAGGCATTAAATATAGTTGGTCTCAAAACTCTAGCTTTTAAAGTTCCCAAGTGTTCTAAAGATACATCATTTCAGTGTGCACAGAAAGGCCTTAGTCAAATCTACCTATTCGCAACCAAAGCATTGTATTCAATGAGTCTATTGAATCTGTACAATTTCTCCATCATGAGCAAAGGTAAAAAGGACCCTACTGGTCTAGCTTGTTTGTGATTTTATGCAGCAGTTCTAGAGTTCTCAATCATTCCATCTAAATTTCAAACGAAAATGTCCCATGGCCTATCTTTAGCCTATCTGTCATGTGCACAGATTGGTACCTGACATGTACTGGGGTACACAATACTAGCTTAGGTAGCTTGGGGAGGCTTAGGGCTAGGCAGGCATGATTCTCGGGTTGAGTGGCAAGGGTACAAACCAATTAAAGGTCTTTGCTATTTTTGGCACATTGGACTCGAGTCTATATAAGGGGCCCAGAGGTTCAGTTCTCAGAGAGCCGATGGGAGCAAGTCTCATTCACAGGTGCTAGGTTTTGTCGAGGTTGCACGCCTACATCTTAGCATAGAGCAAGGCCCAACAGTAGATCCAAGCCTTTAGGTGCCACTTAGTGGTATGGGCCACTAGGCTGGTCATGATCTGGCTAGGTGTTTGTGCTAGGAGCTCAGCTTGTGGCTCGGAGGTGACATCTCCTAATTCAAGATTGCATCTTGTAGATGTCATAGTTGGGTGGTCAGGAACTTGCTCAGATTCCTCACATTTAGTGTGTTCTTTAGCTTTGCTTTCAGATCAGAGGTTTTAGGAGTGTTGGGGTCATGTCAATTGGTATCAGAGCCAACTCTTGAGGTAGGAATATCTGTTACGAGTAAATTTGGATGTGATTTTCTCTAGGTATGCCTCAAATTCGAAATTCATGTTCATGCCCTACAAGTGCTTGTTGGCTCATCGTTTAAGGTTTGTGGTTGCCGGGATTGGGAAAGAAGGAAGGAGAGAGAGTGTGAGAATGGTGAATTCGATGCTAATCTGAGGGTCTATGAGAGAGAGAGAGAAAGAGAGAGAGAGAGAGAGAGAGAGAGAGAGAGAGAGAGAGAGAGAGAGAGAGAGGTGTAGTTAGGAGGGAGCAGTGAGGATCGGAGGAGAGATGCGAGATCATGATGGTACCATGAAAGGAAGTGTGGAGAAGTGCACCGTAGGCTGGAGCATAGCCACAATTGGGCTGAGCTATTTTGGGGGGGCCTGAAAGCTAAAAAAAGCACCACCCCTCCAAGTTAGGAGGGTGGGCTTTGTTAGAAAGCTGAGCTTTCTAAAAGATTGGGCCACCCACCTTATAACCTGGCCAAATCGCAACCCTACCATAGTGGTATAATTCTCAGTTTCGTGCGTGATTGGTATTTCATCTTGAATCGTAATCGGATCCCTCTTTCCATTAAATCGCCTGAGTAGAGATTGGTATTTCATCTTGAATCGTAATCGAATCCCTCTTTCTTCAATGTACTTGATAGTTGGAAGCCCGACGTGAAGACCTCTCCATGCCCCTCTCACAGATTACATCATTTGGTATGGCCTGCTACAGACGACCATACGACACAACCAAGATTGGGAGAAAGTAGGGTTCCGTAATTCGCCAATTTGGCTGATCGTTAGCTTTGACTCAGCCTCTCTTCTTCTTAGCCAAATTTGCTCTTCCTTCGCTATGTCCTTCCACTCCATTCCAGTCTCCTAGCTCTGAGCCCACTTGTTGCTTCTCTTCTCTAGACTACTATCTTCAAAGATTCAATTTCAGTTATGGTTGATTCAGTAGACCCCGGGCTCACTATGGGTGATCAAGATATGAATAACCATGTAGAGGATGGCCAGGGACTCTACGATGATTTGATTACAAAGACTGCTTTCAATGAATTCACCACTGCTTTTGATGAAAAGTTTGAGTGGGTAATGTGAATCAAACAGGGTTCACACAACAACTCCAAGGGATTGAGACTTCAATCTCACTTTTGACTAGCACTGTTCAAGTACTCACGCATGTGGATGCTTTGGCTTCAGTGTTGGTCCAAATATCACTCTAGATCCTTATCCCAGAGATCGGAAATCCAGAACCCAAGGAGGTGGTTGACACTTGGTTGCACAAGTGGCAAGTACACTTCCAGTTTCACCCTTACCTCGATGAAAAAAAGATGCAACTTGCAGTAGGGTATTTGTCAAGCAAGGCTTTATTGTGGTGGAAGGAACTTTGACCGAATTCTGCAACCTGGATCGAATTTGAAAAAGCCTTTAGGAAAGAGTTTTTGAAGAAGGAGGAGGTGACAAAATATGAAGAGGGGAGAGGAGAAGAGTGGAGATGAGGAGAGAGGGCACAGCTATAGAGCACACCACAAATGACTAACTGTACACTAGATTTAGTTGAAAAAATAGAATATATACAAACCCTTTTAGGGTTAGGGATAGAGGATCTAACCCTTTCCTTTATAGCACTCTATAAGGTTAGTGCTATGCACATATGATCACATGATGGTGCTATGCACACATGATCACATGATAACAAAAATGATTTAATCATGTTTGAACATCATGAATTGGGAATGTTGTTAGATGATTTCATGGATGTATTCCCTGCTCAATTGTCGGAAGGTTCTAGCAGCCGATCATCGCATAGATTTAGTACCTGGGGCTCAACCTATTAGTATCCCACCTTATAGGATGAGCTAGCTTGAGGAGGATGATTTAGCTTCACAGCTACAAGATTATCTAAATATGGGCTATACTCACCCAAGTAAATCACCATGGGGTGCACTTGTCCTCTTAAGAAAGAAGAAAGATGGTTCATGGAGAATGTGTGTAGATTATAAACAACTAAATAAAGTGACAATTAAGAATAGATACCCTCTTCCTCGTTTCAATGATTTGATAGACCGTTTGGTTGGAGCGAAGTACTTCTCTAAGATTGATTTGCATACGGGTTATCACCAATCCGTATCTATTCTAAACACATAGATAGAACCGCATTCCGAACTAGATATGGCCACTACAAGTTTCTCGTATTACCTTTTTGTTTGACCAATGCTCCTACTACATTCTAGCAAATGATGAACGATTTGTTTCGAGATTTTTTGGGCAAGTTGATGGTCGTGTTCTTAGATTACATCTTGGTATATAGTCGAATGCTCGAGAATCACATTGGACACCTCAAGATTGTGTCTTAGTTATTCTAAGACAGCATAGGCTCTATGCCAAGATGAGTAAATGTGACTTCTTTATGAAGGAGATCATTTACTTAGGGCACAAGATTGCCTCGCTTCCCGGTGATGCTCATCTTCCTGGGGCTCTTGAAGGAGTATAGATCCATTCTCCAGTCTATTGGAGGATGTTTTGATACAGTGCTGGATTCTCCTCCTCCCTTGGCAACCATAGTGGTAAGAGATGATGGGTCCCCAGGCTTAGAGTGATTGTGGACACCCTCGAGATGCTTCTTGAGGAGATCCTTCTAGAGACCTTGGATGGAGGTGAACTACATCAGAGAGTTGAGGTCTCTAGGCTTTTAGGCCACTCCCTCCAATGCATACATATGGGACACTAAGCTTGAGACTGCATGAGAGGCTAGGGTAGGGATCCTCCTCAGTCTAGGTAGGAGCAGAGGGCTCCCCCTCAGCCCAGGCCAAGGCAGAGGGCTCCCTAGCATCGGGCCAGCCAGTCAGATCGTCAGATTACAAAAAATTTAGACTAAAAAAAGGCCCTTTAGAGAATCATTAAAATATTAGAGGCTTGGATAAGGGAATATGGAATCCATCAAGGAGATTATGCCATGTGGGCTTCTCTGTAACCTCAATTATAGGGGAAATTCCATCTTTTTTTCAAAATAACTCAAAAAACATCATTGGTTCTTCCAATCAAATATTGCCCATGGTAGGTTTGGCTTGACATGGGCCTGACCATGTTAGGCCTCCTTGTTTTCCTCCCATCCAAACTAGACCCCAATTAGAACTATGCTCACGTTTTCCTTCTAGTTCAACAAACTTTGACTTCCAAACCAACTTGTTAGATATCAATGCTCCACTCTCGCGTGTAACTACGCGGGAACCAGCTAACTCTACTTGTAAGCCCCTCATATGAGGAGAAGGCATTTGAGTAGCTCGGTTATCCGATAGGTCCTAGTTTGGACACTAGATGGGGGCCATGTGTGGCCTGATGGCTGGATGGCTTCAGATAGAGTTGGCACACCGCCAACTAGGCTACATGCAAGTGCGAGAAGGCATCCCTTGACTGACCGCACTGAGGGTAGATGGAGCATTTCCCGGGGCAACCCACTCTCGGGTTGTAGGGCCCGTTTGGAGCCTTAGATGATCCCGGATGGATCTGGGCTGAACGGTGAACGTAGGTCAGTTGCTCAATTTTGCGCACCGGTTCCAACCCCCAGTCGACCGTTTTGGGCGGACTGGGTCGGTCACCCAATTGAGCCTAACCGACTACGACTCGTGGCTATATAAGAGTAAGTTTGTGAAGCCCATTTTATTACTAGCTACAGCAACCCTGATTCCTTAGCATCCAACCTCCGTCTTCTACTGTTTCCAGCACGCCATCGAAGCTTCTTTCACAGGAGCGCATGGTTGGGAGGCAGCGCCATCTATTGTATCAGTTCTACAGGTAGCTTTTGGATGGCAGAGAACCTCCAGCCATTAAGGAGGAACCATCCGAACACCACCGGTCCAAGAGATTAGAGGAGCAAAGAAGGGCGTAGGAACACTTGGTCAACTATGCTTTGATGATAGAAGTGATCCGTGCTGATGAACCCAAGTGTCTTGAAGAGGCACAGGGCGATGATAGGTGGATGGAGGCTATGTAGTTAGAGTATGGCTCCATAATGAAGAACAACACTTGGGACCTTGTGGATCGACCACCAAAATGCAAGGTAATCGGAACCAAGTGGGTGTACACGACCAAGTACAAGTCTGATGGCACGTTGGTGGATAAGTACAAGGCTCAACTCGTGGAAAAAGGATTTGCACAGGTACATGGTTTTGATTATCAAGATACTTTTGCTCCCACAGCTCGACTAACCACAATTCGTAGTGTTTTGGCTTTAGCTCCCAGGGAAGTTGGCCCATGTTTCAGATGGATGTGAAATCCACCTTTCTCAATGGAGATCTCAAGGAGGAGGTATACGTGGAACAACCACCAGGTTTTGAGATCCCTGATTCAAAAGGTAAAAACTGCAAACTAAAGAAGGCACTTTACGGGCTGAAACAGGCCCCACGAGCGTGGTACCAGTGAGTTGATGCCTACTTTCTGCAAAACGGGTTCAGGAGGAGCCCATTTGATGCAAATTTGTATATCTTCAGAGAAGGAAGCAAGTGTATGATCATGGTCCTTTATGTGGACGACCTTGTCATAACAGGGAACCATGAAGAGAAGATCTCGAGACGAAGCATTTGCTAGGAAGAGAGTTTGAAATAACAGACCTCGGACTGATGCATTTCTATTTGGGGATTGAAGTTTGGTAGGAGCCGAAACAGATCTTCATTTCACAACTGAAGTATGCTAGAGAGATACTGAAGGCATTTGGCATGGCTGACAGTCGGTACCCCTATGTAGGTTGACGTGAAGCTCTCAAACGAGGATTCATCACCACTGGTGGATGAAGCGAAGTACAGAAGGCTTGTGGGTAGCTTGATTTACCTGTGCAACACATGGCCGGACATCAATTTTGCGACTGGTGTACTAAGCAGGTTTTCCAATAAGCCCCGGGAGAACCATTGCAGGGATGCAGATGCTAAATACATCAAAGGCACACTTGACTATGGCATCACCTATATCAAGGGCAACATCTTGACCGGATTCTGTGACTTGGATTGGGCAGGAGACGTGGACAGCATGAGATCAGTGACAGGGTACTATTTCTCACTTGGATCTGGAGTTGTGTCATGGGTCAGCAAGAAGCAACCTACAGTTGCTCTTTCTTCTACTGAGGTCGAGTACAAATCTGTATGCTTTGCTTCTTGCGAGGCAGTGTGGTTGAGGAGGATTTTGGGGGACATGGGTGCAGTGCAGAACAAGCCTACGCAGTTATCATGTGACAATCAGAGTTGCATGGTGATTGCAAAGAACCCGGCGTTCCACGCTTGCACAAAACACATTGAGATTCAATATCACTCTGTACGCGAGCTCATCATGGATGGAGAGGTCGACTTGGTGTACTGTCCGACTACAGAGAATGCTGCGGACATCTTCATGAAGGCTCTTGGAAGAGACTTGCTGGAGAGGCATCTTCATCGACTTGGCATTGGGCCGAAAAAGTAAGTTCACTTGCGGGTGGACATGGAGGGGGGGTGTTAGATATCAATGCTCCACTCTCGTGTAACTACGCAAGAACCAGCTAACTCTACTTGTAAGCCCTCCATATGAGGAGAAGGCATCTGAGTAGCTCGGTTATCCGCGGTAGGTCCTGGTTTGGACACCAGATGGGGGCCATGTGTGGTCTGATGGCTGGACGGCTTCAAATAGAGTTGGCACACCGCCAACTAGGCTACATGCAAGTGTGGGAAGGCATCCCTTGACTTACGACACTGAGGGTAGACGGAGTATTTCCATGTCCTCCATGCTGAGATTGGGAGTCTTCAATACGAAGGTCACACCATCAAAATTGAAGAAGGATGGGACCTTCTTTTATGACTCAATGTTCATAGTGCCGAATCAAAAAGGCCAGTATGGACGATTAGAATTGCTTCCTTGCCTTCTTTTGATAGTCCAGAGTGGCCACTTCCAAGCATAGAGATCATTGAATCATATAGAAATAGAATGTTCAATGATGTGAGAAATGCTATGAAGCCAACTACAGGTGGAAGAAATGCTAGGCTCAATTGATTTCTTCCATTTCCATGTTTTGTTGATTTCTTTGCTGGTTGTAAGCAATTGAGAAAAACAAAGATTTCAGTATTGAAGGAAATTTTTTTTCATCTCCAGTTTGCTGTGTACTCTCTATTCTTTGTTCATTTTTGTTCTGTTGTGCCGTGAAATTAACAGTACATACAAAAAGAGAGAGGAAGGGGCCGGGCAAAGAGAGCAAAGGGGAGCAAATTATTTTTATTGTTTTTATTTTTAGGGCAATGGCACCTTTTATATAAAGTGCATTACTAAATGTCATTTTCACATTCATTGTTCATGATCCTATTTCTCATAGTCTGCTTTTTTGTCTTCCCAAGCATCCTTCTTTTTCCACATGCTTCTTTTTCATCTTCCTAAGCATCCTCCCACACTCATGGGTTCCCCTAGAGAAGCCTATGACCATTGGATTTCATCTACTCATTCTCATGCCTTAGCAGACCAAATTTACCCAATCTTTTGCAAGCCACTCGATCTCGAATCACACTTGAGATCTTCCCTTCCTGCCAATTATCCCTCTCTTGAGTTTATAGATAGACTTCTCCATGGGCAATTTGTCATGATTGCTACCTCCCCTCACCAATGGGTCCCATTGGACATTCTGAGGTCTCTTGATGAAAGCCCTAACTTCAAGAAGACTCTTGCTAGGTCTGCATGGAGAATGTCCCTCTCTCTCTCTCTCTATGAGTATGCTTTTCCCCTTGGGGATGCTTTGGATTCTCCTAATGATATGATAGAGAGAGATGCACCCATTACCATTCTCCTCACAACTTGCAAGTTTGATGAGGATAGGGTCCTTATGCATCCACAAGTGGTGGAGCAGGTCCATCCACAAGTGGTGGAGCAGATGAGGTGAACCTAGACATAGAACATGAGAAGCATGCAATAGACCTAGTAGAAGAGCAAGCTGAGAGACAGGTCATCCTATCAGCTTATCCAAATCGTGCATACCTAGCCTCCACATATAATCCTAATGAGGCAGCAAACTAAGCCACACCTCACATCGGTCAATCCAATCTCTATCGAGGGTGAGGAATACCTTACCCTCTTAGAATTGATGGAAGAAACTGGTCTTCGTGAGGATGAGGTGCTATACCAACTTGCAAATGATGGCTCTGATGATTCCATTGACTTCAGTGCTCCCATCGATCCAAAGGCCAAGGCCAATGAGATCGCATGCTATGATGACTCCAGCCTTAGCGATTTAGAGGCAACCCGTCTCACACAAAAAGAGATTGAGGATGCCAAGCCAGAGTACTAGATGTCCGATGAAGAATTCCTAGATTTGCAAAGAAAGTTGTTCGGGGACAAAGAGGAAGAAGCTCGCACCTCAAGTAAAGATGAAGTGCAAGACAAACCACAAAAGGGATTCCAGTTGGACACTATGGCTGATACCCTTTGCGATGAGGCAGAAAAGGTATGTACTTTTAATAGCTTAGGGTTTAGGGTTTATTTTCATTATTTGATTCATATCACTTATTCTCTTCTAGTTTTCCACGATAATATTCTTCCAGCATATAGAGTGCATGAGTGTTTAGGGTATTTGTGCAATATTGATAAAAAAACATGCAAAAAAACCAATGTTCATCAGGGAATCAAACTAGGATTTAGGGTTTATCAAAAATTTATTCTTTTAAATCTATGTGATCATTCAAAACATCTGAAGCATATTGTGAGTTTTTAGGTCCAAAAATACAAGATAATATTCCCACTTGAAAATTTTAGGGTTTGAACATATCATTTCTTTTTGGGATTTTATGGGACCCCATGTACTCCAAATGACCCCAAACTTCACCATATGAAAAGTTGGCCCTAGTCGCATGATGTTGGATTTTGTGCTTCTAGGGTCCTTCTGGGCATGATTAGTCATATGGTGAAGTTTGGGGTCATTTGGAGTACATGGGGTCCCATAAAATCCAAAAAAGAAATGAAAAAGTTGGCCTTGGTTGCACGCACGATGTTAGATTCTGTGCTTCCAAGGTCCTTCTGGGCATGATAAGTCATATGGTGAAGTTTGGGGTCATTTGGAGTACATGGGGTCCCATGAAATCCAAAAAAGAAATGATCTGTTCAAACCCTAAAATTTTTAGGTGATTTTTCAAACTAGGATTTATCCTGCCATAAATATGTTTTCATGTAATCACAAATCAAGGTTTAGGTTATTGATGTGATATGTTTATTCCATGATATTTTGTGGTTGATGAATATGCAGGGCACAAGGGTGGAAGCAGAGAACCTTCTGCAGGAGGATTGACTTCAATTGGTCACTATATTAACCAAGTTTGAAAGCACATTTTTATCTTTCATCGACAATTATTGCTCGAAGGAAAATTGAATATTATGAAGTTCAGGGTCCTTAGTCGGATGGTAAAGATGAAGCCTATCCATCACACAGCAGATCGTGTTGTTTTGATAAAGTGTAGTGTTGCTTTGTTTTTGTTCTCAGACACACGATCTGGACCCCTCTATAGCATCATAGCCATTGTAGAAGTAGCGGGTGTCAGTGATCCCCAAGATATTGATAAAGAAATCGTTCAACCCACTCTTCTTAGACAAGCCAAAGAGGGTGCAAAACCTAGCAAAAAGAAGCGTAGGCTAAAGTGAAGCGTGCCCTAAAGGGCTGATCCTTGTAAACTCTTTCTGAATTAATAAAGCGTGCCCTAGAGTGAAGCATTCCCTAAAGGGCAGATCCTTGTAAAGTCTTTCTGAATTAATAAACACTACAATTTTCAATTGATTTCTTTCTTTGTTATTATTTCCTTTCTTTGAATTGTATGTAAGTTAAATAGAGAAAGACAAAATATTATTATTTGTTTCATATTGCATGTAAAGAAATTGGAGATTGCAATGAAAAAGACATAGACTACAAAGAATATAAAAAAGGAAACTTTATTATTTTCATAGGAGCAAAATACAACATTGAGAATTTGATCGCCCAAGGTGCAATACATACAACATCTCTAGCCATCACCCAAGGTGTAGTAAATAAAACAACCCTAAGTACCCTTGGATTTCCTAAGGCATATGATGAACTGCATATCTTTGTTAGACACGATGACCCTCTTCTTGTGGATGGCATCCAACTGGGTATCATCCATGAGGTCTGTCAAGTAGGCCTCAGCTGTGTGCTACAAACCAAGAAGGGCATCTACCGAAATATGCCAAGGGGCCTCCACTATCCCTGCCCTATACCACCTAGACATTGCGCTCTGGTTGAGGTCCTGTATGACCTCACGCGCTACCCTTGCAAAGATCGCCTTTGGGATGAGGAGCTCCATAGACTTTTGGTACTTTTGTATCTCCCGAAGTGCCATGATGCTTGGTTTAAACCTATATCTCTTCGCTAGAGGAGGACCTCTTTGGCCTGGATGTACTGGTGGATGTTGTCCTCTCCCTGGGGCTGGATGGCATTGTGGCTATTATGCTCTCCTTGGGACTGGAAGGCAAGGTGGCTGCTGCTCTGCGTGCTTCTTTGACCTCTGCTCCTCACGTCTTTTTTGCGTCTCTTCATTCTCTGATTCTGTCTCCTCTGTATCTTCTTGGGGCTTATGTGGCTTCCACACTGGAAGCTTCTAACGGGGATGTTCTAAGAGGGGGGTTGAATCGTCATCACTAGAGG
Source organism: Dipteris shenzhenensis (assembly GCF_047967505.1). Lineage (NCBI taxonomy): Eukaryota > Viridiplantae > Streptophyta > Polypodiopsida > Gleicheniales > Dipteridaceae > Dipteris > Dipteris shenzhenensis. The sequence goes on from NC_141619.1 coordinate 18,660,029, forward strand.
AGCTCCAATCGGAAGAGGAAACTACTGGAGCAGTGAGCTTCTTCGCCTTATGCTTTGTCCTGGCCATGGGGGATGGACAAAGAGGGAGAGAGGGTGCGACAGTGAGAGAGGGGGATGGGGGATTAGGGGCAAGTGGGAGGGGGTGTTGGAGTGTGGGAGGGGAGAACTTTTAAAACAATGAAATGAAAATGAGACCCAATTCCTTTATATAGGGCCCAAAACCCTGATTTTTGAAAATCCTTGTTTTCAATATAAACTCGTAGAACATGAACTTGGCGCAACCTTGAGCTCAACATAGCCTCCAAAAGCATAGAATTGGTGCAACCTAGATCTGGAAACCAATAATTAACATTGAACAACTTAAAATTTTCCTCTTTTTGCATTGGTACGCTGACTTTATTGCATATCACCCAGCTAAAATTACAAATAAATTTTGCAATTTATGAATTGCCCCTTTCTTATTCCTCTTTGTGGCCAAGGCCCTAGGGTATTTTCTAAGGTCTCAGTCGGAGAGACTCATGGGGGTGAGGCTCCTGATTCGACAGGAGGAGGAGCTTTTGGACTCAGAGTTTGCAAAGGACACAGCCCTTTTTGTAGAGGGCTCAGCTCGGAGCTTGGATGCAGTTGGGGAGGCATTGGTAGTGTATTGTCTAGCCTCAAACTCCAGGTTCAACTGGACCAAATTAGTTGGCTTTCTTGTAGTGATAGAGGCAGTTCATGAGATCTAGGATTGGGGCTCAGCACTAGGCTTCTGGTGGATTCCGAGGGGGTAGATAGTGAGATACCTTGGCTGCCAGGTTGGCATTGATATTTCAGTAGAGCAACAGATCTCCCCAGTCCTAGAGAGTTTTTAGCGCAAGCTTTTGTACCGGAGCTCGGCCAAACTCTCTCTTATAGGAAGGGCGTTGGTGGCTAATCAGGTCCTCTTTGCTACCGCTTGGTACATAGCCTCGTGCTGGTGTTTTCACAGGGGATGCATGGGACAACTGAGACACTTGGTGCACAATTTACTATGAGCAGGATTGAATGGCACACGTAACACCCGAGCCAAGGTAGCCTGAGTGATCCTACCCCAGGCCCAGGGAGGATTGGGCATCATTGATCTAGAGATGCAGATCAGAGCATTGCTGGGCAAGTTGGTAGTGAGAGGCCTCACTCCAAGTACCCCTGGAAGCTTCTTCTACAGTGCAGTCTCCTTCAGAACCCCCCTAGGTGGTCAGTGGCAGCAGTCACAGAGATGGCTCTTCTCAGAGGCCCCCTTATAAGGAAGGGCTCTCCTTGATCCTGAGTCTCTTCAAAGTTTTCTAGCGATTGGTAGAGGATCTTATCCGAGCTAATCCTCAGTCTTTTGAGGCATTTGCACGACATCCTCTAATATGGCACCCGGAGGTCCAACATCATTATGGTGGCATGTTGGGATAGAGGTTACACATTGATTGGGCATAGTGGGACAATGGTTCAGCTTGATCTTTCAGGACATGGGCGAGACTACTAGCTGACATAGAGGTATGATTGGAGACCCTCTCACAACTTCGGGGTGTGGGCCCAAGGATGGCAAAGATTGAGGCAACTATCTAGAGTCTTGGTGGGTGGGCCTTGTAGTGGGTCTCTGTGGTGACTCACTTGTCATGGGGTTGTTAAAGATATGCCAACAGAGTCTCCACTCCTAGCTACTCCTAGGAGCAATGTATAGCATGAGTCATCCGCAAGTGTCACAAAAGTAGCCTCCGGATTGTTGCAATGTGGTTTCACGAGAGGAAGAGGGAAGAGGAAGAGGGAAGGGGAGAGCAAGAGGAAGGGAGAAGGAGGGAGGGGGAAGGGAAGAAGGGAAGGGAGTGAAGGGGGATAGAGTGAGACCATAAAGGCACTATGAAGGAAACAAGAGAACACCCAAAACACTCTCTTAGAAGAGAAGAGGGAGCTTGTATTCAACTTGGTGCAAACAACAATGAAGACCAAAGTCAACCATTTGGCCTTTTATACAAGTCATATTTTGAAGGGAGGGACAACCCTTTTCCTTTTTAGCACTCTCCCTCACTTTACAATCAAGGGATCTTGGGCCCATAGGGTTCCAAGGCATATTGCTATTCTTACCGTCTCTCCCTACTAATGGAAATAGCGCTTGTGTTAACCATATTAAAGCACTTGGGACAAGCCTGGCATTAGGAGGAGTTCCTAATTGGCTCCCAAATAGCACTTGTGTTAGCCTCGCGCCTCCTAGGCTTAGGTGATTTAGGGCTCAATCTCCTTCAACGCCCTCACACCTTCACCTATTTGTGGTTTTAACCCCATGGACTAGGCTCAAAACTTGGAGTGTCGAGGCTCAACTTTTGCAAGACAACCCATGACAACCTTGCACGTTGCCTGGAAGCCTTTGCTTCGGAATATTTGGGGATCAAACTCCCTGAGTTTGAGCTATACTCCTTTCATGGCTATTTTCATTGACGTGGCTATTTCCATGGATGTGAAATTGAAAAGTGCACATCGCTTGCGCTCCTTGCACTTCCGTGAATGTGGACCTAAAGTGTGCATCTCCTTGTTCCTGGTGTGCATCTCCTTATTCCTAGCAGTGGTAGTTGGAACGTACAGCCTGTTCCTAGAATCCTTGGACTTTGGAGCGGACTTTGGGTATTTGGGGATCAAACTCCTTGAGTTTGTGCTATACTCCTTTCGTGTGCGCATTGCTTGTAATCACTAACCTTGGTGTATTTGGGTATCAAACTCCCTTTTGTGTGCACATTGCTTGTAATCACTGATCTTGGTGTGTTTGGGTATCAAACTCCCTTTCATGTGTGCACATTGCTTGTAATCTCACTGACCTTTTTTGCTTGTCCGTTTGAAGTAGATCATTTGGCCTGGACACCTTTACTCACTGATTACCTTGCATTTGACGGGTGTACTATGTGGATGTTAACATGCCCCCTTTCCTGTTGCTGATCCATCCCCTTGGGTCAGCCGCACTAGAGGAGGTTGGTGGTGAGGATTGACTAGAGGATGGCATAGTGGTCCAGCTGTCATGACATGAGGTGAGTGAGGTACATGCGGTACTTCCAAAAATGTGTGGCATGTATATCCTCGTAAGTTTGGACGTGATGCTCGTGGAGATTTTGCAGACGTAGAGGTAGAGGCAGAGGTCCTGGAACTGGGTCGGCCCAACGTCGGGGTTGAAGACAATCTGGTTATTTAGATTATGGATGCGGTTGTCGATGGGGAGGCTATGGGCAAGAAGATCGCAGAGGAGGTTAGGTCGATAGGATAGAAATACGGCATCAGGTCAATGCAATTTGATCGGTGGGATATAACTAGCGCACCGATCGATGGGATATCTGGTCAGTGCGATAAGGCAACAGCGCTGACTCGGCAGGATAGTCACTCACAGTGTCACCGACTGAGACTTGATGATTTTTGAAGATTTTACCGTTTTTGCTCATGATTTTTTGTGATGGGGGGATGCTACACTACCTAATCTACCTACTCAATGAAAAAAACTTAAAAACAAAACACTTTTTGAAAGCCAAAATGCAAAAACTCCAAAAAGGTGAGTTATAAGGATACAAAACTACTTCAAAACTTGGCAAAATTCCTTGTTTTTATTTGTTTCAGAGGTGTTTTTTACCTTACACACACCTTAGCAATCAAGCCTACTAAGTTCCTATCAACTTGAAATACCAAAAAGCATCAAAGACAAGATTCCCATGCTCACAAATGGCTTTCCTATAAGAAAAAATAGATTTACATCCTCTCTCTCACTTTCCACCTCTCTTCTCTCCTACAACTCCACTAACAAGCTCCAAGGTGAGTTGTGCAATGGGAATATATCAAAGGAAGACAAGTGCAAATGCAAAAGCATAACTTTTATCCCCGTCAGTGGCACCAAAAATATAGTGGATCTCGGTGGTGACTCACGTGTCATGGGGTTGTTGAAGATATGCCGATGGAGTCTCCACTCCTAGCTACTCCTGGGAGCAATGTATAGCACGAGTCATCTGCAAGTGTCACGCAGGCCGCCTCCACTTTGTTGCAATGTGGTTTCATGTGAGGAAGAATGCTCCTTGCACTTCCATGGATGTGGACTTGAAGTGTGCATCTCCTTGTTCCTAGTGTGCATCTCCTTGTTCCTGGTGGTGGTAGCTAGAACATATAGCCTGTGCCTGGAATCGTTGAATCCCTGGACTTTGGAGCAGACTTTGGGTATTTGGAGATCAAACTCCCTAAGTTTGAGCTATACTCCTTCCATGTGCACATTGCTTGTAATCATTGACCTTAGTGTATTTGGGTGTCAAACTCCCTTGAGCTTGTCCATTTGAAGTAGATCATTCAGCCTGGACACCTTTACTCTCACTGATTACCCTACATTTGGCGGCTGTACTCTGTGGATGTTAGCAAGACTTTAGAGTTTCACACCAGCATAGTGGTTGGGCCAGTTCTCAGGGACAGGGGTACCTCTTCAGATTCAACTATGCCCCCTCCCTCCCATTCTCAATCGAGCCCGATTCTACAGTGTGGGTCCAGGTGGACTCCTGCAGTCTTTGACGGATGGAGATCCAAAGATGGATGGAGCCTTGGATCTCAGTTAGGGTGGTAGAGGGTCAGAGTAGTGGGTCATCTAGGCAAGGAGTGGTCGATCGACCCCTCTCGCATCTCAGATCTGGATGCAACTCGCTGGTGCTTATGGTTATGGGAGGGACGTCCCCTTAGTGAGGTACAATGGGACCCAAACGAGTGGTTCTGGACATCTAGAGTAGGCCACTCAGAGAGATTGGAGGTGCCCTTCTTCTCTTATACTACATGCATAGGACACCACTTGCAGTTGGAGGCAATAGCTTAGACTTCATCAACGAGAGAGAGGCATTGGGCAGCACAGTAGGTACCTCGAGAGGTGAGTGTGAAGATAGTGGAAGAGAAGGAAGGAAGCTCACTTGCGGCTTTCTCACATACACAATGGGGGAATACACACAAAGGTGGAGGCTGAAAACAATTTTCCTCTTCTTAGTTGTGTAAGCCAAAAGAACTCTAGCACAAAGAAATAGAAGAACCCTATATGTGGGTTTCAAACCAAACTCAGCTAACTAAGGTGGCATACTAACTGAGCCACTAGAGTAGATAAGGATAGCTGTCATCCAGCTATTATTCATGGGCGGTGTACCAACCGCATCTGCAGCTAACAAGTCGATGACATAAATGCACAACGGTCACCCTGGCATATCACGAGTTGAGCTCGATATCTCAACACTCCCCCTCGAGCTCAATCCCAATTCCTACACACCAAGCAGGTCTTTGAACTTGCGCAGCTTCTCTGCACCCAATGCCTTCATGAATATGTCAGCTACCTGATCCTCTGTGCTGACATAAACTAGATCAATAACACCTAGTAAAACCTTCTCCTGCACATAGTGATAATGCACCTCAATGTGCTTTGTTCTAGCATGATAGACTGGTTTATTTGTGCTAAGTGTATACTACTCATGTTGTCACAATAAATGACAACTGGACCATCTGTAGACTGATGCATATCATAGAGTAGCTTATGCAACTAAGCTACCTCACATGCAACCATTGCTGCACCCCTGTACTCAGCCTCTGTGCTCGACAAGGCAACTGTAGGCTGTTTCTTGCTGCTTTAAGTGACTGCAGCAGTCCCAAAAGAGAACACATATCCACTGGTAGATCGTCTATCAGAAATACTACCAGCCTAATCAGCATCAGTGTATCCATGCAACTATATCTGAACCCCAGCCTCATAAAATAGTCCATATTACAATGTGGACTTCACATACTTGAGTATGCGTCTAGCCGCATCCAAATGTGGTTTCCTTGGAGCTTGCATAAATTGACTTACCAATCCAACAGCATAGCTCAAATCTGGCCTGGTAATAGTCATATAAATCAAACTTCCTACACTGCGTCTATACATAGTAGAGTCTTCCAAAAGCTCACTTGCATCTGCGCTCATCTTCACATTCTACTCCAAAGAAACTGAAATATAGGCTTACAGCCTGTCATCCCATATTTGGACAGCATGTCCAATCCATACTACCTCTGCAAGAGCTGTATCCCACTTGGTGATCTAATCACCTCAATGCCTAAGAAAAAACACAGCTCTCCCAAATCCTTCATCTCAAACTTATCTTCAATAGCATTTTCACATGAAGGATATCTTTATCACTATCACCTGTGATGATTAAATCATCAACATAAATGACAAGCAGCATAATACCTTTCTCTGTTTTTCTCACATAAAGTGAGAAATCTGCCTTGGAAATCTGAAAGCCAACAATGACAGGATACTGTCCTATCTTGTCAAACCATGCTCTAGGTGCTTGCTTCAAGCCATACAAGGCTTTCTTCAACCTACAAACAAACTCAGGATGAACAGCATGAATATAACCTGGTGGTTGCTCCATAAAGACCTCTTCTTTCAAATCACCATGCAAGAAGGCATTCTTTACATCCATCTGATGTAAAGACCATCCCTTTGATGCAGCCATAGCAATGACTGCTCTTATGGTTGCCATCCTTGCAACCGGACTGAATGTTTCTTCATAATCAATGCCATATGTCTGTGCATACCCCTTGACAGCTAATCTTGCCTTGTATCTGTTCATAGAACCATTTGCATTATGCTTGACCTTATAAACCCACTTACAGCCATTTGCATTCTTGTCTTTAGGCAAAGGCACCAATTCCCATGTAGCATTTGCTTCCAAGGCATCCATTTCTTCATCCATAGCTTTCTCCCATTTTTCTTTTCCCATGGCTTGCTCAAAAGAAGTGGGTTCTGGTTCCTGTATAACTTTGATCATATAGGCATAGTGAATGGCTGTAAATCCATCATATTTCAGCCTATCCACAGGATACCTAGCTCTGGTAGACCTACGCAAAATAGGCTCACTTCCAGGTGCTCTCAAAACATCCTTGGTCTTCCTTACTCCAGGTGTAACAACAGAAGGAATACCCAACTTATCATCAATGCTCTGTTCTAAGCCACTGGATTCACCATCCACATAAGAGTGACCTACATTCACATCAAACATGGGCTGATCTACCTTCTCTTTTCCTTTTCGTGATACCTATGTACCACTATCTGCATTGCTTTGAGGAGATCTCCTGATCTCAATCTGCCTGTCCATGGTGAAGTATGTGAACCACTACTAGAGGACACTATAGGTCCACTAATATTTTGTGAATGCTGTTGTGAATTCTATGCAGCATTACCATTTTGTGCATCTACATCATCAATCACATTTACTAGTTTATACCAGCTGCTCATCTCATCAAAAACAACATCTCTGCTCATTGTAAACTTACGAGTAGAAGGGTTATAGCATCTATACCCTTTCTACTGCAGAGAATAACCAATAAAGATGCACTTCTCAGCTTTTGGATCCAACTTGGACCTCAACTCATCTGGCACATGAACTTAGGCAATGCAACAAAAAATTTTCAAATGAGAAATATCTCGTTTCCTACCAGTATACATCTCCTCTGGCGTCATGCCATGTATTGCTACAGTGGGAGTCTTGTTCATTATGTAAACTACTATAGCAACTGCTTCAGCCCAATAATAATCTGGTAGGTCTTTTTCATTTAGCATGGCACGAGATACCTCTCCAATATGCCTGTTTTTCCTTTCTGCAAGTCCATTTTGCTGTGGGGTATGACTGCATGAATATTGTTGCTTTATGCCATGCTCCTGTAGGAACCTTGCAAACTCATTTGAGAGGTACCCTCCCCCTCCATCTGACCTTAAGCATTTTATTTGCAGGCCTGTTTCTTTTTCAACCATAGCTTTAAAAGCTTTGAAATGCCCAAAGACTTCACTTTTCTTTTTTATAAAATACACCCAAACTTTTCTGCTATAGTCATCAATGAAAGTGACAAAATAATGACACCCTCCAATAGATGCAGCTTTAGTAGTCCACACATCAGAGTGGATTAATTCCAATGGCTTCTTACTCTCTTGAACATGCCTAGGAAATGGTTTCCTTGCCTATTTTCCAAATTGACAGGCTTCACATACCTTATGCATTTCTGCAACCTTGAATTTAGGCAATCCTGCAACAATATTTTGGGCCTGCATTGATTTAAGTCACTGTACATTAACATGACCAATGCATTTATGCCATATATCAATATCTGCAACTACACTAGTCCCATGTGCAAACATTGCTGCACTCAATTCAAGCACGTCCACATCCAACGTAAACATCCTACCCTTCTTCTTTCCTTTTGCTATCAAGCGACCATTATTTTTCATATCCTCAACAAAGCATCCATGAGGATTAAATCTAACCTGCAAGACTTGCTCAACCATTTGACCAATAAAAACTAGGTTCTTGGTGATGTTTGGGACATGAAATACATCAGACATGTATTTCTTTTTCCCATCTTGCATAGACAAAGGAATTTTACCAATTCGCACAATAGGATGTGCAGTATCATCACCAGTCTCCACATATTCTAGTCTTTCCATTTTCCTTGCATCCTGCATCCATTCTGCATGACCTGTCATGTGGTTTGACGCACCTGAGCCAACATACCACACATCATTTCTTTCTTCTGTACTTGTCATAGAATTGGTCATGTGCTGCACCATAAACAGATGCTCATTTCTGTCATCACCCTGTCTACTAGAGGATGCATAATTGCCTTGCTGCAATTTTCCATTCATAATGTCATTCTGCTTTTTGTAGAAGTCTTAAGCCATATGACCCATTTTACCACAATAGTAGCATTCAACATTGTTGTTTGCATTTTGACCTCTCTACCATCCACCACAGCCTCTTTGGCTCCCCTGCCTCTAGAGTTACCATGTCCTCCTCCATAGGACTAGTTTTCTTGAGTTTGCTGCACATTTTGATTTCTACTACGGTCGGCCTCCTCTACCTCTGCCTCTACCTCTTCCAGCATTTGAGTAGAAGATAGTTTCTTTTGAAGTTCCTCCTGAAGAAGATGCACCACCATTTCTCTGCTCTTTAGAAATTAAAAGAGCAAACAACTCCTCAAAATCAGGAAATTTTCCACGGACTGCAATGGATGTCCGGAACTGTGCATAATCCTTTCCTAAACCATTCAAGGTCAGAGAAACTAGATCATCATCTTCCACTGGCGACCCAATGGAAGCAAGTGCATCTGCAATTTTCTTCACCTTCATGTGGTAGTCATTGATGCTCATATTTTCTCTCTGCACATTGTGCAACTCCTGCTTGAGCTACATTTTCCTGGCTTGCGTATTTGTGCTGCATTTTTGCCAAAGTATCCCATGCCTCCTTTGGCGTACTTGCATCCTGAATATGCACAATCATAGAATCCAAAATACTGATAGACAGCCAATATATAACTTTTCTGGCTCTCTCATGCCATCCTTTAAATGCCTACATTTCCTGTTGATTGGGAACATTAGGAAGAATTGGTTCTTCTTCATTTCCTGTAATGAACTCCCAATAGCCTTTTCCCATAAGGAAATTTGTCATTCTAAACTTCCATGCTTGGAAGTTGTTCTTGTCAAGCTTTTCAGTGACAATCTATGAAAGAGAATCAGACGCCATTACAAAACACTGAAAAAAACTCTATCACTGCAAAAAACACAGCTTCTGCCTCACATAGGCAAATTTGCAAAACTGACGAAAGTGGTATTTGACCACACAGTCACTTCCTAGTGACGATTTTGCATGAACAGGCAAAAAGAATGATTCTGTAACTCCCAATATCTCTGCGTACAGGCATATAATGCAATTTTTGCAGCAACTTTTCATTGACCTGCAGAGCAGTGGTCGCACAGCAAAAACAGGACCTTTTTTTGAGTGCCTGTGAAGAACTTCCGCCTTTTAAACGAGCATCAAAATGGCCTCGAATCAGAAAAATAAAGTCGCCAAGGGTTTCGCCCACTCTCGTAGCATATACTACCCTCTTGCCACACCGCGAAGGGCGTCTCAATTTGAGACAGTGCACTCTTGCACTTCCGGCTGTGCTACCTGCAAAGATTTTCTCCCAAACTCGAAAAAGGAAAGCAACACTGGTCCTCTTACCAAGACATTGCGAACTTGGTTTGCTTTCTTGAGCTCCTTACCACGAACCAGGCTCTAATACCATGTGAAGATAGTGGGAGAGAAGGAAGGAAGCTCACTTGCGGCTTTCTCACATACACAATGGGGGAATACACACAAAGGTGGAAGCTGAAAACAGTTTTCCTCTTCTTAGTTGTGTAAGCCAAAAGAAATCTAGTACAAAGAAATAGAAGAACCCTATATGTGGGTTTCAAACCAAACTCAGCTAACTAAGGTGGCATACTAACTGAGCCACGAACTAGAGTAGATAAGGATAGCTGTCGTCTAGCTATTATTCATGGGCGGTGTACCAACTGTATCTGCAACTAACAAGTCGGTGACATAGATACACAACGGTCACGCTGGCATATCATGAGTGAAGCTCGATATCTCAACAGTGAGATCCAAGTCCTGGACATGCCAATCTCTGACCGTGGAAGATCTCCTACTTTTTCTGGATGATAGTGCATGGAGGTTTTCCTGTTGGCCCTTGGTTGGGAGCAGATGCGGGTGGATGGCAACTGCCATAGATGCACAATTGGGACTTTAGAGATGATCCCCCACTACCTTTGGAGCTGCCCAATAACACAGAGTGTATGATGAGGAGCACTTTGGATCATGGCAAGGCTTCAAGGCATGCAAAGGGACTTCATGTGGGGCATGGCTGCTTGGTTATCAGAGGGTGGCCATGCCTTTCCCATTGAAGTGGTGTCTCCAACTTACATCATACAGGGCATGTGCATTCACAACATTGAGTTTCATGAGGCAACCCCTCCCACTAGTCATCGACCTCTCCCTTCGTCGAAGGATAGCGTGTGGGAGATAGTAGCCAACATTACGGCATGGAGCTTCTCGTTGCAACTGGGTTATGGGCCAGCACCATGTTCCACTGTGAGCCACCTTGGTAGCCATCTGGCAGGACATCATCTTCACGCTTTGCGCCATTTGGGATCAAGGCTCTCCATGTTCCACCATTGCATGATAGGGACTTTTCTGCAACGCTTGGCTTGTAGGTATTTTCTACAACATTACCCCGAGAGGGATCAGATGGTTGTATAGTCTGCCACCCTGATTGTTAGCCCCTGTTACAAAGAATCCCTAGGCAATGAGCTATGATCTCTAACAGTAGGAGTGTCTTTCTAATAGCCAGCATTTAATTTTTCGTTGATTTTCATGGTTGGCACCTTTATGGTATTTTCCAACTTGTATGATCGTTTTTTACAAGCATCAATAGAAGATATTTTCTCTAGAAAAAAAAAACCTAGAATTGCCTCCTGATGTTAAAGTACATCTAGTGTTTCATGTCAGTAGACTGAAAGAGTTAATGGGTGTGGACGATCAACTTGTTTCTCCTCAAAAAATACTAGAAGTTACACATTTGACTTTTATTCCACACGAGCCTGAGAGTATTCTTGAATTTCGTGAAAGACAGATTTGTAATAGAACTATCACAGAATACAAGATCAAGTTGAAGGATCGTGTTGAGGAGGATGCAACATGGGAGACATTACCGAACCTCCAGAGGACATTCTTGAGTTTTTTAGTGAACTCAGAAGTGAGTTCTTAGAGGAGGGGAAGTATATCATGTGCACAGATTGGTATTTGACATGTACTAGGGTACACAAGACTAGCTCAGGTAGCTTGGGGAGGCTTAGGGCTAGGCAAGCTTGATTCTCACATTGAGTACAAGGGTACCAAGTAGTTAGAGGTCTTCAGTATTTTTGGCACATTGGGCTCGAGTCTAAGGGGACTAGAGGTTTACTTCTTAGAGAGCCGATGGGAGCAAGTCTCATTCCCAGGTGCTAGGTCTGATGAGTCATGGACGCGGGCCTGCATCTTAGCATAGCCCAAGGCCCACCAGCAGTAGATCCAAGGACTCTAGGTGCCACTTGGTGGTATGGGACACCAGGCTGGTCAGGATCTGGTTGGGAGATTATGCCAATAGCTCAGCTCGTGGCTCGAAGGGGACATCTCCTGATTCGAGATCGCATCTCATAGATGTCATGGTTGGGTGGTGAGCAGCCTACTCAGATTCCTTACATTTTGTGTGTTCTTGAGTTTTGCTTGCAGATCAGAGGTTTTAGGAGTGCTAGGGTCGTATCACTATCACACCCATTTATCATTTTCTTTAGCAGGTCCAAAGCTTCATTTGTCTTGATTGCCACCATCAGTCAATGCTTTACAAGCTGCAGTTTTGGGACTTAACCTTTCTTTATCATTTGAGTGAAGAAGGAAATAGCATGGTCCCCTCGACTGGACTAGGCCAGGAATTATGGTGTTATACGTCACCATTGTGATAAGTGTAGTGGAGGACTGGAGAGAGAGAGAGAGAGGGGGGGGGAGAGAGAGAGAGAGAGAGAGAGAGAGAGAGAGAGAGAGAGAGAGAGAGAGAGAAAATCTCACACACACAAAAACTGAGAAGGCACATATGGTAGGGAAAACCTCTTTTGTATAGATAAGCACAACTGCTCCACAAGAGATCCCACAAGTGAGGGAAGGGGGGCCCTATATATAGGCAGCCACCCCCTCCTTATTCGGCTAACCAAATGGGCCGACCCCTACTGTAGTCAGGCTGACCCTGACATTAGGTGGGCCGACCCCTACAGTAAATGGGCCGACCCCTACTATTCATAGGGGCTACCACCCACAACCCTATACAGGGGGCTCCCCCCTGCCCAATACGGGCCAACTAGGCTGCCGCATCTTGCCCCACATGAGTACTGCTCTCAACCATATTAGAGAGTTGATCCCCCCAACCTATAGGCTGACCTAAGGGCCTAGGTGGCAGACTTGCAGGTCGAACCATCTCAGCCTCTAAAAGGGCATGTTAACGTGTCCCAAAGGGGGGCCCTACAGCCACAACGTCCTAGTGAGGCTTAGGCAAGCGATTCTCTTGTTGAGTGCAAGGGCACAAGGCGAATTAGGAATTTTGCTTTTTTAGCAGCATTGGGCTCAAGCCTATATAAGGAGCCCAAGGGTTTAGTTTTTAGTCATGCAAGTCAGAGCAAGCTTAGCTCTTCCTTGCTAGTGTGGATCCTAAATCATGTTGTGGATGCACACCTCCTTCCTAGCGTAGTCCAAGGCCAGCAATAGATCCAAGGCCCTTGAGGGCACCACCTGGTGGTATGGGACACCAGGCTGGTTGGGAACTAGTCGGGTGATGTGCTAGAGAGCCAACAGCTCAACCTGTGGGTCGGAGGGGACATCCTAGTCCTAGATGTCATGGTTGGGTGGTGAGCATGCCTGTATTCCTCATTGTTGTTCTATGGTTGTTTCTTTGTGCTTGTTTGCAGGGCCAGATTCTCTAGAGCATTGGGCTCATGTCGGTTGGTATTAGAGCCAGCTCCTGAGTTACGAATCTCTATACAGAGAAAGTATGGACGTATTTTCTTCTATGTATGACTCAAATCAGGGAGCTTGTGAATTCGCCAACTAAGGCCTAGGAATTCATCAAGATTGGGATGGAGAGAATTTGTGAAGAGGATGCATGTATGAATCACTAAAGAAGAAGGGCAAGATAGACTCACAATTAGGGGTTTGGATCTGAGTTAGACTCCCAACCGAGGAGACAGTCTGCAGAGGATTGTCCGATTGAGGTAGGGACTGTTGCAAATCCCTAGGATAGGCTGGCCATGGCAGGACATTTGTTGGCTGCTCGATTGAAGGGAGGCACTACAAGGAAAGGGGAGGATACTCGAGTAGCAGATCTCATCTTGGGGACACGATGATGGCATCAATTTGACATTCAACCTGATTATTAGGACTAGGTCTTGGATATCAAAATCCTAAGCTATGGGTCAAAATTCAACTCTTGGCTTATGGATATTCCGACTTGACCTTTGATTTCAACAATTCAAAGGACTTGACTCAAAACCCCCCAATAGGAAGCATTACTACAATAGGACCAGGCTAGAAGCTATCCAAGCCTAGCTTGCCAAGATTTGGAGTGCCTTGCAACCCTAAGAGCAAGAGCACTCCAAAATTGAATGGGTGGCTAAATTGGGATAGTTTCTGGAAAGCCATGCTTTCCAAAAGCAAGGATTTACCATATCCTATAAAACTTTTAGCCCACCCTTCTCCAGCCTCATAATTTCGCCCAATATTTGGCACAATAGTGTTTTGTGATCAACCTCTCCTTCACCGATTTCCATAGCCGAATCACTTCGTCCCCATCTCTTTTATCAGCCATGCTCATTTGCCACTTTCTTCGTCTCTCTAGTAGCTCCTAGTTCACCACTTGGTTGCCACCTCGCCCTATTGTCTTCGCTTCTCTAGGCTGATCTTTCATTTCAAATACAACATCAGCCCTTCTTTTCTCTACCCCGAAACTCTCATGGCTCATGCGACTGGATCCTAAGATCCCCAAGGGTGAGCATGTCATGGATTTTCAAGTTGGGGATGACCACGGCCTCTATGGTGATCTGGTTACAAAGGATGCTTTTAATGACTTCATGACTACTGTTAATGCAAGGTTTGATTTGGTTACTTTGAATCGTTTGGAGTTGACGCAACAACTTCAAGCAATTCAAACTTTGCTACTCTTTTGACCACGTGGATGCTTTAGCTTCAGTGTTGGGTCCCAATATTAAACCAGATCCCTATCCTAGAGATTAGAAATCCAGGATGAAGGAAGTGGTAGACACTTGGTTGCACAATGGCAAGTGCACTTCCAATTCCACCCTTATTTTAATGATAATAAAATTCAACTTGTAGCATGGTATTTATTCAAAAAAGCATTACTCTGGAGGAAGGAATTGTGGCCCAAAACCCCCCACCTGGACCAAATGTAAAGAAGTCTTCAAGAAAGAATTCCTAAAGAAATAGGAGAATTATGATATTGTAGGAAAATTCAAAGACCTAGATATGTCTAAACATAATCTCACCTTCTATCTCCATAAATTCAAGGATTCATAGACTAGAGCCACAAAGATGGATCTCGTTACATTATTGGGATTCCTTGTGGACGGGTTACCTGATTCATATAAATTGCAAGTCAAGAACAACAATTGCACTTCTTTGCAAGAGTCCATGAATTGTGCGTGCATCTATGATGACACCATGGTCATGCCAAAGGGTGCATCAACCTCAGATACCAGTGGGACGAACAAGCTGAATTTCTTCCAACCTTCCACTAGCACCGAAGAGGGATTCTGATACCATGACAAAATATGAAGAGGGGAGAGGAGAAGAGTGGAGATGAGGAGAGAGGGCACAGCTAGAGAGCACACCACAAATGATTAACTGTACACTAGATTTAGTTGAAAAAATAGAATATATACAAACCCTTTTAGGGTTAGGGTTAGGGGATCTAACCCTTTCCTTTATAGCACTCTATAAGGTTAGTGCTATGCACATATGATCACGTGATGGTGCTATGCACACATGATCACATGATGTTGAGCGTGAACTCTCAACAGTCACCAATGTGCAGGGCAGCTCCCTAGAATAGCTTCGAAATGTGTAGGAGGACACTAGTCTGAAAAGCGGTTGTAGTAGATGTGCTGGAAGCCAAAAGACTGCTCAAAAAGTCCCTCAAATGACTCAAAATGTTGTAGAGAGTGCTGTCAGGTGGCCGACTACACATTAGCACTAATAAAAGCCTATTCTTGGGGTTGAAAACCTCCGAACATGCTCTGTTGAAGGCAGCTACGCAGCAGGAGCTCAAAAACTCTGATTTCGGTGAAGGAAAGCTCCAAAACGTCCTTGGGGAACCACATGTGCAGGCGCCTCTTACAGGAACTTCGGACCAACAAGCTATAAAGGTCGTGAAGCAGCGCCCAAAGCTCCAAAAGGTCTCATATGAAGGCGGCAATGGAGGCGGGCAGGAAGAATTGGAAGCAAACGGCTGAGGGAAGGAGGCAGCTAGAGGCAGAAATGAGCAAGTTGCATAGGAGAGGTGGCTGAGCAGAGTTAGGGTTTAGGGTTTGTTGGAGAAGATGATGACGTGGTAGGGCGGCGGGCTAGGGCAGGATTGACCTGCTCTGATACCATGTTAGAAACATGGTGAAGGGGGAGAGAGAGAGAGAGTTAGGGTGTGAGGAAATAATGCTCAATGAAGACATGAAGGCGGCTTTCATTCATTCATCAAGTGTGACACGACAAGTGAAGTACAAGCCTCATATAGGCTACTCACTCACACACTAGCACCTAGTGCATATGGGATAAGTACCATGATGACACGTGGCACTCACACAAGACACACACACATAGACTAGTACTAGATCACCTAGTACTACACACCAACACACTCTTTGACTATGATATCTCCAACAATTTTGTAGTATTGTTCATTGATTAGTCTAAGCTGGATGAGCTCTATTTCCATGGTGCCACTTGATATCACTAATGTGGAGAAGCGATGGAGTCTCAATGTTTTGGGAAGCTGCTTCAGCTATTGTCTAACACTAAGAAAGCCCTATGGCAGTGGAAGTATTTAATTATGTTTTCCAAACCTCAAGGATTTTGGGGTTTTCTTGGAGGAGTAAAGTCCTATCCATATTGCTTCAAAGACCTTGAGTGCATAATCTTTATTGGCATACTTATACATTTGAGCATCTATACTCCAAATTTTAGGTCTCTTCTGCACACTTGCAAGAAAAATATAGTGTGTTTTGCACCTCAATGATTTATTAGTTCCTTTCGAGTTGGGATCCAAGCTGAACCCAATGCTTAAAGCATGCATACACTATTGTGAGAAAATGCTATAATTTATGTGATAGATATAATCTCAATCATTAAAACAAGTTGAATGACTTTTGTCATTCAAATGGCCTGCACTATGGGTGAAATAGTAAGTTGGGAATCCACAAATAGTTGAGAGAGGAAAAGTACGAAGTGAAATAGTAAGCTAGGACGTGGAGAGGAAAAGAGTGAGAAAAAGGTGGAGATCACGTGGAAATTTGGGGAGTGGATTAAAAAAAGATTGGAAATTAGTTTCGCTTCTCCAAACTGGGCCACGATCAATTAGGCTTCCCTGTGAGACGTGGCAGGCCAAAAAGATCATAATCTACATTTCAGTTTGCCACCAGACAAAGAATGATCAGGATGTCTCTTGTTATAGCTTTTGAAAGATAGTGAACTTTATATATTTATGACCAGCTATGCTACTTGACAGATCTAGTGAATACTATTTTGCAACATGTAAACCTGGAATATAATATTAAATGATTCCTGTATGTCTAATAAAGTGGGTTTTTTGGGGGAAACTTTGCTGAAATTTAGTGTTTGATGATGAGGTAAAATCTGTTGGGATCACAATTCTGAACAGAAAATACATGAGACAAACTGTACAAGCTAAGAGAAGTAATTGATCTCGTACACAACTAAAATGTTGGGAAAAAGACATACAAAAGTCCCTGCAGTAGTCTGCATCAATCTGAACAGCAAAATACATTTGGTGTAACTGAGACACACTTGACAAACTTAGACCGTTGAACGATTTCATAAAGTAAGAAAAAATACGGGTTGAATTCCCCTGTTTATGACTGTGTCTAAAGGCTGTATCAGATTCCAATATATGTGCACTTATTAGAGGGGCATATGAGCCACTACCTCACTTTGTGCAACCGCATGTCCAAGAACTGGAAGACTTATGACAAGCTGCTGCAAGAGGAGGAAACTTGTGTTTTTCTCTCTTGATGGCATTTTTTCATGATAAGGTGAATTTTCTGCAACCAAGTGTTCGACATTTGATTTTTGTTGTCCTCAATTCCAGATCCCCATCATTGAAATGGCCATCCTTGTTGCAATAAGTGGCCTTGCTTTGTAGAAGATTTGGCATTCGAAACGGGCTTTTCAATTCTAATGCTTGAAGAAAGACATATGTATAAAACATGCATGTGAAGTTATATTCTGCTACCATGGGTATGTCTTGTGATTATAGATGAAGGTACAATCCTTCCACTAGATACGAAAAGGTATCCTTTAGAGCCTTACTCTCATCTCTCTTACAACTTTGTTAGCCCTCTCTACTTTGAAGACTAACTCGAAACGCACTACTGCGACAGATTTACATGCGTAATCGAACTTCAGAACTGCGTATGAAAATTCATAGAGTAGAACAGTGATCGACAGAATCATTCATGATAAAACAATAAGATAGATGCAATAGAATATCTGTATTACACTTCTCCGAGCAGTACAACACCGTACTCTCTGATACATAACAATGTTCCTCTTCTGATCACACTGATCCTTGCTCCGATCCTCATCAATGAGCCCCCTGAATGATCGCTCTCTTCTCTTTTATCTAACCGGCACACATAACTCCTTCACGGTTGCTGTGACGGTTGCCGTGACTCTTCAGTTCTCCGCCTGGTCCTAGAACTTCCGTCTTTTCATATCTCACTATAAACTAGATACAACGTATTAATGATAATAATCTAAGGACTCCCCCCCTAGTTCCTCTTTGCTGTTGCTGCTTTTGCCCTTAACAAACTTAAGCATGTTATGCTATGTTCTCGTCCCTCTTACAATGTTGTCTTAGCATAGGTAAGAACATTATATTGAATGCTCACCTACAAGGAGTTGGTTTTTGAGGAGTGGCCACAAGTAGCACCAGTTGAATTAGAACGTTTATACACAACATTTTGACTATCCTAAGAGTTAATTTTTAACTCCTATAGCTCATTAGCTCAAATCGCAACGATCTTCCCAATCTCAGATGACAACTTCCATGGGGTGTTGGACTCTATCAATGCTATCTTTATGAGGTTGGCCTCGTAAGGATCTGTATGGGGCTTTGAAATTACTAGCGAATAGTTGCACCTATCATGGTCCTATGGGAGTCAATGATCAACCATTGAATCCTCGTGTTGGGTAAAAGAATTTCCTTTGGCATTTCTAAATAGGAGAGAATTGATTTCTTCTCGTAATTATCAAAGATACAATTTGGGCACACCCCTTCCTTGAAATGTAGGTCTACTATCCTGAAAGCATGGGCCAGCTTCAGGAGTACTCTTCACAGGATTCCCCCATCCACCCATGAAGAGATTGAAAGGCAGCCTATCATGTGGAATGACAGGATTTTGGATGAGCTTGGCAAACCACTTGGAGCTTCTCCTTACATGCAATGGCCAAGATGGGAGAGGGGCCCTGCATCTACAGTGGGAGCATGGAAAGCCTTCAAGAAGCTTCCTACGGACCAATAGGCCCAGATGGTTCTTAATCTCAGAGGGAGTGCAGGGAGAGTCCAATAGATTGATGCAGCCTTGCCCTTGGATTGGGTGGACACAGATGACATGCCTATTACTTGCTCCACCTGGATGGGGGCATTTTCCAGATTGGGAGTTCCTTTACAGGTGATTGCTTTTCTTGACCCACATGAGGATGCCTTAGTATTTGATGTTTCTTCGGGGGGGCAGGCTGTCCAGATCCATAGACGATATCTTGTTTGAGGTACCGTTTCAGCCAGTCAGGATAGTGGGCTTCATGAAGCATGGCTCTCTTTCATAGTGGTACTTGGATCCTGACCCCCTTCTCCTCGCCCTTGGCTCATGGAGGCTGTGGCTCTATGGAGGTGTCCCAATTAAGTTTTTGCAGTGGGACCCTGGGGAATGGGAATGGATAGATGAAGGGCACCGAGAGAAGGGCATCCCCTTCTTTCGTTACACGGTCAGTAATGCCAGGAAATTCCAACTCAGCTCTAGGGGTTGGAAGCCTATCAGAGCTCCTCATTGGGAGAACTTTCAGATTTCTGCTGACTTGCAGAGAATTTTTTGGCAGAGGCTCTGGAAATCCCACCGGAATAGAAAAATCACTCTCTTCTTTTGGCTTTTTATTCATGGTGGGATAGCAATGAACCATTGGAGATCCAAGTTCGGAGCTGACCCTTCTTGCCCTCGCTGCCTTTCTACTTTGGAGACAATACAGCACTACCTATGGGATTACAGACAGGCGAGAATCATATGGAAGGGGATTGCAAGACTTTTCAGCACTTTTGTTCGCCTACCTTTCTATATGACCTGGGGATCAGTGGCTTGGCTTACTCTTTCAGGGCCCCAGGTATTTTTTGAGAGACTTGACTCCTCTTAGGCTCTTCGCATCCGACGACACCTTGTGGAGTCGTGCTCTCTAGAGGATGTTCCGACCACTCTTTTCAGGGCTGCTCACTCCTCGGTCGACTCTCCATGGGAGATCCTAGCTAGCATTGCAGCATGGCACATTTGGAGAACCAGATGCACTGAGGCTTTGGAGGGTTCTCAGGTTCACCCTTCTCAGATCTTGGCCAATACTTGGACAGATACGATACACACTCTGATGGCCATTTGGGCGACCATGCAAGGATCATCTCGAGCAGCCTCCTCCAGTAGAGTTACTTTTCTCAGATATTGGAGAGACTCTCCCTTCTTTGCTAAGACTTCTACAGGGTTGAGATGGCATTTTCAGCCTCAACCTTGGTTTCTTTCTACCTCATTCCTCTGAGGTGTTTTTATTACATGCTTAGCATGGTGTATTTCTGCACAGAGCTTGCTCTAGCGGGTTTCTTTCTTACTTAATAGTATTCTCTTTTTTTGAAAAAAAAGAAATGTAGGTCTAGTCAACCCATCTTTGAAACCATTGTCTATTACATGTAATTCATCTATTTGATGGAGAGGGAGAAATAATTGGTGTTGATCAACATATCTAATTCTAGCACTCAAATTAATCTAGAGCCTTCATGGATTCCATAGTAGCTCACCCTATCTTATGGGAGAGGGAGTTAGTGAATTGGCTAGAGAACAGACGAATTGCATGTGATCTCTAACTCATGCCTCCTTGGTCAATTAGTCACAAGTGTGGCCCAAATGAGGAGGACAAAGAGGGAAGTGGTGATTCGTATTTGATGTTCAAAGCAAAGCCAAAGTATGAAGGGGTGAATCATCTTCAAGGTGAAGATGAATTATGAAACCAAGACTAGGTTTTAAAAGGCAGAAGTCACAGATTGGATTGGTAAACCTACAAATATCATAGTTAGAAGGAAAGTGTTCTAAGTGTGACTCGAAAAACAAGTAATGTCACTAACAACCTAAAGAACAAAGTATAGCATTAATTCGAGGGTTGACTTTAATGATTGGAAATCAAGAGGAATCTCTCTGTGATTGCCATTTGAGATTGGAGGTATCAGTCACAAAATGACATCACTGTTGCCATTTGTAGGATGTGGTGATGAAGGAATCTTGACTCTATAAAAGACCATCGACTAGTATAGTCAATGCTTTTGAAGCTAATGTTGCATGATGAAGGAATCTTGACTCTATAATAGACCATTGACTAGTATAATCAATGCTTTTGAAGATAATGCCGCATTGTATTTGTCGTTGAGAGGTTGGAAGACATTGTTGCTTGGAGCAACATGATTATTGGTGTTGCTAGGAGCTATTGGTGGGAGATAAAGCTTCGCATCATAACGTAGCTACAAGTTTGTCATCCAATGAAGAATGGAGCTTACGGTGCCAATACAAAAATTAACATATTGGCTAACTGAGGGCAATAGAATATTAGAGATGGCCTGAAATATTGGCTACTGGAGGGCAATAGAATAAAGGAAATGGCTTGACTTTCCTATTTCTTTATTAATGGACCAAAAGTTTGATATAGATCTCCAATTGCCGCCTCAACTCTCCCATCGCTTTGTTGAACCCCTCATTTTTTAGTGCCATTTTTAAATTTCTTGCTCCAACCCTATTTTTACGTTTCTTCCTTTTTTTTGAGTGGAAAGCTTCTCTCTCTTTGTTCTTCCTATCATGGGTTGGACTTTCACATCCAAATCTCGTGATTTCCTTTCTCGAACTTGTCATCATTGATTACAACATCATCAGATCAACTTGTAAAAAATCAAGCCATTCATCCCTTATCTTAACATATCAATAGATCCTTTAGCAGGCTAGGTCATCATTGATTACCATAGGAGCACATTTGACTCCCATATCAGCACATTCAAATTCCAAATTCTATGTTAGCACACCAGTATCTTATGTCAACACGTCAACTTCATGTCAAAACATTTGTAAAATTATGATTTGAGATTGCATCTAGCTATGCACAATTATGGATACGTGCTCAAGTAAGGGTGCAATTTGACTCAATATTTGCTTCAAGATTTCCAAAAGGATAACGTTTGTTACCTACCTACCTACCGATCGATCGATCAATCAATCAATCTATCTATCTATCTATCTATCCGTCCGTCCGTCCATCCATCCATCCGTCCATCCGTCCCTCCATCCCTCTCTCTCTCTCTCTGTGTGCATAGTTTTCAAACAACACCTCTAAGAAGAAATCGAATCAACTCAGGGCGGCAAAGCACATTCCTCCGAACCTCTTGAAGCTGAAAAAATAAGGTTATTGTTCCATTTGTGATGAGCATGGCCACACAAAGGCAGATTGTCCAAAGCGAAAGAATCCTACACCTGCTCTAGGACCAAAGTTGCCTTCAGGACAAAGAACTAAAGCCAAAGGGGCTACCTAGTCATGATGATGATAGGTATTTTGGTGAATGTTATTGCTAGCCCTCTTTCTTGTAATTGCACTTTTAATAACTCGTCGTTTGGAACCCATGACCTTTTTCACGCTTATGGGAAAGTCAGGGACACCCATATTCACATTCTCATTGACCCAGGTAGTTCTCACAGCTTTATTAACTTTAAACTTGTGCATAAGCTGGACCTACCTATGACACCTAGTGATCGCACGTATGAGGTGAATGTTATTGCTAGCCCTCTTTCTTGTAATTGCACTTTTAATAACTCGTCATTTGGAACCCATGACCTTTTCCATTCTTATGGGAAAGTCAGGGACACCCATATTCACATTCTCTTTGACCCAGGTAGTTCTCACAGCTTTATTAACTTTAAACTTCTGCATAAGCTAGACCTACCTATGACACCTAGTGATCACACCTATGAGGTGCAACTCCTTGTTGAGAAGCAGTTTTGGGATCACAAGGTTGTGGATCTTCCATTCCAGATTCAAGACTACAAGGACATTTTGATGTGCTATGTGATGCACCTAGACCATCTAGTCCTGTTGTTAGGAATAGAGTGGTCTAAAACACATGATGTTCACATCGGATGGAAGGATCATACTCTTTCTTTTTTGGACAAAGGCACCCATACATGTATTCATGGTGATGCTATTCCCTCTTCTTAGGGACCTATTGTATTTGCGATGCAGCCTCAGAATATATAACAAACTATTGTCTTAACTTCTATTAAGACACCATAAGCTATATGCCAAGATGAGTAAATGTGACTTCTTCATGAAGGATATCATTTACTTAGGACACAAGATTTCTAGGGAAGGTATTAGCATTGAGCTCGATCGTATTCAAAATATTTTAGATTCGCCAGTACCTCAGACTGTGAGAAAACATTGTTATTTCCTAGGGTTTACTGTCTTTCTCAGTAAGTCCGTCCGAGGTTATTTCAAAATCATTGTTCCTTTGACTCAACGTATTGAAAGGTTGTGGACGTAAGTCCAATCAGCCTATCTTTTGGAATGACGATTTGAACACATTGAAACTCTGTGTCAAGGAAGCACCAGATCCTATCCGGTCTTATGTTTTTGAGGTGGATGCGAGTGATTATAAGATTGGGGCAGCATTATTCCAAGAGGGTAGACCTGCAGCTTTTGAATCTAAAAGGATGGATGACACTCAATGCCATTGGCCCACAATGGAAAAAGAACTTTATGCCATAGTGTATGCTCTCAAGGTTTGGAGACACTACCTCTATGGTTCTAAGTTTGTTATATTGAATGATCATCAATCAATTAAATATGTGTGTGATGGTTCAAACTTGAGGGGAAGAAAGGCTAATGGGCTGAGCTAATGATAGACTTTGATTTTGAAATACAAGGTTCCATAAATAGCATTGCTAATGCTTTAAGTTGGATCAAGTTTGTATATGCTCTGTCATTTACAGAGATATCCTTTAACCTATTTCAATCCTTGAGGGGGCTTTGCGCGACTGATAGTCATTTCATTTAGTCTTGGCAGAAGGTCCAGGATGGGAGATCAATGATTGACAAAGAATTGGGGATTATGCGGCCTATTGTACAAGCAGCAAGAGGTCAATGGATGAATCAGAATGGATTGTTGTTCTGACATGATACAATTCGTGTACCAAACGTGTCGGATCTTTGATCCAAGATTGTTTGGAGTGTCATGATGCAGCTAGTGTGGGACATCCTGGACTATATAGGACACTATCTCTAGTGAAACATACTTTTTAGTGGCCTAAGATGAGATATTTTGTTCAGAACTATGTTGTAGATTGACGCATTTTTCAAGTGACCAAGGCTAAACACCTTCGAAGCATGGGGCATATGGGTTATAGTGGATCGACTGACAAAGATGGCTAGATTCTTACCTACTAGATCAACTGTTACAGCAAGTCAATTGGCTCAACAGTTCGTTGACCAATTATTTCATCCGTATGGGTTGCCTACTGACATTGTCAATGATGGGGATTCTAAGTTTACAAGTGAATTCTGGATGCCTATCTTTGACAAGCTAGATTCCACTCTCAATTGAGTTCCTCTGAACATGCCCAGTCTGATGGCCAGAAAAAAGTAGTAAACCAACTTCTCGATGATATGCTTCGTGCATGTTTCCAAGAGGCTATCTTCATGGGAAGAATATGTACCCATGGTTGAATTTGCTTCTAATAGTGCAAAGTATTCAAGTACAAGTTTAAGTACTTTTATGGATTTAAACCTAAGTCACCAGTAATGGTTGGATTCAAAGGAATAAAAATTGATGCTACTAGGACCTTGCAAGACATGCAGGGGATGTTGCAATTTGCCAAGAAGTCTATTAGAAATGCCCAAGACAAGGACATATTTTATGCTAATAGACATCGTTCCCCTAGGAATAGGAATGATGGCTTATTTATGCATTCTAGGTACTGGATAGACTAGGAAATTATCCCCCAAATATTGTGGTCCATTCCAAATTACATGAAGAATTGGACAAGTTGCATATGAACTAGAATTGCCTCCTACTGTAAGAATTCGTCCAATTTTTCATCTCAGTAGACTGAAGGAAGTACTGGGTGCTAAGGCTTAGGTAGTAGTAACTCCTCAAGAACTTATAAAGGTTGAAGATTTACCTTTGTACCACATGAATCTGGAAGTATTCTTGGATTTTGTGAAGGTTTAAGTTAGAAATAGGATGATCACTGAATACAAGATTAAGTGGTAGGGGAGGATTTTGCATGGGAGACATTCACTAATCTTTAGAGAGAGTTTTCGGACTTTCTTATGAGCTCAAGATTGAGTTCTTAGAGGAAGGGGAGTATGTCATGTGCATGGACCGTATCTGATGTGTGCTTTAGTCATGCCGGACTAGCTTAGGTAGCCGGAGGAGGCTAGGGGCTAGGCAGGCGATTCGCGGGTTGAGTTGCAAGGGCACATGAAGAGTTAGGATTTTTGCTATTTTTAGCAGCACTATTCAAGTCACATATAGCATAAGGTCTAGGCTATGCTATCCCAACACTTAGCTATGGCATAATTTTCCATTTGCCTTTTGAAGGAAGGGTAGTATCGCATCCTAGCGGAAAAACTTTTGTTTTTTTGACATCCCCATGGAAGAACTTATCCCATTGAAGCACAAGTGGAAATTATTTGACAATTTATATGCGGAGCCCAAGGGTTCAGCTTTTCAGACATGCAACTCAAAGCGAGCTTAGCTCTTCCTTGCTGATCTGGATCTTGGATTGTGTTGCGGATGCGCACGTGCTTTCTAGCATAGTCCAAGGCTCAGTAGTAGATCCATGGCCCTTGAGGGAGCCACCTAGTGGTATGGGACGCCAAGCTAGTTGAGATCTAGTTGGGTGATGTGCCAAAGTACCCACAGCTCAGCCTATGGCTCAGAGACGACGAGTCTAGTCCTGGATGTCATGGTTGGGTGGTGAGCATGCCTGCATCCCTCATCATTGTTCTATGGTTGTTTCTTTGTGCTTGTTCCGGATTCTCAAGAGCGTTGGGGTCATGGCACCAAGGCATCCACCTCCTGTGCACCATGAAAGCAGCCTCCAACAGGTCCAACAAGGACACTAAATAGTGTGAACCCCTCTAAAATACCCTCAACCTCCCTAAGCCACCATGGGCTGCCCTCAGGTGGGACCACAATAGAATCTTCCCTCAGCCCTACCCTATCTACCCTCACGGGGGCAACCATACCCATAACAAAGGCCCTCACCCTCATTAAACCTATCCTAGCCTCTCACGGGGCAGGCACACCCACAACCAAGGCCCTCACTCTCTACCTAACCTACCCATGTGACATTAGGAGATGTTGACCTCCAACACCCCCTCTCATCTTCTAGATGGAACATGACCTCCACGGAGCTGGGTGTGCTACCTGAACAACTGGAAGAATCCATCATTTGAGGCTTCATTGCTAAAGACTACCACAGGTACTGTCGAAGAAGCCCTATTTTGGCATGAACCATCTCAACACAATCACTAGAACTCCTAAGCCACAGGTGCTAGGCATACTCCTCTAGCCCGGAATTGGTACAGTAAGTCATCAGGTATAACTGGTATAAAATCCCAACTCATACTGCCGTTGTTGCAAGGTCTGCTACCCTACATGGGCAGTTGTATCTCATAGCTACACAGCCCCCTCTCAGGTCCAAATTGGTACATTGTCCACAAATCGATGAACCTCAGTGCTATAGTAACAATGGGCATCGAACAACTCAGAAGGATCCATCTTCGATGTCTGGATTCCCGCACTGGCATCATCTGACCCATCCGGATCTCGAGCACCTCATCAAACAATAGCTGCAGCTGAACACAAGGAAACCCCCTCTCAATTTGTCAGGTGATAATGCCCAAACAAAATGCATATTGTCATCTGAGTGAGTAGGAACAACTCCTCGTGGCTCGAGGTCCTGCATAAAATCCTGCCTCGATCAAAGACTCCTATGCCTTTGCACCTGTCTCACAGGTACTGCTGCCACAAATAAGCAAGCAATCCTACATCTGGATCTAGAAAGCATAGCGCATCCTACCACATGCTAACTACTAGAAGGCTGGAACAAAGGACGTGGCGGCCGTAGAACCGTCCTGCTCACAAGTCCCACCAATATTGACCTTTCTAGCCACACCAGCTACATATGCATGAGGCCTTGAGTGCTTCCCGTTTCGCAGCATCAACTTCTTTCTTCCATTTTGCTCAGCTGTCAAAGCCTCAGACTGACTGTCATAGGTATAGGTACAATCTACAAATATGTCCTCCTGGTCAAGCACCCCATCGAGACCAATTCCTTCCAGATCAACGTATTCATTCTTCACTGGTTATCAGGAACGAATAGAATGCATCATACGAGAAGACAATTGGGACAGCAATGTTGTGGCCATGTCCTCGCAAGATATCTTCTTCCCCATATGAAGGATCTTTTGCTAAAGTTCCTGAACTTGTTGATGTGCTCCCGCATTAATGAAGACTTCTTGGGTTCCGACAATCTCATCTAGATTTCCAAAGAGACCCTCTACATGGAAGAGGTGTGAAGATAGTGGGAGAGAAGGAAGGAGTCTCACTTGCGGCTTTCTCACATAAACAATGGGGGAATACACACAAAGGTGGAGGCTGAAAATAGTTTTCCTCTTCTTAGTTGTGAAAGCCAAAAGAACTCTAGTACCCTCAATGTGCTTTGTTCTAGCATGATAGACTGGGCTATTTGCCAAGTGTATACTGCTCATGTTGTCACAATAAATGACAACTGGCCCATCTGTAGACTGATGCATATCATAAAGTAGCTTATGCAACTAAGCTACCTCACATGCAGCCATTGCTGCACCCCTGTACTCAGCCTCTGTGCTCGACAAGGCGACTATAGGCTGTTTCTTGCTGCTCCAAGTGACTGCAGCAGTCCCAAAAGAGAACACATATCCACTGGTAGATCGTCTATTAGAAATACTACCAGCCCAATCAGCATCAATGTATCCATGCAACTGTATCTGAACCCCAGCCTCATAAAATAGTCCATACTACAATGTGGACTTCACATACCTGAGTATGCGTCTAGCCGCATCCAAATGCGATTTCCTTGGAGCCTGCATAAACCGACTTACCAATCCAACAGCATAGGTCAAATCTGGCCTGGTAATAGTCATATAAATCAAACTTCCTACTTTGCGCCTATACATAGTAGGGTCTTCCAGAAGCTCACCTGCATTTGCACTCAGCTTCACATTCTGCTCCAAAGGAACTGAAATATAGGCTTACAGCCTGTCGTCCCATATTTGGACAGCATGTCCAATCCATACTGCCTTTGCAAGAGCTCTATCCCACTTGGTGATCTAATCACCTCAATGCCCAAGAAAAAACACAGCTCTCCCAAATCCTTCATCTCAAACTTCTGCTTCAATAGCATTTTCACATGAAGGATATCTTCATCACTATCACCTGTGATGATCAAATCATCAACATAAATAATAAGCAGCATAATACCTTTCTCTGTTTTTCTCACATAAAGTGAGAAATCTGCCTTGGAAATCTGAAAGCCAATAGTGACAAGATACTGTCCTATCTTGTTAGACCATGCTCTAGGTGCTTGCTGCAAGCCATACAAGGCTTTCTTCAACCTGCAAACAAACTCAGGATGAATAGCATAAACATAACCTAGTGGCTGCTTCATAAAGACCTCTTCTTGCAAATCACCATGCAAGAAGGCATTCTTTACATCCATCTGATGTAAAGACCATCCCTTTGTTGATGCAACCATAGCAATGACTGCTCTTACGGTTGCCATCCTTGCAACCGGACTGAATGTTTCTTCATAATCAATGCCATATGTTTGTGCATACCCCTTGACAACTAATCTTGCCTTGTATCTATTCATAGAACCATCTGCATTGTGCTTGACCTTATAAACCCACTTACAGCCAATTGCATTCTTGTCTTTAGGCAAAGGCAACAATTCCCATGTAGCATTTGCTTCCAAGGCATCCATTTCTTCATCCATGGCTTTCTCCCATTTTTCTTTTTCCATGGCTTGCTCAAAAGAGATGGGTTCTAGTTCCTGTATCACTTTGACCATATAGGCATAGTAAATGGCTGTAAATCCATCATATTTCAGCCTATCCACAGGATACCTAGCTGTGGTAGACCTGCGCAAAATAGGCTCACTTCCAGGTGCTCTCAAAACATCCCTGGTCTTCCTTACTCCAGGTTTAACAACAGAATGAATACTCAAGTCATCATCAATGCTCTATTCTGAGCCACCGGATTCACCATCCACATAAGAGTGACCTGCATTCACATCAAACATGGGCTGATCTACCTTCTCTTTTCCTTTTCGTGATACATGCATACCACTATCTGCGGTTCTTTGAGGAGATTCTTTTGATCTCAATCTGCCTGTCCATGGCGAAGTATGTGAACCACTACTAGAGGACACTGCAGGTCCACTAATATTTTGTGATTGCTGCTGTGAAATCTGTGCAGCATTACCATTTTGTGCATCTACATCATGAATCACATTTACTGGTTTATACCAGCTGCTCATCTCATCAAAAACAACATCTCTGCTCACTGTAAACTTACGAGTAGAAGGGTCATAGCATCTATATCCTTTCTGCTGCAGAGAATAACCAATAAAGATGCACTTCTCAGCTTTTGGATCCAACTTGGACCTCAACTCATCTGGCACATGAACATAGGCAATGCAAGCAAAAATTTTCAAATGAGAAATATCTGGTTTCCTACTAGTATACATCTCCTCTAACGTCATGCCATATACTGCTGCATTGGGAGTCCTGTTCATTATGTAAACTGCTATAGCAACTGCTTCAGCCCAATAATAATCTAGTAGATCTTTTTCATTTAGCATGGCCCAAGATACCTCTCTAATATGCCTATTTTTCCTTTCTGCAAGTCCATTTTGCTGGGGGGTATCACTGCATGAATATTGTTGCTTTATGCCATGCTCTTGCGGGAACCTTGCAAACTCATTTGAGAGGTACTCTCCCCCTCCATCTGACCTTGGGCATTTTATTTGCAGGCCTGTTTCTTTTTTAACCATAGCTTTAAAAGCTTTGAAATGCCCAAAGACTTCACTTTTCTTTTTCATAAAATACACCCAAACTTTTCTGCTATAGTCATCAATAAAAGTGACAAAATAATGACAACCTCCAATAGATATAGCTTTAGTGGTCCATACATCAGAGTGGATTAATTCCAATGGCTTCTTACTCTCTTGAACATGTCTAGGAAATGGTTTCCTTGCATCTTTTCCAAATTGACAGGCTTCACATACCTTATGCATTTCTGCAACCTTGAATTTAGGCAATCCTGTAATAATATTTTGGGCTTGCAATTTGATTCAAGTCGTTGTACATTAACATGACCAATGCGTTTATGCCAGATATCAATATCTGCAACTACACCGGTCCCATGTGCAAACATTGTTGCACTCAATTCAGGCATGTCCGCATCCAACGTAAACATCCTACCCTTCTTCTTTCCTTTTGCTATCAAGCGACCGTTATTCTTCATATCCTCAACAAAGCATCCATGAGGATTAAATCTGACCTGCAAGCCCTGCTCAACCATTTGACTAACAGAACCAGGTTCTTGGTGATATTCGGGACATGAAATACATCAGACAGGTATTTCTTTTTCCCATCCTGCATAGACAAAGGAATTTTACCAATCTGCACAATAGGATGTGCAGTATCATCACCAGTCTCCACAAATCCTAGTCTTTCTATTTTCCTTGCATCTTGCATCCATTCTGCATGACCTGTCATGTGGTTTGACGAACCTGATCAACATACCACATATCATTTCTTTCTTGTGCACTTGTCACAGAATTGGTCATGTGCTGCACCATAAACAGATGCTCATTTCTGTCATCACCCTGTCTAATAGAAGATGCATAATTGCCTTGTTGCAATTTTCATTTCATAATGTCATTCTGCTTTTTGTAGCAGTCTTTAGCCATATGACCCATTTTACCACAATAGTAGCATTGAACATTGCTGTTTACATTTTGGCCTCTCTGCCATCCACCACGACCTCTTTGGCTCCCCTTGCCTTTAGAGTTACCACGTCCTCCTCCAAAGGACTGGTTTTCTTGAGTTTGCTGCACATTCTGATTTCTACCACGGCCTCCAGATCGGCCTCCTCTACCTCTGCCTCTACCTCTTCTAGCATTTGAGTAGAAGACAGTTTCTTTTGAAGTTCCTCCTGAAGAAAATGCACCACCATTTCTCTGCTCTTCAGAAATTAGAAGAGCAAACAACTCCTCAAAATCAGGAAATTTTTCACGGACGGCAATGGATGTCCGAAACTGTGCATAATCCTTTCCTAGACCATTCAAGGTCACAGAAACTAAATCATCATCTTCCACTGGCGACCCAATGGAAGCAAGTGCATCTAGAATTTTCTTCACCTTCGTGTGGTAGTCATTGATGCTCATATTTTCTCTCTGCACATTGTGCAACTCCTGCTTGGGCTGCATTTTCCTGGCTTGCGTATTTGTGCTGTACATTTTTGCCAAAGTATCCCATGCCTCCTTTGGCGTACTTGCATCCTGAATATGCACAATCAAAACATGTCCTTGACGTAAAATGCCCAGTCTTGATCGATGGCTTCCTCTGTAACAAGTCCAGCTACTTCCTGGTCTGGAGGAGGTGCATCCACTGCACAATCTTTATCCCATGGTTTTCTATGCTCTTCATCTTTCCGTTTCTTAAAGAAAAACTTCTCTAAATGCCCAAGTTTCCCACAGTAGAAGCACGAACAAGTGTCAACTCTAGCGTCTGTCATAGCGTTCCTTTCTTTTACTGCATAAGCCAACTCTCGAAGTGATTGCAAAGATTTGGCTCTCTTTTAAGTCACTCAATAGAAGCGCAACACAGTCGAGAAAGTCTGAGTCATCATCTAAACGAAGATTGCTAACCATTTCCTCATACCTTGGTGGCAAGCTCTTTAAGAGAATTGCTTTCTTGTCTTATGCATCCCAGCTCGTTAAGCTGTTTCATTAAGGCTTGAATTCGATTCAAAAAGGTACCCAAGCTCTTCAGTTCCTCCATATGTAGACTGAATAATTCCTGCTTCAACATAGCTTTGGCGTGTTTCATCCTAACACCAAAGAGTGTCTCCAGAATCCGCCAATTCTCTACCACCGCTGTTCCAGATCATGGGCACCGAGAGAGGGGGATTCCCTTCTTTCGTTTCATGGTTGGTAATGCCAGGAGGTTTCAGCTGAACAGTAGGGGTTGGATTTCCTCCAGAGCCCCCCATTGGGAAAGCTTCTTCATCACTGCAGATTTGCGTAGAAATTTCTGGAGGAGACTCTGGAAATCCCTCAGAAATAGAAAGATCACTCTTTTCTTTTGGCTTTCTATTCATGGAGGGATTGCAGTGAACCTGTGGAGATCACGATTTGGGGCTGATCCCACTTGTCCTCGATGTCATTGTGCAGAGGAGTCAGTGCAACATTGCCTTTGGGACTGCAGTCAGCAGGCGAGGACTGTTTGGAAAGGGGTTGCTCGGATACTCAGCATCTTTCACACTTCCCCTTTCTTCATGACTTGGGGCTCGGTCACATGGTTATCTCTTACCGGGCCCCAGGTGTTTTATGAGGATGAGCCTTCTTCTTAGGCACTCTCGGTCCGTCGGTAGGTGATAGAGCCCTGCTCTCTGCAGGATGTACCACTTACTCCCTTCAGAGCTTCTCATGTTTCAGTGGACACCTCTTGGGAGATTTTGGCTAGCATTTCCTCTTGGCACATTTGGACAGCCAGATACAGGTGTTCACGGGTATTTGGACTGACATGGTTCACACTTTGATAGCCATATGGGCTAGCATGCAGGGCCCTTCACGGGCAGCCTCTTCTACAAGGACTATATTTCTTCGAGTTTGGAGAGGTTCTCCCTTTTTCTCGGAGGTTTCTACCGGATTGAGATGGCACTATCAGCCTCAATCCTTTCTTTTTGGCTCTTGAGCTTTTCGTGCATTGCATGATGTATCCCGTATGGAGCCTGCTCTAACGGTTTTTCTTTAATACTTAATAGAAGTCTCTTTTTGCAAAAAAAAAAAAAAAAATCCTGAAAGTGGTCGGAACCAAGTGCATGTCCCAACAGCACCAATTGCCTCGTCATTTCCACAACAGCATCGCGTTCACCTCTGGCTTCTTATCAGTCCCATTGACTAATCCCCACAAACCTCTTTGCATGAGATAGAGCGGGGTGGCAAGTTGCCAAGATGCAAA
The DNA here is from genome assembly GCF_047967505.1 of Dipteris shenzhenensis. Classification (NCBI taxonomy): domain Eukaryota; kingdom Viridiplantae; phylum Streptophyta; class Polypodiopsida; order Gleicheniales; family Dipteridaceae; genus Dipteris; species Dipteris shenzhenensis. Next base: position 18,693,283 of record NC_141619.1, read on the forward strand.
GTCCTGTCCGTTGAACTTCACAATGGAACCTTCAACTGATTTATCTTTCTTCGATAGGTCCATGAAAAGCTGTTAAACAACCTGCTTTATAAAATCTTCTCGACCTGGCTCTCAGCACTGAATTCCAGAATACAGTGACTAACTAGTCACTAGACCTTCTGCTATACAGTCGACAATCTCAGAAGAGCTTCGTTTGCCAGAAGCCCAAACAGTATAAGTTTTTCTGCTCAACAAATCTCTCAAGTATGCAACACACTCTTGAACACTAACTGAACACTCATGGAGATCTTGCAACCCTTATGATCACTCAAAGCAATCCCTCTCAACCTGGCAGCTCTGATACCACTTGTTGGATTTGCTAACATATAAATTCTACTTAATTCTGATTGGGCTCAACATAATTCTCACATATGATATTGCAAAAACACATACACACCCGAGATAGACGAACTCAGTTGCTTTTGCTACAGCATATGAAATGCAATTCAATAAACTAAATGTCTTGGTCACCTTGCTGCCCTAAAAGACAGCCAAGGATGACCTCTTTGTGAGATCTTTGTATGCTGCCCAACCACCTCACTTGCTGCACCTTCTGTGTCATGTTCAAAGGCGAGAATGTGACTGAAGGTGGTGGTGCCATCTGGTCCTACCAAAGATGGAAGTGTATACCAGGGCGGTTTGCTTGGACAGGACCAAACCTGGCGGAGCAAGAGCCACAGGAGGAAAAGCCAGGAATCGGAATCAACACCAAATTGTTCCAAAAGGATTTTGATATGGAAGCCAATAGTGTGTCTTCATCGACAAGTCGGGATTGGGACGAGATGTGTCGGTGAGAGGAGGTGAAAGAGAAGTCATCTCCCCCCCATACGAGGAGAGTGGGGGGAAGGTGGACCTAGCATTAGGGCTACCACATGGGCAGCATCTTGGCTGTCATGACAGTGGCAAACCCAGAGAGAAAAGCATGAAGAGGGGGCTGCCACATGTGCAGCAAACAGGCCATCATGTGGTCAGCACACAAAGGAAGTTACCAGGCCATAGGTGGAGCTTCTGGTGGCTAGAAACAGCACAGAGCAAACACGTGGCATCCAAGGACAGGTTGAGGTCTTTCAGGGTGGGATTTGCAGTCTGGTACATGTCAAGTGGAGCATGGAGATTTCTACATGCCTGCATGGGTTATCTGGAGCAAACATGGCATGGTATAATAGCTCGGGATGGACTGGAACAGTGACAGCATGTAGTAGCAACAGGTACGGATGTATACGACTGGCTGTACACAGCTGTGCAGGCCGATCTAGGGCTGGAATAGGGTCGAAACAAGGGAGGAGATTGCAGCTGTTTAGGTTGGCATGTGTAGGTAGAAAGGTCCTAGAAAGGGCCCTGATTGGGCCTCGGAAAGGGCCAGGCTGATGTCGCAAGGCCACGTGGCCTGGCAGGGCTGGAGACTGGCCAGCCACGTCGACCATGTGACCCCTGCTGGGTCAGCCCCTGGGGCTGGCAAAGCCGATCAACCAATTCAATGGGTCAGCCAACAAAAGAACAATTGTGAACCTGAGCTACACCCATTTGGTACATTTATGTACCTTGCGCACTTTTCTTCCCCTACATTGTGCAAGCATCCACATGGAACAACTCAGAGATGAGGTGATGGACATATCTTCTCCAACCATCAACTTGGAAATAATTGTGGCACCATACAGCCTGCTTCAGGTCACTTTGGATTCTGCACGATGTAAGCAAAGTCAACCATGCTTGGTCCAATGCCATGCTCGAGACAAATCCTCTGCCTCGTCCAATAGTTTTTGTTGTCCAAAATCGTGTACACAGCCCCATGATCGGTATGATGGGACCAACAAATGTCATTGCAAGTCTTTTAAATTGGACCACATTAGGGGTGAATTCGGTGGAGCAGTCCAAGCACACCAAGGAGGTGAATTTGGTGGCAAAAGACAGTTGGAGCAGACCCAAGGTTTTTGGTGATATAATAATTCTTGGGGGTGTAATGAACCCAAAAGCAATGGCCAGCTTCTTAATGTACTAGCAATCCTCATGAAGCACTTCATGTGTCAGGCACATATCTTTCAGCAAATATATTCAGCTGCTGAGGATGAGGCGTGCCTCTAGCAACAAATTCATGCACTACATCAAACAACTCTATACAAGTGTGACATGGCATGAGCTTCACACCATTATCAGTTGTTGCCTTTCTCACCTTCACATCATCATCTTGTTGAAGCACGCACAGCCCGCTTCACGTCACTGTGGAGTCTGCACGATGAAAGCAAACTCAACCATGCTGAGCTGACTTGTTCAAATGGCATGCTCGAGACCAAATCCTCTGCCTCATCCAACAGGCCTTGTCATCCAAGAAGATCAATAATGCACACAGCCCCATGCTCAACATGATGGGAACAACAATTGTCATCACAAGTCTTTTATATTGGACCACATCAGTGGTGAATTTGATGGAACAGTCCAAGCACCCCAAGAAGGCGAAATTTGGTGGCAAAAGACAGTTGGATCAGACACAAGCTTTTTGGTGATATAACAATTCTTCAGTCATGCGAATGAACCCAAAAACAATAGCCAGCAGCTTCTTAATGTACTAGCAAAGCATGTCTTCTTTCTCTTCCTGATGAAGCACTTCATGTGTCAAGCACATATCCTGCCTGCTCAGCCTCTGCAACTCAGCAAATATGCTCTGCTGCTGAGGATGTGGCATGCGTCTAGCAACAAATTCATGCAATATATCCTTCAACTCTATACAACTGCGACGTGACATGAGCTCCACACCATTATCAGTTCTTCCCTTTCTCACCTTCACAACATCATCCAATCTATCTGCTTTAGCATGGATATTTGCTAGCAATACATATAGAGAAGCATTCCTTGGGTCTAACTCGGAAATAATTGTTGCAGCACGCACAGCCCGTGTCGAGTCACTGTGGATTCTGCACGATGAAAGCAAACTCAACCACGCTGAGCTGACTTGCTCAAATGGCATTCTGGAGACCAAATCCTCTGCCTCGTCCAATAGTCCTTGTCGTCCAAGAAGATCAATCATGCAGACGTAATGCTCCATCGAGGGGCTTATGCCATGGTCTCTACTCATAGAGGCAAAGTATTGTCTCCCATCCGCTACCAGACCTGTGTGACTACATGCGATGAGTACACACATGAAGGTGATCTTATCTGGCTTCAAACCTTCCACCTGCATTTGTCCAAACAGTTGAAGGGCCTCCTTGCTGTGCCCATTCTGGGCACATGCTGCAATCATGGCACTCCAAGAGACCACATCCCGCAGTGGAATCTCAGCAAACACAGCCCTGCAATCATCCAGGCTCCCGCACCTGCCATACATATTTACTAGGGCTGTCCCCACAACTGCATCCAACTCCCATCCGTTGCCAACATTAGTAGCATGGATCTGTCGACCTTCTTCTAGGGCCGCCACACAGGCACAAGCATCCAAAATCGAGATAAAAGTGACCTTGATTGGTTTGATGCCCTCAACCTGCATTTGGTCTAACAGCTGCAGGGCCTCCTTGCTGTGCCCATTGTGGGTACACGCGGCAATCATGGCATTCCAGGAAACCACATTTCTCAAGGGCATCCCTGCAAAGACCACCCTTGAATCCTCCAGGCTTCCACACTTGCCATACATATTGACAAGAGCTGTCCCCACAACAATATGTGACTCACATCCATTACAAACAATGGCACTGGCGTGGATCTCTCGACCCTCTTCTAGGGCTGCCACACTGACACATGCTTCTAAAACACAGATGCAGGTGATCTTGTTTGGCATAATGCCTTCAGCCTGCATTTGACTAAATAGGTATAGGGCCTCTTTGCAGTGCCCATTCTGGGCACACACTACGATCATGGCACTCCAAGAGACCACATCATGGAGTGGCATCTCTGCAAACACAGCCCTAGAATCATCTAGGCTCCTACACTTGCCATACATATTGACAAGGGCTGTTCCCACAACAACATCCACCTCCCATCCATTGCTAACAATAGTAGCATGAGCTTCTCGACCCTCTTGTAGGGCTGCCGCAATAGCACATGCATCCAAAATGCAGATGAAAGTGATCTTGTGTGGCTTAATGCCTTCAGCCTGCATTTGACTGAACAGCATAAGAGCCTCTTTGCCGTTCCCATTCCGAGCAAATGCTGCAATCATGGCACTCCAAGAGACCATATCTCGCAGTGGTAATTCTGCAAACACAGACCTTGAGTCGTCCAGGCTGCCACACTTTCCATACATATTGATGAGGGATGTCCCAATGACAACATCTGACTCCCATCCAGTGCCAACAATAATAGCATGGATATCTTGCACCTCTTCTAAGGCTACCACACGAGCACATGCATCCAAGATGGGGATGAAGGTAATCTTGTTTGGCTTGAGGTCTTCAGTCTGCATTTGACCAAAAAGTTTTACAGCTTCATTGCCATGTCCATTCTGGACACAAGCTGTGATCATGGCATTCCAGGAGATGACATTCCGGAGTGGCATCTCTGCAAACACAGCTCTTGAGTCATCCAGGACCTTACACTTGCCATACAGATTAAGAAGGGTTGTCCCCACAAAAATATTGGACTCCAATCCACTGCCACTAATAGTAGCATGGATCTCTCTACCCTCTTCGAGGGCTGCCACACTAGCACAGGCATCCAAAACACAGATGAGGGTGATCTTATCTGGCTCGAAGCCTTCAGCCTGCATTTGACAAAATAGTTCTAGAGCCTCCTTGCTATTCTCATTTTGTGCACACGCAGAGATCATTATATTCCAAGAGTACAAATTTCGATGGGATATTTTGTTAAACACAGCACGTGCATACTCCAGCCTCCCACACTTATTGTACATTTGAATAAGCAGGTTACTAAGAAATCTGTCGCTCGCATATCCGCGCCTGCTCATGTGTACATGCACACTTTCACCCAGCGACAGGTTCTTGGCACTGGTACAACGCGTCAACAGCGAGGCATAGGTATCAGCGTCTGTCTCTGGACCCAGTTGATCGAGGATCTCCTCATTCAGGCTTTCAGGACAGCAGTCTTCACTCCTCGAAAGGCAACTTCCATTTAAGGTCGCTGTATGACAGGTTTTGTAGGTTTCTAGCTGAGTTAGCGCCTCTTCTGCGACGTTTGTCCAGTTGGACCTCCATTCACTACGTGGGTCGTTGGCCATCCGCATGAAACAACGGATGCCCAACGATCCGCGGACGCTACCTTTGTGCTTACCGAAGTCCATCTTAGTACGAGTAGGCTTGAGTAAGCCATTTCTCTTCGAGAATATAGGTTCAACGGCAACATCCGGAATGCCAGATGATGATAGAACTGGGCACGAATGTGTTTCCATTTTTGCTTTGCTGCTAGCATGCTTGCCGCATGCTCATGAAACTAGAGGCACAAGAACACTACCCTTTTAATGAAACTAGTCTATCGAGAAGTGAAATTATGAAATTTCATTTTCAGGGCAGTACCTTAGTAATGAAACTAGTGTTTTGAGAAGTGAAATTATGAATTTTGATTTTGGCCTGCCCTGAGGAGGCTTAAGTTGAGACGATGGCCCTTGAAAGAGAAATTGCTTATTGGAGGTTAGGGAATCGAGGAGGCTTAAGTTGAGACGATGGCCCTTGAAAGAGAAATTGCTTATTGGAGGTTAGGGAATCGAAAGGGTTTTTTGTCGTGCTAATTTATCCACTTTGCATACCTACCCAAGCATGTGTCCGCACACTCGCCCTCTTTTGGCCAGCCCCTTGTAAGAACCCGCCCCACCCACGTGTGGCCCCCTCTTTCGTCCAAACCCGAGAACATCATCCAATTCACTTTTACCATGCAAGGCCCGTTTGGGGAGCTACTCAGTAGGGATTGTGTCTCGAAAGCACAAGATTGTAACCTTGCACATAAGTTCGAAGCTCCCCGCAATCTTGTTGTTCTGATCATCAATTTTGCATGTACCTTGTAGCCAAACGAAATTTATCCATGTCAATTGATCTCCTGTCTTCAGAAGAGCTAATCTGGTTTTTTCTTGCTTCAGGTTATGGCTATCCTGCTACTGCGACCCAAGAAGGAACACAAGATTCGAAAATCTTGGAACCTCTACCATTACACACGCTCTAACTCTACATCCTCACATTGGGTATCTTGAACATTTTCTTCGAATTTGACATTTTGTGACCTCCCTGATGAGAACAAGTACCGAGACCCTTCTCCCCATCCCCTTGCCTCATCACGCATTGGACGCCATCATCAAAGGCTTGTTGATCTTGCTCATCCTCTTTCTACTGCCCTTTGTCACCAATCATTGCCTCCCGCTCTTGCGACTACGTGGAAAGTCCCTCCTGCAAAGGCTTTGGGATGTATTGAGATTTATAGTTATAACTACGGTTATTACCTTTGGCATACTGAGTATGCAGCAGCGCAAAACTGTCGAGAGGGCAAATTCTTGGAAAGATGATAAGGATCGATACTCCAGAAATCCGCGGTTGGATGCAATGCTCAATGAGGTGAAATCAATTCAGGGGCAAGCATGCCGAAGAAAGGAGGATCAATCCGAGCAATGTCTACATCCGATCAACAGAAGGCTCTCTTGAATTAGCTAATGATAGCTACAAATTTGTCGCGTCAGTGAAAGTGGGAGAAACGTGGATTTCCACACTCGGATCCGCTGGAAAGATCAATGCTCACCAAAAAGATGAGGACTTCTCAAAGACGGGAAAAATAGATGCTACATAGTCCCATGGCACCGATCGTAGCATTGAAGGATCAAACAGCAAGACATATCTTAATTTTAGTGAGGATGCTTTTGGCTTAACAAGATCCGCAAACAACACAGTGCTAATGAGGAAAACCGATCCAAAATTCACTTATGTGTACGAAGATCATCCTGTGATCGGGATATATCTGAATCCCAGGTCTCCACTAGAGCATGCCTCTGTGACGTTCTCGAGTTGGCAAAGCTTGAATTCCCACAATCGATCAGTGCGAGCTATAAATCCGTGACTACTTCAATCTCGTTGGACATTCCTGAAGTCAAGGGATCTTGTCTATTGCAGATGTACCATGCTAACAAACACCTCATCGTCCTTAGTGTTGGCGTCGAACAAATCTCCTAGTGGTTAATGTAGTATAGGCATGGGCGCAATCCTGCGTACATTCTATTTAACTCTTGGGGAATGTCCACAACAGTACTTGCTAAGTTGGTCCCACCCTACAAAACCCCCCACCGATCGACGTATCTTTTTTGCTTGTTTGCCTTCTTGCATACTTCTATTATCTTTTTTATGGGAAGTTACGACGACGTGCAACCTGGATATGATGATTCCATGGACACGGAGCTCCAGTGAATTCAAGAAAGGTACCCGTGCTGCTCCCGTTATGATTTTCTCTCCCTCTCAGTTAAACGTTTTTTGATTTCGTCTGGGATTCGTCGTTATTTCAAACTTTGTTTTTTGTTTCGTTTTCAGCATTGACTCTTTGTATTGTTTGAGCAAGGATGATAAGCATCACCGAGCCCCACCATGGATGCGCGCAGGAAAGCGACCTCTCGCTACCAAGGTGGTTGTTATTTTTTGGTCTGCTATTGGCTCTCTTGTTCGAAAACCGTGTCTCTCACAATTCCTAGAAATCTGTCCTTTGTCATTGTGCATAGAGTGGGGGAAATCTACACGCCGAGGCCAAAGGCAAGACTGTCTCCTGTGGAAAACAGAAGGTCACAGAGCGAACTTCTGTTGAACCAGATGCGTTGCAGACCCAAGGTGGTCTCATTTGTTCAGCCTCACTAGACGAACCCGAAACCACTAGCATGACAGATTTCCTTGGGGCTGGTTTGGATTTTTTTTGGCCTGCCTTTGCAGCGTCTGCCAAAAAACCTACGTGATGGTCACCTTACATCCTCCATCGTTTCTTTGCTTGGCTTGCACAACCATCAAAACACGTTTTCTATATTGCACACCCATAGCATTGCCCAACTATGCACGTCTTCCTCTCAGTTTCAAGTGACGGTGAAGGTCCAAATTTGAAACGGTGAAGGTCCAAAATAAAGAAATCGAACTGTCTCACTGTCTTCCAAACATATGTAGTTCAATTTATTTTTTGGGATCCAGAAAAAAGTTGTTCGCTTATGCATTTTGCAGGCCCTTCTTTCTTTTCCGCGCTGCTTGTAAAGTTGATGCAGCAAATGATTCAAGGGTAGACTAAATTCCATATGTATGCCATGCACCAAAAGAAATTTTTTGCCTCTAGCTACGAACTGCTCACCCCTCTATCCCTTTTTTAGTTGTGGCCAACGAAAAAGTATGTGCACTAGCTAGCCAAGGCTTTGTCTCGATCTCTTGTGGTTGTTTGTTGAAAACAACAGCACTTGGCCCATCCCCCACAATCGATATACCTATTGAATTCACTGATACAAAGGCATTTGCAGAGGATGGTTCCCTTCTGAGGCATTCGAGCATCAAGAAGAGTCTGAAGACAGCCTTCCATGTGGCTGCGGAAGCATACACTGAAGGTAGACACTCGCTCGATGCATAAATGCCTATCACGCTATGTTTTTTGTTTGCTAACTAAGCCTCTATAGTTTCGACCCTCAGTTAAAAGGGAAGTGTGCAAGCAGTGATGCCTTTTGAAGATGTGATGCAGGATCGACCTAGACATCGAGCCACTAATGGTTGAAGAAGACAACGATTTAGATGATACAACCAGCCACTCCAACTTCATAGTGGAAACCTAGTAGATTAAGTTTTTGGGTGGCCCAAAAAATTTAGCTTGTGTGAATGTATTAGTGGCTTCATAACCGTAAACACCCTTTGCTTCAATGGATGTTAACGACTAATTCACACACATTGTACTATTGCTACACTAGACTAGAAATAGGGCACTAAAATAAGAATGCAACCACATAATGAGGACTATTTTGAACAATTGATCTTGTTTTCACAACTTGAAACAACTAGACTATTGTGCTTTGGTGGTTGTCACTACTCTCGTAAAATTTTGGTTCATCTTTTTAGTCGCATTGTAGCTACGCGTCTTGTTTTTCTCAAATTAAAGCATGCCTTGTAAGCATCCCTCAATTCCCTCATGCAAGCACATCTTTGCATTTTTCAGCAAGCTCCTCCTCCCGCAAGGTAGACCACAACAATGCAAATCAACAATTTGGTTCATCAAACAGTGTCACACCTGAAGCCCAGCAACTTGGAGTAATTAGGCCTGTCGATCTTGCCCTGCCCTCCTCCGCTGCTCTCCTAACTTTACTCATAGACTCATTGTCGGACTATGTGCCATACCATTTCACTTTTGAGGGCAAGGTCTTGGCAAAGAATGGAACATTCAAAGCATGGGATGTCTCATACCCTATCTTCATGCATGTTGATGTGATAAATACAGAGTGTTGTGAGACCATAACACTACATCTTCCGCATGTGTATGTCCTACAGTTAAAAGAAATCCTGCAAGTTGATGGCTTCTTTAGGATAGAGGGTCCAGCCATTGCGAAGCGAGCACCAGGCGAAGGTGGAACATCCTTCTTGTCTTTGCGTGTTGACGCCACCACCACAATACTGAAAGGCGAGCCTTTTGAAGGAATCATTTCTTTTGTTCCTAAGAAAACCTATACGAACCTACACACCATGGGTGGCCAACTAGGTGGAGACAAGCAAGACATCATTCGTCTCGCTTATGGCAACAATAGCTTTTGTGATTGTGAAGGTTGACTTGGATGGACCTCCATCAGTAGACCAAATCATCATAGCAGACGGACCCAACGCTGAAGACTGAGCCACGATGAGCGCTTTGTTGTTGTAGATAGCCAATTTTCGACTAACTCTTACTTTGCACTCTCCATAAACATAGCCTCTATGTTTGCAGCAGTAGCTAACCTTTATATCCGAGAGGAGACACACTCTAGCGCAGCTAGTCGAAGAATTCATAGATGAGGGCATAGCCATGTACGTTGCCAAGAACATATCATTCATGTGCACTAGGCATGCTTTGGCAGTGTTCAACTTCATGATCTTGGCCAGCAGTCCCTGAAGGGAGCCTGTGTATAGCACTGTAAGAAACTTTCACAAGCTAGGTTTCTCAACTAGGATATGGCAAAAAGGTGAGCTGGACATTTCTTGTTTGATGTCATCAAATTAGTGCCCCCCATTAACAAGCTTCTTGTTGGTTGGGTACATTGCTCGTGTACTACACTTTATCAGCCTCAACGGCCTGCTTGTCGAGTTTCAACATGGAGGGTGTGGCGACCCATGTGTCAACAAAGACCCAATGCATCCTTTTTGCTACAACTACAACTGTGTTCAAACACTCTTGCGCATTCCCTCCTTGAAAGGGTATGTTGTTGACCGTGACGGTTCCCAGGTTGCGATTCAACTCTATGGAAACCATGTCGATGATGTGCTAAAGCTAAACTGCCCCTTCACGGAGTTTCATAGCTGGAGTGTAGTGGCAACAAGGAACATGTTGTTCAACAAGATGCCTTCCAGAGAGTTTACTATAAACAGTGCCGGCTTTGTGATAGGATTTGCAATGGGTACCTGAGGTGTCATCCTCAGTTGTTTTGTTGTAAATAGTTATGTTGTTTTTCTCAAACACTTAGAAATTTGTTTTTTTCCCGAGTAATCATCTAGAGGGGCTTTGCCTCACTCCCACGTCTGGAAACTCCCATTGTAAATATCGCCAACCCAAAAAAAGTTTCACTGTACATGCCGCATGAATAAATGAAGACATCCTTGGTCAGTTCCGCTTCACTTTTCGCTCTCGCATTTCACTCATTTTCGGCTCTTCCAATCCTTCTCATGATATTTTATTGTTAAAGTCCTTCAAAAGAAGGCAATGATGCAATAAAAGTCACCCAGTTTACACGACAGAGCACGATAAACTGTAAAGGTATCTTCTTGAGAATATCAAAAGGGAAAAGGGTTCCTGCTTGCATTCCTGGACCGATGGAGCACGGTACACCAACATGGATGTGCTAGCGGCTCTCGCACCTTACCGTGCTTAGCTTGACAATGGTTTCAATCTGTGCAACCCAGCCAATAGAAACATCCTTCTTTTCGTGCAGGCGCTATGCCCAGTGATCGAGTATGACACTTTGAAAGCCATCGTTGAATGCCACAATGCATGTCGAGGAATTTGCCGAACAAGAAGAAAGAGCTGTTATTAGCATCGAGGTAGGTGATTGCACGCGACACACAGTGGTCATCATGTTGACAAATTTGCAACGTAATTTAGATGGTTCTTTTGCATTATTGATTCACAATGGGAGAGAGATAACCAAAGAGTTTGAGGTGGGGCTATAGAACGACAAGAAAGGGCTTGTACTAATGTTAGATGAAACAACAACACTAGCCACTATTGCACTATTACTTGCCTCCAAGGAAAAGCAGAGCTACAAAGCTTGGATAGCTGAGGACCGAGTCCAGACTGTTCCAAGTGATGGTACTTCATAGTGGACAATCGGCCACAGCTATTGCGAGCGCCTTCGAAGCGGAGATGGGCCCAGGGAGATACAAATTCAAAACTATTTGTGGCAAGATCTACAGGGCCTCGACATGCATGCCAGCAGCAATCCTCAATGACACAGAAGCAATCTGACAGGATGGCACAGCCACATGCCATCCAAGCGCATTGCAGTCTTTCCCTCGTAGTAGTAAGAGGGACCGAGCTTGCCCTGTTGCCAGAGCAGCCAAAAAATAAAAAAACTACTTGGCCAAAGTCAAAGACACACCAAGCTATGAGTGGCGAGATGTGGCTGCCTCACGTTCAAAACAAAGATGAAGCTCGCCAAAGACATTCACAAAGACTTTATGAATCAAAACAATCTTTGGGAGAAAATGGAAGCAACTGAGCAGGCCTTTTGGTGCTCCCTTTGCTATACCTGCATTAGCACTAGCACAATGCCAAAGTTTACTTGTTGCAAAACAAACATGCTTGCAACTAAAATAAGCACCGTTGTAGCTTTGAACAAGATTGAGAAGTGGCTTGTCTCTGTGTGAATACCTTTCACACAAATCAGGAAGTTGACATATGAGGGTCAACTTGGACTGCACGGGAGTGTTGTCAATGTGTTTGCTGATGTCGACAGGGCACAAAAAATCCATCCCTGCTTCATCGAAGATAGCGCGACTATTGTCATGGCAATAAAATGCCGACTGCAATGCAAACACAACTATGCATGCAGCTTAGTATGACCAAACATTACCATGCGCGCTCTACTCGGCTTGATAAGCACCCCACTGTACAGAGAAAAAAATGTTTGGGTAAACACATTGTGGATAGAACACATCACGAAAATGCAAGAGAACGAAGCCAACAACAGTACACCCCAGCATGACAACCACAGCGGTGAGGCCAACGAAATATAGGAGATAGACATGCTAGTGCATGGCATCTACACAGTACAAGAAGTGGTGGATTACGAGGACAAAATAATAAATGTGGCTCCATCGGAGGGTTTTTCCTATGCCGCACATCATTCGCAAGTGAAATCCACACCCAGAAAGGGCACGAGCAAAAAAGAAAACGTGCTAAGATCATACGGTTTAACACTACAATGTCCATACAAAGCCTAAGGAACACTACAGAGAGAAATGCCTACTCTACCTACCATTCAAAAAGGCTGGATGCCATACACACGACATGGCACGACATGCACGCTACATGCATTGACACAATCATGCATAACAAGCTTTTTTCACCAAGAAAGGAGCATTTGAAGAAAAAAGCATGTTCAGCAAAACAAGAAATGCACAAAACAGACAACATGAGGCATCAAGGAAACACACAACATCAAACAATGAACCTCCTAACAAACAAGGCATACTATCGAATATATTGCGAGACAAACAGCGAGCAATGGGCAATTGTGGACGACATCTTATTAAAAAAAAGGTTGCAAGCAAATGAAAATTTTAGAATATTTATATCAGGCGATGCGGGGACAAGGAAAACATTTGTAGCGATGCTTCTAGTGTAAGCACTATTGCGGCTATACTCACATAAAGAAACAACAGAGGCAGACTTACCAAGAGCACTTTTGCTAGCATACACAGGGAAAGCAGCCAGAGGTATAGGCGGCAGCGCCATACATGCAGCACTTCACCTGCCTCTACTTGCAAGCACTTACACAGCCCTTTCAACAGACAAGCTGCAGACATTATCATCATTATATAAGAATGTCAAGTTGGTGGTCATCGATGAGGTTTCAATGGTGGGTGCAAACACGTTCACGTTGGCAGATATGCGCATGAGAGAAATATGGCATAGGCACAACGAGAAGCTGTTCACAAGGATCCAATCGTAAGAAAACTCATCCTGTAGTTCCTTGGAATTGTCCATAGTCCCATGCACATTGTCTGCTCTAAAGGCTTTGTATGTTTGACTGAAATGCAACTTTAAGACTGGAGGGTGGTAGGGACACAATGCATTTACTTTCAAAGGTGAGGGAAGCCTCCTTTCTTGCCTAAGATGTTCCACATGTGGAGTGGTATTATCAATGTTGGTCATTATTGTGATTGAGGGGTGCTAGAGCATCTTTAGGAGGTAAGTGCAACTAGGAACCAGATCCAAAAGGCTAATCTACAAAAGGCCTCTATGGCTCACCAAAGACTAGGATACCTGTGAATACGATTGAGAAACATTACAAGGTGTGGCTAATGTCTTCATGCAGGCTTTAGTAATTCTAGCTTTTGCCAACAAGTTGTGACATCGCATACTTGTTTTCAAGTATTAGTCTTCATAATGCCTTAGTCGCTATATTATAGAGCAATAGGGTTTAGCAAGTACCTACATAATTGTTTGAGTATTCATACATTATCCTTTTATTAGTCCATCGTTGATTGACAGTTTGGTGAAATGCATTCAATTGTGTGGTGTATATGTACAAATGTAACATATATCTGTCTATGGGAGCTGACAATGTGCATGAGGTGCCCATTGATTTTTGAAGCTTCACCATTCCTTCTCAAAGCCTAAACTAGGTTGCATGTCACACATGATTTTCATAGGTATGTTTCATTGTGGAGCAGACATTCAAAGGAAGACTAGATATGCATGATAAGCATATGGTTTATGTCAATAGCCTTAGCCATAATTGCACATTGAAACAAAGCCAAGGACTAGAAGATGCCTCCATTTGCAGCCACAATGGTGAAATTTCCACAACTATGGTGCATCCGAGTTTTCAAATGTTGAGTTTGGATTATGTGATGCTGTAATGCATTGGTTTTGTAAGAGAGGAGCTTGGGGTAGATTTGGATGAGAGGATAAGATAGCAAAGCAGCAGGGAGGGAATAGAGTGTGAAAAGGGAGCATAAAGGGAAAAGCAGCCAGGCAACAAGGATATATTATATTAAATAACTAGTGACACAAAATGCACAATACCCTTGGCGTAGCATTAGCGGAAGGAGGATAGGAGCCATTAAAAGGAACCGACACAGCCACCCAAGAGTAGAGTGGCCTTGGAATTACCCTTAACTGCTTGCTATATCTGACGGGAAAATGCCATAATGGGGCCTGGACAAACAAATCAACAAGCATAGACATGAAGCTGGTATAAGTCCTGGTATTCATCTTGCACCCTAGAACGATGATCTCCTTCGACAGTTCCGAAGGCTTCTTGTATCTAGCCATCCTTACCAAACCAACGGACTGATTGCATTGTAAGTCAAGGTGTCAGGAATACATCCCTTCCCGATCATTCAAGTGAAGGTGGAAAGAGCCACATCACCTCGCCCTGCCAGGCCACATATCATGCTGTTATATGTCACCTTATCTTGTTGGCAGCCCATAACAGTCATTTTCTCCAGTAATTCCAAAGCTTTGTCTGCCCTCCTTGCCAATCTATGGATGAGCTATTGCAAGTCACAATGTCAGGAGTGCATCCTTGCTCCGTCATTCGAACTAAAATTGAAAGGGCCATGTTGCCTCGGCCTCTGCCTGTACAGGCATGATATTAAGCTCACATATGTCACTTTATGTGGATGACACCCCAAATCTGACATTTTCTCCAACATTTGCAAAACTTCATCTATCTTGCCCTCCTTACCAAACCAATTGAAGATTGCATTGAAAGTCAGAGTGTTTGGCCTGCAACCCTTATCCATCATTCGACTAAAAGTGGAGAGGGTCATATCACCTTTGCCTTCCTTAGAAGGCAAGATATCATGCTATATAAGTCACTGAGTCCGGCTGGCACCCCATATCAGTCACTTTCTCTAGAAGTTGTGAAGCTTCTTCATCCATCTTTCCCTTCTAGCCAAACCAATTGATGATTGTAGCAAAAATCTCAGTGTTTTTGGCTTGAATCCCTTATCCATCGTTTGATGGAAGGAGAGGGCCATATCGTCCTTGCTCGCCTTGAGAAGGCCAGATATCATGCTGTTATAAGTCATTGTGTTCAGCTGGCACCCCACATCAATCATTCTCTCCAAAATCTCCAAAGTTTCCTCCATCTTACTGAACCAATGGATAAGTGTATTGAAAGTCACAATGTTTGGGCCTATATCCCTTCTCCATCATTCAATGGAAAGTGGAAAAGGCTATGTCATCTTGGCTTGCCTTGAGAAGGCCACATATCATGTTGTTATAAGTCACTGTGTCTGGCTATCATCCCACATCAATCATTCTCTCCAGAATCTCAAGGGCTTCCTCCATCTTGCCAATCAATAAGTGTAGTGAAAGTTATAGTGTTTGGCCTATATCCCTTCTGTATCATTTGATGGAAAGTGGATAGCGCCTTGATAAGACTAGATATCATGGAGTTATAAGTCACTGTGTCCAACTGGCACCCCACATCAGTCATTCTCTCTAGAATCTCTAGAGCTTCCTTCATCTTGCCCTCCTTGCTGAACCAATGGATGAGTGTAGTGAAAGCCACAATATTTGGCCTGTATCCCTTCTCCATCATTCGATGGAAAGTGGATAGGGCTATGTCATATCGGTCTGCCTGGAGTGCACTAGATAACATGCTTGTATAAGTCATCATGTTTGGCTTGCACTCCATAGGTTATTTGCTCTCCAGTAGTTTTAGAGCCTTTTCTATCTTGCCCTCTTTGCAAAAGGAAGAGCTGAGTGAATTGAATGTCACAGTATTCGTGCAAGCTCCTTTCTCCATCATTCGAGTGAACATGGAAAGGGCAATGTCGCCCTTGCTTGCTTTGACCAGGGCGGATATGGGTGTATTGTACATCAAGCTGCTCGACTGGCAACCCATAGCGGTCATTTCCTCCACTAATCCCATAGATTTGCTAGTCCTCCTTACCTTGACACGTATTAGCATGTTAACGAGTGAGAGATGATGAGCTTTGTGGGTAATGGGAAGCAGGAGCCCCTCCCTTCTTCTCGCACCTACCATAGCTTCTTAAAGAGGTTTTGGACAGACTCCCACAACATCACGAGCTTGAGCAAAGGAGGCACCATGTAGCTAGCTAGGTGTAGTTAAGTGCAGGGATTCCCAACCCACCACCTTGAGGGGGCAGTCTGCTAACCCCAACCACACCTCATTAGGTGCATTGTGCCTCCTCGTAATAGCTCATGATGTTGAATAATATGGAAAAATGTTCAAAAAAGTATTGTGAAAGAAACAAGGAATTTGCTCATCTTTTCCCCTCGCAAGAGATGCGCAAAATCAAGGCTGTTTACAGACACAACCCATCATTGGGTGGTTGATTGAATCAATAGAAGAGGAGTTTTTTAACGATGGGCACACAATGGATGATTAATCAGGGAACCTGAGGCTTTGCAGAAAACATCAAGACAATACATAACACATCTGACATCCTACTCATTATTCCTTGGGGTGTCACCTGCAAGTTGCTGACAGACTAATTGTTTACCATTAATAAGGCAATCCCCTAGAGGCTACCTTCTTGAATTTGACTTCTAAGGCCCAACCAAGAGCATCTATTGCTATGGAAAAAGGTAGAGAGGGGCTGTAGGACATCCTTTCCTGATTGATCTTTTTAAGAAGAAAGGTCCACTCATCAGCCCATTAACATTCACTTTAGCTGAAGCATTGGTGAGTAAGAGCTTGACATTGGAAACAAAGGATGGACCAAGACCCATGTCTTGCAAGGTATGTGTGTATGTGTGTGTGTGTACACACACACACACATATATGTATATGTATATGTGTATATATATATATATATATATATATATCCACTCCTCTACCTCCTACTACGTGGGAGTCTGGCACTCTCTCTCTCTCTCCTTTTTCTCTTCTCTCTCTTCTCTCCTCTGGTAGTCTAGCTCTGCAGTCACGTCCCAAGCTGTCTGCTCACTATCCCCCATCTCGCGCTAATCATGCCATGTTACACATTTGCAAACGTTGCCGTTGTTGACCAAGTGGTAAAAATGTGTGGATGAGTTCACGACCTCATCTATGGGGCGTTGTTTGGCACTTAATAGAAGGAACACGGGAAATTTTTTATTTAAAAAAATACTTTCAAAGTCATCCTCAACCTGTAACCCAAGCTTGAAAACAAAGAGGAAGGTTGGGGTTGAGACGTGATGCCAGTCTTGACATGAGCATTTGGTGAAGAAAAACTAGGAAGAAAGGAGGAATTTAATATGGAAAATGAACAATAAGGATATATGCAGATGCCCTAATTGATTCTAGCAAGATCCATTGGTCTCAGGATATACTTCAGGATGTAGATGGGATGTGATAGGATAGGGGAAATACTTCAGGAAAGCCTGGGCTAGTCACTATTGTAATAGCCTAATAATGGATTCCATGCCCTTTCTTAGATGCCCTCAGATATTGGACCAGACTGATGTGCCGAGCTTGTGGAAAAGGAGATGTTTCAAGATTTGAAAATAAGGGTGCTTCTTTAAATTTTGAGTTTTGATGTGGAAGATCCTCATGCAATGGATACTCGTGTGGGCCAAATTAGGGACGTTCATGGTGTCTCTTCTTTTTGCATGCATATTTTGTGCATTCAAATTCAGCTAGGTGGTGGAGGAAACCTTCTTGCTTTCTTTGATTGTCTTCTTGCTAAAGAACCACTCACACAAGGAATTTTTGATACAAAAAGAGGTGTGCATTAACACACACTAGTTTATTACCACTTAAGGTGTGCACTCTTGAATGTTTTCCTTTCAAAGTATTCCAATATCAGGGTCTTTTCACTCATGACATTAATCGATGCACCTCCATCAATGTACACATTAGAAATCACTTGACCATCAATGATCACATCAACCACAGGTACATCATCACCAACATCTATATCTACCTTTTGAACAACAGGAATGGCACTTTTCTTCTTTTTCTTCTTTGACACTCTTGTGCTTGCTAGCTTTCCCCATTCCTTCTATACTTTTGGAGACAAAGCAAGTAATTGACCAAAGGTGATATGAGCTTCCTTTTCTTTAAGGTCGGACAACAAGTCATAGCTTCCAATGCCTTGTCCTAAAGGAAAGTTTGATTGGCTAATTCTCCTTCTAGATGCCTTCTTTTTCTTACTACGGTGTTCCTCTTCCTGATGTTCCTCATCTACTTCTTCCTTGCTTTCTTCTTCTTCTTTTGCTTTACCATGCCCCCGTTTAGCCATCATTACCTCTATTTCCTCATCCCTTGAAGAAGATTCTAACAAGGACACTTGTTTTTCTTCTTTCTTTCTCAATCTAGGACACTCAGGGTGATAGTGACCTTTTTCATTACATTCACAGCAAGTGACCCCACTCTTATCTCAAGGCCTATCCTCAATTTTTGGTGCTCTAGGTTGTCGTGCATTGACCAAATGCAATTTCAAATCAGCAAACTCTACCATCAATTGGGAGATATTATGATCTAACTCAGAGGACTTTGATACCTGAGGAGTGCCCATTACCTCCACCTTAGAAGTTGAAGCTGTTGAAGACACAAAAGAGGATTCGATGCTAAAAGACTAACAAGTAGACGTTTGAATGCATTCCAACGTTTCAATGCATTTACACCTTGATTTTTGAATGGACATGTGAGTTTCATGTCATAATTCAAGGTAAGGCATTATTAGTATTATTCAATACTTTAAAAGGAAAGCATTATTACAATAAGTACTTATATACGAAAATATTTCATATATATATTGTATCATTTATGCAAGTGATAATGAGGTAGTGAATAAGAGGTTGTCTTTGAGGATATCATGAAGATACTGTGTGTTTGCACACAATATATATTAGGTTGATATCCACTTGTTTGGACATCCAACACTATATTTAGAATTTTTGGACTTCTTCTCATTTTGGACTCTTTTCCCAAACCAATCACCTCCACTTGATATTGATCTAGTACACTAAAAATTGGGTGTTTTGCCAACACTACATACATTCACCTCCACACAATTGTGGCCTATAAAAGAAAAAACAGAGGTGTGTAGGGAAGAGAATGTGAAGGAAAGGAAAAAGCTTTTTTATCATAGTATTTTGCACATTTGACATAAAAGATGAATTCCTTGGTCCTATTTTGATCATTTTGATTATAAAGATGACTAAATTCTGATATTCCAAATGAAATTTTGGATGGACAAAAGTCGAATGTTCTCCCCACATGTGGTGTGTGACATATGTGGGGAAGGGGTGAACATGTGGTGTGTGCCATATGTGGGGAACGGGAGAACACATGGTGTGCACCACATGCTCCCCCTCCCCCACATATGGTGTGCATCAATATGTTGGTTAATTTTGTTCATTGATTAACTTGTTGATTGATTATTGGATCATATGTTTTTTATTAAGTATTAATTAATTTAATTACTTTTTAGTACTAATTAATAACACAATAATTTCTATGACTTACTAGTTTTTTATTAATTGATTAGTTCCTAAATTAATTAACTTTTATTACTAATTATTTTTTGGATTAATTATTAATTAATTAATTATTAATTGAGAGGTAAATAATTACTAAATAGGATAATTCAAGAGTTTGAAAAGGTAGTGTAAAGATACACCATTTGTTGCATGCATAGGATACCTTCTCTTACACTTTTGAATCTCTTTCTAAGTCATCAGAGTCTGTGATTGCATTTTGACAAGAATTCAGTCTATTTAAATGATATTTCATATGTATGAGACTGTTTTCAGGGATCGTGATACTTATTTTCACATCATATCCATGCTTCTTTTTTAGACTTTGAGTCCTCGAGTATCAATAATGAATGATGGTACTCACTTTCACATTAGTCTAGCTCTCTTTATTTGGAGCCCTTTCATATTTCTTTTACCAACAACCCTCATAATTTTTTTCCGTTGTATATTATTTTGGGAGACTTTAAAGGTTTTGGGATTTCCGTTTCATCCCTTGCATTCGAGAAACCTTTGTGACCCAAATTGGGCCACCTTGGCCATCCAACTCTGATTCTGAATCTACTACCCAAACGGTAATAAAAAGACCCTCTTGGATTTTGTGAGACAGTACAAAATTTAATAAGGGCTTATTGACAAAACATGCGTGCTTCAGGATCTATGGAGTACTCTAAGGTGGATGGAACCTATGTGGAAACATGATGAAGAGAGTGCTCATGACATGTATCTCAAGTCAATTAGGTTCCAAGATAGATTAGCTTGGACTCATAAAGAGAATCTTGAGATAGTGCAAAGTGCTTGATTGATATTCCTTCAAATGAACCTCCCTTTTATAGGTGAGGGTACTTACATCCATTTGCTTGCTCACATGTGGGATATCTCCTCCATGCCATGTGGCAGCTTACCCTTTGCTCATACCTTTGCTCTACAAGTGCTCATGGCACCACAACTCTCAACACCTCCCCTTGGTGCCATAATCCTTTGGCTACTGCAAGGTGGTCAGATGTGAGTTACAAATCCATCACCTCCCCTTAGTGCATGCATGCTACTTAAGGTGGTCAAGTGTGGCTTCTACATGTCAATACCTCCCCTGGGTGCTTTCATAGCTACTCTCAGGTGGTCAGGCTTGATTACAAAACATAATAGGCAAGGTTGGCAAGGTATTTGCTTCTCAATACATTCCATTGATATCACCTTTTGGCTCATGGCTTGATGACGACTCGTTTGCTTCTTTGCTTGGTGTAGCTACCTGCATGATGCTTTGTTCTTCCATGTGCCTTGATGCTTTATGTGTGGATGCCATGCTTTCTGCTATGGTCATCTCATGCACTTGTGCTTTTGGCATGCTTATGACAATGATGTGTGCATTCATGCTTTGCTTTTCCATTTGTTGCAAAGGTCTTACCAATTGATTTCTTTCAATATTGGCAGTGTCTAATTGCATACAATGATTCTGATCCGACAAGCGCGTAGAGCTCAAAAAGACAATCACTTTTCCCTTTTGGAGCGTGTGCAAATTCTTCCTGGATTGCAAGTTATGGCTTGTTGAAGCTTTTGTGAAGAAAAGGGCCTTTGATGATGTGGCAGGGCTATTCACATGCTGCTTGCAGGACTG
Source organism: Dipteris shenzhenensis (assembly GCF_047967505.1). Lineage (NCBI taxonomy): Eukaryota > Viridiplantae > Streptophyta > Polypodiopsida > Gleicheniales > Dipteridaceae > Dipteris > Dipteris shenzhenensis. The sequence goes on from NC_141619.1 coordinate 18,714,707, forward strand.
TGCTTGGCAGGGGCTGTGTGCTTAGGTGGCCCTGTGCCATGTGGCAACCTTCTAACCCAAGTTAGTTAACTCAAGTCTAGATTAACTTAACCATCGTCTACTCAACTAAACCTAACCTGGTGATCATTAAGGTAACCACAGTTAAGTCCTATCTTGACACGTGTCTTAAGGTTACTAAACCTTAGAGAAGAAGGAAATCTCTGCTTCTCTGCATCGACGTTGGCGACGGAGCTGCGGCGGGTTCGTTAGAAGGAGCGGAGTCGTAGGAGCCGGGCCTCAGAGTCTCTCCTGCAATTCGATGTAGCAAGAAGCTTTGGGTTCTGGAGTTAGCCGTGTGTGTCGACGTTGCAATGGAGGGAGTCGTTCGCTATTTGCTTTCGTCGTTGGAGAAGCCGCTGCACTCGTTGATGAAAGGTTCATTGCTGGAGACGTAGAGTTTTGGTCGCTGCTGCTGAGAGGTGCCAGTCGAGGGGAGCCGTTTGGGCTGAGCAGCAAACAAAGTTTGCGTACTAGCGGGCTGGGTTACTGGAGCTGGGCTGAGCCAAGCTTTGAGCCTTGGCTTCTGCAGAGGAGCTAGCCGGTGGAGTGCTGTGGCAGAGAGCCGTGAGGGGCCACTGAGTCGGTTGTGTGTTCGTGGAGGTCGAGCGAGAGTCGATTGCTTGGCTTGGCTGCTGCTATTGCGCTTCGCTTCGTTCGTAGGTAGTGCATTGGCAACTGGCTGCAGGGAGCTAATGGAGTGACTGGCTGACCATGCTATTGAGGCGTATCCACAATCATGCAGCATGTAGAGAGTCGTTGCTTTGCATGAGCTCGTTGCTGAAGGCGATCGATGGCATTGGAGCAGTGCTGGCGAGGGCGCTGTTCATCAGGATTCCACTGTGGCAACTATGGAGCTTTGTTGCGTGCGGATGGAGCGTGGCTATCGTCGTTTGGAGCCAAGAGATCGCTGTCGATGCACAGATTTGTGCGGCTGCTGTTAACTCCACAAGCTATAAGCCTTGTGCGCCTCGACCCCCCTGTCAAAAGAGCTGCTCTTCCAACCGCGGCTGGTTGTAGAAGGCTGGGAGTCTCAAGGGAGCTCTCTTTGTGGGATGGTTGGTGCTGCAGCGAAGCTCGTAGTGAGTCGCATTGCTGGGTGTCATTTGTGTGTAGCTAAGTTAGTGGATGGAAGCCTTTGTGTCTCTTTGGAGCACCTTGGTCTAGGTGGCAGACTTTTCTCAAAGCTCTCAATAAACTGAACAATTAGAGACTCTCTTTCTCTCTAGCTCTCTCTAAGAAGAAGAAGAACAACTCTTCACAGATCTATCTTACAAAATAGATCTCTAAAAAGAAAGAACTTTCTCTCTCTCTCTCATTGACGGAATTCCCTCAATTCAATGGAAGGAATCAATGGACGGAAATTTTCTCTCTCTAGGGACGAAAATTTGTTCTCAATCTAAATCTAAAACTAACCTAGGAGAAAAACATGAGTTCCTAAGGCATGCCTACAACTTATCTAGGAATGGAAGCAATCCTAGTGAACTACTAATGAGCTAAACTAGGAGAGCTAAACCTATGCTCTGATACCATGACAAAACATGCGTGCTTCAGGATCTATGGAGCACTCTAAGGTGGATGGAACCTATGTGGAAACATGATGAAGAGAGTGCTCATGACATGTATCTCAAGTCAATTAGGTTCCAAGATAGATTAGCTTGGACTCATAAAGAGAATCTTGAGATAGTGCAAAGTGCTTGATTGATATTCCTTCAAATGAACCTCCCTTTTATAGGTGAGGGTACTTACATCCATTTGCTTGCTCACATGTGGGATATCTCCTCCATGCCATGTGGCAGCTTACCCTTTGCTCATACCTTTGCTCTACAAGTGCTCATGGCACCACAACTCTCAACACTTATCACCCTTCCTACCGCAAAGTTGACGAGGTAAGAGGCATTGCTTGGCTTCTCCCATGCCTTTAGTTATAGTATCTGTAGCAAAATTAGATCCTCTTGACCCATTTTGTTGTGACCAAAATAAATTTGAGTATTCTATGCTTAGTAAACTTTTTCTTTTAAAAGGTATTTGACAAGAGATTCATTTGTCGTGATTGTCTCCATGTTTTTCTTAGACTGCTTTGGGTATTTTTGCATCATACTCCAAACATGATCAATGAATGCTTGCAAGCCTTTCATTTCATCTATGTTAAGTGCTTTGATTTTTGTGAGAACGAATGTATTTTTGTCCAAGGGGGTTATTCGGTCTTATAACGCATATGGTGCAGTTTTGATGAATTCTAAAGATCAAGAGTTATGGGCGACGAACAAGAATTCCAAGTATCACAACTAACTATACAACTAAGTATAATTCTTTCAAGTTAAAAGGTTGAAAGTAGGAGAAATTCTCAACTTATTGTAAAACAAAATGCAAGGGCACTACAAGACAAGAAGTCCTCATTTAGAGGATTTTAATCAAAGGTTGTGGAACTATGTGATCAATTTGAATTTTTTAAATTTGTTCATGTAAATAGAAAATAAAATCTTGAAGGGAAAATGAGTTAGCTACTCAAGCCATTACAAGACAAATGGATGGTTTCTTTGCTAAAAATTGGATGGAAAAAATTGCAAGATGTTTAGGAATACATGGAAGAAGGCATGTTTCCTCAAGGGTTAACTCCACAATAGAAGCAAAGATTGGTAAGAATGGTGTCAGAGTTGTGTAGTGTGCCAAAATTTTGGAAGACAACTGGAATCTCTAGGCCCTTAAAATCCCATTCTAACATATGGACATTTCAAGAGGTGGGGATTGGACTTTGTGGGACCAGTCCCTCGCTCATGTCAAGGTGAATATTACATACAGGTGACCACAAATTATACGACACAATGGAAAAAGGATGAAGCCATAGTCAATAACAAGGCAAGCACAATTGTAAATTTTCTCATTGAACGAATGTGCATGCTTTGGTTGTCCATTGGAAATCCTCACTAATAGAGGAACCTCATTAAAAAATGAGCTAATTGAAAAATTGGTGCATAAACTATAGATAAACCATAGCTATATTATCCCCAATGTAATGGATTGGTTGAGAGAAAACAAATGGATTGTTGTGCACTTACTTGGGAAGCTTGGAAATAGTAAGAAAAGACCCTAGGATAAGCACTTGTAGAAGTTTTATGAGCTTACAAAAAAATCGTACATATGGTAGGTATTGGTTTACACCATTCCAATTAATATATGTAATAGAAGCCATTTTGCCACTTGAATCGGAAATACATAGTCTTTATGTATAGTAGGTATTGGTTTTACACCATTCCGATTAGTATATGGAATAGAAGCCATTTTGCCACTTGAATCAAAAATACATAGTCTTTACACTACTATTGCAAGTACAAAAGGCCAAGCATATTCCCATGCTTAATGCTTGGTATAATTAGAAGCCTTTGATGAATGTCGCTCAACAATGACAAAGGCCACGTATGGCATGGCAAGGTGATACCTAGATGCACCAATGAGTATCACCTTAAGTTCTTCTATGCTCAACCACCTTCATGGCCAATAGGCCCTCTCTTCATAAGAGAGGATCTGCTGGGCGAGGAAAGATGTGACACAAAAATTTGATTTTTTTAATTTTGTAATGATATCAATTTTATATTTGGTAAGATTGTGGTAGAAAGAATCCAGCGATAACTTGGGTTTGTCACTTTGTTTTTCATTTTCTAAGATATTGTAAGGAGCTGAGGTGAATGGAATGGATCATTGTAAATACCATGTGTATGAATGATAAATACCTTATTCTGAGGTGAGAGCTATTTATGAAGGTGATATTATGGGGATTTTAGAATATACAAAGAATGAGTCATCTAAAGAAGTGGGCCTTATGTCCATGTGTTCTCAATAATATAAGAGAAACCATATGCCAAGCATGTGGAAGGCATGTGGAGGAGTGTGAGATCAAGAGGAATCCTCTTAGGATTTTTATGTGAAATATGGAGGATGTGGATATATGTAAAAAGAGGTCCCTAGAGGCTCCATGTGAGAAGACTCTTGACTTTTCTTATTTTAAGAGTCATGATGGGACACATGTCAAGTGTAGATGAAAAGGATATTGATGGTGACATTCTGGCTTATGTGATTTATAGGAAAGGAATCCACGGGAAATAATTGTAACTAGGTGAAATAGGGTGACAAATATCTAAAAAATGAGCCCTCATCTCCCTTGTTCAACACGTCTTCCACCATTAGGTCACATGCTGTTGTAGCTCTTATCTCCTCAAGCCACTTCCAAAAGCCTTTTGTCTCCCTCTTGTATATTTTACCTTCTTGGAGTAGCTGAAGCCCTTATTGATATGAGCTCATTGAGTTGTGTGGGAATGAAGTTTCATCTCCCATGGAAATTGAGATCAATTCTTGTCATTTCTCTTGAGTTTTCTTCTCTTCTTTCTTTCCTTATTGCATCTCTTCCCTAAAATATATCTATATTTGGATGCTCAATGCAACCACATTCCAAAACAATTATGGAGCTTTAAGATAGCATTCTTCTCAAGCAAATCAATATGAGTGGGGGACATTTTCATAGCCCGTGCAAGCTTCTACGATGAACTCCATCTTTTTGGGGATGAAGGATAAAGGGAACCCTAATGAATATTCATAATCAAAATCATACAAAATCCTCAATGTGTAAAGTAGATCCATAATCAAATTGGAGAGGCGACCAAAGATGTTCAAGAAGAAGGGAGGCATAAAAGAGTAATTCATAGCACCACCGTCTCCTAACACATCCCAATTTTAATGCAGTTCTACTCTAAATTATGTCAGACACTTAGATATACACACTTGAATGTGCAATGACCCTTAAGTGGCCAAGAATTTAAAGATAGTCTTAAGTGGTATGGTCAATACAAGAAACACTCATACAAGCTTTGGAGGAGCATAACAAGCAAATAAGTGAAGGAATTGATACCTTCACTCCAGTTCTCAAAACTTTGGCAATAATTTTTGAGGTCTCCCTCACAATTGATTAGCTTTGACCTAGATAGAGAAATAGATGCTCGCCACCATGAATCAATTATATCATCAAGTCATAACACTTGAAGGCCGATACATGTGTCAATTTGAAAGGATGGTTAACACAGGTTTAATGGAAAAAAATCTAAAGCACCGATCCAAATTAGGCTCAACATTTTAGGATCCAATGCTAGCTCTACCATAAGAATTGGTGCATTGTTCTAGGGAGAGATCCAATGAATGAACAATCATATCATAGCAAAAAACTGTGTTATGTGTAGCAAAAAAGTGTCTTCTACTTACAATAAAGGATATCTCTCAATTAGTGAAATGTTTTGCACTTTTAGATCAAGATCAGGTCCTTAAAACCAACAAAACATGAAATAGGCTTTCTATTAAATCAGAGATTTCTTTACAATCATATTTGGAGACATAGCACTCTATGTATGGAGCTCAAACCACCTAACCACCCTCACTCTCTCTCAAACTCGTACTAGCATTCTTACTCTCATCAACATGTTAAAATGATAGAATCTCACTCTCACTCACACTCTCGCTCTCACTTGAATCTCCAATCATCTTTAATCTTCCACCTTGTGATTGTTTTCAATCTTCTTGCTTTATCCCTACATGTTCTTCTAAACTCGATCACTTTTTCTTGTTCTTGAAAAGCGGATTTCTAAATTTGGCCACTTTTTTGCGTTCTCAATCCATGTGCCCCATTTACTTTGGGCGTGTTGTCCAGAATAGCATACATGATCTCTCTCTCTCTCTCTCTCTCTCTCTCTCTCTCTCTCCCATCCCTGAAAAATGCTCCTTTTCTAGAGATCGGCATTTGTGCTTCAATGGATGAATTTTCTAGCTCATCTAGAAGATCTGACCCTCCCCTTCAATATTGTATTTGACTAGGATGGTCCAATTTCTCCATCCGGACCTCCATTTATAAACTGCAAAGTCTTGACATGAACTTCCATGAAAATTTTTAGCTCACAATTTTTTTGTTATAATCTTCAGACTTAGGCATGAAAACGCTTGATCGGCCATATACTAAAACTCTCTCATATAGGATTTGTCCAAATTATGCCTCTATCCTACTCAAGTTTAGGTCACAAAAGACCTCTGTCACAAAATAACAAAAATTGCAAATTTTCGCAAAACCTGAACTTTGTCAAAACATCCAAAATATTAAAATTAATATATTCTAGTCACTTTCCGTGACATGCATTTCCAAAAAAAAAAAGTACAAAAATATGAAGCATCACAATTAGCCTCATAGAGAGCATCAAGGAAAGATCAAAACAATCTAATGCTATCTTGAGGAGTCATCTCCAAACATTGTCAAAAGACCAGTTCACCTTTTGTGTCTATGCTCATTCTCTCCTTGTTTATATGCTCCCTTGCACTATCTAGATGTACTAGTATGTCTCTTACCTTACAACAACACAAAACCCTTGTTACCCTTGTACCCTCAAACTCAGCTCCTTTGCTCTAATATCCTCCTCTTTTCCAACCCTCCATTCCTTCATCCTCTCCTACCCAATCTTTCCTTCTTTCCCTATCCTATCTACTCTTCCCTCTAGTTCTTAAATCTAATCTTTCCATATCCTCTATTTCTTATATTTAATCTTTCCATATCCTCTATTTCTTATATGTAATCTTTCCATATCCTCTATTTCTTATATCTATTATTTCCCTCCTCTCATAGTTCCATTCCTCCTTCACAATGCTCCCATGATCTACCATTACAACACGTGAAATTGTAGTGTAGGCTTAGCTCTCCTCTTCTTTGACCCTATAGCCTTTGTGATCCGTAGAACCCGTTCTAAGTCCTACAACCCCTTATAGACTTTCTTAACCTTATATCTTTTTTGTCCCTAAACTACTAACCCTTTCAATATCCTAGAACTCTTTCTTAATCAATCCTAAACACCTAAAATAGGCTTCTCAACCATTTCTCAGCCTTACACCCCTTTTTGATCTCTTGAACCCTTGGCATAGTATTCTTGATCCATGAAGAAGTATAGTTATCCTATTTATCAACCTCACATCCTTTTGAACCCCTCTAATCCCTTTTCAAGCCCTTCTCAACCTTACTCCCCTTTTTATGTCAGATGTCTCTCCCCAACACCTTACTTGCGAACACTTGGCAATTTTATTGTGACATTAACCATCTCTCTTACTTGATCTATAATAGCGTGTGTTCTAACTTTTGGCCCCTCTAACCCCTTATAAAACCTACGACTCTTTTTTAATCCTACAAATGTCCCTCCCCCTACATCATTAGCATAGACTCCCCAACCCTTATTTCCCTTGATCCATGAAGTAGACTTAGCTCTCCCCTTCCTTGATCTTACACCCTATGAGACCTACAACCCATTCTAGTCTGAATCCCTACAAACTCTTTCTAAATCTTAAACCACTAGTGGATATATCTCACATCCATCAAACCTATTGACCAACACCCATTTCTCACTGATCTCATTTGAGGACCCATTTTCATGCTTTAAGCCTACATCTCTAACCAAAATGCAACTTGAGGCCTTATTCTATGCTTGTGATCACTTATGCTACAATGAGAAACCAATGCAATTGTAAATGACTAAAACTTAATAAGATAAATAAGAAATAGTGGTGAAATCTTTAATTGCGGTAGCCATTGCCCATTGGAAAGACTTTGAGCATACCTTGGAGTCAAATATCATGGAAGCCCAAGTAATTGAACAATTGTTTCAATATGCTTAGTTGGTATTTGAAATTTATGGCATCATGACACTCATTGTGTGCAAAACCCAATGAGAGGTTATGGCTTTGTGGTCCAAAATCTATCATGACCTTGGAATGAATTTTGTCTCAAACGATAGGAAGCAAAAGAGTGAGATTTACATATAGAAGTACTCCAAAATGACAACTATTCTATCATAGATCCTCCATAGATTATCCCCTTATTCATGCTTTTCCAAAGAATTTGCATAAGCGCCTTAAGGGATTGCGTTAAATAAGTTGCATAACCCCTCAACATATTGATTTTCCAAAGAAGTTGCATAATCCCTTAAGGGATTGCTTTCCAAAGAAGTTGCATAGCCTCCTTAAACGATTGCTTTACAATGGACCTTAGCTTTATATAAATGAGGTAACGTGACCAATTCATATCATGTATTCTTAATCATCCTTACAATATTGCAAGCTGAATGGTTGGTGTTATTTTCATTTAGTGAAGAAGGTTTCAAGACCATAATCTACAATAAAGGGAAGTAGAGTAGTAATTAGGTAAAGAACTACATCCACTACTAGTTTGAAGAATGTACAATTAGGAAGGGGATGCTCTCAAAAATTGATCGGCAATTCATCCATGGTGGTGCAGAGCAACAAATGGGATTAAGTATGCTTGTCTTTAAACATTATTGCAATTATATAGGCCTTGCAAATAGAATTTATTTTTTTCTTTAACTATACATCTTACATCATTTTTTCAATAGGTTCTTGCTCCATACATAAATAAGAGTGGGGGACATGGTTGATTTTGTTGGGACCAAAAATAGATTCTTGCTCCATACATAAATAAGAGTGGGGAACATGGATGATTTTTTTGGAACCAAAAGTATGGCTAAGGCATGCACAGATCTTGGCAAGAATTGCATCTCGTTGGAGGGGCATGAGACTCTCCTTGAAATGTTTCTTAGGCCATGTACTCAAAGTAGAGAAGTAGTGGCAGATGATTGAATATGTATCAAGGTTGTTGGAAGAAGGCTTGTCATGCAAAGTACCATTTGGCATCTTAGCACCTCACTTTTGTACCGGCATCATCTTTTTGCTAGTAGTGTGGCTCATAGTGGAGCCATGTTTACAAGCTTTTTGTCTATTGCAACTAACCTCGGTAGGACCCCCTTATTTAAAACTAAACTTGAGTAGGACTTGACTTTCATCCCAGGTTTTGTCTCTCAACTATTCAGGTCATGCCTTTATTTCCCTTGAACATGTAAAGTTTGGGTTTAGAGATCTCTTTTAATGTTATGTTTCGATAAATGATCCATCATAGTAGTCACTCAACACTATGGTCAACCTTCTAGTTTTTGCAAAACATTAGTTATATCTTTGCAAATGAAATTCAATTGCAATGTAAATTAATGGACTAGTCAACTTACTTTGTTAGATGTTATGAAACATCTTTTTATCAATATTTGTATATGATGAGGCATGGTGTTTGATTTTTGTGTTCAATAAATATATGAGTTGTCACCCCTCTTATTTACTTCTTGAAGATCATTATGAACTCTGTCAAATTGCTTCTTCATGCTTAACTTCTATATTTCGACAAAGTAGGATGATGGTGTATCGATAGGCCATTGACAACACACTTTTCACATGCATCATCTATATCACTTTTGCATACTTTTGCTGAAGTCTAGTTCTACAACTATTTAACCTCTCATTTAAAGGTTTGAAGGGCCAAGTGTTAGCACAGGAAGAGGATCTACGTGTGCTTATTATGTGCATCATCTGCATGATTGTGGTTTATCATATGTGTATACTTTTGCTGACTAGGTGATGCTCACCTATGAGCTTTCATTTGTATGGACAAAATCTCAGTAGATAGGGCAAGAGAGGAAGTTACTCATGGGTGAGCAATAACATACCTCTTGACCATGATTACTAACTTCAAATTGGTCTATTTTAGGTAACTACAACTAGATAGCCCTTGATTAGTGGTATATAGATATCCCTAGGTTGGCAAGGTCCATTTGTTAGCAGTTGACTTCAAGCTCTTTGCCTTCTCTTGGAAGGCATCTAAGGTGTTTTGTGGGCCTAGTTCCTCACACTTTCTCATTTTATTCTCTTGATGTTCTACCTTGCCAAAATTATGTTGTGGGAAAAAAGTTGAGGGAAGCTAAAAATCTCATGGCCAAAACCTTGCCAAAATCCAATCCCCTTCCAAGGGAAATACGGAGACACTTTGTAAGGCCTAGCAAGTGCTACAGGACGACGCCCACTTGGTAAACATGATAAACTAGATAACTTTCAGCACACTTAGATATGATAGGGTCATGAAGTGCTAGAGGATGATGCTTACTTAGGCATCAAGTTAAATTAATGACTTTAGGTATATGAATCACACACTGTGATGTGATAGAGTCATTTGAACTATGATGAGCTATTAAGCCTGCATGACATCTATAGAGCTCCAAGTTAGGCTACCAAGCCTGAAGTCTAGCAAATGCTAATGAGGAACCCAAGAAAGCTTATGATATGAAGGAATAGTAAGAATCCACTTCTACAAATCCCAAGAAGGGGTTATCATGGCCACATTCAAACCTTTCAATTGCATGTAACTATTTATATTAGTGGCTTGAGTGTATAAAGATGGTAAAAACCAAGACAAAAGTCCTGGTTGCTATTATGAGGTTTTATAGCCTCTATCTTCTTGCCTTGAGCACTAAAGGTAGTCTTTGTTATCCTATCCATTGTGTCCATTGCCGCACCTCAATTAGCTTTTTTATTTTTTTCGCATTTGAAATTTTACATTTATCTTTGATTGTCAATTCTTTTATTTTATTTTAGCAGTGGGATCAAGACCATGGCCTTCATTGCTACCACTGTAATACATATAGAAGCATGATACATCTCTATAAGAATAACTTTGATGTTCCTATCCTTACATGACTTCTCATTTACATTATTTACCTTTTCCTTTAGCATGTTATTCGTAAGGATTTGGCAAACAGTCATGCTACATCATATCTGATAGGCAAAGCAAAGCATGTGGTGTCAATTAGGGGGCATCGATTAGATGGGGAGTCCTAATGCCCCGTGCACATGTGTATGTGTGTTGAGTACGCATATGGTTATGTGTGTGCACGTGTGTATGTGTGTTGCCTAACTATGTGTGTGCAATAGTCCAAGAGTTCACGAGTTCCTAAAAGTCAAAGAGCCCAACGGTGGTAATCCAAGGGGTAGTGATAGTCCAAGAGTCCAAAGGTGGCACGTGTTGCATAGTCTAAGAGCCCGTGATAGTCGTAGGTGATAGTCGTAGGGTGGTAGTCCAAGAGTGTGGTAATCTAAGAGTTTAAAGGTGGTAGTCCAAGAGCTTGTGGTAGTTCGTGGTGATAGTCCAAGGGTGCCATGGTAGTCCCAGAGTCCAAAGGTGGTAGTTCAAGAGCTTGTTGTAGTTCATGAGTCCGAAAAAGTCCAAGAGTCTAAGGGTGGTAATCCAAGGCTAAATAATGATAGTCCAACAACCCAAGGGTGGCATGTCGAAGCATTTCCTAAGCTCTTCTCCTCCAAACTACCACGTTTCAAAAACCCATCCTTTTTATTTGTTCGTGGTAATAGGTAGAATAGATGATTTCCTAGGGCCTACTTTTAACGAATGCATATATAGGATTTTAGCAAGCCATGTGTATGAGTGATTAAACAAAAATGAACTTTCTTTATTAGCAACATTGCTATTTAATTGTAGCTATGCTATGTAAAGTATTTGATAGGAGTTTTTCATTGGTCAAGCTTTACTTCCAACGTTTTTTCTTAAGATGCTTGCATTAAGTTCGAGTTTGTTTTTCTCTTGACTATATGTGACATTTAGCACTCCATCCTTTGGGCCTAGGTCTTGGGCATAGGTCTTCCCATAGTAGGGCTTTAGTGGTTCCACCACCTTATTAAATGGGCTTCCTTCATCTCCCTCACTTGTTGATCCCCGAGGTGTGATAGCCTCTACTTCTAAATCCTCTCTTCTTTGCCTTGTACACAATTTGCCATGTTTCTAGTTTATGCTCTTCCTCTTTGCAAAGCCCCTTTTCTCCTCTACAAGACCCTTTTTCTATGAGTCTCTCCCCCCCCTCCACTGCCTCGCTCCCCCGAAGTCTTTGTCCAAGGAAAAATATAAAGTAAATTCCAAGGTTTTCTATAGCCTCTTAAAAGACTCCTAGAGTAAGAGTAAATTCTAACACAAAAGACTCTGACAAGCTATACAAAACAAAATAACTATTTTTGGGGGCACATTCTCATTCTTTTATTTGGTTGTATAACAAAGAATGCCTTCTTAGCCATACTAAGTATGGGAAGGAGGTCATTTTTTGGGTGGTTAAGGTCCCAAATGGGTGACAATAAAAGTTGAATATGGTCATTCTTTCAAGTTAGTGGTGTTCTAGGATTTGTCAATGATTTGTTAGTGATGTATGTTTGATTAAGGGGGTATTAGTTTGGGTTTAAGTGAAAGGCAATGATGAAGCTTTTTCATTTTGTGAATAAGTTTTTGTGAGGTTTCATTATTTTGTGAATAAGTTTTTGTGAGGTCTAATGTTTTTGAAATACAGATCTAAAAGCATCTAGCACTTGAGGTTTTGTGACTAGCGAGACATGAAAAATGCTTTTGTGTATGGGTATATGCATGCAAATCAGGCATGAATGCAAAGCGGAATTCTACATAACAAAAAAGAACAATTTTACACATTTTAACTCCTTTAATAGTACACAATATGCACTTCTACCATACATAATTTAATGAGAAATAACCCAAACCATCCATCAAGCCATGCTTATGCATTCACAAATGATATCAAGGGAACATGTATTGTATGAATTTACCAATGTAAAATTGAAATAGAAGTAAGGATTCCTTTTCATGGACTACATTCCAATGTTATAGGTACATCAAATAATTAGCTGCCTAGGAATCTATGGAATATGGTTTAATTCACTTTTAGCCTTGTATGCCCAAGGAACCCACAAGCAATAGGTCCATGGTTAAAGTCTTTTAATACCTTGGCTCTAGATGATATTGAAAGATAGAGAAAGATGGCATGCATTGACACTCACATCTAGCTTTCTCTCTTCAACACATGCAATTCGCTCTCATGATAGTTTCTATGAGTGAGTGGCTTGCTAAACGAGGGTGGTGATGCCTTTTGGAAACCTTTCCTCCCACCCTCAACATATTAAGATGATTTGACTTCTTGGTGGGGGCTTTGTGCCAGGTCTCATCTCATTGCACTCTATTTCTTTTCTATGTTATGTTGTTATCATTTTTTGGGGGTAGTTTATGTTGAGAGTTAGAGTGCAATATGGGAGAGGAGAATCTCACAAAGAGGAAGGGAGAGAAGAAAGACAGAGGACCATAAAAGTAGAGTCAACACATAAGCTGGTATCGACTATCACCCTCAAATTGGAGGGCTAGGATGATCCACACATACAATGGGGGATAGCACCCACTAAATAGGAACCAAGTCTCCATCATCCACATTCAACCCCTCTCCAATATCCACTTTCACCAATCATGTGAAGGTGGATTTTAGACTGTATACACAACCTAACGTACTAATATCAACACTCCCCCTCAATACATGGATAGAGTATTGCACTAACATCCCATGATAAAACGGGATAGCCTTTATCAGTAAAACATGCTTTTACAAGGTTATGGATTTTAAACAAGACACAGTGTTAAGTAACTCTATACGCTTGCTTGATCTCTGAAACACCTTATGCATTATACCTTGATCATTGTGTGAGGATGACCAAGTAAATGTGCACGTGGTTATGAGCGGGTTTTCATGAACATGCATGGACTTTCTCTACACATGATACTTCCACTAATTGAAGAGGATAGCAACGCATCCTCTAAATGGAAATGAGGTAATTGCTATCGAATGTGGATGGAAGTATATGAAATAAGAAGGGTCTTACCGCTTGCCTTTCACAAAGGTCAAGGGTAGTGTCTACTTCTTTTACAAATTGTTGAGAAATAAAAAGCATGTCACATGATGAAGAAATGAGGATACAAGCATAATAAGAGTCACAAATGGATCCTTATGAAAAGGACGTCTCCATAGATTCCCATAAAGATTTTGTTGTTGAGGCTTCACCAAAATGGCAAAGAAGCCTATTATCGAGATGTAGCAAAATATGAGTGCGAGCATCCTCCTCCAAATCAATTGCACTCATAGGATCATCACTCCTCTCAAACAAATATGGCAATAATCTCTTAATAAACAAGAGTTTCATAGTGAAATTTGCCATGTATAAAAGTACTTGCCAATAGACAGTTTTTGAGTCATTGCGACCCAAAGACAAAAAATAACTCTCCCTTTATAATACTTTGCCATGAACCGAGAGAAAGAAAATTCCCTTGAAAAAATGAGATTTTCCAAGGGAATTTAAGGCCCAAATAGCATAAAAAATAATTCTCAAATATGTTCTTTGAAATGAGGACTATAAAGTGGTAGTCAACTCAATGGTTGACCTACCTAAAGAACCTTAGGAAAAAGGATTTAAGAGGGTGCTCATTAATTTGCCACATGTCAAACATACCATCTCTTTAACCTTAGCCAAACTAATTGAAAAAACCAACGTGGCTGCTTGCAAGGAACGGACATTCGTTTTGTTGCAAGAGATTTTGATAGAGGGGCTCCTAGTCGGTTTGTAGAACTATAAGAACTTCTTAGAATAATTAGTGACGGTTGATGTAAAATCGTCAAATGGAATCTGGTCAGGACAACCACATAAATCGTGGCAAGCAACTCATAGATATGATCGAAAGTCATAATAAGGCCTTTAACAAGCCATAAATGCTATTACAGGCTCTCTACAAGCCGTCACTATTACATAAGGTCTTGTGAGAAAACAACCGACAACAGAACAGCCGTGTAATTATGAGAGCAACTTGTAGCCTTAAAAGGCAAGCAACATCACTTTTGGAAAGTGTGCAGAGAAGTCTATATGAAGAGCCAAATCCCCACACGGAAATAATGTTTGCAAAGTAGTCTAGTGCCATGTAAAATAAGGTGAAAAATGTCACAGCAAATACCCCATTATTTCTCCTGGATCTTTGCTTCAGATGCCTAAGTAAACAATCGATTACCTTGAAGAGCTACCAATAGGTCCTTTTGTGAATAGACTATAAATAGCCATAGATGGAAGCTACAATATGGCAAGAAGGTGGAAAAGGGACAAGCTATAAGGCTCTGATACCATGTTGAGAAGTGGAGTGCACTATGGAAGAGGAGAAGCTCATGAATAGGAAGGGAGAAAAGAAAGATGGAGGACCATAAAAGTAGAGTCAACACCCTGTCAACACATAAGCTGGTATTGACTATCACCATCAAATTGGAGGGCTAGGATGATCCATACATACAATGGGGGATAGCACCTACTAAATAGGAACCAAGTCTCCATCATCCACATCTAACCCCTATCCAATATCCACCAATCATGTGAAGGCAAAATTTAGACCCCCTAGACAATTCTTGCCTTTTTGAGTCCTCTCAATATACTTTAGGACCACCCATGCAGGATGGAATAACATAAATTAAAAGCTTGTTCTCATGAACTAGAGGTCCAAATCATGCAAATTTGAGTGGAATGGGAGTGGAGCAAAATGAATGAAATGGATTCTTTCTTGTCTTGAAATGTGAGCTTTCTTATCTTGAAATGTGAGCTTCTCCACTCAATATCACAAAATGGCAAGTCGCGATTTTCCCCTCGTTGGCAAAAGACAAAGACTTTTGCTCTTTTTTTATTGTCGCATCTGAGGAGTCATCCCCTCCACCACAACGCTATGGGCTCAGACCCTCTGGTAGTTGGGAGGAGGACATGCACATCCCCTCCTATGCGCATGCACCTCAAAAGCCATGGGGCGGGTTTTTTAGTACCCCTCGGGATCACATCCTCTTGTTAGCACTCCCTATTTAGATGGGTCTTTGGCTACAAGACTGTTACACCAAGACATGAACGCTAGCACTCGCCAACTTACAAGAGGAGACGACATGCAAAGGGAAACTCGAGGAAAGTATTTCTTTTTACTATATAGGTGGTCAAACCAAAAAAGAGATCTTGACAACAAAATGATAGCAAGACCCAACAAAACATACCCACATGTAAGAAACAATTTTCTCCAATGTCACTGCGCTAAAGCTCAATTACAAGAGTTGGCAAATCTCTCTAAGCCTACCTTGCAAGATTATGAATGTTCCTCCAAAAAAGAGGGCTGCAGCATGGAGAGATTTCTTGAAGAGGTCTTTCACTGTCTTACTCTCATATCCATGAGTAGGAGTGTGTTGGAAGACTCTAACTTTAGGTGATCCATATCGTATATAGTAGAGATTCTCATCCTTCAGGCCAAATTAAGGCAAGGTAACCTCTAACCTCTCCTAGCATTGTTTCTTTTCAATAGACTGTGCATCTAAGTCCAACACTATTTAGAGAGTTTAAGGCAATGCACCATAGTTGTGATAGTCCAAAATAGATAGTCTCTCTGCGTAAAGGTATGTTGTATTTATCTTTAGTAGCATTCCTTCAAATAAAAAATCGAGGACCGACACCATCTACGGATCGATCTTAGACCACATTTGGACAAACATCGACCTCCAAGGCACCATCTCCTGAGCAAACTACGGTCAGTGGTCCGACCACTCATGCACTCATGTTCTCATCCAGGACCTAGAAACTAGATCTGGGGGAGCCTTGTAACTAGATCTCTTCCGAGGCCGAGAGAAAATTTTGACGTGTTTCATTCGACATTACACGCCAATGACAAATTCAGACACTCGACCGAGAGACTTCAAAGGAGCAGACTTTCCATGGAATGCAAAGGGGACTTTCGCCAGCTTGCCCACTTCTGAAGTGGGTGCCTCGCGGATTTGGCATCTAACGTGAGGACGAACAGGGAGGTAACCCACAACCACCATGCGAGTGAATGTGTTTGCTTGACACCATCTCTATGCTTCTACTTCCAATTGTGCCCCTATCCATGGAGAGAAGGCAAGCAGATACAGTAGCTTGTTGCACTTGCATCTCTATGCTTATACTTCCAATTGTGCCCCTATCCATGGAGAGAAGGCAAGCAGATACAGTAGCTTGTTGCACGCCTGCAAGCTTGAATGGCTCCCTCAGGTCGGACCTTTTGGCTGGGGATACAAAGACCAAGTTTGGTCAGCAGAAGGGCAAGGTTCTAGGATTTTTGCGGATCTCATATTGGGGGTGGACTTCCACAGAACAGGCCAAACTTCCCGAAGAGGTGCTGTGTGAGCTAGAAACCAGTAAGACCGGTCATACACCCACGTTAAATGGGTACCATCGGAGTGGCCTTGCTATGAATGAAGTCTGCTGCCCTGGTTCAAATTTGAATGGGGAGATCCTGGGTCAGCTGGGGCCAGAGACAGATGCTGCTACCTATGCCTCGCTTTTGAGGCAGTGCACGAGTGCCAAGGCCCTTTCTGAGGGTGAATGTGTACATGTACACATGGCCAGGCGTGGATATCTGGCCAACAGATTTCTGAGTAACCTTCTCATCCTAATGTACAGCAAGTGCAGGAACCTGGAGTATGCACGCACTGTGTTTGACAACATGGTCTCTCTGAACTTGTACTCTTGGAACATTATGATCACGGCGTGTGCCCAAAATGGACATGGCAATGAGGCTTTACACCTATTTGGTCAAATGCAGGTGGAAGGCCTCAAACCAAGCCAAGTCACCTTTATCTCCGTTTTGGATGCCTGCGCCAGTCTGACAGCCTTAGAAGAGGGTCAGGAGATCCATGCCACCATCATTGGCACTAGAGCGGAGTCAGACGTTGTTGTTGGAACAGCCCTCGTCAATATGTATGGCAAGTGCAATAGCCTGAATGATTCTAGGGCTGTGTTTGAACAGATGCCACTGCGGGATATAGTTTCCTGGAATGCTATGATTGCAGTGAGTGCCCAGAATGGGCAGGGCAAGGAGGCCCTACAATTGTATGGTTCTTTGCAGTCTGAAGGCATCAAGCCAAGCAAGATCACCTTTATCTGCATGTTGGATGCATGTGCCAGTATGCCAGCCCTAGAAAAGGGTCAAGAGATTCATGCTACGATCATTGG
The DNA here is from genome assembly GCF_047967505.1 of Dipteris shenzhenensis. Lineage (NCBI taxonomy): Eukaryota > Viridiplantae > Streptophyta > Polypodiopsida > Gleicheniales > Dipteridaceae > Dipteris > Dipteris shenzhenensis. The sequence continues at coordinate 18,732,533 of NC_141619.1, forward strand.
CAACGAATGGGAATTGGATTCAGCTGTGGGAACAACCCTCGTCAATATGTACGGCAAGTGCGGCAGCCTAAATGATTCGAGGGCTGTGTTTGCACAGATGACATCACCGGATGTGGTGTCCTGGAGTACCATGATTGCAGTGTGTGCCCAGGGCGGCTATGGCAAGGATGCCCTACAACTGTTTGGCCAAATGCAAGCCCAAGGTATGAAACCAAACAAGATCACGTTGACCTGCATTTTGGATGCGTCTGCCAGTGTGGCAGCCCTAGAAGAGGGTCGAGAGATCCATGCTACTGTTGTTGGCAATGAATGGGAGTGGGATGTTGTTTTGATGAATGCCCTCGTAAATATGTATGGCAAGTGCAGCAGTCTGAATGATTCGAGGGCTGTATTTGCAGAGATGCCACTGCAGGATGTGGCGTCCTGGAATGCCATGATTGGAGCATGTGCTCAAAATGGACATGGCGAGGAGGCGCTACAACTGTTTGGTCGAATGCAGGCTCAATGCATTGAGCCAGACAAGATTAGCTTCATTATTATTTTGGACGCGTGTGCTGGTGTGGCATCCCTAGAAGGGGGTCGTGAGATCCATGCTAATATTGTTGGAAATGGATGGGAATCGGATGTTCTTTTTGGTAATGCTCTTGTCAATATGTATGGCAAGTGTGGAAGCCTTGATGCTTCAAGGGCTCTTTTTGCAAAGATGCTACTTCGGGATGTGGTCTCTTGGAATGCCATGATTGCAGTGTGTGCTCAAAATGGGCATGGCAAGGAGGTGCTACAACTGTTTAGTCAAATGCAGGCTGAGTGTATCAAGCCAAACAAGATCACCTTCATCTGTGTACTCAATTCATGCAGTCATACAGGTATGGTAGCTGATGGGAGACGGTACTTTGCCTCTATGAAGAGAGAGCATGGATTACATCCTTCCGTGGAGCACTATGTGTGCATGGTTGATCTTCTTGGGCGACAAGGACTCTTGGATGAGGCAGAGGACTTGATTATGAGCATGCCATTTAAAGATGTCAGTTCAGCATGGTTGAGCTTTCTTTCCTCATGCAGAATTCACAGTGATGTGGAACGGGCTCTGCGTGCTGCAAAGGTGGTTTTTGAGCTAGATCCAGGGAATGCTTCACCATATGCATTGCTAGCACACACCCATGGTTATTCGGGTAGATTGAATGTTGATTGGTAAGGGTGATGCTAACTGTTTCCCATCATATACAAAACGAAGTACGCTCATGTGGTGATGAGTGATGAGCAAACTAAGTTCACAGATGATTCGTCACATTAGGTGGCTGAGATTTCCCCAACTATCAGGGTCTTAACTTCAATCTGCGGCAAGGGCTGGAGGGGCGTTTGTTCTTGTCAAGCAAGGTTGGAGAGTTCTGAATTGTATGAGACCGTGCTGTGATCATTCAGGTTTCTGCAGGTGTTTACTCTTTTGTCGATCCAAACTCTCCAGGGACAAATCTAAGCTCCCCTTTTGGATGTTTTGGAGGGGCAGAATTTTATCCTTGATGGTGATTGGAATATGGCTCTAGGAACTGGTGACACATCTCGTCCAAGACATGATATGTTGCAAGATGAGGCATTGTTGATTTTTCTGGTCATGATATGTTGCAGAGCAGGCATGGAGGAGTTTTCTGGTAAGAGTGATTTGGGGGATTCTTCGGAGCTTGATATGCCAGACTCTTTGCTTTCTTTTATGTGGAATAATAAATGAAGAGGAAAGGAATTTAGGACTGCTTGTGTGTGATTCATAATGGTGGCTTGCAAGTCCATTGAACCCTTAGAAATACGGCCCTCTCAGCCGATTGATTGGGTTTTTCATTACTATTGGAGGTGGGTAAGGTTGTAAATGTGCCCTCTAGATTTGATAATTTTCTGCTTCTTGATCCAGTGTTTAGTCAGCACTGTCAAGATTGTTGGTCCAGTTCTGCTGCTCAGTATTCTGATTTGTTTATTACATGAGAAGAATGCGTTAAAGAAACAGTTCTTTGAGCTAGGCAGTTTGAAGCGGATAAGGTTAATATGAGGAGGAATCTGCCAATGGGGCCCTAGCTTGGTGGCTGAAGCAGCTGTGTGTGTGCGTGAGCTCAAGCTCCCAGCTATGTCTCTTCATGAAGAGGTATATGTGGATCAGCCACCCGGCTTCATTAATTCTCGTTCTCCTTCCATGGTCTGTCGCCTTCGCAAGGCCCTCTACGGTCTCAAGCAAGCTCCTAGGGCCTGGAATCAGCGTATTGATACCTTCTTCTGCCGCCAAGGACTTCATCGCTCTCTGGCTGATCCCAATCTTTATCTTTTTCATGAAGGACAGCTTCATACCTTCATCATTCTTTATGTGGATGATCTAATCCTTACTGGGAGTCATACCAATCATATCCTTGCCATTAAAGTTGCTCTTCAAACTAAATTTGAGATGACGGATATGGGCCTTCTCCATTTTTTCTTGGGTCTTGAGATTTGGCAGACTAAGAGGGGGTATTTTGTCTCTCAGCAACGCTATGTTCACGAGCTCCTCGAAACTTTCCACATGGCTGACTGTCGGCCCATCACTTCTCCCATGGATCCCAACTCTAAACTCTCTGCTTCTGGGTCCACTGCTTATCCTGATGCCTCCCTCTACCGCCAGCTTGTTGGTTCTCTTCTCTGGCTACTTAACACTCGACTGGATCTCGGCTTCTCTGTTGGCACCCTCAGTACCTTCATGCAAACCCCTTCGCTTTCTCATTGGCAGGCTGCTCGACGTCTCCTCCGCTATCTTCAGGGGACCTCTACTTTCGGGCTCCTATATACTGCCGGTGGTTCCTCTCCTTCCCCGCTCACTCTCCAAGGTTGGAGTGACTCCGATTGGGCTGGCGACCCCGATTCTCGCCGCTCTACCACGGGCTATGTTTTCTCCTTTGGCTCTGCGGCTATCTCCTGGTCCAGTAAACGCCAACCCACGGTCGCCCTATCTTCCACCGAGGCTGAGTATCGGGCTATGTGTAGTGCCACCTGTGAGGCTGTGTGGCTTCGGCGCCTTCTTCTCGATTGTGGTTTTCAGCAACCCGCTCCTACCACACTTTTTTGTGACAATCAAAGCTGATTGCCCTTGCTCGCAATCCGGTTTTCCATGCTCGGACAAAACATATTGAAATTCAGTACCACTACACGCGAGAGAAGGTTCTTGACGGTACCATTTTGCTCCTATTCAGCACCACTTCCGACAACGTCGCCGACATATTTACCAAACCTATTTCCCCTCCCCTTCTCCAACGTCATACCAGCTCTCTGGGTCTTGTGCCACACCCTGGAGCTGAGAGGGGGTGTTGAGACTAGGCATCTCCAGGGGTTGCTGGCCGACCAGCTCCCACGCAGCAAGGGGGGCCAGAGGGGGTAGGCTGGCCGACCAGCCAGGCTTTGGCCGACCAGCTGGTCGGCCCAGTTGGCTGACCGACCAGGCTGGTCGGTCTAGGCCATCTGGCCGACCCCCCCTGGCCTTCCCTATAAAAGGGACTCCCTCCCTTTCACATCCCTCACTTCTCCGTGCAGCTCCTCAAGGCTCATGTACACAGCCTGCTCCTGACCATCCCCATCAGAGCCTCCTCTCAGCTGCTCAGTTGGCTGCCCACGCTCCCGCAGCAGATCTTCCCTCTTCGGGGCTCCTGCCTCCTCGCTCCAGGCCTCTACAGTTCTCTTTGTTCCAAGGTTCCTGCCTCTTCACCCAGGCTCCTTCAGCCTCCTCTTTTCTAGGCTCCTGCCTCCTCGGTTCAGGCTCCTCTAGCCTCTTCACTCCCAGGCCCCTGCCTCTTCGCTTCAGGCTTCTCCTGCCTCCGTGCTCTCAGGCTGCAGTCTTCTTGTGCCCCCTTCTTCTGCTTCAGCTCAGCCTCTTCTGCAGCCTCCTTGCGCTCCCTTTCCTCTGCTTCAGTACAGCCTCTCCTGCAGCTCCTGTTTCTTATCTTATTCAAGATACCTTGTATTTCAGTTGCTGCCCTGGTTTAGGGGCTGAGTTACAGCAGATCAGTTGTGGCACATTTTGTTATCTCTAGTGTTCTCTGTGTGGTTCTATAATTTCAGTTTGTTTGCATCTTCCGCTGCCATTTTTAATATGGTATCAGAGCACCAGAATACTCTCTGATCTTGGAACTCCTGTATTGATGAAGTTGAAGAAGCTTGTCCTCGTCAGCAACTCTCTTTCCCACTGACTACAGAGCTCTCTTCTTCCTCCCTATATATTTTTTTTTGCTGCCTGTCGGCAGCCCTGTTCTAGACCTTGATCTGTTCACCAGCCCCGTTCTCTTCAGCCCCTGGTTGCTGTCCACTCTCTGGTTTCAGTTATGGCTGATGACACAAAGGATTCTACTCTGGATCTTCGTGTTCCCCCTATGTCCAGTTTCTTTCAAGAGTCTGACAAGCGTGTACGTATTCCCACTCTTCCTACATTTCCAGATGCTCGGCAGTTAGATGGGACCAACTATTCTCTTTGGAAAATTCAGATGGCGTCTGTATTGGAATCTTATGATCTTGCTGAGTTTGTTGATCTCGGGATCCCTCGTCCGTCACCTGAGGAGGAGCCACATGCTTCTCTTATCTGGGATAAATTGAATGCTCGTGTACGCTCGTTCATCTTTCTCAATTGTCAACCAGGGGTTCTCAATCATATCAAGCACCTTACTTCTGCACGTGCTATTTGGGAATTTCTTGATGGCATGTATCTTCGCGTCACTCCCATGAAACGTATCTCCTTGGAAGTTCAGCTTCGTCGCCTCGATCCGGCTACTTCCCCTTCCATACGGGACCACATCAATAAAATGCAGAGCATGCATCAGGACATCCTCCATGCAGGCAAGGCTATCTCCTCCGAAGATATGGCTATTACTCTCTTATCTCATGTTATTACTGACAGTCGATATGCAGCATTCTATTCTTCTCTTATTACCTCTGGCCGCCTCAGCACCATCACTTGGGAGGAACTTGTCCCCATGATGATGGATCAGGAGGAACAGTTCATTAAAACCTCTGATGGTTCTTCTGAGGCTCTTGTGGCCCACCGTCCCAAATCTCGATCCAAGAATGCCCCGTCATCTGCCAATAACTCATCTCCTTCAGATCCCTCCAGTGACCGTCCTGCTCCCAAAGGTAATTGCAATCACTGTGGCACTCCTGGCCATTATTGGCGCAATTGTCCCTACCGCAAACACAAACGAGCTGACGCACCCCTAGCCGCTGCGGCTGATGCCTCCCTTACCCCCACTCTTGCATTTGTTCACCTTGAGCTCTTGAATTCGGTACCCCTTCCTGCAGTAGAGTCATTGGCTCTCCATAGCTCCGATGCTCGTGAATGGATTGTTGATAGTGGGGCCTCTCGGCATATGACCCCCTCCTCCTCGCTGCTCCAGGATCTCACCCCTCATTCTGGTCGTGTCTGCATCGGCGATAAGCACTCTATTCCTGTTCATTCAGAGGGCTCTCTTGATATTATTCCTGATGGCAAAGGGGGTAAACACTCTTCTCGTGTTCTTTATGTTCCGTCTCTCAGCTTTCATCTCCTTTCGGTTCATCAGATTTGTCAAAACAATATGAAGGTTGAGTTTGAAGCGGCCTCTGTTACCATCCGTGATCGTGCTACCGGACAGCCGGTTTGGACCGGCCATTCTACTAATGGTATCTACAAGCTTGTCGCCCTTCCCTCCCTTACAGGAACCTCTCTTGGCGACCTTTGGCATTATCGGTTTGGTCATCTACACATTGATGCTCTCCATCGTGCTTTTCGTGATCAGCTTGTCCTCGGCCTCCCTAACGTCGGCACTCGCCAAGGTCTCTGTCCCTCTTGTATATTGGGCAAACAACATCGCGAGCCGTTCGCCCATCATGCCTCTCGCCGTTCCACCGTTCCGCTTGGTCTTGTTTACCTCGACCTATGTGGCCCTATGCAGATTATGTCACTGGGGGAGCCTCGTACTACATGCTCCTTGTTGATGACTTCAGTCGCTATTCTTGGATCTATTTTCTTTCCCACAAGGATCTGGCTTTCAGTCGTTTCCAGACCTGCTAGCCATGGTGGAAAAAGAATCCCACCACTCCCTCAAAATTCTTCGTGCTGATAAGGGTGGTGAGTTCACCTCTCTCGAGTTTGATCGGTTCTTGAGTAGTCATGGTGTCAAATGGGAATTTGCCAACACAGGTACCCCTTCTGATAATGGCGTGGTTGAACGTAAACATCGTACCGGCGTTGAAATGGCTCGGACCATGCTAACTCACAGTCAACTCCCTCAGTCTCTCTGGGCCGAGGCCATGATGACCGCCATCCATACTCTTAACCGCTCTCCGACATCAGCAGTCCCAGGCATGACTCCTTATCAGGCTTACTATGCCGATGTTTCCCATTTTCGGGTATTTGGCTGTGATGCTTATGTTCATATTCCTAAATCTGATCGTGGAAAGCTTGATCCTAAGTCCCACAAGCTCTTGTTCATAGGCTACAACTCCGCCTCCACTGGATATCGCCTCTATGATCCTCGCCGCCGCATTATCTCCGTGAGCAAGGATGTCCTTTTCGACGAGCAGGTCCTTCCGCCATCCTCCGACTCTCCTCCTGTTCTTGGAGATCCGTCCGATGCCCCGGAGCCCTCTCTCCCTCCACCTACCTCGTCCCCCGTTACATCACCTCCTATTCTCTCTCCTCCGCCTCCTTCTCCGGCTCCACCCTCGTCTGCTCCTCCTTTGGAACCCCGCTCGGTACGTGTTCCGCGATGGCTCATTGATACTCTCCGCTCCTCCGGTCTTGAGGATCCCTACTCCGAACCACACCCTGATGATGGGCCTCGTCGCTCTCATCGCCATCCCCCACCGTCCTCTTCTGATCCCCTCCATGTCAATTACGCCCTTATGTCTCGCATCCTCGCCACTCGCGAGCCCACTACCGTTCCTCAGGCTCTGGCCCAGCCTCATTGGAAACAGGCTATGGAAGCGGAAATTCATGCTCTTCTTCGGAACCACACCTGGGACCTTGTTCCTCGTCCCTCACACCGTTCCGTAATTGGTGTCCGGTGGATATTCAAAACAAAATACGCCTCTGATGGTTCTGTCGACAAGTATAAAGCTCGGCTGGTGGCTAAAGGCTATGCCCAACGACCCGGCATCGACTATGGGGAGACCTTTGCACCTACCGCCCGGATGAGCACCATCCGAACGATCCTTGCTCTTGCAGCCCACCATCAGTGGCCCATCTTTCAAATGGACGTCAAATCTGCATTTTTGAATGGTGATCTTCATGAAGAGGTATATGTGGATCAGCCACCCTTCATTAATTCTCGTTCTCCTTCCATGGTCTGTCGCCTTCGCAAGGCCCTCTACGGTCTCAAGCAAGCTCCTAGGGCCTGGAATCAGCGTATTGATACCTTCTTCTGCCGCCAAGGACTTCATCGCTCTCTGGCTGATCCCAATCTTTATCTTTTTCATGAAGGACAGCTTCATACCTTCATCATTCTTTATGTGGATGATCTAATCCTTACTGGGAGTCATACCAATCATATCCTTGCCATTAAAGTTGCTCTTCAAACTGAATTTGAGATGACGGATATGGGCCTTCTCCATTTTTTCTTGGGTCTTGAGATTTGGCAGACTAAGAGGGGGTATTTTGTCTCTCAGCAACGCTATGTTCACGAGCTCCTCGAAACTTTCCACATGGCTGACTGTCGGCCCATCACTTCTCCCATGGATCCCAACTCTAAACTCTCTGCTTCTGGGTCCACTGCTTATCCTGATGCCTCCCTCTACCGCCAGCTTGTTGGTTCTCTTCTCTGGCTACTTAACACTCGACTGGATCTCGGCTTCTCTGTCGGCACCCTCAGTACCTTCATGCAAACCCCTTCGCTTTCTCATTGGCAGGCTGCTCGACGTCTCCTCCGCTATCTTCAGGGGACCTCTACTTTCGGGCTCCTATATACTGCCGGTGGTTCCTCTCCTTCCCCGCTCACTCTCCGAGGTTGGAGTGACTCCGATTGGGCTGGCGACCCCGATTCTCGCCGCTCTACCACGGGCTATGTTTTCTCCTTTGGCTCTGCGGCTATCTCCTGGTCCAGTAAACGCCAACCCACGGTCGCCCTATCTTCCACCGAGGCTGAGTATCGGGCTATGTGTAGTGCCACCTGTGAGGCTGTGTGGCTTCGGCGCCTTCTTCTCGATTGTGGTTTTCAGCAACCCGCTCCTACCACACTTTTTTGTGACAATCAAAGCTGTATTGCCCTTGCTCGCAATCCGGTTTTCCATGCTCGGACAAAACATATTGAAATTCAGTACCACTACACGCGAGAGAAGGTTCTTGACGGTACCATTTTGCTCCTATTCAGCACCACTTCCGACAACGTCGCCGACATATTTACCAAACCTATTTCCCCTCCCCTTCTCCGTCATACCAGCTCTCTGGGTCTTGTGCCACACCCTGGAGCTGAGAGGGGGTGTTGAAACTAGGCATCTCCAGGGGTGGCTGGCCGACCAGCTCCCACGCAGCAAGGGGGGCCAGAGGGGGTAGGCTGGCCAACCAGCCAGGCTTTGGCCGACCAGCTGGTCGGCCCAGTTGGCTGACCGACCAGGCTGGTCGGTCTAGGCCATCTGGCCGACCCCCCCCTGGCCTTCCCTATAAAAGGGACTCCCTCCCTTTCACATCCCTCACTTCTCCCTGCAGCTCCTCAAGGCTCATGTACACAGCCTGCTCCTGACCATCCCCATCAAAGCCTCCTCTCAGCTGCTCAGTTGGCTGCCCACGCTCCGGCAGCAGATCTTCCCTCTTCGGGGCTCCTGCCTCCTCGCTCCAGGCCTCTACAGTTCCCTTTGTTCCAAGGTTCCTGCCTCTTCACCCAGGCTCCTTCAGCCTCCTCTTTTCTAGGCTCCTGCCTCCTCGGTTCAAGCTCCTCTAGCCTCTTCACTCCCAGGCCCCTGCCTCTTCGCTTCAGGCTTCTCCTGCCTCCGTGCTCTCAGGCTGCAGTCTTCTTGTGCCCCCTTCTTCTGCTTCAGCTCAGCCTCTTTTGCAGCCTCCTTGTGCTCCCTTTCCTCTGCTTCAGTACAGCCTCTCCTGCAGCTCCTGTTTCTTATCTTATTCAAGATACCTTGTATTTCAGTTGCTGCCCTGGTTTAGGGGCTGAGTTACAGCAGATCAGTTGTGGCACATTTTGTTATCTCTAGTGTTCTCTGTGTGGTTCTATAATTTCAGTTTGTTTGCATCTTCCGTTGCCATTTTTAATACCCTGGCCAGGCCCCGGGGGCGCAACAATTTAAAAAATAATACAAGGAGGGATCTGGAAAGTGCTTTAGTGTATTGTAAAGAAGTTGCGGCTTTGGCATTAAAGAGAACCCAACATGCTTTGGCAGATTGATGATGTCCTGGAACATGTGGAGATTTACAAGGTGGAAAAGCCAAGATAAAGTAACTTAACGTTGGTGATTGCGCTTTGAACTTTTCTTCGATGCTGTCAAGGAAAAGAAAGCGAGAAAGTTCATTGATCTAGTACAAGATGAGCAAGGTACTCTTCCCTATCATGTAGCTGATTGCTTTGTTAAACATCTCATTGCAATTTTTGGTTGGAGGTGGAACCAGATTGGGAGGGATTATTTGTTTGAGTCAAAAGTCATAGTCCTTACAAAGTTACAGGGCATGACAATTGTTAGCAATCACCAATTATTTTGCTTGTCTAATAGTAGAAGTAGCTCATGTAGCCAGGATTTTGGCAGATTAACTGGAGTTGATGAATGGGTTGATACACATACTTGTGCTGTGATGAGTGTGCTAACTTGTCTTGCTTGTGAGCAATTTGCAACAAGAAGGCAAAGAATTTAGCTTGATGTGCTACCTTCTTGGTGTATGGACAGGCCATCATGGACAGCCAAGAAGTTGCCATGCCATCTGCATTTCGGTCCATTCCAGACATAGGAGAACCGTTGGGCATCGGGGGGAACTCAAAGACAACATAACCATCATAGCTTTAAATGTTGGTATTGCGATATTTTAAATGGTGCGTTGCCCTGCCAGCTAGATTTAGATCTAGATGCTCGTTTGGGAGAGACTAAAATGAAATCGTTTAGACTTCACAAGCAGTTGTAGCTTGAATGAAGAGATTTGGACTACTTTTTGATTAGCCTTCTCCTTTAGTGCTAGCCTTCGTCATGGCTGAGTTTGCCCTTCACCTCCGGAGTGCCGACAGAAACTCAGTACGAAGACTTTGTATAAATGGATACTCAAGTATGTGTGGGTGTGTGGATTTGTATGTGTGAGAGCATACTTTTATACTATGGTCTACACCCACTGTTGGGCGCTGATGACGTCAGTGGGGATGTCATAGTAGCTAGTCCCTGCTATGCATGATGGAGTTTATGGTTCTCAATCTTATGAGTGACTCTCGTGAGATTGAAACTGCACTATGTTGTGTTTTTAGAGGATGAGTTTGGGAATGTTCCTGGATTCATCTAGGTATATAGCTTTATGGAAGTTAAGTAACTCTCTCCACGTATAGTGTGGAAGCTAGTATGGAGAGAACTATTCAAACCATCAAGGTGAAATAGCACTGATCTGTTTGGCACTTTGCAAGTCACTATGAGTGCCTCTCCTTCCTACTACTTTGACTCTAAAATATGAGTGTCATTTGCTATCACTTTTGAATCCTTTTTGACCATTTTTGAAGCCTTTCTGACCATATGGAACTCCACTAACGGATGTCCAATAGCAATTTCATCCACTCCTATCTCTTGGTAAAGGGACTGATATCCCCATCTATAAGATGAAAGTGCTCCCTCAGATACTCAATAGATAATGTTTCCCATGTTGGTTGAACATGGATTAGGCATATTTTTGTGCAATAAAACAAATAGAAACAAGAGCTTGACCAGATGGTGGAAATAATAAAGGATCAAAAGGAGCTTGAGGACGGTAAGATGGATGATAGAAAAAGATACACAATAATCACTAGGAGGACCACTAAGATAAGTCGCCATCCATTTTCACTTTGCAAATTACAAATTGAAGGTATCACATGAGGAATCCAATTGTCTACATAAAATATCCTCTTTGTTTTATTCTATAGGATTTATCTGATAGATATATGATTTAGTCTTCATTACTTGAACGATTGTAAGATTTGGCTATATACAAGATAATTTCATGGCCCCACCTCTTTCGTAGTATTTGCAGCAGCAACTACTTGGATCTCATGAGATGGACAACTAACCACTCATTAATATCACATCATGTTGTTATGTCACCTTTGCATGCCGTTAATCGGCAATAATCTTGCCTGTCGACAAGATAGTAACATACTTTAACTATCTTCATATGTTACAAATGATACCAACGTGTACTATTTGTGTACCTTACATTACATACGATATAAGCTTGTTGTGGTGGTTATGTACGATACCATGTTTAAAGCAAATTTTGGCGCCTAAAAGTAACTTTAAACAAAGAGAATGATAGCACGAGAAAAAGAAATGACAAAGCAATGTCAATAAACCATACAAATGAAATGGGACTCAAGTAAATGTTATGACTAATTTTTGTTGATGATGGTAATGGTGATTTAGACATGTAAGTGTTGGACACTGCTAATGGTGCTTTGTACATACAAGTGTTGGATGATGATGATGGTGATTTACACATGCAAGTGTTGGATGATGGAGAATAGCAAGCCTTCATACTAATACAAAGCACCAACTCAAATATCTCTCTGTGGTCTCTGTAGATTATGATGCTATCCAACATTGAATTCGCTTCGACCTCATCACCCTCCTTGATACACGTGTCTGTGTGTGTCCAACCTCTCTCACAAGCCTTACCTACCTCTCATTCCAACCTCCCTTTGTCTACTCCAACCTTACATGTCGACTCCCTTTGTCCTACCTTCTCTCTCTCTCTCTCTCTCTCTCTCTCTCTCTCTCTCTCTCCCTCTCTCTCTCTCTCTCTCTCTTTCCATCCTCTCTTTGTCTTTTCCAACCTTACCTATCTTGCACTTTTGAGGAGGCAATGGAATTATGCGAGCGTGCTCTTCTCATCCACAATGAATAGAGGAGGTGGAAGTCGTTGCCGTTGGTAGAAGCTTGAGTTCTGTCGGTCAGACAGCTTTAGGGCGCTCGTTGCTTGGTCAGAGGGCTGTGTGTCGAGGGAGCCTGTGAGCTCCTAGTCGACGGAAATGGAGAGGCTTTTGTGTTGTTGGAGCTTGGTGGGGCTCTTTGGCTCGGTTGCTGCAGTTTGAGGGTGAATTCGGCTGAAGGAGAAGAGCGTGGAGGTTGGCGTTGTAGGCTACTGTGGAGCCATGGCTAAGGAGTCATGCTTCTTTCGTTGTAGAGGTGCTTGGTGGAGTAGAAGGAGCTTTGCTATTGTTGTGAGCTCATTCGAGCACCGGCCATATCCACAGTATTCTTGGCAGACATGTTGAAGCCGATTGCTACAAGAATGGCCTCATTCAGAGAGAAGTTGTATGTAGGATTCGAGAGAGAGTATGATCTCTCAGTTCTCTCTCAATCCACAAGTAGAACAATAGATAGAGATCTATCTCTCTCTTTCTCTCCCAAACTCAATAGATCTCTCTCACAAAGGACTCTCACAAACTCAAAAGAAATGAACTCTTAAGGAATGACGAAAATTTTCTCTCAACACAATGAACAAAATCTTCTCTCGACAAAAGTGAACTTGCTCGAAGAACACTCAAGAGAGCCTCTCAATCTCTCAATCACTCTCACACTCTCAAGGATCGCAATGCCTCAGCAGAAGGCAAGGGAGCTCTAATACCATGACAAAATATGAAGAGGGGAGAGGAGAAGAGTGGAGATGAGGAGAGAGGGCACACATACAAATGACTAACTATACACTAGATTTAGTTGAAAATGTAGAATATATACAAACCCATTTAGAGTTAGAGTTAGGGCATCTAACACTTTTCTTTATAGCACTCTATATGTGTTAGTGCTATGCACATGTAATCACATGATGTTGAGCATGGTCTCTCAACATTTCCATGACAAAGCAATTGTGCTAGCCTTGGAGCAAGATGATTTCAAGTGTCACTCTCAAACTTAGAGTCTTGCAGATCGTGGTTTGCAAAGATCTATGCATTCCTATTTTCAAGTGTCCTTGGAGAAGGAATGCGTGAAGGATATAATGATTACAAAAGCTCATGGAAACATATTTGGGTTTCAAGGATAGGAAAAAGTCTCTAGCCTATGGACAATCTATCAAGAGGTAGCTAGGGATGAGAGGGGAGCCTTTTGGCGACTAGTTTGGTGTAAAGTCTTTGCATAAAAGACTCTACTATGCCTCATCCACAATCTTACTTTGACTCTTGTAACAAATTGAATTTTCTCTTCTTTAGGAACTTTATGGAGGATGTGAGGGGAGCAATAAACATTATTGATATCAACACACCATATCTCTTAAAAGCTTTATTGAAGCCATCTCACTTCCTTGCAATGCCGAAGGACCCATGACACAAGGCCTACATATGTGAGTCGCTCAAGAGGTGATGAAGGACTTTGTGGATCAAAGGAGATGATTGGAGATTGTGATCCTATAGCTAGTGTAATTTGTGAAGCTTACACTATTACATTCAAAATTCTCAAGTGTGCTATTGCAAAAGAGCTTGAAGTCTAGAGTGCTACCAACACCTTGGAGATTACATCTTACTCCACTGTAACAAATAATATTCCCAGAGAAATTCTCGGCGGATACCATTATGTAATGGGCACAGTAAATTGGAATAGTCAAAAGTGGCCTAGTATTCAGTCATTTGACATGAATGGTTTCAATAATGTTTACTTGGTTTCAATAATGGTCAAATTCTATGAAATGAGAGAAGAGGGTAAATGCGACTCATATCTTTGTATTGTGCTTTTCTTAGTTTGTCTAAGGTGTCTTAACAAATTTCTTATTCATGCAATAGATTGCAATGGTAAGTACGATTTTTGTTATCAAGATGGATGAGGCTCAAATTGTCAAAGGGCACAAGCTAGAGAGTGTAATCATTTGCATTATAAACAAGGCCTTATGATTTGTTTAGGGGTATGAGGAAATTGTATAAGATTTCTCAGTCCAATCTGGAAAGGACATATGGTGGGTTGCTGCATTTGAGACTCCAAAGGAGTGCCATGGGATATTGAAGTGGGTTCTAGATAGAACTAGCATCACCTCAATTGTTCAGAGACAAGAGGAAGGGAAACCACTACTAATGAGTAGGAATGGAACATTTTGAGTCAAATGGCATATGGAATGTGATTTAAAGACACTCAAGGTCCCATAATGTCATCATGAGGTGTAATGAAATGATTTATGTCTCAATAATAATGATGTATTTACAATTTGGTCCTACTAATTGGTAGTTTTACTACAGTTAGCAAGGCTTGCATACATGTGCAGCTATATCTTGTCATCATTCTACACTTTCTTGCAATCTTTAGGCTTGCATTGCTCACCATCGATGCTCTTCATCTACTTGCTTGCTTTTTTCTTTCCTCTAGTTGAGGGTGTCTTAGCTAAACAACATCAATACTGTGCTCAACTACTGTTGTAGTTCTTTAAGTGTCCTCCTTCAAAATCTCTTTGGTTGCTCCTACGGCATTTGTTATAGAAAATATTCAATTAGCAGCCAAATTAATTACCTTGAATTTCACAATAGTCTTGGCCCAAGGTCGATTGCATTATGTGATTTGTATGGTTGTGATACTAGTCCAAATGTAAAATACACATGTTTGTACTGCACCCACTCTCAAAGGATGCAAAAGGGAAGCTTACAATGGGAAAATGGCATTCTTTGATACAATCAAAGGGCATCCCAATGATTGTGACAGGACCCTAATTGCTACCCCATTTTATATCCCATTGGAGGCACTACACTTACATACTTGAAAAGTTATGATATCTCTATCTAGTTTATGCTTGGAATTTGAGACCGGAAGAATTGTCTGCATAGTGCATTGCAAAAGATATAGAACTACTTTCAGGATGGCATTTCATGGAGGCCATGTGAAGCTTAAGGAGGCTAATAGAAGGGTAGCTAAAAAAACAAAATCTTCTTGATACTCTAGTTCATGGGTGGAGGAAAGGCAGGAGATTCTTATCCAAATAAAATGCCAATAAAGAAATACATACCTTGTCTCATGACATCCTATGTTAGGAGTACTCAAAGGCTTTGTGTGAGTGCGCTACCAACTCACTACCAATCAAGCTCCTCATCCCCAAATAGCTACTTTGAGAGAGAAAGTGTGGACAAAGCTCGATGCATTAGTAAAGCTGCTTCGAGAGAGTCAAATCAATGAGATGTATTATGAAAGATTTAGGGCAACATTGAGGGAATTCATATCATTGATAGTAAAAGCATGGGGGAGTATATATTTGTAAATGGGTGAAGGAGGGTGACAAAATCTCTATGAAAGGAGCCCTCCTCTCCCTTGTTCAACATCTTTGTAGCATCATAAATGCACATAGACGCTATGGGAAACAACAGACAAATGATACATGTAACATCCATGAGAATGGAATACAAATATGCAAGAGAATGACAAAATGCTAAAGAACACTATATTTCGAAGCAATAGCTCACACAACATTTGTGTACAGAATGACCTCAGAATGCTAGTAATAGCATGCGTATAGTTTCGTCTGACAGTTAGAGAAGAAGCTGTTGAAGACCACAAGTGCTTGGAGATCCGAACCATCAACCCTTGCAGCTAACCTACACACCCCTCTAGGTCACTGCTACTAACCTGCATGGTTATGCAATAACACATGGCAGTCATGGTGGACTGTACGAACCACACATGCACATCCTCGGACTGAAGTAAGATGCCTTACATGGTGCAAAGTGTATGTGCAACAATCATTTTAAGCATAGCCTTGGCAGAGAACCAGGTGTGGTAAGTTAAATCTCACCCTTCACTTAGTACACAAGAATTACAAAGCATCTGATTCTAAAAACATTCAGAAAATCATTCACCCTCTATAGTCACAATGCTTGTTTGAACGTCCTTTGTTATTTCTCTTGCCTGTCCAAAAGCATCCCCACATTTCGGACATTTTCGATGTTGCCTATCCAAAAGCATCTAGCATTTTGGACATCTCTCATCTTTATTCTGCCAGGCCCTTCCACAACCATCGTCGTAGTTCTACTCTTCATCTGAACTAGAAATGTACTGAACAAGTGCAACAATGCCACCCACCTTGCTCAATCCCACATCACTGCTCTTAGGTAACTCTATCTGCAATTGCATCATCACTCCACTCGAACCAGCAGCTGGCAGCCATCTCTAACTGCCTCTTCTGCATGAACATCTTCAATCTTTGATCCTACTCCAGATCCACTGTAACGGATGTGGCTTGGATCTTTCCACTACCTGCTGTTCAGGCCACTGCTTCATGGGTAATACTTCATCTATCCATGCACCCGGTGGTAATTGTTGCTGCCATCGTTCCTGTGCCATTGCAGGTCTTTGAATCACCATCGCCTCATAGGAAGGGGGATCCGGCAACCCAAGAAAAAGGGTGTGCTTATTATAATACTTCCACAAAAACTTATCCGCCTCTTTCCACCAAGGAGGGCGAGGAGGTAGTGACAAACTGAAAGAATGGGTGCACAATTCCAACCAGAGTCAAAGTGAACGCCTCTGCCACTTCAATGCATCTATTCTTTTGCTGTTGTGAAGAACGGCTTCCACAATGCCTTCTGCCAGCTCTTCATATTTGGCTTGCCAATCCTCCTCAAAAAATCTGCATTGACTCTGCAACCACTCCTTTTTCCTTATCTGCACCACCACCACCACCACCAAAAGAAGTACTAGACCCCTTTGGTCCAGAACTAGTCGGCAACTATGGACCCCATTGCTGACTGGAGCCCGCACCAATTCCCGCATCTTTGTCCATCTTGGGTTGTCGTTCGTGTGGAACACCACTTGTATGCGAAGGAGTCGAGGGTGCAAGGGGAGATACCACCCCCTGGCGAAGGTGAGGCTTCTTCCTCTATTGCTTCGTAGCCACTTTGCCAGTAAATCCCTCAGCTTCATCCTATGCAAACCCCTCAGGTGCAAGAGTAAGCAGTCGACCATCGAGGCACTCCAGATGTAGGGGGAACAGAATCTCCAGGACCTGCCCAATCTTGGAATTCATTGCCTGCTTCTTATCTACTGAGGTCGCCACTCGTAAAGCCTCTGCATGAATCTGCTCCTTCAGGATTCGAGCCCATGGCGCCGCCCTCTCCTCAGCAACTGCGATCATCCCTCGAGTCTGAGGAGTGATGGTGTATGTTTTTGGCCTGCAAGAACACCAACTCGAGTATCCAGCAATACAGGTCCCTCATCTAAGCATCTGAACACCCACTCAGCTTGTACTCGCCCCTAGTAGGAGCTCCAAACTCTGCCTCCATCACCGCCGGTGTACACGTTGATTGCACAATCATTCCTCCATCCATAGGCAAAAAGAGATGCTGATGAATCTATTGCACTGTCAACTCTTGATGCTCATCCAAGAACTCCACATGAAATCCTACTGCCAACTGTTGGCAAAGCACCGATGTTGATGTATTAACAACACCCTCTGCCAATCAATACTGCTGAAACTTCCAATCCGTAGTAGATGGAGGTGAGCTTCAATCGACTGGGAATCAATATACACCAATGGAAGAAGAGGAAGAAATTGAGCATGAGCCATTCCCATGGCGAGGCGAAGGAGAAGAAAAGAGATAACAAGGAATGCAGATGAGAGCTGGAAGGTGAATGCACTCAAGAGAACTGCAAGTGCGATGAAGAGAAAGCAGCAAGCAACTGGTACATGCAAACAATTACTCAAGAGTTGTAATTCAAATTACCAATATCCCGCCCTTATGACAGTGAGTTTCATGGCGGCTAGGCTAGGACCTCTTTGAAGACTACTGTCATCATGCTGTGAACCCTTCTACCATGTGTCCTCATGCAATAGCTCTGCCACCTCTACCTCAACCCAGGAAATCTGCACCTCATTAGAGATGGGGAATGGGCACTGAAGACTGCCGTCATGATGGTATGGACGAAGCCGAAACCCATTAACTGGATGTGGAAGTACATGCCCTTGCAAATTCACAAGATAAAATGATGTCAATCCGCAATCATGAAAAACCCAGAATGGACCTGACCATCGCAATTTCAACTTCCCCGGCATTTTCCCAAGGTGAGTGTTGAACAAAAGAACCAGTTGCCCGCACTTAAAAGATTTCTTCTTGGAAGCCAAATCCGCCCTTCGTTTGCGCCGTGCTTGAACCTCCAAGGTGAGATAAAAGCTCTCTAGTCACAAATCATCCAATTGGTCTAGAACATCCAACCGGAATACCATAGAGTCCTATGGAAGAAGCCTGTCCTCCACCGCAATCCTCAGACTCGGAACAATATGCTCGATCGACGTGATTGCTTCCAACCCAAATGCCAACTTAAAAGGAGTCAACCTCATGGCCACCTTGAATGATGTGTGGTACGCCGATAATGCTGCCAAACAGATAATAGGGGAAAGACTTGTTGTGAATCACCATATAAAAAGAATTCATCCACTTGATGACTTTGTTGACAAAGTGAGTCCCCCTATCCACTGACAATCTCAATTGGACACCCGAACTGAGTGAACACATCATAGTAAAGGCACTTTGTGATCGATTTTGTGGTATTGTCCCACAAGGCCCAAGCTTCCACACATTTGGTACAATAATCCGTGGCTACCAGGGTGTAGCAATTCCTTGTGCGGGCAGCTGCAGGCTTGAATGGACCCATGAAATCTAGTTCCCATTTCTGGAATGGCTCTAGAGGCAAGATGGGATTAAGTGGCATGCGGTCTCGATCAGTGGGTTGTCCCAACCGTTAGCAAAGGTCGCAACTTTTTGCAAACCATCGAGCATCCTTCTACATGATTGGCCACCATAACCCTGCCTGCAAAACTTTCTTTGCGGTGACTTTGCCTGCAAAATGACCACCCAAAACCCCACAATGGGCTTCCATTAGCACTACCTCCTACTCATGAGGTGGAACACACCGCAATAGCGCCTCAGTCAGGTCTCGTTGGTACAACTTTCCCAGGACTACTTCAAATTTCAAAGTCATATTCCTGCAAGAGCAACACCCATCGTGCCAATTGGCCCATAAGACTTTGCTACTTCACCAAATATAACGATGTAGAATGATCAACATGGAAGACAAACGGTTGGCCCAATAAATAATGGTGAAATTTCTTGACAGAATAGATCATGCCCAGTCCTTCCCGCTCTGTGATAGAATAATTTTTTTTGGCCATTGAGAGCCATCGGCTTGCATAGTAGACTGGGTGATACCATTTATTCGCATCTCCCTGCATCAAGATGCTCCCAATAGCTCTATCCAAGGCATCCATGAACACATGAAAATTCTTCTCCTAATCTAGAGACAGTAGCACCAGTGCTCTGGAAAGCTGAATCTTTAGCTACTAGTACACTTGGTCACACTCTGCGGTCCACACAAATGCCTTCCGTTCCACATGTGCTAATGCATTCAAGGGAATCGCCATGTGAGCCAAGAACCATAGATGTCTGCCATGGCATCAAATTTGGCCCAAGAATTGCAAGCATTCCTTAGGCGTTGGTGGTGCCAGGGCTTGCATAATTAATGCCACTTTGTCCAGATCCACCGCAATTCCTTCTGCCGAGATCACATGCCCTAGGAGTTAGCCGCTGTGGACTGCGAATGTGCATTTCATCGGATTCAGACTAAAGGAGACTTCCTTGCATCATTGGAAGCATTTTCGCAAGTGCTCCAGGTGCTCATCGAATGTGCCGAAAACACTGAGGTCATCCAAGAAAATCCACATGAAATCTGTCAAATAGGACCTGAAGATCTCCTGCATTGCCTGCTGAAAAGTCGAGGGAGCATTCCGCAATCTGAACCACATGACTGTGCAGACATAGACCCCCCATGATGTGATGAATGCTGTTTTGGGTTGGTCTTCCGGAGCCATTCGGATTTGGTTGTACCTGCTATATCCATCCAAGAAGGAGTACACCTCATGCCCCGCCACTTCATCGCGCATAGAATCCATATAGGGCAAGGGAAATGAATTAGGTACTGTGGCCGCATTCAGCTTGCGGTAGTTGACACAAATCCACAATTTCTTATTTTTCTTTGGCACAATGACAATCGGGGAAATCCACTCTGGATTTTCAATCGATGCGATGAATCCCACATGTAACAAGCGCTCCAATTCTTCACGCACTTGCTTGGCCACATGCGGATTCATATGATACCTCTGTATCTTCGTCAGAGTGACATCTAGTTTAAGGTTGACCTGGTGCTGGCAAGATTTTGGATCCAGACCCTTCATATCCGCATAGTCCTAGGTGAACACATTAGAAAATTCTTGCAAGAGGGCAATCAATTCGCTGTAGAATTCAGTTGTCAACAAAGTGCTGACTTTGACTGGTTTAGATGCACCATCCGCGCTCCGAGATATCTAGAGCATCTTCCTGAACTTGCATGACTTTGCTCATCCGTTCTTCGAATTCCCTCTCCTATTGCAAGAGATCCCATATATCCAATTCTGCTATTACTTGCTGGGGCTCATACTCCTCCTCTAGAATAGGGCTGGCCACATCTGCTAGGAAACTTTGATGCATGTAATTGTCCATAAAGCCTTCCACATCGATGGTGAAGATAGGAACCAACCCCGGATTTTGCTATGAAAGGCTTCCTCCTCATCATCCTCCAATTCGTTTGCCATGTTCACTGTCTCAGCCAACACTGGTCAGACCGCATCTGCCAATGGTGCCGCCACTCCCATTGTGACCTGCACTTTCTTCTTTCCTCTTTGTAGTGAAATGACGTTCTGCTCCCAATTTTGCTTGACTTTTGCTTGCCGCAACCAAGGCCTACCCAAAAGAATGCTATACTCTGGGGTTGCGGCTTCCATGTTGAGCACCACAAAGGACACCAGGAATGATGCCCACCACCTCCAGAACAATGGCCCGCAAGATTTCGAGTGGTTGAACCCAACGGTGATCAGCCATGTGGACTAAGAATGGCGCCGGCTTCTAAGACATCCATCCCATTTCTTGGCAGGTCTTCAAAGTGACAATATTGACCCCCGAACTGCCATCTACCAGCACCTGAGCAAAAGTACGACCTTGTGCCTTTGGGAAAATCATCGAAATTCTCATGTCGGTCAAAGGAACTGCCAGAACTAGGCATGAATCAACTTGAGATAGCTCCACCCTTTTGATTCAGACTCCCTGTGCAAGGAATGCAACAATTGCTAGTGAAATCCCAGAACTAGATTAAGCAATCTGCCCAATGAAATTTGGATAGGAGCCTCCAAAATGCACTCCAACCCCAGCTCCCTTTGCGGAGAATTTGCCCACCTCTTGGCTTGGTTAGCGACCAACAATGGAGTTGCTTCGACCGCCTTCGAACCATTTCCTAGTAAGTGTAACTTGAACTTGGCTTGAGTCTCCTCCTCTAATTGAACAATTGGTTCCGCAAACTGCACCTTACGTGCCTCACTCGATGTCGTTGCGGGCTCTAGCAAAGACATCAATGGTGGCTCCTTCATCACCAACTCGTAGACTTGGGGTCGAATGTGTTCCTAAGCTGACCAATCCAACAGCTTGTCACTGTTCTTAGGAGTCGGTCCTCGTAGCTTGCTACCAGCACGGGTGATTATGCTAATCTTCGGGCACACCAACGGATCATCATCAACAATGTGTACCATCGAACTACTGAGCATTTTCCCAAACATCTTTTGCCGCTCTGCATGTGCTGATCCCATTCCTGAGCCTCCAGGCAGTCTTTCTACCAATGGCCTTCGCCCAAGCAAAACAGGCAGGTTTTTAGTCGATTTTGACCACAACCCCCACCACCATGTCCACGTCCATGGCCACTGCCGCCTCCACCTCGTTGGAACATTTGTTGCTGGGATTGGAATGCTTGCTCTACTGCGGTTCTTCTTGCACAAAAGACGCAGCTACATCTTGCTATTGACCAAGTGCTCTCTGGCCACGCCCATTGTAGTGGCATCCCATCGTGTTGTGTGTATTAGTCAAGCGAATTGCGCACCAATTCGCATTAAAAGCACACTCAATTACGAAGTGACCAGGATTGCGGTAGTGGATGCACCATATACCCATCAAGCCTTTAGGTACGGATCCTTCTCCGAAAGCCACTAGCGTGCCCTTACCCCCTTTAGAGGCTCTCTGGGTCTTCGTCTCTACTTCCAAGTCAGAATCCTCTGCACTGATACCTTCAGATCTTTCGTCCGAACTGGTCACATCCGAATCTTCCTCACTATCATCTGACTTCTTTGATTTTGACATTTTCTTCTTGGTTTTACTCTTCACGGATTTGTGGTTCTTGGATGTCCTCCCGTGCAACGATTCCCCCGGTCACACTACTTGCACCATGACCACCACGAGCATTGTCTACATCCGATCCACTATGGCCAATGCCATCCGCAGATCCCGTGACAGGCCCTGAAATGAAGTAGTCATTGAGTACCTCCTAAGTAGGGCTTTGAGCCATAGGCACACATTGCAAGAGTAAATTGAATTTGGATGCATAAACTTCCACATCCTGATTGCCTTGCTCCATGCTATGCAATCTCTCTAGAGATTGCGGAATCGTTTTTTCTTGACGAAACCACCTCAAGAATGCATCGTGGGCCACATCATATGTGGCAAAATGGTTCACTGCATATTCTACTAACTAGCGTGCCACCTTACCCGATAAACTTGACTCAAAAACTTCCTCTTATTGGAGCGGTGCCATAGCTCCCGGATTGTTGATCCCATACACCTTTTCAAACATCTAGACATGCGCATCGGGGTCATCCGACTTTTTCCCTGAAAACTTGCCATACTTGACGTTACCCGCCACAATCGTAGGAGCTGCTACAGCCATCACAACACCTCCAACATTTGGTGCCCCTCCAGGCGGCCTTCCATGATCGAAGAGATTGCGAGAACCCGCCAAAACTGCAGTTGGAGATGAAGATGCACTCAGCATTCGACGTGCATCAATCGAGACCCATACTTGCAGCCTTGGCAATGAAACTGACTGAGTAGGTGGACTCTGATGCCAATTGACCCCTCTCGGAGCTTCTGGTAGACTGCTCAAGATCACTATTGTGCTGCTGCAGCCACATCATCGGTATCAAGGGATCAGGAGGTCCTTGCGAGCATGTGCGCATGCATGCTTACTACTCTAGGAAGATAACGACCGCAAAATGTGTTGCCATGACCATCAGATAAGGTTCTTCAGTGGAATTTCCACACTAACTCAACTGTAAGCAGGGTGCTGGGGGTCAGATCACATCCGATCGAGTTCATCTTGAAATCCACGGATGTGCCTCCTTAATGCAGCAATCTCCTCTCGAGTGAGTGCAACTATCTGCAAACCTCCATGTGAAGTGCCTCCGCAATGATGGCAAGGAGCAGATGACATGAGCGCTCAATTGCTGCTCAATTGCCCGATCGTGAATTCCTTGCATGATGGTAAGAATGCGCATCATGATTACCAATGTGTAGCATCATAAATGCGCACAGATGCTATGGGAAACAACAGACAAACGATATGTGTAACATCCACGAGAATAGAATACAGATATGCAAGAGAATGACAAAACGCTGAAGAACACTGTATTTTGGAGCAATAGCTCGCACAACATCTGTGTATAGAATGACCTTAGAATGCTAGTAATAGCATGCATACAGAACCGACTGACAGTTATCGAAGCAGCCATTGAAGACCACAACCACTTGGAGATATGAACCGTCAACCCTTGTGGCTAACCTACCCTCGCACACCCTCTAGGTCACTGCTGTTAACCCGCATGGTTATGCAATAACAATCTCTTCCACCATTGAACCTCATACTTCTATAGCTCTGTCTCTTCAAGCCTCTTCCATGATCCCTTTCTCTCCCTCTTGTAGATATCCTCTTATGTAGACTCTTTAGTCCATATCTCTCTAGTTCATTCTCTTTCTATGAGTAGTCTTGGAGCTCGCGCTCCCTGTTGTATGTATGAAACCTCTTTTCTCCCTTTTATTTATAGTATTTGAGTTGCATTTAAGAGGAGTCTCACTCTATTGGTAACGGTCACTTCAGGTTCTCTCTCTTGAGTGTCTCTTTCCTTTTTCCATTGCTCTCTCTTCCAAAGTCTTCAAAAGTGTTGTCTATTCGGCCGCTCATTGCATATACATGGTTTATCCATTTCTTGAGCCATGAAGGGAGCTCTTACTACTCTCCTAGGCAACATATATGGGACTTGGATCGTTGATGAAGTTTGAGCATGGAGGGAGTATTCTCCCAGGTCGGCATCAATAGACGGAGTAGATGTTTTTCATGATGGTTTGACCCCTATCAGTAATTTGCTCATAGCTTTTTGCTCAGTGCTCCGATTTTGATGAAACTTATATTACTACAAAGCTCTCTTTAAGATGCACAATCCTATGTATTTATTTGTGTATT
The DNA here is from genome assembly GCF_047967505.1 of Dipteris shenzhenensis. Lineage (NCBI taxonomy): Eukaryota > Viridiplantae > Streptophyta > Polypodiopsida > Gleicheniales > Dipteridaceae > Dipteris > Dipteris shenzhenensis. The sequence goes on from NC_141619.1 coordinate 18,756,995, forward strand.
AGATGTCAAACCAAAAATCTAGGACTCTTTTTGTGTGACTAATTATTTTCAAGACATTTTTTACCTCCCTTCCAGTAAAATGGCCATATCTTTTCAACCGCTTCTCTGTTTCTTACAAAACTCACATCAAAGTGAAGCCCAATTCAAGATGCATCTTTATATGTGTTTGAATCTTTGATATTATGTCTCTGCTAGAAGTTATAGGCCTCTATGCTTGATGATAGTTTGCAGAGTGTTTTGAGCTACTTGTTGTAAAGGTATCTATGAAGGAGGTTCAATGTTTCCCCAGAACCTACCCATCCGATCCCTTCAAACTCTGTGATATGTATCAAATCATGTCATATTGATCCACAAGATCTTCTTTTAACAATGTATCGCTCTTCTCTTTGGCACAGACTGGCTTGGGGAGATTATGGCTTTTGCTGATCCTTTCCTTCTCCCTACGCTAGAGTACAACATCACTTGGGATGTTACTATCTTCATTCTTATCTAAGGGAGGAAAGTGTGGTGTGGTCTCTTGGCATGAAAGTTTTATTTTATTTCCCCTTTCCCAATGATAAAGATCTCCGTCATCACTAAGTTTGAAAGTAGTAAGAAGCTAAGAGGTGCGGGAATTTTTATTTCCCCCAACTTCATGTCACATATTTTGGTGGAGACGTCGGGTACCTTTGGTATTGGATTCATCCCACCTTACTAAACGGTCTTGGGTGTAGAGGATTGCATGCTATGCCTAGTATAGGTATGTGTTTTCCTATGTGATAGAGAGGATGCCTGGAAGAACTCCGTTAGAAGAGATTGCAGCCTATATAAGAGAGCTAGAAGATTGTGAAGGCGATGCTCAAGCTATTCGCATGGTCATCATGATCATATCCTTTATGTTTGAACTATTGAATTTGTTGGTGAATCGACAGCGCCATCAAGCACAATGATAGATTGGGGTTTAATTCATGCATTAGCAGCTTGGTGTGAAGAAGAGTTGAGTCTTTGGGTGGTTTTTGACCATAACAGTGGAGTGGTGATTCTCAATGCTTTCAAATTCTTTTGCTATGCAAATGATGAAGAGTATAATATCTTGAAGCTATTATGTGCACTTCCAATCGTGAGAAGGGTGATTCTTGAATGCATGTTATACACAATGTCTTCATGGTGCTGGTTGGTCCCTTATTTTTGAAGATTTGGTTAAGGATAACATTGTGGAGGCTTTTGTGCAAGTGGTTATGCATAATAAGTTGGTCTTGGTATACTAAGGCTCTGTGAGAGCTTGTTTTGATCTTGCTTGGGATATTGTTTGGATCTTGGTGCTTCCTTTTTGTGTTTCATCGTGGTGAAGATTCTAGTGTTTTGAAGGATCTAAGGGAAAGACCTGAAGTCTTATCTTTGCGATGTTGTCAAGGATGCCGGCTTTCTAGATGGTCCATGAAGGATTGGGCGAAGATTTTCTTAAAGGTGTAGCCTTGAGTTGGCATGAGGCCTTGCCGGACTCTACCAAGGAGGACTAGGACAGTTGTGCCTACAATGAAGCAGATATTTGGGGCCGTGGAGTCGCCAAATGCTTTGATGTTGTAGTTGGACCGGTTCTATCAAGGAGAGGGTGAGATGGTCTCTGCATTGGCAATTCGATATGAAGATTTATGGACAAAATATGAAAGGGCAGCTTTGCGAGCTGTGGCATCTACATCATCGGCCCCTCAAAGTCTCTCAGGGATGAAGCACTTAAAGATGAGCAAATTTGTGATGGATTTGGAGCCTCGTCTTTGCTCAAAAGTAACGAGTAAAGATCCAACAACATATGTGGAGGCACTCCACGTTGCGATCAAGAAAGAAGCTTCTTTACAGATCGAATCCTCTTTTGTATCTTCACCAGCTTCAACTTCTAAGGTGGAGCTAATGGGAACACCTCAAGTACCAAAGTCCTCTGAGTTAGATCATACTATCTCTCAATTGGTGTCAGAGTTCATTTATTTATAATTATGGCCACTTGCTATGAATGTAATGAAAAAGGTCACTATTTCCCTGAGTATCCTAGATTGAGAAAGAAAGAAGAAAAACCAATATCCTTGATAGAACCTTCTTCAGGAGATGAGAAAAGAGAGGTAATGATGGCTAAACGAGGGCTTGGTAAAGCAAAAGAAGAAGAGAAAAGTAAGTAAGAAGTAGATGAGGAACATCAGGAAGAGGAATGCCATAGTAAGAAAAAGAAGGCATCTAGAAGGAGAATTAGCCAGTCAGACTTTCCTTTAGGACAAGGCATTGGAAGCTATGACTTGTTGTCCGACCTTTAAAAAAGGAGGCTCATATCATCTTTGGTCAATTACTTACTTTGCCTCCAAAACTACGGAAAGAATGGGGAAAGCTAGCAAGCACAAGGGTGTCATAGAAGAAAAAGAAGAAAAGTGCCATTCATGTTGTTCAAAAGGTAGATATAGATGTTGGTGATGATGTACCTTTGGTTGATGTGATCATTGATGGTCAAGTGATTTTTAATGTGATCATTGATGGAGGTGCATCCATTAATCTCATGAGTGAGAAGACCAAGATAGATGCTGATTTAATACTCTATCCTTATCGCATCAAATTGGCTGGACAACACTAGGGTAAAGATCTTGGGAGTTGTGAAGAATCTAGAAGTGGATGTATGTGGAATTTCTGTGCAGACTACTTTTCAAGTGATCCCTACCAAGCTAGATGCACGTGCCTATCCATTGATTCTGGGGCTATGCACGGTGAAAGCTATTCAAAAGTGTGATACTCAGGAATTGCTTTATAAGAAGATGTGCTACAACATAAGAAGCCACAAAAAGGAAGTTGTTAAGGAGGAGTCTTCAACATCAGAGAGTTTGAACCCATGAAGAAGAAGAGATAGTGTATAGCTCCTAGGAGTCCAACTCAAAGTCTGAGATGGAAGGAGTGGCTTGTCTTGGTGCTAATCGGTGGGAGGAGCCAAGGAGGAAACAAGGTGATGGTACAAGAGGATCCTACAGAGACACTTCATGTGGAGGATGTGGAGCACACTGAACGACGCCAACGCAATGAAAAGCTTCTTTGTGATTCTCTATCAAATAGTGAGAAGCTATAGTACTTGGATATGTTAGATGATTTCCCATATCTCTTTACAACAAGCTATTCACAGGTTCGGACCAGTCTTGCTTGTGGAGCACAGGATTGAGTTGAAGGCAGAAAGCAAGCCGATTGTGCAATGCTTAAGGCGATTGGGGCTGAGGCACTAAAGAAAGAGGTAATGCAACTACTTGAGGCTGGATTCATCTTTCCTGTTGATGATTTAGAATGGATATCTCCTATAGTTGTCACATTAAAGAAAGGAAGTAAGTGGTGGGTTTGGCCTTTGAATGCATGCACTAAGAGGGATCATTTTCCTTTGCCATTCCAATATGGAATACCAGACCAAGTAGCAGGGCATGAGATGTATTCTATATGTGATGGGTATTCTAGGTACTTTCAAATTCGCATTCGGGAGGAAGATCAAAGAAGACATCATTTGTCACACCTTGGGGAGTCTTTGCTTATAGAGTGATGCCTTTTGGACTGACCAATACACCAGCTACATTTCAAAGGTTCATGAGTCAAGTGCTTGAGCCTTACTTGGGAAAGTTCATAAGGGTTATTTTGGATGATTTTGCATTTATTCTCGGTGCATAGATCATATGGAGACGTTAAAGATGGCCTTAGCTAGGATTGATGAAGAAAAAGAGTGTCTAAATCCTAGCAAGTGTCATTTGGCTCAAACAAAAGTAGTTTTATTTGGGCATATTGTGTCTAAAGAAGGCTTGCAAATGGATCCTGACAAGGTTCAAGCAATCACATCATTGCAAAATCTTGATAGTGTATTGGTGTTTACAAAATTCTAGGAAAGAGCAAGTATTATCAACACTTTTGTGATGTTTTCAAAGATAGTGCATCCAATGAACTTGTTGAGAAGAAAAGGAGTTTCTTTCCAATGGGGTGTGGAGCAACATGAGTATTTTTAATAAATTAAGAAGGCCATGAGTAAGGGCCCAATATTGAAGCCCCCTAATTGGTCCCAAGACTTTTTTGTAAATCCAAATGTATCTTTGCATTCAGTTGCTGCTGTATTACCACAAAAAGGAGAGGCAGGTAGAATGCAACCCATCTATTATGCCAGCCGCTGATAGCTTACAAAGGTGAAAACAAGGTATGAAGAAATGGAGCAACAAGCTCTTTCTTTGGTGTTTTCAGTCAGAAAGTTTCACTCCTATTTATTGCCTTGACCATTCTTCTTTCTTACCTCTCAGTTTGTATTAGCATATCTAGTTTGCAAGCCAAATCCTGAAGGGAGATTTACAAAATGGTTGTTAGAGCTGCTCGAGTTCCCTTTCTCTTTTATCACTGAAAATACCACTAGGTCCACTATGGCAGATTTACTTACAAGACAGGAGGATCTAGGAGAAGAAAGAAATGTAAGGAGGATATTAAGGATGAAAGGGAGACACCACCAATAGCTTTGGTCTTGTATTTTGATGGGGCTTTTAGTCCTTCATGCCAACAAGGAACGGAGGGGATAGTCTTGGTGAATTTTGAAGGTCAAGAGGTATGGACAAGAGGACGAGCTTCCAAGTATCACAACTAATAATGTAGCTGAGTATAATGCTTTGACTCTTAGTTTGGAGGGTTGTCTTCAAAGTCAAGTTAAAGAATTGAAAGTAAGAGGAGATCCTCAGCTTATTATAAAGAAAATGCAAGGGCATTACAAGTCAATAAGTCCTCATTTGAAGGAGCTTAATCAAAAGGATATGGCACTATGTAGTCAGTTTGATTTTTGCAAGTTCGTTCATATAAATAGAAAAGAAAATCAAAGGGTAGATGAGTTAGCTACTCAAGCCATTGTAGTACAAGATGGGGGGGTGGTTTTTTTTGTAGACACTAGATGGCCAAAACTGTAAGATGTTCAACAATATGTAGAAGAAGGAATGTTTCCTCAAGGGCTAACTCCACAACAAAAGTAGAGATTGGTAAGGAAGGCTTGCCCCTATACTATTGTTGATGACATTCTTTATAAATTGGGAAAAGATAAGGTGCTCCGTCGGGTGGTCCATCCCACGAAAACTAGGAGAATCATAGAAATGTGTCATGATTGCTTTGGTTATTTTGCTTCAGCAAGCACAACTAGGAGAATTCTTAATGCATGTTACTTTTGGCCACGCCTTCTTAGGACTGATGGGGTGTGGCTCTACCCACTCTTCATCTCTTGGACATTCCTCTTTGTCATCTCCATTCCTTGGATTTTGATCAAAATATGCATGTACCATTTTGTGCATTACATCATCTTTCTCATGATTGCTTTGTATAAGTTTAGATTCATGTTCTTGCACTTCCCTCATGCTTCTTCTCCTTTTTTCTCATGATTTTTATGTTAACAGGGTTGGGTACCCTGCATTCGTGTTCGTATTAAATAGGTTGCAATGCAAAGGTGAACGTTTCTGCTTGAAACTCTTGCCACACTCGGAAGTATTCTCAATGCTTGTCCTAAAAGGAACTCTCTCTCTCTCTCTCTCTCTCTCTCATTTTGTATTACAGATTCCAGGAAAAGTTGATCAAGGACATTCTGTATATAGATAGACATGGAAAACAGTAAATCATATCTCATTTACTTTTCAAAAACATTCACGTAATACATTCTTGATTCTAGGAGACGATCCCTCTCTCATACATTGTGTGTTACATACTTGTAGTTACAGCCGATCTCCAAAAGTTACACCCTTACAATTGTATCCTTTCTAATCATACATACTTTTTCCCCTTATTCGGGTGGTCGTTTTCCTATGCTAACATTTTATAGCAAAAATTGATAGTTTTAATTCAATTGTGATTCGTGGGGTCGATGACGTAATTTAAAATGTTGCCATTCCTTTTGGTTCTTTTTCACCACCCATACCTCCTCGTTGAATTGCACATGTGCTTGCAATTCAAAATGCCCATGGTCTTGAATATGCTTATTAGCAATTTGTATGGCACCCTTACATCTTGCACATTAACATAATCAAGTAGGTGATCACATTAATTTTGGCATTGCTCTTCCACATTTGTGGCACTTGACATGTCTGTAAATCGATCATTTTTTAGAGATAAATATTTTTTATAAAGTATTCAAAACTAACATTTTTAAAGCATTTATCTATCATAGAAACTAACGTTTTCACCCAAAAAACTCGAAACCAAAAACCCTAATCATAAAAATATCTAGATTTGTATACTAAACCCTTGAAATGAGCATTAATGCAAAACTATTGTCAAGATAATCATTTAAAAGATGAAATCATACATATATGGGGTATATAATCATCGATAAAACTATGAAAAATGATAGTTATACCAAAATTTTCAAGTATAATAGCCCTTTTCAAGGGTCCAATCCTAGACCGATGAATTTCATTTTCATCTAGATTTTTATGTTAGGGCATGCTAGGGCCATGGAAAGTTGAATCTTTATTAATCTTCCCGATTAAAGGACTCATTATTGTGAGAGATATTTAGGACAATACAAATTATTATCCTATGGTTCCATGAGACATTTATCCGTTTATCCCAACAAGTTTTCCATAGGCTAAGCACATAGAGTGGACGCATACAAACAATGGTATGCGTGCGCAATTCCCCTATACCATTGGAATTTGTTTAGCCATTCAAAACCCTCTAGTATTGATGTCATTCCACACTTTAAGTAATAAGTTTGTCAAATCCTATGTCCTTATGTTCAATACAACATAGTATTCAATTAGCTATCTTATGCATCCACCCTCTCCCCTCAATCCTCAAACACGGTATCATAGCCAATCATGCTCTATCCATTGTGAGCAAGTGCAAACCCTTGCTATTATTAAGGCACACACCCTTACACTTGTCAAGGCATAATCCCTCTTTCTTGATGAAATTTTAACTCTTGTTTAGCTCACCTTGTAGAGCTCTTCTTCCTCTTTGATTTGGTTAAGAAAGTTCTCCATTCCACCTTATGGAGCTCTAGTTATCCTCTTTTGAGACATTATGTGTTCTTGTGTTTTAGAGATGAGAGAGAGATGGATTTTTCCTTTGTGACACTTTTGTAAGATTTTTTCAAATGAGAAGATCTATCGTGGACGTTTCATGATTGGTTTGTTAATCAGGTAGAGCAATGCCTACTATGAGAGTGCTCTCAACGGAAGCAAGAATGGAAGAAGGAGAGAGAGAGAGAGAGAGAGACAGAGAGCCACACAAGTTTTGGTGGGTGCAGAACACCCTAATCTTCTTTTTTATTCATTTATATATGTGTTTGAGTATTGTACATAACTGGGGTAAAGGCACAGTGACCTTTAACCCCCACAACCTCCCACTTAAAGGACAATGTGCCTTTAAGGGAGAACAACTAGTGAGCATACTATCCAATGCCCATCAATACATGACAATACTCAAACCGTTGACTAGGTAGACTCTTCGTCAGCATATCTACAGGGTTATCATCTGTATGAACCTTGACAAGCTCTACGCGCTTGTCCTCAAGTACCTCCCTGATGAAATGGTAGCTGACCTCAATGTGTTTGGTCTTTTCATGAAAGACCGGATTTCGTGCTAGCTGAATAGCACTCATGGAATCACTATGCAATGTCGGTACACCTATATGAATCCCCAAATCTCCCACTAGCCGATCAAGCCATATAGCCTCCTTGCAACCCTCTGTGGCTACAACATACTCAGCCTCTGTGGTAGACAAAGCAACGCACTTCTGTGCGCGAGATATCCACGACACTGCACCACCTGCAAAGATGAACACATAACTAGAAGTGGATCTCCTACTATCCACATGCCCTGCATAGTCTGAATCTATGTACCCAAGTACACGCATGTCTCCTTTACTAAAGCAGATGCACATCTCCTTGGTACCCTTCATGTACCTCATGATGCACTTAACTGCCTCGCAATGCCTCTTTCTTGGATTAGCCATATACCAGCTAACAACTCCCACTACAAATGCAATGTCTGGTCTAGTAGCTATCATAGCATACATAAGACTCCCAACTGCTGATGCATAAGGAACCTTGGCCATCATGGCCCTCTCCTCATCTAATTTGGGACTATCTATGTGACACAGTTTCACATATGGAAGCAATGGAGTACTCACTGCCTTCCCCCCTCCATATTGAAATGCTGCAATACTTTTGTAACATACTCTTTTTGTGAAAGCCAAAGGAGTTTCCTACTCTGATCACGTGTGATGCGCATACCAAGAATATGACCTGCAAGTCCCAAATCCTTCATATCAAAGGCCTCATGCAACTTAGCCTTTAATGCATCTAGCTCATAAGTATTCTTGCTAGCCAATAGCATATCATCCACATATAGTGCCAAGATTATCAGGCTATTATCCTTAGCCCTTTTAGTGTAGAGGCAGTGATTAATTTCACTCCTTCTAAAACCCTGGGACCAAATGAAAGCATCAAACTTTTGATATTATTCTCTAGGCGCTTGCTTAAGACCACAGAGACTCTTCTTCAGCTTGCAAACTAAATGCTCTTTGCCCTTTTCTTCAAAGCCTTTCGGCTGCACCATGTAAATTTCCTCATGCAATCCCCATGCAAGAAAGCTGTCTTGACATCCATCTGCATAAGCTCCATATCCTTTGATGCCACTAGTCCAAGCATGCATCTAAGTGTGGTCATCTTCACAACCGGAGAGAATATCTCATCAAAGTCCACACCCTTCTGTTGCTTGAACCCTTTAGCGACCAAACGGGCCTTGTACCTAGGCACATCATCACCTGTGACCTTCATTTTGTAGACCCATTTACATGGCAATGCTTTCTTTCCATGTGGCAAAGAAACCAAGTCCCAAGTCTTATTCTTCATAAGTGAACTCATCTCTGATTGCATAGCATACTCCCACTTGCGTTGATCCTCACGCATCATAGCCTCTTTGTAGAAGAAGGCTCCCCGCAATCAGTAAGCATCACATAGTCTACCCCTGGAACAAACCTATTAGGCAATCTAGACACTCTAGATGATCTTCTCAAGGGCATTTCAGCTTGTTGTCCCACCTGCATATATCAGCCACATTTGGCTCATCATTTCCACCAATAGATGATCCATCATCTACCCTTGATTGTATACCTGTGGGAGTACTTGGTGGTACCATTTCTTGCACATTTGGTGCATGCACAGCTTGCTGTCTATCAACATATGCAGGTGGATTCACATCTTGGAAAGTGATTCTCCTCATTTCCATATCCCTCATGGGTGCCTTATGCATCTTCTTCTCATTGAAGACTACATCATGGCTGCATATGATCTTCTTTGCTTCTGGATCCTAGAGACGATAGGCCATCTCTCCACTTTAACCATAACCCAGAAAGATGTATTTCCTAGACTTAGGATCTAGCTTCTTTCGAAGCTCTTTTGGCACATGTGCATATGCCTCACACCCAAATATATGCAAATGAGAGTAAGAGGGCTTCTTGCCACTCCATGCCTCTTCAGGAATACGACCATCCAAACTCTTACTAGGTGATTTATTGATCACATGCACTGCAGTCTTCATTGCCTCAGCCCAAAAACCACCATAAAGACTTGCATTGGAAAGCATGCATTGCAACGTTTCTTGAATGGTATGGTTCATCTTTTCTGCAACTGGATTTTGCTCTAGAGTACGAGGGGATGTGAGCTCCCTCTTAATCCCACGTGTATCACAGAAATGATGAAAGTCATGAGAGAGATACTCTCCACCAATTGTCAGTTCGTAGGCATTTAAGCGTTCTACCTGACTGATTCTCAACCAAGGCCAACCATTTCTGAAATACCTGGAACACATCACTCTTCTGAGCTATAGCATAAGCCCACACTTTCCTAGTTGCATCATCAATGAATGTCACATAGTATTCAGCCCCGTCTAATGACCGTGTAGGCATGGGACCACATACATCTGAATGCACCAAATCAAGCTTTTCAAACTCTTTCTTTCCCCTTCTTTTATGGGCTGATTTAGTCTGCTTCCCATAGAGATAGTGCTCACAAAATTCAAAATCAGAGAAACTCAAATGCGGTACATAACCCAAATGGCATAAGAGTTTCATTCCATTCTGGCTCATGTGCCCCAACCTGCAATGCCAGAAAAAAGTGCTTGGCTGCTCGGTTATTGCAACAACATAATCAAATACCCCTGATACATGTAAGGGATACAAAGTCCCACACTTGGCACCCCTGGCCAAAAGCATAGAGCCCTTCTGAATTTTCCAACTCTGAAAGCCAAAAGTGGTGTGAAAACCAGCATCATCTAGCTGACCCACTGAAATAAGACTCTTGGTCAACTTAGGCACATGTCTCACATGTTTCAAAATAAATGCAGACCCATTTGCAAAAGAAAACTTTATGTCACCTACTCCCACTATGTCACATGCATAGTCATTTCCAAGATGCACACAACTTGTCTTTCCACTGTCATAAGTGGAGAACCATTCCCTATGGGGAGTAACATGGAATGAAGCACCAGAATCCAAAATCCAATCCTGGGAATATGCATCATCTGAAGTGGTAAGCAACTCTGCAGATAAACTAGACATGAAGAGAACGTCATTGTCACTATCATGTGTGACTGCATTGATCTCCTCGATCTTCACTTTTCCTTTGTCCTCCCTTGGACTCTCTTCCTTTTGATTTGCACCCCAATTTGCATTCTTTTTCTTATCCTTTTGCTCTCTTTTCAACTTGTAGCAATCCTTTTTCATATGGCCCTTCTTGCCACAGTGGTAACACTCAATGTTCTGTGCCCTGGATTTGCTACGAGACTTCCCTCTTTCTTGGGACCTCCCCCTGAACTGTGATCTACCCCTTTGCACATTTAAGGCTGCATCCTGCTTGTTGCTGTCCATAGACTTCCGTCTAATCTCCTCGACCAACAAGCTACCCACAACATCATCAAATTTCAGTACTCCACCACGTGCAGAGTTACTGACAGCTATACGGAAGGTATCCCATGAGGATGGCAATGAACATAAGAGAAATATTGCCTTAGTCTCCGCATCAAAATTCATCTTCTAAGCCTGAAGCTGGCTGAAAATAATATTTAATTCATTCAAGTGAGAAGCAATGGAGACCCCTTCCTTCATCCACAGCTCAAACAACCTCTTCATGAGGTAAACTTTATTAGAGGCAGTTTCCTTTTCATAAGTGGCACACAGTTTCTTCCATAAATCTTTCGTAGTCTGCTCATTTACTACTGTGAAATAAACTGACTTTGCAAGATAAAGTCTAATAGTAGATTTTGCTAATGCATATAACTCATTTCAATCATCCTCAGACATATTTGCAGGCTTAGCTTCAATCCCTGCCAAGGGTTTAATCTGCTTCTTTTGAATAAGCACATCCCTTATTTGTTCTTTCCACAAAGAAAAGTTTGTCCCATCAAACTTTTTAATGCTGAAAAACTCCTTTTCAGACATGGAAGAGGATGCCATGATGCCAATAAAGCAAAATCCCAAATGCTATTGCCTACAAGAGAGAATCACACCAAATACCAGGTGCACCCAAATGTGTATGCCACAATAGAATGAAATATCACCAAAACTCATGTCTCAAAGCATCTGACTCATGTGCATATACTATGAAAAGAAAATGCCAACTACAATGGCAATCCAAAATGCCAATAAGTGCCAAATGACTCAAGCATAGACACCGTCCACTGGCATATGCATTAATAATATCTCATCCAAGAGAGCATAGCACTATCAGTGCATCACTTGCAATGTGTCAAAGCTGTCCCTCAGCATAAAATAGCATCCATGTGCAAAGCGTCCATAAAAATAGCATCCCACAAGGCAATTTGGGCCTATCAACGCATCCAATAAGGACCACAAAGCATCCAAATGGCCTATAAATCATCCACTGCAACCCAATGCACACCACGAATGAGCGCACACTGCTCAAACTCTGCAACTAGAGTGATCTACATAAGGTATGCTCAAGAAATCATAGTCCCACGGTAATGACCGCTACTGAAAGTAGAACCTGAGATGCCTCAAAACATGGGCGCCATTGCATATTGGACTCAGCAAGAAAATCTGCAAATATCTCTCTTCTGCCGGAACTCCAAAATCCCAACCGGTGAGTGAGAAATTGGAGTCAACACTTATCCACTGCCATGTGGCATAAATCTAAGGTTTCAAAACCTTAGAATGCAAAATGCATAACAAAAAGACGAAATCGAATACACAGAGATCTATAACTCTGAAAATCCTCCACCGAATCGTGTAAGAATTGACAGGTAGGGGTTTTTAGGTGTCCGGAACGCAATGGGACAGACGGTTTTGGAAACCGTTGTCTCAATCACTGGGTCCAACACACGGATTGAAAAACGTTTTTGGAAACAGAGCTGTTTGTAAACTCCACCGGAGTACGAATGATGAGCAACATAGAAGTTTTAGGACCTCCTGAGTCCACCGGAACTAACAGATCTGCAAATGGTTGCTCCAAACTTAAGTTCCAACACTCGGGCAGAAAAACGCAGAAACTGATACAGTGAGTCAAAAATCCAATGAAATGATTCCAGATTCAAGAATGAAGGTGTTTCCAAGCTCTTGAAGTGAAGTGGACACCAAAAGCAAGCAATAGCTGCCTCTACAAGTCAATACGGAGTCTCTGTCATCGAACGGAACAGGGAAAAGCTCAAAAAACGACTTTTTCTTTGAAAACACTTAAGAGGCTCTCAAAACCACTTCGCAAAACCAAAGTGACTTTTCCAAAGGTTCCTCCAAGGTCTCTACACACTCAGATGCAAGTAAAGTCACCCACAAAGCTTCCCACAGAGCTTCTCCTTCCTCCACTAAGATGCTGAGCTTCCAAGCATCACACATGCTCAGCTAGATCACCCGGGCTCTGATACCAGTTGAGAGTGCTCTCAACGGAAGCAAGAACGGAAGAAGGAGAGAGAGAGAGAGAGAGAGAGAGAGAGAGAGAGAGAGACAAAGACAGAGACAGAGAGCCACACAAGTTTTGGTGGGTGCAGAACACCCTAATCTTCTTTTTTATTCATTTATATATGTGTTTGAGTATTGTGCATAACCGGGGTAAAGGCACAGTGACCTTTAACCCCCACATACTAGTCTACATAGAAAATGAATGGGTTGCCCAAAAGATAGTACCAAAATTTTTGAATATTGTACACTTTCCCAAAGATTCCCTTTCATTTGTTTAAAAGTTATCTCCATCGTTGAGAAAATTCATAATGCATAATAGATGGGAAAATCAAAGAATTCTTACGTGGTTGAGCCAAAATGGACCCAATTGCCATCTTGGATGCATGCATGCACATGTAAATGGAAGATGGGGTAGCTTCTTGAGGATGGGTTTTATGGCCATATCTTGGATGCTTGGAATGCTTTGTCTCATTCTTTGTTCCACTTGAATTTTGTATTCTTTCTTGTGAGTTGATGAACGGGCACAACCACATCGGCAAATTTTTTAATGAACTACTTACACACACACACACTAAGGAACCCCATGAATGCACATACTTTCTTCAAGTTATGCGGATCTTTTAGCTCCGGTATGGAATTAATTTTTTACTTTTGAATCATGATGCCTTCACTTGAGATTGTGTGTCCAGCAAGACTGCTGAGACATGCAAAACAACATTTGAAGGGGTTGATGGAGATTTCTACCTTCTAGCCATTTGGAATACATTCTATAGACACTCCATGTGCACGTGCTTCATACTATATATGGAGAAATCATCCAAACAAATTGTTACCAATTTGTTTGATGACTTCCTAGAAAATTTCCACCATGAAGCACTAGAATGTGGTGGTGCATTCTTCAACTTGAATGATACTCCCCATTTGGTGATGAGTGTCATGTTCTCTTGGTATTTTCTTCAATGATCATGATTCGATTGTACCCATTGTATCCATTCATGAACAAATACATCTCACTTCCTACTACTTTGTCCAGGATGCTATCCATGAATAGTTACATGAATTGGTCATTGATCATCCATTCATTGAATTTTAGTAGTCTACACAAACTCTCAATTTGCCATATTTTTGTGGCACAATCATGATTGGGAATAGCCAAGCGAATCGATCGACCTCGTAATGAAGCTACCTTTAGAACTTGGTCAATTTCAGCCTTCATCAACTTGGCATAATTGGGATTCATTTGGTACCTTAGTTGTGTCAAATTGGCTTGGCATCTAGATTGAGGGGAATTTGGTGTTATGTCAAATTTTGTGGTACCTCCTCAAATCCATGTACCCTCATGCAATCACATCTTTGTACTCTCAAAAAACTTCTCAGGCTTTCTTGAGGAATTTGTTATCACTAGATGATGTCAATTGTTGAGCTTTGTCAATTGTTGAGCTTTGAGTGTTTATTACTTTTGTCTTTGATGGAAGAGACTTCCACATCTAGAAATGAAGAATCAAAGACATTGTTTGTGGGAAGGAATTTGTGCTCAATTGTCGATGCTTTCTGATAATGAAATGTTCTCTATGGCTAAGAACTAGAGTCCTCAAGTGAACCCTTTCCCATATGTATTAAGGTTCACCACCGGCGACAAATCTGTGGCTATGAATAAGAATTAGTAGGTATAGTGCATAGTTTTAGTTGTCTTTTTTTCACACTTCCATAGCCCCTTTGGCCGAGGGCTCACAATTTTCACCTCATTATAATTGTTGGGTCAAAGGTTACAGAGGAGTGCCTACTTTTCACCATCCATCTCATCAAAATACTTTTGGCCATTTGATTGACCTAGCGATTCCTCTACCCTTTGAGGGAGAATTCAAGAACGTTCCTGGTTTGTGGTTTAGATTAAAAAACTAGCTTTGACTTGTTAGGAATATATTTCATGTTCTCTTAAGAGGAGCTCCCCATGTTGTTGTTGGAGCTGGAGTTGGAGGAGCTGTAGAGTCCAGCAGCTCAAGCGTGAGAGAAAGACATCCCCATGCTTTGCTGCCTACTAGCAATTGAACATTGTAGTTGACCTGCAAGACCTACCAAGACTAGTTAGCTTGGTTTGGCTCACAAACGAAGCTCAAGAACAAGGGAGAATGCAGCTTGTGTCTGACAAGGTGTCTAGTCATTCCTTTCCAACACTTGAAGGATGGGCTAGAATCCCACCTTTCATCGACTTGGGGCTGGCATTTGACTGCCAGGGAGCCCTACTGAGCCAGCCCTCATCCTCCATGGTGCCTCTCCAATTGCCTGCTAGTGGTGTTGGGTCAGCGCCACTAGTTGGGTTTCCCGAAGTGGAGCAATGACAGCTTTGAGGACCTCCCCGCGCTAGTGGTAGTGCTGAAATCTCAACAAGCCCCTGCCCAGCCAACATTTCCAGAAATGCAGCCCCGTGAAGCCTCATGGAGGTTTGAGCGTCTCTTTAAGGCACCTCAGTGCACTTTTTGCAGGCTCTTACAGCCAATCCCATAGCCCTCATACTATTTGGGCCAATGAGGAGCTTTGGGCATTGCAAGGCTAGAGCTGCAATGCCAGCCCAACATTCTCAGCTAGCCCTAGCCTGTGAGAGTTGATTCCGAGCGGGACTGGGAGATCCCCACTACTAGCATGTGCGGGGAAGCTCTCTTAGGTGGTTGGGGCATTTGCTCACCCGAGCTGGCTGCCCGTCCTTAGGAAGCGCAAGATGTCTATCAGTCTCAACCGCCCTTCCCGTACGATTCCATACGATAGTGCCGCTTCTAGATGGCCATGTGTGTGTGGGTGGGTGTCGTGGGAAAAGAGGCACTAGATGGCCATGTGTGGGTGTGTGTTGTGGGAAACCAGTCCCATAAAGCAGGGGAGTCGCTCTCCAATTGTCTCCCCAAAAAAGAAGATGCAGAAAATCTATGGCGCTGTTTCTGTCTGTAGTTTCTCCTCCTTTATCATCGGTATCGGGCGTAGCTTATCTTGCGCGGGCGCCGCTGTCCTTGGTGCGAAGCCAACGACCCATCGCAGGATGTTGCCCGCCTGCACTTCTCAATTGCTCGGTCAGAGATATGGAAATCGAATTTGATAAGCATCAGGATCACCTTACTACTCTAGATTGGTTCCATCAAACAAGCCTTACCAGGAACTTTGACTGTTTTCCTCACAGCATGAATGAGGAGATCCTTCTTCAGCTCGGTCCGCATACGAATGTTGCTACCTATGCTTCGCTTTTGAGGCTTTGCACCAATGCCAAAGCTCTCTCTCAGGGTAAACGCGTACATGCCCACATGAGAGGTCGTGGCTACGCGGGCAACAGATTTCTTAGCAACCTTCTTGTCGAAATGTACAGCAAGTGTGGAAGTCTGGAGAGTGCACGGTCTGTGTTCTACACTACAATATGTCGGAATATGTACTCGTGGTCTATCATGATCGCCGCGTGTGCCCAGAACGAGCAGGGCAACGAGGCACTACAACTGTTTTGTGAAATGCAGGCCGAAGGCTTCGAGCCAAGCAAGGTCACCTTAACCTGCGTTCTGGATGCGTGTGCCAGTGTGGCAGTCTTAGGGGAGGGTCGAGAGATCCATGCTTCTATTGTTGGCCACGGGTGGGAATCTGATGTCATTGTGGGGACAGCCCTCGTCAATATGTATGGTAAGTGCGCAAGCCTGGATGATTCCAGGGCTGTGTTTGCGGGGATGCTACCGGGAGATGTTGTCTCTTGGACTGCTACGATCACTGCTTGTGCCCAGAATGGGCATGGGAATGACGCCCTACAACTCTTAGATCAAATGCAGGCCGAAGGCATCAAGCCAAACAATATCACCTTCATCTCCGTTTTGGATGCATGTGGCAATGTGGCAGCCTTAGAAGTGGGTCAAGACATCCATGCTGCTATCGTTGGCAATGGAGGCGACTCTGATGTTGTTGTGCGAAATTCACTTGTTGATATGTACGGCAAGTGCAGTAGCCTGGATGATTCTAGGACTGTGTTTGCAGAGATGCCAATCAGGAACGTGGTCTCATGGAATGCCATGATCGGGGCCTGTGCTCAAAACAGGCATGGCAAGGAGGCCCTGCAACTGTCTTTTCAAATGCAGGCCGAAGGCTTCAATCCTAACACGGTCACTTTCATCTGCATTTTAGATACATGTGCCAATGTAGCAGCCCTAGAAGAGGGTCAAATGATCCATGCTATTATTGTCGGGGATGGATGGGAGTCCGATGTTGTGGTGGGAACAGCCCTTGTCAATATGTATGGCAAGTGTGGGAGCCTGGAGGATGCCAGTTGTGTGTTTGTAGAGATACCTCTGCGAAATGTGGTCTCGTGGAATGCCATGATCACAGCTCATGCCCGAAATGGGTATGGCCAAAAGGCCCTACAATTGTTTCGTCAAATGCAGGCTGAAGGCACCAAGCCAAATGAGATAAGCTTTGTCTGCGTCTTGGATGTGTGTGCCAGCTTGGCAGCCTTAGAAGAGGGTCGCAAGGTGCATGCTACTATTGTTGGCAATGGATGGGAGCTGGATGTTATTGCAGGGACAGCCCTTGTTAACATGTATGGCAAGTGCAGCAGCCTGGATGATTCAAGGGCTGTGTTTATAGAGATGCCACTGCGGGATGTGGTCTCCTGGAATGCTATGATTGCAGCATGTGCTCAGAATGGGGATGGCAAGGAGGCCTTAGAACTGTTTGGTCAAATACAAGAAGGTGTGAAGCCAGACATGATCACCTTTATCTGCATTTTGGATGCATGTGCCAGTGTGGCAGCCCTAGAAGAGGGTCGAGAGATCCATGCCACGATTGTTGGTGACAGGTGTGGGCTGGATGTTGTGGAGGAGACAGCCCTTGTGAATATGTATGGCAAATGTGGGAGCTTGGATGATTCAAGGGCTGTGTTTGCTGATATGCCACTGGAGGATGTTGCCTCCTGGAATGCCATGCTTGCAGCCTGTGCCCAGAATGGGCACGGGCACGAGGCCTTACAACTGTTTGATCAACTGCAGGGCAAAGGTGTGAAGCCAGATAAGATCACCTTTATCTGCATTCTTACTGCATGCAGTCATACAGGCCTTGTCGGTGGTGATGGGAGGCGATACTTTGCCTCGATGAATAGAGACCATGGCATAACCCCCTCAGTGGAGCATTATGTTTGCATGATTGATCTTCTTGGGCGACAAGGACTCTTGGAAGAGGCAGAGAGCTTGATCATCAGCATGCCATTTGAACATGTCAATTCAGCATGGTTGAGCTTGCTTTCATCATGCAGAATTCACAGTGATGTGCAGCGGGCTGGGCGTGCTGCAAATTTTGTTTCAGATTTGTTTCCACAGAAGTCTTCACCATATGTGTTGTTAGCAGAAATCCATGCTAACATAGGTAATTCAAAGATTACTGCAATGATCAACAATGTTATGAAGAGGCAAGTAGTGTGATTGCATGAGCTTGTTGTCAAAGAGACGTCACTTGCAGAGTTTTGAGTGGGGCAGGATAGAGGCAGCGTATGTCCCTTGCACAAATGCAGCACTTTATGGTGTTGATGAAAAAGGAAAAAGAGATACATTGGTATTAAAGCTGAAAGCTGGCTATTTGTTTTGGGCTGAATTCCACTCCTCCAGGAAAAGTTGGCATCATGACTAGCATTCTATGGTCCACAACATCTTCTCTTGCCAAAAGTATATCGGGGGATGCTAATTGTCTCCCTAAGGTGATAGTTTGGTGACAATGTCGTCTCACACCCGATAAAATGTTATGCTGGTTAAGATTTTCTCTCTTTAATGTAAGGATGGAAATCCTTTACCTATATCAAAAGCATTCTTTCGGATTTCACTCGATGCACATATGTATGTACAAGCATGTGCTCGAGAAGTGAAGCCCATGCTTTCCTCGCCCTTGACAAAGTAAACCATTTGAGATCGAAACATTACATAAACGAGCAGTAGGAAAACCTGATTGAAATGCAAGAAGCTCTGGAGTTCCCCTACAACTATACAATAAATAATCTCAGGTGAGAACCTACTTTGGACACTACAGCTCAACAGAGCTCAACAAAGAAATGCACAAAAGCAACTGCACGGATGAGTCAGGTCCTATATACACCATGTTGAAGCGAATGCCACCAAAGTTGGCATGAGATAAGGTGACAAAAGCTACGTTTGACCTTCAAGGCACTGGTTCCAAAGGGGATATGATGTACAAGACAAGTGCAACATTTTGAAGATATGACAGCATTAGCGTCCCTTGTTTAACGTTTGCAGCAGGAGTGGGGGATGGGGTCCTTTGATGACAATTAGACTTGAATTATTATCAAACTCAAAATTTGACGTGTTCTAAACTAAGCTAGTGTGTTACATATCTAGAGAAACCTCTTGGAGAACAATATTTACATATAAGGTTTTAAAATTTCTAGGATCTAAAGAATCATAGTGAAAGGAACTTGGTTGATGTAAACATGGACCTTTTGCTTTCAAAACATGTGCTATCACTCATTATGCTATTTGTGGTAGTTGTTTGGGTGGGGGGGTGTGTGCGTGCTACGGCAACAGCTTCGTTTTGGGATAGCTACCTTGTAATATAAAACATTCAACGTTTTCACCCAAAAAAAAGAGTGTGTGTGTGTGTGTGTGTGTATGAGAGAGAGAGAGAGAGAGAGAGAGAGAGAGAGGAGACATATATTTGCGGTCATTGAGGGAGTACAGAATTGAGAGTATTTGGCACGAGTTCAAAAGAAAAACATTGAACTAATGGTCAAAAATTGATGGTCTTATTTCATAAGTCGATTGATGATCACATGGGCTGCAGTGACAGCTAGTAGAACGCTCTTCCTTGAAGAAGAGGTTGCTGCTTTGCTGTCCACTTCTCAGGCAGATATTTCTTCTCAGGGAAGAGGCCATGACCCTGAAGGTTGTTGTTGTACATAGCTGTTTATTCTCCTATAAATATATGTAAATATGACTGTTCATATCAAATGCTTTACACTTAATGTTCAGGAGATGTGTGACAGTAGGAAATGGAAATCTGTGTGGTTGTATATCAATAGATTTCAGCCTGACATAGTGGCATTACATGAACACAATCAACATGTCTATGCAGGAAAGATAGGTCATTATTGTAGCTATGATATCTTCTATGCTGGGGAGCACTCTTTCTCAAGTGTAGTCTTTCTGATCAAGCATAAGCTTCAGTCAGTTATTGCTTTAAATGACAATCAAGGCAGATGGATTATTCTTCAATGCATCATTCAAGGCGAGGTGTTTGAATTTGCTTCTGTCTATGCACCTCAATCTTCTTGGGATAGAACTACAATTTAGGATCCACATGCTCTGCATAGTCTGAATCTATGTACCTAAGTACACGCATGTCTCCTCTACCAAAGCAGATGCAACTAGTTTGCAGTGGCTATTGCTTCTGCCCAATACTGATTCGGAAGATGCTTTTCACTAGATCCACTTCTGGTTATGTGCTCACCTTTGCAGGTGGTACAGTGTCGTGGATGTCTCGCGCACAGAAGTGCGTTGCTTTATCTACCACAGAGGTTGAGTATGTTGCAGCCACAGAGGGTTGCAAGGAGGCTATATGACTTGATCGGCTAGTGGGAGATTTGGGGATTCATACAGATGTACCAACATTGCATAGTGATTCCATGAGTGTTATTCAGCTAGCACGGAATTCGGTCTTTCATGCAAAGACCAAACACATTGAGGTCAGGTCCCATTTCATCAGGGAGGTACTTGAGGACAAGTGCATAGAGCTTGTCAAGGTTAATATAGATGATAACCCTGCAGATATACTGACAAAGAGTCTACCTAGTCAGCGGTTTGAGTATTGTCGTGTATTGATGGGCATTGGATAGTATGCTCACTGGTTGTTCTCCCTTAAAAGCACATTGTCCTTCAAGTGGCAGGTTGTGGGGGTTAAAGGTCGCTGTGCCTTTACCCCGGTTATGTACAATACTCAAACACATACATAAATGAATGAAAAAAGAAGATTAGGGTGTTCTGCACCCACCAAAAACTTGTGTGCTCTCTGTTTCTCTCTCTCCTTCTTCCATTCTGCTTCCGTTGAGAGCACTCTCAACTCTTGCCTAAAATTGTAGCAACTTTAGACAAAGTGGTTTGCCCACCGCGGCCTAACGGTAACTCTAATTGATTTTGCGTTCTCTGGGATACTGATAATCCCACACCGGAGTCTTATTCAGTCACGATGAACAATGTTGACATGGGAAGTGCATTTTATAAATTGAAATGGGGATTATTTGCAGGGGCTTGCTTTGAATGTAAAAAATTTGGGCACATGGCTTCGCAGTGTCCAATGAGTCAGCATAAAATGCCTCCTACTACTTTGCCTGCTCAGATGCTCAATAAGGATGCTCCTGCCTCTATTGGGAATAAAAATAAAGGTAATAGATAGTTTTTTGTGATTCAGGATAAAGGCAAAGCCCCAGTTGTTTCAAATGGGAGTGCTTCTTCTCCTTCGCTTCCCACTATTCAATCCTCAGCAAAAGGATAAAAAACTCCAATTGATGGATGGCAAAGTCCAAGAAAAGTTATTTCTGTTCGACAACCTCCATCCCCTCGCACTTGGAATGATGCATCTTCTAGTGGAAACTTTCCAGAGGTCAACTCAGGAATTAGAATCACATGAGCTGCAGTGACAGCTAGCAGAACCATCTTCCCTAAAGAAGAGGTTGCTGCATTGCTGTCTAATCCTCATGCTGATGTTTCTTCTCAAGGAAGAGGCCCTGACCCTGAGGTAGAAATGCAGGGTTGACATCCTGAAGGTTGCTGCTGTACATAACTATTTTTTTTCTATAAAAATCTGTAAATATGCTTGCTCATATCAAATGCTTTACATTAAATGTTCAGGGGATGTGCGACAGTAGGAAATGGAAATCTGTGTGGCTGTATATCAATCGATTTTAGCCTGATATAGTGGCATTACAAGAACACAATCAACATGTCTATGTAGGAAAGACAGGTCATTACTGCGGCTACAATATCTTTTATGCTGGGGGGCACTCTTTCTCAGGTGTAGTCATTTTGATTAAGCATGAGCTTCAGCCAGTTATTGCTTTAAATGATAATCAAGGCAGATGGATTATTCTTCAATGCGTCATTCAAGCGCGGTGTTTGAATTTTCTTCTATATATGCACCTCAATCTTCTCGGGATAGAAGTGCAATTTGGGATGCCATGCAATGATATCCATGGGGATATCATGCATTTATATGTGGGGATTTCAATAATGCTCCGCAATAGGGTGACAATACATCAGGAAACACTCATATGTTAACCTCTGAAAGGCATGCATGGTCTCAATTACTGATTCATCTTGATTTGGTTGATCTTTTGAAGGAATTGTAGCCTTTGTCACTTGGATACACCTTTCAACATAATGCCCTTTCTTCTTATCAGGCACGTCTGGATCGCTGGTATAGTGTAGCTTCGCAACAAAATGATGATTTTACATGCAAAATGTGGGTTGACTATGTCTTTGTGCATTCAGATCATGCACAGATCATGCACCATTATGGTTGAGGCTATCTTTTCATGATATGCTAGATGATAGACTGCCTCAAAGGCGACATCTGATTGTGAACAATAGCTATTTGCAGCACGTTGCTTTCAAGGCAATGGTTATTGAAGCCTATCAATCTCTGTTTTTTCAGAGCCACTTTGACATTGATAATGCATGGGATTCTTTTGTTTCCAAAATGCAAGTTGTAATTAGAGGTTATGGCAAGTCTTACATGAAGACTCTGAGGGAAACTGTTGCTCGGGCTAAAATGACTTGCCAAGACCTCACTGAACTCAGTCACTTTCGTCCTTTGTCCTTGCATGAGCAAACAACACTATGCCAAGCTAAACATTGTCTCCAAATCAATGATCACAGGAAACTTGCTAAATGGGAGACCAGAGCAAGACAAAGAGCTTTCACAGATAAAGGTTGTTCTTCCAAACAATTTTTTAAAAGGTTGCATCATGAGATTAAAAACAAACATTTGCAGGGTGCTTATGCCTGATGGTTCATGGACTACATCATGGTCACAACTTGCTTCTGTCTGTGTACATCATTTCTCTCAGCAGTTTGGTTATGCAGATCCTCCCTCACAGCAGGTTTTGTCTGCAAGAAATTTACTTTTACAACATGTTTCTCCTATTATCTCCACTACTCAAGCTTTGGAATTGGAGGAACCTTTTACTGAAGGGGAATTGTCGGATGCAATCAAATCCTATGGTAGATGGAAATCTCCAAGATGGGATGGTCTTACAGTTGAGTTTTTTAAAGAATATTGGCCTCTTTGAAGCATACTTTGCTGCATATGGTGAATTCTGCTTAGCAAAATCAGAAAATGCTAGACACATGGAAGAGAGGTCTTGTTAAACTCCTTCCAAAAAAGCAAATTTGTGAATCTTTGGCTGATTGGAGACCTATCACGCTTATGCCAGTCATTTACAAATTTAGTACCAAAATGATTGTTGATCAAATAAAAGACTATTTGCATGATGGGTTTCATCCTGCGCAATATGGTTTTATTCCTCGTAGGCATATCACAAACAACATTGCTAATGCCTATGTTGGAATAAAATGTGCCAAATATATGCAGCAGGATGTTTTGCTATTGCAAGTTGATATTGCCAAAGCTTTTGATACTATTCAGTGGGACTTTATTTCACAAACAATGCAGCCTTGGTATTTGGCACAAAAATGTAGCAAGTTATCAATTGGCTATATCAAGATAGTAAAACTGCCTGCATACTTTCAGGGGATATTTCTACACCTTGGACTCTTGGTTGTTCTGTTTGGCAAGGCTGTCCCCTCAGTGCTTTACTATTTGCCATAGCCACTCATCCAATGCTTCAATATATGGACCACCTTTTGGACACTGGCATGTTGCATGGATTCGAAATTCCTGGCAACCGTAGCATGATTGCTCAAGCATATGCTGATGACTCTTTCTTTACCCCGAAAAATACTCAGAGCGATCTCTCCTTGATTATGCAGGCCCTTTCCACATATGGCTTAGCTATTGGTTTTCATGTGAATTTTTAGAAATCCAAGCTATTGTTGTTGCATGCTAAAGATTGGCATAATCTTTTGTGACCTGGGGAAATTGTTCCCCCTTCTCAATTGATTCGACATCTTGGCTATCCTCTAGGTTGGGGGCTCACTCGTTCTCAACAAATTGATTGGGTGCTCACAAAGCTGAGGAAAAAACTTGAATATTGGAAGCTTGCAACTTGGCCATTATATGTTCGTTTGTGAATAACACAATCCATTTTGTTAGCATACATACAATTCTATCTGCCCCTCATCATGTTTACTAAGGCAGATCTGGTTTCCATTATGTTTGCTATCATGGAGATTTTTTGGCGTTCAAAAATGGCAAGAAAAGTCTCAGATTACTCTCTATGCATCGTCTCTGTTCTCCAAAGATGCACGGGGGTTTGAACATACAGGGGGAAAATGATGTTGCAGTTTATGCAAGGGGATCAGCCTTGGGCTTTCATGGTACACTCTCTTTTGTTGCATATTGATAGTTATGCTTTTGGGCATTGGCAGCCTACTACACAGTGGGATTTTCTATTTGGCTCTATTCAAGGCAAGATCAGAGGCTGCCCTTTTGTCTCTTGTTTGCTTCTTGATTGGAAGCATATTTTATCCCACTTGGAATGGAATGGTAGGGATTCTTTGTTGGGAAATTCCTTGATTGGTCCAAAGTATTCCACCCTCCTTTGGCTATACAAGAACCCACGCGTTCTTATTTTATATCTTTCAAAGGTATTGCTTCTGTAGCAGATGTACTTCAGGATGATGGCACTCTTTTATAATTTTCTGCGGCTGCTAGCAAGTATGGTTTGGGAGCTCATTATCGCCCTTTATGGCACAAAATTTCAAAAATGCTTCAACCTTTCTTGCCGGTACCTCGCGTTTGGAACTTCAGGATAGGCTTGAGGATTGGACTCTCCATTCTTCCTCTTCTTCAACCCGTCCTTTGAAGTTGTCACATATCACAGTGCCTTCTCTGCATAAAGTGTTGTTACCTTCGTCTTGGGTTTCTGACAAAGCCAATTGTGTTTGGCATATGGATCGCCGATCAAAGTGGTGGAGAAAGCGGCTGCATCTCCTTTGGCATTATAAAGTCCCTCTTTGGCAACAGCTTTTCCTTTGGCAAGTCCTACTTGGCATTTTTCCATCTGGGCAGTTACTCGCACATAGACATATTGCCCTGGCTATTTGCCATAGATGTCTACATCCTGCTGAATCTATGCCTCACATTTTCTTGCATTGTACACATGTGATTTTCTTGCTCTCATTTGTCAGGGGCTTTGAGCAAGATTTCCTACTGTTACTTTTGGCAGGTTCTTCTGGTTATTTGGTTTTCATCCTGCTAGACAAGGTTTTGATTTATTTTTTGTTTGGGTGCACTACTGGGCTATGGATGGAAAGAAATCGTAGTTTTTGGTGACCCTACTTTTCCATCTTTCATTTTTTTCAAATGATCTCTGCAGCAATCGTTTTATGATTGCTTTCAGACTCATTTGATTGATCACGATGTATATATGGCTTATACTGAGATTTTCGGTTGAGTAGTAGTTACTCCGCTTTTGGAGTACCTATGAATGTAATTATTTTATAGCAATAAAATATTTCTTCTCACAAAAAAAAAAGTGTGTGTGTGTTTGGGGAGGGGGGAGTACACAATTGAGAGTATTTGGCACGAGTTCAAAAGACAATGTGTGTGTGTGTGTGTGTGTGTGCGCGCGCGCACGCGCGTGCGTGCGCGCGTGTGTGTGTGTGTGTAATTTGCCCCCACCTTGGGTTTCTGATAAGGCAAATTAACTCTAGCGCATGAATTGCCTAGTGAAGTGGTGGAGGAAGAGATTGCAGCAGCTTTGGAGATCCCAAGTTCCTCATGTTTTGTCCTAAACCCATACTTTTCCTGCTATTTTTTAGAAAGCAAGAGAATGTTACCACACATTATCTCTACATTTCTTGATGTCCTACAAGTAAAGAAAAATCATACACGTGTTTATAGCACTTCAGTTCTGATAGGGACTACCCCCATCATAGCATGTCAACTTTTGCATAATAGCTTTTTTTGTGGCGGGTGATGTTGGGGGTCTTTCCGTCAGGACAACTTTTAGCACGTAGACACATTGCTCCTTCTGTTTGTTGCCAATGTTTGGCTCCATAGGAATCTAAGCCTTATCTCCTTTGGTGTTGTCCACACACCAGAGACTTTTTTAGTCTGATTCAACTTTTTGAGTCTTATTCAACAACATTTGAGAACTAGATTTTCTATTGCTACCTTTGGCAAGCATTTTTGGCTTTTTGGGATTCACCCACACATACATGAGTTCGAGTTATTTTTCTTCTGGGTTTGTTACTGGGCACTGTGGACTCTATGGAAGGATTGAAATCATAGAGTCTTTGGTGATTCTACATTTTTCACTTTTCCTTTATTCAAACGCTCTCTGCAGACAACAAACTTTTTTGATTGTCTGCAGACTCATTGCATAGACTATGATGTATACTTGTCATATATCGACAGTTTTAGTTGATGTACTTTTGACTTTTGAGGGAAGCTACCATGTAATATAAAGCAACAAATCTTCACAAAAAAACTGTGAGAGAAATTCTAGGAGTAGGAGATTCTCATAACATGTTTAAAAAGGATTGGGTCCTATTAAAAAACCAAGCGCTATCATGGCAAATTTGGATTGCAAGGAATAGATATGCTCTAGATAATGGACAAGACAACCCCTCAAACTACATGGTTGCAATGGTTTGCCACAAGATAATTCTCCTAGCTTTCTACCTCGAAAGCCTTCCTATCATAGTAACTTTTCCCTTAGTGGTAAAGCGTTGTATAAGACCTTGCTATGGTGAAGCTAAAATAGCCTATCAAAATGCACGTATAATCCTATCAAAATTTTGCACTTGCCTTTGATATAGTTCATCTACATCCAAGTTGAAACTCCTCCAGAATCTCCGCAATGCTACCTTGTTCCTATGCTCAAGTTGGAAGTCTATTTCATCCTATTTCATCCAATTTAGAAACCACCATCAAAATCCAACTGCAAAAGACCACTCTTAAACTGTAAATAATAAAAAGGAAATGAGCTATAATTCCACAAATTGCTTTGAACATTAGGTCTATGAGGATTGATGTTGGCAATGAATACCATAAGAGAATTCAATTGGCTTGCCAACTTAGTCTTTTCTTGCATGGTCCTTGTCTTCAATTTCATCTACCTCTTTAATTGTTGGAAAATTTCATAAATATGGTCATCTAGGGTAGGAAGCTATTGGATTTTTCCTCTTGTTCAATCAATGTGCTCATTCTTTGGTGTAATCCTAATCAATGTGAGCCACTCACATGTAAAAGAAATGCAGAGCACTCATCGAAAGGAATATACATCAATGTATCCTAATAGTTCATGTTGCCATTTAGGTGAGAAAGTGTGAAATATGAGAGATTACCATGCATGAATTAGTCATGTGTACACTTAAGAATAGATGAAAAAAAGAAAGAAAATACACAATGGGTAGAATTGTTTATTCATATTCATGGGCATCGTGGCCCATCATCTTCTTTCAAACAAACATGATCTTGCAAATTGTGCATGTCTCTACATTTTATGTGTGAGAAGAACAATTGCCACACGGATAGAACATACATTGACCTTCATTCACTTGAACCTCCATTTCGGATGCAGAACTCCATCTTTATACTTCCAAGTCTCAAACTTCAAAAACTACCCTTGCAAATTCAAGAATGGTCCTACAAAATTCTTGCCACAAGGGCTGGACCAAGTCAATCGGTAGGTGGCCATGTGCTCGATATCTCATGAGTACCCGCATGCAGACTCCAAGCATGCAAGTGTCAAGACTTAACATTGCATTCGGACCTAGCCTGTACCAAGTCCTCATGATCCAATTCCTACAAGGAGCTCACTGTCCTTGGGTGGTTGGCACAAGATTATGGTGACATGGTAGAAGGGGATCCGAGGCATGGGCACAAAAGAGGTGAGAAAAGCCAAAGGTGTCTTTTCTTGCCTAGTGAGTGTATCATGGGGACATGAAAAGTGATGTAAAGTATCTTCGTAACTCAACCTACGCTTAACCCGAGGTTAACCATGGTTAAGTGTTATAATGGTTTAGCCGTGAGGGATTCGCTAGAGGAAGTGCACACTTCCTAGAAGTTCCTAGTGGCAAAGTCTAGGTGCACCACTAGGTCCTAGGGACAAGGCAAAGGCTCTAAAAGAGGGGTCTAAAAGTTGGGCCCAAGGACAACCAACGTTGTCCTTGGTATAGGGGTTAGGACTTTAATGAAGGGACAAATGGCAAGAAGGAGGTGCCATTTGTCATGCATGTGTATGCATGCCCTTCCCCCATCTTCCATCTCTCTCCCCTCACTCTCCAAGTGGTGTTGGACATTTTCAATTGTTGTGTAGTTTTTGAGCTGTTTCAGCTATTTCAAGCCTATTTTTAGCCGTTCTAAGCCTGTTTCAGCTATTATGTGCACTTCTATGAAGTGTCAGGAGCCATTTTTTATCTTTTTGAAAATTTTCGTACGAACTGTATGGACATCCATACGATTGTACGGAATCCGTACAAACATGTACGACTGCCTCCAACAGGTGCCCGGGGTTATCTTTTGCTATGTTGGACCTTTTTGCATGTGTTTATGCCTGCATGGTGGCTTCTGGAGCTGTTTTAGACCAGTGCAGGCTACTGGAAGAACTTTCCGTGCTGCTTTTGGCATGCTCTCTTAGGAGGACTCAAACGCAGATCCTGAGGCAGTCATTTCAGGGCAGATCTCTAGACTACACTTCACAGAATCCTCCAAAGTCCAAAAGGCAGCCACCTTTTTGAAGGGCAATGCGCTCTAATGGTGGACCAACCTCCTCTTGCAAGGCAGTCTGCAGAGCACCTACCACTTAGGTCGAATTCAAGCAGGTCTTCTCAACAGCATGGCTCACTGCCTCTTTTGAGGTAGATATCATGACTACCTGTGGATGCTGCAAATTGTAGGAATTTGGAGGACTACAATAAGAAGTTTTGGGAAGCCCTACTGCCAGTGAATTCTTACAGACATGTACCGTTGTCCAAGCAAATTGAAAGATATTGATGTGGGTTGCCAAAGGAGATTTGGGACTACTGCACAAAGACAAGGGTTTCCAATATGTCTCAGTTGGTTGAGAATGACACTACCGCTTATGCACTAATGCAAGGGAAAGTTTCTGTGTTCAAAGGAAGCTCACAAGAGACATCAAGGTCAAAGGGCAGCAAGATGGAATCCCCTAAGAAGTTCAGAAAGTTTTCACAGCCCATGAAGGCAAAGTTTGTTGGAGGACAAAGGCGAGTACCGACCCACATGTCTGATGAGAAAAACAAATTCTTTATGATGCCAAAAAGTGTTATATTTTCAAGGAGGAAGGCCACAAGGCCTTTGAATGCCAACATAAGAAGCATGGTTAACCTCAGGTTAAGCATAGCTTGAGTTAGGAAGATACTTTACATGTCCCCGTGACATACCCTCCTCTTAAAATAGCAAACTACCTAGGTTGCTACTACGAAAAAAGTACAGTGAAAGTAAAGTAATGCAAATAGGCAGAAATAGCCCATACCAAAATATACATCATCTGTAAGATCCAACCTGCAATGATAATATGGGCCAGGAGAGCTTGAGAGTCCATCCATACATCAATGCATCCTCTGTGTCGAGTGTCGCGAACACCCATCATGGTGGAGACCTCATGGTAGAAATACTGTCAGCAAGCAGCATCTTGGGTGAGACAATTGGTGCCACCAAGCGATCTCTAGATACATGAGCAGTCTGAATCAAGGAAGGGGAGGTGCTACCCTCCTCGCGAGCACCATGCAATAATCCAAATCTCTGCTCTGCTGAACCTGTAGGAGCCTGTACCGCAGTGGGCGCAAGCTCAAACAAACACGTTGAGATAGAGCTGTAAAATCTGAGGTGACTCTACTAGGTCACTCTCCTCCATCCACCTCGCATCCAGTGCAGGATAATTCTTGAACTTCACCAGGTAGTGACGGGAAACTCTACCTTTCACTTTTACTTCCATATGTGCCAAAATATGTTCCAGAACCAAGATTTCATCCAATTCTTCCACCTTGGGCTGATCCTCATGAAGCAGGTCAGCATGCACATCACCCTAGAAAGGCTTCAATAAACTCACATAAAAGGCATTGTGTATGGTCCAAGTGGCAAGTAGCTTTAGCCTGTACGCTACATCATTAATGCCTTCAAAACTCTTCTGATCAGTCCTCTTTTCCTCCTTGTGTTCACCTTACTCAGTAGGAGGGAACTTCCGGTTGTAATCGTTTGGCCGTGAGGGACTGGCTAGAGGAAGTGCACACTTCCTAGAAGTTCCTAGGGACAAAGTCTAGGCACCACTAGGTCTTAGGAGCAAGGCAAAGGCTCTAAAAGGGGGTCTAAAAGTGGGGCCCAAGAACAACCAACGTTGTCCTTAGTGGGACACGAAAAGTGATGTAAAGTATCTTCGTAACTCAACCTAACCCGGGGTTAACCATGGTTAAGTGTTGTAATGGTTTAGCCGTGAAGGACTGGCTAGAGGAAGTGCACACTTCCTAGAAGTTCATAGGGGCAAAGTCTACGTGCACCACTAGGTCTTAGGGGCAAGACAAAGGCTCTAAAAGAGTGGTCTAAAAGTTGGGCCCAAGGACAACCAACGTTGTTCTTGGTATGGGGGTTAGGACTTTAATGAAGGGGCAAATGGCAAGAAGGAGGTACCATTTGTCATGCATGTGTATGTATGCCCTTCCCCCACCTTCCATCTCTCTCCCCTCACTCTCCTAGAGGTGCTGGACATTTTCAGTCGTTCTTGTGCAGTTTTTGAGCTGTTTAAAACCTATTTTCAGCCATTTTAAGCTTGTTTCATCTATTCCGAGCTAGTACGCACTTCTAAGAAGTGTCGAGAGCCATTTTTCAACTGTCTGAAAATTTTCGTACGGACGTCCATACTGAATCCATACGGGCGTGTACGGCTGCCTCCAACAGGTGCCCAAGGTTGTCTTTTGCTGTGCTGGACCTTTTTACACATGTTTCTGGCCGCGTGGTGGCTTCTAGAACTATTTTGGACCAGTGCAAGCTACAGGAGGAGCTTTCCTTATTGCTTTTGGCATGCTCTCTTAGGAGGACTCAGGCATAGATCCCGAGGCAATCATTTCGGGGTAGATCTATGGACCACACCTTTCCTCTACAGCTCATTCTTGTTCACCCTCCTCTCCCTACCTTCATTTCTCTCTCATCCAGATTGCTGGAAGACACCTGCACCCTGCAGGGAGCCTGGACAGAGGATAGGTGCGAGGAAGGAGCTCGCCCCTTTGCCATAGACAGTGGGAATTGGTTCCAGGTTCTGTTTTTCCTTGTTCTTTCTTGTTTTGCAGCTTTTTGCAGTGCATGCGTGTTGTTTGCAGTCCTTTCAGGACTCCTACAGGTTCTAGCAAGCACCCAGAGGCAAGGGTGCTCCTGTGGAAGGCCTAAGGACAATGTGGATGCATGTGATAGCCTTGAGGTTGGCCTTGAGCTCAATTTGTTAGAGGTATGGATGCCTGAGTATGCCTTGCCAGTGGGAATTCTAGTGGTGCACTTGGATTAGGTGCCTTGAAGACAAGTAGAGGATTTGCAGAAAGGAACGGTGCAAGGTTGAACCCCTGTTGTAAAGCATTTCCATTCAGAAGCATTAAATAAATACCGTAAGGGGCGCCAAGGCATTTCGGGCTAGTGGGTGCACTGTGTACTATTTTCATTGAGCAGGGGCATTCTAGCCTCATCTTTGTTGTTGTTGAAGTTTGTTTCTAAGTTATTCTAAGTGATTGAAGTGACTAAAGCTTGCATTGTGGCCATTTATGAAGTTTATGACTGAGTAGAAGAAGATCACTGCCCTTTTGTTTATCGAAGGCCGTTTTCAAAATGAGAGCATTTTTAGCCATGGAGACTTAAGGTGTGGACGATGAGGTTTTGCTACGATCTCTCTCTACTTGGCATGTCAACAAATAAGAGGATGAAGGTTGAGGGGACTAACAACATATCCTATTGTTGTGGCGAAAGGTTTTTGTGAGGAGGCCATGGTTGGGGGACTAACGACATATCCTATTGTCATGGCGAAAGGTTTTTGTGAGGAGGCCATGGTTGCTTTATATAGACTAATGCTAAGGTTTGTATTTAAATTTAGAACCACTACTCTTGACGTGTGGTGGGCATGCACGTGGGTACTTCTATTCTGTAGGTGAGAGGTTGCGCTTGTCATTTCAACCTCTAGCTAGGGCACATATGACCTTCCAATGTTGGTTGGCCTCAAACAAGGTGACATGAAAG
Source organism: Dipteris shenzhenensis (assembly GCF_047967505.1). Classification (NCBI taxonomy): domain Eukaryota; kingdom Viridiplantae; phylum Streptophyta; class Polypodiopsida; order Gleicheniales; family Dipteridaceae; genus Dipteris; species Dipteris shenzhenensis. Next base: position 18,789,276 of record NC_141619.1, read on the forward strand.
CATTAGACTACGATCTTCACGCCACATGAAGGTAGGTCAGCTCGATGAGGCTGAGGATATGGTCATTGTCAATCCTCTTGTAGCATTGTAAATGGTGAACTGCATTTGTTATAGGCATTCATATACAAGTTGCACATCAAGCAAATAGGTCCTTTGTGTAGAACTTCAATTATGCTCTTCTAGTTTTTTCGAGATTATTGCTGTATCGAATCCAGTAATTTCAAAGCTAAAATGTGCTGTGAATTTTCCTTATGATAGAAAAGAAAACTTACATGATACTTTGGTAGTATTAACATTATTTGTGTCATGCATCACTCTCTCCCAAGCTACAATTTGTTGTGATGGTTTTTTATGCTCCCGTCTAAAATTGCAAACTCTATTAAATACATAAGAAACCATGTTTCCTTAAATTTCTTTGGAGTAAAGCACATTGACAATATTGTCAACAATCGATCACCCGTAAAAGTACACGTTTAGCCATTTGTACGCTCTCATTCTTGGACTGTCTCAGTGAATTTAGGAGCAGAGAAGCAGTACGCTTCTTGTAAATGTGAAAAATATATGGGTAAAGAATATGAGGCCCTTGCGACCCACCAACTGCCCATCTTCTTGCCGGTAAATTTCTTCTCATAATGAAGCCCCATCCAACCACCCAGCCTCATGAACAGTTGCAATGCCTCTACTGCTATCCCTATAATCTCTTGCAGGTACACTAATAAAACTGCTGCCTCGCTTGCCCAAGCTAAGGATGTAAGTAAGTCTACCAGCACCAACGATCACCACATGATCAAATTTCTTCATACTCAATGTGATGGAGATTATAAGCATCCGCACTTATTGTTTCTTGAGCGTACCTAATCAAGCAGCCCCAACAGAACTTAATGACACAAATGAGCATTCCTGCGGCAGCAGAAATGAGCCCAAAAGCAATGGACAGGCTCTGACTGGGTAGCAAAGCATGTCTTCATTGTCCACATCATCAACACATCCAACCTCCATGCGCCTACTCAAGCTCTGCAACTAGACATGCAAAGCCTCCTGTTGAGGAAATGATGTGTCTCTAGCACTAAATTCATGTATCACATCATCCACCACAATAAAATTGCCACCTGGAACAATCTTCACTCCATTAGCATTCATCACCTTTCTGGCATTCACTATATCATCCAACATACCTGCATTAGTATGGATGTTTGCTAGCAATACATATGGTGCAGAATTCCCTGGATCTAGTGCAAAAACAAAGTTTGCAGCACGTACAGCTCGCTCCAAATCCCCATGAACTCTGCTTGATGAAAGCAAGCTCAACCAGGCGAAACTGATATGTTCAAATGACATGTCGATGATCAAGTTCTCTGCCTCTTCCAATAGTCCTCGGCGCCCAAGAAGATCAATCATGCACACACAATGCTCCACAGAGGGGGTTATGCCATGGTCTCTATTCATGGAGTCAAAGTACCTCCTCCCATCAGCAACCAGACCTGTATGACTGCATGCAGTGAGAAGACAGATGAAGGTAGTCTTGTCTGGCTTGATGCCTTCAGCCTGCATGTGATCAAACAGTTGTAGGGCCTCCTTGCCATGCCCGTTCTGGGCGCAGACTGCAATAAGCGTATTCCATGATACCACATCTTGCAATTGCATCTCAGCAAACACAATCCTTGAATCATCGGGGCTCCCACACTTGCCATACATATTAATGAGGGCTGTCCCCACAACAACAAACGATTCCCATCCGTTGCAAACAACTGTAGCATGGATCATTCGACCCTCTTCTAGAGCTGCCACACTGGCACATGCGTCCAAGACACAGATGAAGGAGATCTTGTTTGGTTTGATGCCTTGAGCCTGCATTTGTTCAAACAGTTGTAAGGCCTCCTTACCATGCCCATTCTGAGCGCACGCTGCAATCAGACCATTCCACGATACCACATTCTGCAGTGGCGTCTCTGCAAACACCTCCCTGGAATCATCCAGCCTCCCACATTTGCCATACAAATTGATGAGGGCTGTCTTCACGACAACATCTGACTCCCATCTGTTGGCAACAACACTAGTGTGGATCTCTCGACCCTCTTTCAGAGCTGCCACACTGGCACACCCATCCAAGGCACAAATGAAGGTAATCTTGTTTGGCTTGATGACAGCTTCAGCCTGCATTTGGCCAAACAGTTCTAAGCCCTCACTGCTACGCCCATTGTGGGTACATGCTGCTATCATCGCATTCCAAGAGACCACATCCCGCAGGGCCATCTCTGCAAACAAAGCCCTTGAATCATCTACACTTCCACACTTGCCATACATGTTGACAAGGGCATTCCCAATAACAATATCCGACTCCCATCCATGGCCAGCTATGTTAGAATGGATCTCTAGACCCTCTACAAGGGCTACCATACTGGCACAAGCATCCAAGATACAGATGAAGGTGATCTTATTTGGCTCCGGAGGCATTTGACCAAACATGTGTAGAGCCTCCCTGCCGTGTCCATTTTGGGTGCAAGCTGTGATCAGCACATTCCAGGAGACCACGTTCGGCAGTGGCAGTGCAGCAAACACAGCCTTCGAGTCATCAAGGCTCCCACACTTGCCATACATATTGATGAGGGCATTGCCCACAACATTATTGGACTCCCATCCACTGCAAGCAATGGTAGTATAAATTTGTTCACCCTCTTCTAGGGCTACCAGACTGGCACATGCCTCTAAAATGCTGATGAGTGTGATATGATTTGGTGTGATGCCTTGGGCCTGCATTTCATGAAAAAGTTGTAGGGCTTCTGTGCAAAGCCCGTTCTGGGCATGCACTGCTATCATGGCATTCCAGGAGACAACGTCTCGCAGAGGCATGTCTCCAAAGACAGCCCCCGAGTCATCTAGGCTCCCACACTTGCCATACATATTAATCAATGCATTTCCCACAGTAACATCAGACTCCCATCCATTGCCAATAATAGAAGCATGGATCTCTTGACCGTCTTGTAGGGCTACCACACTAGCACAAGCATCCACGATACAGATAAAGGTGATATTGTTTGGTTCAATGCCCTCAGCTTGCATTTGACCAAATAGTTGTAGGGCCTCCTTGGCATGGCTGTTCTGGGAACATGCTCCAATGGCAGCACTCCAGGAGACCACATCCCGCAATGGCATATCTTCAAACACAGCCCGTGTATCATCCAACTTCCCACAATTGCCATACATACTTACAAGTGCTGTCCCAACAATAACATCTGACTCCCACCCGTTGCCCACAATAGTGGCATGGATCTCTGGACCCTCTCCTAGCGCTCCCAGGTTGGCACATGCATCCAAAATGCAGATGAACGTGATCTTGTTTGGCCTTATGCCTTCAGCCCACATTGGACCCAACAACTGTAGAGCTTCCTTGCTATCACCGTTCTGGGCACAGGCTCCAATCATGGCATTCCAAGAGACACCATTCCGCAGTGGCATCTCTGCAAACACTGCCCATGAATCTTCCAGGCTCCCGTGTTTGCCATACATACTGACCAGGGCTGTCCCCACAACAACATCAGATTCCCATCCCATGCCAACAATACTAGCATGAATCTCTAGACCCTCTTGTAGGGCTGCCACCTGGGTACATGCATCCAAAATTCCAATGAAGGTGATTTTGTCTGGCTCAAAGCCATTGGCCTGCATTTGATGAAACAACTGAAGAGCCTCTTTGCAATGCCCATTTTGGGAACATGCAGAAATTATGATATTCCAAGAGTACAAATTCCGACAGGCTATGTTGTCAAACACAAGACGTGCACAGTCCAAGTTCCCACACTTGCTGTACATTTGGACGAGAAGGTTACTCAAAAATCTGTTGCCCGCATATCCATGCCTGGCCATGTGTTCATGCACACGTTTACCCTCAAAAAGGGCCTTGGCACTGGTGCAATGGATCAAAAGTGAGGCATAGGTAGTAGCATCTGTCTCTGGACCCAGCTGATCTAGGATTTCCTCATTCAAGCTTTTATGACAACTCTTTTCGGTGCTTGCAAGGCCAGAATGATGGTGACCATCTAACGTATTTATATGACCGCCCTTCCCCTTGCAGGTACCAAATTTCGTATACCTAGGGCTCAGCCTATCCGAGATTGTAGGCGTGCAACACACTAAAGTGCGCGCTTGCCTTCTCTCCAAGGATAGGGACATAATTGCAACATGAGGCATGTCCCATACCAATGCAAAAGCAGGAGAAATGCAAGAGAGGAATACCGCCATTGGACGTGATTTATGCAAATGAAAGAACCCAAACGGCCATTGTTCAGGTAGAGATCGCTATTCATCTCCATCTCTTTCGTGCCTGCCATATTTTGTGTTGCCTTGTCTTTATCACGCACAGCCCTCCTTTCATGGGTCTTCTAAATTTAGGAGTTTGGCACTGATCCCTCTAGCAGTTGCATCCTTTCCTTTAGATATTTTGTGAGGCCTAGTCTGTATCATGCACGGACCTCCTTTCATGAATCTTTTAAATTTAGGAGTTTTCCGCTAATCTCTAAGCTCCGCCTAGCAGTCGTCTCTTCTCCCCCTGTATTGTACCGTTTCGTGAGTCTTCTAAATTAGAAGTTCAACTCCCATCAAGGGTGACTTCCTACAAATTGCATGCTGTTGCTGAGTAAAGTGTTCACAAAAAACTTGCAAACTATATACAATGAACCTGGAACATTTTCATTTTCACTCGTAAAAAACATTTTCTCAATTTTATAAAATCTATAAAATTTAAGGCAATTTAGTTATATTTTAACTGAAATTTTGGCAAATTCTCAAGAAAAACCTTCAAAATTTGAAACCCCAAGTTTTGTGATTTGTTAAGAAAAATGTTTTTTGTGAACACTGGGAGAGAGATGTCATTCAAAATAGAAAGTGTAAAACGTGGCCTAAAATTATTGGAGGGACACTTTTTAAGAAAAGTGTACAGGAGAACTCCCTGCAGCAGTGTTAAACAAGGTGAATGATATTGTTCATAAGGCCTGCCCAAGATCAAAAAAGATAAAAATAATACTCTGGAGATGGTGTGTAAGATGACTACAAGAGATAAAGGAAGGAGAGGGAGAGAGAGAGAGAGAGAGAAGGGGGGAGGGGGGAGGGGAAGAGAGATAGTAGAGACAGGTGGAGGATTTCAAGGGAAAGAAATAGAAAGTGGGGAGTTGGACCAATCATAAAATTAGGAGTTTCAAAAAAGAAAATTCAGAATTTGGCTCTCACTGAACTCACTATACCCTTTCCCCTTGGGGCAGGCCAAAAAGCAAGTGAAAGTGTAAGGAAAGGTGCCCAAAATGGCATCCAAAGAGTGTATAAATTAACCTAATGTTATGGACGATTAACAGGTTGGTGGGAGTGGCTCTAGGCTTAAGGGAAAGATTAAGGGTGGTGTGTAGAGGTCGCTAGATCCTTCTGGCATTGGCACATGTGAGGCGGAGGAAAGCCACAACATGCTTTAAAAGATGTGTTGTGGTGAATTCATGCATCCTCATAGAGATGTGGTGAAGGATGGATTATAAGCACGCCAAGCGATGGGGAAGACCAAGTGCGAGGATGCGAGTAAAGCATCTAGCTCACCGACGTGATGTGTCAGGGGAGAGTGATTTTGAGGATGGACGTGGCAAGGGAGCATTCATGGTTGCAGTTGGCGATGAAGATTGTCTCTGCGACAGAGAATTGCCGAAGTCTGTACTTGGGGCATGCATGCTTATGCGTTGTAGTCGAGGCTTGCATGGAGTGTTGTTTGCATGGCTTCTAATGCATGTCTTTTGGTTCTGTAGGTCGGAAGTATGTGCAAGAGGTAGAGGCAAGCCACCGAGCTCCAGCGGCAAGAAGAGTAGTGGGCCAAAGATTATGGAGCTCAGTGTTACAATAGGCATTGGGGGTGGTGACATTGATGTTTTGCTTCTTGCATGCGTGGAGAAATTCTTCAATGCTTGTTGTATGGCTACTCTCTGTTCAGTCGAGAGAGGTGGTGCTCTCTACTATTTGCACCTGCAAGTGGCGTGTTGTCTGATACAGTCCGTGGCAAAATGATTCAAAAGTTTATCAGATGGGATAAGAAGCGGCCGGTGGGGGAGATAGTCATGTGCAGGGCACTGAAACATAAGAACATGCCTACCTTCCATGGTATGCTTTGATATTGCATCAAAGACGTTGGGTTGCCACACTTCAAAACCGTGGCAGAAAACGTGAGTGCGACGGGATTTGGAGTTAGGTGTCGAATTATATTTTAGGTATGATGCCAACGAGATGAAGAACAAGGTATGTCTCAGCAGTAGCAATATTTTCTATAGGTCTTTTATGTTTTGGAAGTACAAATTAGGGTTTGGAGTGTCATTTAGCAAGTGCCTACTCAAGATGCTCCAGAGTGGCCAATATTACCCCCGTCAGCCTCTTGGGTAATTCCTTTTCATGGTCATGGAATGGATGCAGTCACTATGGAAGGCCATGGTGGCTCCGTTTTCTATTACAGCAAGTAATGTTTCAAGTATTTTGTTCTCTGTGGAACCTATTTGTACACATCCCCGAGGTGACTTTCATGTGAAGGGATTGTTAAAGGGGGAATGGAGGTATTTTGATATTACGCCGCCCAAGTCCACTACGGGCAGAATAGTGGCCCTGTGGATGTTCAAGTGGAACCCGAGCACAGTACTAATGAGGTGATTCCGAGAAGGCCTAGCAAGGAGCCAGTTGTGGTTGAAGAGGGAAGTGAATCCACAAGCAGTACCATCCCCTCCTAATTACATTCCTCTTGTTAAGCCTAGTAGAAATGACATCTATATAGCGTGAAGTCTGGTTTTGGATACCTCTTAGAAGTCTACAATACTCCATAATCAAATGATATGCAATACCTTTGTATCTAATGTTTTTAAGATGAAAATGCACTCTTTTTGCACGACTCCCGAATTGATTTATGATTTTGCCTAATTTATATGCATGATTTTTCTTCCAAAAATTATGGATGGAAGATCATGTTTTGTTTGTGAGTTATGAATTTTTGAACATCAATGAGCCATTAGGCCATTAGAAACATCAACGAGCCATTAGGCCATTAAACACAATTGCCAAAAAACATGACAGGCTAACTAAGCAGGCCAAATAAGTGGTGTCCGAGAGGACACAAGATGGTGAAAATCAGGATGGAATAAATAAACCAGGAGGCCATGAGTGGAGACCCTCAGTTGAACAGGTGCACAAAAGCAATGGCTAAGTATTTAAGGAAAATGCTGGTAGCCTCTTTTTTTTAAAGGAAATTATATGGTGTTTAATAAGAATATATGATACCAGATGCTATGAAAGTTTGTGGCTAAATATGAATTAAAACGAATGCTCCATAAAGCCATTTGTTAAGATATAACTCCTTCTAGTCGAGTGCAAAATAAAATTTTAAACAAGTAGTTGCCAAGAAATACTTAGTAAGAAATAGTTGAGGATTGAATTCAAGTGAAATACTCGCCAATTACTGACATGTTCAGTCGACTCTCTTCCATTTGTAGGACATGTGGCAGCTTTTGAGCTACAAGTAAAAAGGGGAGGGGGGGGGGTGAAGGGTCCCGATCAACCTTCATGAGTGAGCAATGTAAGCTTTGTTGCTTGATAGTCCAGTACTGACCGCTTGTCTTATTAGACCTGCAAATGAAACCATTGAATCAGTCAATTCTTTTTTCCCCCCAGATAGTTTCAATAATTAAGTGAATTTCTATTTTCATTAGTGGTAGAGACCAGTGTCAAAAATACCTACCACTGTTAATCATTGGGCGATAGTTATTGCTTTCTAGGTAAACATAAGAAATAGTCCAAGCAAGAACAGTTCTTTTGACAAGTAAAACACAATGCAATTGCCTTTAATGTGCTTTAACAATGGCAATTTTGCTGGGATAAGCAATATAAATAGGATTGTGACCAGTCCATCATGCTTCAATTGTCCCACAGTAACTACTTGTTGTAGGAGCATTTGTCCAAATATGGTTAAGTTGAGATGCATAAATTGTTAGTGTCACTTTATTTATTAAGTGCAGATTCCATAAATTTCATTAATTGCTCTTGTTTTGAACCTTAATAAGCATGTCAATGTTAAATTCCCTCAATACCTTTTGATTTATATTTGTGCTAAGTATTGCAAGAAGATGCCAAGAGCACATGCCTCTGTTTGATGCATTACAACAACAAATATTGATTGCCTTGGATTTGGTTGAAAATATGCTGTGATTATTTCAAGCCCCTCTACTATGATTACTGCATTTGAGGTTAGCAAAAGCTTATGCTTGTACAGGAGTGATGTGCCCATCTTATCAAATGCCATGATTACAACAAATCTCTTTGTGTTGATGTATTTTGACAAGTTCATTGTTTGAGTTTCATTGAGACAAAATAAATCTAATGCTTGGAGATTGTAATCTGTGTTCACATCTATATGATGCAATTGTAAAGAATGTGTGTTCAATGACTAGATGATGATATGTGTTCGAGCCCATTTTTGCAAGCATGGCACGTCAAACTCCCAAAGTGTTGTACTAGCAAGGAGCCTATACAATTCAGCTACCATGATTGGATCTACATGGAAATGTCTTGCGCTCGATAGTTTCAGAAGGTAAAGATTTTCTTTGGTTCGCACCCTTGAGATGAAAGCGTTGTGTATGTGATGCCGTTCTGTGGCGGGTCGAAGCACAATGCTTCTAGTGTGAAGCCCTGAGCATGATATACAATTCTTGCTGATGCCAATTGAACTTGGTACTATGTTCGAGAGATTGTGTAGTTTATGTTATTTCCTATTTGTATTTCCTTAGTAATTGGAAGTATTCTTGTCCACTATTGCTCAATGTGACTCTCGTACATATGCTTTGTTCATTGATAGGTGTGGGTTCCAATGCAGCGTTTTGAAAATTGTACCCGCATAATTGTTAGTGAATCATACCTTGTTGTACCCCTAAAGTAACCATCAACTCCAATCATAAGGCCACCCATTGAATCATATTTTTCTACATATAGCTTAATCACCATGCCATGTTTCAATTTAATTTCTTTACAAAGCCCATCGGTTATGTTGAGATCATTTAACAATGTTAGTGTTGCAGGGCAATTGTGCTAGCTTTTGTCTACAACAGAGAAAATGTAAGTTTCACCATTTGCTTGCTAGAGTACAACTTAATTATGTGTAGATATTGATTTGACTTGTAGTTCAAACAAGAACCTTACGAGGCACTAGGCAACTAGACACCCTAGTTGGCTCAATGGGTAGCCAAGCGCCAAGCGGTGGAGTTCCGGGTAGCAAGGATGAGTAGTGGGGTGACACTGCATCGGTCTAATAGTAGTTAGTGGTTGAGCGAGGCTCCTTATTAGGAATTAGTAGGCCAGTTGCTAGAACTGCTTAGTATGGAACCAGTCTATAAGTTGTGCTTGTAATTGAGAATGAGTGACTTTTAGCTTGCAGAGTCTTGTATGAGTGATAATTCCAATGAGTTTTCCACACTAGGTTGCTAAATGCATAGTCTAATAGAATATTTCCACTGTGCAAGTCATTGTGAAGCCACCCCTGCACATGCAAAGCCTATAAACCCAAGCAAAGAAGCAGAAGCTCTGGCACGGAAGCCATGGTTTTTCTTATGCGCTCAAAAATATCTAGGCCTATACCTCGACCAAATTTAGAATCCATAGCAACCTCCCATGTTTTACAGGCATGCCATGTAATGGCATTGAAGTCTGACATAAATGCCCAATGTGGTACACCCACTAACATGGCAACAACTCATATCAACACATGATGCTTTACCTACATAGATGCCTCTCTCATAAACTTGCTAGCCTTGCCTCTGTAGGGCCATTGAAATTTTTTGCAACAAAATAATTAGCCGCATCTAATCCCATAACTCCTTGTACTTTTGCTAAAAGACTCTGTCCTTTAGAACCAAAGATGATTCTCTTATCAAGAAAGACTTCATATTTATCATGATGCAACCACACAACATAGCCACTTGTGGAGAAGCCAGCCTCAACAACATTGCCATTGTAGATGATGCAAGAGCAAATTGGTGATCTTGTAGCCTTGCTTGCTTGGTGAGGCGTAGGCCCCATGACACCCAGTTTTTCTTTGGCCACATCAAGTTTCTTCTTAGCTAACACAACCAACTTTGAATGTGACATATGTGCTTTCTGCTTCAACCATATGCGATCCCAAAGAAGCTGCTTCTCACATGGGAATACAATGTCACCAGCACAATTTGTATGCATCTTTATATTCCCTATAATTCTTGTAATCTCTTTGCACAACTTAATTCTCATTTGTTACACTTCCTACTTGAGATTGAAAAATCATTACATCTTTTATTTGCTTACTCTCTTCACAATTCCTTCTTTGAAAGCATCCAACAAAGCACCGTCTTGTTCAAGCTTTTGAATCATTCTATTTGCTGAAGATGTGTAGGAAGTACTTACATAGGTTAGATTACATATTCAGCTAGCTCAAGAAGTGTACAAGAAGGCTGCAAATAAGAAGCGAAAGGATGTACATTATGAGAAGGGAGATTGGGTTCTTTTAAATATTGACAAAAGGCGCATAAAGATAATCCAAGGAAATACCAAGTGTGTAAAGCTAGCAGTTGAATATAATTGACCTTTCCAGGTTTCAGAGATTATACATCCAGAGGGAACTCCAATATCATACAGGTTGACATTGCCTAATAGCTGGGGGATGAAGAATGGTTTCCATGTTAGCATCATGAAGCCATTTAAAGGTGTATCACCGGTGAGGCCCATTGAAGAAGAGGAACCAAAACTCGAAGATGGGGTAGAATTACTTGTTCCAAAATGTATACTATTCCATGAGGTCAGGAGTACTAGGAATAGATAGAGATCTCGATATTTGGTAAAGTTTAAAGGTTATCCTATGGAAGATGGTCAATGGTTTGATAAAGGATTATCCCACCCTTGTTGAAGATTATTTGAAGGCACACAGATGAGGACATCTACTTCTCTAAGCAAGAGGGAATGTCATGACATGATTATTTGTATTAGATCCTAGTGGATCATTCTAGGGAATCTGGCAATTACCCTATGGTTGTAACATTGTAAATTGGTCAATTGGATATAATAAAATATGCACATATGCATTAGGTCCTAGGATGGTCAGGAAAGGGTAGTATTTTGCATGGATATTGCATTAATCAATGGTAGGCATAAAAGAGTCATAGGATAAGGGTAGAATAATAGGGTGTGATCCCAAAAGGCATGAGGGGTTGTATCCTCTTGCATCATTCATGGTGTGTGAGTATGGGCATTTGCATGCATATGGATTGGAGGCTTGCAAAAGAGTCTAGTAAAATAACACTCACGTGAGCACTCCTTCTACCCCATTTGGAGGGCAATGCTTCTCAATTTCTACATCATTCTCCCATACATAACCATCCTACCATGACACCCTCCCCTAGCGAGAAGGAAGAGAACATCATGTTGCCTGCTGTGAACACTCAAAGAGCAAGAGAAACTGCAAAATCAGCTTATTGCATGAGCATGCAAAGTTCTGGGTGAGATTGGGCAACCTAGTGAAAGTAAGAGCATCTTGGCTTTTCTTGATGGACAAGCTCCTCAAAAACTCTATGAGATGGTTGAGAGTACCCATGCATTGGTAAGACAGTTACCTAGTGTTATTAAAACATGGATTAGAACTAACTGGGTTAGGAAGGGGATGAATCTATTAAACATCAGATTTCTAGAAAGGGCTTTTTTATATTCTTGTTTGAAAAGTGTGAGATGGTTGCCAGAGCCCTTCAATATGGGATTTGGACAATTAGGCACTAGCCCCTATATCTGCCAAGGATTTTTCTCCTAATGCTCCTAGATCCACTAGAATCCCTATCTGGGTAGAGCTTTTTGACTTGCCTCTATATTGATGCAATCAATTGCCATTCTTATGCTGTGGTCTAGGAGAGGTGCTAGGAGAAGGGCAGGAGAAATTTATAAATCCTAGAGGAAACCCTTAGATTTGTATCAAGATTAGTATTGCTAAGGAGCTTCCCAAAACCCTGGTCATCCTGAATAGAAATGGTAACACATTCAAGGAACATCCTTTGATGTACAAGAATTTACCCAATTCTTGCTTCCTATGTGGATTATCTAGCCATGTTGTAAAAAATTGTCCTTTGAAGAGGAGTAATCCCAAAGAGGATCCTGCCCTTGCTCAAGGCAACCTACTATTTTAGAAAAATGGGTCCCTAAGACAATGCCTGATACTTCTAGTCAGGAAGTATACAACTAATGCCTCCAAGGTTACTTCAGAAAAAGGGAAGGAGATAGTGCCCATCCCATCTACCTCCAAAAACTCCTTTGAATCTCTTAGGGAGAAGGAGGTTGAGGATGGAGGAAAAAAATCTAGGAGATTGAGGATGATATCATGATTGAAGCTAGTTGGTCTAAGGAGTTTATAGAGGATGTTAATCGAGATGATGCCATGGAAGGGGAGGAGATAAGTGATGAATATTTAGAAGAGTAACAGGGTAAATCTAGTCCAAGAAACAAGGAAACTGATCAAGGTAAATCTTTTACTATGGTGCACAATAAAAGAAGATGGTAAAGCAGCATCCCCACAAGTAAATAGCCCTAACCTTAGGGCTAAAAAGGGGGAAAAAATGCTAGATAAATCTATTACTTTCTTGACTTTCAATGTTATATTATTGATTGATCTTGGTAGAGGTGAGGACATAGTTCACTGGCTGAGAGCTAATTCCCTCTCCTCCACCTTCCTAGCATTTCAAGAAGTCAAGGCAATTGGACCTAGTCTGGAGAGTAGGCTTAAAGCAATTGATAAAAGAAGAAACTGGTACTATACTTCACATGGTGAGGGGACGAGAGATAAATGCCTTATCAAGGGTAAATTTTTTAAATTATCTCCATATATGCTTCAAACTCTACTGCTACAAATAGAAAGACAATGTGGGAATCACTTGCTATTGCAGATGGCAACTATTTTTCTTTAAGTGATTTCAATATGGTGGAAAGGAAGAGTGATAGATGAATGGAAAAGGGTATAGTAATAAGAGGTTTTGAACTAGAGGCTTGGGAAGAATTTAAGGATCAATGTAAGCTAGTTGATGCTCATTTGGAAGGGATTACACTTGGTGCAATAGTCAGGTTGGAGACTATAGGAGGAAGGCTAGACTTGACAGGTTTTACTTATCGTAGAGACTCTTGGGTAGCTTGAGTTCTATGAGGACTCATACTTTCTCCTCTTTATCTTTGTTAGATTACAAACTAGTCTTCCTTTATTGTGACTTTGGATCTGGGCAAAGATGCTCCTCTTGGTTTAAAGTCGACCCAAAGTTATTCTCCCTAAAGAGTATTCAATTCTATGGTAAAGACAATTTGGGAGAATGCCTTTTCTGATTGCAGATTTATTGCAAACTCTTAGGCAATAGTAGTAGAGAACACTCAAAAAGTTCTCAAGACATTAAGGAAGGGCAGGGCCAAAATTAGAGCTCAAAGATTGAGAGCTCAGAGATTGGACAACGTTCAGGAAAGGATCAAGGAATTAGAAGCTTTGGCCAGATTGGGAGACTTAGATGCACAGGCTGAGTTGTTGGCAACCATAAAAGAGCTCAGAAGACAAGAACAAATTGGGCTAAATGACACCAGCTAGGGCCTCGGGTGTCAATACCTTGAGTGATATTGTTTGGTGAGTCCTCTAGTACATAATGATGACTACTAAGTCCCAATATATGTCTGTAGGAAACGGTTCCTCCAACACATAATGATGCATAATAAGTCTTGTGTATCACCAAGTAGTGGTGGCTATGCACTTCTATCCCTAGCCCCACACTCCATACCTATAGTCCCTATTTGTGTTTCATGGGAAGCCATTAATGTATTATCTTCAATTGCAGTAAAGCTAAGTTTTTGGAAGAGTTGATAATTCCATAGCTTCTTTAATATAGACCTCCATTTAATCGCTGGCTAATAAGCTTTCCATACTTCAATGCTCCCTTAAAACTACTACTATTAAATGTCAATGAAAGAGCCAACTAGAAGAAGAGAGCTAATTGCAGGTGCTAGTGGTTGACCCCCAAGTTACTTTGCCTTGATGCTATGTTAGTTGGCCAGTTATCTTCTCAATTATCTATCATCCAATGCATTGAAATTCTTTCCCAGGGCAAAATTTTGACCAATTGCTAAGAGAGACTTGGCATCTCACATGTCCTTCCAATGTGCTAGCCCTTACTATTGAGTTGTTGAGCCACTCTTTAATTGAGCAAAGATAATGGTGGACCATTCTTACTTTTACTTGCTCATAAGCTCCACCATAAACTCATTAGTAGGCTAAAGTCTAGAGTCCCTATCATTCCTTCCACTATTGTCCATGTTAGAGAATCTAAGATAATTTACAGAACCATTTACCCATTTTATGCCATCAAAAAGGAAGGAGGGGAAGGCTCTTATGAATTCACCCATTTTAGAGAGACATTTACCCATTTTATGCCATCAAAAACGCCTTCGTCTTATGAATTAAGAGAGGAATTCATTAGCACTGTCTCCTTAGAGGAGGTCCTATAGTGGAGAGTTGGTGAATTTCCATGAGTAATTATTATTTTTGGCCCTGTAAAGGGTCTATGGAAAGTGCACTAATTTTTGGTTAATCAAATCCAATGTTCAGTTTTTAGTTCAAAAAGTCAAGATGATTTTTTTAATGCAAGATGATATTCGTTTAAGATTTTAGGTTAATGGTAGTTTCGTTTTAGTTTAGTCCCCCCCCCAAAAAAAAAAAGCATACATTTATTAAGAGAGAACCAAAACACAAACTTTACAAGCATGGTGGCCGATTTAATGAGCAAACTGCCCACTACCGACATTGCAAAGTAGCAATCTAAAACCCAACCACACTCATATCCAAAAGCCAACCACCACATTCGAGCCCCCAAGCATCAACAAGACCCACACGGACCCCAAACACCACTTTTTTGCAAACAGACCAAATGATAAGAAAATCCACTGCATGTATGTATGGCCACCAAGCACACACCATCAAAGGCATCTGCTTGGTTTCCCTCAGAAGCACTAACCTCCACTTAGCACAGATATTAAATTGGCCCATCAGCTTGACTGCCTTGATCGAGAACATCCTGCTCTAGACAATCATATAGGACCAAAAAAAATGGAAAGATCTTCAAAGGTCTAGCCATAGAGTGGGCTACAAGGATTGATATTCTTCCATGTCAAACATGGGACACAATTGATTGGCCAATCTTTTAGGATGCTAGCCAAAACTTGAGATGTAAGAGTGTCTTCTTTGTCATTCAACCAGAACTGTTCAACAAACCTAGAATATGCAGTGTTTATGCTTTTTAGAGAGCAGGCTTTGTAGAACCCAACTTTGGAATTATGAGAAATAATTGTGAGTGCTTTAAAAAGTTGGCCTTAGTTCTTTCAATAAGTTGTATATGTTTTTGTATGAGACTTTGCTCTATGCATTTCTAGGGAAAGGCTATTTGAGAGTGTAATTTTGGAGCTATGAGAATCAAATGTGCACATTCTTGTGTAAGAGTACTACCTTGCTTTATGTCTATAAATGTCTTTCAGCCATGCTTCTATTGGGTTTTTTTTGAAGAATTATTTTGGAATTAGTCAAAATAGGTTTTTTGTGGCGGGCTTATGATTTAGCAATGTTTCTTTCCAATGCTTGTGCAAATATATGTGCTGTTTTATGGTGGCATTGCATGGTTGTGGCATTATGAGCATATGTGAGGATGTGAGTTCCATGGGCACAAGGAGGGGGGTGGGGGGCTTGTTTGCTGCATTGTGTTTTAGTATTGTTTCAATTTCTATAAGTCATTGGTGTGCATTGGCTGGTACATGTGTAGGTATGAATTCCCAAAATGATGTAGGTGAATGGAAGAAGCTATTTGTGCATGTCCAAAGAGAAGTAATTTTGATGATTTCTTGCATGGACAATAGAATGATTCAACAGCTTGAACTAGACGATGCTTTATTGGATGCCAAAGAAATCATTGTGAAGAGAGTAAGCAAAGAAAAGATGTAATGATTTTGCAATCTCAATTAGGAGGTGTAACAAATGAGAATTGAGTTGTGCGAAGAGATTACAACAATTATAGGGAATATAAAGATGCATGCAAACTATGCTGGTGACATTGTATTCAGCTTGTGTGACAAATAGCTTCTTTGAGATGGCATGTGGTTCAAACAGAAAGCACATATGTCACATGTGTTAGCTAAGAAGAAACTTGATGCAGCCAAGAAAATCTAGATGTCATGGAGCCTGAGCCTCAAGCACACATGGCTAAAAGATCGCCAACTTGCTCTTGCATCGATTTGCAATGGAAATGTTGCTAAGGCTAACTTCTCCACAAGTAGCTATGTTTGTGTGGTTGCAGCATGATAAATATGAAGTCTCTCTCAATAAGAGAATCAATTTTTCTTTTAGCAAAAATACAAGGAGTTATTGGATTAGATGCGGCTAATTATTTTGTTGCAAAAACTTTCAACAACCCTATAGAGGTAAGGCTAGCAAGTTTTATGAGAGAGGCATCTATGTAGGTAAAGCATCGTGTGTTGGTACGGCCATGTTAGTGGGTGTACCACATTGGGAATTTACGTCCTACTTCAATGGAGGATCATTGCATGGCATGCTCTGTAAAACATGGGAGGTTGCTATGGATTCTAAATTTGGTTGGGATATAGGCCTAGATATTTCTAGGCGCATAAGCAAAACCATGGATTTTGTGCCAGAGCTTTCTTTTTCCACTTGCTTGGTCTTGTAGGCTTTGCATGTGCACGTGTGGCTTCACAATGACTTGCACAGTGGAAATATTTTATTGGACTATGCATCTAGCAACCCAGTGTGGATCAGTATTTTGTGATTAGAGGCATGCAAGATGCATCTAGGGGGGGAGGCTTATTTGCTACACTGTGTTTCATTATTGTTTCAATGTTCTAAAAGTCCTTGGCAACATGTGCATGTATGAACTCCCAACATGATGTAGGTGAATGGAAGAAGTTGTTTGTGCATGTCCAAAAAAAAGTAATTTTGGTGATTTCTTTTATGGGATCAGCTGCCAAAATCCAATGTCCTAAATGTGCAATGGGTGTGGGAAGGACTTGGCCATAGATGATTTCAAATGGTGCCTTGCAGGTAGCAGAATGGGTTGAGTTGATATACGCAAATCTAATAGAGTTAAATATAGTTCCCATAGGGTAGGATTATCATGGACATAACTACATAACAGCTGGATAATAGCTTGGTTAGCTATTACACTTTGTCAGTCAGTCAATGGGTGATATGTAGTGGAGAATTGCAATTTAGTTCCTAAGTTCTCGAAAGGAGCTTGCCGAAACTTGGGATCATTGTCTGATGGGATAGATTTAGGTAATCCATGTAATCTAAAGATTTCTTTAATAATTTAGTGGTTTCTATGGCAATGATGGTCTTCTTACATGGAATGAAATGGGCATGTTTACTAAGTATATCTACAACACTAAAGATTTGCTAATTTTGTGTCCTTGTCTTTGGAAATCCTGACACAAGTTCCATGGTAATATGCTCCCATCTTTCACTAGGTATGGGTAATGGCTGAAGTAATCTTGGTGTCTTACCATGATCACTCTTAACTCTTTGAAAAGTTAAGCATTGTTGGACTAAAGTAGTTATGTGCTTTCTCAATCCCGACCAATAGAAATATCTCTTAATCCTATCAATGGTTCCTCTAATACCTCTATGTCCCGAATAGGGACTTCTATGCATCTCTTCAAAAACTAGGGATCTAAAAGTGGAGGGTACACATATGGAAATGTCCTCTGAGGAGATACCCATCATGAATTGCATATCCCACTAAAGAATTGCCTTGTCCTTGAAGTTACGCATCATAAATAGTCCCAAATTCTTTATCACCTTTGTAGGCTTCCTTCATTGCACTAAGAGATTCTTATCTCACTATAGAGATATAGTTTACACTTGGTCTATGACTAAGTGCATCTGCAACTATGTTCTCCTTACCAAGTTAATATTCTGTCTTACGTTGTCCAAACCCTTGAAGATATTCTACCCACTTGATTTGCCAAGGTGAAAGTATTGGTTGAGAAAGAAAATGCTTAATACTTTGATGATCTGTCTTAACCTTGAAGTCAGATCCATAAATCAGCACTTTGAAGTTTTCAACTTTCAAAGGCTATGGGATATCTCTCTTGCATTACTATAGCTCCAATGGATGTACCACTAGCATCTTTACATATGACTAATAAAGGCTTGTCAAAGTCTAGCAAAACTAACACAAGGCTAGACATTAAAGCACCCTTCAAATTCTCAAAGGAACTTGAATGTCTATCACCCCAATGATACATTGATTGCTTCTTAAGAAGATTTGTAAGTGGTGATGCAATCTTATAGAAATTCAAGATGAACCTCCTATAATAGCTACATAAACCAAGGAAAGATCTTAGTTCATGTACATTCATAGGGACAGGCCATTCCTTTATAACTTTCACCTTGGCTTGATCAACCTGAATTCCATGTTCATTGACATGGCCTAAATATTGTATTTGCTTCTTAAAGAACTCACGCTTTTTTATATTCAAGAAGAGCTAGTTCTCATGAAGCAATTCCATCACTTGGGCAAGATGTTGCTAGTGTTCTTCTTGTGTTCTTCTTCATTTTTGCTATAAACTAAAATATCATCAAAGAACACAACTATAAACTTGCCTATATATGGTCAAAGAACTCTTCTCATTAGCCTACAAAAGGTAGCAGGTGCATTAGTCAAACCAAAGGACATAACTACAAATTATCATCAAAGAACACAACTACAAACTTGCCTATGTATGGTTGAAGAACTCTTCTCGTTAGCCTACAAAAGGTAGCAGGTGCATTAGTCAAACCAAAGGACATAACTGCAAATTCATAATGTCCTATTTGTGTTATAAAGGCAATCTAATGCACGTCTTCTTCCTTTATCCTAACTTGATGATATCCTAACTTTAAATCCAATTTGTCGAATACCTTAGCACCTTTCAAGGAGTCTAACAAGTCGTCAACTCTAGTATAGGAAACCTTTTCTTAATTTTCAGCTTATTAAGGGCTCTATAACCAATACACATCCTAAAGGTTCCATCTTTCTTGACAAAAAGTTTATCGGCCGATGGGAGGGACCATATCGAGTCAAAAAGTTCACAAATGGAACCTATTAGCTTGAGGATGTTGATGGCATGGTGATACCCGGATACACCAATGAGTATCGCCTTAAATTCTTCTATGCTCGACCACCTTGAGGGCTAGCAGACTCTCTCTCTCACTAGAGAGAATCTGCTGGCGGGGGAAAGATGTGACGCCAAAAATTGCTATTTTTTATTTGGCATTGGTATTGTTTTCTTCTATGTTTGATAAGAGTTTGAGTATCAAGTGATAGCCTAGCAGCTCTCACTTATTTCTATTTTCTAAGATATTATATGGGATTGAGAGGATGATGTATGGGATTGAGAGGATGAGTGGAATGGATCATTGTAAATACCATGTGTATGAATGATGGGCTCATGTCCATGTGTTCCAATAATATAAGAGAGGCCACATGCCAAGTGTATGGAAGGCATGTGGAGTGTGGAGTCAAGAGGATCTTCAGGGATCTAGTGAGGATTCATCTCCTCTAGGTAGTCTAGTCTTTCCAGTTTTGCAGTGAGGGTTTCAGCCCCTTCATACAGTTGTATTCAGCCCTTTGGGCATTCATTATTCAGTTGTATCTATTTCCTCTTTTGAGGTCTACTACATTCTCTCCCTTTGATTCTGTCACTCACATCCATAGCATCACTTTGTGTATTAAGTGCATCATCTTGCAGTTGTAGTTAGTATTGAGCAAGAGACAGAGTGTGAGGATAGTCTATTTCCCGCTACACCTACATAGTGGAAGAATGTAAACCAAAGGAAGAACTTTGGAACAAAGGAAAGTAATCCAGTAGATTCAATTAATTCATGTGTGCACACAGAATGTTTCATTGGAATATTCAGATCTTTAGTACTAGACAGAAGTAAAGAATAATCAATAACTGAGAGTATAGTCCTCAAAGATAGCATAGGTCAAAGCCTCATACACAATCTCCCAATTGCAACCCGCTTGTTCAAACGGCTATCAAATATCATGACCAAATCTCCTTTTACAATGTAAGGCTTGTAATCTGCATTCATCCAAGGCTTCTAGCTGTACCAAGCATTGAGCATAGGCATCCTCTTGTCCTTCTTTTCTTGCAACAGCAGTGCGAAGACTATGTATCTCCAATTCAATGGGCAAAATGGCTTCTATTCCATACACTAGTTGGAATGGTTCTAACGCAATAGCTAGCTTGTGTGTGGTTATGTAAGCCCATAAAAGTTCTACCAAGTGCCTATCCCAATGCCTTTTCTTGGTGTCTACAAGCTTTCCCATTGAATTGCACAACAATCCATTTGTTTTCTCAGCCAAGCCATTACATTATGGATAGTATGGCATGGACATGCTATGATTTATCTTTAGCTAATGCACCACATCTTCAATTAGTTCATTTCTAAAAGAGGTTCCTCCATCAGTGAGAATTTCCAAAGGACAATCAAAGCGCGAATAAATTTGATCAAAGAGAAATTTTGCAACTGTGCTTGCCTTACTATTGACTGTGGCCTTGGCCTTTGCCTACCGAGTCGCATAATTTGTGGCCACCAATAAATAATGCTTGCCCTGAGATGAGAAAGGGAGTGGTCCTATAAAGTCCAACCCCCACCTCTTAAATGGTCCATATGCTGGAATAGGCGTCAAGGGCCCAGGAATCAACTATCGCCTTCCAAACTTTTGGCATACTTTACAACTACAACACCATTCATATACATCCTTATGGAGGCGTGGCCAAAAGTAACTTGCATTAAGAATTCTGCGAGCTGTCCTCGCTAAAGCAAAATGACCGAAGCATTTTTTCCTAATTTATAAAGAATGTCATAAACAATAGTATAGGGACAAGCCTTCCTTACCAATCTCTGCTTCTATTGTGGAGTTAACCCTCGAGGAAACATGCCTTCGTCCACATATTGCTGAACATGTTGCAGTTCTGGCCATCCGGGGTCTACCAAAGAAACCACCCCCTGGTCCATTGGAATGGTCACCTCCCCATCTGTAAGCCCCCATATGAGGAGAGCGTGGGGGAGGGAGACCTAGGGCAGGATGTGCCCCAAAAGAAGAGAGGAGGGTACCTGGCTGATCTGCAAGAGCATAAGGCAAAGTAGAGGACAGCAGTAGGGACCCAAGAGAAGAGGCCATGAGCTCACGGATGACGTGAGCAATAGTATGGAACAGTATGGAGCTGAGGCGCACACATGTGGGCAAATCAAGAGCTAAGAAATAGCGCAGCATAGTGGGGTCTATGGGCAGGTATACAGCCTGCAGCAGGGTCCCCAGCAGTAGCAAAGGGGAGCCTAGCAGCAGCCCAAAAGGGCCTGGCTAGGGCCCTTATATCGGGCTGGTTGGGCTGAGCCAACCAGGTCGGTTAGGCTAGCTAACCAGGTCTGTCCAATCGGCCCATTTAGGGCTGGTTGGTCAGTCCATTTGAAAGGGCCTTGAGCCCTATAAAAGGAGAGGCACTTGCCTCATTTCATCATCCAGCATAGCCAACAATTCCAGGACAGAAAGGAGTAGCAGGAAGCCTACTCTCTGGGCCTATCTATAGGAGGTGAGAGAGTGCAACAAGGGCTGCAGACTTAGCTAGGAAGGGCTGGACCTTGGCTGTCTTCTAGGGCAGCAAGGTGCTGTGATCATCATCACTTGCAGCAGCAAACAGCCAGCCGCCCGATAGGAGCAGCAAAGGAGCTTCCCTTGGGCCTATGTTCAGGAGGTGAAGAGAGCACAAGGAGCTGCAGACTAAGAGCTGAGAGAGTTGCCCACCTAGGCTGGTGCAAAGGTAGCAAGGTGGAAGGGATCTGGACGGATAGTCTACAGAAGCTCGAGGTGGAGCACGCGGACTCGAGTCTAGAGATAACTGGCTGATAGGAGAAGGACCTTGTGGTAAGATCAGAGGACCACACCATTGGTGGGACTCTAGATCTATATCTTTTGTATTGTTTCCATAGTTTTGGACGGAAATATATTTTGGTGGTTTCTCTATTGGGTTGGTTCATTGTCTATTGATGAGTCTGCACATCTAATCTATGTGACACACATTAAAGAATTTTGTGATTCCACACCCCACACGCACACTGTGTGAGCTCCTTGGCATTACTATAAGTCTTCTACTGTGTGTACCCTCTGTTGGGCAATTTCTAATAGGTCTTGTACTACAATGGCTTGAGTAGCTAACTCATCTATCTTTTGATTTTCTTTTCTGTTTATATGAATAAACCTGCAAAAATCAAATTGACTACCCTCCTTCTTTTTCCTACACCGATTGCTGTTGGCTATTGCTTGCAGGATTGCTAAGTCATTGTCGAATACTTAGCCTTCCAAGGTGGCATTATCAGCTTTAGTTTTTAGATCTCAATCGAAGTCTGCATCGTAACCTTCTATTATGGCCTCCTCAGATTCACTGTCCCACTCGATAGTTGCCATGAAGATTGGCATATCCAACACATTTGATTCATCATCCCAGATTGGTGCTTCTACTTGGATCATTTGGGCATCCACATCTAGCAACATTGGATGTGTTATGCCTGTATCCAATTATTGATGTCACTTTGTGTGTCCCCTTCTATGGGTTTCCGTACACTGGTAAGTACAGGGGATGCATGACTAGTGGCTATAGTGGAAGAAGTGTCTTCATCATTTCTAGGAATAATGGGTTTAATTTCCCCTATTCCCAAATTTATCTTGATAGCAGTTTCTCTATTTTGGATTGTGATTATATCAGTGCCCCAATCATGGAGTACCAAAGAATCCTAAATCCATGGTCTTCCCAACAATATTTGGTATGCTGTGGCTCCCCTGGGAAGATCCAAGATAGTAAATTGGAGAGTGAACCTGACTCCAATTTTTGTTGACACATTGTCAACGATACCCAATGGCTTCATTTTAGACAGATGTTGAATGTGGCCTTCTACATCGGAGGTAGGCCCCATTCTTCATATAGATCTCTTGCTAACTGTTGTAGTCCTAGTTAGGGCGATGGCTATTGTAGCTGTAAGGCACGTAGCTAACACTGCCCTACATGCGTTAGCGAGCCCCACGTGGGCATTTGGTAGTGGTGACTACCTTGGGCGACGACTCCTTTAATGGTAGGGAGGTAGCATAGTGTGCTGGTGCCACATCACTGTGAGGAAAGGAAAATTAATGCGGCGAGAGGGGGGTACTAGCCCTGCGATTGCCACACAATCGTGGAGAGAGGGACATGCAAACTATGTGACACACAGTAGAGAGAGAAAAATGCAATGAAGAAGAGGGAAGGAGGGACCCCCTAGTTTTGTTCTTTGATGGTCACACTGGTGTTAACCTTTGCAACAACAGCTTCCACATGGTGGTTTCACACAGGCAGATACCACTTGTCATGGTCTTAAATGTAGGATGATCATGTGTGGGAGAATGATGCAAAAATTGCGAATCATTGGCCCTCCAAATGGGGTGGAAGGAGTGCCCACGTGAGTGTATTTTTGCTAGACTCTTCCTACATGTTCATTGCAACCCTCCAATCCATATGCATGCAAATGCCCATACTCACACACCATGAATGATGTGAGAGGGTACACCCCTGCCTTTTGGGATCACATCCCTTTGGCATACCCAATTATTATACGCTTAGCCTATGACTCTTTTATGCCTACCATTGATTAATGCAATACCCATGCAAAATACCACCCTTTCTTTACCATCCAAGGACCTAATGCATATGTGCATATTTTATTATATCCAACTGGCCAATTTACAATGTTACAACCATAGGGTAATTGCCAGATTCCCTAGAATGATCCCCTAGGATCTAATACAAATAATCATGTCATGACAAAGGGTACTTCTTGGTTGCTCTTAGTCTACCTAACATCTGCGTGATTTCCTCCTGGTAGTCCTCCTCCTATTGGACTTCCTCCAGTTCCGTCTTCACATCAATTTTTGATAGTCCCATCACTTAGGCCTACGTTGTTTTTGTCATCCTTTGTGGTTTTATCTCTATCGGCTCCTCCTTCATGTGGTACGATGGCAAAGCTGAGACTTGCATCCTTGGGTCTTGGAGTGGGCTTCCTCGAGTTTCCCTTTGCATGTCATCTCCTCTTGTAAGTTGGCGAGTGCTAGCAATCTTGTAGCAATCATGTCTTGGTGTAGCAATCTTGTAGCCAAAGACCCGCCTAAATAGGGAGCACTAACAAGAGGATGTGATCCCGAGGGATGCTAATGAAAAACCTGCCTCGTGGCTTTCATGTGCACACTTTCATGTGCACAGGAGGGACATGCATGTCCTCCTCCTGACTACCAGAGGGTCTGAGTCCATAGAGCCATGGTGGAGGGAACAACTCCTCAGATGTGACAACCAAAAAAGAGCGAAAGTCTTTGTCTTTTGCCAACGAAGGGAAAATCACTTCATCTTTTGAGTCAATATTGTCATCAAGCAGAGAAAAGGGGAGCTGGCCCTCAGACTCTGTGTCTTGTCTTATCCTCAAAAGTACAAAAATTCCACTTAGACCATGCAAAATCTCGTTCCCTGTTAGATCACCTAGAGCTCCGTACTAGCAACTAAAAGCATTTAGCTAGGGGGAGGGGGAGTAGCATAGGTGTTCATGAAGGAGTCATCCACCCTCTCCCTCATGATTCTCTCCATCACCAGCCTCCATCTTTAGCCAATTTTGGTTAATTATTTTTCTTACTAGTGCTTCAACATGTGGCTAGGAAAACTTCAGTGTCTTTGTAAAGTGGTTGTAGAATGCAGGTTTTTCATGATGGTGGCTTTAGGAAGCATACTCAATCACATGCCCGATTTCCCTTTTTGTACCCCTTGTGATGCTGATGTATTTGTACACTGTGAACTGTGTCTTGTATCTCAATATTATCAACACATACATTCAATGAAATTAATTATGTCTACATTTGAGCTTTGGTCAAGTATTGTTGCATCTTGAATCTTTAGGCCATGATCGTGTTGACTCCCTCTATGTTGGAACGCTACCTTGTTGTTATGATGGGGTCTAAGAAAAAGAGATATCAAATGGGTGCTACACTTGATTCTCTTGGTGGACCTTTGATATGTCGATTCAGTTTTTGCAAGCAATGTAGGAGGTCCAAGTTGTTGTATCATTGCAACAACATCCTTGGTTACACGAATGATGGGACGTTTTACATTGTCTCAAGAATAATGTCATGAATGACATCTTTTCAAACAAGATTTATTTGAATATGCTGATTGGATAACACTCTTTGGATGGTGCAAGATGTGTCATTGAGTCAGAGTAGTCATCAACTTATGATGGGTAGAACCCATGAAATAATTTGTCTATTTAAAGCTCATCATTATTGGTAGGGTTGTTGGCAATTTCAGCAAGTGTCCCAATTAGATGTTGGTTCTCTTGTAATGAAGTGGTTTGGTTAATCCATGCATTATTAAGGATCACGTAATTTGGTTTCTCTATAGAGTGGAGCTAGAATAATTTCATGGAGTGTACTCATTGTTATCAATGGTCAAACGACTCCACTCATATAGCAATGCTATCTTCATTTGTTGCCTACCGGCATGGATCTTTTATCGGTTAAAAACCTTGGTAATATTTGTTGTGCTATCCGTACGTCTGTCATGATATTTATTATGCTTCCATGAAATCCAAGCTGTCGCTTGTATCCAACTCTCAATTTGTTGTGAATTGTATTTGTATAGAAACTAAATTTGCTAAGATTAGATAAAGCTTATGTAGTTAAAGTATTCATTTGCAATATGGAATTTGCAAATAGCTTTGGTGTTCTACCTGTGTTAAAGAATTGAGCACATTTTTTGCATAGATAACTTATTTTTGGACGAAGCTTCCAATACACGTAATTAAGTGAGCACCAAGAGCACAAAGACCAACTAAATTCAAATTTTATAATTGTTTCTTAAAAAATAAATTCTTGGAAGAAGTGCATGCATTTGAAGTTGTATCAAGTATAGCATTCAAGTGTTCACTTTCTTGCTTTTGAGATGTTTGGAATGGTCATTTCATCTTGGTTATGTATACTCAAAGCAACCCCCAACTTATTTTGTTTCTTGTGCAATCTATGTACTTTTTCTTGAAGTTGTTTATTTGTCACTATTATTCTTGGGAAAAATATTTTGAGCTCTTCAAAAAAAATTCACGGAGGAAGGTTGGTATCAATTTCTATTAAGCTATTAAGTAGTTCATTCTCCTTTGGAAGCCATCATGCACGCTTATGAAACTATGACCATCGTCCATGCTTGGGAGCAGAATCTAGCATTGAGCATCTCATGAACTACAATCACCTTTACATGACTTGCACTAGCATTTGCCCTATAAGTTATTGACTGCACTCTTTGAAGGTTTTTGTAGTTCACTATTAACAAGGTCCAATTCATCAAGTTTGGGACAGCATTGGAGATGTGATGAACCAACATCCTAGAGTTTGAAGTTGTTTGGAGCAATGTAGAAATTCATTGTCTTATGGCTACTTCTTCGGCAGTTACTTCATTCTCTTTGAAGAACCTCCCTCTAACCCTTAAACTCCTCCTAAACCCTTCAACCCCCAATGAAGGTGAAAGCCTTCATTACCCCAACCATGATGATGCACATTCCTTTCACTCATGCATGCACTATGTTTGCTTACAACACTTAAGCATATGTTTCCCACCGAAATATGACTCGAGGTCCTAAGCTACACTTATACTACAAAAGACAACACCGATATATTTGTAGGTAACAAAAAGCCTCAGAACCCTGCATACTAAGAATACCTTGCTCTTCCTATAGAAGCTGTGGGAAAGAGCCAACATTTGGCGCCACTGTTGGGGAGAGTAGCGTGTCAAGTAACAAGTAAACATATGTAAGTATGTGTAAAAAATGAACTGCTACAAACTTTCACGAACATTACACTCAAGGGCAAGGAGAGTTTTTTTTTTTCCAACTCTAGCCAAACATATCAACCCAAACTAAACTAACCTTAGTTAGGTTAATTTAACCCACATTAGGTTAGTTCTAACCTAGGTTAGGTTAGATTTAACTAGGATAGGTTAGCATTGGGTTAGGTTTGAAAAAACTCTAACCCAGTTAGTATACTAACTATAGTTAGTTAGAATCAGAGGTAGGTTAGGTTAATTATTGTTTGGTTAGGATAATTGTAGTTAGTAGAGGAACTAACCTTGATTCGGTTAGGGCACACTAGTTAGGTTAGTGTCGAGCTAGCAACTAAACAAACTGACTTAGGGTCAACTAGATTGAACCAGTTAGGTCAACTAAGTTAGACTTTAAGTCCATTTACACTTAAACACCCCCCCTAAAAAAGACCCCATTTTACCCCTACTTTAACCCTTCATATCTCGCACATTTGGGACCCAAACTGGACCTCGTTTGAGCCACAGTTTCACACATGGAAACACCACACTACGGGGCATTTTTCCAACCAATTGCACACCATTTAGGTATTCCTAGCACTAATTATTTTGCACCCCCGTGTGGGCCTCTTTTCGCACTAATTCACTTGTATATTTCTACCGTGACCTCCGATTGACGATCCATCTGCATCGGCACATTTCCCCATACACATGGGACAATCCTAGGCACATCATTACAACACTAACACATCTCTAACCACCATAACACAACTACATCAACACGTGCACTTGCGACAGAGACACCCATTGCACCTACATGTAGTTGCGCTCTGACTAATGCATCTGACACCAACGGTTGCCAAATCTGCATACAACTCCACTGCAACCATCATCTCCAACAATCCTCTACCCTAATTCCCACCTTGAAATTCAAGAATCCCTTTGACTCCTCCACGACACAACATGGCCGGGTGCCATTGTGATGATGGGGATATTGATCTTGATGCGGAGGGGAACAATTTCTTTAATTGCAACAATTTTGGCAACAATAATAACAATCATGGTAGGTGCCCCCTGGGCAAAATCAAACTTTCCAAATATAATGGTAGGGGCGATCCAACCCGATTGCTCTAACATTTTGATGCTGCATGCCAAGCGGGTGGAGATCAATCCAATGAAACCAAGGTCGCCTAGTTCCTCGTGGCCTTAACTGATGAAGTGTCAGAATGGTACCTAGACCTCCCAGTGGGAGAGAGAGCCACATGGGACTTGCTATAAATAGAATTCAAGAGGCACTTTCAAATGGAGAGACTATAAGATGATCCCACCCTCCAACTCAGCAAGATTAAACAAGGTCGTCAAGAAGATGTACGCACATACCTAGGCAAGATGACACAATTAATTTCCAAATGTGACCCACGACTTGATGCAAAGTACCTCGCGGCCTGGTTCATTGTAGGACTAAGGAAGAAAATACGTAAAGACATGAAAAAAAAACATTTAGTGTTGCTCATGCGGCAACCATTGGCATCGAGGGTGGCATGATTGACTCTGACACTAGCAGTGATGATGGAAGATCCAGTGCATGAGATAAATGCTCTAAAAAGGAAAAATCGAAGTCCACTGCCGAAACGTCTAATGAAGATCGTTCTAGAGGCCACCATGACCATGAAGTTGAAAGCATGCCATGGAACAAAAGCTTCACTTGTCTCAGACGCCACCTCAGACTTATCCACGATGAGAAAATGTATGGTGCCTGCACTTCATGGCCAATCATATAGCAAATGAGTGCCCGGTCCTAAGAGCTAGGATCATTGCACAAGAAAATCCACTACCAAGGTTGTGGTGCCATATCTACGTCATCAGTGGCCATGATGAAAATAGTTGCATCTTCAACATGCGCGACAACCCTGCACAAGCGTCCCCAGCTCTAAGGCTGAATCATGTTCCCATTTGGACACAAGTCTTGCAATTACTCAGGAATCTAAATCCACGACCATATCCAAGAGCACTAAATCCAGCTCCTCAGGCAGTTCCAATACAATAACTGTAAGCCGAGGAAGTAGACTCGCCATTTGAGTATGAAGCCAAGTACCCTGTGTACTATGTAGAAGGCCCAAGAGGTCTAATACTAGTCTATGCAAATCAAGTACGACTCAACACATATCAAGTGCCAATCAAGTGCTACAGTTGTAGGGAAAATCACCAGATCGCAGAGTGTCCTCATCGTGGTAGCCTTGCTACTTTCCAACCACTCTAGAGAGATTGTGGCATAGGCCATGCTTGTATGGATTGTCCCCTGAAAAATAAGGTCCCACCGCAAACAAAGGTTAAGCTTGACATCCCAACCGGCATTATTGGGGTGGACCATCAAAGTTTGGGGCCGGCAAGCAAAATATCACAACTTGTGAATGTAATTACACGCTAGCAAAAAGATGCCACCAAAGACTCTAATATTCCAATCCAACCAGGACAACTTCTTCAGAAGATTGCACAACTGCCTCTACCATCACCAAGCAATGAGCAACTAAGCTCATCCACATCAGCTCCCCAGCCTCAAATAAAAGAAGCTCCATACCCAAATGCAAAAGTGGAGAAGGCTAGATTTTAGGCACTTCAACAATTGGTACAAAAGGAACAAGCTTAATTTGAGGCTGAGAAGCAAGCACAAGATCCAATCCATGACTTGGCCCCATAGAGTAATACTGTACTCAAGCCTCTATTCCAACAACAAAATCCACAACATAATGTACCGCCACGCCAACTTGAAGGAGCCGCACTCTCTAGCATTTTGAGTTGCCTTGTGTCAATTCCCATTGGAATCCTCCTATGAAATTGTCCAAATCTCTAGGAGAGTTTCAAAGGTTGGATTGAACTCACAAATCCCCCTCCACCTATGGAAGACATCAAAGATATCCCTATGCGAATGGGTGAGAGAGATGATATACACAACATCACGGTGCCTTTGATCCACAAGTCATATAATGAAGTCCAAGCCATAGTGGATGGTGGAGGAAGTGTAAATGTCCTATCAAAGGAACTCTACGATGAATGGGGTCTCCCACCAATGCAAAAGGCCAATTTCAACATATGCCTTACCGATGATTCAAAACCCTTGGGAATAGTGAATGGCATGTCAACAAAAGTCGCAAGAGTCCACTTTTCCCTTCAATTCACAATCTTGGATCTCCCCAAGAAATCCTATCAAATCTTATTGGGACCTTTAGACCCCATCACACATGAAGAACCAATCGATCTAAAGGTGCCATTCTTTATGGTTGAGCTCGAGTGGGACAATGAACCTATAGATACAAATGATGACTCATATTTTCCTTGGGACCTTGAAACTGAGGCTGAGAATGAAATTGAAGATCAAGTCTTTGACAATGACTTAGCCATTCTGCATGCCCTAATGGCAGTCGAGCTTCCAAAAGTTGGACCTCCAAAGTTGAATAACAGCAAAAGATCCTGCAAGAAAGCTGGAGGAAGTCGCCGAAAAGCCAAGGCTGAACACTTCAATGAATTCTAACGAGTCCAAACAAGGATCATTGAATTGTATCTTGCAAAGGTAGCTCCCTCAAATTCTGAGACACCTCCTCTTGAATGGTCCCCTGAGGGATTGGAAGGAGTATGTGCAGCAAATGAACCCTTACTTGGGAACACCTCACCAGTGGAAAAGTTATGCATACAGAGATAAGATTAGTTGCCTACCATGCCATGACAATAGAAAAGTGCAGAAGAAAGGCATGGTTTGATAGGAATCTTAAAGCTAAAGACATCAAGGAAGGTGACTTGGTCTTGTTATACAATGCTAAAGTATACAAGGGAAAACTCAAGTATCTAGATCAAGGACCCTACCAAGTCAGAAAAATGAATCCCATCAGAGATGCACTGCTAGAAACATTGGATGGAGTCCAATTCAACACACCCATCAATGGGAGCTGCTGGCTGAAGTGCTACTACTTCAACATGCAAGCCATCCCCGACTGACACAAATGAAGATTTGGGAAACCCAAGTCTTCCTTAGTTAGGATTAGATTGTATCACGAGCACTCACTTGCATATGTACGTCTTTGCACATATAGGTAACATCAATCAATTTCAACCTAGGGCTTAGAAGTGATGCATGAGTTCTAGCTGTCCTATGAAATTCCAGCAATAAGAAAAAGCATATAGTTAGTTCCTACCACTTCCTAGGTCACGTGCACTCACACGCTTTTGCTTAGACACATAGTCAATTGCATGAATAATTGTTCCACACACTTTCATTCCACACTCTCAAAGCATGTGTAAAAATAAGATCTCTCACAAACACACACAAATGTCATACCTGCATGCCAACTAATCTAATGATCAATGGTACACCATATGCACATGGATGCAGGTTCAGAAACAATGCCGCCACTAAAGAGGATGTGCAAAAAGAGCCCACTGCATCAACTACAGGATCCCCTCCAGAGTTCACAGACATATACCTCCTCTCAACCACGGTGACCATAGACATTTGTGGTTTAGAGTGATAGCTCTGAGGAGGATTCTTTGCATGACATGGAAACCCAAGAAGAACAAATGCCACCCCAGTCACCACCAGCCTACAAAGCCATTGACAGGGCCTAGTCATTGGAACTTGTATGGCTACCTACATTGACTTATGTTCTTTCCAATGCAACAACATCTTTCTTAGAGCACACGGGTCTGGGCACTTTGTATGAAAGCCTAAAATCCTTAGAGGATAGCCCTACAATGACCACATACATCAAGGATTTTCTCCATTCTTACCACTCCAACAATGCACAGGTTGGCAAGTATGGCACCATCACTATACATCAGAGCCCACTCAACATTATCCTCGACAATACAGTCATTAAAAGGGCCTTCTCACTCCCAACACAAGGTGCCAAATACCCTACATGACCTACCAATGCTAAATTTCTCAAAGTACAGCCTCTCCTCACCAAGGGCACAATGTTCCATAGTGATGGCATATTGCTTCGCATCATCATTAACCCTTACCTCAAGGAAGCAGCACAATTCCTATCCACAATCCTGGGGGTTAAGTGCAGTAAGAATTGATCCCTTCCGCTCCACACATTTGTTTTGCTGGGTAGGAAACTAAAGCAAGATTGGATCCAACACTTAGTCATCTTCACAAAAAACTTGGATGGTTTATTAGGCTAAAAATGAAAAATTCCACACTTATTGCTGTAATCATCAAAAAAGAGCTACAGGAATGAGAAATGGCTCTGCCCCTATCACCAAAACCTATTGAGGAGTTGGACATTCCCTTCTCACCAACATGGGAGCCATCACCAACTTCTCCTACTATCACATTGGCAACTACAGATACCTCAGAAGAAAAAGAAATGCCTATTCTTGAGGTCGGAATTGAGGAATTGTCCCACGAGATGCTACAGCTTGGTGCACAACTGAAACCAATATATCTCCAACAATAGCAGCATCCAGAGGTTGAGCCAAGATCGGCACCAGGATCTTGAGGCTACATCGGCATCAGTACCGCCCATCGATGCCATGCTAGTCCATGATCCACAAGGGGAGCTAGTGCCAGATTAATAGTATGATTACTGTACCCAAGTGACTAAAATACCATTGGAACAACCCCCAACAAGTACTACAGAATCATCAGGATGGCTACATGGGCACCATTTGTATCAATAGTATTGTCAATCCTCATCATCGTCGATCATTCTCCATCATCAAGCTAGCCAAATGATCCAAATGTCCAAACTATTCACCAGCTTGGAACATGCATGAGAACTGGACAGACAGACTGCAGTAGCAATTGAAGACCAATTCCAAGCAATAACCAGAGAGGTCAAGGCACTCCGGGCGCAAATAGATTAGAAGGAGGTTGAAGAAGCATGCATGAACCAAGCTGTCCAAGCTCAAGAGAAGGCAATGCGGGATGTGATCTCCAACCTCCACCAGAGTCAAATACAGCTAACAGCAGTAGTACAAGCTACAACAATCCTACAGACTTACTATAACTCGACATCTACCCATGCTCAGTAGATGGAGGCACTGGCACAAACTTGACTCACTCTAATCCACAAAGAAGAAGAGCTCCAGGATTGCCAAGACAAGCTTGAAAACATGCAACAGTCTTTGGCAATACGCACGTTCAGCATTGAAGAGCTTACAAGGGAATGCAAAATCTTAAAGGATCAACTTCTACCGCTCAAGAGGCCAACACTTCACAAGCACAAGTCTTGGACCAATGGCCCAATACCACTGAAGACATTCTTGAATAGGGGAAGCCCACCTTGCAAATGAGAAAGCTTAAGGAGGAATATACATCCATCTACCATAAATATAAAGAAAAAATGGATGAGATGCGATCCCAAAAGATAATCATCTCCAAGCTTGAAGTCCATTCGCTAGTGCACAACAATGAGGCAATGGAAGACAACACCAATTAAGCCCCACTACAATGCACAATGCTGGTGTACCAAGAGCTTGTGACCGCTTTACAAGCAGAAGATCACCTCAACGCACAAGTGCTTATCCAATGGAAGCAACTCCAAATCAAGATCATATCCACTCATCCAACAATCAAATGCGAATGTTCCATAGGGACCAAAACTCCACACATAATTTGCCAAGACTTGTCCAAATATGAGAAAAATATCTTCTACCTGTCTACACATGCCGAGTTTATAGTACTCAGGACGGATACTTTCATCACATATGTCTGCCTCATGGGTAGTCCTCCCCTCAAGGTTATTGTTGGTTTGCTGCTGCCATTGCTACAAAGGCCATCACTATTATTTGCAAGGCATGACATAACCGACATCCCACCCGTGCAGGCAACTGATGATCCCATCGTACCAGCAAAAAGAAGTGTCGAAACATGACATGGCATATTCACATCCAACTTTCCATATCTAATCACTCTCTCTGCCAACCTCACTTCCCCTTGTTGTTACCACCCTCTTAACCTTCGCTGAGCTCCGTCCTAACATCTATTCCCTTCATTGTCCCTTTGCTTATGCCTCTTACCATTTTCAACTAACCCAACAGTAACAAACTTATGAGCTCCTCACACCTAACTTCTTCTCTTCCCTTGCTAATCCTACCCTCGAGGATTACCAAGATGCTCAAACCATTTGCCTAGTTCTTCCCCCCCTCCCCTCTGCTCCCCCTACCACAACTAATACTCTTCAATATTTCTCCCCCATGTCCCCGAATTCTCTCCCTTCACCTGTTGAGATATCGAGCTCCACTCATAATATGCCAGGGTGATCGTTGTGCATTTATGTCACCGACTTGTTAGCTGTAGATGTGGTTGGTAGACCGCCCATGAATAATAGTTGGATGACAGCTATCTTTATGTACTCTAATTAGTGGCTCAGTTAGTATGCCACCTAGGTTAGCTGAGTTTAGTTTGAGACCCACATATAGGGTTCACCTATTCCTTTTGTACTAAGAGAGTTCTTTTGGCTTTCACAACTAAGAAGAGGAAAACTTTTTTTAGCCTCCACCTTTGTGTGTATTCCCCCATTGTGTATGTGAGAAAGCTGCAAGGAGACTTCTTACTTCTCTCCCACTCTCTTCACATGGTATTAGAGCTCAGTTCGTGGTAAGGAGCTCAAGAAAGCAAACCAAGTTCATGGTGTCTTGGTAAGAGGATTAGTGTTGCTTTCCTTTTTCAAGTTTGGGAGCAAATCTCTACAGGTAGCACAATCAAAAAGTGCAAGAGTGCACTGTCTCATATTGGGATGCCCTTTGCAGTGCGGCAAGAGGGAAATATATGCTGCGAGCAAGGGCAAAGCCTTGGTGAAATTATTTTTTTGATTCAAGGCCATTTTGGGGCCCGTTTTGGTGGCAGAAGTTTTCTGCAGGCAGTCAAAAAAGTGCCCTGTTTTTGCTGTGCAACCATTGTTCTATAGGTCGGTGAAAAGTTGCCGTAAAAATTGCATCATATGCCTGTGCACAGAGATATTGGGAGTGACAGAATCATTCTTATTGCCTGTTGATGTAAAATCGTCACTAGAAAGTGACTGTATGGTCGAATACCACTTTCGTCAGTTTTGTAGATTTGCCCTTGTGAGGCAAAAGTTGTGTTTTTTGCAGAGACAGAATATTTTTGCAGTGTTCTATAATGCGTCTGATGCTCTTTCACGGATAGTCACTGAAAAGCTTGACAAGAATAACTTCCAAGCATGGAACTTTAGAATGATGAATTTCCTTAAGGGAAAAGGCCTAGTTATTCCTAATGTTCCCAATCAATAGGAGTTGCAGGCATTTAAAGGCTGGCATGAGAGAGCTAGAAAAGTTATGTACTAGCTGTCTATCAGTATTTTAGATTCTATGATTGTGCATATTCAAGATGCAAGCACGCCAAAGGAGGCATGGAATACTTTGACAAAAATGTATAGCATAAATACGCAAGCCAGGAAAATGCAGCTCAAGTAGGAGTTGCATAATGTGCAAAGAGAAAATATGAGCATCAATGACTACCACATGAAGGTGAAGAAGATTGCAGATGCACTTGCTTTTTTTGGGTCACCAGTGGAAGATGATGATTTAGTTTCTGTGACCTTGAATGGTCTAGGAAAGGATTATGCACGATTCCGAACATCCATTGCCATCCGTGAGAATTTTCCTACTTTTGGGGAGTTGATTGCTCTTCTAATTTTTGAAGAGCATAGAAATGGTGGTGCATCTTCTTCAGGAGAAACTTCAAAAGAAACTGTCTTCTACTCAAATGCTAGAAGAGGTAGAGGCACAGGTAGAGCAAGCCGATCTGAAGGCCATGGCAGAAATCAGAATATGCAACAAATTGAAGAAAACCAGTCCTATGGAGGAGGACATGATAACTTTAGAGGCAGAGGGAGCCAAAGAGGTCGTGGTGGATGGCAGAGAGGCTTAAATGCAAACAGCACTGCTGAATGCTACTACTATGGTAAAATGGGTCATATGGTTAAAGACTGCTATAAAAAGTAGAATGACATCATGACTAGAAAATTGCAGCGAGGCAATTATGCATCCTCTAGTAGACAGGGTGATGACAGAAATGAGCATCTATTTATGGTGCTACACATGACCAATTTTGTGACGAGTGCAAAAGAAAGCAATGATGTGTGGTATGTTGACTCAGGTGCGTCAAACCACATGACAGGTCATGCAGAATGGATGTAGGATGCAAGGAAAATGGAAAGATCAAGATTTGTGGAGACTGGTGATAATACTACACATCCTATTGTGCAGATTGGTAAAATTCCTTTGTCTATGCAGGATGGGAAAAAGAAATACTTGTCTGATGTATTTCATGTCCCAAATATCACCAAGAACCTGGTTTTTGTTGGTCAAATGGTTGAGCAGTGCTTGCAGGTCAGATTTAATCCTCATGGATGCTTTGTTGAGGATATGAAAAATAAAGGTCGCTTGATAGCAAAAGGGAAGAAGAATGGCAGGATGTTTACACTAAATGTGGACATGCCTGAATTGAGTGCAGCAATGTTTGCACATGGGACCGATGTAGTTGCAGATATTGATATCTGGCATAAATGCATTGGTCATGTTAATGTATAGCGACTTAAATTAATGCAAGCCTATAAATTTGGAAAACAGGCAAATTTATAGGTATGTGAAGCCTATAAATTTGGAAAACAGGCAAGGAAACCATTTCCTAGACATGTTCAAGAGAGTAAGAGGCCATTGGAATTAATCCACTCTGATGTGTGGACTACTAAAGCTACATCTATCTCCCCCTGTGCCATCTCCCTTGTGCCCGTGCACCATCTCCCCCAGTGCCATCTCTCCCCGCGCCATCTCCTCCAGCACCATCTCCCCCTGTGCCATCTCCTCCTACACCATCTCCTCCTGCGCCATCTCCCCCTCGCCATCTCCTCCTACTCCCTTCTACTCCCTTAATTGCTCCCTCCCCCCTTCTCTTGGGTGCCTCGTCTGGTGATCAATCGCCCCCCTACTATCTCCATTAATTGTCTCCCCCAACATCTTCTTTGGTTATCACCTCCCCTCGTGCTTGTGTTCACTTCTCTCCTCCCAGGGCATCTGCTTCATCCTCTCCTCCTCTATGCCAGAGAGATGCACCAAGTACAAACCTCGCCTGCCAAAAGACAATCTCTTCACTCCCTCCCCCCACTTTGAGTAGAGACCCAAAAGGTCCCCCCACTTTGTGTAGAGACTCAAAGGTCCCCCCACTTTGTGTAGGGACCCAAAAGTTCCCCCCAAAAGTGGAGGGAATCTTGTCCAAAAGGTCTCCTACAAAAGAGGTCCCACCACGGAGCTACCTCTATGGATTGTGTAGAGACCGACATGTATAAATATCTCTCAATGGACTGAAGCTCCCACTCTTTCAGGTTCAGTGTTCAAGCTCACAATTATGTTCACGTGATTGATCTCCATTGCGTCCATGCTCTCTTACACTATCATGTTCTAGCATGCCCTTACCCTTGCATTCTCTACCCTTGTACTCCCTCCTCCTCCTTGCTGCTCCTTCCTTCCTCCTCCTCCTCCTCCTCCTTCTCCTCCGTCCTCTTCCTCCCTCCTCGTCCTCCTCCCACCCCCTCTTCCTCCTTCCTCCCTCCTCCTCCTCCTGCTCCTCCTCCCTCCTCCTCCTCCCCCCTCCCTCCTCCTCCTCCCCCCTCCCTCCTCCTCCTCCCCCCTCCCTCTTCCTCCTCCTTCCTTGTCCCTCCTCAACACTTAGCCCTTGAATCTGCAAAGGAGACTAGCTCTCCACTCCTTAACCTTGGACTCCTCCTAAACCTTGCACCCCCTCTGAACCCTGGAACTCCTAGTTAGCTCTCTCAACCCTATCCCTCTTTTGAACCTTAAAATCCCTTCTAAACCCTTGAACTCCCATGGAGGTGAGAGCCTCCATCAATCTTTATGATCAAGCCCTCTTTCTCACCCATGCGTGCATGAGACTTGATTTCCATGCTTTAGCCTACACCTCTCATCAAAATATGATCCGACGACCTCACAAATTATTAGTGGACCTGTAGTGTCCTCTAGTAGTGGTTCACATACTTCGCCATGGATAGGCAGATTGAGATTAGGAGGATCTCCTCAAAGCAATGCAGATAGTGGTATGCAAGCATCACAAAAAGGAAAAGAGAAAGCAGATCAGCCCATGTTTGATGTGAATGCAGGTCACTCTTATGTGGATGGTGAATCCAATGGCTCAGAACAGAGCCTTGATGATGAGTTGGGTATTCCTTCTGTTGTTACACCTGGAGTAAGGAAGACAAGGGATGTTTTGAGAGCACCTGGTAGTGAGCCTATTTTGCACAGGTCTACTAGAGTATAATGATGGATTTATAGCCAAGGGATGATAGGTTCAAATATGATGGATTTATAGCCATTCACTATGCCTATATGGTCAAAGTGATACAAGAACCAGAACCCACTTCTTTTGAGCAAGGGGACGCCTAAGGAGTCATCTTCGCATAAACCTCAAAAAGTGTAGGCTTTTAGTCTTTCTCTCTCAGGATTTAGTATCTCACTCTCTAGATCTTGATCTTGCAAGTGTGATTGGATCTTTTCTAGAAAGGATTTTGGCTATCCTCATCCTTTAATATTCATTATACCATCTTTCAGGCTCAAGATATTACAAGTGGAGCTTTGCCGCTACTCTACACTCACAATGCTCTCATCGTTGTTGTCCTAGATTGCACTTCCCTTGTTGCCATAGGGTTAACAACTCCCTTGGACTGATTTGATTACGTGTCCTTGGATTATGGTTGATTCTATAGATGATGTTGTGTTGCAGTTGTCTTTACACAATGAGTATGGTAAAGATGGTGGTGGTGGTGATAGATGGAGTGAGCTTGTTGTTGATCTTTTCCTTGTAATCCATGAACACCGTAGATTGCTTGCTCAGTTTTTAAGAAGCCATTGTCAACCATTTCTTCGAACAAACACACATAACACTGTTGAAGAGATATGGCTCTTTGAAAGAGGCAACTTGTTGTTTGAGCATCTATCTGTTGATTCGGATTGAAGCTGAGGTTGGGCAAATGGTCATCAATGCTGAGGGACACCTCCAAGATTATTGCTGAGGCTTGACTATATTTTGCACTTTCCTTGAGTGTTTTTTCATAACTACCTTGCATAACTAATCCATTTTTGTCCAAGGCTCTAATGAGTGTTTCCTAGCTTATCCACTTCATTTTAGAGTTTCTATTGATTAACGGCCAATTGCAAGGAGCATCTGTACTATCTGGATCATGATGATTGGCATCCCACCAGTAGCGATAGGGTACCGCATCAAATGTGGGATGCGTGTGAAAGGAAGATGGAGCTTGTAAGTATTCAAGGAGCTACTTTTCATTGAGTAGCTTTGGTCTACGCCAAAGAGGCTATGGCTACAATTTGTTGCTGATGTCTAGAGTGATGTGTGCTTCGTGAATACTCATTGAAATTTCGATTAATTCGATTGAGAGCATCTGCTGTGCTATTTAAGGAACCCTTCCAAAACTGGATTTCAAAATCAAAACCTTGCATGAACTCTACCCATCTAGCTTTTCTTCCCGACAAATCTGTCCCATACACACATACTTGATTAACTGATGATCAGTCAATACCACAAATGTGGAACTATACAGATAGTGTCTCAATGCAAACTGATATATGGATACTTATTCCACTAATATTTTGAATTTCGCAGTGATAAGATTACCATGATTTTGATAGGTACATCTAGAATGGTCATTACTGGGATGAATATGGAAAATGGGAGATGAATTTCAGATAGGAATGATAGAAATTATAAGAGTAACTATTGGATATATGAAGGGTGGATTAAAATTGATGAAATAACTTTGCATGTAATTATTTGAGGGCATATAGAGATGGATAGATAAAGGATTCTGAATTGTCTAAAAGATAAGTTTATAGGAATGATTAGAATAGTAGTTGCAATATAGGTTGAACACACACACACACACACACACAACCTTTTATACTATTTGTACCCCCTCACATACACACACACACACACACACACACACACACACACACACATGCATATGCACACACGTAACTTTCTTTATTGGTGAGACTCAGGAGAGCTTTGAAAAAAGCATAATGTAAATTTCTATACTTTGATAGTATGTTCCTAATAATTATTATTTTTTTGAATTACATACATGAGCTCGTCCATACTTGTCATGACGTCTTTTTTATAATCTTTTCCTCACATAAATTTAAATAGTAGATAATGCTGCCAAATATCTTCTCGTAAGTAAGGGTTAAAATCTATAACTCATGAAAATCTTCCCCTAGCCCTACAACAATCACACACACACACACACACACACTCCCACCTTTTATCCCACTCATACCTCCTCACACACATACACTTGGCTTTACAACATGCTATCCAGTCCAATTTTTATGACAGCTTTTACTAAGTCCTAATCTATTCCCTACATGGATTTAACAAATAAAGTTTCTTCTAACTGCTATTTTAATGGGGGTCAAAATGCATATGATTCCTTTCCCTATCACTACTCCCTCCCCCCTTGTTTACCGCTCTATTATATTTTTTGCCACCCTATGGACTTATGAATGAACATATGGTTATCTAAGACCGAATAGATCTATGCCTTAAGTATTTTACGGTTAGATCAAAAGACGGGAGTCAGTGTCATCCCTGGCCTACTTTGCGGTGCATATGGTGGACATTTATGAATAGGATGGTGCTTCCTATTGCTAAATTGCTCCCTCTCCCCTCAATGTTGTCAATATCATCCCCTCTCTTCAACTCATTCCTCACAGGGTCACACACCCACCTCCCATGCTTTCCGAAGCACTCATGGCTTCCTCTCAATTTGTATGATAGGCCTCTCATGCGTACTCCTTTCCTTGCTTATAGCTACTTACCTGCTCGTGACGTGAACTGCATGGTATGCTAGCCACTTGTGCCTACTCCCTCGATCGCTACTGTGCTACGACACTGCTTGGTTGCCTACACAATCCCTTATGCATATTCTTATTTGTGTGCACCCTCGGTTGCGTGGCTTCTTGGATTTCTCTCATCGTGCAAGGTCTTGCCATGCTACGCCCAGGCTTTGATTTCCCAATCGTGGGTTTGCATGGCTAGTTCTTGCTTTGTGGCTTCCCTTGGCCACCTTTCTTCTCTTGTACACACACCTCACCGGCCCTTCTGGTGCTCGTTGCCTCAATTGCTTGTTTCGCCTCATGCATAACGCGTTCTTTGGCTCCAGTCCTCATGATTGTTGGAGCGGTTGTTTGCACTGGTTCTACTCTCCCCCTGGGGCACCAACTCAATATGTAATATGTTACTACCCTCGTCCAAAATCTAGGGTATGGGGGGACAAGATCCATATATAATATGCATTGATTTCCTTGGAAATTTTCAAATATACAAGGGAAAAATATGAAAATTTCATGACCCCCTTCCCACAAACTATAGGGTATATATACCTTGAAAAATATGCAAGATTTTAAGATTCGTGCATTTTTTCATAATATGTGAGGCCCAAGGGGGGGGGTCTTTTGGATGAGGGTGGGTAAAACAAAAAATACACTAAAATATGAAAACCCATCTCCTTTTAAATTAATGTACCTTTTTCATGTGTTACCCAAATTTCAAAGTGTGAAGACATATTTGAAGCTCTTTTAGTGTAGAACACAACCATGTTAATTTGAATAATTTCTACTCATGGCATATTGCTAAAATCATCTCATGCTCAAGATCTTGATAGGTTTTCTTACTAAAGGGAGTTGGTGCCCCAGGCCCACT
The DNA here is from genome assembly GCF_047967505.1 of Dipteris shenzhenensis. NCBI lineage: Eukaryota > Viridiplantae > Streptophyta > Polypodiopsida > Gleicheniales > Dipteridaceae > Dipteris > Dipteris shenzhenensis. Next base: position 18,830,980 of record NC_141619.1, read on the forward strand.
CCATGAGAACCCACTAATCGAAGCTAATCGGCTCTTTTGCAAAATGCTGGCTCATTGCATATGCTAATTAAACGACAAGAGCCTCTCTCTCAATTGCCAATCTGTCATCATTCTTTTACAATAGTATACGATTGTTGTTAAAAGTTGAGCTACAGCATGTGAATGCTCTCAAGTGTTTGCTGTGCCTATTTCGATTTGTAGAAGAGGATAGCGGATTTGTCTTGTACATAGTCTTACTTGCCTTTTTGCTCCAATTTCAGTTTAATCATCTCCCATATGCTTGCAGTTGTTATGTTTAATCCAAAGTCTCACATTTAGTGGTACTTCTTTACTTAGTCTTATAGGCTAGGGGCTCTATTGTTCTAGCTAGCGTATGGTTTGGGTGTCATAAGGGGGTTAGGCAGTCTTTATAGGATTAGTTGACTTACACATTAACCTGTATATTTTGGCAAGAGCTTAGTCATTAAATCTGTTAATTAATAAACATCGTCGTCATACATTCTTATTAATTAATAGCCTATTCCCCCCAAATTCCCCCCCTTTTATTTTTGAGATTTTGGAATTTAATCTTTTTTACCCTTTAGTCATGTATGTATTAGGTCAATTGGAGACATCTCATTTACGTAGTTGATTTACTAAAGTATAATGCTACAACAGCAAGATTTTCCTTCGTAGATGATGGATAGCCCCTTAGTATGGATCTAGTCACATGTTTTGCTTGTGTAAGCTGCTACCTATTATATGATATTTTTTAATGAGTCCATAACACAATGACAGAGATAATCTGTTCATGCCTCCTCTATGGAAGGCTAGATGAATATGGTTTAATATAATTTTCCCTTATATTGTCTCCTATTTGCAATGTTAATTTTGTCTCCTCTATGGAAGGCCAAGTCTTTGCTTGCAGTTGCGTTCTAATGCCTCCTACATGAAAGGCTTTAAAATCTATCATGCCTCCTCTATGGAAGGCTAGGAATTCTTTTCAAAATAAATATCCTTATTAAAGACTCCTACATGGAAGGTGTCCTTTCTAATACCGTTCTCTGCCTCCTATATATGGAAGGCTAGGTAATTGAGTTTCAAAATTATTGTCCTTCCTAATGCCTCCTATATGGCATGCTAACACTTCTGCCCCTAACATTTCATGATGTCCCCCTAGATTTTTACTATGTAACATGCAATTATGAATCTGGATGCATGGAACTTCCCCCCCCACTAAATACCAAGGGAGTCCAAGTATTCATGGGCCATGCCAGATACTATAGAAGGCTTATACTGAGGTATGCCATGATTGCAAGACCCCTATATAAGCTCTTAGTTAACTTCATTTGGATAGACAAATGTGAACAAGCATTCGAAACCCTCAAGTGGAGATTGGTCATAGCCCCTATTCTAATGGCACCAAATTGGGACATATAATTTCATGTACATACTGAAGGTTCCAATTATGTAGTAGGGAGTGTGTTATGTCAACTTGGCAAACACAACAAAGACTACCCAGTATACTTTACAAGCAGAAAGCTAAATGATGTGGAGGTGAATTACACCACAACAGAAAGAGAAGCCTTGGCAATGATCTACAGCGTGAAGAAATTTTGACACTATCTATTGGCTACTGACTTTATCTTCTACACAAATCATCAAGCCTTATTATATCTTGTGAATTGGCCATGTACCACAGGCCGGATCACTCGATGGCTTCTACTACTACAATAATCCAATTTCAAAATCATGGTCAGAAAAGGAGCTCAACATTTCATTGCCAATCACATGTCACGATTAAGGATAGGAGAAGAACTGGAAGGAATAGAAGATGACCGACCAGATGCCACATTATTTCAAATAGATGTTGTGCCTGACTGGTGTGTAGACATTGTTGGATACTTAATGGTAGAAAGACCACCTCTTGAAATGAAAGCAGTGGATGCTAGAAAACTAATTCTGAATGTTGTACCCTATCAACTCATTGCAGGGCAACTATACAAGATGGGCAAAGACTAGGTTTTAAGGAGATGTGTGATGCCACATGAGATCATGCTAATCCTCAATGAAGCCCATGAAGGCATTGCAAGTGGACATTTCCAAGGAGAAGCAACAACAAGAATAGTCCTTCTCACAGGATACTAGTGGCCAACACTTTGGGTAGATGCCTATGAATATGTCAAAAGCTGTGATGTATGCCAATAAACTACTAAACCACAACAAAAGGACTTCAATACCCTAACAGTTGTTGCACAAAAACCATTTGAAAAATGGGGGATTGATTTTGTGAGTCCCATCCATCCAGCAGCAGCAAAGGGAGCACATGCATGCCACATCATTGTGGGGCCACTAATTACTTTACCAAATGGGCTGAAGCTAAAGCAGTGAGAAAGGCAGATGCCAGAAGCATAGCAAGGTTCTTGTACGAGAATGTGATCACCCAATTCAGATGCCCCATTGAAATTGTGTCAGATAGAGGCACACATTTTGTCAATGAGGTCATCCAAGAACTCATCTCGATTTATGGTGTTCCATAGAAAGAGCACACCTTACTACCCCCAAGGGAATGGACAAGCCGAATCCACCAACAAAATATTATGCAATAACCTCACCAAGGTAGTAGAACCAAAGCGTTTTGATTGGGCAAAGAAACTAAATGCAACCTTATGGGCATACCTAACCACTAAAGGTTAGTGCTAGAAATACACCTTTTCAATTGGTGCATGGACTTGAAGCTGTGGTTCCACTGGAATTTATAATGCCCAGCCTACACATAGCAGTATAAGAACATATGGGAGATCATGCATCGCTGAAAGAAAAACTCTACCAAAATTAGAAAAGCATACAGAGACCAAATTAGTTGCCTACCATGCCATGACAATAGGAAAATGAAAAAGGAAGGCATGGTTTGATAGAAATCTCAAAGACAAAGACATTAAGGAAGGTGATCTAGTTTTACTGTATAATACCAAAGTCCATAAGGGCAAGCTCAAGACTCCATAAGTAAAAGTCCATATTGCATTACTAAACAAGATGACAAAGTGGTTATGTGCTAATGTTGTAGTAGGATATGTCCTCAATCCTAGGCCCCATTCAACCTTTATAGAGGGATGTGTAAGGAAGACTGGGTCAAGAAAAGTCTATTGGTGTCAAAGATTAGGTTCCTATGCAATGGGTACCTAGTTTTCCTTTTGAGAAAATAGAATTGGTGAGTTACACAGTCAAGAATCGGACTTGGATAGTTAGGAATTAGCCCCTATTTGTATGATTTTGTGATCTCATGTTTTCATCGAATATGCCTCCGTCGTCAAAAGCACCCATCTGGGTCAAATTGTGGGATTTGCCACTTGCATTTTTTCCACAATTGGGGACACTTGTTTGCCTTAGATAGTTCCTTGGTCTAGAGGTGGAAAAATTTAGGAACCTGAGGGGTAATCCACAAGCATGTGTCCTAATGGACCTTGCGATAGTGCTCTAAGAATAGAGGATGGGGCCAGGAGAGAGTTAATTCAAAAAGTGTTCTCTAAAAATGTCCCCCACTCTTGCTTTTATGTGGCATGGGAGGCGTTTATGAAAGACTGCCCTCAAAGGACCAATCATAGAAACTTCGCGCGCGGGGGGGGGGTGAGGAATACCAAGAAACGGATGAAGTGAAAGTAGAAAAAGAAGAAAGTGCTCTAGTAAGGCTAAAGGAGATGCTAGGAGTAGAGAAAAGAGAGAGTAGACGTAACAGGATGCCGAGAGCAAGGGGATTTGCTCGTGCTAATGCTTTTGAAGTTGTGAGAGATGAGCACATGGAAACGGATGACGAAGAAGTGGAGGAGATAGTTCCCAATACCCAACTTTTAAGTATCTATTTCTGAAAGTAGATCAAACCAACCTGGAGAATGGAGAACATCCCTTCACGAAGTTTAAGAGTAAAAGAGGGCCTCACCTTCCAAGCACTCTAACATTGCTCACCAAGCCTCTGCCAAAATACCGTCGAGGAAAACACTAGAACTCCTTTACTTGTTCCTTATGGCTACAAGGATCTAGAATCATTGTTACATTGTTACATGAATGCAAGCTACTTCTTGATCTTGCATGCATGTAGGGGATTCAGAGGGTAATGACTCGGTGAAATGAAAGAGAATGCTTATGTGCCAATTTTTGTAAAAAGCAAATGCTGGCCTACGCATAACTACCCCTCCCAACCCACCTTCACTTCTAGAGAGAATATGAAGAGCTGCCCTAAATGGTGATAGGTAAGAAATAGAACGACATACCTATAAAAGTAACATAGCAACATCCTCAGGTTTGTATAAAACAATGACAAAGAGAGGAGAATAGAAGAAAGGCAGCAAGTCACAAATTGAAAGAAAAAGGGTAAGCAATCTCGCCCTCTCTCCATCTCTCTCTGTTTTATTCTTGTCCTTGCTTGTTTTTCAGAGACGTTGAGGGTAGCCATTAAGTCCTCATCCAAAAAACCCACATCTTGAGAAACAAACTCGGCTGTATTTTCTAGAGTTCTCCATGCTTGTTATCCAGCAAGTCTAAAATATCGCCATCTTGAACTGACAATTCTGACTCACCATGCTTGTATTTTGCTGTGCCCAACCGCAGTCTTCTCTTCCTGGAGATGTTGCAGTAGCAAAAAGTTGTTGTTGAAAGGTAGATCTTACGACATCTTATTGGGCTCAGTAAAGACTTCTTTCTTGACTCCGTGAAACCCCGAACCAGCACACTCAGAAGAAGAAGTCTCTCTTGGAAGAAAGGTTGTCCTAGAGAGTTTTTTACAGCCCTCCATTCTTTGAGGGAGCAGTAATGGCTGTTTGTATCTTTAGATCAGAAGAAATGGCTGCCTGTGGCTTTGATCCCTCCTTGCTGGGACAATCTTTAACACACTGCTATCCCACAAAAAAAGCAAGAGTTTGGTAGGTATTTGTAAATAAGCGGTTGAACCATTGGATAGGGTTACAGTTTGTTTGGGAGCTCCTTGGCAAGATTCAAGAGCAGGATGAACACGGGTTAATGAATTGCTCCTTTTCAATCCCTAAGAGCTTGCCTAGGCTTGAGCAAAGCTTCTATGCCTGACTGCAAAAAGCTAGAGTAAGATTTGGCATCTCAGCCCATAGAGGTACTTTAGTAGCTTTGGAAGCTTTGGACTCGAAAGGAGGGAACTAACTCTCTGGATGTAGAGGCTGGTTCCTCACAGACCACAGAGAATGACCCTTTACAGCTGAAGCCATTTCCAGCTTCTCAAACAGAAAACCCTTTCAAAGGTATCTTACATTAGTAACTATCAAACCTTTCTTGATCCAGTTGTTTCTGATCCAATTGTCCAAAAGATTTGCAGGGGAGCGAGGACCAGGAAGGAACCCTATCAAGGCATGAGTTTCCAATTATTTCATAGAGTTGCAGGGAACTTCTTAATCAATGACGACTATGTTCTAGTTGCTGCTGTCTTTCGGGGACTGGCTGCAGCTCATCAACTGCAGTTGCGGTAGCATTGTCACAAGGAATATGTGGCAGCTGTGAAGGCCTGACTAGAAGATGCGTTCTGAGTCTTGTAGCTTCAGCCTGTTTTGCTTCTGGTTTTCTTGAATGTTCTGAACTGGGTCTGGCGGATGCAATGCAGCTGAATAAGAGACGTCAGTAGAAGTTTGTTGGAGCTTCAATGCTTTGAAAAGCTGATGGTCGCCTGAAAGAAGCTTGTCTGAGAAGCGAACCCTTTTAGCAGTCCTGCAGAAAAACCTCCCGTTAAAAGGAAGTAGCTAGAAAGCACATGCCCCTTGGCTATGTTCCCACTTTTTACTTTACATCAGCTTTATCTCCACTGTATCATCATCCACTGGAGATAAAGACATCTTGAATCAGGTGGCAGAAAGAGACACAGCACACCCACAGCTTCTTGGTCATGTGAGCCCAAAAGCAATGTCTGCCTTCTCATTATGGTAGCGATGCATATCTGCTTTCTCTCCTTCAATCACAACTGGAAGCACTGCATTCCTCTCAAGGCACATATCCTGCCTCTTCCAGGTGCCTATTCCATCTCCGAAATTTGGCGTCTGTAATTCATGCACCAGAGTATTCCCCTCAATACACCTGCTACATGGCACTTTCTTCACAGCATTATCAATCATTGCCTTATTAAGCTTCCCGACATCATCCAACCTAATGGCATTAGCTTGGATGTCTCTGAGCAGTACATGCGGTGACACATTCCTTGGATTTAACTTTAAAATAAACTTTGCAGTTCGCATGGCCCTCTCTGCGTCACAATGAATTCTGCATGATGCAAGCAAGCTCAACCATGCCGAGCTGGCTTCTGCAAAGGGCATGCTGAAGATCAAGTCCTCTGCCTCTTCCAAAAGGCCTCGTCGTCCAAGAAGATCAATCATGCACACATAATGCTCCAATGAGGGGTCTATGCCATGGTTTCCCATAGAGGCAAAGTATCGCCTCCCATCAGCAACCAGACCAGTATGACTGCATGCAGTTAGAACACTGATGAACGTGATCTTATCTGGCTTCACACCTTCAGCCTGCATTTGACCAAACAATTGTAGGGCCTCTTTGCCACGCCCATTCTGGGCATACACTGCAATCATGGCATTCCAGGAAACCATATTCCAAAGTGGCATCTCTGCAAACACAGCCCTTGAATCATCAAGGCTCCCACACTTGCCATACAAATTGATAAGGGCATTCCCCACAGTAACATCTGCCTCCCATCCATTGCCCACAACAGTGGCAGCAATCTCACGACCCTCCTCCAGAGCTGCTATATCGGCACATGCATCCAAAATGGAGATGAAAGTGAGCTTGTTTGGCATGCTGTCTTCAGCCTGCATCGAGCCAAACAGTTCTATGGCCTCTTTGACAAACCCATTTTGGGCACAGGCTACAATCATGGCATTCCAGGAGACCGCATCCCACACTGGCATCTCTGCAAACACGGCCCTTGAGTCATCCAGGCTTCTGCATTTGCCATACATATTGATGACGGCTGTCCCCACAACAACATCTAGGTCCCAACCATTGCCAACAATAGTAGCATGTATCTCTCGGCCCTGGTCTAAGGCTGACAGACTGGCACACGCATCCAAAACACAGATGAAGGTGACCTTGTTTGGTTTAATGCCCAGGGCCAGCATTGAAACAAGCAACTGTAAAGCCTCCTTGCCATGACAGTTCTGGGCACATGCTGCAATCATGGCACTGGAGGAGACCACATCCTGCAGTGGTATCTCTGCAAACACAGCCCTTGAGTCATCCAGGGCCCCCCACTTGCCATACATATTGACGAGGGCTGTCCCTACAACAACATCAGACTCCCATCCCTTGCCCACAACATTAGCATGAATAGCTCGAACTGCTCCTACACTAGCTGACACACCCAAAATGCAGATAAAAGTGAGCTTGTTTGGCTTAATGCCGTCAGCCTGCATTTGACCAAACAGTTGAAGGGCTTCCTTGCCGTGCCCATTCTGGGCACAAGCTACAATCATGGCATTCCAAGAGACCACATCCCACAATGGCATCTCTGCAAACACAGCCCTTGAATCATCCAGGCTCCCACACTTGCCATACACATTGAGAAGGGCAGTCCCCACAACCACATCTGACTCCCATTCATTGCCAACGATCGTGGCATGGATCTCCTGACCCTCTGCAAGGGCTACCATGCTAGCACAAGTATCCAAAACGCAGCTTAACGTGATCTTGTTTGGCTTAATGCCTGCGGCCTGCATTTGATCAAACAGTTTTAGGGCCTCCTTGCCATCGCCATTCTGGGCACATGCTGCAATCATGGCACTCCATGAGACCACATTCCGCAGCAGCATCTCTGCAAAGACAGCCCTTGAATCATCCAGGTTTCTGCACTTGCCATACATGTTGACGAGGGCTGTCCCCACAACAACATCCGACTCCCATCCGTTACCAACAATAGAGGCATAGATCTCTCGACCATCTTCTAGGGCTGCCACACTGGCATAAGCATCCAAAACGGAGATGAATGTGACTCTGTTTGGCTGTATGCCTTCGGCCTGCATTTGACTAAGCAGCTGTAGGGCCTCCTTACCATGCCTGTTCTGGGCGCATGCTGAGATCATGGCACTCCAGGAGACCACATCCCGCAGCGGCATCGCTGCAAATACAACCATCGAATCATCGAGGCTTCCACCCTTGCCATACTTATTGACGAGGGCTGTCCCCACAGCTGCATCTGACTCCCATCCCATACCTACAATTGTAGCATGAATCTCTTGAAACTCTTCCCAAGCTGCCCCACTAGCACATGCATGCAAGATGCAGATGAAGGTGATCTTGTCTGGCTCGTGGCCTTCACCTTGCATTTTCCCAAACAGTTGTAGCGCCTCCTTGGCATGGCCATGCTCGGCACACGCTGTGATCATGATATTCCAGGAGTATAGATTCCTATAGACTATGTTTTCAAAAACAGCACGTGCATAGTCCAATCTCCCACACTTGCCGTACATTTGAACTAGAAGGTTACTCAAAAATCTGTTTCCCTGATATCCACACCTCGTGATGTGTTCATGCACGCGTTCACCCTCTGACAGAGCGTTGGCACTGGTGCAACGCCTCAAAAGCAAGGCATAGGTAGCAGCATCTGTCCCTTGACGCAGCTGGCCAAGGATGTCCTCGTTCAAACTTTCAGTTCCATTCCTCACAAGTGCACTCTGATGGTGCTCAATTAGGGTTTCGGTACGGCGAGCCGTGCTGGTTCCTAGCTCGCTTATCACCACGTGGGTAAGCTGGGCCACCTTGGACGTAGGACGAGGGCTCAACCCATCCCCGCGATTCGCAATTGCAGAGGTACAACAAGGTTCCCAATGTCCTTGCCTTGTCTCCAAGGATTGCTGAGACGTGCCCGACGCAGATGGAAAAGGAACGCGACAGAGGGATTGAGCCATTGATTTAATGTTTTTGATAGAAGTGCGGAAATGAGAGCAGGCGACAACATGTTGTGGAAGGAGGAAGAAGGTCGATGTGGGTTTCTCTTCTCGTCTCCATTTTTTACTGATCTCGTGAGATCTCTCCAGCCCATGAAGAAGCAAAACAGCAGCAGGGGGCACTGTAGCCGTTTTGGGCGTTCGTCCACCTGACCTGGCTGCTTGCGCCCACCTCAATTGGCTGCGTTCCTCCCTACTGTGTGTTGTGTGAACACCAAGCGGCCTTGGGTGGCAATGGCGGGTCACAGTCGGAAATCCCGACCGGTCGCTCGACATTTCCGGGCCTCCTCCTTTCCCGGAATAGCCGACCACGGCCCATTCCCTCACATGGAGGACCGTGAAGAGGTGATCTCAGAGTTCACTCGGATTAAGTGTAGTGGGGCATGTGTTCGTTTTCAATTGGTTGCATGTGTTTCGGGGACGTTGTGGAGTCATGGGGCTTTGATTGTGTGGCTTTTGTTGGGATTCTCGTTTTCGGAGGCCGGGTAGTTGCTCTTGGTTTGTGGTGCTGCAATGCTGTGATGCTACGACAGTGCGTTGCTGTTGCTTTGCGATGCTACGGGATTTGCGCCTGTGCTAGTCCGTTTTGAGTTCTCTTTTTCCAAGGAAGAGAAAATCATCGTGGTGGACATTCAAGTCACAATTTCGATTAAACAGTCGAATGATAAGGTGGACATGTCGGTTGTATGAAAGAAGAATGAGAAGGTTGGGCTCAATGAACTCTCTTCCTATTTAGGTGCAGTGCAGACACAACTAAGAGCCCATTATGAAATCTAGCCTCAAAACTCTCTACACTGATCCACCTACCATTCATATATATTGTACATAGATGTCAATAAAGCCGGCTGTATTCATCTCAACGACGACCTTCCCCACTAGATGTTTGATCACACAATCGCTGATCTAGATCATCTTGGTTCTGTGAATCGTGATTGCTATTATATGTTTTCTTGTTTCATCTTTTATAGCCTATCCTCCTTCGATAGGGTTTCTTGGACCGATTACAGCTTACCTACATTTTGCATGCACCTCGATTGCTTGTACGATCCGCGCTATTACTTGTAGGGTCCACACTATAATTATCTATTAGGAGTTCATGTTAGCAGGTGTGCGTAGATATTGGAGATCTAGACAAGGTCAATGTTTTTAGCTTGATACCATCGATAGAAACGATGACTTCCCCAAGTACATGTATCAGTCTTTCTCCTGTGAGGCTCTCTCTTTCTCTCCAATTCTTGTCAAAGAGGATGACTATGCAATGCCCACTGTCTCTCAACTAGTTGCGAGTCCAACTGTTGTGACCCCCCATTGACCCCATAGGGAAGCAAGTGGGGGAAAAGCTACCAGCTCCCTAGTCCCCATGCCCACGCACATAGGTGCAATCTACAGTAATAGAGCTGGTTTTTTCTCACTGCCACTAGGAAGACAAAAGAACTTTATTGGATCTTCCAACATCAAGGATAAAAGTAAAAGATGCCTCGTTTAGTAGGACAACCCTTATTGACTCTAGAGGCATTTGAACTCTCTCCAACAAATGAGTTCTTTTGATAAATGTATGTAAGTCCTTGCCACACGATGACAACTCCTGTGATGATTCTGTGCTATGGCTTAGGAGACCTGCACTTGTTAGTTTTTTGCTAGGCACCTGTCCTCCAGTTGCAATGCTAGAGGCTAGGGTGCAAACAAACTAGGTCAAGAGAGGTCCGATAGTTTCCAATGTACATTTTTTGTGCAAAGGATTCTATGTTTTCCTATTTGAGAAAGCTAAAATTGCAGAACAAATCAGACAACATGGGTTGTGGACAATTCGTAACTAGCCCCTATATCTTGAAGAGTGGACATTGGGTTTGTAAACAAAGATCAACCAAAATCTTGATTTGGGTAAAAATGCCAGATTTCCTATTATCCCTTTGCAACCAGGCAACAAAGCTTTGCAACAACCTAGGATTCTTCAACCCCTGAGGTAAACCCCAAGTCTTTGTACAGATTGATGTGGTAGAGGAGACACCAGACACCTTAGTCATCCTCAATCGGAATAGATAGGTCTATAGGGAGTAGAAGCTAGCTTATAAGAACTTACCTAACTCTTGCTTCCTTTGTGGAGAATATCACCACATGTTTAAGAATTGCCTCAGAAGAGGGGTAAGCCTAAAGTTCCCCTTGAGACTCCTAAGGCTACTCCCCCCCCCCCCCCCCCCCCAAGGACAAGTGGGTCCTAAAGGGAGGATAGGATGTGGGGACCACTAAACCCACTCCACCTCCAAAACGAGAAAAGAAAGGCTAGCCTCGAATCCCACAAGATGAAGGAACTAAGAATAGTGAGGCAACACACCTGATTACCAAAAATAGGTGTGATGCCCTCAATGAAATAGAGATAGAAGGTTAGATCAAGGAAAATCAAAAGTGCATGGAAGATACCAGTGGTGATGCTAAAATTAGCCTGAGTTGGTCAAAGGAATTTAAGAGGGACATTAATAAGCATGATGCTATGCTCACTGACACTCTAGACGAGGATGGGACTAAGGAAGAACTCCCTCAACTGGCTCAAGGGGACAAAGATTCACAGTACAAGGGAAGGCACAAGCTACCATGCATAACAACTCTACAAGCTACCTAGGAACAATTCTCTATATAGACATGGTCATAAAGCAAGTCTTCAAATGCTGTAAATTGTCATTGAACAATAGAATGATTCTTCTATGATAATACACCAAAAAAATAAATTCCCATAGCTCATTATTGCTTATTAGCATGACTTGTTGCTCTCAATGGTTGTGCAGTTAGACGTACATACTACTGTTGCTCAATCCACTCAATCCTTCCACTTGTTTTTGTCAACACTTCCCTAGCATGATTGCTAAATATTGATGGTGTTTTTCTTTCACCCCTTGGTGGACTAGTGCACCCCGGTGCTTGATGTGTGCAGGTGAGTTTCAAAGTTCTTGGTGTGGAAGATGCCATCTCTTGCACTCCTTGATATGCTTGGTATGCAAACTACTCAGTGCTTGGATGCAAAGAACAAGGGTCCTACTATCACGGGTTATGTAGGCATGGGAAAAACTTTATGAAGATGAGTGATGGAGCATGGCGGTTTCCATTTTCTGAGTGAAAATCCCTAAGTGACGAGTGGAAAAAAGGTGGGAGGGGTCAAAAAATATAGTCTCGAGTCATTTTTGGTGAGTACAAAGTTCCTAATTTTTTCAAGAAATATCCGTTTGTTTCTTTCACCACTGGATAGATCATGAAATTTTGAGCGAATCTTCCCTTTACAGTTCCTCAAGCTGAGCTAAGAAAAAATATAAACCCCTTTTACCCTCCAAGTGTATTCTGCTAGAGGAATATGGTTTGAAGACCTTGCCCAACCCTATTCCACTAGCGTAATACCCTTGGAGGGCCTACAAAGAAGGGGTCATAACTTTTGCTCCTTAGCTCGGATTGAGGAGCTGTAAAAAGGAAAAATGTTTAAATTTTCATAATCTATGAAATGGTGGATTTAAAGTATAAATTTAAGAGGTTTAAAAGAGATAAATTGGGAATTTCAAGATGTATATGAGAGTTACAACTTCTCCCTAATTCGTATTATTGTAGGAATGAGTTCAGTAGGGACCACATTTCAGTACTTACATTTGGAGAATTGGGAATATTTTGAAAATCACTCCCTTGCCTTCTCTTATTTGATAATATAGCAAATATGAATTTATGATTGATAATAATGACTTTAGGTATGAGGGTTTTCAATATCTCTTTCCAAGGAATATGGTATACATTGCTATATAAGAGCTTCTCAATACTTCAAATATGGGATTTCTAAAGCTAAGGCAACCAGCAAATAAAGTGTGTGAGGGTGTGCACTTCGCAAATTGCATCGCTTGCCATTCAGTAAATAGGGCAAGAATTGGGTCATGTTGCAAATAGTGCACAGTGATATATGTGGCCCCATGACTATTGCCACGCATAGAGGAGCAAGGTACTTTGTGACCTTTATAGATGACTTCTCTAGGTTCACATGGCTTTTTCTCATGAAGGAAAAATCTGAGGTATTCTATTGGTTTCAGGAGTTCAAAGCTATGGCTGAGAACCAAACCAATTCTAGAATTGGAACACTGAACTCAGATAGAGGGGGAGAGTACATGTCACATACATTCCAGGGATTTTTGAAGCAACATGGGATTAAATATCACTTGACATGCCCTTACACACCACAACAAAATCCACTCCCTGAGAGGAAGAATCGTGCTCTCATGGAAATGATGAGATGCATCCTGAAATTCAAGAGAGTCTCAAAGGCTTTTTGGGGAGAAGCAGTTGTGACAGCCACTTATATTTAGAACAGATGCCCTACCAAAGCTTTGGTTAATGTGACTCCATTTGAGGCTTTGTATGGCTTTAAGCCAAATGTTAGTCATTTCAGAATTTTTGGCTCAGTGGCACATGCTTTGGTTCCAAATGCACATCGGACAAAGCTTGATGACAAGAGTATCAAATGCATTTTCGTGTGGTATAGCACTGAAAGCAGGGGATTTAGGCTTTATAATCCAGCTACCAGGAAGGTAATAATTAGCAGAGATGTTCTCTTTGCTGAGAATGAGTGCATGCAGCCTGCTAGTGCAGACTTGCCACCATACGATGACACCTCTTTGGACATCATCTAGTTTGAGGATGATGAGACGGAGTCTCTTGATGCTTCCCCTTCTACTTCTCATAGTTTAGATGGCTTGACACATGGGGAGGATGGTTCTCCCTCAAATGTTTCAAATTTGTAGCCAATTAATGAGAATAGACAGCCTCATGTTTGGAGGCATTATCAACGTCGTGAGGCCACTAAAGATGTTGATGCAGCTCCGAGTGGTACAACATAGAAATCTATTCCACATTGGGCAAGGTTGACCATCCAAGATGCTAAGGATCAGCCTACTTTGGGGAAAACTAGGGCTAGCACTCAGCAAAATAAGAAAAAGGTCAATTTTGCTTTGATGACCTCAATGATGGAAGCTGAAAATGAGCCTCAGAGCTTCAAGGATGCTTAGCATTATTCGGCATGGCAGAAAGCTATGGAAGCTGAGATTAAATCCATTGAGAAGAATGCCACATGGGACTTGGTTGATGCGCCCATTGGGAAAAATGTGGTTGGCATGAAATGGATTTATAAGGTGAAATACCATTCAGATGGCATAGTTGAGTTGAGAAATACAAAGCCCGTTTGGTTGCCAAGGGGTATGCACAAGAGGAGGGGATAGATTATGATGAGACATTTGCTCTAGTGGCCAAGATGACCACCATTTGTTCCATCTCTCTTGCTGTGTTTTATGGTTGGTCAATGTACTAGATGGATGTCAAGACCGCTTTCCTCAATGGAGATCTTAAAGAGGAGGTCTATGTACATCAGCCCCAAGGTTTTGAGGTGAAGGGACAAGAGCATAAGGTATGCAAGCTCAGGAAGTCTCTATATGGGCTGAAGCAAGCACCTCATGCGTGGTATCAAAAGATACATCAGTTTTTGCTGTCCCAGGGCTACGTAAACACTCACACAGAGCCAAATCTATATGTTCTGCAGAAATCAAAATTGGTCATGTTGGTACTATATGTGGATGACATCATACTCCACTGGCAGTGATTTGCAACAAATTACAGCAGTGCAGTCCGCTTTATGTCACAACTTTGACATGACAGATTTGGGCCTATTGCACTATTGTCTTGGCATTGAGTTTTGGTAGACCCATGATGGGATCTCTATGTCACAGACAAATTATTCGAAGGGGTTGTTGTAGAAATTTAAAATGGAGAGCTGTAAGCAATATATATAGATACATATATACATACATACATACATACATACATATATACATACTTGGTATATATTTAAAATTTACTATATATACCAAGTACTTGTATTGTTTCATTTGAACATTTCTATTGGAGCTTTCTTGTGTGTGCACTCTTGCTCACTTGTGTTCATAACCTGTCTCCACTTTGTTCCTACAGGTAGGAAGTCAAAAAATGTCAAAGCCTAATTATCAAGAATCTTTAAAGGGAAAACAAGCTATTAGCATCCCACAATGCTTCCCCCTAATGGATAACAAGTTTAGTCTTCTACATCAAGTTGACAAAGTGCGGATCATACTAGCCTAATCTATCACTTGATGAGCATAAAGATCACAAAGGATCAAACCAAATGCGAAAAGCCATGGGGAGAGAGACAAGAAGTATGAAACACTCAATCTATTCCAAATGTGCTATATTAACAATACATGATAGGCCTCTTATATAGAGAGTGCCTTTAGAATAGTCAAACCATGTGGGATCCTCTCATCCACATCTCTCCTTGTGGATATCCTCAATCCACATCTATCCTTGTCGATATCCTTGATCCACATCTCCGCATCATGTAGTCCACATCCTAGGGTGGCTACTTTAATTCTTTCCTTAGCACATACCTTAGCCTCTAATTATGTGCTCATGGCACCACAACTCTCAACACAAGTTGAGGGTGATGTAGATAGTTTGTTAAGAGACTATATCTAAGAGTTAAAGGAGACAAAGGTGCAAGTAACATCTGATGCAAATGAGAGATAGAAACCAATGAGAGAAGAGGCATTGTCACCCTAAACAATGTCTATCTAGATGAAGACATAATAGCCACAATCAATCTTTTGAAAAAAAAAAAGGTGACATCCAGAGTCGTTGCCTTCTTCCACCGATGCTAAGAAGAAAAAATAAGGAAGTATGTAGATTTTAGATAGAGGTTTAGAAGTTGTTGTTGACTCTTACCTCACTAAGCCTATGATTATTTTGGTGATGAATTAATTAAAACCTACAATTTTCTCAAAACATTTGTTGAATACTAACTCCATATCTCTTTATCATCTAACTGACTAACTAGAGGTTTGGTGTAATAGTTGAAATAAAAGAACATTCCTTATGCTTTTGTATATGTCCTTTATAAAAATGTATATGGTTTTTTTGTATGTAAGAAAAAAAAAATTCTCATATGCTTCATATATGACTATGACTATTTAAAACGATGTCACCAATTCTAGCTATCTTGTGTGGGGTATACCACTTATCACTACATTCTCTCTTGCATTTTTGTTTAGATAAAATGTCAAAAAAAATTATTCCTTATGTGATATGTCATTACTTGCTCTTGAATCAACCCACCAAATAGCCTTATCATTATGCAAAATGCTTTGGACCTACTGCATTTGAGTGATAAGATATAAGAGCTTGATGCTAAACTATGTACATGGATGATTTAGATGTTCTTGATTGATCAAATTGGCATTTATCTCTATTTTTGTAGAACTATCCACTTGCAATGTCACGATTAGATTCCTGATACCTAGTATACCATAATTATTGCAATTGCCATTTCTCTTTGGAGCATTAGATAGATAAGCCCTTCTATTGGAGTCACTTCTAATTCAAGGACTTCATGTCCTCCTCTAATTCAAAGAAACATATTGATGAGTGACGGATGGTGCTGCATGATAATTCTTGAGAATATCTATTAGGAGTATGTGGATAGTTACTCTAGCATGATGTTTGTTCATTCCTACTGAAGTTGATTTGATTTTTGCTTGGTCTTAATAAGAACCTCTACTTGTATCAAGAACTCCTACTCATGACTCTTGGAATCTAAAATGGAGCCTTTCCATCTGCTCTTGCATACAAATGTCAATCATGACTTCAAAAGTTGGTGGAGCATCATTGGTGATCATAACTATGACCTCAAAGTCCTTGCCCAGATTGTCCAATCCAATTTAAACAATTGTCTCATTCTTAGTTTCTTGTCTAATGGATGTTAATTGATATGCAAGATCTTTAAGCTAGACTAGGTAGTTGGGACCTATCTCAGATTGTAATGTCTAAGCATTGTTGAGTTGATTTTCAATCATAATGGTTTTGGACATGTTTTTTGCATTGAATCTACTTTCCAATGCTATCCATGCATTGTTGACATTTGTGCCAATTGAGTTTGCTCTTTTGAGTGTGCTTGTCGATCATTGAGTTATCTAACCTCATCATCCATTAAGGGTGTTGCAAAGCTTGTTGAAAGAGATCCATGTGTTTTCTTAGACTTAGGGATAATATTCCACAAATTTTCATTTTGAAAACGTTCACAATCTTGAATTTCAAATTTCAATAATGATCTTCATCCAATTTCTTATTTTCATCAAAGAAGATGCCATTAGGTGAATTTACCAGAAGATAAAATGTGTATGGAAAAGATTATGGCAAAAACACCAAAAATAACCAAAGACGCTTCACAACGATGATATATAAAGTGTAAAGAACTATTTAGAACTAGCTAAAAAATGGCTTTACAATGATGGCATGTGAGGTTCCAAACTACAATTGTCACATGGCCAAAAGAACGTTGTGCCAATTTGACTGAGAGTGGTGAACTCGAATACTACCCATTGTAGTGGAGGTACTATAGTGTTAGATGTATGTATGTGCAATAGGAGTAAGAAAAATAGGGGATTGATGCCATTAGACCTAATCAATATTATTTGGGTAGGGCCTTACTTGATTTTGTGGAGTTAAATCTCCTCTAAAGATGTGCTAGCCTAAAATCTAGAGTACACATTATGGTGAGAAGTATCAAAAAAAGATTCATGGTGAGAAATATTAGCAAAAGATTTTCTTTTCTTGATTCTTTTGAGGTGTTAGCATGAATGCATGATGATGCCGAATTGTGGTCAATTAATGGGCTTCAATCAGTTAAGAACCAGGTTCAATGATCAAGCTAAATAAAACCCCAAAGTGAGAGGATCAATTCTTGCCTATGATGTGACCAGTGCATAGAGCGTGAGGTGCTATGCACTTTTCTTGATGATATGGCAATGTGCAAATGTTTCATGCTTATAGTGTGGTTTAGGTGTGGTAGCTAATGGACTACCTACATGGTAATGATGACATGGAACTATCATGTGTGTTGCTAATGTGCCCAAATAAGGCCACATGAATGTGGATTTTCTATACTCAACCATGAGTCAGTATGAGACGTCATGGCATTGTATGCCTTTCTGGAGAGGCTATGGATGTGGTATGTTCCTAGAGTTGCTGATGGTAATAGTGAGGACAATGAGGATGAGGGAATATTGAGGTAGGGATGTAACTCTTTAGTTGAGGTCAAAGGAGATCTCAACATTATCGAGGCCACGGGTATCACAAGAGTTGAATTTTGGGTATTGTACAGCTATGAAAAACAAAGGCTATATAAGAGATTGTTGATGAAGGTGGTGCTAGATGCTAAAGGTGGACGATGCATGATGCTAGGATACCTAGAAAAAAATAGGCCATAAATAAGAGGCCTCAAGGGAATGCTTAGGTCTGGGCTCAAGAGAATGCTTAGATGTTGGGCCTTTCAAGGCCTTGATTGTTGAGCCTATTTTGTGTGTATGATACGAAGCTACTTGGAACTGTTGATGCCATAAATGGGAGGTCTAGGCTCAAGGAACTACATAGATGTTGGGCCTTTCAAGGCCTTGATTGGCTGTTGATCCTATTACGTGTTTTGGTAGATGGAGAACTAGAGTGTTGTCATTTCCTAGAGGTAGCTTGAAGCAACAAGATTTTGAGGAGAACAATCACCACACAAGTTGTGTGTGTAGGTAGATGGAGAAATTTAGTGTTGTGATTTCCTAGAGGTAGCTCATAGCAAGAATATTTTGAGGAGGAGAACTTCACATAGGTTTCCTTGACTATTGTGTAATGAGCATTGCCACCATGCCATTGCATTGCCATAGAGCACATGCAAACGGTTGCTCTTGATTTGCACAAGGGAGCATGAAACTCAATGGATCTACCAAGGCCTAAAGGCCTTTATAATGAGAATGTGAGGTTCATGCAACATGAACCCATGGGCTATGAATAAAAACATATGAAAGGCATGAACTATGAGGAATCCAACAACACAAACATTCCATGTATGTGACTTTCAAGGAGGCTACTCATACTACCAAGAATTAAAGCACCAAGAAGTAGTCATTTAGCCCTAAAGTAATCCTAGGAGTAGCTGACAGTGGAGATACTTATCTCTCTCATTTATTTCTCTCTTTTGTTTTTTTTTAAAGATGTCCATAAACTTAAAACATTTATTGAGAACATGAAGAACTCTCAAAATTAAGTTGAGAACACCCCAAGACTAATGTGAAGAACTCAAGCATAATTGAAGCTCCATGAATTAGAATGGAGAGACTTTTGAACCAAATTAATGGCAATCCAAGCTAGATGAATAGCTTGAAGGATGTGGAAGATTTTTTCAATGGGAGGGCTTGCGTATTGACAAAATCAAAGGATTGTCACTCTCTATACAAAGGATAGAGGATCATAGGCTCTAATACCATGTTAGGAGATTTGGAGAAAGAGGTAGGAGTCCACAACCAAGGTGGCTAATTATGATTATGAAAATAATGATGAAAAAATACACCTTTACCCTAGTTAGGGTTAGTGATTGTCCCTTAGTCCTTTATAGAATATTGCAATTTACATTATTCTTAATAGAAGAGTGGATGGTGAGAGTGGATGAGAAAACTCTCAAAGTCTTATCATTTAGGAAATTCAAGCTAAGGAAGAGAGTGGGAAACCTCAGTAGTTCAAAAATAGATATACTGCCAAGGATAGCTAAGGAGGAGTGAAATAACGTCAAGAGATTCAAGCCTTCACCTTTGAAGGAGTAGGCACATCATGGCATAAAGGACCGAGAAGCAGTACCCAACCAAATCAAGGAAGGCAAGGGAGTCAATCCAAGCTTAGTATAGTGTTATGTGATGGTGGAAGCTCCATTAGGGAGTCCATTCTCCACAAGGAAATCCAGTAGTGTTGGCAAGACCAAAGGTTAAGATTTAACTATAAAAATCCACAAGGCAAAAGGGTCATTGGGATCCCCTTTCTTTTCAAAGCTTCTGATGAACCCTAGATATGTTGCAAGGCAATACAAAGGGGGAGTACGTGATGTATTTCCCATGATGCTTATGTTGATCGAGTGGTCTGATGAGCATGTGAATCATGGAATGAGTTGAATCAATAGAGATGGGAGATGACTTTCGAACCCAAATTAGGGTACAAAATGACCATTTCCGACATGAAACGATGGTCCTATCATTCTTGTTGAGTGGCATCATGAATGGCAAATCACTAATCCCACAAGAATGTACAATGAATTATTGCACAAGGCAATTTGGTCATGAAGGGATCATCAAAATAAAGAAAAAGATAGTTTTTAGGGAAAGACAAAGATGAGCTAATTGTTAGAAAGGAAATATCACAAATGGATAGGGAGGAGTGAAATAGCACAAATGGATAGGGAGGAGTGAAAAAGCTTCTCAGAGATATGACTATAAGAGGAGCTCTAGAAAATGGAGAAGTATGGTACAGAGGATGCTTGCTATGCTTGGAGATCCTTTCAGATCTAAGAAATGATGTTATCAAATGATTTTCTAAGAATTATGCTCAAGAAACAAGCAATTGGAATTGGTTTAAGCTAGTTGCAAAGCCTCGGGAAATGAATCCAAATTTTTTTGCAATTGACTCCATCAAGTTTTGGGTTGATCAAATAGATATATTTGTGCTACCATCCATCGAGACAAGGTAACACCCAATTTTTTAATTTTGTTTTACATATACATGTTAATTACTCTGATTGATGCAATTATTAATCTATATTTACATACATTTTATAGAGTGTTTTTTTATTCAACTAGTTGGATGACAAATGGTTGAATCCTTGCCCCCGATAAGGCTTTGGCAAATTATAAGCTGGGCTCCATTGCATAAGGTTAAGGAAATCTATGTAGAGCCTAGTTGATAATGTTTGTACTTTGCAACCTTTTGGCCTAAAGCAACCCATTAATGCTACCTTTTGAGAAGAAAGCTCTTCCAACCCATGAGGACTTTGCAAACTACCACTAGTGTTAGAATAACAATGATTTAAATCAATACTTACTTGCTCTCTTAGTTCATCACCGAAATTCAACATAGGTAGATGAAAGAAACCAATGTGGTAAGTACCCTACACATCTCCACGAAACTTGTTCTAGAGTCGAAGGATAGACTTACATACAATTTGACTAACACTAACAAGATTGAATGACAACACACTAGAGTGAAGCTATATACCAAGATAGCAACTCCAGGTGACGCTTAAGAGATGGCTCTTGGAGATTCTCATGGAGTCAGGCTACTCGTACTGCATGGAGAGAGAGTTGACCTTTTGAAAGAATATTGGTATATAACCTTGAGCGTCGATTGCTGCATGGCCAATCCCATACGTAGGTGGAATAATCTCAAAAACCTTTGGTAAAAACCTCTATCTAGTTTACACCATGCACTAGAAAACCCCCTTAACCTAAGTATAGAGATAAAAATAAAAAGGCTAAAAGTCAAAGCAGCCATCCACATAGGATTTGTTGAAAAGAAGCACAATAAGAAAATCACCCTACCACCCACAGAGACTCTAAAACTATCATGCACTTCAAACTTGAAAAGAGAACTCAAAAGGCAAAGTCATCATTGATCTCAATTGTTGGAATATCTGTTGAGATATGGTGCCATGAGCACATAGATTAAAAGGCTAAGGTATGTGCTAAGGAAAGAATTAAAGTAGCCACCCTAGGATGTGGACTACATGATGTGGAGATGTGGATTGAGGATATCCACAAGGAGAGATGTGGATGAGAGGATCCCACATGTGTTGACTATTCAAAGGGCACTCTCTATATAGGAGGCCTATCATGTATTGTTGAGAACACACCTATTACAAGAGATATAGATTTGATATCTCCCTCTCATGTCTTACTTAGTGTGGTTTGAGCCTCCTTAGTTCTTCCGTTGATCTTGTGTGCACTAGGCTAGTACGATCCGCACTTTGACATGGTATCAGAGCATAGGTTTAGCTCTCCTAGTTTAGCTCATTAGTAGTTCACTAGGATTGCTTCCATTCCTAGATCCATTGTAGGCACAGCTTAGGAAACTTATGTTTTCTCCTAGGTTAGTTCTAGTTTTAGATTGAGATTTATTTTCCATGGCGGAGTGAATTTCAGTTTGTTTTGGGGAAGTTCCACTCATTGAGAGAGCTTGAGAGCATGGTTCTGCCTTCCACTGAGCACGCTCATTATTCTTCTTCCGAGAGATTTTTGAGAGAGAGAGAGAACAGAAATATCCATCTTACCACTAGGACTCCTCTCCATCTACGCCTCGACAAGAGATCGACATCAACGCAGCTTAGCAAGGCTCCCGCAGTGGCAATACCGAGAAGAGGCACACGGGCTCTAAGGCCCAACAACGTGACCGCGACTCAGCCTACAATAGCTCAACTCAACAAGCAATAGGCAAGCATTCCCTTGCAGTAGCAGCCGATCGACGGAATTCTTTATAGCAACTAGCAACTAAGGCTTCGAGGAATAGCCTGGCTCCCACGACCCGCATGTCCTGCTCTAGTGACTCCTAACGGGCTCCATAGCTCCAACCTTGCTAATCGACGGCTGCTTCGGCCTATCTACTAGCAACCCACGATGCAAACAGCTTCCTCTCAACAACCTTGTCTACTAGCTCCTGAGAAGGCTCCAAATATATCCTCCATGAACTACGAAGCAACTCCATCAATGAGTAGTGGCTCACGGCTTCCACTAGCAAAGCTGCCTCACCGTTCAACGTAACCAGCTCTTAGTCCAATGAGTAGACTGCAACAACGAAGGCTCCTTCTACGCAAAGGCTACAACGATGCAAAGCCTTCGATGCTGAGACGGCTGGCCACTAGGCAGCAGGTGATGCATCAACAGCTCCATCTCCTACGATCTCCAGCAGCTATCAAACAAACCTCTCAATAGCTCGTAACACAAGGGCACCCAGAAGTGGTTGCTCCTGCATGACCAATGTAGTCGCTGCCATAGCCAAAGCCGGTCCATGCATTGCGCCTCATCCGCTGCTCTTACGATGAGCTGCCTCCTCCGCTCCAAACCTTACCATCGTCAAACGAGTTTGACCTCTCCAACTTCACAGAACTCCTCTGATAGAGCAACTGCCATGTGGCAGATAAGGCCACATGGCACTCCACAAAACACACTTGTAGCTAGGGTAAGGTTAATTTCAGATAGGGTTAGTCAAGTAAACCCTTGGAGGTGAGGTTAGGTAAGAATGACACATGGCTAAATCAGAGTTGGCTAAATTAACCCACCATGGTTAGAGTTAGTTAGGGTTAGTTATGCCACATCAGCATGCACAATCAGCAGTGCCTTCTAAGCACAACACCTCTTGTTAAGCACAGCATGGAATTCAACATGTGAATCCCTGTGCCACATCATCAAAGGCCCCTCTTCTTCACAAAAACTTCGACAAGCCGTAACTTTCAATCCAGGAAGAATTTGTACATGCTCCAAAAAGGAAAAGCGATTGTCTTTTTGAGCTCTACGTGCCTGTCAAATCAGAATCATTGTATGCAATTAGACACTGCCAATATTGAAAGAAATCAATTGGTAAGACCTTTGCAACAAATGATAAAGCAAAGCATGAATGCACACATTGCTGTCATAAGTATGCCAAAAGCACAAGTGCATGAGATGACCATAGCACAGAGACCATAGCACAAAGCATGGCATCCACACGTAAAGCATTAAGGCACATGGAAGAACAAAGCATCATGCATGAAGCTACATCGAACGCCATCGTCATCAAGCCATGAGCCAAAAGGTGACATCAATGGAATGTATTGAGAAACAAAAACCTTGCCAACCTTGCCTATGTTTTGTAAATCAAGCCTGACCACCTGAGAGTAGCTATGAAAGCACCCACGGGAGGTATTGACATGTAAAATCCACACTTGACCACCTTAAGTAGCAAGGTATGCACTAAGGGGAGGTGATGGATTTGTAACTCACATCTGACCACCTTGCAGTAGCCAATGGATCATGGCACCAAGGGGAGGTGTTGAGATATGGTGCCATGAGCACATAGATTAAAAGGCTAAGGTATGTGCTAAGGAAAGAATTAAAGTAGCCACCCTAGGATGTGGACTACATGATGTGGAGATGTGGATTGAGGATATCCACAAGGAGAGATGTGGATGAGAGGATCCCACATGTGTTGACTATTCAAAGGGCACTCTCTATATAGGAGGCCTATCATGTATTGTTGAGAACACACCTATTACAAGAGATATAGATTTGCTATCTCCCTCTCATGTCTTACTTAGTGTGGTTTGAGCCTCCTTAGTTCTTCCGTTGATCTTGTGTGCACTAGGCTAGTACGATCCGCACTTTGACAATATCTGTCTAAACCAACATTGCAATATTATCCGCAATGTGTTTCTTCAATAATGCACGCCTTCGAAGTTGAATTTTTGCATTGATTGTCACATGCCTTTTTGAACCAAAATCCTGCAAGGTGTCCTCTACGAGAGAAATCACAAACAAGTGCTTTCTTGCTCCCAACATTCTTTAACTTCCCCTTATCTTTTACTACGTAGGCAATGTCTCCATCAGGCAAGATTGCTTCTATCCTATGCTGTTCACTTAATAACATCGACACAATATTATGAAAATCAAGAGAATCCGAGTTTATTCTTAGTACCGTCAACAATTCCAAGTACCATGAAGGAGTATTGCTTTTGCATTGTCATAATTAACCTTCAACCCTAGCGATTGTAACTGCTTCATCAATGACTGCATGTGATTCAAATGTGTGCCCAAGGACTTGTTGTCCCCCATATGCAGACCAAACAACTCTTGCTTTATGACTATCAAAGAATTCTTAACCTTTGATCCCAAAAGTGGTTCCAACATGTTCCAATCTCAAGCAAGTGTCTTTGCGACATCTACATGATGAAAATAGTCTATCCCAAGAGCACAACCAAGCAACCCCATATCTATTTCATTCTTTAGTTCCCACATCTAGATCTTCTCGAACCCTTGGTTGTTTGCAAGCGTCTTTCCAGATCCCGACACAACCCCCTCGAGTGCTTTCTCCATAAGAAGCAACTAAAGAAATAACTTCCATGAGGGAAAGTTCTTCCTGTCGAACTTCATGATAGATGACTCAACCAGAACAGACTTATCGACTTTAGACTAGCCTAACATTTCTCTCCTAATAACTCACAAACCTTGACCTACATGACAACTCACTAGAACATCAATGACTCCTTTGATACAACTATTAGAATAACAATGATTTAAATCAAAACACTCTTGCTCTCTAAGTTCATCACTGACATGTAGATGAAAGAAAAACAATACTCTAATAGAACTTTTTCTGAATTTTTGTACATCTCTATTGAGCCTGTTGTAGAGTACAAAGGGCAAACTTACAAGACCTAACACATACTATAACTAAAAAAAGATGATAGTCAAGTGACTCTAACAAGACTGAAAGACAACACACCAACAAGTGAGGTTATATAGCAAGGTAGCAACTCCATGCGATGCTTAGAGGTGAATCTTAGAGACTGTCATGGAGTTAGTAGGATGCTCACACAGCATGTGGAGAGAGAGAGAGAGAGAGAGAGAGAGAGAGAGAGAGAACCCTTGGAAGAACACCGCCATATAACTTTGAACGTCAATTGTTGCATGGCCAACTGCCATGCGGCACAACCTCTAGAACCTTTAGTAAAAGCACCCCAGATGTTTACCCCATATACTAGAAAATCCCAACATCTAATTGGATATTTGCACAACATGTGGCTTGGTTCTTAGACGCGCAAATGTTTCAAGTGACATAGTATCAATCTTTGCTTGGAAATTGGCCAAAAATAGGGAGGACTCAAAAGTTGCACTTTCCTCCCCACACACCACTCCATCGCCTCCACCACATTGTTACATTTTTGCATGTAGATAGATTGTACCGGTTGAACCATCGATCAAGCTAATTAGTTTCTTGAGTTAGCAATTGGGATGAAGACCAACGCTAGTCCAAGCACTTACCTCCCTTGGTACTTCCTTGTTACATGAATCAAAGCTCCCACTTTCTGTACTCCTTAACTATTGAGCTAGAGGATATTAGATGATTAATTATCAATGCATGATCAAATGCCCTTCTTACATGAAAGATAAGAGAAATCTCCATTGATGATGTGGTGAATGAGGTAGTAGCTTGTGCCACTCTGAATCGTAACCTGATTCATCATCAAGTTAACCCATCTCCCCAAGTGCTTGGCCATAGTGGGCAAGCCAGCCTCTCCCCCTCTGCAATTAACTCACGGGGGCTCTGCTTGCTCTGACAAGAAGAGGCCTCCTCCCCTTTCCCTACTTCTTAACTATTGAGCTTAGGGGTTGTCCTCATTGTCGCCCTTCCCCTTGCTCCTCCCCAACATACACACACACTTTTTTTTTTGGGGGGGGGGGGGTGAAATCCATATAGCCTTATATTACAAGAAGCAGCTCCTAGAGAGGAAACATGCAATTCCAAAGTTAGAAAATCTCATGATCTGAGGGAAATGCCCACGGGAGGCATTTCCTAAAAGTCAAGGTCCTGGGGACCACCATTGATTGCGACCATAGGCGAAAGCTCCAGCTGCCCACTCAGGAAAATTAAATCCCTTGCATCTTCCAGGTACGAAAGCGACCTGTCAAAGCTGGAAAAGAGATGATGTAGACAACCCGCATGCCTGGATGCGACTTCTGCCTAAGAAGATGATTTAATTGGACGGCTAGAAATAAATTCCAACCGCCCTAAGACCTTGATGATAGGATAGACATACATGATAATCTATCTAACGAACGCACAAGCAATCAGTGATATCCAGAAAAAGTGAAACTTGGATAGAGGTGGTCACCAAATACTCTATGATTTTGATCTTTCTGCAAAGTCCAAAGTCCCCAATAACAAACCCAAGCAAAGAATAGATTCGAGAGTGCTTGGAAAAGGAAGCAATAGGAAATTGGGCATGGACAAAATTGTTACACAAAGAGTAAAAAGTCATGAGTCTCAAGGTAGTGCCACAGAGATGATGCAAGGTTTCCCTGGGAGGCAAACATATGTGACAAACTACAAGAGCAATATGTCTATATGAGCAAGGAGTTGTCCAAATGTAATAACTACAAGCATAAACCGCCACAAAAATACATGTTGTCGGAGAAGAAGTTTGGAAGTCTAAAGCTGCCGCAATCTTTTCCCCCACCACCTCGCATTACAATTCATAGACCAAATATGATTTGCATGGTCTAAAATCCATGGTGGAGGCATCAAAACCTTATATAGCTTTGTAAGTGAAGGGCCGAATCCTTATGGCGCTTTGTAAGCTCAAGAATTGGCACTGGTAAGAAACATTGCTACATTCGGGAAAGATGATGCCGAAGAGGTCGCTAATGCAGCCCCAATCCATACCGTCTGACTATTAATGGAAAAGATAATAAAGCACCATAAGCATGCATTACATTTCCGACATTTTGCATCCCTTTGCACCAAATAAAACATGAAAACCTGGGGATCAAACACCTTGGATCAATGCAAAAAGGGCAGCCCTTAACTTTGCCATCGATATGTCCTAGCAAAATATCTTGACCAAAGGCATGAGTGGTCAAGTGTACACACATACACATGCACACATGCATGCACGTGCATGTGTGCTCTCTCTCTCTCTCTCTCTCTCTCTCTCTCTTTCTTTTGGGCCTACCCTGTTGGGGAAAGTCTTAGTGATGATGTTGGGATTGAAAGAATTGTGCCTATTGGTGCTCTCTCTCTCTCTCTCTCTCTCTCTCTCTCTCTCTCTCTCTCTCTCTCTTCCGACCTCCACGCCCGCATCACTCTAATTCTTCCTCCTTTCTACTATTACTGTTTTTTGGCCTGCCACGTCTCACAGGGAAGCCTAATTGATGGCAGCCCAGCTTTGAGAAGAAAAACTAATTTCCAATCCTTTTTTTATCCCTGCCCTGAATTTCCACGTGATCTCCACATTTTTCTCACTCTTTTCCTCTCCATGTCCCAGCTTACTATTTCACTCCCTACTTTTCTTTTCTCAACTATTGATGGGCTCCCAACTTACTATTTCACTCATGACAAAGGTCATTCAACTTGTTGTTGGCCTGCCCAGGGGAAAGGCTATAGTAATCGTTTTCTTTATTTTGAGATGATAAAGCTTCTAATTGTGGCTTGCCAGGTGGCTGCATTGAAGTGGTGACTTTTTTGACGCGTGCAAACAGATGATTGGCTGTCCATTGTTGCTATTTTTGTCCTCTGTTCTTGCTATTTTTTCCCCCCTTTTTCTCTCTCTCTCTCTCTTCTTCTTCTTCTTGCTTGCTATTTGTGTCCCCATTTTTTTCTCCCCCCCCCCTCTCTCTCTCTCTCTCTCTCTCTCTCTTCTTTTCTTCTTCTTCTTCTTCTTCTTCTTCTTCTCTCTCTCAACTTCCAGGGTAGGCCTCATGAATGATTTTGATCATTCACCTTGTTGCTTTTGCTTTTGGTTCCGCCAACCTTTTGGGTAGGCTTTATGAATGATAAAAGTCTTTCATTTCTTCCACTTGTTTACTGAAATCTCTCTCTCTCTCTCTCTCACACACACACACACACACACACACACACACACACACACACACACACGGGGCGACACACCGCACTTGGCCTACAGTAAGGTTTTTGGCCTTGCAAAGGGTCTTAGGGATGAGTGGATTTTTGGGAGGTGGGTTGGGAAAGTGGGGGTTTGTGAGTAGTCGGTTAAGTTGATCGGGTTAGTGGGGACTAGGGTTAGGTCTTAGGTTAATGATGTAGTCAGGAATGTTTGACCCAAATAGGAACTAACCCAGATCTTACTAAATTTGTTTGACCCAAATAGGAATGTTTGACCCAAATAGGAACTAACCAAAATCTTACTAAATTTGTTTTAGCAAGTTCTTTTATTGGAAGTACTTAGTACCTTAGCCTTGCGGAGCAAGCAGTAGAAGAGCAGCAGGAGCAACAGTAGTAGATGGTGAGTGATGAAGGCGAAGGTTCTAAGGAGGGCGAGAGTGATATCGCCACCTTGTTCATATAGGAAATCGAACACAAGCGACTAGTGGTATCGCCACCTTGTTTATAGAGGAGATCGAACATAAGCAGTCACCTCGGTTTCGCAAAATTGACGGTGGGAAAGGACCATGTTTAGGGCGGAAAGGGAGCTCTAGTGGCCATTCCAAGTGGGGAACGGCTGCGTCGTCATGATCCTTGGCCGTCGCCATAGCCAGGCTCATCAGAGCATCGGCATCGGCATCGCCATCGCCAACCAGCTCAAGAATTACAGCATCAGACAGCAGCAGAGGTTTTGGCTTTTTCTTGGCAAAGATCCAGACTCCTTATCTCGCACAGAGAATCATCCTTTTCATTGATTTGCTCTCATCTCATGCATCCTCTTGGAGAGGAAGAAGAAGAAGAACAGAGTTTCTGCTTGCATCTCGATTGCACTGGCTATGGCGATTCTGCTCCCTCTTCCTCTGTCGTTGGAGATAATTCGCAGGTCTCCCTCGCCAAGCAGCACCAAGAGTGGCTTGAAGACATTCAGGGTCTCATATGGCGTGCGCTTGCAGCGCAAGGACGCTCTGAGGCTCGCCTGTGGCTTTGTTCTGCCATCGGCTCGCTTCCTGTTCCTCGAGACGTGCAGGTTCCCCTTTTCCTCGATTTGATCCCGCACTTTCCGCACAGAACTGGGTCTTCGATTTCATCCCAGAACCACGATGACGCTTGTGACCAGGTAGTGTCACGTCAGGTCCTGCGCATAGCTTGCGAAAAGCAGCCTCGGAAAGTGATGCGCTTGTTTGCAAAGGACAGCAGATTGATCCGCTCTTACTTTTCAGGTTTGCACGTTGCTGCTTGGTATTCTTAAGGCTCACTTTGTCAGTGTATCACAATGGTTGTTCTTTGCTGACGCTGGACTTCCTCGACTTGGCAGGCCATCCCAAGCGGATATTATGGTGGTTCGAGAACTTTTCAGGAACAGCTAAAAAAG
Source organism: Dipteris shenzhenensis (assembly GCF_047967505.1). Lineage (NCBI taxonomy): Eukaryota > Viridiplantae > Streptophyta > Polypodiopsida > Gleicheniales > Dipteridaceae > Dipteris > Dipteris shenzhenensis. The sequence continues at coordinate 18,860,830 of NC_141619.1, forward strand.
GATATGAGCTAGGAGCCCAGGCATTAGCGCACTTTGCATTCATTAATCGGGATAAGTGCTGGAAGGAGTTGGAATGGAAGGGTGCACACGGACAGGCACCCGCTACAGTGGCTTCGAAACCTTATTATTTCCTTGATCTTGATGTGCTTAGAACGGTCGATAATTTTTTGGATAATGTACCGTCATTCTGGAGCTCGGAGGAACTGTGGGACTCTCTCAGGGAAGGAGACATTCTTTCTTTCGACATGGACTTTTTTATTGACAAACTCTATAAGAGAATGTCTGATGATGCATCTGACGTCTGGAAGATGCTCGAGAGTTTTCTATCTCAAGAGGCCTTCTGTGATCTATGCCAGCGTCTTCTATCTTTTTTGAGTGACAGTAAACTTCTTGCTTTTTTAAATAATTTGAGCTTAGCATTGTCGAAATCAAGTAGAATATTGGCACCAAAATCCAGCCGAATTACACACCGAGAATCCAAGTACATTTGGCTACAGGAAGTTCTTATATCTGGAGAAAAATGCCCATCTCTTGAGTGTGCAATCCTTTGCAATGCTTGTGTTGCTCATGCTCGACAACTCACACGTAATTTTGAGGATGAAGAAAATGAACTGGAATTCAGCAGTTTGAAACGTCTTTTACTGGAATTGAAGGGCAGTAGAGCGTTGCAGGACAGAAAGCATTGGGCTCTGCGGAAAGAGGGCTTGAAGTCAAACAAGTGGGAAATGGTTAAGTGGCTGGCAATTGAATCCTGGTCAATGCATTTTCTGCTTAAAGCAAACCACTCGTCGATTGCATCTCTGAAAGCCTTGCTTGTAGCAAATTCCATCAAGTTTCAGCACTGCTCTCAGGATTTGGTATATCAGCAGCTTGGTAGAGTAGAGTCAAAAAAGGATAAAAGAAGTAGAAAGGAGAGGAAGAGGACAAGGAAGAAAAAGAGGAGGAAGGCGATCGATGGGGAAGGGCTAAATAGTAGTGAGAGTGATGATGATCACCTCACCATTGAAGGGAACACACAGAACTGGTACCTTTCTATTGATAGCTTCACTGTGGGTTTGGATAAGGTACGTCAGCACTTTTTTTTTGTAGATCTCTTTGCGGAAAGAGCGAAATGAATCTACGTAGGTTGATCTTTCTGACAATGATAACTAGAACTATCTAATGTACATGCACTATCTGGCTAGAAGAAAGTGACTCTCTCTGTTGGTAGGGGATCAGATTTCATTTTAGATGCTCGTTTGGGAGAGACTAAAATGAAATTGTTAAGACTTCACAAGCAGTTGTAGCTTGAATGAAGAGATTTTGGACTACTTTTTGATTAGCCTTCTCCTTTAGTGCTAGCCTTTGTCATGGCTGAGTCTGCCCTTCACCTTCGGAGTGCCAATAGAAACTCATTACTGAGGATGCTCAAGTATGTGTTGGTGTATGGATTTGTATGTGTGAGAGCATATTTTTATACTATGGTCTACACCCACTGTTGAGTACTGATGACATCAGTGGGGATGTCATAGTAAGTAGTCCGTGATGGAGTTTGTGGTTTCAGTGACTATCATGAGATTGAAACTGCACTATGTTGTGTTTTCAGAGGATGAGTTTGGGAGGATTCATCTAGGTATATGGTAAGTTTATGAATAGGCACCCGACAGTGTCAAGGATCCCCTTCCTCTTGCAGGGGTATAGCTGCTGAAATCAACGCCCATTCCAGATTACAATTCAATTCAAGGGATTCTGAGAAAGATCTTTCAGCCAGTACTTTAGGGGTAGCATTAGATGCAAATTTGGTCTTAGGTGTATCTTCAGTCTCTGTATTTCAGTAGGTGTTTCCATGGATTTTTTGAGTGGAATAAATGGCCTAGATGGCATATTAATGATTTAGATACACAAGGTATCCAGGCATCTTTTTCTATTGATGCATGGCATCTACACAACACATCAAGTGATCAACTACCAAGACAAGACAATAAATGTTGCTCCATCCGAGGGTTTCAACCCTTTGAGCATTTTCAAAGGCAAACATGGTGAGGAACTTGCATTCCCAACTTTGTTCTATGGATGGCCACGTCAGTACAACTTGCCCTCGCACACATCGTACCAGAAAATTGCCCTAGTGGGGCTTACCAAAACAAGGGTAGATGGTTCACAATGTCAATAGAAAACTTATATGAAAGTGCTTGTGGGACAAGTGTTATCATCATCGTGGGTGCGAATGCACAAAGGTCAATTGCATGGGGTAGCACTAGTTCTTTGTTGTCACCCCTCTAGTATGGCATATCATGTATTTTGGACAGTAGGTCAAGGGGATATAGCTGAATTCATATCAAAGAGCTGAGCTCCATGGTCCATGCTACTTCATGGTGTCTTGTAGGACCTGTTTTTTCCTTATCCTTTGTACTCGCGTTCAGGGTTTAGGGTGCAATGCCTTGTCTCAATGTCTGATAACAGCTATGAATGGTGAATGATGAGAATGTGATCTATTGAAGGGCTTGGTATTGACTTCAGTACTTGCTTCTTGAAAATAGTGGTCAACTGAAAGTTTTAGATTTTGTTAGATGTTGAACTGATCCTAGTCTTTTATCATAACTGACGTTGGTTATTGTTTTGGAACTGTTTCACAGGCTGAATTGCCAGAACATCTGGCAAACCATGCTTTTGGAGAATGGTTTAAGTGGGTCTCTGCACGTTGGTAATAGATGCTGGGAGTTCTCTCTTTTCCAGTTTCACATCAGCTGCAGAGAACTTAAGGAATCTCCTATTTTTCCAGTGTTCATAAACCGTAAACAGAGAAAGCATCCAAGATGCGTATACACCTTCTTAGAAGTAGGCATATACTGCTTCATCGCTTCCAATTGTTAGTCATTTATAGTGTTAGGACATTTGCTGGAAGACAATGAGGAAATTGTACAATGTCATGATATGATGCGTTGAATCATGTTTTACTCGATTGGATATAACATTCCCTGTTTTTTTGGTTGTTGCCAGTATATGAGCATCCAAGTGTTGTAAGGCAGGTGAAGGTTAGTACTGGTAGTCTATGTTGACTCGTATCTTCATGGACTCATTTTGTTGCGGTGGTCTTTTTGTACTGTTAGGTATCGTGTTGCAATATTTCTTTGCAGAGAAGCTATCCCTTCTGTTGATCATAATTAAGTGAAATAATTTCCCGAGATTTGAAATACCAGGAAAAGGTTTGTTGAAATAGATGTCTAATTTTGTGACTGTGCATATACATTGCAAGTGTTGTAAGCCAGGTGAAGGTTAGTAGTGGTAGTCTCATGTCGACTCCAATCTTCATGGACTCATATTGTTGTGGTGGTCTTTTAGTACTGCTAGGTATCATGCTGCGATATTTCTTTGCAGAGAAGCTATCCCTTCTGTTGATCGTAATTAAGTGAAATAATTTCTTGAGATTTGAATACTAGCAAAAGGTATGTTGAAATAGATGTTTAATGATAGCTTCTAGTAGTATCAAACACTTGGACGCTAGTAGTAAATCTCTTGGAAGGTTTAGTCAAGGAACCCTTGACAGGATATGTATTTACTGTGCATATACATTGCATCAGGTTTAGGGGTTCATGAGAATGTTTGATTGTGTACGACAAGGATTAGAATCACAGACATGGTGATGTCAGGGTACCTCTCACCGTATGTGTTGGTGTGTGGATTTGTATGTGTGAGAGCATATGTTTATACTAGGGTCTACACCCACTGTTGGGTGCTGATGACGTCAGTGGGGATGTCATAGTAGCTAGTCCCTGCTATGTGATGGAGTTTATGGTTTTCAACCTTATGAGGAGTGTCATGAGATTGAAACTGCACTATGTTGTGTTTTTAGAGGATGAGTTTGTTCCTGGACTCATCTAGGTCTATACCTCTCACTGTAAATGAAAAGGCACATAGTTCCTCATTTATAAAACCTGTTATTCTGAAATGTCTTGCATGTGTGTTATATACCGCGGAGGACTTGCCGAGAGTGTAACCATATGGGGTGGATAACAGGTTGTAGAACAAGGAGAGGGGTGATGGGACACATGCCCATGAGAGGCTCATGTTAGTGGGTAGCTGGTTTGGCATGCCATTTTGGACTGGCAGGGCCACAGCTTGTATAGGCCCTCAATTGTCTAGGCCAGATTAGTGGCTGACCTGGCCCAGATCTTAGCTTACCAGCCTGGTTACTGTCAGCCTTCCCACAGTTGTCTGATCCAATGGGAATGCAGACTGCCTCTCTTACTGTCTCATCCCACTCAAGCCTTTCAAGGCGCACAAAAAGAGCAGCAGCTATAGGCAGCCTTTGGTTTCCAGCCACCTTGGCTGAGGTAGGATAAGCAATTTCGCTAGTCTTTTGTGGCAGTGGCTTGTACTTCGAGCCCACACATTGTTGAGCTCTGCTGAGTACTCCTGCTCTACTTTTCTATTTCCAGATTTGAGTTTGTCAAGTTGAACACATTGTGTCATGTGAATGCTGAAGAGAGTAGAGGTCCTTTACTACCGACGTTCTGCTTTGGAACTGGCATTAGGTTTCTGTCGATTCTTTTGCATGGTATCAGAACCCAAAGGTTTAGATCTTTATTACTGCAGGAGACCCTTACGGCAGGAAACTGTTTTGCACTTTCTTGAAGCTCTGAGGTGTCCTCATTTCAGTTTTCAGTTTCCAGGTTTTCTTGTTTGCCCTTGCCCAACTTTGGTAAAGAGGGAAACCTGGATGAAACAAACTGTCTACTTCAGAAGTTCTTGATGTCTCGGGTGAAGGTTTGAAGTGACATTGTACAAGGAAGATTTGGAAGGTCACCATCAGTATAGAGACAAATCCAGTGGAAATCCTCAGTAGGAAAGAGGTGATACCTGCAAAGCATGACACAGAAACAAAGTGCCTTCAGTCCAGCAATTGGACAGGATTGCTCGCTGAACTTAAGCTGTACACAACGTGGACAGGAATGCTCGTTCAACTACGTACTTCTACACCTCGCTGGGACACAGGTGCTAACTGCAAATCTTGACACAGAAACCCTTTCCCTTACCATTGGGATGAGGACAGACTTGGTGATCCTTCATATCTAGCTCACAGAAATAGCATTCCAATTCTAGATCACCTTCAATCCAGCAAGTGGGCAGGAGTGCTCACGCAAGCTCCATATTTACTCGTACACACTCATACACAGAGTGGAGGAATGTGACTCGGTGCTTGACTACATCAGAGCAAGTTTGTCTGGGACCAGTTAACGGTAGTTGGTCAGAGATGTTTGTCCATTCAATAATTCCCACCAATAGAGAATGATGCTGCTAGGTCGACGTGCAAGGCATAGACCCAAATCAAATTCTTATCGAAATAACACTCATTGACCGTGAGGTGGCTGATATAGATGTTTAAAAAAAAGTGTTTGACTATAATTTCATGATCTAACTATGATTGACAGTGATGCTAAGAATAATTTCCTGAACTTGATTGGAAAAATGTCTTCACTACTTTCACCTAAAGAAAGAACTTGAAGCCCATTGTTGGTATTTTCAAACTCCAGAATTTTTTTATGTTGATGTTGACTCAATATTGACCCTATCACACCCTTAATAACATTGAAAGATTTTTTATTATTCTTGATCATGAAGAAGAATGAAATCATGCTTGATCTCAAAACTTCAAGCCTTGAAAATCTTTGTCATCACTTAAGGAACACGTTGAGACTTGAAGAGGCATGCTAATTTCAAAACTCAAATAGTTAATTATGAGGCTTGGTGCTTGAGGAGGCTCAATAAAGATTCTTGGATCATTATTAGATATCTTATTTTCATTTTATAAAAATCACATGTTTAGTGACCAAACATGTGAGTTTTCTTTGTGTGAGTTCTTGTGATAGATCGATTATCCTCTACAAATCTTGCGCGCATGGTTATTCACAGTTCAGAGCTCTTACCATGGTTGATCACCATGTACACTATATTTGGTATAGTTTATATCACCTTCAGCTTCACCACATTATTTACAGTGCTAGCATATGACACCTTCAGTTTGTCTGTGATACCTTCAGCAAGTCACCTCCTGTGTGACCTATAACCTTCAGAGTGATCTACCACCTTTAGTGTGATCTATTATCTTCAGTATGACTGTACCATTTTCAATATGGTTTACTATGGCCGTCTTTAGTATGAACTTGTTTACACCATCTTCAGTGTGGTGATGGATCTATATTAGTCACACCTAGTGTGATAGGATGTTGGAAGCTAGGTGGACTTCACACCTGTGAAGTTACGAGACGTTTGATTATTTCCTACTGGATCACCCTCCACCTGATATTACATTATCAACATGCCATGTGAGATTGATGACGCTTTGCACATCCACAACGGTTTTCTAACGCTCTATGAAACTTCGGTACCCATGGTTTATGCTTGACACCTTCAGATTGGCTTTGGGGGTGAGCCTTGGTGCGTTGGGTAATGATGCTTAGCTTAATGAGGGCACATCAAGATCACATAGTGCTTAATCATGAGGCGGATGTGAACTTCTGAACCAAGCACATGAGGTCGGCTAATTTTCTAGGTGCATATAATTTTCAGATTCAACATAATACCCCCAATTAGTTGTTGTCAAGTGAGGATAACTGTTTTGGCGACGGAGGGACAGTAGCACATATATACTTTTCGCCACTACATTCTTGGATCGTCATTGGATATCTTATTTTCATTTTATTATATGGAACTCGCAAAAGGATTCCAGATTAACAGAAAGCTCAAAGTGCAATACAACACCATATACGGAATGCATAGTGGACTTCAAAAATCATGGACCTGAACCCAGTAAAATTTTTTCATCAGAAAATTTTAATGCTTTCCACAGAAGCCCTTTTCATGAGGCAACATCTCCTCATTCAAGACCATCCTAGACATAGAATGAAGAGCCTGGTGTAGTAGCGAGATTTAAACTACCCCTACACATAGCTGCTTACATGGATTACAAAAAACATTATGAATCCAGTATTATTATATCCTATAACAAAATTGAAACTATTTACAAAATATAAACATATCCCGTCTGTATGTTTCTATGTTTAAAAACACAGTTGGTGGATGCTTAGTAATGATAGGCTGTGTTAAAAAACATAGTTTTGATGATTGTTTTCTAAGGAAAAAATTTACTGATCTAAAAGATTAGTTGGGTGAAATCTTTGGTACTCAACGAGTGTCTGTAGCCTTAGCTCTACTGGTTTTTTCAACTCTTTCTGCAAAGGACTGGCCTAGCATTTTCCTTTCTTTCCAGCCTTCCTGGATTCAACTAGACCTGTTTGTTCCCCTTGCTCTAAAATATTACAAATTATATCAACTGACTCTGAAATTGTTTATGCTGCAAATGACTGTAAATCAAAATCCTCCCGTTCATCATTAAACTGTGTATGTACTATTAACTTTGTCTGTGCATCTCCTTCCTCTTCTTTTCCATCTGAATTCACTATTTCTGCTCCCCCTTTAGCTACTAGTGCACTAATGACCTCTTGCTCCTTGGATGTTCTGAATTCCTCTTCTGTAAATTGAGACTCCCCCAGCTCAGACATAGATGCTGCCAATATAATCTGTTTGGATTTTCTCTTTGCATGCAATTCCTTTTGCAACACTTCCAATTGCTCATGCATCATTGTTACTCTAATTGATTTTGCAGTCCTGATGTGCTCTCGAAATGGTTGTTCTACTGTGATCAACAGTTTCTCTTTGTCATATTCAACCACATCTTGGTCATGTATTCATATAGTCTCCTCTGCAGTGGTTCCACAATTTTACTACTCATAAACATACCTTCTATTTCCAGTGTGTCTTCTTCATCATTCATCACTTGGTCTGAGTATCCACTTCTCATAGTGCATCCACCCTAGCCTTTAAGATTGTATTCTCCATAGACGCTTTTAATTTCCCTCCATCAAGACATTCAATTGTCTTGTCATAGTACTTTTGACATTTGCCAACCAATTTTGGGCATCCTCAACAATGTTGGTTTTTGCAACTAACAAGTTCGACAACTTTTTTGTTTTCTCCATGATCTATGCATTCTTCTATTGTAGCTCTCCCACAATCAACATGCTAGTTGCTTCTCTACTTTGAGCTTCCTTCTGCTGTTGTAGTAACTGCCTCCTCTCTTCAGTCCACATGGTTTTCTCATCTGTGAGCTACCTGACTTCAGTCTGCAGTCTAGTTATCCTATTGTGCATGTGTTTATAAACTTTTCATGACCCTCCTTAAATGATTGTGTGATACTTAAGATATCTCTTCGATGTGACCCACACATGCAAACTATTCACTTCATTGTATATGGGCCACCGCCTTCTCCATATTATACCTGGATATTGCCCCGACCAGGATTTTTGATTTTGGATCCTTCGACTAGGCCATCAGTTCATGCACTGCTATAAATGGCTTCATATGGGATCGGTTGATTGGTGTTGGAAACCTCTTGCCATGGAGATCTGCAACCCAGAAACTCCCCTGTTTAAGATCCTCCACAATTCGGTATGGACCCTGATACCTCAATATAAGTTGACCAAGGAATCTTCCCAGTTTGAATTATATAACAACACTAGATCTCCCAGTCTAGAGAGCTTGAACTCTGATACGATCATCTTCAAGATCTGCTTCATGGTCTTATTACTACTCTCGAGCCTCTCCATTTCCTTGCGGATGATACATTGTGGCCATTGTATGCACTACCATATGTCCCTTCGTTAGTTGCTTCACTGTGGCATTAAAAAAATGAGTTCCTTGGTCTGAAACTAATTCAATTGGGCAACCAAAGCTTATCATCATGTTCCTGAATCTGTTACAAGAAGGCCATGCAGTTGCCTATGAGAGCAGGATGGACTGAACCAGGATGCATATGACAAAGAGCTACTGGCAGTCATTCATGCCTTAAGAGTTTACGAGCATTACCTTTTGGGCATGAATTTCTTGATCCAAACTGACCACAAAAGTGTTTGTAACTTTCTCACATAGCCACTTGTGAAAGAGAAGCATATAAGTTGCACTAATTTTCTAGGTGAATATAATTTTCAGATTCAACACATGCCTGTCGAAAAGGAGAACATGGTTGTCGATGTCTTATCTTGAAGGTCAATGCAATCTCGCAAGCCCATCATGAGGAGCTATCAGTTATGAAGCATGAATACAAAGATGATACTAATTTTTCTAGTATTTGGGAAAAATCAAATCAAGGGGGATGACATAAAGGTTACTATGTGCATGATGGACACCTGTGAAATCAAAAAAAGATATGTGTGACAAGGGATTTGAGGAAAAAGGTGATTGAGGAGTGTCACAGCCATGCCTTTGTAGGACATAGAGGTATGTCACCTACCTTGGGATAGGTTGGAAGATATTTTTATTGGCCTTCGATAAAAAAAGATGTTTTTCAGTATGTTTCATCCTGCCCTATTTGTCAAAAGGCCAAGTATGATTATCAAAAGCTACAAGGATTACTTCAACCCTTGTTAATTCCTAAAGCACTATGGGAACATATTGATATGGACTTTACTACAGGTTATCCTAAGTTGCTGCAAGTTCATGATTTTATCTAGACTATAACTGAAAGGCTTAGTAAACAAGCCCACTTTATTCCCAATAAGAAGACACTGAAAGCAACTGAGGCAATGGAACTTTTTATTAAGCATATCTGTGTACATCATGGTATACCTCAGTCAATTGTTTTAGACTGTGATAGCAAGTTTACCAGCAACTTTTGGGCAGGCATTGTTTCATAATTTAGGTACCAAGTTAGAATTTTTATCCCCCTTTCATCCAAAAACTCATGGGCAAAGGAAGCTGCAAATAAGGTCTTGTTGGAATTGTCGCAATATTATGCTCATGATTACCCACAGATGAGGGAATGCTATCTTCCGATGGTAGAGTTTGCCTACAACAATACCATCCACTGTTCTATAGGAAAACATGGAAGGCCTTTACTTTTATTTGTGTTGCCCCTACGGATGAAGTATTCACTGCTGTAGATCACTTTATTGAAGACAAAAAATTAGCATATGATAAGGTGCACAAGACATTCTTCAAGCCCAAGAACACCAAAGGAACTCCGCAAATAAGCAACGGAGGGCCGTTGAATTATATGCTTTAACAAAGCGGGTGTTAACAAAGCAAGGCTGAAATCCAAGGTTGAAAATCAGGTTGCCTATTAAACCCTGCCTTGCGTAATTATGGTCCCCTTCCAATTTCTCAAAAGATTACTGACGTATCTTTCCACTTGCATCTTCCAACTCACTTGAAGATCCATAACTCTTATCATGTCACTCTTCTTAAGCATTATGAGGGATCTATAGAATCTACTGCGATGGATGAAGAACAACCTGAGGTTGGTGGTGGTGCAGATGAAGTTGTCATACCTGAGTAAATTATCTACCATTAGGACAAGTGTACACATGGAGGGTGCTATGAGCGCAAGTATCTACTCAAGTTTTTACATTATCTCACCGGTGATGCCAACTGTATGGATCGCCATTACTCGGCTGAATATCCCCATCTCATAAAGCAATTGAGTACCCCCACTTAGTTGTTGTCAAGTGAGGATAACTATTTTGGCGATGGAGGGAAAGTGACACATAGATACTTTTCTCCACTACATTCTTGGATCATCATTGGATATCTGATTTTCATTTTACTATAATGACATGTTTACTAACAACACTTGTGAGTTTTCTTTTTGTGAGATCTTTTGACAGGACATGTTTTGGGGTTCATCTAGAACTCGTTAAAGTATTCTAGACTAACAGAAAGCTCAAAATGCAATGCTACACCATATACGGGATGCATAATTGACTTAAAAAAATCATGAACCTGTACCCAGTAAAATGTTTTCATCAAAAAATCTTAATGCTTTCCACATAAGCTATGTTCATGAGGTAACATCTCCTCAATTCAAGACCATGCTAGACATAGAGTGAAGAGCCTAGTGTAGTACCGAGATTTAAACTACTCCCACACATAGTTGCTTACATGGATTACCAAAAAATATTCTGAATCTAGTATTATCATATCCTTTAACAAAATTGAAACTATTTAGAAAATATAAACAAATCTTGTTTGTTTGTCTCTGTTTTTAAAAACACAGTTGGTGGATGCTTAGCAATGATAAGCTGTGATAAAAAACATAGTTTTGGTGATTGTTTTTTAAGAAGAAAATTTACCGATCTAAAAAGATCAGTTGTGTGAAGTCTCTGGTGCTCAACAAGTGTCTGTAGCCTTAGCTACTCGTTTTTTCAACTCTTTCTGCAAAGGACTGGCCTAGCATTTTCCTCTCTTTCTAGCCTTCCTAGCGATTCCACTAGACCTACCTATTTCCTTTGCTCTAAAATATCACAAATTATATCAACTAATTGTGAAATTGTTTGTGCTGCAAATGACTTAAATCAAAACCCTCCTGTTCATCATTAAACTGTGTATGTACTATTAACTTTATCTGTGCAACTCCTTCCTCTTCTTTTCCATCTGCATTCACTATTTCTACTCCCCTTTAGGTACTAGTGCACTAATGAACTCTTACTCCTTGGATGTTCTCAATTCCCCTTCTATAAATTGAGACTCCCCCAGCTCAGACATAGATGATGCCAATATAACTGTTTTGTTTTTCTCTTTGCATATAATTCCTTTTGCAACACTTTTAACTCGTGCAACATTGTTACTCTAATTGATTTCGGAGTCTTGATGTGCTCTCCAAATGGTTGTTCTAGTGTGATCAATAGTTTCTCTTTGACATTCAGCCACGTCTTGGTCATGTAGTCATTATAGTTTCCTCTGTAGCACTTCCACACTTTTACTACTCATAAACATACATTCTATTTCTAGTGTGTCTCCTTCATCATTCATCACTTCGGTCCGAGTTTCCACTTCTCACAGTGCATCCACCCTAGCCTGCAAGATTGTCCTCTCTGTAGATAGCTTTGAATTTCTCTCCATCAAGGCATTCAATTGTACTGTCAAAGTACCTTTGACATTTGCCAACCACTTTTGGACATCTACCAACCACTTTTGGACATCTACCAACCACTTTTGGACATTCTCAATAGTTTTAGTTTTTGCAACTAACAAGTTTGGCAACTTTTTTGTTTTCTCCATGATCTGTGGATTTTGCAATTGTAGCTATCCCACAATCAACGTGCTAGTTGGTTCTCTGTTCTGAGCTTCCTTTTGTTGTTGTAGTAACTAACTTGTTTCTTGAGTCCACATGGTTTTCTCATTTGTAAGCTACCTGACTTCAGCCTCCTGCAGTATCCTATTGTGCATGTGTTTATAAACTATGAGCCTCGTTGAAAGACCTATGCATTTGTTGTTCTGTTTCCAACAGCTACTCATGTTGGGATTAAAGCCTTTGCTATCTGCTGCTGATGAAATGGAGTTAAAATATTAAGTGAAGAAGCCATTTGGCTCACTACCAAATGAACTTGCTCCTTAGAGATTTCTCCTGTTGCTCCTGATCATGAAGGTATATTCTGAAAATTTATATTGGGAAGATTTAACATTGATACTCCTGATGTGGTGCTTCCTCTTTATCTGGTGAAGGAATCAAAATAAAATCTTGGCACTTTGATGCTTGATCTTTTTCCACTATTCCAACAGGCTTCTCTTCAACTGGATTGGCATTTTCCTTCTCATTCTTCTACTCTGTACACAATGTCTTCTTTTCTTTAGGTGGTGATTCTAGGAATTTCCATCCCCATATCTTCTTTGGTCTCTGATTTGGTAGCTCCCTGCTTGAACCTTAGCTTCATGAACTTCCTTGTAGGGTTAGTGGTACGGGGTGGAGATGGAAGTACATCCTCTACAATTTTAACTCTTTTATATGAGTGATCTATGTCTTGATATGTATAGCCGATTTCTTTCAGTACTTCTTTTTCTCTTCTGTTAGTGGCACTCTATGTGGGTTGGTTGCATCTTCCCTTCCTCTTAAGGGTCTCTCTAGCTGTGTGACTATACTGGCATATTCAAAAAGACTCGCCATCATCTGCCTTAGCTTAGACTGTGTCATGCTTCTTATTTTCTCTTTGCCAAGGACTTCCCCCATGATCCTTGCATGCACTATATGAGCCCAATTGTATTTGCATCCATTCTCTGCTAATAGAATAAGCATGTAATTTGATTCTGACATGTAATCATACTTAGTAAGAAACATAATCCTTTCCAAAAACTATAAGAATTATTTTTGTCTTATTGTGCTTCTACAGTTCTTGATCATGTAATAAAACCTAGTTGTTTGTGGCATGCTGAACTCCGCTACCATCTGTTGTGAGGTATATTTCATTTTTGACCTTGTGGGTGCATCTGTATACCATAATAAATTGAACACTTGAGAAATAGCATGCTCCATTACCTGGACACCAAGTGCTACAAGTAATCATACTTGTAAGAAACATAATCCTTTCCAAAAACTATAAGAATTGTTTCTGTCTTACTGTGCTTCTACAGTTCTTGATCATGTAATGAAACCTAGTTGTTTGTGGCATGCTGAACTTCACTACCATATGTTGTGAGGCACATTTCATTTTTGACCTTGTGGGTGCATCTGTATACCATAGTAAATTGAACACTTGAGAAATAACATGCTTTGTTACCTGGACACCAAGTGCTACAAATCCCTCAGGCTCTTGTTGCAAGAGAAGAAAACTACTTGTCGGCATGCATAATTCTCTGCCACTTCCACTAGTGACAATTGTGGTATCCTCCAATTCCATCTTCTTTAACCATACCAACCTCTTGGATACATCGTCATCCAAATAAAACTTGAAATCCACAAATAGATATGAATCAATCACAGCATAATGACTTACTCTTTTTGTGCATTTTAGGTTGGACTCCACTACCAACCCTTCCAGCTCCTTTAGCTTATGGGCCTTAGAGTGCAACGTTTGGGATGGTCCAAAGGAAACATTTCTCTTCCCCATGCTTTCCAATTGGGTTTGCAAATCAGAATCAGCCTGTGCTTGAGAAGTGGCACTTGTAGTATCTATTGTTGGCAATAGTCGGTTTGTGCATAGAAGGCCTTGCATGTTGAGATTTGAATTGATGAAGTCGATCCTACATGCACTCCAATTGATTTGAATGATTGAGATAATGGTGAACTGATGCAAGGAATCGATCATGTGATACCTAAGCCATCTATTCGATGTGACCCACACATGCAAACTGTTCACTCCACTATATATGGCCCATCGCCTTCTCCGTATTATACCTAGATACTACCCGACGAGGATTTTTGATTTTGGATCCTTCAACTGGGCCATCAATTCACATACTCCTATAAATAGCTTCATGCAAGATCCGTTGACTGGTAATGGAAACCTCTTGCCATGTAGATCTGCGATCCAGAAAGTTCTTTGTTTTAGATCCTCCATAATCCGGTATGGACCCTAATACCTCAATATAAGTTTACCCAGGAATCTTCCCAATCAAGAATTATATACCAACACCAGATCTCCCACTCTAAAGAGCTTGAACTCTGATACGGTCATCTTCAAGATCCGCTTCATGGTCTTGTTATTGCTCTTTGTCTCTCCATTTCCTTGCAGATGATACATCGTGGCCATTTTATGCACTACCATATGTACCTCCATCAGTTACTTCACTGTGGCATTCAAAAAATCAGTCCCTTGATCTAAACTAGTTCAAATGGGCAACCAAGCCTTGTGATGATGTTCGAGTATATAAACTTTGTTGTGTTGCCTATTGTATTATCCCTTAGTGTCTGCCCTTATACCCATTTAGTCAAGCAGTCCATGGCCATCACCACATATTTATTTCTTGTATACTATGCTACAAGTTTAAACAGTCCCATAAAACCTAGGCCTTACTTTTGGAAAGGCTGAAATGGAAGAATTCGGTTGTTCAAAGGAATCATGTTTGCATTCATTGGATGATCGTGCCTTTGGCAATACCAACATTGCTTTGCAAATTCATGTGCATCTTTAATAATAACTGTTGGCCACCACAAACTTGCTTTGAAGAACTTCTTTGCCGTAACTTCTTCTACAAAATGACCATCACTAGATACTCCCTGATGTGCCTCTATTAGCACTACATTCTGTTCGTGTTCCGAAAGACATTGCCAGTAGTCAAATTCTTGCAAGAGAAGGATCCATTGTGCCAATCTACCTGTTGGGGCTGTACTTTGCTTATCAAGTACAGAAATGCCTAATGATCTACAGGGAACATTGTTTCCTTGTAAGTAATGACAAAATTTCCCCAGGTAGTAACTCATTCCAAGGGCTTCTCTCTCTATGACAGAATAGTTCCTTTCCACACTGGTGAGTGTCTGACTTGCATAATACAGTGGCTAATACCAACCTTTTCATGATTGCAAAAATGATGCTGCATCGATAGCAATATTCGATGCATGCACAAATACATAGAAGTCTAAACTGTAATCTAGTAGCTATAGTATTGGGGCAACTAATCGGATCTTCTTCAGCAAACCAAAATGATTTCTCCTATTCCTACCCCCAATTGAATGGAGTATCCTTCACCAGCTTGGTGAGAGGCTGGCAAACATACGACAAATATCGCAAATACAGGTTGTGCCATTTCACATGACCCACAAACCTCTATAACTCCTTAACATTCCGAGGGACTTTGGCCTTTTGGATGGCTTCCACTTTTTAGGGATCAATCGCCAAGCCCTCTTCTGAAATGATGTTATCTAGTAACACTCCTCTCTTCAATACGAAAGTGTGGGGGCTAAAGGTCACTGTGCCTTTACCCCGGTTATGTACAATACTCAAACACATATATAAATGAATGAAAAAGAAGATTAGGGTGGTTCTGCACCCACCAAAACTTGTGTGGCTCTCTGTTTCTCTCTCTCCCTCTTCCGTTCTTGCTTCCGTTGAGAGCACTCTCAACTGGTATCAGAGCCCGGGTGATCTAGCTGAGCATGTGTGAATGCTTGAAGCTCAGCAGCTCTGTGGGAGGAAGGAGAAGCTCTGTGGGAAGTTTTGTGGGTGACTTTACTTGCATCCGAGTGTGTAGAGACCTTGGAGGAACCTTTGGAAAAGTCACTTTGGCTTTGCGAAGTGGTTTTGAGAGCCTGTTAAGTGGTTTGAAAGAAAAAGTCGTTTTTGGAGCTTTTCCCTGTTCCGTTCGATGACAGAGACTCCATATTGACTTGTAGAGGCAACTATTGCTTGCTTTTGGTGTCCACTTCACTTCAGGAGCTTGGAAACACCTTCATTCTTGAATCTGGGGTAATTTCATTGGATTTTGACTCATTGTGTCAGTTCCTGCGTTTTTTGCCCAGGTGTTGGAACTCAAGTTTGGAGCAACCATTTGCAGATCTGTCAGTTCCGATGGACTCAGGAGGTCCTAAAACTTCTATGTTGCTCATCATTCGCACTCCGGTGAAGTTTACAAACAGCTCTGTTTCCAAAAACGTTTTTCAGTCCGTGTGTTGGACCCAATGATTGAGACCACGGTTTCCAAAACCGTCTGTCCCATTGCGTTCCGGACGCCCAAAAACCCCTACCTATCAGTTCTTGCGTGATTCGGTGGAGGATTTTTAGAGTTATAGATCTCTGTGTATTCGATTTCGTCTCTCTGTTATGCATTTTTCATTCTAAGGTTTTGAAACCTTAGATTTATGCCACATGGCAGTGGATTAGTGTTGACTCCCATTTGTCACTCATCGGTTGGGATTTTGGAGTTCTGGCAGAAGAGAGATATTTGTAGATTTTCTTGCTGAGTCCGATTATGCAATGGCGCCCATGTTTTGAGGCATCTCAGGTTCTATTTTCAATAGCGCTCATTACCGTGGGACTATGATTTCTTGAGCATACCTTATGCAGATCACTCTGGTTGCAGTTTGAGTAGTGTGCGCTCATTTGTGGTATGCATTGGGTTGCAGTGGATGATTTATAGGCCATTTGGATGCATTGCGGTCCTTATTGGATGCGCTGATAGGCCCAAATTGCCTTGTGGGATGCTATTTTTTATGGACGCTTTGCACATGGATGCTATGTTATGCTAAGGGACAGCTTTGACACATTGCAGGTGATGCACTGATAGTGCTATGCTCTCTTGGATGAGATATTATTGATGCATATGCCAGTGGACGGTGTTTATGCTTGAGTCATTTGGCACTTATTGGCATTTTCTTTTGGGCCAGATTTGCTCATATGGATGCATAGTATATGCACATGAGTCAGATGCATCTTTTGATGCTTTGAGCTTTGAGTTTTGGTGATATTTCACTCTACTGTGGCATACACATTTGGGTGCACCTGGTATTTGGTGTGATTCTCTCTTGTATGCACTAGCATTTGGGATTTTGTTTTATTTGCATTATGGCATCCTCTTCCATGTCTGAAAAGGAGTTTTTCAACATTAAAAAGTTTGATGGGACAAACTTTTCTTTGTGGAAAGAACAGATAAGGGATGTGCTTATTCAAAAGAAGCAAATTAAACCCTTGGCAGGGATTGAAGCTAAGCCTGCAAATATGTCTGAGGATGATTGGAATGAGTTGGATGCATTAGCAAAGTCTACTATTAGACTTCATCTTGCAGAGTCAGTTTATTTCACAGTAGTAAATGAGCAGACTACGGAAGATTTGTGGAAGAAACTATGTGCCACTTATGAAAAGGAAACTGTCTCTAATAAAGTTGACCTCATGAAGAGGTTGTTTCAGCTACAGATGAAGGAAGGGGTCTCCATTGCTTCTCACTTGAATAAATTCAATATTATTTTCAGCCAGCTTTAGGCTCAAAAGATGAATTTTGATGCAGAGACTAAGACAATATTTCTCTTATGTTCATTGCCATCCTCATGGGATACCTTCCGTACAGCTGTCAGTAACTCTGCACTTGGTGGAACTGAAATTTGATGATGTTGTGGGTAGCTTGTTGGCCGAGGAGATTAGACGGAAGTCTATGGACAACAACAAGCAGGATGCAGCCTTAAATGTGCAAAGGGGCAGATCACAGTTCAGGGGGAAGTCCCAAGAAAGAGGGAAGTCTCGTAGCAAATCCAAGGCACGGAACATTGAGTGTTACCACTGTGGCAAGAAGGGCCATATGAAAAAGGATTGCTACAAGCTGAAAAGAGAGCAAAAGGATAAGAAAAAGAATGCAAATTGGGGTGCAAATCAAAAGGAAGAGAGTCCAAGGGAGGACAAAGGAAAAGTGAAGATCGAGGAGATCAATGTAGTCACACATGATAGTGACAATGATGTTCTCTTCATGTCTAGTTTATCTGCAGAGTTGCTTACCACTTCAGATGATGCATATTCCCAGGATTGGATTTTGGATTCTAGTGCTTCATTCCATGTTACTCCCCATAGGGAATGGTTCTCCACTTATGACAATGGAAAGATAGGTTGTGTGCATCTTGGAAATGACTATGCATGTGACATAGTGGGAGTAGGTGACATAAAGTTTTCTTTTGCAAATGGATCTGCATTTATTTTGAAACATGTGAGACATGTGCCTAAGCTGACCAAGAGTTATTTCAGTGGGTCACCTAGATGATGCTGGTTTTCATACCACTTTTGGCTTTCAGAGTTGGAAAATCCAAAAGGGCTCTATGCTTTTGGTTAGGGGTGCCAAGTGTGGGACTTTGTATCCCTTACATGTATCAGGGGTATTTGATCAAGTTGTTGCAATAACCGAGCAGCCAAGCAATTCTTTGTGGCATTGCAGGTTGGGGCACATGAGCCAGAATGGAATGAAACTCTTATGCCGTTTGGGCTACGGACTTGACAATGGTGGAGAGTATCTCTCTCATGACTTTCAGCATTTCTGTGATAGACATGGGATTAAGAGAGAGCTCACATCCCCTCGTACTCCAGAGCAAAATCCAGTTGTAAAAAAGATGAACCGTACCATTCAAGAAAGGTTGCAATGCATGCTTTCCAATGCAAGTCTTTCTGGTGGTTTTTGGGCTAAGGCAATGAAGACTGCAGTGCATGTGATCAATAGATCACCTAGTAAGAGTTTGGATGGTGGTATTCTTGAAGAAGCATGGAGTGGCAAGAAGCCCTCTTACTCTCATTTGCCTATATTTGGGTGCGAGGCATATGCACATGTGCCAAAAGAGCTTCGAAAGAAGCTAGATCCTAAGTCTAGGAAATGCATCTTTCTGGGTTATGGTGAAAGTGGACATATGGGCTATCGTCTCTGGTATCCAGAAGCAAAGAAGATCATACGCAGCCATGATGTAGTCTTCAATGAGAAGAAGATGCATAAGGCACCCATGAGGGATGTGGAAATGAGGAGAATCACTTTCCAGGATGTGAATCCACCTGCATGTGTTGATAGATAGCAAGAAATGGTACCACCAAGTACTCCCACAGGTATACAATCAAGGGTAGATGATGGATCATCTATTGGTGGAAATGCTGAGCCAAATGTGGCTGATATGCAAATGGGACATCAAGCTGAAATGCCCTTGAGAAGATCATCTAGAGTGTCTAGACCGCCTGATAGGTTTGTTCCAGGGGTAGACTATGTGATGCTTACTGATTGCGGGGAGCCTTCTTGCTACAGAGAGGCTATGATGCGTGAGGATCAACGCAAGTGGGAGTATGCTATGCAATCAGAGATGAGTTCACTTATGAAGAATAAGACTTGGGACTTGGTTTCTTTGCCACATGGAAAGAAAGCCTTGCCATGTAAATGGGTCTACAAAATGAAGGTCACAGGTGATGATGTGCCTAGGTACAAGGCCCGTTTGGTTGCTAAAGGGTTCAAGCAAGAGAAGGGTGTGGACTTTGATGAGATATTCTCTCCGGTTGTGAAGATGACCACACTTAGATGCATGCTTGGACTAGTGGCATCAGAGGATATGGAGCTTATGCAAATGGATGTTAAGACAGCTTTCTTGCATGGGGATTTGCATGAGGAAATTTACATGGTTCAGTCGGAAGGCTTTGAAGAAAAGGGCAAAGAGCATTTAGTTTGCAAGCTGAAGAAGAGTCTCTATGGTCTTAAGCAAGCACCTAGAGAATGGTATCAGAAGTTTGATGCTTTCATTCGGTCCCAGGGTTTTAGAAGGAGTGAAATTGATCACTGCCTCTACACTAAAAGGGCTAAGGATAGTAGCCTGATAATCCTGGCACTATATGTGGATGATATGCTATTGTCTAGCAAGAATACTTATAAGCTAGATGCATTAAAGGCCAAGTTGCATGAGGCCTTTGATATGAAGGATTTGGGATTTGCAGGTCATATTCTTGGTATGCGCATCACGTGTGATCGGAGTAGGAAACTCCTTTGGCTTTCACAAAAAGAATATGTTACAAAAGTATTGCAGCATTTCAATATGGAGGGGGGGAAGGCAGTGAGTACTCCATTGCCTCCATATGTGAAACTGAGTCATACAGATAGTCCCAAATCAGATGAGAAAAGGGCCATGATGGCCAAGGTTCCTTATGCATCAGCAGTTGGGAGTCTTATGTATGCTATGATAACTACTAGACTAGACATTGCATTTGCAATGGGAGTTGTTAGCCGGTATATGGCTAATCAAGGAAAGAGGCATTGGGAGGCAGTTAAGTGCATCATGAGGTACATGAAGGGTACCAAGGAGATGTGCATCTGCTTTGGTAGAGGAGACATGCGTGTACTTGGGTACACAGATTCAGACTATGCAGGGCATGTGGATAGTAGGAGATCCACTTCTGGCTATGTGTTCACCTTTGCAGGTGGTGCAGTGTCGTGGATGTCTCATGCACAAAAGTGCGTTGCTTTGTCTACCACAGAGGCTGAGTATGTTGCAGCCACAGAGGGTTTCAAGGAGGCTATATGGCTTGATCGGCTAGTGGGAGATTTGGGGATTCATACAGGTGTACCGACATTGCATAGTGATTCCATGAGTGCTATTCAGCTAGCACGGAATCCGGTCTTTCATGCAAAGACCAAACACATTGAGGTCAGGTACCATTTCATCAGGGAGGTACTTGAGGACAAGTGCATAGAGCTTGTCAAGGTTCATACAGATGATAACCCTGTAGATATGCTGACGAAGAGTCTACCTAGTCAGCGGTTTGAGTATTGTCGTGTATTGATGGGCATTGGATAGTATGCTCACTGGTTGTTCTCCCTTAAAGGCACATTGTCCTTTAAGTGGGAGGTTGTGGGGGTTAAAGGTCACTGTGCCTTTACCCCGGTTATGTACAATACTCAAACACATATATAAATGAATGAAAAAGAAGATTAGGGTGGTTCTGCACCCACCAAAACTTGTGTGGCTCTCTGTTTCTGTCTCTCCCTCTTCCGTTCTTGCTTCCGTTGAGAGCACTCTCAGAAAGCACACTTTACTAGTTTCAAGCTCAACTTGGCACTTCAACACTTCTCAAAGCACAACTGCAACTAGTCTAGATGCTCAATTTTCGTTTTGAACACAATAAAGTCATCCAAGAACACTTGCATGAATGTGGTGAGGTATGGCTCAAAGACCTTCTGTATCCATGACTAGAATGTTGGTGGTGCATCCATCAATCCAAAGGCCATAACGTTGTTGGTGTACTCCCCATTTTGTGACAAGTGCCATTTTATCCTTGTCTTCCTCAACCATCTGTATCTGATTGTACATGTTGAATCCGTCCAAAAATTTGTACTTTTCATGCCCTGCCACTGCATCTAGCAGTGAATGGATCAATGATCGTTGTTGCATTTAGCCTCCTGTAATCCACATAGATCCAGAGTTTCTCGTTTTTCTTTGGAACAATGACAATCAGTGATAGACAAGTTAGTTTATTTGTTGGATAGATGAATCCCACCTTCAACAACTTATTAATTTTCTTTTTTTACCTGCTTTGAATAATTTGGGTACCGCTGCTAAAGTATGGGCTTGGTGTCTTTCTTTAGGTTAATAGTGTGAACACAGAGAGCTAGATCTACTCCCCTCATGTCCATGTATTCCCATGCAAACACATCCTTATATTCATGCAACAATTTAACCAAGAAACAACTTCTCAAATTGCCATATTTTTTGCAAAAACGACAGTTAGAAATGGTAACTAGTTCTTGAACTACCATTTCTTCCAAAACTGGCATTTCTTTGGAAGAAATGGCAACATTTTATTGTCTGCCATTTCTTAGCAATAATTGGCAACACCAAACGGCAGTCAATTCTTGACTACCCTTTCTTACGAAGAAATGGCAACAAATTCTTGATTGCCATTTCTTAGGAAATGGCAACAAATTCTTGACTACCATTTCTTCATACAAATTCTTGATTGCCATTTCTTGGTAAGAAATGGTAGCCATTTCTTGACTCACTTCATTCAAAGAAATGGCAAGCACTTCTTGACTGCCATTTTCTAAGAAGAAATGGTAGCACAAAATGGCAACTATCTCTTGACTGCCATTTCTTATGAAGAAATGGAAACCATTTTTTAACTGCCATTCTTCCCAAGAAATGGCAGCATGAAATGCATATGTGGAGTAAAATTACACAATGGTTGACCATTCAGTTGCTGTAAAGTATCTTATTGTTGCCAAAGATTCGGTACTACCATTCACAACATTGATATTACTGTCACTATTTTTGTATTGTCTAAGTGTGAAAGATTAATCAAAAGTCTTAAGTGCAGTAGTACTCATAGTACACAGTGTGAAGAAGTCATCTAAAATTCTAAGGAATAGCTTTTACATTTTATAACACACGCATTTTACTTGATAATAAATATTACTCAATAGTTGATTAAGAAATAAATAATACAATTTTTACATAGAAAAATAAAATATAAAATTATAAAGACATTACATGAAGAGTTTTCCAAGAAACATTCAAGCCTATGGTTTGACCCAATGTCTGAATCTCATAATTTTCTTTAAATATACAAGCATCCTTAATGATTGCATCATCAACTCGTACTTCTACATAACCAACTGCTGATGGGTATGATACTTTGTATAGGCCTTAATGAAAGTAATAGAATTGTTCTTACAAAAGTTTTATGTGGATCAAGTATCTTTTTCATGGCCGGGAATGTGTATTCTAATAATTCTTACCATGCAACGTGGATGAGTGTTAAAAATATGCATCAGTGTGCTTCTAGAATATGTGTGTGGGCTTGATGGATATGTCTATGTGTGTTTGATAGGCATGATACTTTACATAGATTCAATATATAAAAACCCTTGTGCTTTCAAAGTTTGATAGGGATCAGGCATCAATTTCATGGTTGGCATGTGTATTTTTAGATTTCTTACCATGCATTGTGCATGAGTGCTAAAAATTATGCTACAAATTAAGCAATGAGTAAAAAGCAACAATGTCAAAAACAAAGTAATCAAAACAAACAAGAGAAATGAAAGAACACAAACAAGACAACAAGATACCAAGAAAGCAACAAAATAAGCAAGCAAGCAAGAAAGTAAGCAACAAGAGGCAATCATATCAAGCAAACAAGTAATTGGAAAATTTTGGCAGCATCTCCCCTGGGCTATAGAAAAATCTCATATTTGCCTTTTTGCAACCACAAAGACATAAGAAACATGTAAACACACAATGCAGATTCCAAAGATTATTCTAATGCAGATGAAAGGGTTGGGAAGCATACCTAGAAGAAGAAATTTGAAGATAAACCACTCAAAATATCATCCACTTCTTTAGTTCCCAAAATAGAAATCTTCTTCAAGCTTGGAGTGGGAGGGGAGTGGGCCAACAGTGGTGTGGGTAGTGTAGGGATGGCAGGGGAAGGTAGGGAGATGGTGGAAAGGTCATGAGAAAGAGAAAAAAAGTTGACAAGAGAGGTGTGGCAAAAAAAGAGGCATTTGGGTTTGCTTTTTGAAAGTTTATCTGAGTTGGTATAAGCATCGGTATATACTGGCACCTATACCAACGAAAACAAAGTTTTCCTTTATTTTTGCATTTCCTAAAATTTTTAGTACTTCTCTCACTTCTAGTTTCTTATTACTAGGTTTAATAAAGGATGACTTGTATTGGATTAAAAAAATCATGTATCCTGGGAGGCCCTGTTTTAGGGTGCATGTTGACTTTTTTTATCATATCTCCTTTTTTACCACACCTTGCACCTTTTAAAACATACATTGTTGTACTTCTAGCCATGCATATGGTATTAGATGTGCATGATATTTTTCAAAAGCCTCAAACCAGGTGATTTCAAGTCCCAAGCAAAGAATCATGGCCATTTGATATCATTTTCATGGATTGGATTGGATATTTCCTAGTTTCGCACCATGCATCATGCATGGTCTTTGAAAAACATGCATCTATCAACTTCTAGCCATGCAAATGACATTTGATAAGCATCATACTTTGTGAAAGCAATAAAATGGGTGAGTTCAAGGCTTGTGCAAAGTATCATGGCCATTTGGTGTCATTTTCATGGCATGGAATGGATATTTCCTAGTTTTTCACCATGCATCATGCATCAGTATTCAAAAACATGCATCGGTGTGCTTGTAGCCCTGAAAATGGTATTTGATGGACAAAATACTTTGATCAAGCCTTATACTTGGTAATTTTAATGCCTACACAAAGTATCATAACCATCTGATGTCATTTGCATGGCTTGGAATGGATATTTCCTAGTTTTTTACCAAGCATCATGCATGAGTGTTGAAAAACATGAATTGATGTGCTTCTAGCCATACAAATGGTATTTTATGGATATGAAACTTTGTAAAAGCGTTAAAATAGGTGATTTCATGACCTATGCAAAGTATCATGACCAAGTCATGTCATTTTCATGGCTTGGAATGGATATTTTCTAGTTTTTCACCATGCATCATGCATGAGCATTGAAAAACATGCATCGGTGTGCTTCTAACCATAAAAATGGTATTTTCTGGGAATGATACTTTACACAAGCCTTAAACAAGCAATTTCAATGCCTATACAAAGTATCATGCCTATCTAACTTCAATTGCATGGCTTGGAATGGATATTTCCTAGTTGTTCACCATGCATCATGCATGAGCATTGAAATACATGCATCAGTGTGCTTCTAGCCATGAAAATGGTATTTAAAAGACATGATACTTTCTACTAGCCTTAAAATGGTGTATTTTAAGTCCTATTCAAAGTATCATGGCTATCGGATGTGGTTTGCATGGCTTGGATCAGATATTTCCTAGTTTTCCACCATGCATTATGCATGCCCATTCAAAAATATGCATTTGTTAGCTTCTAGCCATGAAAATGACATCCAAAAGTCATTACACTTTCCACAAGCCTTAAACTAGCAAGTTCAAGCCTTTGCAAAGTATCATGCCCATTGAATGTTATCTGCTTGTCTCTGGCATGGATATTTCTCATGCATGAGCATTGAAAAACATGCATCGGTGTGTATCTTTTCCCCCCCCCAAAAAATGTGGGTTATATTATATTATCAGAAAAGTTATATACAATTGTGCGTTATCGACAGAAATTTTTTTTAAATGTGATAGGCAGCAATCAAACTTTCAAAACATAGAGGCATGAATTCAAGCACGTAGTCCTTAGAGAAACCCCAGAACATGATCTAGTTTATGAAGATGGAATCTTTGTAGGTTAAACATCTATTCTAGTTCTTCTTTGAATTCAGTAGGAGCTGATAGAGTGGGATTAGGAGCTGACAGAGAGGGATTAGTAGCCACGGGAGCTGGTGGAGGAGCAGCAGGATTGCACATTCTTTCCCTGAACTCATCCGTAATAAGTGCTTCTCGATGAATCTTGTAAGAGATGCTCGCAAGATCTACGTGCAAGGTTGGCCGCTTGAAGGGACGCATGGGGGGAGGCAAGATCCAATCCACTGATGCAGCCATGACATTTGTTCTCACTAGCAGTGAGGGGAGGTGATGTAGGGGGAGGTGAGATGAGAGGAGGAGGAGTTGGCATAGCAGGGGGGCTGGGGGTGGAGCTAGGGGTGTGGTTGGGGCTGGGGCTGAGGTGCCACTATTCGTAGGAACTCATCTTTTTCAGCTTCCAC
The DNA here is from genome assembly GCF_047967505.1 of Dipteris shenzhenensis. Lineage (NCBI taxonomy): Eukaryota > Viridiplantae > Streptophyta > Polypodiopsida > Gleicheniales > Dipteridaceae > Dipteris > Dipteris shenzhenensis. Next base: position 18,886,728 of record NC_141619.1, read on the forward strand.
CAACTCAGCCAATGCCTTGGCTTGGTCCAGCAGTGTGATTTCCTCATTTGCGAGCTTTTCTTCAATCTTGAAGCATTCTTGGGCTTGAGTGTGAAGAAGGCCGAGCTTCTTGACATTATCTCTTTGTTCCTGTGAGCAACCATAATGTTTCAAACATAGTTTTAGTATCCATTAAGACATTATTAAACAAATTATTACATCGCTGAAGCCAAATTGACCAGAGCACTGAGGCTCTGATAAGGTTCTAGTTTTGCAGAGCTCTATTAGGAGAGTCTCTGAGCAGAATAATCTGTGTCGGTGTATCAAATCCCACAATTCCCTGGAATAGGGATAGTTGAGGAACAAGTGTTGGATATCTTCTCTCGCTCTATTACATCTTCTATAGCACCCATTCCAATGCCCAATCTTTTGGGCTCCCAACTGTGGTCCAAATACCTCGGTGTAGGATGAGCCAGAGAAGATCAATGTGTATCTAGCCACGCAAATGGTATTATATGGGCATGATACTTTTTAGAAGCCCAATAGGAGATTTGACGTCCTGTACAAAGTATATGGCCATTTGATGTCATTTGCATTGCTTGGAATGGATAGTTCCTAGTTTTTCACCATGCATCCTCATGAATGAGCATTGAAAAACATACATCGGTATGCTTCTAGCCATGAAAATGGTATTTTATGGGCATGATACTTTTCGCAAGACTTAAAGTATGGAATTTTAAGGCCTATGCAAAGTTTCATGACCATTGGATATCATTTTCATGGCTTGGAATGGATTCTTCATAGTTTTTCACAATGCATCATGCATGAGCATTGAAAAACATGCATTGGTGTGATTGTAGCCATGAGAATGGCATTAAATGGGTTTGAAACTTTACAAAATCCTATAAATATTTGAATCAACCCCTTTGCAAAGTATCATGGCCATTTGATGTCATGTTCATGGCTTGGAATGGATATTTCCCAGCTATTTCCGACAATGCATCATGCATGAGCATTGAAAAGCATGCATCGTTATGCTTCTAGCCATGAAAATGGTATTTGATGGTCACGATACTTTTCACATGCCTTAAAAAAGCTTAATTCAAGGCCCGTGCAAAGTATCATGGCCATCCCGCATCGTTTTCATGGCTTGGAATGGATATTTCCTAGTTTTTCACCATGCATCATGCATGAGCGTTGAAAAGCATGCATGGGTTTGCATGATACTTCATATAAGCCTTAAAATATTGGAGTGTAAGGCATGTTCAAAGTATCTTGGACATATGATGTCATTTGGATGGCTTGGAATGGATATTTCCTAGTTTTTCACCATGCATCATATATGAGCATTGGAAACCTTGCGTCATTAGCCATGCAAATGGTATTCGATGGACATGATACTTTTTACAAGCCTTAAATTAGGTAATTTTAAAATGCCTTTGAAAACTATCATGGCCATTTGATGTGATATGCATGTCTTGGAATGGATATTTCCTAGCTTTTCACCATGTATCATGCATGAGCATCGAATAAGATGCATCGTGACTGTGTTTCTAGCCATGAAAATGGTATTCAAAGGCCATTATACTTTGCAAAATTGTGTGAAAAGTATCATGTTGATCTGATTTCATTTGGATGTCTTAGAATGGATATTTCCAAGGTTTTCACAATGCATCATGCATGAGCATTGTAAAACATGGATTGGAATGGATATTTCCAAGGTTTTCATAATGCATCATGCATGAGCATTGTAAAACATCTTGGTGTGTTTCTAGCCATGAAAATGATAGTGGCTAGGCATGATATGTTGCACAAGACTTAAACTACGAGATTTCAAGGCCTGTGCAAAGTATTATGGCCAAGGCATGAAATGGATATTTCCTTGTTTTTCACCATGCACCATCAATGAGCATTGAGAAAGTAGGATTCCTAGGTGGGGCTAGGATGATGTAGCCTATCTCAGCCCATATGAGATATAAACTCAGCCCATATGGCTTTCTTGGACTCTCTCTATTAATGCCAATGTTTCCTCTTGCATGCTATCTATACACAAAACATGGATGCTAGAGTTTTGATGATAGTACCTCCCACATGCACATCATCATGATTAATAAATATTTCATGGTTTCAAGGAGGATACCTCAGTAAAACTAGGTGAAGTACAAGGTAGAATTACTTTATCCATTTTGGAATTCGCTTACAAAACAAGGGTGATATTATGCAAGAACATGTCATAACAAGGCAACAAGAACGATACTACTTACACATGTGTCCATCTTGCTCTAAAATCCAATCCCATTAGGGAAAGTTTATTGATGCTATGGTTAAAGGAGATACTAAAATGATGTTAGTGAATGCATGTGTGCATAAGGTTTATTGATGTATAAGTTAGGATGAGGCATTTCAAAGGCTAAACTTTGTAGTTTTTCATCCAAAAGTTTTGTCGTCAAGTTTATTTAAGCAAATAATCTTAAAAGGTGTAAAAGGGGTGGGGGGAGGCAAGCATGGGGAATTTGAAACATTTGGCGGAAAACCCACTTAAGGAAAAAACTTTGTTGGCTATTACATAATGTGAAATATGAGACCAAGGCTAACTATGTAGTTACATAAAAAAGTTGAGCTAGATGAGATCATTTGTTCTCATACAAGAGAGACATTTCAAATCAATAAAGAATCAAGTTCAGAGGATTACAAAACCATCGTCGCGGCAACAACAAAGACCTCTGGGATGCTAGGTTTTCATTATGGAGATTACTCTTAAGGTGTGCTTAGTCTTCTATTTTCTTTGCTTGACTAAATTAAGAAGCCAGGAGGGGTAGGTAGATGGAGTCGAGATGCTATGCAGGGTGGCAGGGGGAGGGGGAGGAGGGGAGGGAGGGCTTGTGTAGAGGGAGGAGGGGAGGGAGGTGCGATGATGATGAGGGAGGAGGGAGAGAGGGGTGCAGTGAGGGTGGAGAGAGGAGAGGGATGATGAGGGGTAGCAAGGAGGTGGGACGGAGACCGAGAAGATACGGGAGGGGGCAGCGAGGAGGGGGGATAGAGAGGGTACATGAAGGGCATTGATGAGGGAGGAGGGAGAGGTTACGGTGAGGGTGGATGGATGAGGGGGATGCAAGGAGGGTGAACAGAGGGGGCTGCAAGAGGGAGGAGGATGACGAGGGAGGGGGAGAGCTAGCCGCATCAAGGAGGAGGCTGACGAGGGAGGGAGAGGAGCTATCAAGGGGAGGGGGATGGCTGGCCATTAAGGCTACTAGCATAAGGAGAGAAGGGAGGTGGCGAGGTGGCATAGGGAGAGAAGGGAGGTGGAGGGGCTGGACAGAGGGTGGAAAGAGGTGGTTATAAGAGAGAGGTGGGGGTTGACACATGGTGGAAAGAGAAGTTCCCATTAAGAGGGAAAAGGTGACATGGAAAAAGGGTAATCCCCTCTAGAAAGAGAAGGTGATACTTGTGTCGAAAGTGAATCCTTTGTTATAGAGAGAAAGTGACACTAGGGTAGAAAGGGGAGTTCAAAGTTAGAGAGAGAAGGTAACACTGGGTGAAAAGGGGGGGCCTCACTTAGAGAGAGAAAGTGACATCAGATGAAAAGAGGAGGACCCACTTAGAGAGAGAAAGCGATCGAGGTGGAAAGAGGAGGCCCTAATTAGAGAGAGAAAGTGGCACCAGATAGAAATTGGAACCATGTAGAGAGAGAAAGTGGCACCGAGTAGAAGCAAGAGAACCCATGTAGAGAGAGAAAGTGGTAATCAGGTAGAAAGAGTACCCATGTAGAGAGAGAAAGTGGCATCGGGTAAAAACAAGAGGACCCATGTAGAGAGAGAAAGTGGTAATCAGGTACAATGCCATGCTTTTTATTGTTTCTGCCACACTTCTTGAGCGAAGACTACTTCATGTTGATGCTCTGCTAGTGCCTCCAAAGAGAAATTCTTGGAGGGTACCATTGCATAATTAGGACAGCCAAATTGAGAGATGATCTAGTCATAGAGAAATGTGGCTACCACCTGGGCTATACAATTTTTTACTACCTTGGCTTCGGCCCATTTGGTTCCATAGTCAGTGGCAAGCAAAGCATACTTGCTCCCTCGACGTGTGGCAAGAGATATGCAACCTATGAAATACAACCCCCAACGATAGAAGGGGGCACCGGAGTGAATGGTTTTAGAGAAAGGTACCCACACCCTGTAGGCTTGGGGCCTGCTCGTTGACATGAATCACATTGGGTCACATGAGCATGGCAGTCGGGGAAGAGATTTGGCCACTAGAACCCAGCATGTATGATCTTTTGAGTAGTAGCATTTGAGACCATATGCTCTCCACCTATGCCAGCATGTGCATCTTCAAGATTGGATTGTGTCTCATGGGGAAGCACACACTATCTCAAGATATGGTCCTTCCCGAGTTTGTACAATTGACCTGGAATCAACTTAAAAGGAGCCACTTGAAGGATCCTCTTCCATTTCTCTATTGGAGTCACACCTAGAGGAAAGCCACCTATAGACAATAGTTGTACTATGTTGGCATACCATGGTGGAAAGCAGACCACCACAAACAGGCATTCATCAGGTAGTGCCGTCACCCCAAAAAGGCCTACATAGGGTAATTCATTTGTGATACCACTAGTTGGCTCCCCGAAACTTAACCTGGACAAGTGGTCTATAGGTTGATGCAGTCTTGTAGCCCTCACCACAACCTCAAATTCAAATTCTTGAAAAAGAAGAATCCATCTGCTTACTCGGCCACCAAGAGTAGGCTTATTCAATAAATATTTAAGAGCTTGATGATCAGTAATGATCACAAACTTGTTTCCCAAGAGGTAGTGATGATACTTGGTCATGGCATACACCATGCCGAGACCCTCCCTTTTTGTCATAATGTAATTGCATTTTGTTTCATTGAGTTGTCGACTGGCAAAGTAGATGGGCAAATCAATCTTGTTATCTTGGTTAGGTTGAGCCAGTATTGCACCTACTGCCCACCCACTAACATCCACATGGACATGAAAAATGACATCCCAATTTGATTGCCTGAGGATGGGGGCCTTCGTGAGGCGATGCTTCAGATCATCAAAGGCTAGTTGTTGTGGGGTGGCCCAAACAAAAGATCAGTCTTGATGTAGAAGTTTTGTCAGTGCAAGAACAATGTTGGCATAGAAACATAGGAGTTTTTTTAGTGCAACATCAATGTAGGCATAGAAACGTATGAACCTTTGGTAATATCCCACATGCCCTAAGAAAGACTTCACCTCTTTGGGCGTATGAGGGATAGGCAATGAGATGATCACCTCTACCTTGGCGGGGTTGGTAGTCATGCCCTCAGCAGAGACAATATGGCCAAGGAGAACACCTCGAAGTGCAAGAAAGAAGCATTTGTTAGGGTTCAAGCCCAAGTGCACTTCTCTGCACTTATCAAAGACCCATCTTAACTTATGTAGATGATCATTTTGGATGGCTGGATCAAGATGTGGGAGGTGGCCTTACCATTAAAAATAGAGAAGTCATCTAGAAATACCTCAAGAAACTTGCTGATATTCTCCTGAAAGAGTTTGGTTACAAGTCGTTGAAATGTTGCAGGGGCATTACATAATCCAAAGGGCATCATTTGGTAGGCATATGTTCCCCATTGAGTGACAAAGGTAGTCTTGGGCTGATCCTATTCTTTCATGCGAACTTGGTTGTACCTGCCATATCCATCCATGAATGAGTATAAAGCATGTCCTACCACTGTCTCCAACACTCTATCGGTGAAGCAAAGGGGAAACCTATCACGTTATGTTGCACCATTCAAACTCTGATAGTCAAGATATATTCTGAGTTTGCCAGTCTCTCTTTTGGGTACAATGACAATTCTGTTGAACTAATTTGAGTAATCCACTGCGTAGATTAATCTTGCTTGCTCCATTTTTTGCATATCTATTTGGACTGCCTTGCCATAGTTGGGATTCATGTGGTATGAACCAAAAGTTAGTACCTTTGCCTACACCTCCATGTCCACCTCTGAAACCACCCCGTCAACCATGTTGATAAGGGGGTCCATAGCCACCTCCTGACATATGTGGTTGGTATGGTGCATAGTAAGATTGAGGATAGAACTAAGGGGAACCAACCAAATTGGGTACAGGATCTGGGAGCAAAGGGGGAGTTGAAAGTAATGGAGGTGGCATGACAGGAGAAGGTGGCTCAGATGCTCTTACAAGAGGAGGAGCAGAAGGTATTGGTGATGGGCTAGAAGTTATTGTTGGTACCGCTCTGTTGACTGTAGGCAACTAGAGGTTCCCCAAAGTATACTCCAGGAGAAGCTTCCTTGATCCTTTGAGGTACCTACACTCAGAGGCATCATGTCCATGGATCTCACAGAATGTACAAAATGAGGTAGAAGTAGGTACCTTACACTTGAAGGACACTCCCAGTGACCATGGTTAGAACCCTTGCATTCTGTGCACCAAATACTACTTTGAATCTAGGCCTCAAAGCATGACTGGCCATCCACATTTATTCTATCCTTCATATCTTCTTTGATTTCTTCTAACTCTTTCTTGAGTTGCTGCCATGCAAATGATCCCTCCTCTCTTGGGAGCTTGGTGGTCGTAGTCGTTGATGAGGCAAAACTTAACTATGACTGTTCCATCTTGACAGCTTCCTTTAGGAAGGCTTGGAGTGAGGCATGTTCAAGGAGTTTGTCAACCATCCTGATAGCTTGGCATCATTAGGTGGCACATACATCTTTGTTGCCACTAAGACCTCATCCTTGTGTACATCTTAGATATGCTTTCGTCAGCTTCATGGTGTCAGTGGACAACTCCTGGACAATAATATGTTCAAACTTCTCCAATTTGAAAGTTCGTAGAGACTCCTCCCTTAGAGCTGTCCAAGTTTGAAAATGGTCAGCCAAAAATTGGCTATACCATACATCAACTGCATTCTCCAATGACGAAGGAAAGATGTGTGGAACGGCATGCTCATTCTCCACACCCTTGGCTTTGCATGCTGTGAGAAATTTCCTTACATGAGCTTCTGCATCCTCATGTAGGTGACCTTTGAACTTCTGAGTCTTCACATAGACTTTGTTGACTAACTCAAGAAGTCTGGATTTTTCTCCAAGACTGAGAACATCGCACTCACCCCAAAAGCTAAGGTAGAAGGAAGAGCAGAAGGGCCCCCTGATGGAGCCGTACTCAATGTGGGTACTATGGATACATATGGTTGAGTGGCTGATGAGACAACACCCGAGGCAAGAGACCATACTGGTGCAATTATTACTGATGTAGCACTCTCCCCTCGATGAGCTCATAGCTCTAGCCTCTATCTCTCCTCACACTCTCCTCTCTCTTGCTCCAATTTCGAATGCTGAATGCTCTATGTTGAATGCTAAATGGTCCTTCCCCTCTCCCCTTCCTCCTCCATCCTCATCCCCTTGCCTTGTAGGGTCCCCTCTTTGCTAATAATCTCCCTCCTTTCTCCTGATTGGTCATCCTCCTATCTCCTTAGCTGTTGAGGATAGCCGTTGTGCCGCTAGCTCTCTTTGGCGACTTCCTGACTCCCTAACTTGCTAACCTCTTCTAGTTAGGGTGGTGTAAATACTACATGTGCAGGTGAGCTGGATCACCACACAATTGAACCACTGTATATGTCTTCACCATGTCCAACCATAAATACTCCTGGCTACTCCGTGTGTGTAGCTCTCGATAGATTCGCCTTACGCATAGTACTCTTGGTTGACCTACGGTTGACATGTGTTGACCTATGGTTAACATAGGTCGATGCATGGTCACCTCGAATATGGTACTCTTGGATGAACCCACGGTTGACACATGTCATTGACATGTGGTCAATGCTTGATGTCTTGTGGCTGACATGTGTTGACACAACATGTGGTGAACTCCTATCGACATGTGGTCAACACCTGAAGATAGCAACTACTTGGGGTGTCTCTATTATAACAGTGGTGGTGAGTTATGTTGAATTCTATGTTTCAAGTTGGCCATATGAAAATATAGACTAGATAAGTTCAAGCTCAATTGAAGTTATGTTGGACCCCAACCTATAATGGAGGCCCTACCACGTGGCCATGATGATGATCCAAGTCACACCAGCGTAGTAGTAGGAGCTCCATGATGTGATGAAGTGAGAAGTAAGATCACTCCACCAATTGAGGTCATTTACCTAACACTAAAGACTTCCCCCTTTCGATAATCAATCCCTTGATGGTTTCACAGACATACCTTGATTGGAAGCACCTATCTCCAAATTGCACCATTAGATTTGGCTTCCCTCTTTAAATAAAATGAATCTGCTATTTTATTCTACATCCTCACCATAGGGATTTGGTAAATGGCACCAAACTTATACTTCTACAATCTAGAGTTTGGTGAGACAAGTGGTAGTTAATAATGGAGGAGGTTCCTACTCACCTTAAGGACCCTATATCAATGATCTCTCACCTAAATAGAGGGGTCATCCAAAATATTCATGACTTCCTACTTTAGCAGATATTTTATATGGTGTAAACACTCTTGTTCTTCCAAGGTTATTCCTTCAACTAGTTGATGCTATTGTGATCTCCTAGCTTGTATTGAGGGATTGGCCCCTCCTTCTCTATTTAGAGTAGTGCAAGTGTCTTTTATGATTCACTCAAGGCATATTCTATTACTCTGATTTTGAGAGAGATTCTTTGAGTGAGTAGTGTGATTGGGGTGCACATTAATTAGATGGACAAAACAAAGCTTGATCGCAAGACATCCAAAAACAATCCTTTTCTTGGATCCATTACGCTCTAATGGCAGCATCAATTATAGCAGAGTGGTACCTGCTCTGAACATATATGGCATCTAAGATGTAGAATGAAAACTTGTATTAAAAGAACCTACCTAGCGTAAGGCATCTAAGATGTAGAATGAACACTTGTATTAAAAGAACCTACCTAGCGTAAGGCATGACTCCCACATCATATGGTGGCTTGATTATATGGACATGAAAAGACACTACCTGTGCGTTATTAGATAGTCATTTGATCCTATGGCCTAGAATAGGATGTGGACATACAACCTTAGTTCAATTGAGCCTTGATTTAGATATGCAGTGCACATAATTTGATGGCCACATGGTCAAAAATTCAAGGGTCCTCTAGGTCTACATTGGCCAGAATGACTGTGAAGAGGATGCTCATTCATTTTTTATTCATCATAGGTTTGATGTGCGTCTTCATTCACATTCACATTTACTCATACCTTTTGATAGGACTTTTCATTGTTTCAAAATGTCATAGCCTACATGATGTATTTCTACCTTGAGCATTTTGTCCTTTTATCTTTCTCTCATACAAAATAGAATTCTTTTTCATAGGGGGAAAAATGAATTCAAAAATGAGTTTTAACCCAAATTGGATTTGCATGGTTGTGCATTGCACATACCCATGCAAGAGATTCTAATGGAATGGAGTATTAAGAGTCCCTAATGTGTGTGGATATTCTTGACCACCTTGAGTCCTTTTTTCCAATTTAATCACACATATTATTAGTAAGCTCTACTTGAACTTAGTCTTTTTTGCAATTGTTAGTATACAAGTAGCAATTTTTATATTTCATATAGTATTTCTAGATCTACTTTTGTTAGTGTTCCTCGAGTTTAGAGAGAGAAAACTATTAATTTGAACTAACATAAAGCTAGGAATGCAAAGTTTTTTCTCTTCAAGCTTTCTTTACTATTCTATGGAATTTTTGTGGACATTTTTGGTCTCTTGACTTGATGTTTTGACAAATGGGCCTCTTGTCTCTACTAGGACTAAAGCTGCATAATATAAGCAAAATATTGGGAATCCTGAAGGGATTTTGGAGTTACAAGTTATGTGTAAAGTTTGGGGTGGCCTCTCACGGTTTTGATTTTTATAGGAATACATTACAGCTAGATGTCAAGTGTACATGTATTGGCAGCACTAATTTAATATTTATTTGTGGTCTTAAAGTTCAAGGTCTTAAGGTTACTTCTTTTCTATAGATAGGAAACTATCCATCTATAGGATATATACTCTTGAGAATTGTGGATTTTCTTGAAGATAGAGTTTGAGAAACAAAGATGATAGTGTAGAATATAGAGATGATTGTGTAGACAGCTCATGAGGTGAAAACAAGGAATGTACCTAGGGTTTTTTGAAGGTTAGATGTTTGTAGCAATAGACTCTAATCATTGTTGACTTAACTAATCTGTTGATGTGAAAAGCATGTGTCTGGGGATTATCAAAGGCCAAAATGTTTGTAGTAGTAGACTCTAACATTGTTGACTTAGTTCATCTTCTGATTTGGTGTCCATTTGCAAAGTGAAAGTCTATGTTATTTAGGGTCATATTGTTTATCAAATGATTATTTCTTCATGTTAATGAGAGCAAATTAATGAGGATGAAATAACGTTTGTTAAGGTGTAAAAATGCAAGAAAATGAAAAACTATAAGTAACAATCTGTCATTTTTAAAATGATTTAACTAGGAGTAAGCCTAAAATGATTTCACGAAAATCACTTAACTAGAAGCAAACCTAGAATGATTTAACTAGAAGTAAATCTAAAAGGTACTCAAGTAAAAATTAACTTAAAAAAGAAACATAATTTGCCATGGGTCTATAAAAAATTAAGGTTTAAAAATAATATTTACTTATATAACTTTGTGTTTAGAGACCTTAAAAGACCAATTTTTTAATATAAAAATTATAGGATCATAGATTAGATAGATTAGAATACTTTTTAATTGAATGGCAAATACAACATATAGCTATAATAAATTTGCCTTTGGTAGAGTTTATCATTACTTAAAGATAAAGAGGTCAATGAAAAAATTAAGTACAAAATTAATAAAAAGAACTTATAAAAAAACATTATATATATATATGTATGTATGTATGTATGTATGTATAAAAGAAAGAATAAGAAATTAAAAAGTTGTTACAATGAAAGCGTGTAGTTTTTTTTTTTTAAAGAATGAAAAAAAGTGGACCAATTGTAAACAAGTTGAATGACTTTTGTCATTTATAAGGCCTGCCCAAAAGGAGTTGCAGCAAGGTTGCAGCTTGGCCGCATCAGAATAATGTGGGCTTGGAGATAGAGAGCTTGAGTGAGAGAGAGAGAGAGAGTTGAGAAGAAGTGGGAGAAAATACTGGAGCATAAAAAAGAAATACAAAAGTTAAGCATTTTCGCTTCGGAAGCAGGCCTGCCTTCACTAAGGCATCCCGTGGCAGGCCAAGAAAGGAAGCACCTAAAAATTGGCACTATGTGAGCAGGAAGCAAACCCGGGCGAATTTGAAGCTTGGAAGAAGCTTGTGAAAAGCGTGGAAGAAGGCTAATGACTAGAGAGCTGTTGTAGGCGACTCCAGAGTAGAAGCTCAACAAAGAGCCTTGCAAGGTGAAGACGCCAAAGTGACGGCCCCCAAAAAGTAGTGTCAGAGCTTGGGGACTCTTGAACGTCGAGCTTGACGTGCTTGGGGGAGCTGAGAGCTAGAAAGGCGGGAAGCCCACTGAGTGCACAAAGTGTAAGCCAAAAATTACGTATAAACCAGAGCAAGTCGGCTAGGTTTAAGCGAAAGATCGTGTGCAACCGAGAACAACCATTTGTGAAGTCACGTAGCTGCGCCATCCTAGAGGTATGACGGAATGAAGACTACCAAAAGAGAGCTAAGAAGATGGAAACATTGAGCGGGAATGTCTACGCGAGAAATAACTCAGACTAAGAGACTACTGTCAATACGTGATAATAGTCAGCGAAGGGCAAACATCACATACAGGTCCGTGTATCGAGAGACAGGTTTCTCAAGCAAAGCGAGAAGAGGTGAGCCAGCATGCAAATGAAGAAAGCGACTGTGCGTAGAAGGTGGTACCTTTGAGGATGTCACCTGCTCTATGGGAGCTGATATTTACCAACCTTTCCCTGCAGCAACTATCTGATTGTCGCTTGGTATGCAAGTTGTGGAAATTAATTTTTGATTCAACGCATTGGTGGATGCATGATCACGACCTGGTAACCCAGTGAGCCTGAATGTCCGCAAAGGTGCAACATGAAAACCCCGAATGCCATGAGGACCAACTTATCATGTGGGGAGTCTTTGAACAAAGCCAGGTCTCTATCAGTCTCCAAGTGCTCTGTGAAAGGTATCTTGAGAAACTCTTCCCACACTCACATCCTAACTGGACAACATCCACAAGCTAACCATGATGCTATTGAACCGAATTGTTGTTGCTACCATGTAAATAACATCCCAAAAATGGTGTCATAAAGCATCAAATTTGTGCCTTGAAGAAAGATCATGTGCCTGTCAACATGGCTCCACAATCCCAAATCACTATAAAATATCAAGAGCTTCATGTACCAGTATTTTGCAAAATCCCCTGAGTCCTACGCATGAAGGCTCCAACCAAGCCTAAATGTTCGCGTATATGCTTTGGATATGTTACCTCCATCTGGTAAGTACCATGGGAGCTCAAGCTAATGGTCGTGCCCATGCTAGAAAGAGGGAAATAGAGATGATATCTGTATTAAGCTGTGCTCTAGCTGCCCGACTTTGAGAAAAAATCGTGATTCTGGCATGTATCTAACCAAACTCAAGGTAATTGCATGTCGCCACCGATACCTAGCTCTAGCTACCCGACTTCGAGAAAAATTCGTGATTCTGACATGTATCCAACCAAACTCAAGGGTAACTCCATGTTGCCACCAATGACTATCAATCCCAAACTCAAGGGTAACTGTATGTCACCATTAATAGTCATTGGTGGCAACATGCAGTTTCCCTTGAGTTTGGTTGGATACATGCTAGAATCACAAATTTTTCTTGAAGTCGAGAGCTAGAGCACAGCTCGATATGGATATCGTCTCTATTTCCTTTTCCCAGCATGGGTACAACCATTAGCTTGAGCTCCCATGGTACTTACCAGGTGGAGGTAACAAAACCAGAGCATATATGCGGACATTCTGGCTTGGTTGGAGTCTTCATGCGCAAAACTTGGGGGATTTTTTTTTTGCAAAGAGAACTCAGGGGATTTTGATAGCATGTGTAATGAATGTATTGACATGAGAGTTTCAAGAAACTACCCTACTACAGATTCACTTACAATGTGCTAGAAATACAAAATGCTCGTGCATGACGCTCTTGATATTTCATAGTGATTTGGCATTATGGAGCCATGTTGATAGGCACATGATCTTTATTTGAGACAGGTTTGATGCTTTATGCCACCATTTTTTGGATGTTATTTGCATGGTAGCAAGAGTAATTCGGTTCAACAACATCGTGGTTAGCTCGTGAATGTTGTCAAGCTAGGATGTGCGTGTGGGAGGAGTTTCTCGAGATACCTGTCGTAGAGCACCTGGAGAAATTTTCTATCAATTAACCTTGTTTGTGCTGCAAGATGCAAGATAAGTGTGCTGATTTTGTAGCTATACGGGCTGATTTGCCTGTTGGGACACCATGCATGCATTGTAGATGGAAACATGGATTCCTCACCTATCATAAAAAGCTGTGTGGGGTGGAAGGTCTTAGACATCAAGTCAAAGAAGAATCCCATGCATTGCCATATGCAGGCCATAGAGGGATATGTCTACCTGTCAAATGATTGAGAAATACTTCTAATGGCCTTCCATGTGAAAGGACATTGATATATTTGTGCAGCAATGTAGCCTTGGGAGAGTGTTACGCGCCATGTAGAATGGCAATGATGCCATATGGACTATTGTGGATAGATTTAGCGAACATGCTCATTTCTTGCCAATCAAGAAGACCATAAAGGTGGATCACATGGCGAAAATCTGTTTGGCAAGGGAATGTCCAAGTCAATTGTGGGAGACAACAATCCTTAAACAACTGGAGGGAAATGCTTGATACAAAACTTTGTTTTTTGCTTGCATATCACATTGATATTGATGGTCAAACTGAGGCAGCAAATTCAGCTTTTCTTGATTTGCTCAAGTGTTATGTAGCAGAGTAGAAAAGCATGTGGGAAAAGTTTTCCTTTTGTAGAGGATGCCACTGTGCACTCCTCTATGGGCAAGGCTTTGTTTGAAATCATCTACAGGAAGGTGGTGCTTCCACCGTTTCTCCAAACCAATGATCAGATCTTTGTGGAGGATGAGTATGTAAGAAACTTGCAAGATGCCTATACTAAGGTATGGACAACCATAGAAAAGTCTTAAGAGAGACATATAAAGGCAATGGCTAGAAAACTATGCAAATTTGTGTTGAACTAATGATGGATGCATGATAACTGGTTTGAGATCTGGGTGAATCTGGAACTGAACTGATGCTGGAAATTGTGCTGTAGCTAGGTGTCTGATAGAAGAGGATGTTGGAGCTGCTGCTGTTGCTGTGTGCATGGCTCCTAGATATGCCAGATTTGAAGGGGTGGATGCAAAGGGAGATGTGCAATCTGCTGTAGCACTGTTTAAATATGAGAGATGGGAAGCAATGGGCCGTTTATATACATGTAGAGCGGCTGGCTTATGCATGTAGAGGGGCTGGCTGTTGGTAGGCAGTTGCCCTTTTGGGCTTTTTGATGGTCAGCCCATTTAGCCAGTCCCCCGGTAAGTGGTTGGCCATTGATGGCTGGTAGGTGGTTGGCCAGTTTTGGTGCTCTTGGCCATCTTTGGCCCTACTTTTGGCTGCTCTTCTTCTACCTCTAATAAAAGCCCTTTCGAGGCATGGCTTAATGCCCTGTTTAGTGTGTTTCTTTAGCCTTTAATTGTTAGCTTCTGATGCCTTGCTTTAATGCCTTATTTCCCATCCTAAGACTGACATATCACACTTATTTCAGCTATCTGATGCAAAGTCGCTTCGAACTATTGAAACTCATTGTACATAATGCCTAATTGATTTGTCATTAATTACCCTTCTTGAACTGATGGCACTTATTTCAGCTATTGGAAGCAAAGTCGCTTTGAAGTGTTGAAACTCATTGTAACTGATGGCAAAGACCGAACTGTTTAGCTAGCCAATGTATCAATTTGCCCTTGATATACGAGTGCATGCGACATTCCCTCCTACTTATCTAGTGGTTGGCAGTAGAAACTGAGGATTAAACCAATCTGATCTTGATGGCCGCAAACTGTTGCCTGAAACTTGATTAAGAGAATCGAGATTGCGTTGCTCCATAAAACCGAAAGACAAATGCCATCCTGGGTTAGCACTGTGGCTGATTAAATACTCCATGAGAACTGATATTGCCGTGAAGACTGAAAGCTCTATTGTTCTGTCCATTAATCTTACCACATTGCTGCGAACTCATCAACAATGAAAGCTCATGAGGTTGGTATGGCGCTTTGATAGGCTTCTGGGAATGTGAATGGCATGATGACCTCTTGAACCATCGAGGACGGGCTAAACAAGTGATTCGGTGGCACTGAGCCTTGGAAGACTAAGTGCATGAGATAGGCTACAACTAGTAGGCTGCACCCTCGCCAACCACCCAATTAGAACTGTGGGTGATACTCCAGGAATTGTTGCTGCAATGATAAAGCCATTGGAACTAGGCAACTAAAATTGAATGCTAGAAAACTCCAACATGCTCTATGCACGCTTGGGACCTCATGTTATGTTGTCTCATGGATGCTATGAGAGAGTTGGAACACCTGATTGCTTTGCTTGAGTGAGAACTGCTAAGGGGAAAAGCTTTGCCACCCTTTTGGGATCTGAAACTGGAACTGGGATTCTTCTTGAAGGAATTGAGGGATGATTGGATTTTTTGAGCACACCTCTACTGGATCGACTAGAGTGGACGCTTCCTAAAGGAATTGAGAGGAGCGCTTTCGATGTACTTGGTCAGTCTACTATGAGATTTATGGATATCATTGCCTTTTCTAGGAGGGACATGGGTTTGGACCACTTTCTTGGTTGTGTGGCTGATCCATTTTCATGATCAAGTCTACTACTTGATTGAGGTGCGGTGACATAGAGAGACTCTATTGAGACAAATTAGATTGTAGAAGAGGAGGCAGGGCAGATTTAGAGACGGGGGTAGATTTTGGCAAGAGGGACAGCAGAGAGAGAAGAAACTAGGAGGTTGGTAGGGGGGGGGGGGGGAGAGAGAGAGAGAGAGAGAGAGAGAGAGAGAGAGTTTATTAAAGTTTACAGAAGACCGATGGGTCTATGAGACAGGTAGAAGACCTGATACAATGAGCAAAAAAGGATAGAGCTACTAAACGAGCATCCTAACCCATGCTAGAAAACTAAGTAGGACATAGTCAATGTCATCATCATCATCATCCTAGCTGATTTAGTCTAGTCTAGTACAACAGATACGGCACAAGATGTCATGGAAGGCTCGACAATGGGCGAGACTATATAGGCAATGATAGATCGTTGGTAGCTATCTGTGGATGTAGTTTGTCATGGCAATGGCTTTGTGTCGAACAAGCGCCATAGTGACCCCTGTCAGTCATGCCCCGGGCCTAAACATGATATGTGTGTCTGTCCTCGGTCTAGTGCATCTTGATCTCTGGGTCCTTGCCTTGCCTACTATCCGTGATAGGGTGGGAGTATGCTCTGTCCAGAAAAACCCCATGATCAAACTCTGAGATGGGTCTAATAATGTGTCATGTCCCTATCTCTGCAGTCTTAAGGAGCCGCTCTTTGTGTCAAACTGTCTCATGGATGATCGTGGCGAGGCACCTCTGGTTTGGGTATGTTACGAGAATTGGAATTATCCCATTAATTTAAGCCTTTAGTATTTAGTTTAGTGAGAACCAACATTTTTGTCGCGCAGCTGATGCATGTGTGCTCGCTGTTCTGTAGTGATGCATGTGTGCTCCTACATGGCTGGATATACGGCTTCCAGACATAGTTAAGTATCTGCACAATGCAAAGAAGAAATCACTATGAAAGGAAATACACACAAACACAAAACTTATCTCAATTCGGTTTCCAAGCTTTGAAAGCGGCTATTTGTCAAATAGTATCTCTGTGGGCTCTAGAACTCACACGATTCCAACAAGTGAATCCACGTTGCACCGTACAAAGCAAAGCTCGTGTCCGATAGCACTTGTAGACTACCTCCTGCTCTTGTGAACACTTGCTTTTGAGATTCTCCTCTTCCAAAATCCGTTGGGTTGCTCCCTTGTTTGCACTTTTGCCTTGAAGGATATCTTTATGACTAGGAACTTCAAAGAATAGAGCAACAAAGTGACTCGATCTAGTGGATAGTCACCGATTGTTAAGCGAACTTGAGCTAGAACCATACCGAGATGGGGGACCTCCCGGGAAGTTTTAAGAGCAATCTCCCAAGGCTTCCTCGCACGCAACCTATGGTGCCAACGGTGCCGAGTATGCCAAAGACTATGCCTTGATTACCGCCTTTGTCGTATGCTTGGAGGAGCTAGGGCGCAGGTGTGTGTTCGCAAGCTTCGACCTGTCTATGTATGGCCGACTTCTTTTGCTGCGATTTTTTTTTCTTCGCCGCACATTTTCCTACCTCTGATCCGTTCTGCGTTGTTCGCTTCTGATGCTTCAAACTTCGTTGCGCTCTTATACGCAGTGTTCGCATCTGATGCGTGCTGTGGTTTCTTATTCGAGGAAGCGGGGTGCGTGTGCTTCCCGTGCTATGGACGATGAAGCCTTGGCTCTGATACCACTGCGATGGGAAACCTGCAAATCCTTGAAAAGCACAGCAACACTCTTCCAAAATACGCACAAACTCTCAAAACTCACAAACGGAAGAGACAAAACAAGCGTGCTGGGTACAATCTCCCCCCATAGGAGTGGTACTCTCCTTCCACCTCCTATGTATTTATGTATATTTTCCAAAAGCTTCTGAGCAAAAATCATACAAAAGCGTCTGTGCTTTCCTCCATGCACTCTTTTACAAAAAGCCCCTCCACCTTCTAGAATAGCTGGCTTTTTCTAAAAATAAAGCTTTTTCTAACTTTAGTTTATTCACTTAGCCAAGCCACTAATATTCCAAAATTCAAATATATACATAAGCTTTTGTAATATCAAAAATTAGGCATAAGCCTTATTCATCCCCGCATCACTGGAGTTGCACCTACGCGCCCAAAATATGACAAATCATGCTTGCCAGATGCCATCGCCCGATCAATTACTCTTCTCCTGGATTCACACAATCAATAGTAATGAAATATTTCAAGCATAAGATAACCTTGGAATTAATCACCACAATCAATCAACCTTTCAGTATTATAGCAACGTGAAATCAATAAATCACAAATAAATGGTGCACACATGCGACACATACCATCTCATGGTGCACCTGATGCTACACATGAATAAAATCGTACGGATGGTGCACACATGCTACACATACCATCATCACGTAAGTGGTGCATACAATGCTACACACTCATACAGCCGCAGCCGTATATCCAGCCATGTAGGAGCACACATGCATCACTACGAAACAGTGAGCACACATGCATCAGCTGCGCGACAAAAATGCTAGATCTCACTAAACTAAATACTGAAGGATTAAATTAATGGGATAATTCCAATTCTCGTAACATCCCTCTTGCTTGAAATCGCAATTGTCCTCAATTGCACGACAAAAAAGTAGTTAATAAATCAGGGTACTGGCGAAAATATCGCTCGGGCATCCACTTAGCATCCTCAACGGGGTGGTTCTTAAATGTAAGAAGATAAATAGGATACGAGTTTCCACGTCTCGTTTGAGTGATTTGTTGATCAATGATCTGGTCTGGCTCTAAGAGATTGAAGATGCTCTACGCCAAGTGATGACAACTTGGAAGCCACCTATATCAATTGAGGACGAGGAACCTATGCATGCATCAGATTCCCTTGATGCATGGAAACATCATGCACGGGACCTTGAGCAAGAACTTGAGTACATGCGCAACATGTGCGACACGCATAAAGCCAATGAAGAACGCGCAAATCGAGTGTTAAAAGAGATGACTGAAGTCACAAAGAAGCGTATGAAGAATAGAGATGATGAAAAAAATGAAAGCAGCAAATCATCAGACACCAGTGATAGTGATCGTGGAAGAAGTAAGACGAGACATCAAAGGAAGAAGAAGCGACGTGAAGACTTCACTACGACGACATCATGACACTACTCCTTCACATGAGTCCAGCGGTAAAGACAACGTGGGAAAGGCCATCTTGAAAGCACTCAAGCTTCGTGATAAGAAGAAGTCTGGTAAGATTAATCGCAAAACTTTTTCTTTTTCAAAATATGATGGTAAAAGAGATGGACAAGCTTTACTTGCATGGATTAGTTCTTTCAATTAATACTTTTTGGGAGAACGGTACGAAGAGATCGAGAATGTAAAACTTGCTGCAAGTTACATGACAAGCAATGCACAATTATGCTGGAGTGTGGTTGCCAAAAGCACTCATGTTCTAAAGACATGGGAAGCATTCAAAGATAAAATCAAGAAGCGCTTCCTACCTACACAATTTGAAGAGGATACTTGCAGGCAATGGCGAAGATTGAGGTAGTTGGATAATGAGAGTGTGGACGCATACACCGAGAAATATCTTTTCTCTGTACTTCAATTGCAAACTGTTGAGAAAGTGTCCTGAAAGGAGCAATGTCGTACCTTTGTTGAGGGTTTACGCCCTACTATTCGTGCTGATGTACGTATGCTCCGACCATCTACAGCTTTTGATGCTATGGATTTAGCATTAGAGTCAGAAAGAAAGTAGGGAAGAAGCTTTGCTACTCGCATCCGTCGAGCAAAGAAGCGTACTTCATACTTCAAGCAGGAGGGTGTAAGTCGTAAAGTTGGTAGATATAATGGTAAGTCTAATTGGAAACCTACTAAGTCACGTATTAATCAAAGAACCAAAGAACTTGTCACATGTTACGAATGCAAAGAGAAGGGACACTACTCTTATGAATGTCCAAAGAATCCACATGCTACACATACCGTCATTGCATAAGTGGTGCACACAATGCTACACACTCATACAGCCGCAGTCGCATATCCAGCCATGTAGGAGCACACATGCATCACTACGGAACAGCAAGCACACATGCATCAACTGCACAACAAAAATGCTGGATCTCACTAAACTAAATACTGAAGGATTAAATTAATGGGATAATTCCAATTCTCGTAACAGGGTATGAGAGGAGTTTGGAACAGGGTCCAAAACCATCTCTAAAAAGATAGTGGTGAAAGCAAAATGGTCCTCTAACTCAATCTCATGTTGATCACATAGTGTGCAGATGCGACCCACCTTAGGTATCCCTCAGCTTGTCTACTCTCGATATAGAGTTGATGTGATGAGACACGGAACTACCCAATAGCAATCCTCAGTGAGTATGGGAGGTGGATCCAATTGTACCCTGGTGGGTCAATGAAATCCTCCTCGAAGATGTGTGAGCAATGGTCCTTGCATGTCCTGAATATGTGCAACTATAGGAGATCCTCCTGGATGAAGTGGTTGAACTCATTGTGCCGAAGTGGGACAAATGAAGCTTCGATGCTGTACTGCTGAAAGTCCACCTCAACCCTGGGGGGGACTCTAAGAAGAACGAGGAGCCACTTCACCACCTTGCAAAGTGGGCAAAGAACGAAAAAAAAAAGTGAAAAAAAAAGGGTTGTTGGAATCAACCACCTCCTTTCCCACTCCCTGGATTGAGTTGCTCAACGAATCTTTCCCTTACTACACACCGCCATTGAACCATTTGCAATTCTTCCCCGTCTGTGCCAAGCTACTTACAGACAGTTCTCCGTTGTCAAGTCCAAGCGCAAGATTGGAAAGGAGACCTCCGTTGTCAAATTAGGCATCGAGACCCTGACCATGATAGTTGTGTACCTTCCTGGAAAGGCTCCACATTCGCATCCGCAGTGAAAGTATACCTTCCTGGAAAGGCTCCGTATCCGCAGCCTTGACTCTCTTCCGGGGATAACAGTGCATTTCGCAGCCTTGACTCTCCTCCGAGGATAACATCGCATCCGCAGCCTTGACTCTCTTCCAATGATAACGTTGCATTTCTCTTTGGTTTTGGCTTCGCCTGAGTTTTATCGCCAGCAGCATAGTGATAGCACAAATTGAGCGAGAGACTTCAATCAAAATGCAAGAGACTTCAATTGACAGCCGAGCGTTGTGAGCATTGCGAGGCATTATAATAGAATTTTTCAATGTCGATGAAGAGGATCCAATTGCATTGGTCACTTTGAATGAAGTGTCGTATATAATCTTTCAGTATTTGGTTGATTCGTTCGATCATTAGAGTAGAGTATGTTGCTGGCACATTAGTTAGTCCGAATGCTAATGGAAGCCAATGGACACTCCATACCTTGTTCACATCATGATCTTCTCCACATCCATTTCTATGATACTAATTTGATGGTACCTGGAACATCGGTCTATTTTGGAGAAGTACCTAGCATGCACCAAGTAGTCCAAAATCTCCTACATATTTGGCAATGGGTGTCTCTTTTTTAGTGTCGTTTTATTTAGGGCTCAGTAGTTGATGGAGAGTCTAAGATTTCCTTTCTTCTTAAGACCAGGGCTCCATATGTTGACTCAGACAACCCAATGCCCATTTATTCATAACTGTATAATTGATCTTAATGGTCAAAGAAAGAGCTAAAGGTCTTCATATTCTCATGTTTTTGTAGAAGTAGGAGACTATCTCTCCTCTCCTTCTCAAGCCTTGCTCCTTCAATGTGAGCCAAAATATTGCTTCGACAAGTGAAGTCGAAGCTATTAGATTTAGCTCTTGTTTTATGTATCGCAAATAAAAGAAAAAATTAGACAATGCTTAGTTTTAACTATACTTAGCTAAGAGATTTTGATAATATACTTACAAATTTAAATGCAATGAAGATAGGACTTAGAGGCTCATATGCGTTGGAGTTTGGATAGTCCATCACTATCTGGTCTCATGACTATATACTTAGTGAGACCATCATCTCGTCTTGCATTCTTATTTATGTCTTATGACTAAATAAAAAAAGAGAAACACAGAATTATTCATGTTTTTTTAAAACACATACATACTAACAAAAGTACTTATAAAACAAAAAATTGAGACATTTCATCAAGGCAAAGCTCTTTTTCCTTGCCCCTTGTCAATGTAGAAAGAATGATATTTTGATCCTTAATTCCTTACATTGACCTTACACATAGTTATCTTCCTTGCCCCTTATCAATGTAGAAAGAATGATATTTTCATCCTTAATTCCTTACATTGACCTCCACATAGTTATCTTCATTTCTTTAGATAAAGACTTTAAAGAAACATCACTCCTCCTACTTTTTCCTTTCAAAAGGACGTTAGGATCATCCTTTGCCTTGAACTTCTTCTACCCCTTTACCTCCCATTTACCTTCCCTCTTTCCCACATTTCAAATATATCATCATATGAATTCCCAATTGGCCGATATTCAAATGCCAATTGAAAATATATTCTCATGGCATTAGAGCAATTTGTCTCATTAAAAATTGATCTAGTTTCCTTTCCTCGCTAGATTCTAAACTGAACAGTCACTATATCATTGGTTTTCATGAAATCCGAGTACTCATTGTGAAAGATTTGGATCCTTTGAATAAATGACATATCTTGATAGTAGTCATTGTCATTATTGTGATCCCATGCCAAAAGAGTGGCTTCGTACTCCATCAAGCCTGCATATATCTTGCCCTTTGCATTCTTCAAATGCACAAAGTCAGAATACCCTATGCACAATTGCCTCTTGGCACCCACCAATAGCAAAATAATTATAAGAATTTATTTTTGTGAAATCAAAACTGCTCTTGTCAAGACATTGAATAGGATTCACAATTACCCAAAAAGGGACCACATTGGAAAATGGATTAATCTTCATCCTAGACCTCAAACTTTCCACATGTAAATGCTGAGGTGGTCTGATCTTTAGAGGCCTCCTTCTAGTATTTAACTCTAGAGTTTTCCTATGAAGTTGTGCTACCTCTAATAGGAATGACTTGACATCAACCAACTTTGTTTGCCTACTCTATTCCCTTCATGTATTGTGCTATGTAATTACAATTCTAGAAGATTGGTTGCATGACAAGAACATCAATATCCACCTCCTCCACATCATCTAAACTTGGGGATGAACCAACATCCCCCTATAGTATCTACTTCTCCTTCTTCTATTACCCCACATCAGTGTCCCCACGAGGACCTGGAGGTCAATTTGTCTTTGTGCTCCCTTTGCTCTTACTCTTTGGGCGCTTCTTAGAACCTGAATCTATTTTATTCTTTTAGAAAAAATGTAAGGGACAAAATTTGGTAGGAGATTAGCCTGATGGACTCCTATATATTATCTTTCAAAGACGCAAGCTTTATTTTATCAAAATCAAAAATCCCCTCAATGACTGAGGTATTCTTGACACACCAGAGTTAACTTCCTTAGAATCTATGAAAACAAATTGTGGTTCATCTTCATTGTATGTAGGGACCTCATAGGACTACAAAACTTGTGATTTCTCTCATCAAGGGTCGACGAAATTGAACCCGGAGCCAAGATTAATAACAAACTCTTATCTACAAACTCTTAGGACCACCTATTTGCAAGGATATTAATGGGTCAAAGTAGCAGGTTCAATGGAGAGGCCTTAAGGAAACTATTATGGTGCCAAAAGATTCTTCTTTGGAGGCACATTTGCGTCAATGAATCCCTTCTTTTGACCTCCAGAATCAAATGATTTTGACTTAGCTAGAGGAGATATGGATTTTGACCTAGCCCTCTTGGTTGCGCTAGGTGGAGTTGGCTTAGGAGAAGAAGAAAGAGGTTAACCTTTTTTTGTAGCTTCTTAAACTTCAACTTTATTTGTCTACACATAGGAAGATAAATGGGGTTGCACGGTAATCCAATCCCAAGGATCAGATTAGCTTCCATGTTCACATTAATATGTTTATTGTGTGCATTTTAGTAAGAGACTAGCCCTTTTGATATGATAATGGTTCGTCTTAAGCTTCCTCTATTGAAAATGATGATGGAAAAAGTTTTGAATGGTTCATCATTGTTGGGCTTGCCTCCTACAAGAGGGGTGCCTAGTATTGGGCCTACTTGTCTTAAACAAATGGTTTGGATTCTGTTTCTTTGCTATTTGAAATGGTTGTAGTAGTTGTAGATGGTATATTGGGTCTCGAGATGGCTCAAGGTGATGATGCTATTGAGCATATGTCATCGTCTTCTCCCACTTATTTCTCATTATCTCTAGGTGCTTCTATTTTCTTTTCATTTTTCCTATCTCTTCTTCATGCTAATTTGATCCTAGGGATTGGTTTAGCCTGCTTTCTAATGCTAATCTAATCCCTAGGATTGGGTTAGCTTAAGGCTACATGCTAATTTGGTCTTGGGGTTTGGATTAGATTGCATCCTCATGCTAATTTAATCCTAGGGATCAGATTAGCATGAGGATGTAGGCTAATCCGATCCTCAGGATCAGATTAGCATGCATCCACATGCTAATCCGATCCCAAGAATCAGGTTAGCATGAAGATGGAGGCTGATTTGATCCTGGGGATAGAATTAGCATGCAGTCCCCTTACGGACCACATGGTAATCTGATCTCGGGGATTGAATGAGCCCCCATCTCTACACTAACCCAATCTTGGTATTGGATTACTGTGTTTCATTACAAAAAATTTGGACTTGAAAAGGGGCCCTATAAGAGAGCCCTTGCGCTGGTGACATGGAAGAATGAGGTGAATAAAACTAAGTAAAATATTGGATAGTGGAGGGCTATTGAATGGCATGACTTTTCTATTTCTTTATTCAAACATCCAAAGTTTGATAAAGGCCTCCCACTTGCTATCTCCACTCTCTCATCACGTTTTTGAATAGTAACCAAATTGAAAAACCTAGTTTCTCAACCAAACTTGCACCATTTTTCTGAAACCGAATCCTCTCATCCGATTACCAAACTCCTCTCATTCTCTCTCATTTCTCTTCCCTCTCCCTCATTTCTGAGCTCCATTTTGAAGTTTTCTTGCTCCAACCCTATTTTAAAATCTCTTTCTTTTGAGCACGAAGCTCATTTCTCTATTCTCCCTATCATGGGATGGAATCTCACACAAAAGCCTCATCATTTCCCTTCTTGCATTTCCGTCCCATTTCACTTTCATTCTTTCAAAACTTTCAAGGTTCTTGAATGAGATTTTCATTGCTTTCGTCTTGCTCTATTTTGGGCACTTTTCTTTCAAATCTCGCCACTTCTTCTCTCAGCTAAGATTCTCTTGTGATCTCAACATGCAGAAACTTGAGGAAATCATGCTTTGGATGAACCACAAATGATGCAAGGTGTTTCGATCCTAGAAGAAGCTATTGGAGGAGATTCTTTGAGAAAGGATGAAAGAAGATTGATTTTTAGGCATCACACTTGCTTATGTATGAAAATTAATCTTTCTTTTTCCCATCTCTCAATGGGGGGGGCATAATTTCAAAGGGGCCTATCCAGGTAGCTTTCATGGGGTTTGAGGTTAGATATCCTTTGGAACAATCCAAGACATTGAAAATGACAAGATTTTAAATTTAATAATGCAACTTTGAAAAAACAATTATTTGTAGTTCGTTTTGTGTAGTTGTGTTGTTTTCTCTTTATTACATGGTTTGAAAATATTGAAAATTTTGTTTTCTTTGAGAGAAATTTCATGAGAAGTGAGCTCATAGAGGCTTTCTTACAAGAAGCAATAGTGCAATAGTAAAAAAGCAATCACTTTGGATAGCTTTTCAAGGAAATAAATAGTTTCAAACACATACACTCTTACTATGTACAGTGTTCTACAAAAGGCAATTTGAAATAGATTTCGAGATGTTTGGGAGAATCTAATTTATTTTTGAGCGAGATCCATCAAATTTAGCCTCCTAGAATCTAAGAGGACCACTATCACTTTTTTCCTCCAAAGATACTTGTTTCAAGAATCAAGTACTATTAATTCACAAGTTTTGGATTTATTTTACATTTGTGATTTATGTTGTTCATTTGTTATTTATGAAGTCAAGTGTATCTCTAAATTTGCTAAATGCAAGTCAATTTATTTTTTGTTTGTGTGATATATTTGTATGTGATGCTAGTTTTGTTTTTTATAATTTGACCATGTATATGTGCTGATATTATTAGTATTCATAATTTCTTAAAGCATGTTTGATATAGTATGTTTTAAATTTTGATTTAGTTTACATGAAATAATTTAACAATGTCCATGATATTTAAATGTATTATGTGTTGTTTCTATGTAATTTACTAAGTTAAAGTGTGTTACTATAATTTTCTAATGCAAGGTTGTTACAATAACCAAGCATCCAAGTACTTCTTTGTGGCATTGCAGATTAGGGCACATGAGCCAGAATGGAATGAAACTCTTATGCCATTTGGGTTATGTACCGCATTTGAGTTTTTTTTATTTTGAATTTTGTAAGCACTGTCTCTATGGGAGTAGACTAAATCAGCCCATAAAAGAAGGGGAAAGAAAGATTTTGGAAGGCTTGATTTGGTGCATTTAGATGTATGTGGTCGCATACCTACACGGTCATTAGGCAGAGCTGAATACTATGTGACATTCATTGATTATGCAACTAGGAAAGTGTGGTCTTATGCTATAGATCAGAAGAGTGATGTGTTCTAGGCATTTTAAAAATGGCTGGCTTTGGCTGAAAATTAGTCAAGTAGAACACTTAAATGTTGGAAAGGTCACCTCCCCATCTGTAAGGCCCCATATGAGGAGAGCATGGGGGAGGGAGACCTAGGGCAGTACCCAATAGAAAAAGAGAGAAAGGGGCTGCCACATAGATAGCATCATGGCTGTCATGAGCTATTATGGGCAGGACAGAGGGCCAGGATGGTGCGGAAGCATGGCAGATCTGCACGGATTACAGAGCCTACTATACGGCTGGTTTCAGGGTCACATACGGAGCTCAGGCAGGAGCCCTAGAGCTAGAACAAGCCTGGAGCAGAGGCAAGACAGTCTGGGACAGATTGCGATGAATCTAGGACATGGAGGCGCACTGTTTGCAGTATGTTTGGGGGGGCTAGACCCTGTATTTATAGTAGGGCATCTGCCCTTAAAAGGAGGGCCAAAGCCCTAGTGTTGTGGGCCAAGGACCCTTGTAATGAGAGCCCTTTAAGGGCAGTTTTTTAGCAGACTGGTTGGCCTGTTTGGGTCGGCCAGAATGATGCTGCTGGTCGGTTTTTTGGTGTAGGCCTTGGGGCCTATATAAAGAGGCCATTTAGCCTCATTCATTCATCACTTGGTGCAGCAGTTCAAGGAGCAGAAAGGAGCAGCAGATCAGCCACTTGTGGGTCTCTATCCAGAGGGTGACAAGGGAGCTGCAGAGCTGCAGACCTAGCTCAGAGTGCTGCCCACCTAGGCTGGTGCAAAGACAGCAAGGTGTTGTGATCTAGACGGAAAGTCTACAGAAGCTCGAGGTGGAGCACGCGGACTCGAGTCTAGAGATAGCCAGCAGATAGGAGAAGGACCTTGTGGTAAGATCAGAGGACCACACCATTGGTGGGACTTTGGATCTATCTCTTTTGTATTGTGTCCATAGTTGTGGATGAAAATATATATTTTGGTGGTTTCTCTATCGGTTGGTTCATTGTCTATTGATGAGTCTGCACACCTATTGTATGCACATAAGTAAAGAAGTTTGTGATTCCACACCCACACCGCACACTGTGTGAGCTCCTGGGCATTACTATAAGTCTTCCGCTGTGTGTACCCTCTGTTGGGTATTTTCTAACATGGTATCAGAGCCCAAGTAGGAGGCTCATAGGTGTGGGAGCTTGAAGGCAGGGACCTTGCTGAAGGACGACCCTGATTCAGAAGCTCTTGGGAATCGACTTCCACGACTGGAGGATTGTGCCCTTGCGAGAAGGAGGGTGACTCAGGTTCAGTCAGGTGCGTTCAGAGTTTTGGTTTACTAAAATTGAGTTTGGTTGACTTTGCTGTGTGGTATATATAGCAGAGATGTTGACCTCTACAGCCTCTTCAGCCCGTGCTTTCCCTTCCTCCTCCCCCAGTTTTCTCTCTTTCACTATCCCTAATTTTGGAGAGTCTGGGAACCTGGACGGGACTAATTACCCGATCTGAAAAGTGAAGATCCAGAGTCATTTAGTGGCTCGGAAGTTGTGGAAGCTAACCACGGGAGCGGAGTCGAAGCCGAAGGACATGGTGGACAGTAAAGGGGAGGTACTCATGGCAGTAGACAGAGAGGAACTTGAAGCTTGGGAAGAAAGAGATGCCCATGCCCTGGCAATAATCATAGGGACTATGGTGGACTCCGTTC
The DNA here is from genome assembly GCF_047967505.1 of Dipteris shenzhenensis. Lineage (NCBI taxonomy): Eukaryota > Viridiplantae > Streptophyta > Polypodiopsida > Gleicheniales > Dipteridaceae > Dipteris > Dipteris shenzhenensis. Next base: position 18,914,910 of record NC_141619.1, read on the forward strand.
TTCCGCATATCTAGCTGGCCGAGATGTCAATAGAGGCGTGGGCCACCCTGAAGGATCTGTACGAGACAGACAATACCTCTTGGATTGTGCTTCTTCAGCATCAACTCTAAAATCTTGATATGGAAGAAGGCGATGCGATACATAGCCATTTGACGAAGGTCAAGGTGGTACGGGATCACTTGGCAGTAATTGGTTAGAAGACAGACTCATGCCATCTGGCCTTGATGGTACTGAGGAGATTGCCTCGGAGTTTCAAGAGCTTTGTTACGGCTATGACAGCAGGACAGAGGACCAAACCTCTAACATTTGAGGAGTTGTGTCCATTACTACTACAGGAGGAAGCTCGAGAGAAGATCTACAACGAGGATAAAGATGACAAGGCGATGCTAGTGAAGGATTCCGCTGGTAAAGGAAAGGGCAAGCCTAACGGTGGTAAGTCCAATAAAGATGACTCTGACGACGAGGGGACTTCGAAGAGAAAGCACAAGAAGAAGTGTTTCTATTGTGATATGCCCGGACATTTTGCAAAGGACTGCAGAAAGAAAAAGGCGGATCTGAAAAACAAACAGGAGTTTGACTCAGATTCAGAGGGAAAGGCCAAAGCAAATGTGGTAATCGAAGAGTTGTTCCTGGTGACATCACCGAGTGTTACCAAGGTCAAATATGTTGATCCAGAAATCACAGTAAGGATATTTGACATAGAGATGTGGGTCGACGAGGAGTCAGATGCCTTTGTGAAGGTGAAGGACAATATGGAGCGCTTGGTACCTTCCAGGTGTGTAGCTGTTGACACTGACACGAGGGTGGATTCCATGGAAAGCCCTGGGGTCTCATGGTCATTCCACTTCCGTTGTTGAGATCTCTCAAAAGGGAAAGTCAGAGCCCTTGACAGACAAAGCAAAAATGAAGCTGGATAGATGGCTTCATAGAATCGAAAGAATCCCATGCTGCAATTCATACAAAAAAGAAAAAGGAGAAATTGGGAACACGTAGAATATCAAATGCCACCAGCCAATATTATACCCAGATTTCTAGTGGTTCCTAAAAAATGATTGACCCAAGAAGTCAAGACGACAAGGCATAAATAGATCTATGCACGAAGTTTGCTGACATGTTCTCTACAATGGTACACTTAACAGTAGTTGCATTGACATTTCTTGAAGAATTGAGCGGGGGAGTGGAAGGAAAAGTGTATCGGGTTAAGATAAAGGGTGTGCCAGGATTCAAGCCAACCCTATCTTATGCTACCAAGAAGTTGAGGCACGATACTACACATGTACATAAATAATTAAAGACAAAGTTGGAAATAACTGTAAGGCATAGGGCCATGTGTCATGCCATTGGTTATACACACGTTACCGATTTTTGGTTAATAAATCCATACTTCAATGGAGGTAGTATTCATGACATGCTCATGCATCTACCTTCCATGTATCATGATTATTTGAAATGGGCGAGGCAACCCCCACGAGCAACCTCAGAATACATGGCATGATATGCAAAGTCAGATGCGAGCACACCTATTCTTTGAGAGCTCTCTTGCAATTTGTGCAGCTATTGCGAGTGTAATGAAAGCAATGCATGAGTGGGGGTTTAGACACATTGACTTGAATGCAGGCACAACTACATGCTGGATTTCACACTAGATGGAAAATATGTGCATGTGAGCATTATTGACTGGGGAAGGTGTCTCCACAAAATTGAAAGCAAGCTCAAGCAAGTTCAGGAACTTGCTCTAAAGTCACAATTTCCTTGGTTTGTACAAGAGCTATAGGCGAGAAATGATGCATATCCTCAACCAAATGGTGCATGGTCAGACATGTCAGTATGCTATCGGTTGGCAAAATATCAAACTTCTTGTGGGCTACAGGTCCACACTTTCAACTAATTAGTTATACCCAAGGCATGTAATCAAGCTACTGTGGGATTGTAAAATCCACTTGTGCCAGAAGGAGCCCTAACAATGGATGACAATGAACTTGTTGCTAACCAAACTACACGCACAAAATGTTGATGAAAATATTGCAATGCGACCAATTGATGATATGAAAATTTATACATAAAATGTGCAATTTTGGCATCTCATCATATCTCAATTTACAAGGTGGATAGTTTTGTATCTACAGAATGATATTGCCAGTTGGCCTGAAACATTGTTCATTCATAAGTCATGTACTTTTTAAATATTCCTAAATCATATTCTACACTATTTTCAAATGGATGCAAGATAACATGATTGGATGTTTAGGGTATATGGTTTGATATTTCGACCATTGGTTGTATGACTACAATCTCACGAGATGGTCTTTTACAATTGTATGAGAACAAAATGTTGGAATGTATGTATGGCTCACCTTAGGGGAGAAATGGGGCCTCAAAAGGGCCTCATAAGGAATGGATTAAGAAATGGATTAGTCCTAATGAAAGGGCCATGGTAGGGCCCAAAAAGTCCTAACCCCCCCTCACCTAGGTCAGTTAATAAGCCCACAAGTGACCCCATCTTTTACACCTCTTGCACAACTCTTACTCCTAGGTGGGAGCTAGTAAATTCAAAAGTCAAATTTCAAATTATGAATTCCCTCCCTCCTTCTCTCTCCTCGCTCCCTCCCTCCCCCTCCCCCTCCTCACTCCCTCTTCCCCCTCCCTCCTCATCCCCCTCCCTCCCTCCTCCATGCGTGCTCCTCCTCCCCTCACCCTCCCTCCTCCTCCACACTTGCTCCTCCTCCCCCTTCCCTCTTGCTCCTCCCTCCTCCCTCCCTCCTCCTCCATGCCTAATCCTCCTCACACCCTCCACACCTTCTCGTCCTCCCCCCTTCCCTCCTCCTCCATACCTGCTGGTCCCCCCCCTCCATCCCTCCTCTTTAACTTTTGGTCCTCCCTCCCTCATCCCTGCTTCTCCTTGCCCTCCCCCTTCTTGCATGCTACTCCTTTAAGCCTGCTTCTCGACACCTTCTCCTTCTCTACACTCCTTTACTCATGGCACTATTTGAGAATGTCTCCAAAAAGTATCAGGTTCACTTAGAGCTGGAGGCTGAGTATGCAAGCACATGCAGTCTGGTATTGAGGGGAGCTTCCAAAATCCACAGTCTTGGTTCACAAGGAAAGAATCATCTCACCCTTTGGGTAGAAGGATCCTTGTATCCTTTAGATCCCACCAACCAAAAGAGCCCTCCTTTTCATACAATGCATGAGCTAGTTTGGTTTGTTGGAAATGGACATGCAGGGTGGCTTGGTTATTACAATTGGTTAAACAATGCTCAAATAATGGCTACGCAAGCAAGCGAGATGTAGAGAGCCCAAGCAGAGTAGCTAGCACATTTAGGAAATAGCACCATTGTTGCAATGCATAACTCTATGAAAGATCTTAAAACAAAAACCAGGTTCTTGGTGATATTCAGGACATGAAATACATCAGACAGGTATTTCTCTTTCCCATCCTGCATAGACAAAGGAATTTTACCAATCTGCACAATAGGATGTGTAGTATCATCACCAGTCTCCACAAATCCCGGTCTCTCCATTTTCCTTGCATCCTGCATCCATTCTGCATGACCTGTCATGTGGTTTGACACACCTGAGTCAACATACCACGCATCATTGCTTTCTTCTGCACTTGTCACAGAATTGGTCATGTGCTGCACCATAAACAGATGCTCATTTCTGTCATCACCCTATCTACTAGAAGATGCATAATTCCCTTGCTGCAATTTTCCATTCATGATGTCATTCTGCATTTTATAGTAGTCTTTAGCTATATGACCCATTTTACCACAATAGTAGCATTCAACATTGCTGTTTGCATTTTGGCCTCTTTGCCATCCACCACGACCTCTTTGGCTCCCCCTGCCTCTAGAGTTACCACATCCTCCTCCATAGGACTGATTTTCTTGAGTTTGCTGCATATTCTAATTTCTACCAATGCCTCCAGATCGGCCTCCTCTACCTCTGCCTCTACCTCTTCCAGCATTTGAGTAGAAGACAGTTTCTTTTGAAGTTCCTCCTAAAGACAATGCACCACCATTTCTCTGCTCCTCAGAAATTAGGAGAGCAATCAACTCCTCAAAATTAGGAAATTTTTCACAGACAGCAATGGATGTCCGAAACTGTGCATAATCCTTTCCTAGACCATTCAAGGTCACAGAAACTAAATCATCATCTTCCACTGGTGACCCAATGGAAGCAAGTGCATCTGCAATCTTCTTCACCTTCATGTAGTAGTCGTTGATGCTCATATTTTTTCTCTGCATATTATGCAACTCTTGCTTGAGCTGCATTTTCCTGGCTTGTATATTTGTGTTGTACATTTTTGTCAAAGTATCCCATGCCTCCTTTGGCATACTTGCATCCTGAATATGCACAATCATAGAATCTGAAATACTGATAGACAACCAGTACATAACTTTTCTGGCTCTCTCATGCCATCCTTTAAATGCCTGTAGGAAGAACTGGTTCTTCTTCATTTCCTGTAATGTACTCCCATAGCGTTTTCCCATAAGGAAATTCGTCATTCTAAACTTCCATGCTTGGAAGTTGTTCTTGTCAAGCTTTTTAGTGACAATCTGTGAAAGAGAATCAGATACCATTATAGAACACTGCAAAATATTCTCACTGTAAAAAACACAGCTTCTGCCTCACAAGGGCAAATCTGCAAAACTGACGAAAGTGGTATTTAACCACACAGTCACTTCTAGTGATGATTTTGCATTAACAAGCAATAAGGATGATTCTGTAACTCCCAATATCTCTGCGCACAGGCATACGATGCAATTTCTACGGCAACTTTTCACTGACCTACAAAACAATGGTCGCATAGCAAAAACAGGACCTTTTTCTCAATGCTTGCAGAGAACTTCCACCTCCAAAACCGGCCCCAAAATGGCCTCGAATCAAAAAAATAAAGTCGCCAAGGGCTTTGCCCTTGCCCGCAACATATACTGCCCTCTCGCCACACCGCAAAGGGCGTCTCAATATGAGACAATGCGCTCTTGCACTTTCCGGCTGTGCTACCTGTTGTAGAGATTTGCTCCCAAACTCAAAAAAGGGAAGCAACACTGGTCCTCTTACTAGGACACTGTGAACTTGGTTTGCTTTCTTGAGCTTCTTACCACGAACCACGCTCTGATACCATGTGAAGATAGTGGGAGAGAAGGAAGGAGTCTCACTTGCAGCTTTCTCACATACACAATGGGGGAATACACACAAAGGTGGAGGCTAAAAATAGTTTTCCTCTTCTTAGTTGTGAAAGCCAAAAGAACTCTAGTATAAAGAAATATAAGAACCCTATATGTGGGTCTCAAACCAAACTTAGCTAACTAAGGTGGCATACTAACTGAGCCAGGAACTAGAGTACATAAGGATAGCTATCATCCAGCTATTATTCATGGCGGTGTACCAACCGCATCTGCAGCTAACAAGTCAGTGACATAAATGCACAACAGTCACCCTAGCATATCACAAGTGGAGCGGCACTTGCAGCAAGGGGGGACTAGAGGTGTTGGTATGCACACATAGAGAAAGGGTTTGAGGGACCTAGGTCTCCACATGGACAGCCTACCTCCATTCCAGTACAGCATGGATGCTCCGCGCTCTACCCTCCTATTACACGAGGTCAACCAGGTTATCCACCATGAGGATCTACTATAGCTACACACATTCTGGACTTGGTTGGGCCCGAGTGATCTTCCAATGAAGCCAGGCTTCTACAAAGATCACTTATTACATATCACAATGGAGAGTTTCATTGATCCACCAGGATACACACAGATTCACCTACCCCACTCACTCAGGATCTCTCTTGGGTAGTTCTAGGTCTCTTCACACAGACTTCATATCGAGAGCGACAGAGCAAAGTGGTTACCTAGGGAGAGGCGCATATGCATATTGTGTGACATGCAGGAGGTTGAGATAGAGGAGCATTTCATCTCCAGGTGTCCTGTTTACTATGAGATCTGAGGGCATTTCTACTACCTCTTCAAAGATAGTTATGGGGTCTTAGCCCCTTTCCTCTCCTACCCAGACTAGAGGTGTTTAGCTGGTTTCATTCATGAGGTGCTTAGACACCATGAGAGGATATTCCGAGCGTGGAGATAGGACCAAACTTCTTTCTCAAGTGATACCTCTCAGAGCTCTATCACGGTGTTCTTTCAGCCAGATCACATAGACCCCCACGAGACGAGACCTTGACATGACCGTGACCCAGAGCCTGTGACTCGATAGCTCAAACAAAGGGTTGACACACAAATCATACTTGGGGACATCCCCTCCTTGTTTAGAGTTAGGAGCCTAACCGACGGGGGTCACGATGGCTTTGGTTAGAGGCAGAGCTATGACCAGGAGATGTACCAAGATTGCACCTTTGAGGGGCTGGCAATGCTATATTGCTGACCTCATGCCTCCACTGCCTCATCCATCTTGATGTCCTACTGTTGATGATGATGATGATGATGATGATGATGTTGATGTTGATGTTGATGATGATGCTAAGATTGATAAATAGTCGACTATTGACATAACTATGTTGTACTTAGGACTTAATATTGCCATTTTGCATTTTTTGCATTGTGCATTGGTGTGGATGCTCGTTTAGTAGCTCCAGTACCACAACTCATTGTATTAGGTTTTTCACAGTCTCATAGACTCATCAGTCTTCCGAAGACTTTAATAAACTCTCTCTCTCTCTCTCTCTCTCTCTCTCTCTCTCTCTCTCTCTCTCTCTCCTCATCTTATCACCCTTGAATAGAAAGACAAAATTTTTTTTTGAAATCCAATCCCTCTCTCTTTCTTTCTTGATATCTCTCTCTCTTTCTCTCAATTTCTCTTATACGAGAAGAAGCCACTTTGAAAATAGTGCTATAGCTTCAAATATCATCTACCTTTATCTCTTCCTCCTCTCTACGTTTTACAACAAACATATAGATAGATTGTCACATAAAAATCTATGTACTTAGTAAAATGACATTTTTGAAAACAAAATCACTTCATTACCTTGAAATTATGTGTCTTCTTCTAGTGTCAATTCTTTATGCTTCAATAAGATATAAAAAGTGTCAAAAATAATAAAGTGCTCATTTTTCTTCCTCCTTCCAAGACATATGAGGTTTTTCTTAGTGAGAGAGGAGTAAAAGAGAAGAGGGATGAGGAGAGACTGGATAGATTTTTCTCTGAGAGATTTTCGCAGGCGAGTGAAAAATGTGAATAGAGAAGAGAAAAAATGACTAGTCAAGAGTGGAGTGAAGATAGTTTGAAACAAGCTTCTAGAAAGTGGTAGGAATTCATTTGGGAGTGCATGAAGGAGTAAAATGTTTTGGAAGAGAGAGAGGAGTGAGAGAGTTTGGCTTGGAAGTCAAAGGACTGAGCCAAAAAGTTGAACTAGAAGGAAAACATGAGTATAGTTCTAGTTAAAGGATAGACAGATGGGTGAAAAACAAGGAGGCCTGACATGGTCAAGCTAGGCCTACCAAAGGTACTATTTTAATGTGAAGCACCAATTAGTTTTTTTGTAGGTATTTTGGGGAAAATGTAGAATTTCTCCTAGATTTGGGAGCCTCTGTTACAGGAAGTCCACATGGCATAATCTCCATGATGGATTCCATATTCCCTTACCCAAGCCTCTAATATTTTAACAATTCTCTAAAGGGCCCCTTTTAGAGTCCAAAATTTTTGTAATTTCTAAAGCAAAATTTGATCCCTAAGATTGGATTTGCTTGAGGGATGTTAAATTTTCTTTTAAAAATGAAATTTGTTGCAGAATAAATTTTTTTAAATAGCAATTTTAATTGAAATGAGAAATCTTAAAAAAATAATCTTTATATTCCTCTTACTTTTTGGTGTTCTTGTTCATCTTGCATGAACAATGGGGAAAAGGGTTTTGGGTGTGTGTGTGTGTGTGTGTGTGTATATATATATATATATATATATATATAGCAGCTATTCCTCCATCTTCAAGAGCTTCACATAGTGCATCTACTCTTGCTAAGAACCTAAGAAAGGGATGGTTGCACATTGATAAAAGATTCATGAGTTATGGTAGAAAGAGAATGCAATTCTTCAATTGAGGGAAACCTGCACTACCGTGTGCTATGTTCAAAACTATTTAGGAAGAGTAGATGTGAGAAAGCTAAGAGCTAGGAGGATACTTTGGTTTGAATTGTGAGGAACAAGATTATTACTTGAATGTAGCGATCAACCCTTTGAAGAATGAGCACATGTAGTGATCCTTAATTTTGAACCTTGTAGCTAATCATGTGATTCTTGACCTTACCTAGAATCCCTTTATCATATAGGATACATTTGATAGGAAAGGTTGTAGGTTGACATGGATTTATACTATGCACTCAACTATGTAGTGCCTCCATGTGAAACTTTGATTGAGATGTTGTGCAATCTTTTATATCTAATCAACCACGTCACCTTGTTCTTGACACCTCATTTGTGATGAGCATGAGTAATATGCAGGGAAGGCCCTATATAGTAGTTGTTCCTTCATCTTCAAGAGATTTACATAGTTCATGTACTCTTTCCAAGAACCTAAGAAAGGGATGGTTGCACATTGATAAAAGATTCATGAGTTATGGTAGAAAGAGAATACGATTCTTGACATTTGAGGCTCAGTTGAGGGAAAGATGCACTACCGTGTGTTGATGTTCAAAACTATTTAGGAAGAGTAGATGTGAGAAAGCTGAGAGCTATTAGGAAACCGCAGTTTAATATACTTGGGGGTTTTCAAGCAATTTCAAAGTATCATGTGCCAGATGAGTTGAGATCCAAGTTGGATCCAAAAGCTGAGAAGTGCATCTTTATCAGTTATTCTCTACAGCAAAAAGGGTATAGATTCTATAACCCTTCTACTCGTAAGTTTACAGTGAGCAGAGATGTTGTTTTTTATGAGATGAGCAGCTGCTATAAACCAGTAAATGTGATTGATGATGTAGATGCACAAAATGGTAATGCTGCACAGAATTCACAGCAACAATCACAAAATATTAGTGGACCTGTAGTGTCCTCTAGCAGTAGTTCACATACTTTGCCATGGACAGGCAGATTGAGATCAGGAGAATCTCCTCAAAGTAATGCAGATAGTGGTATGCAAGTATCACGAAAGGGAAAAGAGAAAGTAGATCAGCCCATGGTTGATGTGAATGCAGGTCACTCTTATGTGGATGGTGAATTCAGTGGCTCAGGGCAGAGCCTTGATGATGAGTTGGGTATTCCTTCTGTTGTTACACCTGACAAAATATGAAGAGGGGAGAGGAGAAGAGTGGAGATGAGGAGAGAGGGCACAACTAGAGAGCACACCACAAATGACTAACTGTACACTAGATTTAGTTGAAAAAATAGAATATATACAAACCCTTTTAGGGTTAGGGTTAGGGATCTAACCCTTTCCTTTATAGCACTCTATAAGGTTAGTGCTATGCACATATGATCACGTGATGGTGCTATGCACACATGATCACATGATGTTGAGCATGAACTCTCAACACCTTCCCTCAAGATCAACATCATGAAGTAGGCCTTCCCTCAAGATGATGATTCTAGGGAATCGAAGAAGAACTGAGCATTACATTCCATCACACCCCTTTAATAGGAATGTCCTTCCTCTGCGTCAAACCAAGAGCTAATCGGTATTTTTCGAATAGCTCTTTACCGAGTGGTTTGGTAAAGATGTCTGCAACATTTTCTTTGCTATCACAATGCTGCAGTGTGATGTCACCAAGTAACATTCTTTCTCTAATGAAGTGCTCTCTGACATCAATGTGCTTTGTCTTGGAGTGATATACTGGATTTTTGGCCAATGCTTGAGCCGATTGATTATCACAGTATATTGTTGTTGGCTTAGACTCATCAAAGTAATCTGTTTCTGACAATAGTCTTCTAAGCCATATAGCCTCACATGCACCTATAGTGAGTGCTCTATATTTTGCTTCAATCGAAGACAAAGAAACAGTTGGCCGTTTGTTTGACAACCATGATATAGCACCTTGACCAAGGAAAAATGCATATCCTTGTGTCGATCTCCTGGTCTCATGATCTTCGACATAGTCACTGTCACAGTATCCCATGCAACCATGGATGACTTCCTCTGTATTCTATCCCAAACTGTCTTGTACCTCTTATGTATCTCAAGACTCTTTTGGCTGCATTCCAGTGAGACTGTTTAGGATTTGCCATAAACTGTGCTAGTGAGCTTAGTGCATAAAAATATCTGGTTGTGTGATTGTCATATATATAAGAGATCCGATGAGCTACCTGTAGTCTCTGTCATTGAATGTAGGCTTTTCTGAATCTTTAGTAAGTTTCAAACTTTGTTCCATGGGAGTGGCTGCAATCTTGCAATCTGCCATATGAAACTTCTTCAGGAGACTGTCAACATACCTGAGTTGACTCATGAATATGCTATCTAAATCTCTCCAAAACTCAATTCCAAGACAATAGTGCATAAGTCCAAGATCTTTCATGTCGAACTCTGCAGATAAGTCTTGTTTCAGTTTTCTGATGAAGCTATCCTTGCTTCCTGTCACAATCAGATCATCTATGTACAAAAGTGCAATAGTAATGTCTTCCCCTTGAACTTTGTAGCAGAGAGTATGATCTGCATTGGACTTCATGTATCCCAGATCAGCAAAATACTTGTCAATTCTGCTATACCAACTTTTGGGTGCTTGTTGCTTTAAGCCATAGAGACTTTTCTTGAGATGGCAAACCTTATTCTCCTTTCCTGGTTCAACATAACCTGCTAGTTGTTGCATGTAGACTGCCTCATCTAAATAACCATTGAGAAATGCATTCTTGACATCGAGCTGATACACATTCCATTTGTTGAGTGTCGATAGTGATATCAAGAATCGTATGGAATCCATCTTTGCTACTGGAACATAAGTCTCATCATAGTCTTGACCATATTGTTGTGCAAATCCTTTTGCAACTAATCTGGCTTTGTATCTTTGAATACTGCCATCTGGATTGTACTTCACTTTGTATACCCATTTGTTTGCTATGGCCTTCTTTCCTGGTGGAAGGTCGCATAATTCCCAAGTATTATTCTTATACAAAGCATCCATTTCTTCTTTCATAGTAGTTTGCCATCCTGGCTTGTCTACTACATCTTCCAAGTACATTGGCTCTCCTGTAGCCATGATGGTAGTCATAAGAGCATAGTTGGTGGTTTCCACCTTAATTGCTTTGCCTTTTTGAGCATATGTTATTCTGGCTGGAGGTCTACTTTCCTAGTAGACCGTATGAGCTGCTGTGGCTCTGCTTGGGGTGTTGCTGGCAATTCTTGCTCTTCTTCATCAACCTGTTCTATAGATGACTGTGAAGTCAATGCTTCTATCTCCTATGTAGGTGAGGTTTTCCATTCTGATTCCTCATCAAAGATTACATCTCTGGAGATAATGACTTTGCGATTGATGGGATCATACAATTTGTATGCTTTGCTTTCTTCATTGTAGCCAACCATGATGCATTTGCATGACTTTTCATCCAATTTCCTGCGATGATCATCATGTATGTGGGCATATGCTATGCAACCAAATATGCGGAGATGCCCAATGTGTGGCTTGTGTCCAGTGAATGCTTCATAAGGAGTCATACCCTGTATCGGTTCGGTAGGAAGCCGATTAAGCAAGTAGTTTGCTATAGCTATTGCTTCTACCCAATACTGATTTGGAAGATGCTTTTCACTAAGCATTGCTCTAGCACTGTCTGCTAAAGTCCCATTCTTCCTTTCAGCTCATGCATTTTGCTGAGGAGTATCTGCACATGTGAATTGTCTTTGAATGCCGTGATTTCTGCAAAAGTTCATGAATGCTGAAGACATGTATTCACCTCCTCTATCTGATCTCATGACCTTGATCTTTATGCATGTCTGGTTTTCTACCATGGCTTTGAATTCTTGAAATCTGGAAAACACTTCAGATTTCTCTTTTAGAAAGTGAACCCAACAATATTTACTGTAGTCATCGATGGAAGTCAAGTAGTAAAGTGAACCATTGATGCTGCGGGTCTAGGCATAACCCCATACATCTGTATGTATCAAATCAAGAATACCTCATGAATGAGAGGTACTGCTAACCAAGTTGGTTCACTTTTGTTTGCAGAAGCAGCATGCTTTGCAAACTTTTCCAAGAAACTGGAGCTTCGAAATCCCAATTGCCATATTCTGATTCCTGAGATCTAACAAGTACTTGAAGTTGACATGACCATATCTCTTGTGCCATTTTGCAGATAGTGTCATCTATTGCAGTTGAGGTGACATGGCATGCTTATATGGTACTGTAGCTAGCATTCTGTATAAGCGTCCTTCCTTGACACCTTTTGCTACTAGCTGAAATCTTTTGGATGTCTTTGATAGTGCATTCATCACTGTCGAAGATGACTTTGTAATTGTGTTCCGTCATTTGACCTACTGACAAAAGGTTCTTGCTGAGCTTCGGAACATAGAGCACATCTTTCACTAATCCTTTTGTACCAATGAAATTGTTCATAGGGATAATTGAAATCAGTGTCTAGGTACATTGTATCAGTCTGATGCAATTTCTCGCTTGCAAGAAACATATTTCCATGTTAATTTGCAAAATGATTGTGACTAGAATATCCACCACAATGATTTCCTCTTCCTCAGGAATTCCCTTGACTATTGCTGGATTGACTGCCTTGGTCGTAGTGCTTCTTGCGGCAATCTCTTTCATAGTGTACAAACTTGTGATAGTAGTTGCACTAAATGTTTAACACATTGGTGGATGCATTCCCTCGTCCTTGAAATCTTCCTCGATTGGAATGATTTGCTCTTTGATGATTCTGATGTTACTGAGGATGATGTTGATTCTGATGTTGATGTTGATTTTGATTTTGTTGCTGATGATGACCACTTTTCTGATATCATTTACCTCTTCATTTGCCTCTGCCTCTGCTTTTGTCTGAAGCTGTGAATGCCTGATCATTAGAATGACGTTTACATGCTGAATAGCTTGAGTCCTGAGTTCTTCACCAAGTAGGACTGACTGAAGTTCTTCTAGTGTTGGAATTTGCCGTTGAATGGCAATACTCTAGACTAGATTCTCGTATCCCTCTCCTAGTCCATTCAGAATGACTTGAACCATTTCTGCGTGGTACATAATCTCTCCTGCTACTACAAGTTGATTGTTGTAGTCTTTTATGCGGAGTACATAAGCATGACCGGTTTCACTGTTGTTGCGAAAACTTTGGTTGATCTGGTTTCTCAATGTGAGAATTTTGGATGTGTTCTTGGACTCGTAGAGAGCTGCAAACATATCCCATGCTTCTTTCGATGTCTTGACTGTGTTGAGCTGTCCTAGCATGACATCTTGCACATTCTACTTGATCAAGTGATAGGCATACTTGTCTTTCTTATCCCATTCTGCCTGAGCTTAGGCAATGGCAGGATCGGCTACTAGTGCAAAAACTATCTGCTACTAGTAGCAGGATCTGCTACTAGTGCAAAAACTATTTGCATAGTTGTAGATGCCGTTGTAGATCCCGTTACTGGTGCTATGACAATAGATTGAGTAGAGCTACTTATGGCTGGATCAGCCAATGGTCTCGGTGTAGACCCATCGACATACTCCCATTTGTCCTGAAGGACAAGAATCTCCATTCGATGTTTCCATGTATCGTAATTGGAGTTGTCTAACTTAGCAGATGCTTCCAGATTGAGGTTGCTAGTCGTAGACATGGTGCAAGAAATGTACTCAAAAGTGTCGTGAAAATCTCTGTATGAATCAACTGCAAATACACTGACTATGCTAAGTGAATTCTATGTACCGTCGGTGAAGATAGAACTGCAATATATAAAATCTGAATTGTATTACAAGGCTTGTGGCAATGATGTTGGGAATATATAAAATCTGAATTGTATTACAAGGCTTGTGGCAATGATGTTGGGAATAGCCAAGAGGCTTTATAAGGCTGAAATGATGTGCACGATGCCGTGAGATAGCCGAATAGGCTTTACAATGGTGGCATGTGTGTGTGAAATCAAATGCTATCTACCCACTGAAACAATCTGCAATGCCTTTATACTCTCTGAAGTCTGCTCACTGAACTGATGAATGTAAGGTTTTAGGTAATGTAATGATAAGCATCCCCTCTATGGTGAGCTAGTCTACTCTAATCTAGATCTATACCAATCGTCGATCGATGAAAGAACATCAAATAATTCCTTTTCTTTTGTTCTTTTTAAGTGATGGGTCAGATGCGTCGATGTAGAGGCAAATGTGCATGAAGGAAGTGGTTTTGTCGGCAAGGCTCAAATGTGAGTATAACTTGTGCCAAAATGTGCACATGATGTGACAAGCATGTAGAGCACGAAAAAATGAGCGACTTTCCTTTTTGGAGCGCCCTCAAATTCTTCTTGGATCAAGAGATATGACTTGATCTAGGTGGAGGGGCAAAAGGAGTGCAAATGGTGCTCAGTGATGATGTGTCACTGTGGGTCACACGCATTGATGATGTGGCACTGTGCCTAGCAAGAGCTGTGCCAGTGAAGCCTTGTGCTGAGGTGGCAGAAGTGGTCACATATAGTGACTGTGGAGCACTGTGTGTGCCTATAGAGGTCAGTGCTAACTGGACAGTTGAGGTGGCACTACTGAGGTGGCACAGATGATGATGTTAGCAAGGTGATGTGGCAATGATGACATGGCACTAGTGATGTGGCAATGATGACATGGTAGGTGACATGTCACTAGTGATGTGGTAGGTGATGTGGCAAATGATGTGTCAATGATGACGTGTCCTTGATGACGTGGTAGGTGAGTTGGCATCGATGATGTGTCTACTGACATGGCAAGATAAGATGAGTTAATGATGTGGCAGTCTCACAGGGCTACTGACATGGAAGCTGAAGGTAACGCGATGATGTGGCAAGCGAGACGGATAAGTTTGCCACATGGCATAAATTTGGCTAACCAAAGCTAACCCAAGGAAACCTAACCGAATCTAACCATAGTTAGAGGTGACTTGCCACATGCTAGGACTGGCTTCACCGGAATCTAGCAGAAGATTTCGTTGATGTGCCGTTTGTTGGACCGCCTGTGAGAAGAAGCTCGTGTAGCTCATCGGTGGTGACTGGTGGAGTAGCTTATGGGCTAGTCGACTGCTGTTATCTATGGAGCGAAAGGCTGTCGTTGCAGTTGGTAGAAGCTAGAGCGCTTGTTGCTTGGTCGGCGGGCTGTGTGTCGAGGGAGCCTGTAGGTTGTCGGAGATCTGCCGCTGTTGGAGAAGAAGGAGCTCGCTAGAGTTTGTAGTCATAAGCAGGTCGCTAAAGGCCTTGCTTGGCGCTTGGAGCGAGACGTAGCTGGCGGATGTTGGAGCATGTGCAATCGATAGTCTTGCAGGTCGTTTTGGAGAAGCATTGGGAGGCTTTGCTACAGGTGGTCATTATGAGGAGATGGTCGTTGGCACTGAGGCTGAGCTATAGCTGGTCATAGAGGTCACGAGGTATGGCGGAGCCTTTAAGAGCTAGGAACTGGGAGTTGATGAACAGATGTTGCGAGCCAGGAACAAGTAGAAAGAGCTCCACAGAACGTGCAGTTTGTGCAAGAAACGAGGATGTGGATTGGACCATTGATCTGCACGTCGACGCTGAGCTCTCTCTGGGCTTTGACTGCCTCCACTGCTACTACGAGTCTCGTGGTGCATCATCGTTGGAGGCAGTCAAGCCCGGCCATGGATAATTTCAAAGGTTGCTGGCAAGAGTTCGGTGCCTTGTCCCCGGATGCAGATCGCAAGTGCAAACAAGAGTGGAATACTCCTTCAAGTAGCTCAGCTTCACAGCCTACTTATGCTGCTTCAAATTTGCTGCTCATGCAACTCATGGCGTCGCTGGGTGCAAGATTTTCTCCACTAAGAGCATTAAGCTCTCTCTCTCTCTCTCTGTCTCTCTCACACACACAGAGACAACTATGAAGTATAATCACAAACACTTAAGAGAGGACGAAAATCTCTCAAGAATAAACATCTCTCGATCTATCACACTCTCTCATGAAGGATGGTGCCTCAGCGGAAGGCAGAACCATGCTCTGATACCATGACAAAATATGAAGAGGGAGAGGAGAAGAGTGGAGATGAGGAGAGAGGGCACACCTAAAGAGCACACCACAAATGACTAATTATACACTAGATTTAGTTGAAAAAATAGAATATATACAAACCCTTTTAGGGTTAGGGTTAGGGGATCGAACCCTTTCCTTTATAGCACTCTATAAGGTTAGTGCTACGCACATATGATCACGTGATGGTGATCACATGATGTTGAGCGTGAACTCTCAACAACACCTAGAGTAAGGAAGACAAGGGATGTTTTGAGAGCACCTGGTAGTGAGCCTATTTTGCGCAGGTCTACTAGAGCTAGGTATCCTATGGATAGGCTGAAATATGATGGATTTATAGCTATTCACTATGCCTATATGATCAAAGTGATACATGAACCAGAACCCATTTCTTTTGAGCAAGCCATGGGAAAAGAAAAAAGGGAGAAAGCCATGGATAAAGAAATGGATGCCTTGGAAGCAAATGCTACATGGGAATTGGTGCCTTTGCCTAAAGACAAGAATGCAATTGGCTGCATGTGGGTTTATAAGATGAAGCACAATGCAGATGGTTCTGTGAATAGATACAAGGCAAGATTAGTTATGCACAAACATATGGCATTGATTATGAAGAAACATTCAGTCCGGTTGCAAGGATGGCAACCGTAAGAGCAGTCATTGCTATGGCTGCATCAAAGGGATGGTCTTTACATCAGATGGATGTAAAGAATGCTTTCTTGCATGGTGATTTGCAAGAAGAGGTCTATATGGAGCAGCCACCAGGTTATGTTCATGCTGTTCATTCTGAGTTTGTTTGCAGGTTGAAGAAAGCTTTGTATGGCTTGAAGCAAGCACCCAGAGCATGGTTTGACAAGATAGGACAATATCTTATCACTATTGGCTTTCAAATTTCCAAGGCAGATTTCTCACTTTATGTGAGAAAAACAAAGAAAGGCATTATGCTGCTTGTCATTTATGTTGATGATTTGATCATCACAGGTGATAGTGATGAAGATATCCTTCATGTGAAAATGCTATTGAAGTAGAAGTTTGAGATGAAGGATTTGGGAGAGCTGCGTTACTTCTTGGGCATTGAGGTGATTAGATCCACAAGTGGGATATGGCTCTTACAAAGGCAATATGAATTGGACATGCTGTCCAAATATGGGATGATAAGCTATAAGCCTATTTCAGTTCCTTTGCTGTGAAGTTGAGTGTAGATACAGGTGAGCTTTTGGAAGACCCTACTATGTACACACGCATAGTAAGAAGTTTGATTTATATGACTATTACCAGGCCAGATTTGAGCTATGCTATTGGGTCAGTAAGTCAGTTTATGCAAGCTCCAAGGAAACCACATTTGGATGCGGCTAGATGCATACTGAGGTATGTGAACTCCACATTGTAGTATGGACTACTTTATGAGACTGGGGTTTAGATACAGTTGCATGGATACACTAATGCTGATTGGGCTAGTAGTATTTCTAATAGACGATCTACCAATGGATATGTGTTCTCTTTTGAGAGTGTTGTGGTCACTTGGAGCAGCAAGAAACAGCCTACATTGCCTTGTCGAGCACAGAGGCCGAGTACAGGGGTGTAGCAATGGCTGCATGTGAGGTAGCTTGGTTGCGTAAGCTACTTTATTATATGCATCAGTTTACAGATGGGCCAGTTGTCATTTATTGTGACAACATGAGCAGTATACACTTGGCAAATAACCCAGTCTATCATGCTAGAACAAAGCACATTGAGGTGCATTATCACTATGTGCAGGAGAAGGTTCTAGTAGGTTTTATTGATCTAGTTTATGTCAGCATAGAGGATCAGGTAGCTGACATATTCACGAAGGCATTGGGCGTAGAGAAGCTGCGTAAATTCAGAGACCTGCTTGGTGTGCAGGAATTGGGATTGAGCTCGAGGGGGAGTGTTGAGATATCGAGCTCCACTCGTGATATGCCAAGGTGACCGTTGTGCATTTATGCCATCAACTTGTTAGTTGTAGATGCGGTTGGTACACCGCCCATGAATAATAGCTGGATGATAGCTATCTTTATGTACTCTAGTTAGTGGTTCAGTTAGTATGCCACCTAGGTTAGCTGAGTTTGGTTTGAGACCCACATATAGGGTTCACCTATTCCTTTTGTACTAAGAGAGTTCTTTTGGCTTTCACAACTAAGAAGAGGAAAACTGTTTTCATCCTCCACCTTTGTGTGTATTCCCCCATTGTGTATGTGAGAAAGCTGCAAGTGAGACTCCTTACTTCTCTCCCTCTCTTCACATCACCTCCGACACTACTTGTGCTGCCATCAACAGAAAATGACATAGCATTTGATTTTGAATATCAGGATCTAGATAATCCAATTCGTACTCCCATGCCAAATTCCAATGATGGGTATGATTTTGATGTAATACCACTTCCCAGTAACCCTATCAAGGAATTTTGGAGCAAATATCTTGATATGAAAACTCGAGGTGGATGTGGACCCTGGACAACTTCCCTACCAACCTTCATCAGCGTTAAATTAGTGAAGATTGGATAAGCAAGTTGGATCCCCAACCTGATTGGCAC
Organism: Dipteris shenzhenensis; assembly: GCF_047967505.1. Classification (NCBI taxonomy): domain Eukaryota; kingdom Viridiplantae; phylum Streptophyta; class Polypodiopsida; order Gleicheniales; family Dipteridaceae; genus Dipteris; species Dipteris shenzhenensis. The sequence continues at coordinate 18,933,528 of NC_141619.1, forward strand.
CGTCCCAAGCTCTTTGATGTAATCTTCTTGAAAGAGTACTTGCATCCATCTCCATGTCTTAGAACCCATCCCAAGTTCTATGTAGTTCCACGATGTCATAGATGGGAAGCCAACATACACACTTTGGGTAAACATCACACCATTAGTTGGCCAATGATCGAACCATACTCTAGTGTAGAATGGAATATCCAAGGCACAATGATCCAAGCACTTTAGCAGCATGAGCAAATAATATGCGGCAACATTGACTGCTTCCTTCAACAAAGTGCTATCTTCTGCAAAACATTGGAATACATTCTAGAGATCCCAAGCCACCTCGACCGCCATTTGCCTCCACTCAGTTTTAATCCCAATGAACGGATCAATGCTCAAATTACAAGCTGACTCTATCAAAGAGTCATCTTCTTAGAAGCATGCCACGTATCTCTGTTTGAACAAATGGTGGATATAGGCTACTTGGAAACAGAGCAAACATTGTACGGTGCCAAGGCTTTACAGCAGGATCGACTGGCATGACACAAGTTCCACTACCACTAGATTACATGCATGGCATCCCAATTCCATAATCACAATAAGCCATAACTCACAGACGGGTAATAAAATGGATCTGAGAGTATGTTGCCTTTGTGCCAACATGGACTTAGGTAGTATAGAATGTGTGTGTAGAGTAGCGGCAAAGCTCCACTTGTACTTGCATAAGGCTAGGAATAATCTCTCTTAGGAATCCTCAACTTGCAAGTCCTACATGAGATTCCTACATGCATGTTCTACATGCAAGTTCTACTTGCAACTCCTACATGCAAGTCCTACATGTGATTCCTACATGCATGTCCTACATGCGAGTTCTACATGCAACTCTTACATGCAAGTCCTACATGAGATTCCTACATGCATGTCCTACATGCGAGTTCTACATGCAACTCCTACATGCAAGTCCTACATGCGATTCCTACATGCATGTCCTACATGCGAGTTCTACATGTAACTCCTACATGCAAGTCCTACATGTGATTTCTACATGCATGTTCTACATGCGAGTTCTACATGCAACTCCTACATGCAACTTCTATATGCACATTCTACATGTAGAGAGAGAATGTCTTACAATTCCTACATGCAGAGAGAGAAGCTCTCCAACTTGTATAAATACCCCATAATGGGATGAAGCCCATACTCTTTGGGGCATTGTGTTGAGTTCTACTTTGGTATTCCAAGCAATTGTCTCAAGTGTCCATGTTTCCTTGCACTCAATGTCCAAAAGCATGTCCTAACCTTGCATCCCATCCTCTCCCTCTCCTACTTTCCCCTCCTCCTTCTCCTCCTCCCTTCTCCCCCTCCTCCTCCTCCCTTCTCCTCCTCCTCCCTCCCTCCTCCTCCTCCTCCTCCCTCCTCCTCCCTTCTCCTCCTCCTCCCTCCTCCTCCCTTCTCCTCTCTCTCCTTTCCCCCCATGCTCTTACACCTTCTTCCACTCCCACTCCTATGCTCCCCCTAAACCCTTAACCTCCATGATCTAACGAGGGAGACAAGTACTCTACCCTGAACCTTGGATACTTCTTCTAACCCTTGAACCTCTTCTAAACTCTGGAACCTCTCTCTGAACCTTGGAGCCTCCTTCTAAATCATGAACCTCCCTCTAACCGTTAAACTCCTCCTAAACCCTTCAACCCTAATGAAGGCAAAAGCCTTCATTACCCTAACCATGATGATGCACGTTCCTTTCACACATGCATGCACTATGTTTGCTTACCACACTTAAGCCTACGTCTCTCATCAAAATACGACACGAGGTCCTAAGCTACACTTATACTACAAACGACAACATCGATATATCTGTAGGTGACAAAAAGCCTCGGAACCCTGCATACTGAGAATACCCTGATCTTCCTGCGGAAGCCGTGGGAAAGAGCCAACACTGGGTAGTTCCTCTACCAACACTTGGTTCATAGGAGTGATCGACGGTGGGGGTGGTTGAGGTCCTGATGTAGGAGGAGGCAATGGAAGGTTTTGAGCCCTAAATTACCCTTGATTGGTAGGCATGGCTCTCTGTATTGCCAAATGTCCCTAATTGGATGGATTAGGAGGTACAGGTAAATTCAATTGTGGCCTTTTTTGATATAAGGGTTGGGTAAATGCCTTTGTTGATATATGGGTTGGGTAATTGCCTTGGGATAATAGTACTGTGACATACCATGGTTTCCCCAACATGAAGAATGCGCACAATAGAGTGTTGACTAGCTCTAAGATTAGAGGGCACTCATTAGTGGGGTGACTTCCAATGCATATTCCACACCACACATTGTCGCACCTTGGAAATCACCACCACATAATATGTCGAGACGGCCACAAAATAAAAATACCTACCATAATCCTAATGCATCATTACACCAACAAATAGTATAATTACATATATATTCTCTCTATAGTGGCATCAACATAATGTCATCATCATAATAATTGTCTCATTTAAGAAATCTAGGAACACTTCAATCTATAAGAGTATCAACCAAAAGAAGCAAACCATCAAACCAATATTGATCATGAACCATATATCTTCAATAATGTAAGTGATTGTTTGCTCTTTCCCATGGCTTTCATAGTAGGAAGAGCAGGGTATTCTCAATATGCAAGGTTCCGAGGCTTTTTGTTAGCTACTACAGATATATTGGTGAAGTTGTTTGTAGTATAAGTGTAGCTTAGGACCTCGAGCCGTATTGCGGTGAGAGATGTAGGCTTAAGTGTGGTAAGCAAACATAGTGCATGCATGTGTGAAAGGAACGTGCATCATCATGATTGGGATAATGAAGGCTTTCACCTTCATTGGGGGTTGAAGGGTTTCGGAAGAGTTTAAGGGTAAGAGGGAGGTTTAGGGTTCAGAAAGAGGCTCCAAGGTTTAGAAGAAGGTTTCAAGGTCTAGAAGAGGTTCAAGGTTTAGAAGGAGGATCCAAGTTTAGGGTAGAGTACATGGCAGAGAACTCGTCTCCCTCATAGATCATGGAGGTCAAGGGTTGAGGGACTAAGGGTTTAGGGGGAGCATAGGAATGGGAGAGGAAGAAGGTGTGAGAATAGGGGGGAGGAGGAGAGGGTGGAGAAGGGAGGAGGAGTAGGGAGGAGAAGGGAGGAGGAGGACAGAGGAGAAGGGAGGAGGAGGAGGGAGGAGGAGGAGGAGGAGGAGGAGAAGGAGGAGTTGGGAGGACGAGAGGGAGAGGAGGGGTTGTAAGGTTGGAAGAGAGGGGAGGAGGAGTTGCAAGGTTAGGACATGCTTTTGGATGTGAAGTGCAAGGAAGCATGGACAATTGGAGACAATTGCTTGGAATACCAAAGTAGAACTCAACACAATGCCCCAAAGGGTGCGGGCTTCATTGCATTATGGGGTATTTATACAAGTTGGAGAGCTTCTCTCTTTGCATGTAGGAATTGTAATACATTCTCTCTCTACACGAAGAACTTGCATCTAGAAGTTGCATGTAACAGTTGCATGTTGCATATAGGAATTGCATGTAGGACTTGCATGTAGAACATGCATGTAGGAGTTGCATGTAGGAATCGTATGTAGAACTTGCATGTAGTACATGCATGTAGGACTTGCATGTAGGACTTATATGTTGGAGATGCATGTTGAGGATTCCTAAGAAAGATTATTCCTAGCCTTATGTAAGTACAAGCGGAGTTTTGCCACTACTCTACACACACATTATGTGCTACCTAAGTCCATGTTGGCACAGAGACAACACACCCCGGATCCATTTTATTACCCATCCTCGGGTTATGTCTTATTGTGATCATGGAGTTGGGATGCCATGCTCATAACCCAGTGGCTATGAAACTTGTGGTGTGCCAGTCGATCCTGTTGTAAAGCCTTGGCACCATAAAATTTTTACTCTGTTTCCAAGAAGCCTGTATCCACCATTTGTTCAAACAGAGATATGTGGCGTGCTTCTAAGAATATGACTCTTTGATAGAGTCGGCATGTAGTCTGAGCATCGATCCGTTCATTGGGATTGAAACTAAGTGTAGGCCAAAGATTGTTGCATGTCTTTAATATTTTCTTGGCAATCCTGGAGCTCTTCTTCTTTTTGGATTAGGGTGAGTTGAGCTTGTGCCAGTTCCTCCACCTGCCGAGCATGTGTTGAGGTCAAGTAGTCATAGGAGGTTTGTAGGATTGTCGTAGCTTAAACTACTGCTGTTAGCTGTATTTGACTCTGGTGGAGGTTGGAGATCACATCCCGCACTGCCTTCTCTTGAGCTTGGAGAGCTTGGTTCATGCACACTTCTTCAACCTCTTTCTCATTTGTTTGCACTCGAAGTGCCTTGACCTCTATGGTGATTCCATGGAATTGGTCTTGGATGGCTGCTATAGTCTGTGTCTTTCCAATTTTCGGGCATGCTCCTCCTTGGCCAAGCTAGTGAATAGTTCTGATATTTGAAGCATTTGGTTGGCTTGATGATGGAGAATGATAGACGGTGATGAGGATTGGCGATACTGTTGGTACAATTGGTGCTAATGTAGCCATGCTTGATGATTTTGTAGTACGTACTGGGGGTTGTCCCAATGGTAAGTCAGCCACATGGGTACAATAGTCGTATTGCTGATCTAGCACTAGATCTCCTTGTGGCTCATTGACTGGCATGATGTTGACAGGCGGTGTTGGTGTCGATGTAGCCTCGAGCTCTGGCTGTTACTATTGATGGATATATATTGGTTGCAACTGTGCACCGAGATGTAGCATCTCGTGGGGAAATTCTTCATTTCCTACTTCCAAAATAGGCATTTCTGCCGAGGTATCCGAATTGGCCAATGTGATAGTAGAAGAAGGTAGTGACAACTCCCATGCTGGTGATAAGGGGATGTCCAAATCCTCAAAAGCTTTTGGCGACTAGGGTAGAGTCATTTCGTTATCTTTTATTTACTTATTACTGATGATTACAGCGAATAAGTGTGGAATTTTGCATTTTTGGCAAGCTGAACCATCCAGTTTCTTTGTGAAGAAGATGACCAATTGTTGGATCCAGTCTTTCTTTAGCTGTGCCTACTTAACAAAACAAATGTGTAGAGTGGGAGGGATCGATTCTTGCCGCACTTAACCCCTAGGATTGTGGATAGGAATGTTGCTGCTTCCTTGAATCGAGGACTGGGCGGGTGGGTGGGTGGTGGAGGAGGGGGGGGGGTGGAGGAGGGGTGGGGGAGCGGGGTAGTGGAGGGAGGAGGTGGTAGTTCTTAGACATTATATTCCTTCTTATTGCCAAGTTACAACTTGTTAAAGGTGAATGCCAAATGGAATAAAAGGGACTTAAGAATAAGCTTTAATTAAACTCGAAAGACACAATCATCCCTAATATAAAAATCATGTTTTGAAAGCTTATGAGTAATTGCCTTCTTGTGAAAGTTAGACACAAGGTTACAGGGTGAGCTAAAACGTAACCACTGTTTCATATGCCTTGAGACTACACTAACTATGCTTTGGGATTGTAATCATCAATATAGGATTAATTGTGGGATGCTCTCTTGGTGTGTACACTATTTCGTAAGCACAACTCTACTTGGAGATTGTGGTGCATTCCCTTTCAACATGGGGTTAGCCTAGCCATATATTTAGGTACTTGCTTTATAGAGTGAAAGATATGATATCAGGTATGCTAGAGGGTTGAAGTTTAGACCATTATCTTGTTTTCATTGGTTGAGGTAGTGGTATGAGGTGTACGATTAACAATGTCATTTGGTTTTAGAGAAGGCCCTCTCTCTATGGAGTTAAGGGTAAATGGCTAATTGAAGCCTATGATATGGTGGGAAATTGGGAACATGGGAAAAAGTAATATTTCCCACCATTTCTAGACTTTGCTATGATGTGGACATCTTTGCATGTTAGAAGGAGGAGGCCCTCACTCTTTTCCGAGAAATACACCAAGGTCAAATGCTGGGGAAAGGTGGGAAATTACCATACCAAATTCTTCAAAAAAACCCTCTGAGCATATGGGAAAATACAATTTCTCACAAAACCCCTCCCATATTCATGAGGCCTTAAGACCTGGAATGGAAATGAGTTCATTTTCAGCCTTTTTCCCAGGCTAAACTCAGCATAGTAGTGGTGAGCAGGCTTCGCATTGAGTGCCACACTTGATGGTCGGAATCCGGCCGGATTTTGGAGCATATGTAGGTTCAAAAGGCTGCTGAAGGAGAAAAGGAATTGTTGGATCTGCGCTTCAAGGTAAATGCGTTGTAGTTTGGGAGCAAGCTTTATTGGGAGATCACACAGGGCCTTTAGCTGTGATCTCTCCCTAATTTGGCCGCTCATTGGTTTGCTCTGTACTCCTCCATTTCAACAAAAGGATACTGGCGATAAGGCGCTGCAAGTCCTTCAGATTTTGGTGCTCGAGGGAGATCCCTAAGCTAGGCCTTTACAAGCCAGATTGATGGAATATCCAGTTGGAAAGAGGAGATAAACCAAGAGTCTAACCCGCTCTGGCCTCATCTATGGCCCTATTTCTTTGTTATGTTTCTCCCTGCCTATCATCATTTGGCATGTCTCATCTTGCCATGCCACAATCATTGCCCAAGCTTGGTGAAGAGGTGCTAGGAACCAGCAAGGCCTGTCCTATACATATGTTAGATGGTCACCATCAAAGTATCCTTGCGAGGAATGAAGACTGCCATTCTGAAAGTTTCAACGGCTGTCATACCCTTCATTTGAATGGGGACCATAGGGGTGCCTTTGGGAGGACTGAAGGCAGCCCTTCTGAACGCTTGAATAAGGTGATCATCCGTCACCTGGTTCAAGAGACAGATGCTGCTACCTATGCCACACTTTTGAGGCGCTGCATGAGTGCTAAGGCTCTGTATGAGGGTGAACGTGTGCATGAACACATTACCAAACGTGGTTATATGGGCGACAGGTTTCTTAGTAACCTTGTCGTACAAATGTATGGCAAATGTGGGAGCCTAGAACATGCACGTGCTGTGTTTGACAACATATTGTATCGAAATGCATGCTCTTGGAATATCATGATTGCTGCGTATGTCCAGAACGGGCATGGAAATGAGGCTCTACAACTGTTTAGGCAAATGCATGCCGAGGGCTTTGAGCCAGGGAGCATCACTTTTAGTTGCGTTTTAAATGCATGTGGCATCGTGGCAGGCTCACAGGAGGTTCAAGAGGTCCATGCTACTATTGTAGGCACTGGCTGGGAGTTGGATGCTTTTGTGGGGACAGCCCTCGTCAATATGTATGGTAAGTGTGGGAGCCTAGATGATTCTAGGGCTGTATTTGCGGAAATGACCCGGCGGGATGTAGTCTCTTGGAGTGCCATGATTGCAGCATATGCCCAGAATGGACAAGGGAAGGAGGCCCTACAACTGTTGGGTCAGATGCATGCTGAAGGCATCAAACCAAACAAGATCACCTTCATCTCTATTTTGGATGGGTGTGCTATTATGGCAGCATTAGAAGAGGGCCGAGAGTTCCATGCTACTATTCTTGGCGATGAATGGGAGTCTGATCTTGTTGTGGGGACAGCCCTTGTCAATATGTATGGAAAGTGTGGGAGCCTGGATGATTCAAGGGCTGTGTTTGCAGGGATGCCTTTGCGGAATGTGGTATCTTGGAATGCCATGATCACAGCTTGTGCCCAGAACGGGCATAAAAAGGAAGCTCTACAAATGTTCAGTCTTCTGCAGGCTGAAGGCATCCAGCCAAGCAAAGTCACGTTTATCTGCATTATGGATGCGTGTGCCAGTGTGGCTGCCCTAGAAGAGGGTCAAGAGATCCATGCTACTGTTGCTGGCGTAGGATGGGAGTTGGATCTTGTGGTGGGGACAGCCCTTGTCAATATGTATGGCAAGTGCAGGAGCGTGGATGATTCAAGGGCTGTGTTTGCAGAGATGCCACTGCTCGATGTAGTCTCTTGGAATGCTATGTTGGCAGTGTATGCCCAGAATGGGCACGGCAAGGATGCCCTACATCTATTTGGTGAATTACAGGTCCAAGACATCGAGGCAAATAAGATCGCCTTCATCTGCATCTTGGATGCTTGTGGCAGTCTTGTAGCCCTAGGCAAGGGTCAAGAGGTCCATGCTACAATTGTTGGAAATGGGTGGGAATCAGATGTTGTGGTGGGAAATGCCCTTGTCAATATGTATGGCAAGTGTGGCAGTGTGGATGATTCGAGGGCTGTATTTGCAGAGATGCCATCACGAGATTTGGTCTCCTGGAATGCCATAATTACAGCATGTGCCCAGAACAAGCAGGGCCAGGAGGCCCTACAGTTGCTTAATCAAATGCAGGCTGAAGGCATCCAGCCAGACAAGATCACTTATATCTGCATTTTGGATGGGTGTGCCAGTGTGGCAGACCTAAAGGATGGTCAAGAGCTCCATGCCACTATTGTTGGTTTTGGATGGGAATCGGATGTTGCTGTGGGTACAGCCATCCTCAGTATGTATGGCAAATGTGGGAGCCAGGATGATTTGAGGGCTGGGTTTGCAGAGATGCCACTTCAGGATGTGATCTCCTGGAATGCCATGATAGCAGTCTGTGCCCAGAACGGCTATGGCAAGGAAGCCCTTCAACTGTTTGGTCAAATGCAGGCTGAAGGTGTAAAGCCAGACAAGATTACGTTTGTTTGCGCTCTCACTGCATGCAGTCATGCAGGTCTGGTTGATGATGGTAAGCGATACTTCGCCTTGATGGATAGAGAACATGGCATACCCCCCTCGGTGGAGCATTATGTGTGCATGATTGATCTTCTTGGGAGATGGGGACATTTGGAAGAGGCAGAGAACTTGATTACCAGCATGCCATTTGAAGATGTCAGTTCAGCATGGATGGCCTTGCTTTCATCATGCAGAGTACACAATGATGTGGAGCGTGCTGTTCGTGCTGCAAACCATGTTTTGAAATTAGATCCACAGAATGGCTCACCCTACGTGCTGTTAGCTAGCATTTATGCTAATGCAGGTAGGTTGGATGATGCAGTGAAAGTGAGAAAGGCAATGATTGAAAATGGTGTGAAGAGACTGCCTAGTTTCTGCTGTACTCAGGTGAATAATGTGGTGCATGCATTTTATGCTTGAGACACAACACAATCTCAACAGGAGGATATATCCACCAAGTTGCAGAATTCGAGAGGGTACAGGGATATGTGCTTGAGACACTACAGTGTGTCATGGTTTGGACAAAGAGGAGATGGCGTGCTTTGTTACCTAAGCGAGAAGATGGCCATTGTTGGGCAACACGGGAACATATATTTGTGTACCCAAGAATCTTTGGATGTGCTAGGAACACCATTCTGCTGCTAAATTGATCTCCAAGGTGGTTAAACGCAAAATAACTGTGAGTTATGCTAGTCTTTTACATATTTTCATACGATTAATTTGTGGGGTTATAAGCAAGGATACCTTGATGACCTGGTTATTTTGTAACTTGACAGGTTTGCCAGGAGCTTCACAATGACATATCAATGGAGATGTTATCATCATGCAGCCAGTGTGTCACATTGCACCCAAGTGCAGGGGTGCATGTGACAAGCGAGCCGAGTTAAGCTTCGATGCAATTCGCGTTTGATATTCCATCGTTGTGTTGATTCCGCTTGCAGAGCTATGGTATGTGTTGCCTAGCTATGGTCTTGCATATATTCTTTGTTTCTTCTGTTGCTTGTTTCCTGTCCTTGGCTACCAGTCATGTTTTTCTGGGTTTCCTTTTGCTATCGAACTACACAGCCCTCTCATCCTTTTTCCAACTCACGAGACTGATGCAGTGAGGACTCGGGGTTGATCGACACTGCCTGCTCTTTGAGCTAGAAGCAGATTTAATAGCTTCTGCTGTATCATCTTTGGATCATTTCGTGTTTGATAATAGCTGTAAAGTTCTGGGCAGGCCTTCTGAATAATATTCACCTTGTTTTACAGAAAAAGGAACTTTTTATCAATGCTTGGAAACAAAGAAGCAATACAAGGCGGCTGTGCCAGAGGCACCGACCGGAAAAGAAAACCCCTTCCTACCTGGCAAAGGCCAGCTTGCCTATAGAGAACCTGGCTCATTTGACCAATTGGCTGATGGTGGAACCCGATGGCCCCCCATCACTAGGCTGCAGCTCGCAACCCATATATTCCATGCCGTGATGCTGGCCACTGTCTCCCACACGCCATCCTCTGGGGCCAAGAGAGGCCGGTGTCGGCCTAGCGGGGTTGCCTCATGTAGCTCGATGTGATAAATACTATGCTTGTGTATCCTGCAAGCTGGGGAGACCTCATCAATATGGAAGGCGTGACCCCCTCGCTCACCTAGGCCACCATACCCCAAATGAAGACTCAGTGGAGGTTCTGCATTTGGGCTATGATCCGGAGCGATCCTAGCGATATCCTCTGGGCGCTCAGGCAGCTGCAAAGGCAATGAGGGATCGCCTCCAGCACACCCTCTAAGCAGCAGTAACATCGCCCATCCACTCTCATCTCCTCCAGCCAGGGGCCTACGGGTAAACCCCCATGGGGCATCAACTCAGAAAAAGTACGAGATCTTCCACGGTCGCAGATTGGACCAGAGCCTCATTCAAAAACGTGAGCGGACCTCCTGAGATACCTACTGTGCTGCCCGGTGTCTTCCTTGAAGGGGTCTAGGGTGATGCCTCCATTTGCAGTTGTCGTCTTATCCGAGTCGTGTATGAGAAGGGAGCCTCCTCCACTCTCCCTTTATGGCCTACTCGCGACGGCCAACACCACTCTCTTGGATCCCACTGCACCTCCCAAAGAGGCCGACCCTCCCAAAGCTAGAGTCGCCATCGGGGGGCTTCCTGGCCCGGGATACTGGGAGGATCTATAAACCAGGCTGCCCAATCGGCTCACCACCCTAATCAATCGCCAATGGAGTGAATCTTTCTTCTGTCCATCTCTGGGTCCTCCTCTGTCAGTCTGGAGGAGACACTCAGCCCCCATCCTGAAGAAGCTGACTCGGTCACCCCCATGCCGCATCAGAACCCTAAGGGGGACCCTTGTCCAGCCAATTCCGTGTGCCCATGTTTGTAGGCCTGCCCTCCACCTCTTAGATATGGCTGTGTCAATCTCTCTCATCCGAAGTCCGGCTCCTTTGATGTGGGAGGGGGCTCTATGCTCAACTCTGGGTCCTACGGGAGTTTGCTCCAAGTCCTGAAAGATCTAGCTGGCGTGTTGTCCACTGCTCCCAGCCTATTTGTGTCCACTATCCGAGCATACAACGGTACTAATCTTGAATGTAGGTGTGCCAAATGAGTGGCTGGTGGTCAAACTCCTCCCTGCAGCAGGTTGGCTCATATGAGTCCTCTTGTGAGTCTCCACCATACCGTGAAAAGGCTCCTTATCAATGGGGATCCCTTCCCCGTGAGGCGGGCCTTCACAAAAAAATCAAAAAGGTGGGACTGCTGCCACTGACCACTTGTGCGTGGCGTGTTCTTGAGAGGCCCCCTCTGTAGAAGGAGCTTCCAAGGCTCTGCATTGGGGGTAAGTCTGCGAACCACTGGCTTGCCTTGAAGGGCCCTACTCTGCATCTCTAGGTCGATGATTCCTAGGTCTCCTCGAGCCCATGGCATGATCATAGTTTGCCAAGCCACCTGGGCCCTAGTATTCCTCTTGCCATCCGAACCGGCCCGAAGGAAATTCTACAACCTTAGACTTATGGATGATTGGATTAATGGCCACTTGTGGAAGGGTAGGCCCTTTTGATGGGACAATTCTCATGAGGCACAACCCTTCACAAGAGCTACAACGAAGAGCTATAACTCTTCCAAAGAGGCATACACTTATGAAGAGGACATGTCACACGGGGTATACAACTCTTCATGCACATACCCTTTTGAGCACACACCTGTGGATCTTCGCTCTCTATATATGAGACACCTCATCGTATGGATCATGCACTTACAGTTGGCATTTGTATGCCTTGGTAAACTTCGTGGGGTTGCATTCTCCAAGGTTTGAGAGTGGTGGATCTGTTATGCCACTTGGCAGTTCTTCATGAACTAGTCAGACGTGGTCCTGAAGGAGTGTTGCTTGTGATTTAGCTTCTCTCTCTTCTAGACGGTTCTGTTGGAATGATCCTCATGGACAAGCGTATGTGCCCTAAGGTTTCATGGAGGCCTGTGATTGGCCTATAGTCGTGGAGCTTGTGTTTGATTGGACCATGCAATGGACTAATGTATGGACAACCACGTGGCAAGACTTGTGTGATGATTGGCCAAAAGTTGCATGGTGGTTTGGAAAATACTCGCAGCTAGTCGAGGCGGTAATACCACATACCTATAAATCTATGAGAATACAATGTACTCTTTCTTTTTGTCCGTGCTCTCTATGAGAGTCGTCTACTATGTCGAAGCCTAGGCTTCTGTGAGCAGTTGTTCATCCCATCAGGTCTTATGGGATCCATAGCTGAGTCGAGTCTTCTTTGTAACCAGCAACAAGGCCCATAGGCATGAGCTGGATAGCATGCAAGGTCTCTTTCTTTGAGTCAAGCTTTCCTTGAAATATATTGCTCATTTTGGGTCGTATTATTTCTCTCTGTTGTGCATGATTGCATGTGATGTATTTCGTAGAATTATCTCGTGTGAATAATATAACTTCAACAGTTTAGATTCCAACAAGAATTGGTATCAGAACAAGTTATTTGCGAATCTGACAGTTGTTCACGTCATTTGGGAATTTGAAAAAAGGGATTTGTCGTCATAAAGCTTGAGAGGTATCTGTGTAAATTGAAGGATATGCATAAGATATTGTCTGTCAAAGGATTTCGTGGAAACAGTCTTGATTGATTCTAGAGGCCGTTGAAGATTTGGATGGGCCAGCCCTCAAATGTGACACAGTTTTGGTTTGTGGTCGTGCAGCACTGTGTGGGTGATCCTGGTTTTCCTGGGAGTTTGTGGAGGTTCGTGGATCGATTTTCAACAACATGAAATAGCATCTAGTTATTTCCATGCAGCGGCAGCGCATCATCTTGACAAAATAGTGATTGTCTTGATGAAGCATATAGTAGAATGTCCATTGATGTACTTTTGGCTTCATTAGATGGTCAACGGAATGTATTGAGGTGTGGCTGCTTGGATCTTCTTGCTGGCAGTACTGATTGTGTTGATACTTTCAAAGTTTTGGCAAAAGATTTCGTGAGCCTTTGAGTCTCTGGAACAATGTGGGTGTATCTTCTTGGTTTCTTGAATTTCTTGTACAAGAGTGGATTGATCTAACGTAGCTACATCGACAGAGTACAAGAATAAAGCACATGCAGTTAAGAATCCTCTAACCGAGAAGTAAATCACAGGTTTTGCTGAAGCAACTATTGATGATCAGGACTGAGCATTTTAGAGTATGGACAGAATTTTAGAACTGCTCGGGCTCTTTGTGAGCGTGCAGTTGTTGGCTCTTTATGCGTAGACCATATTTTTAGTCTGTTCAAGTTCTTTAGGTGGCTCAATTTTCTGTTCGATTGGTTGATAGTTCAAGTTCCATGTCCGATTGGTTGATAGTTCAAGTTCCACGTTTCTTTTGGGAGTAGCTCTTATCATCTTATGGTAGGCTACGATGCCGTTCATGGAACTTTGCTATCGAGTTGGCAAAGGATTACGTAAAGGATTTGTGTATCTTTGAGCTTCTTTACATTGGCATATTTTGGCTTGGCATGGCACTTTGTGTGTGGCGGGCATAGTATTTTCAGAATTGGCTCTTGTGAGTCGTGAACGAAGTCAAATGTGATGAAGATTAAGCATTTAGGACCCAAGCACAATTTCAGAATTGCTCTGGCTTATGGTAGCGTGCAATTGTTTCAGATGATCTCAGTGGGTAGGTCATGTTTAGGTGTTCAGGTACAGTTTTCTTAGTGTTGGCTACTTTTGTTCTGTTCGACTCCGTTTTCATAGGCTTCCCCATTTCGGTTCAGGGGGGGATTGTTGGAATGATTCTTATGGAGAAGTGTATGTTGCCCTAAGGTTTCATGGAGGTCTGTGATTGGTTTATAGTCGTGGAGCTTGTGTTTGATTGGACCATTCAATGGATTAATGTATGGACAACCACGTGGCAAGACTTGTGTGATGATTGGCCAAAAGTTGCACGGTGGTTTGGAAGATACTTGCAGCTAGTCGAGGCGGTGGCTGAGGCGGTAATACCACATACCTATAAATCTATGAGAACACATTGTACTCTTTCTTCTTGTCCGTGCTCTCTATGAGAGTTGTCTACTATGTCGAAGCCTAGGCTTCTGTGAGCAGTTGTTCATCACGTCAGGTCTTGTAGGGTCCATAGCTTCGTCAAGTCTTCTTTGTAACCAGCAACAAGGCCCGTAGGCCTGAGCTGGATAGCATGCAAGGTCTCTTTCTTTGAGTCAAGCTTTCCTTGAAATATATTGCTCATTTTGGGTCGTATTATTTCTCTCTGTTGTGCATCATTGCATGTGATGTATTTTGTGGAATTATCTCATGTGAATAATATAACTTCAACAGTTTAGATTCCAACAGGTTCGGGCTAGCTCCATGAGAGTCAGAGCCAGCGACCTCTGGCAGCCTGGAAATGACTCTCCTCTTCAGTTCTTGGTGACAAAATTGTGAAAGCAGATTGGTCCGTGGTGCTGGCCTTACCTCTTGAAGTTGTTTGCAGCCAACTGTTCTTGCTGACTCCTATGAAGTGCATATATGCAATTCTCAACCGCTGGAGTAATCAACTCTTGGAGCGCTTGTGTGGCATCATTGTTCCAAGTCATGTGTGGTGAAACCGCATATTGCGTGTGTTGTGGTAGATTTCCGTCAACCTTTGTGGCATCTACAATGTGACTGTGTGTCAAGTGTTCTTGTCAAGTCTATCATTTTATGCAGTGTGATCTCTAGTAGTTAGTGCCAGGAGCATATGTGGCTCTGTTCTAAGTCTTTCTACAAGCTTTGTAAGTCGCACAAGCTTGGTCAGGCTGAGCAACAAGTCTTTCAGTGCTGAATACAATAGTCGTGTTTTTTGATGCGGTAATCATCTCGGGTCTTTCATATCGGCTATTTATGTGGGAATCTGCTACACGTATTTTGAGTTTTGAATACCAACAATTGGTATCAGAGCAGTCGGCGAGGGCCTGCAAGTTGTCGAGGAGTCTGTAATTCGTGCTTGTCTTTCACAATGGAAAGCTGGACCAAGATTTCTTCATCCAAGTCCGGACTTTCTGCTTCTTAGTTCCTAATGATATTTGATTACTAGGATTTCTTCCTGTGGTATCAGAGATCCAGCCAACCCTGGTCGGCCCCCACAGACTGAGGGGTCGGCCAGATCAGGTCAGTTGGTTTTGGGGGCTTCTTGCCCCTATAAAAGGGAGCCCTTGTGGGCTCATTAGGACATCCACATTGTGAGCAGATCGGAGCTGCCAGTAGCCTGCCAGATCGGAGCACATACGTGTAGCAAGGGAGGTGACTACAGAAGGGTTCAAAGATCTCGTGGGTCTTCACTGTTTGGCTGTCTTCTAGGGCAGCAAGGAGGACGGAAGTCAGAAGGAGCTGGGGGTTTCTTGCCCCTACAAAAGGGAGCCCTTGTGGGCTCATTAGACATCCACATTGTGAGCATATCGGAGCTGCCAGTAGCCTGCCTCAAGGTCTCTTAGAGGAGCACATATGTGCAGCAAGGGAGCTGACTATAGCAGGGTTCAAAGAGCTCGGGGGTCCTCACTGTTTGGCTGTCTTCCAGGGCAGCAAGGAGGATGGAAGTTAATGTGCTGGTACCTCACCATTGGCTGCACATCAGGGCAGCAAGGAGGTCAAGTTTCACAACATACACTGCCTTAGTTTTGGCTGTTTGGGAGGGACAGCTTGAGGGTGTGATTGTGGGGACGATTATGAGGCTGGTTCAGGCTCTAGCGGGAGCATGCAGGCTGAGTATTTTAGAAGTGCCACAGAGGTAGGAGAACAACATATTTTTGGTAGTTTTGGTGGTACGCTGGACTTGTCTTTTGTCTTGTGTCCATCTCTAGGACGGAAATATATATTGGTGGTTCTATATCTCTCTCATGAGCGTTGTCTATTTACTAGCTTGCACATATATGTTTAGTAGACTTGAAGGAGAGAAATTGTATTGAAATTAACTACACCACTGTGTGAGTGCTTGGGCTATAGCAAAGGCCTGGAAAGGCCCTGGGCTAAGCTTGGTCCAGTGGTAGCATGCCACGTGGCCAGATGGGACCCTGGTCGGCCCCCACAGACTGAAGGGTCGGCCAGATCAGGTCAGTTGGTTTTGGGGGCTTTTTGCCCCTATAAAAGGGAGCCCTTGTGGGCTCGTTAGACATCCACATTCTGAGCAGATTGGAGCTGCCAGTAGCCTGCTTCAAGATCCTCTGGAGGAGCACATACATGCGCAAGGGAGGTAACTATAGCAGATTTCAAAGAGCTCGTGGTTCTTCACTGTTTTGCTGTCTTCCAGGGCAGCAAGGAGGACGGAAGTCAGAAGGAGCTGGTGCCTCACCATCGTCTGCAGATAGGAGGTCAAGTCTTCACAGCATACACTGCCTTAGTTTTGGCTGTCCGGGACAGGCAGCTTGAAGGTTTGATTGCGGGCACAATTATGAGGCTGACTCAAGCTCTACGGGAGCATGCAGGCCGAGTGTTTTAGAAGTGCCATGGAGGTAGGAGAACAACATATTTTTGTATGTACATGGGTCCATGTTTTGGTGGTACACCGGGCTTGTCTTTTGTATGTGTCCATCTCTAGGAGCTTATCAACGCCTGCGCTGTCATTTGATAGGCTACACTTCAATATATGTTATCCAATTCTGGAGCCAAACAAAATCGCGTGTATTCTGTACATCCTGTATCTTGATGATTCCTCAAATATGTATAATTGTGAAGGTTCAACTCCCAATCACAACAAACTAGAACGCCCGTTTCGACAATTTTGACCTCATTACTTGAGGATTCACAAGGTGAATTCACAACAGCCAAAAGACTCACGTCTATCAGGGCACAAGGGAGCCGGTTGTGAAGAGGAAGAAGGCAACTTGACATCCACAAGGCCATTGAATCTTGAATGACAGCAATCATCTTTTGTGGGCACACATGACCGAACCTGCAGATCGATAAGATTTCTGAAATCTAGAAGGTGGACTTGCATGAAGGCTAAGTAAAGAAATGACCAGCATGAAGAAAACCAGACCACATGTGAAGATGGTGCGACCTGTAAAGGAAGAGCGATCCAAGGAAGCAATTACGAGGTCGACGCGTAGCCATTTATAACGAATTTGGCATACAAGAGATTTTATAGAAACAGTGCTACGGCACGATACACAACAGATAAGTAATATAGCAGTTTCACAGTATGGCGCTAGAAATTATTCAATGCTTTACAATATTGGAGGAGGAAATATTCTGCACTCACCTTACATCATTGGGTTGGATTTTCCCTCTAAGTAGAGCCATGCTCTTTCCATTTAACCTATCAGTTCCAGATCTGTAATCGAATATGTCATTTGATAACATCGACGCTACGATAGTTAATGCGGAGCAAGATGCAGTGATCCATACAGATGATCTCATCAATACACCTATAGTTCGCCCGACAGCCATCCAACTTCCCAAACACACCAGAAACATAGAAGGAAGTTAGTTCTGTAAATGGCTCATCTCCATAATGCCTGTAGTAAACCTGCGCTCAATCACATTATTTTCTGCATTGTTAAGAAGTGTGTATGGCATGTTTGATTGAAATTTGATCAGTGCAGTATTTTCAAATCGAGTTTGTATGGTTGGAACACCAAGGAAAACATGAGGGAGACTCTCGTAAGATTTTAAATTTCATGCTTCAGAGGAGTGAACTTGAATAGTTGATCGTTTCGTGCTGCCATACCCACCTTATATAGTCATGAAATTTTTGTTCTGCAAAAGCTGATCCGATTGCAACAATGATAACATAGTTTCCAAGGAGTGTTGCTGCTGATTGGATCTGTGATTTGAATTCTCATCATTAGGATAAGGGGCATCATCAATGAACATAAAAGTGATTGCAAGGCATGGTACTCGAGTAGGTAGTGCTTAGATGGACGATGAAGTTGGAAAGTACTACCAATGAGAGACTCATTTGCTATGAACCTAAAAGAGTGAGATCTAAACATTGATGTAAGCGGCACACAAAGCAAGCAGGATAATGAAACGAGCAACATACTAAGAAGACGGAAAATTTGAGAAGAGGCAAGTCTGGGAGGTGAGTGGATTGAGAGGTTGGGGTGATACTGCAAGGATGGGAGGTGATGTGGATGGAACGCAATGCATACTTTCCTCTTGTCATAGGCTGCTACACTAGCACCACACTGTTCACTTGTTCATTGGGTGGCTTCAGCGCTCTTGATGGGGAATGCTTGTGTTACGGTTTCTTTGATCGTCTTTGTTTTATTGCATGCATTGAGATTTTGTAGAGTTGATGTGAAGATTGATTGTAGATTGGGTTTTTTGTCTCAATTGATAGAAGGAGGGGCGATAAAGAGGTTTGCAATCCAATGCGGACCCTGTCTATGTCCGTTCTCCAAATACTACTTGTAGTCTTTGTCTATACCAGAATTTTGTTGACACCAGGCCACTTGCGAGTTCCAATTTTCCCTCTGGCTCCACTTACGTCTTTGATGCCAATTATTTCTTTGCTAGACATTTTGTGCTGTTGTTGCGTCAATGGCCAGTTGATTAGCGCCGATTGCCGGTGCCTGTTGTGCCAGATTCATTCGAGCGTTCGGGTTATACCAGCAAACCCCAATTGGGTGATTCTTTGTGCAAACCTTGCACTTTGGCTGATCTACTGACTTCATTGCTTCTAAACCCTTTAGTTTCTCATCCAGGAGTTTCTCTATCTCACTTGTTTTTTTCCTTGATTTCCTCCTCTTTTCTGGACTTCTTTGTCTCTTATTTGTTGCACTTCTTTTTCTTATGTTTCCTCTTCTTTTTGGACTTATTATCCTCATCTTCCAAATCACTTTCAGAATCCTCACTTCTAGATTCTGTATTATTGTCCGTATCACTATTGAATCCATCTGTGTCGGAATTAGACTCACTGTGTGAGTCATCACCCTTGGATCGACTTTTGAACGATCCGCATCACAGTTTCGCTCTTTTAGTTGCATCTATCAAATCATTTAAGCTATTAGCACCTTGGATTTTCAATCCGCTTACTGCACTATGCATCTTGTCGTAATTTCTTGCAGAAATATTATGCCAATGTCTCGCTTGTGGGTCTTTCTGCCACATCCAACATGGCATTGAGGTTTTGAAATTTTTGTACGTAATCTTCCATCATCAGCTTCTTTCGATGGAGTTCTCGCAAAACTTTTTGCGGATGTCATTTGGTGTTTTCTTTTTATGGAACCTATGCAAGAAAGCTTTCTTTAGCTTCTCATAATCTGTGAACTGTGCTAGGCCATACGGGCTGAACCAACTCATAGCCTTGCCACTCAAGGTATTTGCGAATTGTTGTAGCTTTTTCGGGTCCCCAAACATCGTGTCGAAGCCGCTCACCTTCCACCATTGGGTCTCAAATTACGCTATGTGGCTATCTGGATCATCCTTCTTTTGATCCCTAAACTCCGTGAACTTGCACTTCAAACTTGCTACGTGCGGATTCATTGGGTTGGCCGATGGAATTGGTAGTGCTGACGATACTGGCACTTGCGGTATTACTAGAACTTGCAATACTTGTGGCATTGTTGGCACTACTGGCACTATTGGCACTGCTGGCACTATTGGCACTGCTGGCACCTGTGGCACTACTGGCATTGCTAGCGCTTATGGCACTGTTGGCACTACTAGCACTACTGGCACTTTCAACGCTGACTAGATTAATTTGTATTTTTGGATTTATATAGGCTTTTGTATTCCACGGAGCAACCGTGTTTTCTCGACTTACTGGGATTACTGGATCTATCGGATTTAGAAATGTTTGTGAATGGAATTGGCTTACCATATCTCTTTTCTTATTTGGATTGAATAAGTTTGCAATATTTGATGCTCTGAAAGTGAACTCTTGGACTGGGTTTAGTTTAGTATTGGGTCCTACTATGTCTTTAAGTACTACGCATGCTTGCTTTTATGCTAGCCTCTCCTTTCTGTTCGGCCCGATCTAGCACTTCTCGGAGGGTGATGGTTCCAGTACCTACTTGGGTTGACACTGGATTCGGATACCATGGACTATGGTGGGTACTACTAAATTGCTGATCGTCATTGAATTCTTCGGCTATGGGTTCCAATCCCTCTACTACTAGCATACGATTTTCCTCATCTTCAAATTTTGTGGCCGGATTCTTTTTGTCCAATCCCTCCAACCTCAAGTGGGTTGTACCATAATCGATGGTTGGTTTGCCATTCAGCCAATGTTACAGTTTCGATTACCAAAACCAGATCACGCTACAAACATTCATCCGATGAAGTCTTACCAACGCCATCCTGAGATGCTGTTTAGATGTTTACATCCAGCCCGGAGGGTTCTACTATTTTTGCTCTTGGTTCAATAGTACACGGGTCTGCATTTGGTTCTTGTAGACGTTATCGCGATCGCATACACGAAGCGATGGATCTCGTGATTGATCCATGGAATTTGATATGTAGACCGCCGCTCGTTTCTTTCCATTCCAGTCGTATTATCAAATTCCCTTCACGGATGCTTCTCCTTTATACCATATCAAGTCTTCATCAATCTTGTAGAACATTCCTTGCTTCGACAACTATGATCTTGGAGTTGGGAGGCTACACGAACATTAGGATCGCCAGTGTTTTAGGGTTCATTTGGAACCCACAAAAGTATTCCAGACTAACAAAAAGCTCAAAGTGCAACGCTACACCATATATGGAATGAAAAAGTGACATTACGAATAGCATAGGAAATACATCATGGAAATGTAATTCAAAAGCTCACAACACTATTTGGATTGGCAAAAGACAAAACAACAGAGACACAAGAAGTAATAATCATTTTGGAATGTAAAGTGCTTACAACAACATATCAAAATATTTCTCCACACTAATAATCTCAAAACATCACGTTCCAGCTCTCATATGTTTCCAAGCATGGGATTAAAGAGGTACACTTGACAGGTGGTGACCCTTCGTATCTGTAAGCACTTAACTATGCCTAAATACATCTAAACTACTATCCGGATATTATCTGCTTATCAGGACATAACACCTCGGCCGGTTATCTTCTACAAACCTTGCATGCCGGTTATCTTCTACAAACATTGCATGCCTAATTATTCACAGCTCAGAGCTCTTACCATGGTTGGTCACCATTAGTATAGCTTCTATCACCTTCAACGCGACCACATTATTTATAGTGCTAGCATATGACACCTTCAGTGTGTCTATTACACCTTCAGCATGTCTAAGTCACCTCCCATGTGACTCTATCGCCTTTTGTGTGATCTATCACCTTTAGTGTGATTTGTCATCTTCAATATGGCTACACCATTTTTAGAAGGGCTTACTTTTTCCAGCTTCAGGACGGACTCGCTTACACCATCTTTAGTATGGTGATGGATGCATGTTAGTCACATCTAGGATGGTGGAAGCTAGTGCTTGAGGTGGACTTCACATCCGTGAAGTTACGAGTCATTTCACTATTTCCCATCAGATCACCCTCCACCTAATATTAAGTTATCAACATGCTTTATGATACTGATGATGCTTCACACATCCACAAGGGTTTTCTAATACTTGATGGGTCTTTGGTACCCATGGTTTATTCCTGACACCTTCAGATTGGCTTTGGGGGTGACCCTTGGTGTGTTTAGCAATGGCGCTTAGCTTAATGAGGGTAGATCAAGATCACATAGTGTTTAACCGTGAGGCAGATGTGATCTTCATAACCATTAATATTTGAGTATTATGCACATTAGATAGAACACATCAAGGTCTAAAGGATGGATTCAGTTTGGATAAATTCTGAGTTGTTTAGGCCAAGTTATGAGCCTAGCAAACCTAGTATGTGCATTTGTTTTAGGCCTACTAATCTAACTAATTTTGTTCTTGGGTAGAGGGGTCATGGGGCAAAATTTTTAAGAGACTTAATTAATATATTAAAATAATTTCTAAAACTATTCTAACCTAGAATAA
Organism: Dipteris shenzhenensis; assembly: GCF_047967505.1. Taxonomy (NCBI): domain Eukaryota; kingdom Viridiplantae; phylum Streptophyta; class Polypodiopsida; order Gleicheniales; family Dipteridaceae; genus Dipteris; species Dipteris shenzhenensis. The sequence goes on from NC_141619.1 coordinate 18,955,575, forward strand.
CCAATCAAATACCACAATTAGAAAATACAATATTAGAAATACGTTTTTAGATTTTTCACAACCTTTTCAGCCTGCTTTTTGTGCTCTCTTAGCTTTTTATTGCTTTTTTCTTTCAGCCAAGGTCTATAAAAGCCTCAATTCTAAGCATATAGAAATTTCTCCCTCTTGCAAATTTGCACCCTCTCCGTGTTGCTCTTTTTGCAAATTCATCCTCCTAGCAATCCTCTTGTTGTCGAAGTTGATGAATTGCTAGAATCTCTGCTTCAGCCTATGTTTCTCCCTTTATGCCCAAGACGAGTCATGGGAGCCTGAGAGAGAGGTGGATGCTGGAATAACTATTCCTGATAACTTTTTCAAAGATTGGCAAGTATTGGGACTCTTTTCAACTAGTTGTCACCAAGGATTGCTAGTGGTTACTTTTTCTCTACAGCTATGTATTGAGTTCTCATATTTTTCATCCATTAGGAAGATCATTGTACATGTTTGGGACTACTTCATCATGTCCTAGGATTTATAGGTTACCCCAAATTTTGTTTGAGCATCTGCATTACTATTGTAATTGAGGTTGAGCATCATTGTAATAAATAAATACATCTAAGATTAGCCTAGGGAGGAGGTGCGGCTCATTCACAACCCATTGGGTGCCATACTCTTTTCTATAGTTTTCCCTTCTTTTCCGGTTCCTTTGTGTGAAATTTGAATGATATGTGTGTGGATGTTCATCTCAAAATAATGGCTACTTGAAGCTCTAAGTTTATTAAGTAATTTAACTAGAAAGTATGCTTCTGCATAAGCACAACTTTGACATCCAATCCCTCCTAGCAAACCATTGAGGATGAAGAGGCTTCAAGATTTGGCTTTTAATTGGGTGAAAAAGTGGTAGCATAGGCTTTGAAGAATGCATCAAATTCCACTTCAAAAAGATTTGAAGAGGGCGCAAACACTTGTGGCATATTTGACTCGAAGGCTGGACAAATCAAACCAAGTTTTCTTTGAAACGAGGGAAACAAGAGGTCGAAGGCCTTGCAAGTGTTAGGCCTTTTGTTAGAGTTGTCAAGCCTTGAGAGACTTTTCAAAATTGAAGTAAGTTTAGGATTTTTAGAGAATTTTAAAAATTGAAGTAAGTTTGAATTAAAGTGATGGAGAGGGTTAAAGGCCAAAAGAAATCACCCTTGATAGATAATGGGTCAAGTTCTCCACAAATTGCCTTGGGAGTGTTCTATGTTTCTATGCTGTAGTAAACCTTTGTAGCATTGTAGGGCTGCTAAAGGTTGTAGTAAACCTTTGTAGCATTGCAGGGCTACTACATGTTGAGTGTTCTATGTTTTCATGTTGTAGTAAACCTTTGTAGCATTATAGGGCTACTGCCGCCCTCCCCCCCCTCCTCCTTCGCTTCAGTCCCCCCCCCTTTCCTCTCGCTCTCCTCCACCCCTCCCTCCCTATTCTACTCCTTTGCCCTGGCTTTGCTGCCTCCCCCCGTATTACGTTTCATTAATGTACATAGATTCCAAAACATAAGCCTTCTCTCACACATGGGTGCAAGCACATAGATTATCCTCCCAGCTAATTCTCGGTGGTAGCAAGCTCTCTCTTGATCCAAAATCGTACGTGAAAGCTCCCGCATACAAATCCACCAAGCCCCAATTCCCTAGATGGATCTAGTATGCCACATGTCTCCATTCTAGGGTACCTCTTAAATGCACCTTTTCTAGCCGTCTCTTGGGATATCAATTAATTCACTTGCCCCTAGGCACATTACACATTTAATGCATTTAAGACCCACAGTCTTAGATCCATCTAGTCAGTGCCTTGTCACCCTCATCAAGGACCTTGACATTAATCCTTTTTTACCATTTACATGAAGCCCAAATAAATATAATACAAACATTGATCCTTTAAAGGAAAATGTCTACTAAGGTCATGTTACCTCAACTTGAGCGTAGCATTCCTTCCCTCTTCAGGCATCAGTGTCCTCAATGATAATCTCTCTTCTCTGCCCTCTTCCCATCCTTCCATCCCCTCGGAAATCCTTGCCTCTATCCAATCATCCTTATCTAAGCCATTCTTGTCGAGTATAGACTCCCATGCTAATCTAGCTGATACCTTAGCCCTAGCTCACGCTACATTGTGAGCATTGTGATCCCGATGATGAGGATCGACCACGTGTCCTTCAAGAAGTCCACCCCTGGGTCTGCGACCCCTCGGGAGCGATGGCATGGGCACCAAATGATGATCCTTCTTCATGTGCATATTGAAGGGCCGCCTACCACAAATCTCTTTGCCTATGAGGTGACACCCACTCATAATGCAAGTGTACCAATTTTTTGGATGTTGCATCATCATTATGCACTCATAATGCAAGTGTACTAATTTCGGAGTGAATGCTATCTATAAAAACATTTTCGTTATGGATCGATGTTATCCTTCTCTCTTATGTCGTTCCATGTTCTAAACCAAATCCTAATGTTTAACATGTTTATGCATTATCGATATTTTAAAACAAAAAGGGTTTCTTTTCAATTAGCATTCATTTCAATATAACATCAGATCTTCATTTATCATTTTGAAAGCAATCATCAAGATGGGTATGAGTTCGAGTGCAATAGTAAAAACACTAACTTCCTTGATTGAGGATGTTCATTTATAGTATGATTGTGATAATACGTTCTTGCATGTATCATCTATTATATGTTTGTTATGAATCATGTTTGGCCCTTCTTGATCTTATCTTTTCCTTCAGAGTCATGGAACTCCCAAATCCCCGCCTTTCTTCTCTCAATCCGTCCCCTGTAGCTCATTTTCCCACAATTGTAAGCATGGATGCCCTTCAGCTTCATGTGGAGGAAAAGATCGCACATGACTCTGAGTGGATGAAGGCCAACAGTCAGGTGCACGTGTGCCGTTGGGATGGAGTCACAAGATGCTTGGAGAAGCGTACTAAAATTTGCACAGGTTTACTTGAAGGACTTGAAGAAGCACTGGCATGTTAGGGACATGCCTGATCTCTGCAAGGAATATCATGTTAAAGATATAATGGGATGTGTGCACGTCTTCTTCAGCGGTGGATACATCAATGAACAAGAGTATGACTACATACAGTAGGAGGTTGCAAGTGACCCTCCCACCAACGACGATGAGAGCCGGAGTACAAGTGACAGCAATGCAGAGCAATAGATAGTTTTTTATAGCAAAGTGCACTACCTCATTGGAACTGAATTTATTGTGATGGATATGTTGTGTGGAAACTAATACAGCATATGGTTTCCTTTAACACTAATGTGAAACATGTTCAAAATTATTGCCAAGTGGTGGTTATATGTCTTTCTTCTAGAAAGTTGGAATCATGAAATGGTTGCAACGTGCTTTTCAAATGCACAAAATCAAAGTTATGTGAAATGGTGGTTTTAATGTCAACACAACGTAAGTTTGAAGTTCGTGCGCTCATCGAGGCTTGATCATTTTTGAGTTTGACATGTACGTTAGATGTTTGTACATCTCATGGGAATAGAAGCATGGTTTTTTAAACATCTACACGACAATTTTTTGAAGTTGAAATGCCTTTCAATGCAAATAAAATTTTTTTAATACACACACGTGCCACAACCTTAAAGTTTAGATTCTTCTCCATAAACAATCGTTTGAGAGTGGTGGCTAGGTTGGTACGTTGTGCGCTCCAATGCCTTTGTGGTTTTCTTCCTCGAACATTATTATGGTTGTGATTCCCTGGCATGGGCAACCTTTATTTAAGTGAGCCACTAGGTACGCCCACCTTTATTTTGGTTGCAATTTTGAAGTGTGGGAAAGCTTTATGCTAGCAAACCTCCACATATAATACAGAGGAAGCGAGACATAGAGAGAGAGAGAGAGAGAGAGAGAGAGAGAGAGAGAGAGAGAGAGAGAGAGAGAGAGAGAGAGAGAGTATGTGTGCATTGTCTTTATGATGACACTTCTCACATGATGAAGTCACGTCTCATATGATGACACTTCTCATATGATGTCTGCGTTGTTTTTGTGATGAGAGCTCAGGGACTTGGATGCTATGTGCAGAAAATCTCTCCTTGTTTGGAATATGACATCCCCAACAACAATTCTTGCATCAGGGGTTCATCCGCACAAAGGCAAGCGGTGTATTGGAGATGCTTTCAAAACCAATAGAGATCGTCTTAGAACATAACAATTGACCTCCACGAGAGCCCTCCCTCAACACTGTTGTTGGCCATGGCCGACTTTTTGTGCAAAACTCTCCGGATGGTCCTTTTGACTGTGATAGCCTTCAGTGGTTACCTTTGTTGGATCCACGTGCACAAGGCATGTCAAGATGGGGGCATGTTCGATATGTGAGGGTTGAAGACTTCATCATGGGAGAAAGTAGTTGGAGCGCCTTCCCCACGGCATTCAAGATAGTGTCTCATCACAAGAGGGCCCTTGGTAGCATGACAAAGCCCAATGAACAGAGTTGGACAAAAGAAACCATGTAATGATTTCCAAAACCCCAGTCCTTTAGTGCATCATGTATCTATTGTGTGTATTTACCTTTATGTGAACCTCAAGATTGTCTTGTAGGTATTGGTGTAGCTTTGGTCCCAATGACCTTCGAGAATGTTTATGGCTTCTGTGAACCCTCCTAAGACAAGCAAGGGTAGTAGGCCATGGAAGCAAAAAGGCACCCACTATCATGGCTGCACTTGCCATTTTTCTATTTGCAAGCTCTATCTATTTCAAGATGTGGCATCAATCACATACTTTCAAATGGAGCATGTGGACAAAACTGGACACATAGCCCATGGGTCGGGTTATGACCGTGTATCAAGGATTGATGTGTCATTTGCTCCATCGCTTTCATAGCGAATGAAGTCATGGGTTCTCACGATGCTAGTGAGGGGTTTCACTCCACAACAAGTGTGGGATCAACACATCAAAGACTTCCAGAAGAGTCTGGAAGGGAACCCAAGTGCGTTGGTCCAACGTGATGATTTCTTGATGATTCGAGACATACTCAACATTGCAAAGAAGCTAGACTCGAGTACTTTCCAGCACTACGATGACGATGCCATTAGTGTGAGGATTTGGGCTGCAACTAACCGAGATCACGTGTTCATCTATACTAAGGAGGATATTCCAAAAGAAAGGCCGTTCATCTTGGGCATCCAGACAGCTTGGCAATTGGATATGTTGAATGCATATGGCAATGGTGGCCTAATCACAATGGACGCAACGTTTAGTACTAATTGATACAAGGTATCCATGTACAATTTGACATGTGTTTCTTCTCGAATGATTACTCTAAAAGCAGATCTATGTCTCATCCAAGATCCATCCTCGACTGTAGTTCCATCTGTACACCATGATGGTATTCGATAAGCATTGGAACGGGGTTCCCATTGCATGGGTGATCACATCCTCGGTTATGAAGGTAGATATTCAAACTTGGATGACGGTAGTCCATGACCGCGTCCTTGATCACAACAAGTCATGGGAGCCCAATGCCTTCATCGTTGATGATGCCCTTGCTGAGGTGGATGTTGTGTGATACATATACTTGCTTGTGCATGATAGTCCTTGCGCGCGGTTCATACTGTCCTAACACCCGTTTCAATGTAGGCTTGTCTTTGGTGTGGACATATACCTTTGCCTATGGCATGTGAGGCGTTCATGGCTTAAGAACTTGGTTAGGAAGGTGCATGATTGGCCCACTCGAGCATCCATGTTCAAGAGCCTTGGAGCCATAATGAACATGCGTGGTTTGCCTGGGCAACCAACAAAGACCCAAGAGGACCACGTGAAGGATTTGGTGTCTAGTTTGATGCTAGACTTCGTGCATCAGGTAGATTTTATATCCTACTTTAGGAAGACCTAGTTGCCACACTTAGATTAGCTCAATTTTTTCTTGGGTGCATAACTCTAGGTTTACATGGATGTCCTTGAATCTAGGCCCTGACTGTTTCTGTCTTTGTGATGTAGACATGTGGGTTCGAGCAACTAGGCGCTTGCCCCATGCTAACCAAGACACGAACGATGCAATAGAGTCATATCATAGTACGTTAAAGTCAAGGTTTCTTGTGGGGCAGAAGAGCTCTATTGGTCGACGTATGGAGTGGCTGTTGTTAGACAAGCTTCTCTACAAGTGTTTGCCCTATTATTGGTATGTTGACATGGTTAAGAACAAGGGCTTTTAAAGGATTTGTAACATTGAGGGCATCATTGAGAATGCGGTCCATTGAACAAAGGAAATCCCAGACAAGTACGTCACATTCCTCAAAGGAGAGCACCTCACAGTTACTGTTCAAAGCATATCAAGAGCCAGGGAAAGATATATCGTGTACAATGCCGATTGCGAGTGGGCTTGCTATGATTGTGATTGGGCTTGCAAAGGAAATTTTTGCAAGCACCAGGCTAAGGTTTTGATCCTATATGGCTTTCCCCTAAAGACCGTGGTAGTTGGGGCCCTATGCATGCATGGTGGGAATTTCATGGAATTCAGAAACCAAGGTTTGTGAACTATTGCTAGTTTGTGGCTTACAAAGACAAGTCATTAATAATTTTAGAGACAGTAAGGGTTCTAACCTGACAGTGGACACAAATCATCCAGAGGTTTTAGGAGAACAATCATTTGTGGGAATGTATGAGGATGCCTCTCATGTAGTGCAAGAGGTTGGCAGCATTTCAGATGCCACTAATCTTGGCACAATTGCGACGGTGGAGAGACTTTGTCATAACCTTAGGGATTGCATGACTGTGCTAGAAAACATAGCAGGTACAAATGCATGTATCCATCATGTCTTTGACTTGTATGGCAAAGGTTTAGGGTTGTGGGTGGGCTAACTGAGGGTTATTGCTGGCCACGCCGTAGGAGAGAATGAGTTCCTTCTGTCTCAAGGTATAGCTATGATGACGCGAGCTGGGATAGACCTTCAGGTTTTGAAGGCAAGGATGGACGACCAAACCCTTCAGCCTGTCACTACATGCCAAGCTATCGATGATGGTTTCGGGAACTCAATCCAGAGGGCAAGGCCTTTTATAGAGAAACAGAGGCATCAGTCTAAGACCTCAACTCCCACTAGGGCAACCACATCTTATCCATCTCTTGTGGCTATTGGAAAGGCGGGATGCGAACAGAAGAGTATGCAGGAGTACCTGAAGGATAAGTCAATGGGTGACCACTGCACTAATAGTTGACCAGGATTGTTTGAGCATACTGCATGGTGTTTAAACATAAATCATTGTTTCAGAGACATGCTTAAGTGTATATGTCGTTGCTCTATATGCTTATCTCATTGCTTTTATGTTAACACTTATGATGCTATATATTTATATATTATAAGTTTAAAGGTTTACACTTATATGTTTATAGGTTTACGCTTATATGTGGAAATGTTATATACTATATGTTTCAATGTTCATATGGTATATGGTATATGTTATATGTTTTACGCTTATATGTTTAAATGCTTATATGTTTAAAGGTTTATATACTTTATGTTTATATATGTTTATATGTTTAAATGCTTATATGTTTCAAGGTTTATATACTCTATGTTTATATGCTTATAAGTTTATATGTTCACATGCCATATGTTTATACGCATAGGTTTATATGTTTATATGCTTATATGCCACAAGTTTACATGCCATATGTTCACGCTTATATGTTTATAGGTTTACACTTATATGTGGAAATGTTATATGTTATATGTTTAGGTGTTTATATGTTATATGTTTATATGCCATATGTTTATGTTTATGTGTTTATATGTTCATCTTCCATAAGTTTATATACTATATGTTTAAATGTTCATATGGTATATGATATATGTTATGTGTTTTACGCTTATATGTTTAAAGGTTTATATACTCTATGTTTATATACGTTTATATGTTCACATGCCATATGTTTACGCTTATATGTTTACATGCCATACGTTATATGTTTAAAGGTTTATATGTTATATGCTTATATGTTTATATGTCTACATGGCATATGTCTATGTGCTTATAAGTTTATATGCTTACATGCCATATGTTTATGCTTATATGTTTAAATGCTTACATGTTTAAATGGTTATATGTTTAAAAGTGATTTCAACATATCAAGTCGTGCATATGAGAATAACATATAAGGACATAAGAGCATAAGGACATAAACATCCCTATCAACATCCCATGTTTAAGGACACAAGAACATAAGGACATAAGAGCATGCATGCACATCCAATGCTTTAGAACATGGACATAGGACCCCATGCATATGAACATAGAATTTAAGAACATAAGAGCATAAAAACATTAATCGTATCGTATGTTCATTTAAACATATGAACACCCGAGCATATAATCATTTTAACATAAGAACATAAGGATTTAAATCACGTGAGTGCTTGTCATTTCAACATATGAACCCACGCAGTTGAAAATAACTTATAAGGACATAAGAGCATAAGAAATAAAATTCATATCGTATGATCATTTAAACATATGAAATCCCAAGCATATGAACATTTTAACGTAAGAACATAAAGATTTATATCACTTACGCGCTTGTGATTTCAACATATGAAGCCGCACATATGAAAATAACATATAAGGACATAAGAGCATAAGGACATAAATCGTATTGTATGATCATGTATACTTGAGCATATGATCATTTGAACATAAGAACATAAAGATTTAAATCATTTATGTCCTTGTCATTTAAACATATGATCTCTTTGATATTGTTGGAAAAATGTATGTACAAACTTGATGTCAACTCAAACATATTAGCCTCAGAATTATAGAACATGCTCTCAAAATTGAGACTTTGCTCCAAAAATGATAGAGACGTAGAAAACCATTGGAATTTTCTCTATTTGTAGTTCCATCTTCACTAGCCGAATATATAGTTTATCAACATCAAACCTCGACTCTTCGAGGGGCCATGCCTCTCAACTCTTCATGCATGCATTCATATAGAAAAAATCAATTAAATACAAAAAACTATTCTAACCAAACAGAAATAGTTCAATGTCAATTGAAAAGTTCAGTTTACAGAATAGCTCATTGCCTAAAGCTAGCATCTACATTGGAACTATGGTCTCGCATGCATGACCGTAAACAAAATGCGATCCCATCCTCATGAGGGGCAGTAGTAGCCACGGTCCTTGTCTACAAGTCCTTGGTAGCTAAATCACCCAACACATGTAGCCCGAGGTGTCCGTCATCACTGGTCTCCTCATGTCATTCCAATACATCATCCAATGCCTCCACTACCCCTCATCCCCATCTTCTACATCATCTGATGGCTCCTCGCATCCCAAAACACACTTGTATGCCTCCTCCTCGCCCTTCTCTATTCCCTTACTCATTTTTTTCGCTGCCTCCTGTGTATTGCCCTCTTGATCCTCATCCTCCTTAGTCTGCTCCTCTCCCTCATTCTCCTCCTCTATCCCCTCCTCCCCATCATGCTCTTGCTCCTCTGTTGGCTCCTCCATTGCATCTTCCTTGTTCGACTCCAATGGAATCCTTCAAGGAGAGGACGAGACACTATCTCAGCAGGTCTACCACACTCAGATCATGGGGGCCATCGCTACAAACTACATTGCAATAGACTAAGCAATTAACAATGTGCACAACGATTTTGAAAACATATCCCAATGAGCATAACAAGATACATAAAGAAATTGAACCATCGAGAAAATGATACCTCGAGCATGTCCGAACACCTCTCGCAATACATGCCTCATGCTATTAGCCATCTTTGAGGCCGCCTTATCAACATCCCCTGTGGAGGAGCCCTATGAGTGCAACAAAGACTAATCAGAAGCAAATCCCTAGGTTCATGCAAGTGTTGAAGGAAGGCTTTTCCATGGCTCACCTGTGGCAGGTTCTACATATGTTTCTTCTCCTTTGCATAATGTGGATTTGGTGATGTTAAATCCACATGCATAGATGTTTTGCCCTTGTTCGACAGTGGTGTTTCTAGATCAATATGGATACTTCTCCACACTGAACACGTGCAAGATTTGAACATGAGGGTAATTACAGTTGAAGCATTCAAACGACAAAAAAGGAAAATGTATTGAAACAACGTACCAAAGCCAGCATGAGAGAAAGTACTCTCCACCCTTGCTGCCTCCTCGTTTACAGGCGGTGGAGGATCATGCAGTGGGGGCATTGGTGTTGGTGGGGCATGTGGGGCGAAAGGGTCTCATCTAGCTTGGGTAGCACGAAGGAAGGGTGCCAGGGGCAGGTTGTGTTCCCGCGCACGATGACCATTGAACCTAATCTTGCAAGTAAAAGTCTTGGGAATATTCGAGGATTTGCGACAATCCAACCTCTTGCAAATCCACAGTGTGCCCCCTTCGAGGAGCTTGCGCTCCTCAAATTAAAAATGATAATTGCCAAAAAAACTTTAATGGTACAAGCCATATGAAACCATGACAACATTTTAAATCAAAGAGATGTTAAAGTTCAATATAATTTAATTTTTACTAATGGGTTGAGTAGCATGGTAAAAGGAAATAACATGTGCCAAATGTGTTTAATGAATTTTCCAAAACAAACCATTCAAAAATTTTATAACGAATGATATTTGAAATGAAGCCATAAGGCCTACGAAGCAATGAGCTCAAAATTTTGCAATGACACACAAAAACGTTGCGACGAGTACATGGTACTTATGTCATCTGAGTGCCTGTGAACAGTGTGGCACTCTGTTGCCTCTGCTGCCATGGTGCAAGGAATTAAGAGAGGATGGAGCCTAGTCCACAAGCAATGTTTGTGAGGGTCCTCTCTCTCTCTCTCTCTCTCTCTCTCTCTCTCTCTCTCTCTCTCTCTCTCTCTCTCTCTCTCTCAAGTTCATAGCTGGATTCTGTTCTTTAGCTGGGTTGTCCCTATATGTTAATGTGACCTTACATGAGCGAGAAGGAGATAAAGTTTTATGAAGGTCTGAGTTGCTTTTATACGCTTCACAGTTAATCATATCACGCAAAATGAACCGTTATAGTGAAGCAAACGTGAATGTGGATTCCCAGACTGCTAATGGTCAACTTATTATCATATTATCATATTGTCTAACAAAAGACATGTATAGGGCCTTTGATACTTTATTTTGAAGTGATTTAACAAGAAAAATGTTGGTATCTCAATTCAAAGTCTAATTGTTGATGAAAAGGATGTTAATGTGTTACATGTGACTCCTAAGATGAACAAATAAGTTTGTCTGTGAAGTAATGATAACTGCGTATATTTTCAGGATTGTTTTGTTTTGTATAAATATGCATGAATGTAAGAGCTCTACACTTAGAATATTCGACAATAGCCAACTTTCCTAGACTAGCAACAAGGCAAGAAGACATGATCGGCATAGTGGCAACTCCAATGCTAGCAAACTTGATCTCCCACAGCCTCCACTTAGCCAGTGCATGGTAGCTCTCCAATGATATCTACACAATCAGCACAATGAGCAACACCTCACAATGCCTCCCATGAAGACCAACCAGCCTCCAATGGCATACAAATGGCTTCAACGACTCCTCAGATTATGCAACCCAATGCCACAACTCCAACACACAGCTATGCTCCCAAGACGGATCCGACGACAACGCTCTACTACAGATGACCACAAAGGAAATACAAAAATTTGAGGCCTTTACTCGGAGAGAGACCTGTATGGGCTTCTCAATAAAAGATCTAGTTTACATCCTCTCTAATGAGTGTCCTTTTCATTACAGGAAATTGTAGAAGCCAAGAGGAATCACTAATCGACCGCTTCTAGTCGAGGAGGACAATGGAAGGGGATTGAGACGATTATTGAGAGAATAAATGTTGCTCTATGAACCCACACCTCACCAACGATCTTTACCAATCATTTAAAGGGAGGCAGGACAAAGATCTCAACGATCCGTCATAGCATGAAAACTCGTAACGTTTGGGGTTCCATGTTACAGTAACAAAAGCTATAATGTGCTAGCTTTATCGACTACACCAGACCGGGGAACACCTATGCTTAATTACAGCATGCCGTCAGTAGGATAGATCTTTCCCCAATCTCTTATTTGCATAAGATGTCGCTCCATATTGCATCATCTAGGACTTATCGCATAGTGGTGGATACTAACTATAGTAAAAGAGCTATCCAACGCTTAGATTTGTGGTTCTTGACTAAGAGGTGCTAGTCAAGTGTAGTTCGCAGAAGTCATCCAACAAGCGGTTCACTGGTAGCTTGTCGCAATATGCGTATCTCTAGGTTGCAAACAACAAAGAATACATGTAGAAAGAGTACTCAAGCAAAAAGAGTTGCTAGCTTTTGAAAGCCCCCTATCGCTACGCAACCAGGGCTTATCGTTCGTAAGGGGAGCAGCTGACATTCCTGTCCTCTCTATCAGAGGGCCTCCTAGCAAGAAGAATGATAGAATTGGAAGAGCAAAGACATTGGACAGCTCTTAGCCAGACATAGCGGTTGTGTTGAGGAGTATTTGCAGTAGTGAAGGGCGGGTCACTAAGAAAAAGTGTGGGAGAGATGTAGTTGATGCCCAAGTGGCTACTCGGTCGCTAAATTGCAAGGGAGTTAAAAGGGAAAGCTCCAATAGTGGAAGTGCCCGAGTAGATTCAGCAGTCCATTATTGATCAAGGGGAATCCTCAAAATGCAATAGAATTGGGTGCTTCATTTTAGAACCTAGCACAGATCTAGCCCAAGCATGGTAAATGTTCAAGAGCAGGTAAGTCAGTCTGACATTCATCAAGTTAATGTGTGTGTGTGCATGTGCGTGCGTGTGTGTTCAAGAGTAGGCAAGTCAATCTGACATTCAGCGAGTTAATGTGTGTGTGTGTGTTTCTCTGTGTGTGTGTGTGTGTGTGCACGTGCGTGTGCATGCGTGTGTGTGTGCGTGCATGCGTGTGTGTGTGTGTGTGTGTGTGTGTGTGTGTGTGTGTGTGTGTGTGTGTGTGTGTGTGTGTGTGTGTGTGTGTGTGTGTGTGTGTGTGTGTGTGTGTGTGTGTGTGTGTGTGTGAGAGAGAGAGAGAGAGAGAGAGAGAGAGAGTTGTATTAACTTCCGTGGGAGTCCAAAAGTTAACTCATATAGGCTGAAGAAAAGGGCTCACTAAGGCCCTTATTATTGCTGAAAGCTAAAGTGCTAAGCTAGTGAACAAAATAGTAGAGTAGCAAAATATCATAAACATTGTTTGAAGCCCATCATTGCTTACCTTATTGCATTGTGATCTTTGACTCCTTCCTCTTTTGTATACAGAGTCATGCCATTTGGATTATACAATGGCCCAACCACTTTAAATCAAAGGGTCATGTACACCACCTTCAAAGCATTCCTTAAGAAATTTCTATGTGTCTTCCTCAAAGACTTGTGCATGTGTTCAGGTAGAAAGGATCACTTGAAGTGTCTTGAAGATGTATTGAAAAAATGTAGAGAGTATGACATCTCCTTGAACCCTCCATAATGCCAATTTGTGGTTACACATGAAGTAGTCTTGGAACACATAGTCTCTAGACATGGGATTGCTACCAACATGGATAAATATAGATCCTCATGGAGCTGTCACCTCTACAAATAAGAGTATCCAAGTATTCATGGGTCATGAAAGATACTATAGAAGATTCATCCTCAAGTATGCCATGATTGCAAGACCTCTATACAAGCTATTGGTAAAATTGTTTGGACAAAAGAATATGAGCATGCATTTGAGAACCTCAAGTGGAGATTGATCACATTCCTTGTACCAATGGCTCCAAATTGGGACATTGAAGCACATGTGCATACCAATGTTTACCTATAAAGTAGGGGGTCTCTTGTGTCAACCTGGTAAATACAATAAATACTACCCAATATCCTTTGCAAGTAGGCAATTGAATGATGCAGAGGTGAATTACACCACTATAACATTAGGAAAAAAGGGAGCTCATTTTGGGGCCCTAAGAGAAATTCACAATTTCTTGATTTTTCTTTCCTCTAAAACACTAAAATATAACTCAATTGATGCATGGTGCATAATTCAGTACTTCTGACATCACCAACGCGTCTGGAGTAGGCCAAAACCCCTGGAACGACTTTTGGAAACGGGCACCCGGAGGCTCGAAAAAGGCCAAAAAAGCCCTGCAAAAGCAATGTACTAAAGAAAGCAATTTGACAGGTTGGCTGTATCAAATATAATAAAGTAGCTCAAGTATCCTCATTGAATGCAAACTTGGAAATATTTCTTTTTTCTTCCTTTTTTGTATTTTTCCAATGCTATGTTGGCCCTGCTCTGATTGGTGGACAGCTATTTTCCTCCTAGGCTAAAAGACCCCAAAATGAGTTTCCTTTTTTTCCTAATGAAAGGGAAACCCTAGCGATGGTCTACAGTGTGAAAAAATTACGACATTATCCATTGGCCATTGAATTGTATTTTACACTGATCTTGTTAATCAACCATGTACCACTAGTCGAATAACTAGGTGGCATCTACTCCTACAAGAATTTATACTTCAAAGTATTGGTGGGAAAAGGAGCTCAATATAACATCGCAGATCATATGTCACACTTGATGACGAGAGAAGAGCTAGATGGAGTAGAAGATGACTTGATACATGTAACACTATTTCAAACTAATTCCATCCTTGATTGGTGTACATATATAATTGGGTATTTAATGACAGGAAGACCACCTCTTCAATTGAAACCAGTGGATGCTAGAAAGTGGATGCTAGAAAGTTGATCTTAAAAGTTGCCCCCTATCGATTGATAGTAGGTCAACTATACAAGATGGATAGAGATCAAATACGAAGAAGATGTATTATGCCCCATGAAATCATGCCAATCGTTAGGGAAGCCCATGAAGGCATAGTAGGACTAGAAAAGAAAAATCCTCTTGGGAGGATATTGGTGGCCAACTCTTTGGGTAGATGCCTATGACTATATGAAGAGTTGTGATGTATGCCAACAAATAATTTAACCTCAATACAAAGACTTCAAACTCTTGAGTATAGTTGTTGCATAGAAACCATTTTAAAAACAAGGGGTGTTATCCATAGAAAAGCACAGCCCACTATCCCTAAGGTAATGGACAAGTAGAGTCCACCAACAAAATACTCTATGTTCTCCTCACCAAGATAGTGGAACCAAAGCAATTTGGCTAGGCAAAAAATCTAAATGAAGCCTTATGGGCATATCAAACCACACTCAAAGTCAGTACTAAATTTACACCTCCAATTGGTGTACGGATCAAAGGCAATGGTTCGACTAGAATCCATCATGCCAAGCCTACGCATAGTGGTGTAAGAACACATGGGAGATCATGAGTCCCTCTAAGAAATACTTTATCAATGGGAGAAGCATACACAGATGAGGCTATTAGCTTTCCATATCATGCTAACATAAAAATGAAGAAGAAAGGCATGGTTTGAGAAAAACCTCGAAGATAAAGACATCAAAGAAGGTGATCTAGTTCTACTCTATAATGCCAAATTCCACAAATGCAAGCTCAAATATATAGGTCAAGGGACTTAAAGAGTAAATAAAATGAATCCATTTGGATCTTGCCATTAGAGACACTTAATGAAGTCCATTTCACTTTGACAATCAATAAAATCAGACTAAAGCACTACTACATCGACACACAAGCCTTCCCTGACAAAAATGAAGATTTGGGGATCCTAGATCTTCCCTAGTTATCATTAGATTGTATCATGAGCACTCACTTGCATATGAACATAGACACTATAGGTAGCATTATCATACCTTGGGTCCAGAGTTGATGACTGGATCTTGGTTGACCTATGAACTTCCTAGCAAATTAGGCATGCAGGAGGAATTCCTCTCTCACTAGTCATGCATACAGCACTCACACGTTTTGTGCACCACAAATAAATTGCATAAGTAAAAGCCCCAAGGGAAACTTAAGTCAATCCATATTGACAGAACCCTCATCACAAAAAAGAGTAAAATCCATAAGCAACTCACAAAAGAAACATGCACTATTGGCACAAGCCACTGTAAAACACGGCGTTAATCAATGTATGCAAATGCTAGCTGAAGACAACTAGACGAGATGGGAAAAAGACCTACATCACCTATGTCAAAGAGACAAGCATATCATCACAATGACTACATAATGAAGCATACCTAAGGATGGGTAATCAAATTGGTATAGGGGAGTCATTAACCCTATGGTAGAAAGGGACAAAAGCATAGTTTAGAGCAATGAACATGTCATCACACTGTGTGTGTGGAGTAGCAACAAAGTTTCGCTTGTAATATTCTGAGCTTGAAATATGGTTTGATGAATCTTAGAATCTTAAAGGATGATGATATCCAAAATCCTCTCTAGAGAATATTTGATCATACCCACAAAATCATAATCTAAAGAGAGAAATACTAAAACTAGAGAGACAAATACTAAAGACCTACACTTTTTTAGGTCCCCTACAAAAAGTGTATAGACTCCAAGACGTCTCCTACACAAGAGGTCCCACCAGGCTTGAGGTTCCCTAAAAAATGTGTAGAGACTCCTACCAAAGAGGTCTTCTACAAAATAGGTCCCACCCTTGAGGTTCCCTACAAAGAGTGTATAGACTCCTACCCAAGAGGTCTCCTACAAAAGAGGTCCCACCTTTGATGTCCCCTATAAAAAGTATAGGGACTCCTACCCAAGAGGTCTCCTATAAAAGAGGTCCCCCCCCTTAAAGTTCCTACAAAAAGTGTAGGGACTCCTACCCAAGATGTCTCTTACAAAAGAGGTCCCACTAAGAAGTTAGGCTACAAAGTGTGTAGAGATCCCAAGAGGTCTCCTTTAAATTTGTAGAGATCCCAAGAGGTCTCCTACAAATTGTGTAGAGATCGACATGTATAAATCTCTCTTGATGAAAGGACGCTCCCACTCTTTGGGACTCAAAGTTTAGGTCACTTTCGTGTTCATGTGCTTGAATTCCCTTGCATCTATGCTCCCTTACACTATCAATGTGTTCTGACATGCTCTCACCCTTGCAACCCAACTCCTCCTTCCTCCTCAACCCTTTGCACTCCTTCTCAACCCTTAATCGTGTGAATCCATGAAGGAGACTAGCTCTCCACTCCTCAACCTTGAACACCTCATAAACACCTGTGATTAATTCTCAACTCTGAACTCTTTTTAAATCCTAGAACTCCTAGCTAGCTTTCTCAACCCTATCCCCCTTCTAACCTTTACAAACCTTTCTTAAAACCTTGAACTCTGATGGAGGTGAGAACCTCCACCAATCCTTGTTTTTCAGCAAAGCGTTGTAGGACTGCTTTCCACATAAGCCTACACCTCTCACCGGAATATGACTTGAGGACATATGCTAAATTTGTGAACACTATTAACTAGAAAAGAAATAAAGGCATGAGGCTAGAGGCTAGGCGTGGCGATGCTCGAGGGCCATGGGGGAAATGGAATGTGAGGGGAGAAGCATTAACATGGGTGGGAAAAAGGGATTAAGAGAGGTGGGAATGAAGAGGGAGACTATGGCAAAATGGGGAAGGGAGAGGGGGAAGAGGAGCATATACGTGATGGGACTTTTTTTAGGTAATGATTGTCCACTTCTCTTTTGCCTTAGATATAGTTGAAGGTCTCATGGCCTCTTTCATGCTTTTTTCTATAATTCACAACTAGACAGTTGTAAAAGAAAGATTTGTTATACGAGCTCAAGAAATGTGAATCCCCTACTCTTGGAAAAATATACAATCCACATTAACTAGTTAAAGCAAGGCTTTAGAGATGGATGAAAAGAGTACTACATTACTACTTTCCAATTTCTTTCCTAGCTTTAATTCTACTAACAAAATAGCCTAAACTTTTGTAAGATAGTTTCTCATGGAAAGGGTTATGAAAGGAATATGTCATCTTTCCTTGAGTCTCTCTCTCTCTCTCTCTCTCTCTCTCTCTCTCTCAAAGCATTAGCTACTACACTCAAGGATTGCTTATGCACATTTCATACTTCATAGGCATCATTGGACTTCTCAGAAGTCATGTGAAACCAAACATTGTGTATATGCCTTGGTCATAGGGTAAGGGGGTGCATGGGAGTACGTGGAAGGGACAAGGGTGTAAGTCCAAGTAGGGGACACTCGGAGGAGTGGAGGCTAGAGAGAGAAGGCAAGAGGAAGGGGAGGTAGAAGAGAGAGGAGAACAACCATGGTAGGGAATAGAGGAGGATTAATTTTTGGTCTTGATACCATTTAACTTGGACTAATTTTTCACTTCAAAGAGGGAGCGGGAGTACTAGTTCATAGAATTTAACTAAAATATTCCTTTCTTTTTTTTGAGAAAAAAGAAATTTCCTCATGTGAGTATGGGGACATAGATACATGATGAGGAAATTGATCACATAAAGTATGCAAATTCATGACACAAACATATGGCTGGTATAAGAATCAGTGGGTGAAAGCATGCTACGGTGTATCTACTATTGGCAAGAATGTGGTAGTACTAAGTAGTGTGCGATATGGAGAGATTTCTCGAATCGATGTGCAGTAATATATTTATTGATTACAGATTCTCATGCACAAGATGTTCTCAGTATGCATTCTCATGCTCATACACACATTTTCATGCACTGCGTCTCCTCTCAGGTGTTTCACTTTCGAACCTGCACTCTATCACTTTCACTTTCAAACTTCTGAACTTCTAATTTCTAGCTTCCACTTTCAAACTTCTGAACTTCTGATTTTCACCTCGAATTTTTTGGCAGGACATTGATGCGGGTCGCTCTCTCGTGAGTACTCTCTCTCTCTCTCTCTCTTTATATATATATATATATATGTATTCGTTCTTCTCTTTTTCCCCATTCTCTATTCGTTCTTTGCTTTTCCTCCATTCTCTAAATGCTTTCCCCCCATAATTCAATATTCGGACCTGCATGCGATTGGGATAGGTTGAAAGATATTTTTATTGGCCTTCGATAAAAAAAGATGTTTTTCAGTATGTTTCATCCTGCCCTATTTGTCAAAAGGCCAAGTATGATTATCAGAAGCTACAAGGATTACTTCAACCCTTGTTAATTCCTAAAGCACTATGGGAACTCTCTCTCTCTCTCTCTCTCTCTCTCTCTTTGTTATTTTACTCCATTTCATCTTAGTGTGAGTCCTAGTACTAAAATGTTACTCTCTTTACAGTAGCTGAATGTTACTCTCTTTGCAGTAGCTGAAGATCGCCATGTCTCCAAGGAAGCCCAAAGGCATCACATCTCCCGCCTCCAAGAAGCCCGATGTCCTTTCTCGAAGAAGAAACACTCCATCCCAAAGACTAAGGACAGCAAACCAATAGCGATTCCGACTGGAGTCAATCTTGGATGGAGATTTTTCCTAAGAGTGAAGCCAGACTCATATGTGGAGTTGGACACCTGGGTCCGAGAAATATGGGGAAACAACAACAAAGAGAGCTGGCGTGGATTTCATATAGGTCGGTTGAAGAAGTTGTTGCTGAAAGATTTTATAAAGATTTACTATAAAATTTACAATTCAAAAACAGTCACGAACAATGAAGTTGGTATAGTGTTGGTGCGGGCATTCGCTGCATCTACTTATGGAGTAGATGTGGATTGGGATGACTTTGCCCAACATAGAGACATGAATCTACACTCGGCTAGCTTGGACAGCATGTGTATCAAGCATGAACGTGATGTAGACACGTCTACAGTAAAACGGAAGCTTGTAAGTTTACAGGATCAACGAAAGTTCAGCGTGGAGCAAGAAGGTATAATGCATGAGTCGAAGGGTACAGTGTCAAAGGAGAATGCAAGATTGCATGCAAATTTTGAGGCTGCTACTACAACTGAGGTCGAAGCCCTCATAAAAGTTGAATCAATTGTACATACAATTAGTTGGGTGTGTGGTAAAGTAGACAATTTATTACATGGTAGTAAACTGCAGGACGAGTTCTTGAAGGATGTAGCAAAACTTGAGGTAGAACTAGATGCAGCAAAATTAATATTTGAATCAGCGAAAAGGCAGCGAATCAGCATTGGAGAGCACTACAAAGCAAGCTCAATTTTTTGAGCAACGTGCAGCATCTGATTGAGAAGCTCCCAAGTCAAGGTCCTAGAGTTCTGAATCCAGCACCAACTCACCATCCCACAGGCTTTGCAGTAGCGACTATGAATGTGAATATTAAATGGTGAGATTCTTAACTTCCATGTACAAATCGATGTTGTACTTTTTAGAGTTGGGTCCTCTTACAAGTAGTGTGTACTTACCCTTTCAATAAATATGCAGGTGTGTTTTCTGTGGGCTTGGATTTTCTCAAGAAACTATTGATGTGTCTTTTGCACCATGCTTGCACACATACCACATCATGTGTGTAGCATTCCATTTTTCTGAGAACTTGCAATGTATTCATCCGTCCTGCAATGTATTGGTGTCAAATGCATGGTTGGCTACCATGGGCTTTGACAAAGTAGGTATATTTTCTTCACTCTTTTTTTCTTATTACATATTACTCAATAGAGTAATATAATATTGTACATGTTGAACATTTGAAGTCAGTTATTTAGTATTAAATAGTATTGTTTATGTGATTTAGCAATATTTAGGATTTAGAACTATTTGGCATTTAGCAATGTTTAACATTTTGCACTATCTAGACTTAGTACTATTTAGCACTATTTAGCATTTAGTAGTATTCAGTACTATTTAGCATTCAGTAGTACTATTTAGCTTTTAGTACTATTTAGCACTATCTAGCACTGCTAGTACTCTGTGTTTCAGCACTATTTAGCATTTAATACTATTTGGCATTTAGTAGTATTTGTCATTTAGTACTGTTCAGCACTATTTAGCATCAAGTACTATTTAGCATTTAGGATTGTTCAACATTTAATAATATTAGTACTACCTAGCATTTAGTACTATTTGGCACTATCGAGCACTGCTAGTACTGTGTATTTAGTACTAAAAGGATAGCTAAAAAGGCTAAATACTACTAAGCATTCAGTACTATTTAGAAATATCTAGTATTGCTAGTATTGTGCGTTTTAACACTATTTAACATTTAACACTATTTGGCATTTAGTAGTATTTGGCATGTAGTACTATTCAGCACTATTTAGCATTTAGGACTGTTTAACATTTAGTAATATTAGCACCACCTAGTATGTAGTACTATATATCATTTAGTACTAAAAGGATAGCTTAAAAGGCTAAATACTTCTAAGCATTTAGTACCATTTAGCACTATCTAGCATTTAGTACTATTTAGTACTATTTAGTTTTTAGAACTATAATTTAGTATTTAGTACTATTCATCATTTAGTACTATTCAGCATTCAGTACTATTTAGCATTTAATACTATTTATCATCGACTATTTAGCACTCTAAGTTAGCAGTTAGTACTATTTAATATGTAGCATTTAGTACTATTTAGTAGCATCAGTAGTATTTAGTAGTATTTAGCACTAGTTAGCACTTAGTACTATTTAGTATCAGTAGTATTTAGCAGTATTTAGTACTATTTAGTATCAGTAGTATTTAGTAGTATTTAGTAGCATTTAGCACTAGTTAGCACTTAGTACTATTTAGTATTAGTAGTATTTAGTACTATGTAGCAGTACTTAGCAATATTAGTAGTATTTAGCACTATTAGTAGCACTTAGTACTTAGTACTGTTTAGTACCAATCACATCTGGACTCCAACACAACTAATGGAAATATGGCCCTTGAGGGGTCCCCTTTAGGGACAAGGGCTGTGTTGGAATATGTCCCTTGCCCCTAAAGGGGACCCCTCAAGGGCCATATTTCCTTTAAGTTTAAATACTACTACTTTTTTTATTATTGTCTATCTTTAAATAATCCATTTGCCTTTTGAAATCAGTTTCAAATAATTATTCTTTTCCTTACACAAACAGGTAAAGACACCGAAATACCATGTCCAAAAAAGTTGAAGACTAGTACAAAGCAAGCTAAAGCTATTGAAAATGAGAAATGCAAAACTCCTAACATTTCAAATGTGTTCATAGACACCAAGAAAGAACAACAGGTAGAGGGGCATGCCTCGTGTGGAAAAGAAGACAATGAACAACTATTCGATGGAAGTCGGTTGGAAGATACCTCCTTGGAGGATGTTGGGGATCAGGAATATAACGAGGATGAAATGTTGGACAAAGTAAAAAAGCAGCGGACAGTGGCACTAGGAGACCTGAAAGTTGTAGAGGAGAGAGGTAGGACTGTTTTTTTTCCCTGTGGCCAAAAGAGAGTATTTATTTTTATAAGTTCCTGTTTTATCTATTTCATTTATTCCTATTTTATATATTGCATATATACATGTATTATATATTGTTCAACAGATGAAAGTTTGCCAATTAAGGAAGCTCTTACTAAGATGAAGCATTACATACAACACAAGAAGAAATCTGATGTGTGGTCATTGTACAGAAGCAAGACTATAGAGGAAAAGGAGGGTATGTATTTTTTTGTAAAGATGCACATTTACAATCTTCTGTGTACAGCACCTCAAACGCATTTCTGATCTGACTTTATTTCTTTGTAGACAATCTAACTGGAGACATCAAAGATGATCAGCACTTGGATGAAGATTATCTACTGAACTTGGATAAAGAAAATCTGCAATAATCGGACAGGATTATAGAGGAAGCAATAGCAAGATTAGACATGCAGGACTTGCCGAGAAACCACAACAAGGACGAAGACATAGGTGGCAGTGGGGAGTTGATTGGAAAGAATAGCAAGGGTGAACACACGGGTAGTGGTGAAAAGCTCGACACAAATAGCAGTGAGAGGGTCATTGAGGTAGCTGAGATTATATCAGAGCTAAAGCCTAAACTACCCAATAACTCTAATGGAGAGAAAATGGAGGATGACACAGTACTAGGTAGCCTTCTCGCTGCGGGGACAAAGAAGAGGAAATTTAGTCAAATAGTTACTAAGTCGTATTTGATTGATCCTAGCAAATGCCCAACCCCAAATGTTAGGACCAGATCGTCTATGAAATGACATTGTATGAGAGCTAGTCTCACAAGTTTTAAATGAAACTCTTTTTGCTTTTTGCAATTTATCTTTCTTGTTTTTTTAATGAAATTCTTTTTGCAATTTATCTTCTCGTAAGTTGATATGAAATTCTTTTTGCAATTCATCAACTCAACTATGATGTATTTGTATATGTGTTATTGTTGCTTCTAGGTGACTCCCGAGATGTTCTGTCTCAAAAAAAGTTGTCAATCTTTGATTTGAATGGAATATTCTTAAAGAGGTGGTGGTGGATTGCTCCTGAAATGGCCCAAGGTGATGATGTTCATAAATTAGGCAACCATGTTGCCTCTTTGCGGCAACAGTTGATCAATTTCATGAAATCTTTGTGGGAGCATTTTGAGGTCGCTACATGGAGTAGTATGACAAGGAGAAATGTCAGTCCCATAGTGTCTTTGATAGAAAGCAAATTGGGATATGATGAGTTTAGGGAGTTCAAGTTCCTGTTCAACTTTGCACAGGGAGAGTGTTGTACAAGGGAAGACCCACCCAACATGACTAGATGAGATGTGTCTGCTTAAGCCATTTAGTGCATTGGCTGTGCATGACATTGACTATGATCCCATGAACACACTCCTGGTTGACGACACTCCTTTGAAAGCAACATTAAATCCACCCGGTTCTTGCATAACTCCTTTCGCCTATGACGGAGATCCTAATGATGATGATCTATCAAATCGGTTTCTCCCATACTTATTGCATTTAGCAAATGCCAGAGAAAGTGTTCCTGCCTTTATAACGAGACACCCTTATGAAGGCCATGTGATTGAGCGCATTGCAGCTGCCCGTGGTGAGCATCCAGCCAAATTATTCGTTGAAGTCTTTTCTGCAGATTATGCTAACATGGGGTGTGTTGATTCTATTGTTTCACTGTTAATTAAAGATCCAAAGCCCATGGACTAGTTTATCATCCAACAAATAATAGCAGACCTTCCACATGAGATGTGCCAATAGCTTGTTGTGAGGCTAAGTGGCTTGCGAGGCATGCTACTATGCAGCCCTCGACTGTTTGTATTGGCCAAGCACCTTGATAATACAAGTATTGCATTTTACTCTTATATTGTATACTATACTTGTGTTGCTTCTCTTCCGATTGTATTCATATGGGTTTCTCCCATACAACACAAACCCCATTAGTTTGCGATGTGATTCTGCAACCAAGTACCCATAAAGGAACACGAGCTAATTGTCGAGGAGTGGGCATCTTCCACCAAGACACTATGCATGCACCAAGGCACTAGGCATCTAATGAGGTGAGAGAAATGGGAGCAGAACCAAGAATCAACATGACAACCAATGCTTCTTGAAAATATTTCCCCCTTCTATCTCAGTTCTCTTGTAATACTCTGTTCGATTCCCCCGAGTGCCTAGGTAAAAGGTTTCTTTTTGAATTTTTGCATGCCTCCAATCACAAATATTGATAGGCAACATCTTTAGCATGATGTAGAAAATAAGGGGGCAGTGTCCAATGTATTACCTTGCAACAAAGTAAAATGGGCGAGCGGCCTTGAACTGAGATGCTGCCCCATTTGACCAAACCCATTGTCTTTTAAACTTCAAGCCTTTAGACACCAACCATTGATGGTGGAGCATAAAGCAATGCTGCACAAATAGTGTGTCATTTGAACCTCATTCTGCACTTTGAATGTATAGTTCTCTACAAAGTCAATAACTGAAAGCACCACATCATCAGAAAAATCTGTGGTGCACTCTTTGAATTGAGAGTGTTGCCAGTAACTACGGAAGTTGTGAGTGATAAACACATTTAAGTGTTGCAAGTATTTAGGGATGATGATGGATGGAGGAGTTCCCTTGTATAAGAATTTTATTATTTTCTTTCGATCACCTTTCTCCACATCCTCGATGACAGATTCATACGCATTCCATCTTATCAATGCACCATTTGCATCATCCAACTCACATGGGCAAAACAACGGTTGTGGGCACTTGTTACATTTGCCCAATAAGCATTCAAGCTTGTGCCATTCAACATCCTCTTCCTTTGGACATACTGTCGAACGCCACATTTTAGACACAGAAGAACAACTGCTGGTGTGAGCAACACACATGTCCTCCCCTTGGGACCTACAAACATTGCATAAGCAATCATACATATCTCCATGCAACAATGTGCTATTCTGCCACATGGAATTTACTGCTAGTCGGAACAAGTCTATTCTTATATGGTAACTACAACAACAAGTATTCCTTTCCTTCATTTTTTTAATGAAATAGGGCTTCAGATTCTGAAAAGAACGAAAACCAATATCTATGGAAGGATGCTTCTCCTTGAAATTAAGAAATAATTTTGCCTGCAAAATCAATCATCAACAATTAGTATTATTTAAACCTAGACAACAAACAAAAAAACTATAAGTTATTTAAAACATGGAGTGCCATAAGTTCTATCACTCAATTACTAAGTCTTAACTGCTACTAGTAGTAACAAATATCAGTAAGAACTAGATAGTACTAAATGCTAAATAGTACTAAGTGCTAAGTATTATTGTAAATTCTTGATAGTACTAAATAGTAAATGCTAGATAGTACTAAATATATTTACATAGTACTAAGTGCTAAATATTTTACTAAATGCTAGATAGTACTAAGTGTGAATATTGTTAACTGCCAGTTTAGTACTATTAGTAAGTGCTAATATTACTAAGTGCTAGATAGTACTATTAGTAAGTGCTAATATTACTAAGTGCTATATAGTACTAAGTACTAATATTAGTAAGTGGTAATATTACTAAGTACTAGATAGTACTATTAGTACTAAACATTAAGTGGTAATATTAGTAAGTGCTAATATTACCAGTGCTGGATAGTACTAAATAGGAAGTGTTAATATTAGTAAGTGCTGGATAGCAAGTGCTAATATTACTAAATAGTAAATGCTTGATTTGTAGTACTATTAGTACTAAATAGCAAGTGCTAGATGGTAAGTGTGATATTACTAGGTGCTATATAGTACTATTAGTATTGAATAGTAAGTGCTAATGTTACACGTGCTAGATAGTATTAAAGAGTACTTACTAAGTGCTAATATTACTAAGCGCTAAGAATTATCGAGTCCTAAATAGTACTCAGTAAATAGTACTTACTCAGTGCTAAATATTACTAAGTGCTACATAGTACTAAATAGTACTAAAATACTGCAAAATAATACTAAATAGAACTAATAGTAGTAATAGCAAAGTTAAGGCAAGGAAGAGAAAAATATCTAAACAGTACTATATAGTACTACTAGCAGGGTTAGTGCAAGGGATAGTACTAGATAGTACTAAATAGAACTAGTAGCAGGGTTAGTGCAAGGAGAGAATGATTACGCTTGAAGTCCTTCTCTAATACAAATAATTTCAAACATCACACACTACTAATTAATACTAAATAGTACTATTTAGTCATAACGAGTATTCTATTTTGTCATAATAATTGACTTGAAAGAACGAACAATACTATTTTATCCTATCTTTATTCTTAGGACTGATTTTTAAAATATGATCTATACTATAAACGTATTAAGTCCCGGGTTCAGTATTTGGTACTGTGATTCTATGATTTAGTGCTAAATTCGCTTCATATAGAGTTTGTTACAATGTTAAATGTTAGCTTTAATATCTGAACAATACTAATATTATCCCTAACAGTACTAAATAGTTGTACAGAGTACCAAATAATAGTGTGTAACTTGGGCTTCGTTGGGAAGAAGGAAGATGCACCTCTGTGAGCTCCAAGAAATGGGTGGGATGTATTGCATACTTTTTTTAGCCAAGCCTATGCCTGGAAACATCCTTCTTGTTTGAGGAAACCCTGGTATTGTCTTTACAACACATTGAACAACCTCACAACTTAAGGAATCCTAGCTACGCTTTAATCTGTCCATTTGAAAGAAGCTTGTTTTATGTCCACCCGATGTTTCTTCAAACTCCGTGCTTAAATTCCAAGGGCTTTAGCTACTTTACTATCACTATATTTTTTAAATGTTGAAGTGTTAGCAATCATGTGGAGAGCTGGTCTCTTTACTACTAACTTATCAGCACTTTCTACTCTTTTCACAAGACTCAATGACTTCTTTAGATTATCCACTATTGCCATTGATATGGACTAGCTTTGAAAATTTGTCTCATCGACAACCTCTTATATATCTAGATGTTTTATAACCTTAGACAAAGTGTCAACCTTCGTTCTCAAGTCCAAGTTCTTTGTGGTATGCTTGAAATATCGCACAACTGTTACTGTCAACAAGTGTCTCATGTTCCTTTCGAAGCAATGCTGTGGTAGTGCATTGAGCGAGTTTCATTCTATAGCACTTCTAGTGCAGAGTTCTCCATCCTGCGCACAACCATATTTCAACGGTAAATAATAAATTAATGAATGACATAAGAAGACAATACATCAAAACATGCATGCTTAATCTTACTGTACAAGAAAGTCATCCTGAGAGAGAGAGAGAGAGAGAGAGAGAGAGAGAGAGAGAGAGAGAGAGCTGTAGAATCACTCAAACATAATTGGTTTTTATGCCAGAGAGAACATATGGTCCAAAGTGCAAGGGCTTCAATGAAGAGCCAGTTTACACAGAGAATAGAGAGAGCCGGGGAGAGAGAGAGCAATGGACCTCTAGTGAAGATGAGCCAAGATAATTTCAAGGATAGAAGACTCCACGAGAGAGAAGAGAGTCGACTATCAATGGTTTCAAACATGTGCGAGTGATTCCACGAGAGAGAAGAGAGTCAATTGAGAGTCGATTGCAGATCGTGGATTCCTCGATGTGCAAGGAAATCATCCTCGATTGAGAGTGGATTGCAGATTGCAGATCGTGGACTCCTCGATATGTGAAAGTATAATCCAACTACATGAACCAAAGAGTCAAACAACTCTCTCATGTTTGGGAGAGGGTGCCTGTTTTTTAATTCAAGGCTCTATAGTCAACACAAAGCCTTAAATCTCCATCTTTCTTTTTCACAAAAAGGACCGGAGCACCATAAGGGCTTTTGGAATGAATCCAGCCTCCAATAGCTCCTGAAGTTGCTTCTTCAGCTCCACGTTTTCTCCATGGGACAATCTGTAGGGCGCTTTTGCAAGAGGGTCAGTCCTAGGGTACACCTCAATCCTATGGTCAATATCCCTTTTAGGAGGAAGATCCCTAAGTAGCTCATCGGGCATAATATCTGTAAATTCCTTGA
The DNA here is from genome assembly GCF_047967505.1 of Dipteris shenzhenensis. Classification (NCBI taxonomy): domain Eukaryota; kingdom Viridiplantae; phylum Streptophyta; class Polypodiopsida; order Gleicheniales; family Dipteridaceae; genus Dipteris; species Dipteris shenzhenensis. The sequence goes on from NC_141619.1 coordinate 18,983,727, forward strand.
GTAGAGCCTTCAACTCCTTTGGTACATGATGCTTGGACTCGGGCTCTTCTTCATGATCTTCAGTTTGCCTTGGCAAGAAACAACTGCCCTCCCTTGCGAGCTGCTTTCTTTAGTTGAATGGATGATAGAGTTTGGACAAGAGACTTCTCTTTTTCCCTCAAAGCTTTAATGGTTTCCAAACCATCTTCCTTGCATAAAATGAGCTGATCACAGTTCAGGGGAAGACCAATGCACTAGCTACTCTTAGCCATGTTCGGCCCAACACTATATCAAAGTCATCCATAAGTATGACTGAGAACTCGCATTTCAACGTGTTGCTGCCCACTTGAACTGTTACATGGTTAGCAACCCGTGCCATTGATTGGCCAGGGGCATTCACGGTCTTCACCACTTCTCCTCGACTGACCTTGGCCTTCAACCTGATCTCTTTAGCTTTGGAGGGGGTCACAAAGTTGTGGCTATCCCCGGTGTCTATCATGGCCCGTGTGACATGGCCATTGATGACGACCGAGATGAACATCAGACCGCGGGCTACCTTAGCCTCACTCATAGCCACTAACTGCTGCAAGGGTTTCATAGTCTGTGTCAGCCCTTCCTCTGGAACTTCTTGAATGGGCTGCAAGCTTTGTCTCATCGGGCAGTCTCGGGCAAAATGAGCTCCATTACAAACATAGCAGCCACTCCCTTTTGGTACTGAGCTAGTGCTAGTCCTTGACCCCATACTACTCTTGGATGGGGCTGAAGATACTTTAGCTTTCCCTTTGTTGGCTGTAGCAGTCAGTTTTTGAGGGGTCTCCACAGTAGCACCCATCATGGGCCTAAAGCGCTTTTTACTCTTCCATGGGCACCTTCCCTACTTCTTGCCTTTGAAAGTCCTTCCTTCAGGAGCTAAAGACTTTCCAACCGGTCTACTGTGTGGAACTCCACTCTTGGAGGTATGCTGGTGCTCCTACCAGTCAGTTAAATGGTCGGCCACCTCATAGGCCTCTGCCACGATCTTCACTTGCTGCCTCATCAACTCGTCATGAGCCCATGGCTTTAGGCGACTAATAAAGTAGTAAAGCCAGTCTGCTTCACTCATCTCGTTAATCTGCAACATGAGAGAGGAGCGTGCCTTCATGAAGTCCCTGAGAGTACCTGTGTGATGCAAGCTGCTGAGGGCATCACGGGCCTTCCACTCTATGTGGGCAGGGAGGAATTGCATCCGAAGCTTTTGCTGCGATTCATCCCCGGTGTTGATGGTGAAGGTGTTCCTTTGTAGGCGCTTATCTTCTTTGAAGTTGCACCACCATTGCGTTGCATCATCAGAGAGATACGTAGAGGCATGGAGTACCTGCTCGTGTGGTTCCCCAATCTTGGCAAGAGCCAAATATTGGGTCATATTGTAAATGAAATTCTCCAAGACTTTCATCTCCCAGGCTCCCTTATGCACCTCGGGCTCCTTTGTCTTTACTCTGATCTTGCTGGCTGCTCCATCATCCTTCTTCTCATTCAGAGTGGCAATATGAATTCGGGCGTCAACAAGGTGTTGTTAGAGGAGATCGCAGTCTGCGCGCAGGCTGTCCATAACAGCTCCAAAATGAGTAGACGACCTCCGTGTTCCTGAAACTGGCTCGTGCGACTGGCATGACCTTCTGCACCTACATCTTCGGCTCGGGGTTCGCCATCTACTGCCATGGACTCTCCATCTACTTGCGAAGCTTCCATGATGATTATGCTCTGATACCACCTGTCATGGGGCCAGAGTTACACCTTTTTTTTTTTTAAAAACCTATGCTCTGAGCCTAGCAAGCTGCTCAACCAAGGCCGGCTTCACCTTCACGAGGAGGCCCCCGAAAATGCCAAAGGGGGGGGATGATCCTTCACCGTTAAATTGTGCATGCACAGTCTCTCTGGGCCGTTGATCCGCTGATAAAAATAGAGCCGTTGATCTCTCGCTTTGATCTCCGCCGTCCGATATGTGGGGTCTTTAAAAGACTAACCACCACGGAACCAAGCCTTGGATCCCTTGGCCTAGGATGACCCGCACCTCGGGTTACGCCCGCGACACAGGGCAAAAGATTGGCGCACTGCTCGTCAACCGGCGGTTCTCCCATGTGTCACTCATGAGTCCGCAACTCCCGTCCTCCCAAAACCCACAAGCCAGGTCTGCAAGCCAACACTAGAACCCGAAGTCCCCCAATCTACACACAAAGGATCTACGCATGGGGTAGAGAGTGTATATTGACCTATATTGTGCACCGGTTCAATATGACCGTGGTCAAAAGGTCCGCTCACCAAGTGTGACCCGAGTCAAGGCAAGGCCTTGGAGAAATATTCTTTTCAAAGATCCCGATTCGTGCGGGACATAGTTGGCTAGGTCTCGAACACGTAATGCGGCCGTGGTCACTTAGGGCCTTAGCACATGGATGGGGCTAGCATGGGTTTAGGATGGGAATATTTTTATCATCATTACTCCCATCCTACACCAAGTGGTCTAGGATGGATTTAGAATGGGAGTAGCCACTTTTTTTCCCATCCTGGACCATGGCCTCTAGACCCTGGCAGCGAGAATGGGTTCCCTTTTTTTAGGGATTCAAAAACATGGAAGGATGACATGTGTCCTTGTCCCCACAAGGTCCCCACCTCTTAAACACATGAAATGATGCCATGTGTCCTCTTCCTCCTAAACCCATACCTAGTTCTTTTTTTATCAGCACATGGTGGAATGGGAATAGGATAGAAATATGCATGGGACCACTTGGGACCACCTTTTCCCATTCCCATCCTATTTCTTCCCATGTGCTAGCCCCCTTAGTTTGCATAACCAAGAGAGCGCTCCTTCCTGGTTGACTCCCTTGGCCGTCCACACGCTCATGACTTAAACCACCCGTGCTCACGACACCCGATGGACTCTCTGCTTCAGCCCCGACGAACTGGAACTTCCGGTGCCGGACAGAACCTCTACACCGACGGACCAGTGGATTTTTGGCCCTGGCTCCTATGTGATTACTGGACGATCCCCCGCAGCAAGGGTGAGTGCGTGCACACTCCCTTCTCTAAACATTACGACTATCTAGGCACCCGAAGCACATAGCAACACACCCGCCTCGCCATTCCATCACTCACACCACCCACGTTCCAATCACACTTAAGACACCGAATGCACAAACAACACACAAACGTGCTCACTCGTCCACACGCACACGCCATACATTGGGAAGGAGTTCATAGCATTAGGGCAGCTCAAAACGCTTGCAAGATACAGAACCGTAGTGGGTCCACCCACACACTCTACTCTCCTCCGATGGGAGCGTGACCATCGACGCCTATGTGAATCGAATGCTCTGCCCTCGGACCTGCTTGTCCATTTGCTCCACCATCCTGGTCGCATCGCGCTGGATACGAAGGCCAAAGACTCCTACGTGAGCTCGGCCGTTGTGCTCCGCCTTTTGGTCGCTCACCGACTACTCGGGTGCAGGGGTGTAAGCTTGGCTTATATGATGACAATGGCCAAGGACCGTTGGATCTAGTCTTCGCGTCACCCGATGTCCTCCTAGCATCTTCCTTGGATTGGCCGTGAGGGTCTTTTAGTGCCGTGGCAAGCCACCATGTGTCACTCGTTGAGTGGCAACTTGGAGCAACGTGCTCCACTAGGCTTCGTCGTATAGTCGACGTGTGTCGTTCACGACTCCTCGTTCCCCTCGTGTCCCATCTAGGTCTGTTTGCATGATGTACTTGGACAGATCTGCCTCATGGCTCGAACTGGAGTTGTCGTTCGGAGCTCGCCCGTGAATCTCGATACTCATTGCATTTGCCTCGCTCTGCAGTCTTGTAGGGAGCCACCACTTGTACACCTCGTGGGGCGCACGTGCCCCACGCCTTGCCACACCTTTGCATGTGCTTCAACGAGGGCCCAATGTGCCCTCTTGTAATGATGACGGTAGCCGTGCATCCGCTACCGATTTGTCAACTCCACCGATTGGCTCGCCCATCGAGATCATCGATTGGCCATTGTCTTTAGGGCAAGGCCCCTATGTCATTTCACCGCACCAAAATGTCGAGCTCCTATTCGCTGGCGGGTTTGAATCCTGGCCTTAGGATTTAGAGAGGAATGCAAGGGCCTAGGTGCCCTGTGGATTCTCCTTGTCAACAGGACTCCCTGTCAAAGAGGGGGGGGGGGGCGATGATTTGTGTGAATGCTTTGCCCCTCGATCATCATCACGTGGCTGCTCATCTAGCTGATTTGTAACGGATCATAGAGCCAAGCCAAGCGGTCACTACAATGCAGAGGAGAGGGTCTTTAAACCCAAGACATTTTAGGATCCCACCATGAGACCCAGCGGAGCGGCTTTCTAACCCGTCATAAACAGCTCATGCTACTCGTATAAATAATTGCCACTGTAAATATGACTATATAGTAGAACCTAGATCTTTTGAGATTCATAAATTTTCTTTTAACTTTAAATACTTTGGTTATGCCTTTTTTCCCGTACCATGCATATGCATAAAGAGCGAATTTTTTTCTAAACAAAAGATCCCATACTACTTTATTTGATCTGAAACATCTACAATTAAAAAACTAGGTCAATAACTAAATTCTCTCTCTCTCTCTCTCTCTCCCCTCTCTCCCCCCCCCCCCAGATGCTGATGCTAGCAAAAAAGTCAATAGAGAGGGCCATTATGTGGAAGTAAAAAAGCACAAAACTAGAGCACACAATAATACAATCTTGTGCATTGGGGACCGAGAAATGGCTACTATCATGATGATGATGAGCAAGACATGGGTGACATAATCATATGCTTTAAGAAGAAAGTACCACGAGTTGAATAGGATGAAAATTATATATGGGTTTCAAACTTTGATGCCCGCCCTTTTCATGATAGCAAAATAATTAGGTCATAATAATATCCTTAGGAGAGGGAATTACTTTGAACCATTTGCCACATGGCAACACGTGTCAGCCCCTCATAGATCACATTACCAATTCTTTTACTCCACATGGACATACTCCATTCTCATTTAGATGGGAATATTTACAATTAATATTCGTTGAATCACCTTAGTCATCGGGGCAACCACCAAGGTCTTAAGAAGATAGTAAAGCACGTCTTCTTTCTCTTCCCTGCCTCACCCTTGCATGCACTCAGCCTCTGCAACGTAGCATCTATATCCCCTTACTGAGGATGTAAAGCATCTCTCACAGGCCACATCATTTACGTTGATACAACTGCCACCTGACACTTTCTTCACACCAATATCAATCAATGGCTTTCTTGCCTTTACCAGATCATCTGTTTGCATGAAGCATTGCTTGGCTCTAACTCAAAAAGAAATCTTGTAGCACGTGCAGACCGCTCCACATCACCATACATAGTACATGATGAAAGCAAGCTCCGCCATGCTGAACTAACGTGTTCAAATGGCATGCTGAAGATCAAGTCCTCTGCCTCTTCCAAAAGCCCTCGTCGCCCAAGAAGGTCAATCATGCAGATGTAATGCTCCACCGAGGGGGTTATGCCATAGTCCCTAGTCATAGAGGCAAAGTATTGCCTCCCATCCGCAACCAGACCTGCATGACTACATGCAGTGAGAACACAGACAAAGGTGATCTTGTTTGGCTTGATACCTTCAGCCTGCATTTCAAACAGTTGTAAGGCCTCCTTGCCGTGCCCATTCTGGCCACATGCTGCGATCATGGAACTCCAAGAGACCACATTCCACGATGGCATCCCTCCAAACACAACTTTTGAATCATCGAGACTCCCACATTTACCATACATATTGATGAGGGCTGTCCCCACAACAGCATCCTGATCCCATCCATTGCTCACAATAGCTGTGTGGATCTCTCGACCCTCTTCTAGGGCTGCCAAACTGGCACACACATCCAAAACACAAATGAAATTAATCTTGTTTGGGCTAATGCCTATAGCCTGCATTTGACCAAACAGTTTTAGAGCCTCCTGGGCATGCCCATTCTGGGAAAATGCTGCAATCATGGCATTCAAGGATACCACATCTGGCAGTAGTATTTCCACAAACACAGCAATTGAATCATCCAGACTCCTGCATTTTCCATACATATTGACAAGGGCATTTCCCACAACAACATCCCACTCCCATCCGTTGCCAACAATAGTGGTATGAATCTCTTGACCCTGTTCTAGGCTTACCACACTGGCACAGGCATCCAAAATGCATATGCAGGTAATCCTGTTTGGCTTGATGCCTTCAGCCTGCATTTGAATCAACATTTGAAGGGCCTCCTTGCCATGCCGATTCTGGGCATATGCTGCAATCAAGGCATTAAAGCAAACCACATTGTGCAGTGGCATATCTGCAAACACATCCCTTGAATCATCCAGGCTCCCGCACTTGCCATACATGTCGATGAGGGCTGTCCCCACAACAACATCCAACTCCCATCCACTGCTAACAACAATAGCGTGGATATCTTGACCCTCTTCTAGGGCTACTGCTCGGGCATGCACGTTCAAAATGGAGATGAATGTGATTTTGTCTGGCTTGATGCCTTCAGACTGCATTTGAACTAACAATTGTAGGGCCTCCTTAATGTGCCCATTCTGGGCACATGCTGTGATCACGGCATTCCAAGAGACCACAGTCCGCAAGGGCATCTCGGCAAACACAACCTTCAAATCATCCAAGCTCCCACACTTGCTATACATACCAATGAGGGAGTTTCCCAAAGTGACATCCAGATCCCATCCGTTGCCAACAATAATAGCATGGATCTCTTGACCCTCTCCTAGGGCTACCATGTACTCACATGTCTCCAAAACACAGATGAAAGTGATCTTGTTTGCCTTGATGCCTTTGGCCTGCATTCGTCCAAACACTTGTAAGGCCTCCTTGCTATGCCCATTCTGGGTGCATGCTGTGATCATGGCGCTCCACGAGACCACGTCCTGCAGTGGCATCTCTGCAAACACAGCCCTTGAATCATCTAGGCTCCCACACTTGCCATACATATTGACAAGGGCGGTCTCCACAACAACATCCAACCCCCATCCACTACCAGTACTAGTAGTGTGGATCTCTCGACCCTCTTCTAGGTCTGCAACACTGGCACACGCATCTAAAATAGAGATTAGGGTGATTTTGTTTGGCTCAAAGCCTGCAGCCTGCATTCGACCAAACAGCTGTAGAGCCTCCTTACCATGCCCGTTCTGGACACATGCATTGATCATTATATTCCAAGAATACAAGTTCTGATGGACTATGCTGTCAAACACAGCACGTGCATACTGGAGGTTCCCGCACTTACTATACATTTGAACGACAAGGTTACTCAGAAAAACGTTGGCTGCATATCCACGCCTGAGCATGTGTTCATGCACACGTTCACCCTCAGGCAGGGCCATGGAAGAGGTACAACGCCTCAACAGCAAGGCATAGGTAGCAGCATCTGTCTCTGGACCAAGCTTACTGAGGATCTCCTCACTCAAGCTATCGTCTTCATTCCTAGCAAATTTTAAACTCTTATGGTGCTTAATCAACGTATCGCTGGCACCAGCCCTAAGGATCTCAACATTCAAGCTTTCAGGAGACCAGTCTTCATTCCTCGCAAGGCCATTTTGATGATGCCCATCAAACGTATGAGTATGGCAGGTCCCACGAGTTTCTATGTCTGCGAAATTGGACTTGCACACACCGTGTAGCTCAGAGTCCCTCCACCAGACAGGCAACGATCCAAGGACATTGCCCTTATGCTTATCGATGCGCAAAAAGCTTGGCCCAAACCAGCCATTGGAACTTGTAAGCGTGCAGAATGCTACCCTATGGGCTTGCCTTCTTTCCAAGGACAAGGGCAGGCTGGTAAGCTGAGACATGCAAGGTGCCTATGACTAGAAGGGATGAAATTCAAGTTTGAATGCTGTTGTCTTTACTTCAACTTTCTATTCAGCTCAAATTTCGAAGGGCTCATCTGCTCAAATTTATTCACCAAACAGTTTGGGGTCTTGGTTTTGTTCTCCCACGAATTCTCTCTCGCACTTGTTGATGCATACTGATTCGCTTAATGAAACAGTTGCTGATTTGGCGTCTTGGTCTTGTTCTCCCACGAATTCTCTGTCGCACTTGTTGATACACACTGATTCTCTTAATGAAACCCACTTAATCTGGATGCCTGCCATCGACAAGATCCCTGGTACCTGTCAGCGTAAGCCACGAGTAAAGGGCAAGGAGAAAAGGACAGGCCTGGAAAAAAAAACACCCATTTGAATACGCAAATAGGAACCCCAGCGTAAAAAATCAATTAATTAGTTACGGGTGTGTGTTGGGGAGGGGGCATAAGGAATAATTAAACTTAAGGGAGGGAGTATTAATTAAGGGTAAAGGTAGGGGAGGGGGAGAATAGTTTACGTGAGAGGGGAAGGGGGGAGTATTGAAGAGAGAGGGGGGACAACATGAAGGGCATTAAAGAGGGGAGAGGGATGACATGATATTACTTTAGAGCTTAGTGGTAGGGCTCACACGTGAGAAGAAAAAAGGTTTTGAGTTAGACCCCTTTCTTGAAAATTTGGAAAAGCTCCCTTGATCATATTAATCAAAGCAAAAATAAATTAAGCTTTAGATAAACATACCTTAATTAAGCCTCTAATGGATCAAAACAAACTAATTAATTGGTAGGGAGCATAGATGCGAATAGGAAGTTTGGGAAAGCTCCCTTGAACATACTATATGTCTTAAATTAAGGCATAAAGAAACATTGACATTGGCTTTTCTTGGATTTAGAGGGGTGTTCCTATCAGGTATTTGGGATGCTAGGTAGGATTGGGCATCTCTCCAGCACAGCCGTTTGCCCCAGTATTAGAAAGTATAAGGAAAAAGCTCCTTTTTTAGAGCTCAGCCAAACTCGACCTTGCCTCTAGAGTTGTGGTAGTGAGCCAGGTTCTCTTGGCCACCGCCTAGTTTGTGTGTTCTTGCTGGTGCCGGTCTAGGAATTGCATCACTCACCTCAATAGACCAGTCAGGAATTTTCTATGGAGTGGACTTGATGGCACGATAGATGTTGCAACGAGGATGGCCTGGGAGACCATTATTCTTCCTACATGGGAAGGGGGACTTAATATCATTGACTTGGACTTGCAGTGCAGGGCATTGCTTTGTAAGGTGGTGGTGAGGGCACTCATGCCTGGGCAGGAACCTTGGAAGGATTTCTTTTTTGGACGCATTTAGGCTTGCGCACCTACCTTAGGAGATGATTTCAACAAGGAGGGACTTGCAGTATCCTTAGGACCCAAGGGAGCCGGTCATAAGGGGATTGCTTCAATTGTGGGAGCCCGCTTCTACTTTTATTCTTTGTGCCAAAGGGGCACCACACATGTACGGCCTCTTCTTGTCAAAGTCATTATCCTCTCTGGCTAGTCGATTTAGCAATTAATGATATAACACCATGCCCTGCCTAATATAACTTGTTCCTAAGTAGTTTCAATGAGCGAGCACTGGGGGCCGGGCATGATAAAATACTTAGATTCGACTACATGAAAAGTTACATATTTTTAAATAGTAACCTATCACTTTCTCCTTGGATGGCTTCAGAGGTTTCCTCAGTACGACTTATGATTTATACATAGCAGGAGCATTGAGTTCGACCCCTTTCTTGAAAGTTTGGGAAAGCCCCCTTAAACATAGTGTATGTCTTAAATTAAGACATAAAGAAACATAAGCTAATCAAAGCAAAAATAAATTAAGCCTTAGATAAACATAGCTTAATTAAGCCTCCAATGGATCAAAACAAACTAATTAATTGGTAGGAAGCATAGATGTGAATAGGGAATAGGACCCCTGGGAGGGAGCATAAAGGATAATTAAACTTAAGGGGGGGAGTATTAATTAAGGGTAAAGGGGGGAGGAGGGGGAATAGGGAATAGGACCCAGCGTGAAAAATCAGTTAATTAGTTAGGGGTGTGTGTTGGGAGGGGGCATAAAGGATAATTAAACTTCAGGGGGGAGTATTAATTAAGGGTTAGGGGGGGGGGGGAGCATTAAAGAGGGGGGAGGGAGAGAAGCTTACGTGAGAGGGGAAAGGGGAAGTATTAAGGGCATTAAAGAAGCTTACGTGAGAGGGGAAAGGGAGAGGGAGAGAAGCTTACATGAGAGAGGGGGGGACCACATGAAGGGCATTAAAGAGGGGAGAGGGATGAGGGACCATTATATAATATTACTATAAGTAAAGGTTACGTGATATTACTTTAGAGCTTAGTAGTTGGGCTCACATGTGAGAAGAGGAAGGTATTGAGTTCGACCCTTTTCTTGAAAGTTTAGGAAACCCCCCTTGAACATAGTTTATGCAATAAATTAAGGCATAGAGAAAAATAAACTAATCAAAGCAAAAATAAATTAAGCCTTTGATAAACATAGCTTAATTAATCCTCTAATGGATCAAAACTATCTAATTAATTGGTAAGGAGCCCCCTTGAATACACTACTAGAGACCATTTATTCATCGCAAGGCAAAAAAAACACCCATTTGAATACGCTACTAGAGACGCAATGCGCACATAATCACCTAAGGATAGATATAGGTGGCTTTCATTTGTCCTTTGCACACAAGCCTTCATGGAGGGTCCAACGCCTTCCCGATGAGCATAGAGACATCTCTGGCACCACGGCATCTTAGATTCTTTGCATGGCATCACATGGCCATGCAAAGTGGAGTTAATGCACCAGGCCCGGCCCCACTATCTTCATGGCATCCCCCTGTTCCTACATTTTGAATCGGGCCAGTTCCGGGAGTGAGTAGAGGTCCGTCATTCTCCGTCAAGCAGAGTTCCGAGAGCAACAAGCAGCAGCATAGCTTCGTCATTCTCCATCAACGAGCAGGAGCAGAGTTCCATCAATTCTAGAGCATGTAGCATATAGCAGAGCTCCTAGAGAAAAACGATCGAGCCGTGCAGACAAACAGAGTCGAAACAAACTATAGGTTAGCAAACTACATAGATTCCTTGCTTTTTCCGTAATTCCCTGCTTTTTTTCCCTACTTTTTTCGTAGGAAAAGCTCTGCGAAGTGTTTGCCCACATAGTGGAGAGGCAATTCAAGCTCTTCCGTGGTCTGTCATGTTACAAATCTGGTAGCTCAGCTACAACTACTAGGCATTCTGGATCCACTTGTTTTCTTTCCATGTTAGTTTCGAGAAACTTCAAATGTTAAGCCCATATTGGATAGTCAAAATGCAAATGATTTTCTCTATAAAAAAAACACTTGATCTTGGATGGGTCTGCTTTCTCCTTACCATTTTTACCTTTTTCCTTCTACTTGAGATGTAGTGGCTTATCATTTGGTGATCATCAATCCGTTACTTGGTTCACTGCTGCTGACACTAGGCGTTTTTTACCATTGAACCAAACAATCTAATTCATCATGCCCAAACTTGATACAGGTATTGTAATATGGTTAGTTTTGCATTCCTCTTCCATGTGTCCACCCCTAGAACACTTGTTACACCATTTCTCATTGTTGCCTCTCTCATATGCCCAATTCTTTTAAGTCCTTCTTTGTCTCCTCAGTGTCACTATCAGCATCTCTCTTCTTTGACTTGTTCTTCAAGCCTTCGCTCTTCTCCATAGCAATAGCTCGGTCTAGCAATTCTTCATAATTCCTAGTTGGATTGACTGTGTATTTGTCAAGGTTTGGAGAGTGCTTCAAGGAGGGATTAGTGTCATGTGAGGGCTTAGTATGGGAGCAACCCCCTTGCTCAGAGGTGGGAGTAGTGTCATGCAAGGCCTCAATGTGGAAGGAACCCCTTGCACAAAGTCCATGGAAGATGAGGACGAGAGAGAAAGATATATATATATAGAGAGAGAGAGAGAGAGAGAGAGAGAGAGACAGAGAGAGAGAGAGAGAGACATGGATTCCTATGGATTGTGATGCTATTTTGATTTCTATCCTTTGATTTGAAGTTATTTTGTAGTTCTTTGGATTTAATCTTTGTAAAACTATCCTCTTTAGTATAATTTTTGCATTTAGTTAGCTAGAAAACTTTTTCTTACAATGTAAATCATTGATGAAGTGTAATGTGTTGTGCCCGAGTGAGAGTAGTTATTAGGTACTAGGTTGTCTATGGGATCTTGTAGATGAGGTATAGATGTATGTGTTGGAAATGAATGATGATTCAGTGTAAGGTGTTGTGCCTGGGTGAGAGTAATTAGGTACTACCTTGTCTATGGGATCTTGTAGATGAGGTATAGATGTAGGTGTTGGAAATGAATGATGGAGCATGGATTCCTATAGGATGTTATGTTAATATAATGGAAATAGAAGTATGTATGGCCATGGTAATTTTCAATATAAATTAAAAGTAAACTTTTAAATTACATTTGAAAGCAAGTATTCATGATCTCAAATTGTCATCCACATTATTACTTATAAAGAATGAAAATTTGGGGATAAGGTCATTGGATAATGTCCTTTGGATGACAATTGAAACAAAATTAAGGTTTTTTAGATAGAATGCTCCACATACACTAGTTATGCATCCTTGACTAAGTAGAAGAATTATCATTTTTAAAACAATGGATATATGTTCGTTCAAAAAATGTACTACATGTTGAGAAACCATGCTCAACATCATGTGATCATATGTGCATAGCACTAACCCAATAGAGTGCTATAAAGGAAAGGGTTAGATGCCTAACCCTAACCCTAACCCTAAAAGGGTTTGTATATATTCTACAATTTCAACTACATCTAGTGTATAGTTAGTCGTTTGTGGTGTGCTCTCTAGCTATGCCCTCTCTCATCATCTCCACTCTTCTCCTCTCCCATCTTCATACTTGTCATGGTACCAGAGCTCCCTTGCCTTCCATTGAGGCATTGCGATCCATATGAGAGAGTGTGATTGATTGAGAGATCGAGAGATTGAGTGTTCTCCTCCATTGAGAGAACTTCCGCTTTCTTGAGAAAAAATCCCGTCCTTGTGAGAGAAAATTTTCATCATTGATTTCTATTCATTGAGAGTTCTTTCTTCCATGAGAGAAACAGAGGTATTCATTCCATTCATTACTTTGCCGATTGTTGAAAGAGAAATAGTGAGGCATTCTTCTTGAGATATCTATTCTTATGAGAAAGAGAGAGATTCTTTGAGAGCTTTGGGAGAGTTCTGAGAGTAGCTAATCAACCTGACAAGTGTAGTGCCTTCTGATTGGGGCTGAGGTGTGTGTAGCTCTATCAACCTTTGGTTGGTGATGAGGTGCATGTAGCTCTATCAACCTTTGGTTGGTGATGGGTTCTATTACCATATCCACACCCTAGTGGCATTGGTACCCTAGCAGTTGCTTTTTCTATTTTGTCTACCTCAAATTGCTCCTATTATTATCTTACCCGCTACTTTAGGGATGATATTGAGCTTTCTCAATTTCATCATTGGATTAGAGTTATTTTGCCTCTTGAGGACAAATGAGCTAGGCATTGCTTCTCTTTGTCATGAGACTAGCAAGGCTTGTTTCGCTTCCATAATCTTTGTGTTTTTTAGCAGGCGGGAAGATAGCTTTTGATGTGCTACTTCTTTCTACATCCTTGTTATCACACATACTGGCTGGGATAGTGAACACTCTATGTTGCCACAATTGGAATTTTAATGCCAATGATTCCAAGTGGTACATTGGCTCATTGAAGTTTTGTTCTGAGTGGGCAACCATGCATGCATGCCCAACTCCAAAATCTTTACGACAGGTTGGAATATATTTGGACTACCTTTGTGTGGGAAATTTGCTATTTGATGGTTTTTCCACATGTGAAGATCTTTATGGGTGCTCGGTAAGTGGTAGGCCTCACTAGATTTGCATACAATAGGATGAGTCCTTTCGCACCTTCCATGTAGTACATGGGGTACTCTAGTTCATATGACAACTAAGGTGGAAGGGCTTGAAACATAATGTTTTGCTAGTCGAATCTAACCAAATAGTGTCCAAATATAAATCAGAATGTAGGTACAAATGTTTTAGTTGAGCATTTGTGTCTACAACTCTAATTAACAAGATCACTCACATTCCCTAAGGGTTGTCTATGCAATAAAATTGAATCAAGTTCGCTAAGAATGCCCTTGCAGCATCGGCAGTGATTCCCCTTTCCTTGCATCCAAGAACCATAGCAAAGCATTAAAGAGGAAAAAGGATTTACGTGATTTTGATACAGCTCTCTCTCCCAAGCTGGGAAGCCTTGGTAGAATTGGCTGGGTGGATAATCATGGTGCTACTCCCGTGATCAGTAAGTAGAAGCGAGATTAGAGAAGTCAGGTTACCCCCTTTCGGTAAACTGTCCATATCTCTTCAACCGTTTATCTGTTTTCAACAAAACTTATATGAGCGCGAAGCTCTCTTCAAGCTACATGTTATTGTGTGATTAGATTTTGAATCAAATATTATTGTAAAAAGTTATGAGTCTTTGTGTTTGACAGTCTATTTTTAGGCCCCTTCATCAATAGAGTAGTGTATCATACCTACACCTTCAACCCTAGATTTTCAGCCCCTGCGTCACTCTGTCTACACTGGAAGCAATGCAGCATACTTCTTCTTAACCCTAATGATCCCAACCATTCACCTTTCATTGACGTCGATTTGGCCTCCTCAATGCTCGGAATGATGCTCTACCAGTGTATGGTAGCATCAAAACTTTGGGTACGTCTAGTGTATGGTAGCATCAAAACTTTGGGTATGTCTAGTCAACATCTAGCATTATGTCATTAATAAACAAAGCTCATTGCTCAATTTTAAGCGAACGTATTCAGTAGGTATGTGGAATTGTTGGTCCTTGTCTTTGGTTTTGGTGTAGGAATGTCTAGGGAAATGTCATATGTGTTGGTATCTTCATCAATGTTTCCATAGTCGATGGCGATACTTTCATCTTCATCATCACAGTTATTGCGGTAGATCTATTCATTTTCAATAGTGGTTTTGTGCTCACATGTGTATTTTTTCCTGTTTGTTTCTATAGTGCACTCTCGAGCGTAGTATGCACTTTCCCAACTTCCATTGAGTAGCAGTTCTGGATCTCATCCTGAGAAAACAGATAGTATAGTAGTACCTACTTGCGGTAGTAGTTCTTAGGATCTTTGTACTTATTAAACTTCTCGAATCTGAATCTTTAGTTTGTTCCTCTTCTTTGAGCCTATAGTAGTGTGGCTATATTTCGAGGCAAACATTGCTAGGCAAATGTTGTCCATCTGTTCTCTCTTTATGGACATATGGACAGTTAAGGAAGAGGGTTCAATTGTGAGAACATTGTTGCTCTTTGCCTTGGCAAAAATTGGATTTTGGGTTACAGATTCTCACAAAAGCGTGAAAAGAAAATTTGTGCATACACCTGGTGCATGCACCTACTATATCATGGAATTACAATGGAATAGTGACATTGCCTTTTCAAAGTGTCATGTGATCTACTTATCACATTTAATTAATTTTTCCTTATCTAAAATGTGGGGGGACCTATATGCAAATGACATATGCACAACAAATTAATGTACATATGAAGTTGCAAGCATTGTCCACACCATATCCACAGACACTATGATCAAATTTTAATTCATTGACTTAACTCGCAAGCATTGTCCACACCGTAGTCACAAACACTATGATGAATTTTTTTTCATTGACATGCATGCAACTATGATAAAATTCTAATTCAATTGTTCATGCAATTGCAGACACCTAATATATTATACAACTATTGCATCATAAAATTGTCTTGGAGTAGCATATTACATTGAATTATGTTCTTCTTATTGAAATGTGGGGGTACCTATATGCAAATGCCATACAAACAATACACATAGACTAATCCACATGAAACACCTACACGTAATCCTCTACCAACTAAGAATGACAAAATAACCTCAAAACATAGTAGATGAAACACACATAGTAATACTCCGAAAGGTAACTTAGAACGACAGGACAAAGGAATGCACGATTGAGAATCGAGAAACATAGCACACATGCATGCACACACGCACACACACACACACATGTATACTTCCCCAACTATCAATTATTGTTTTATGTACCCCCATGAAATCTCCCCTTTACTCTCTCCTTTTAACCATCCCGCACACTAAGCACACTAATCCTCCCATACCTTCACTAACCCCTTCTCAACCCATGCACTCATTCGCTCCTTACTCCACTTGTGACTTAAACTATTTTGTAATTATCTAAGAATCCATATGGTTGTCTATATTCCTAGGATGGTGGCAGGTAAGTGGACCCTTACCTCGGAACCTGGATTGCCTAAAAATTGACACACATAGTAATACTCCGAAAGGCAACTTAGAACGATATATTTGATGACACACATATTGTAATACTCCGAAAGGCAACTCAGAATGACAGAACAAAGGAATCCACGATTGAGCAATCGAGAAACATAGCACGTGGGCATGTGCGCGCATGCGCACACACACACATAAAGTAATACTATGATCACAACATTTCCGTAGCAATGCCACAAGAACATGAATTGTTAGCACAATAGAGAGCTCTTGGACTTGCGGATGCAACTCGCACACTATCGAACTTGCAGACACCACTGACAGATTTTTCAACTTGCAGACTCCACTCGCAGAGACCACCCAACAAAACAGTTGTGACTTTTGTTCACCGCATCAAATAGCCTCCATCATCCACGTAGAGAGTCTCTGCGATTCACATAGAGACGATCCCAAAGACCCTCCAGAACCGACCGAGGAACGCACACAGATTAGGGAGATAGTCCACACACAGTAAATTGTAAAGCACCCACAAATTCTGCTCAACATATCGGAATTGACCCAAATTACGCAGTCACGCACACGAACTCGTAAACCCCAGACGATTTTTGCTCGACCCAACACATAGATTCCCTAATTGAAGACACCATTCCCACAAACTGAGCGAATGTGCATGGATAGACTCCCATCTCAATGAAGGTCCCCCACTGAAACCACTTACGACCACACCGAAAACTATCCTGGCCCTTCCAAGATGGAGACTGTCAATCTATTCCACAGCCTACATACGACATGCAACACCAAGACAACGGAACCAAAGTTCGATATCCGCTACAAAAGGCATGCGAACACACCTTCAGACTCCACCATCAAAGTATCAAAATCGTTCACAACAATTCCAATTGCAAACATCACACAAGCTCTCAATGATTGACCCCAACAATTTATAACCTTCTCCCATTCAAAAAATCTTGAAGTCCATGCACATCACACACAACATGCTAATCTAATTGTGTAAGAGCAAATAAGGATCTGCCTGACACGAGCTTCCCCATATGGTTTTTCTACTAGCCCCTCGTCAACAGAGGGAGCCAATATTGGCTTCTCTGATCAGAGGGGCGCCTATCTACAGAAGCGATGAGGTCCATCTCTGCACGCCCGTGTCGAAGTTGGATGAATTTCTGAGCAACGAAGCCATCAGAATACACCAACGAAAGAGTACACGAACCTCTCTTTACCTAAGAGCAACTAACTAATGAGGTCACCGTGACCGGATGGCAAAACTGCTTGTGGGCAGTTTAAAAGTAATAAATCTTGGGGGAAAAACATTTTATTTTTTCAGAGAAATGAGAGGCTAATTTTAGTAACGATCAGATTGTACAAAAACCGAAGGCTGTTCAGAAGTTGCTGCACTCCCCATGGCCGGCAGAGAGGTCCGGGAATACACAAATCTCAGCGATCCCAAAGGTAGACGCTGCCTGTGCGTTTTGAAGTTTTTGAGCACAAGAGAGGCTCGCTGCATGACGGGTTTTCTTTAGGACAAGGTGTTTGATTATTTACGTTGCTCCAAATAGGC